>NC_081842.1:91955691-93427856 GCF_963259705.1 Myotis daubentonii
CAGGAATGACTGTCAGGTGTGTAGCTTGACTGGCTGAGTAGATGGTTTTGCTATTGATGACTGTAGACAATTCACAAAAAGAATTGATGATAAAAGATCACTGATTCAGATTTAAATATGTTGCAAATGAGGGAACACTTTGGTCTCCAGATGAGATGTTACAACAAATAGTGGGTTAAAATTCTGAAGTTTACTAAAATAAAATAGCTAAGTTTTAAATTGCAGACTGGAGAGTTAATTACACATAAGTGGTGAACATAAGCCTGATATCTGAAAAAAATATTAGGAAATATTCTGAAGAAAGACAATAATCTGAAGAAGAAATCTTTAGGAAATGCCCCCCCCCCCAAATATATATATTTATTTAAATATATTTTATTGATTTTTAAAGACAGGAAGGGAGAGGAGTAGAGAGTTAGAAACATCGATGAGAAAGAAACATCAATCTGCTGCCTCCTGCACACCCCCTACTGGGGATCGAGCCCACAACCACGGTACATGCCCTTGACCAGAATCAAACCCAGGACACTAAAGTCCGAAGGCCGATGGTCTATTCACTGAGCCAAACGGGTTAGGGCCCACATATATTTTTTAAAAGGGTAGTAAAAAGGCATCAGAAAACTGAAATATGATTAATAGAAAGTTAAGAGTTCTAAATGAGATAATGAATTTATGGCAACTGAGGGGTAAAATAGTTTCAGATGGAAGTTGTAGTGAACATTTTGACAGTAGGGCTTTGTAACAGTAGCCTCCTTTGCTGGAATGTGTGTCAACTTACTACACTCAGGCTATCTCCTGATAGGTCTATGCTTAAGTACCATCTTCTTAGAAAAAGTGTCCCAGACTTATCACCCTAAAGTAATTCCCCAATATTATCCCTTTTATAATAACTGGTGTTTTTTTTAAGTAAATTGTCCTGTCACAATGATCCTCACATACATATATTTAGACATTTGTTTGTTCATTATTTTTCCCTTTAGATTGGTTAACCATGGAGAAAGGAGGGTTCTTTATTTTATCATTGATATCTATGTATAGAAAAGCCTAAGTGACTATTATGACCGAACGACCAGTAGGACCGGAACGACTAGTCGACCAGTCACTATGATGTACACTGATAACCAGGGGGCAGACACTTAATGCAGGAGCTGCACCCTGGTGATCAGTGCACTCCACAGCCAACCTCCTATGGCCCCTGCTCCTGGCTGGTCAACCTCCTACAGCCCCTCCCCCCAGCTGGCCAACCCCCCATGGTCCCTCCTCCCTGCTTGCTGCCCCCCCAATGGGCCCCAATTGGGGGGGCAGTAGGCCAATCTCTTGGTGTCCCTTTCCTCAGCTGGCCGGCCCCCTGATAGGCCTTGATCACAGGCCAGGTGGAGGGACCCCACCCATGCATGAATTTGTGCACTGGACCTCTAGTATATCATAAATTTAGCTGTGTTCCTGATATATAGCAGTTACTCAGTAACTATTCAATGAATGAAGGAAATTATAGTAGAGAGGGTGAGGAAAATAGGGAAGGAAAATTTTCCATTGGATTTAAAAAATGAAAGATTAGTGGATACCTTATTAAGAGAATTACAGGTGGACTAATAACAATAACAAAAAAAATTGTTTACTGTGCTTCAGGTACTGTGTTCATTACATTTACTGCATTCTCTCATTTAATCCTCAGAACAACTATGTGAGGTTGTTATGATTTCCATCTCGATTGTAAACAGTTAGACAATAGAAGTCAGGTAAATTTAGTTAAGACTTGTTGAAGCTAGAATTCAAATTCATGTAGACATCATGCTTTGAAAATGCCCTGATTTCATGGTGGTGGTGAGTAAATGGGAAGTGAGAATATACTGTACTTTTTGTAGTTTAAAAGAGAGAATGAAAGGCTACTGTCTTGTTAAGGGTATTGGGGAAGAGCACATTATTGAACCCAATTGTATTTATAAACTATGACTAAAAGGTACTTAAGTTCTTGTCATTTTTGAAACAAAAAAGGTCAATTGATGATTTTTGTAAAGTCTTGGAGGGTTCAGTTAGCCAAGTGAAGATAACACTAAAATACTCGTAGACTGAAAGAAAGAGGAGCATATTGGAAGTGGACACAATGAATTTGTAGTTGGAAAGGGCACAACATTAAAATACTTTACAATTAAAGACTTCAGGCTATTTGGGGGGGGGGGGGGCATGTAAGATAAAAGGCTATATTTTAGATCAGGAGGCCATGGAGAAATAAAAATTTGGTCTTCACTAAAATCTTGGTCAAATATAAGAAATTGGGAGAGAGGAAGTGAGGAAGCAGATGGTGTACTATCTCCCTATTTCATGGTGTTGATAGTGAAGCTCATCTGACCGACCAAGTTGTACCTGGGCTAAACCCCCAAAAGAGTTCATTATTGCTTTATGAGCTGTCCTTTATATATTATATAGATAACATAATGCATAGTAGAAGACTTTCAGAATGATAAGCTTTAAGATATTAGAACTGTGTGAGACTTGGACTGGTCTAAAGTGAGATATCATGCCTAGTTTGTGAGATATACAAAAAAGAAAAAAAAATGGCTCAGCATATAAAAATCCAAATATAATATTTACACAGCAATTTATATTCAAAATTGCTGAAAAACTGGGTTTGAACAGTCTTAGTGGTTGATATGTAAGCAAACAGTAAATCAACATTATTTTTTCATTTATTTTTGCACACGTTGTGTGTATAGTTACTGTAGTGAATATATAAATAATAATAATAATAATAATAATAATAATAATAATATAGAGCATGATCTGTGCCTTCAAGAGGCTAATAATGCAACTGTAGTGATAGAAGAAAACATATGAAATAATTAGAGAATATTCATGAGATAAACTGTGAAACAATTACATATACGATAGATGGAAATGAAAGTAAAGTTCAGTGTCAGCTAAAGTAATCAAAAGAAGGCTACAATGAGGCAGATTGGACTTATTATTCTGGTCATGGGAAATAAACTTTAGATAAACAGAAGGAAGGTGAGTGAGAATCACAAGATAACAGCTAGAGCCAAGGCTTAAATATGACAAAGGGCAAGGGACTTGAAGGATGTAAATGATTCTGCAGGTAGCTAAAGTCATCAGACCACAATCTAAATTAATTACACTAAATTCCCAGCAAAAAGAACCAGAGGTACTGTAGCAGATATTCTAACTGCTTGCAAAGTTAGAAGCAGCAGACCGTCCAGATGGGACTGCAGACACCAGAGATGGGGTGGATCTTTTTAAAAATAGGCATCAAGCTACCCATTAAATTATAAAGCAGAGCCAAGGATGGTGACAGGTTTTGAAAATGGTACCGAATTTTTGGACTGGAACCCGGATCCTTTGTCCGCTAGAATCGAAGAATGAATCCACGGACAGAAAGTGGTAGAGCAAAGGTGGAGATTTATTGAAGAACAAGTACAGACTTCCACGTGGGAAAAGGGAAGAGTCCCACAGAATGAACTCCCACGTAGGGAGGGGGAAAGGATCCCACTGAGTTCCTGTTTCCATGGTTTATAAAGGCTGCAGATCCAGGTGCCTTGATATCCCCTCAGATTGGTCACTATTCCCTTAGTCTGGTTACTATAGTAACTCCTGAGCTTAAAGGTTGAACCTCACATGGGACATGTGAGGTTCTTCCCGCCCCCCTTATTGTTTTCCTGTTCCCTTTGGGCTTTCTTATTCTCCTTCTGAATGAAGGGCTTCCTTCTCTTTATTTTGTAAATATAGACCTTTTGCTGTTCCCAGCTCCCTCATTCTATGGAAATGTACCTGTTGCAGCCAGCCCCTCCGTTCTATGGAAATATACCTTCTGCTGCTCTGAAGCCCTGTGCTTCCTTCATGGTCCCCTTAATTTCCAAAATTTCTAATATTTCCTAAACCTGTCCTATCTTATCCCTAAAATTCCTGTTTCAAAAAGAATGGGTGGAAAGAAACATAAGCCACAATTTTGTTTTCAGAGTCATGCTTGGATGAACAGAAAATGTCCTCAAATATGAAAGATGAGAGAATAGAGCACAAAACTCAGAAAACTTTATTTTCTAAAATAAACTTTCTTCATATTTTATAACCTATTATTATATAACAAATCATTTACTATATAAAATATTATCCTCTGATATTAGATTAAATATTTAATTTCTCTAATGAGGTAAAATGAAAGTCTTGGGAAATAGCCAAATCAGTAATAAATAGTATCCATGAGATAACAGTGCTTTTTAAGGTGATTGAAGCACTTGTAAAATTTACATCTACTCTGCTTATTTTGGAAATTATTATTTTGTACCACTTGTTACTCTTCTTATATCTTATACTAGAGGCCCGGTGCACAAAAATTTGTGCACTCGGGGTTGGGAGAGGAGGTCCCTCAGCCTGGCCTGTGCCCTCTCACAGTCTGGGACCCATCAGGAGATAATGACCTGCTGGCTTAGGCCTGCTCCCGGGTGGCAGAGGGCAGGCCCAATCCCTAGGTGCAGCCCCTGGTCGGGCTCAGAGCAGGGCCAACTGGAGAGTTGGGGCACCGCCCCCTGTCATGCACAGAGCAGGGCGGATTGGGAGGTTGCGATGCCACCCTGTCACGCTCAGGGTAGGGCCGATTGGGGGGTTGGGGCACCGCCCCCTGTCACACTCAAGGCAGGGTCCATAGGGAGGTTGCAGCGCCACTCCTGTCATGCACAGAGCAGGGCCCATCAGGGGGGTTGGGGCTCTGTACCCTGTCACACACAGAGCAGGGCTGATCAGAGGGTTGGGGCTCCGCACCCTGTCACACTGATCCCGGTGCTGGGAGGCCTTGCTGCTCTGCTGATCCCAGGGCCAGGACGCCTCTCGGCTCCCCTGATCCCTGGCCTGGAGGCCTCTCGGCTGCTGATAACCATGGCCTGTAGGCCTCTTGGCTCCGCTGATAACTGGGGCCTGGAGGCCTCTCGGCTCCGCTGATGTCTAGCCAGGAGGACTCTCGGCTGCTGATATCCTGGCTGGGAGGCCTCTCGGCTCTGCTGATCATGGGTCCGGGAGGCCTCTGGGCTCCGCTGATCACCGGGGCTGGGAGGCCTCTCGACTCTGCTGATCACCTGGGCTGGGAGGCCTCTCGGCTCCGCTGATCACCGGGGCTGGGAGGCCTCTCGACTCCGCTGATCACCTGGGCTGGGAGGCCTCTCGGCTCCGCTGATCACCTGGATTCCACTGATCACCGGGGCTGGGAGGCCTCTGGACTCCGCTGATCACCGGGGCCGGGAGGCCTCTGGACTCCGCTGATCACCGGGGCCGGGAGGCCTCTGGGCTCCGCTGATCACCAGGGCTGGGAGGCCTCTGGGCTCCGCTGATCACCTGGGCTGGGAGGCCTCTCCGCTCCGCTGATCACCTGGGCTGGGAGGCCTCTCGGCTCCGCTGATCGCGGGGCCTCCGACTCCACTGATCACCGGGGCTGGGAGGCCTCTCGGCTCCGCTGATCACCGGGGCTGGGAGGCCTCTTGGCTCCGCTGATCACCGGGGCTGGGAGGCCTCTTGGCTCCGCTGATCGCGGGGCCTCCGACTCCGCTGATCGCGGGGCCAGGAGCGGGCCGGGAGGCCTCTTGGCTGAACACAGGGGCCGGGAGGCCTCTGGACTCCGCTGATCTCGGGGCCTCCGACTCCGCTGATCACCGGGGCCGGGAGGCCTCTCGGCTCCGCTGATCACCTGGGCTGGGAGGCCTCTCGGATCCGCTGATCACCGGGGCTGGGAGGCCTCTCGACTCCGCTGATCACCTGGGCTGGGAGGCCTCTCGGCTCCGCTGATCACCTGGGCTGGGAGGCCTCTCGGCTCCGCTGATCACCTGGGCTGGGAGGCCTCTCGGATCCGCTGATCACCGGGGCTGGGAGGCCTCTCGGCTCCGCTGATCACCGGGGCTGGGAGGCCTCTGGACTCCGCTGATCACCGGGGCCGGGAGGCCTCTGGACTCCGCTGATCACCTGGGCTGGGAGGCCTCTGGACTCCGCTGATCACCGGGGCCGGGAGGCCTCTGGACTCCGCTGATCACCTGGGCTGGGAGGCCTCTCCGCTCCGCTGATCACCGGGGCTGGGAGGCCTCTTGGCTCCGCTGATCACCGGGGCCGGGAGGCCTCTGGACTCCGCTGATCACCTGGGCTGGGAGGCCTCTCCGCTCCGCTGATCACCGGGGCTGGGAGGCCTCTTGGCTCCGCTGATCGCGGGGCCTCCGACTCCGCTGATCACCGGGGCTGGGAGGCCTCTCGGCTCCGCTGATCACCGGGGCTGGGAGGCCTCTTGGCTCCGCTGATCACCGGGGCTGGGAGGCCTCTTGGCTCCGCTGATCGCGGGGCCTCCGACTCCGCTGATCGCGGGGCCAGGAGCGGGCCGGGAGGCCTCTTGGCTGAACACAGGGGCCGGGAGGCCTCTGGACTCCGCTGATCTCGGGGCCTCCGACTCCGCTGATCACCGGGGCCGGGAGGCCTCTCGGATTCGCTGATCACCGGGGCTGGGAGGCCTCTCGGCTCCACTGATCACCGGGGCCGGGAGGCCTCTTGGCTCCGCTGCTCTCGGGGCCTCCAACTCCGCTGATCATGTGGGCCGGGAGGCCTCTTGGATCCACTGATCGCGGGGCCGGGAGGCCTCTCGGCTCGGATGATAACCGGGGCTGGGGGGCCTCTAGGCTCTGCTGATCGCGGGGCTGGGCCGACTCTGGCCTCCGCTGATCTCGGGGCGGGAGGCCTCTCGGCTCCGCTGATCCCAGGCCCTGAGGCCTCTCTGCCCTGCTGCTTCAGGGCTGTTTGGCTTCGCTCTGCTTGGAGCCTGAGTATGCAAATTAACCGCCATCTTTTAGCTTCTATAACTGAAACATTGTATCTTTTGGAGTTGTTGCTTCAGGAGCTCAGAGCCCCGCAGCTGCGGGGATCCTTGACTTTCTCCATCGCTGGGGCAACCAAGCCTCCTGTTCTCAGCTGCCTGGCTGCCAGCCGCCATCTTGGCTGACAGTTAATTTGCATATCTCACTGATTAGCCAATGAAAAAGGTATCGGTCGTATGCCAATTACCATTTTTCTCTTTTATTAGTATAGGATATGACTCATTTATTTGAAATCCTATACTAATTTTGAATTGTGCCTTTCATGTATGACCTGATTTTAAAATAGGCCATACTGATTTGTTGGTACTTCAGTTAGATTATGTACATGTTTACTGACTTCATGTAATTGATAAAACAACATGAAGTATATTGAGAATTTCAAATTTTTCCTGACAAAATAGAGATGAATGAATAAATAAATGAAAAAAATAAATGCGTAGGTTAATGTATGAACAAATAACCAGCTTATAAATGTTTTCATGAGATTATCTGATAATGTAATGCTAATGAAATGTAAAAAAAAAATGTAATTTTCTTGTTTATCTTATTTCTTATTGATGCGAGAATTTTGGATTGGAAACACAGTGTTTCCCTGGGCAGGATGGTTTTTTCCCCAGCTCTTTGTCCATCAGAGTCAAAAAATTAAATTACATATGGAAGATGGTATAGTAAAAGTGGAAATTTATTGAAGAACAAGTACAGACTCCCACATGGGGATGGGGGAAAGTCTCTCTGAGTCCCTTTTCCCTACTGTTAAAAAGGCTGCAGATCTTTGTGCATTGATATCCCTTCTGATTTGGTCACTATAGCAACTCCAACTCAAAGGTTGAACCTCACATGGGACCCGTGAGGCTCTCCTCCCTCATTGTTCTCCTTCTCCCTCTGGGCTTTCTTCCTCCTTCCATTTATCCTGTAAATGTGTACCTTTCGCTACTCCTAGCTCCCTTGTCTTATGGAAATGTAAAGTCTCCCAGCTCCCTTGTCTTATAGAAATATAACTTCTACTGTTCCATTGTCTTATGGAAATGTACCCTTTTGCAACTCTGTAGCCCTGTGTTTTTTTCATGGACCCCTTAATTTTTAAAATTTCTTAAACCTGCCTATTTCACCCCCCAAAATTCCTATTTTATGCCCCAAAACTCCTTTCATTATTTTCAAGGTAAAACATTAAAAAAATAGAATATAATTTGGTTATGTTTTATAGTGGTCTTAGTGAGGACAAAACTGGTCTTGCAAGGTGTGTCAGGCCATAAAAACTGTGAACAATGCATTGCTCCGGGGAGTGGGGGGAGTCGTTATCGCTGGCCCCAGGACAGATCATCGACACCTGGGGGCCTTCCTGTAAGCCCACGAAAGGGGGTGGAATCATATGGTTCCACCATATTTGCAAGACAATGACCCCAGAAGGCTATAAATGAAAGGGCGAGGGTTACGCCCTCCATCTTGCCCCGAATTCTCCATGTTGGGGCAGCAGCCACGTGCTCAGCAAGCACCTTCTTCCCGGAAGCCCAAGCCTCTGCTAGCCATGCCCAGGATTTCTTTAAATTAACCAATGACAATCAAGGGACGTGCATGCCATAGATATGACCATATCCTGTGTAACAAGACCCGACTTGCACCTGGCCAATCGGCAGGGCCCACAGTCATCTCTCCTCCCCTCACTCCACCCCCCTATTAAAACCCCTTTTTCCCACGGTGCTGGCACTCTTGTCTCGCCATTGCTTCGGTAGAGGCTGGGAGCCAGACCTGGGTCTGTAATAATAATAAAGACTCTCTGCTTTTGCATCAGACTTGGCTGGCTCCCTGTTGGTCTATCGGGAATCTTGAAATCTGGGCATAACAATAAAAAGGGAAGCCTCTGCGTGTTACTTCACTCTGATTTGGAAATTACTCCCGGAGTCCACTAGTGTTAATAAATGGGGTCCTTCCCTTTCTCTAGGAAGCGTGCTTGGTATTTCTTTGCTCTTCTGTAACATTAGTCAGCTTTAAGTTAATATTAGACTGAAGAAAATGAATACTACTGAAAATTTTTCTTTTTGCCATAGTGATAAGAAGTTTTGTTTTTTGGTCCTTTCCCACTCCCCAGAATAACGTAAACAAGTAAATAAAAAATGGAAAAATTAAATAGGACATGGTATAAAAGTATAGTAAATGATTTATCTTTGTTTGAATTATTATAAGATTTGAAAGTATAGCTATTATTCAAAAGTATTTTCTTTCAAAATCATTATGTAAAGCCAGCATAACTTTCCTGCTAGAACCTTACTAAGCTCAGAAGAAAACTATGCAACAACTTCTTTCATATTCACATAAGAAATAAAAACCTAAACAAACTATTAATAGTGGAATCGAAAGACATTTTGAAACAGCAATTTTGGGGGAACATAGGCAGGCTTAGGGATTTTTTAGAATTGGGGTCCATGGAAAAGCATGGGGCTGGGAGAAGGAACATTTCCATAACACAAGGAAGCCAGGTGCAGTTACATCTCCATAAGACAAGGGAGCAGCAACAGTTGCATTTACATAAGACAAGGGAACTGGAAGTAGCCAGGAAAGGTCTATATTTACAAAATAAAGAGAAGGAAGCCCTTCATTCAGATCGAAAAGAAGAAAGCCCAGAGGAATGGAAGGACTATGAGTAAGGAGGGCCTTAGGAATCACTATAGTCACCAATTCGAATGGGAATATTGACCAATCAGAGAGGATATCAAGACACAGGAACTGCAGCTTTTATAAAAGATAGGGAAAAGGAACCCAGTGGGACTCTTCCCCCTCCCTACATGGGAGTCAGTTCTGTGGGACTCTTCCTCCTCCTTACCTGGGAGTCTGTGCTTGTTCTTCAATAAATCTCCATCTTTGCTATACCACTTTCTGTCCGTGGATTCATTCTTCAATTCCAGTGGACAAAGAATCTGGGTTCCAGTCCAAAAATTTGGTATCAATTTGAAGAGATAATATATAATGTCTAAATTGGCTTTATTTGAATAATGAAAAAATGGTATAATATTTGGAAATTAATGAATATAACTCACATTAATAGATTACATAAAATCATATAATCATCTCATAAATGTGAAAAATATATTTCATAAAATTCAAAACAACTTTATAGTAAAAACACATCATGTATGTAATATGTAGGAACACTTTATTCTGATAAAGAGTATCTCAATTATAAAGTAAATGTGATATTTTATGATGAAATATTGCAAGCCATTCATTTGAAATTGGCAATGAGATGACAGTGCCCACAATTAACAGTTCAAGTTAGCATATATTTAGAATGTATTTGGGGCAATACAGAAAGAAAAAGCAAGAGTGAAGTTGAAATATAATTGCCCCTATTCTCAGACGACATGAAGAAATTTTAAAAAATTTCAAATAATCTATGGCTAATTAATAGAGTTTAAAAGCAAATTTTAAAAAATTGATAGTTTTGAGAGAAACCAAGATGGTGGCACAGGTAAACACCGGAGATTGCTGCCTCGCACAACCACTTCAAAAATACAACTAAAAGACGGAACGGACATCACCCAGAACCACAGGAAGGCTGGATGAGTGGAAATTCTACAACCAGAAGGAAAGAGAAAAGCATACCGAGACTCAGAGGAGGTGCGGTACAGAAGTTAAATACTAAGGTGCGGAGGTGCATGTGGAGCGGGCTGGTGGCTAAGGGCGCGGTTGTCTTTTTCAATTGGGAGGGAGTCTCAGTCTCTGAGCTCCAGTTCCGGGCGAGTCTCTGGGGACTCAGACTCAAACGGGAGAAGTGGGACTGTCTGGCATCGGTTGGAACTCGAGGGCAGCTTTCTCTCTGAGGTACTTGCAGCAATTGCTGGGACACTGAGAAGCAGAGCCTCTGAAAGCAGGACTGAGAGCAGCCATAACTGCTCCCTCTGCCCACCCTGTTGATCCCCTGGGACCCGCCCCACCCAAGTCTTGCATGCAGGCATTTGCTGGATAGCCTCAGGCAGAGGCTAGATTAGCACCTCCCTAGATATCAGGACAGAAGTTCTCCCACTGCAGACACAGATGATTCTCACAGCCAATTGGCCTGGAGGTCAAATCCCCCCCCCCAGGGTTACCTACAACAATCAAGGCTTAACTACAACAAGACTGTGCACAAAGACCACAAGGGGGTGCACCAAGAATGACAGAAATGGAGGAAAGCAAACGTCTGGATATAGAGTTCAAAACTACACTTTTAAGGTGTTTCAAGAACTGTCCAGACGCCTCCGATAAATTTAGTAAGGCCCTAGGGAAGACTGGTGAGACCGCCAATAAATATAGTGAGATCCTCAAGAAATCTAGTGAGACCCTCGATGTTGTGATAAAGGACCAACTAGAAATTAAGCATACACTGACTGCAATAAAGAATATTATACAGACTCCCAACAGCAGACCAGAGGAGCGCAAGAATCAAGTCAAAGATTTGAAATACAAAGAAGCAAAAAACACCCAACTGGAAAAGCAAAATGAAAAAAGAATCCAAAAATACGGAGATAATGTAAGGAGCCTCTAGGACAGCTTCAAGCGTACCAACATCCGAATTATAGGAGTACCAGAAGAAGAGAGAGAGCAAGATATTAAAAACCTATTTGAAGAAATAATGACAGAAAACTTCCCCTACCTGGTGAAAGAAATAGACTTACAAGTCCAGGAAGCGCAGAGAACCCCAAACAAAAGGAATCCAAAGAGGACCACACCAAGACACACCATAATTAAAATGCCAAGAGCAAAAGACAAAGAGAGAATCTTAAAAGCAGCAAGAGAAAGAAAGTCAGTTATCTACAAGGGAGTACCCATACGACTGTTAGCTGATTTCTCAACAGAAACTATGCTGGCCAGAAGGGAGTGGCAAGAAATATTCAAAGTGATGAATGCCAAGAACTTACAACCAAGATTACCTTATCCAGTAAAGTTATCATTCAGAATTGAAGGTCAGATAAAGAGCTTCACAGATAAGAAAAAGCTAAAGGAGTTCATCACCACCAAACCAGTATTATATGAAATGCTGAAAGGTATCCTTTAAGAAGAGGAAGAAGAAGAAAAAGGTAAAGGTACAAATTATGAACAACAAATACACATTTATCAACAAGTGAATCTAAAAATCAAGGGAATATATAATCTGATGAACAGAATGAACTGGTGATTATATTAGAATCAGGAGCATAGAAAGGGAATGGACTGACTATTCTTGTGGGGGAAAGGGGTGTGGGGGATGCGGGAAGAGACTGTACAAAAATCGTGCACCTATGAATGAGGACAGTGGGTGGGGAGTAAGGGCGGAGGGTGGGGTGGGAACTGGGTGGAGGAGAGTTGTGGGGGAAAAAAAGAGGAACAAATGTAATAATCTGAACAATAAATATTTAATTAAAAAAATAAATAAACAATTTTAAGAATGCGTTCTCTTTTAAAAAAAATTGATAGTTTCAAAGTCTATATAAATATGCATTCTGATTTCTATATATTGGAAACACAAAACTGAAAAACTTAAAAGATACTATTCTCAAAAGCAGCAAGATTATCAATTACCTGTGACAGAATTTAATGAAAAACACAGAAGAATTCTATATGTATGGAAATATACATAATACTGAGAAACATCATGGACATGGTATAAAAGTATAGTAAATTATTTATCTTTGTTTTCATTATTATAGGATTTGTTTTAATTAATATTGCATTAAATGGAAGTATATATTACATTATGGATTGAAAGATTCAGTTTTCAAAAGATGCTAATACTTGCCGAAACTGGTTTGGCTCAGTGGATAGAGCGTCGGCCTGCAGACTGAAAGGTCCCAGGTTCGATTCCGGTCAAGGGCATGTACCTGGGTTGCGGGCACATCCCCAGTAGGAGATGTGCAGGAGCCAGCTGATCGATGTTTCTCTCTCATCGATGTTTCTAACTCTCTATCTCTCTCCCTTCCTCTCTGTAAAAAATCAATAAAATATATTTTAAAAAAAAAGATGCTAATACTCTTTATATTTACCTAATGAAATTCTTGTTAAGATGATTAGGGTTTTGCTGTTGTTTGTTTGGTTTTTTTCCAGAGGAATTGATACAGTGATGATTTTCAATTTTTTGTAGAAAATCAAAGGGGCAAGCATAGTCAAGACAATTTTAAGGTTGAACAACAAAATGGAGCCTTCAACTATCAAGGCTTATTATAAAGTGATAGTATTTAAGACCATGTAATATTGGTTCATTTCAGAGAGACAATTTCAAAAACACTCACAGCTGGTGTTGCTCAGTGGGTGAGCATCAACCTATGAACGGTGAGGTCACAGTTAGATTCCTAGTAGGGGCACATGCTGGGGTTGCGGGCTCAGTCTCCTGTGTGGGACATGTGGGGGACAGCTGATCAGTGATTCTCTCTCATCATTGTTGTTTCTATCTCTCTCTCCCTCTTCCTTTCTCTCTAAAATCAATAAAAATACATTTAAAAAATCAAAAATCAAAACAATCACACTTACATAGTCACCTAAGTTATGACAATTCATTAGTGCTGAAAGGTAGTGATAGACTTTTTAAAACAGTTTTCAGTCAATTGAATGAACCATATTGAAAAAAATAAGGTTTTGATCTGCCATCACACACAAAAATTAATTCCAGATGGAGTACTATGAAATACTACATTAAGATTTTTGAGAATTCAACAAAATAAAAAACAGAAAGAAAAAAAAGCAAAATACTTGAACAGTCATTTCATTAAAGTGCTAATTCTTATTATTAATAAACTCAACTTCACTAGTAATCATGGAAATAAAAATTTAAATCACAATAAGATGTCACCACCCCCACTAGAATGTCTAATTATTAAAAAAATATCAAGTATTTGCAAAAACATAAACCATTGAAACTTGTATGTTAGTACTAGAGGCCCGATGCATAAAATTTATGCATGGGTAAGGTCCCTAGACCTGGCCAGTAATCAGGGCTAATCTGTGGAGTGATTGGCAGGGTGATTGGGGCCCTCTCCCCCTGATGGCACCCACCTTGGCTGGCCTGGGGCCTGGAGGCTGGGGGAAGCTCCTGCATTGAGTATCTACCCCCTGGTGGTCAGTGTGCATCATAGTGACTGATCTTTCGACCAGTTGTTCTGCCATTCAGTCAATTTGCATATTAGGCTTTTATTATATAGGATTGTAGAGTATTAATGGGAGTGTAGGTTACTTTAATCACCTTGGGAAACTGAGATTACAAAGCTGAACATACATTAGTCTATGAAGTTTTTATATGATCCAAAAATAATTGTGCACATGTGAGTGTGAAAATGACATACTTAGTAGCACTATTCTAAGGGCAAAAAAAAGGAAAAAAAATACAAATACCCATCAACTATAAATGATAAATATTGATATAGTCATACAATAAAATAATGAACAATAAAAAAGAACAAAGTTTTCTAGCTACAATATGGATAAATCTTATAAGCGTAATTGCTGAGTAAAGAAACTAGACATGCCAAAATACACATGCACATTATGTTTGATTTCCAACCAGATGAAATTAATTTATTAGACAAAACTAACAGAAACCAAGATAGCAGTGATTAATCATACAAAGTGGTATCACTAGATGCTCTAGTAATATTCTGATTCATAATTCTGATGAGTAAAATATCATCAACTTTAGATCCTCTGCACTTTTCTTTATTAGTTATTTATTAATTTCCTAGGGCTGCTGTAGCAAATTGCCACAATTTTAAAACTTAAAAAAATAGACATTTATCCTTTCACAGTTTATGATTTCAAGATCAAGTTCATGGTGTTGCTTTCCAAAATAGTGGTAGAGTAAGTGGAAGCTACATGGACATTCTCCCAGGACCAAACTGGAAATACAACTAAAATACTGAAAAACTGAAAAATCAACTGAAGATTAGCTGGAAAGGAACCTGTTAACCAAGGATAAAAAGTGGAGACTGCATAAAGACTGGTAGGAAGTGTGGAGATGCAAAAGGGCTGGCCAGACCCCCACAGACAGCAACAGAAGTTCCAGAAGAATATCTTAGCTGTGGGGGGTTCCTACTGAGAATTGTGGGATCTTAGACACCAAACTGAGCTCCCTAGCCCAGAGCACCAGAACTGAGAAAGGTGCTCGCATAGCTGGCTGTGAAAAGCAGCAGGGTTGCTGCCTTCCAGCCAGAGGCAGCTGGAAATGCAGGCACTCTCTTAAAGAGCCGATGTACAAAATGTTACGTGCAGCCACTCATCTTGGGCTCCAGCAGAGGGGAAATAGAGTGAACTGGAGCTGTGTGAGCAGAAACAAGAATTGGGGGCTACGGGGTTGGAACTCAGAGGGAAGCCACCCTGGTTTCCTGTGCTGAGTCATTCCCTCATTCTGCAGAGGAAATCTTTCTCCTGTAGAACTTTGCAATCCAGATGGTTTAGTGTGGGAGAAAGGCAGTTGCCCCACCCTGTTGGAAGACCTCTCACCCCACCCTGTGGTTGATAGTCTGAGGCTAATCAAGTCTGACTGTCAATGGGATTGAAGGCAGAAGTGGGTCTCTGTAGGCTTTGAGACTGCCTGATCTAAGCCTGGCCCAGGGCTAGGAAAGGTGCACGTCTTGTTCCTTTCCGAAGGCACACAGCCCAGTAGAGGGAGCAACAAGCCATGGATTGGTGATAGCTCCAAACATGGTACTCATGGCCAGTCACAAACAGTGTCTGACATTGTCATGCACTAGAGATTGGGAGTCATAACAGATCTACCTAATACACAGACACAAACTCAAACATGCAGCCAAAATGGAGGGATAAAAAAAAACAAGCCCTAAAAGAAAGAACAAGAATGCTCCAGAAAAAGAGCTAAATGAAATGGAGATAAGAAATTTATCAGACACTAGAGGCCCAGTGCATGAAATTCAAGCATGTGTAGGGTCCCTAGCAGCTGCTGGCCACTGGCCGGGGCTACCCTTCCCTCGCTGCTGGTGGGGGCCTTTCTTCATTTTGTGCCATCCCCTGGTGGTCAGCACACATCATAGAGAGCAATCAAACTCCTGGTTGGTTGAAATCCCGAGGGGACACTTTGCATATTAGGCTTTTATATCTATACTAATAATAGGGTAATATGCTACTTAGAGCAGATTTCTTCCAGACGTCCTTCTGGACGTCCTTCCAGTCAGCCGTAGTGACTGCGAGGGCTGAGGGCAGGCAGCCATGGCAATGGCTGTGAGGCCCAGGGCTCAGGCAGCTGTGAGCCCTGGCCGCTGTGAGGGCTGAGGGCAGGCAGCTATGGAGGCAGCTGTGAGGCCCGGGCTCAGGCCTTGCAGCTGCGGCTGCAGGCAGTGGCAGCAGCAGTGAGGGGGTGATGGGGGCAGTGCCTTCCCCTGATCGGCTGGTCACCGCCCACAGACGGGGGCCTAAGTCATCAGTAGGACATCCTCTGAGGGCTCCCAGACTGTGAGAGGGGGCAGGCCAGGCTGAGGACCCCCCTGTCCCCCAGTGCATGAATTTTTGTGCAATGGGCCTCTAGTATATAGATAAGAGTACAGAATAATGATGGCAAATATACTCAACAGCATGAGAAAGCATATAGTAACTATGAAGACTTATATAACAGTAATAAAAAACACAGTGAAAGGAATTCACAGAAGATTAGGGGAAACCAAGGATTGGATCAGTGAATTAGAAGATAGAGTAGAAAAAAAAAATTACTCAATCAGAGAACCAAAAAGAAAAAAACAATTAAAACCAGAGGACAGCTTAAGGGTTAGGGTCATTCGCAGAGACAGTCCACATGTTAGGACACAACACAAGTCTCTATAAGTTCAAGAAGATTGAAATCATATCAAGCAACTTCTCAGATCACAATGGAATGAAATTAGAAATCAACTACAGTAAAAACGCTCATAAATATTCAAACACATGGAGGCTACATAGCATGTTATTAAACAATGAGTGAGTTACCAACGAGATCAAGAAAGAAAAAAAAACTTTCTGGAAACAAATGAAAATGAACACACAACTACCCCAAATGTCTGGGACACATAAAGCAGTCTTCAGAGGATAGTTCACAGCACTACAGGCATAACACAAAAAGAAGAAAAATTAATAATAAACTCTTTAACCCTACAACTTAAAGAATTAGAAAGGGAACAATAAGAAAAACCCAGCGTAAGTAGGAGGAAGGAAATAATAACGATTAGAGAAGAAATAAATAGTATATTGTCTAAAATAAAATAAAAAAATACAAAAAATGAATGAATCCAAGAGCTGGTTCTTTGAAAAGAAAAACAAGATTGATTAACAGCCAAACTCATCAAAAAATAAAGAAAGAGGACCAAAATTAACAAAATCAGAAATGAAAGAGGAGAAGTATCAACTCACACTACAGAAATACAAAGAACTCTAAGAAAATTTTATGAACAACTATAGGCCAACAAGCTGGACAATGTGGAGGAAATGGACAAATTCCTAAAAAAATACAATCTTCCAAAACTGAATCAGGAAGAATCAGAAAAGCTGAATGCCCAAAAACAATTGATGAAATAGAAACAGTGATTTAAAAAAACAAACAAACAAACAAAAAAAAAAACCCAAAAAAAACTCCTAGCGAACAAAAGCCCTGGTCTAGACGGCTTTACAGGGGAATTTTACCAAACCTTCAAAAAACAACTAACACCTATCTTCCTCAAATTATCTGAAAAAAATCCACAAGGAAATTTTTTTTTTTTATGAGGCCAGCATTATCCTAATTTGAAAACCAGATAAAGAAATAACAAAGAAAGAGAACTATCGGCCAATATCCATAATGAACATTCAGGGGTCCTCAAACTTTTTAAACAGGGGGCCAGTTCACTGTCCCTCAGACCGTTGGAGGGCTGGACTATAGTTTAAAAAAAAACTATGAACAAATTCTTATGCACACAGCGGAGGCAAAAACACCCGGCGGGCCGGATAAATGTTTTTGGCGGGCCGCATGTGTCCCACAGGCCGTAGTTTGAGGACCCCTGACATAGATGCTAAAATTCTCTACAAAATATTAGCAAATCAGATCCAGCGATATGTTAAAAAGATCATGCACCAGGACAACATGGGATTTATTCCATGGATTCAAGGCTGGTACAATATTTGCAAATCAATAAATGTGATACAGCACATAAATTGAAAGACAAAATTCATAGAAACATATCACTAGATGCAAAAAAAAATCATTCGACAAAAGCCAACATCCATTTTTGATAAAAACTCTCAGCAAATGAAAGTGAGAATAGAGGGATAATATCTCAACATAATAAAGGCTACCTATGAAAAACCTACAGCCAATGTCATATTCAATGGGCAAAAACTGCCGGGAGCCAGTCCAACCTTGCTGTTTCAAGGGACCTGGCATATATGGCATGCTGTTCTTAATATGTTTGCTCACCTTCTTGGCACTATGTGTTTTAACCAAGGCCACCACTCTGAGAAAGGTTGTTTCCCCAGGTAGGGATTTTCCCCTGAAGTTAGGGAGGGAATAAAACCCCTTAACTAAGTGCCAGGCGGGCAATTAATCACTTTAACTACGAAGAATCATGCTTAAGCTACATAATCTTTACTCCCTGGAATGGAGATAAGAAACACCCTAACCTTTGGAATAGAGATTGATAGGATTGGAATCAACTGGTATAAATACAGATGTAACAAGACAACAGGACACAGAACCTAGACACAGAACCTACACAGAACCTAGAGGCAGAAGAACTTCGCTGGAGAGAACATGGCAAAAGATCCTGGACAGAAACTGGCCACAGAACCTAGAGACAGAACCTAGTGAGAGAACATGGCAAAAGATCGTGGACAGAAACTGGCCACAGAACCTAGCGAGAGAACCTGGCTGAAGAACCTAGAGACAGAACCTGGCTATAGAACATGGCAAGAGAATCTGACTAGAACCTGGTGACTGAACCTGGCAAAAGATCCTGGACAGGACCTGGCTACAGAACTTGGTTGGAGAACCTAGCCAGAACCTGGCTGAAGAATCTGGCTACAGAATCTGATGACCGAACCTGGCTGGGGAACCTGGGGAATCTGGCTGGAGAACCTAGCAAGAGAACATGGACACAGAACCTGGCTGGAGATCTTAACGAGAACTTCGCTGGAGATCCTGGACAGAACTTGGCTGGATATCCTGGATAGAACCTGGCAGGAGAACCTCTCTATGCTGATCAACAGAACCTGCTGGAGAACCCAACTATGCTGATCAACTGAACGCTGTCTCCGTGTCCTTCCTTCTTTGCTGACTCCGTCCACACCTTTGGGGACCCCTGGACCTGCTGGGGTCCGACCCCAACAAAAAACTAATGGCTATTTCCCCTAAGGACAGCAACAAGACAGGGATGTCCACTTTCATCTCTCTTATTCAACATAGTACTGGAAGCGCTAGCCACAGTGATCATAAAAAGAAAACATAAAAATCATAAATTGGAAAGGAGGAAGTAAAACTGTCATTATGTACAGATGATTGATATTGTACATAGAAAATGCTAAAGATTCCACCAAAAATCTACTAGAATTAATAAGTGAATTTGTCAATGTCACATGATAAAAAATTAAC
The DNA here is from genome assembly GCF_963259705.1 of Myotis daubentonii. Lineage (NCBI taxonomy): Eukaryota > Metazoa > Chordata > Mammalia > Chiroptera > Vespertilionidae > Myotis > Myotis daubentonii. The sequence continues at coordinate 91,975,084 of NC_081842.1, forward strand.
ACCAATAAATCGATGGCATTTTTATACATCAATAATAAATTCTCAAAGAGAAATTAAACAATTAATCCTATTTACAATTGCAACAAAAAAATTAAGATGCTTAGGAATAAACTTAACCAAGAAGGTAAAATACTTGTACTCAGAAAATACAGGACATTGAAAAAAAGAGGTAGAGGAAAATATAAACAAATGGAAGAATATACCATGTTCATTGATTGGTAGAATTAACATCATTAAAATGTTCATATTACACAAAGTAATCTATATATTCAATGCAATCTCTATTAAAATACTAAAGACATATTTCACATATTTAGAACAAATAATCAAAAAGTGTATATGAAATTGAAATAAAACCCAAATAGCTGCAGCAATCTTCAGAAATGAGAACAAAGTTACAGGGATCACAATTCCAGATATCAAGCTATATTACAAAGCCACCATAATCAAAAGAGCCCGATACTGGCACAAGAACAGACATATATAGATCAATGGAACAGAATAGAGACCTCAGAAATGGACCCAAGCCATTACCCTCAATTAATATTTGACAAAGGAAGCAAGAACTCACAATGGAGTCAAGACAGTCTCTTCAATAAATGGTGTTGGGAAAATTGGACAGCTACATGCAAAAAAGTGAAACTAGATCACCAAGTTACACCATACACAAGAATAAACCCAGAATGGATAAAAGACTTAAATAGAAGTTGTGAAACCATAAAAATCCTAGAAGAACCCAAAGGTAGCAAAATCTCAAACATCCGTCATAACAATATGTTATGGATATATCTCCTAGGTCAAAGGAAACCAAGGAGAAAATAAACAAATGGGACCAAATCAAAATAAAAAGATTCTTCATAGCCAAAGAAACCATCAACAAAATGAAAAGGGAGCCCACTATATGGGAGAACTTATTTGGCAATGATACATCTGGTAAAGGTTTCATATCCTAAATATATAAGAAACTCAATGTAACAAAAGAAAGACAAACAATCGAATTAAAAGATGGGCAAAGGACCTACTAGTAAATAGACACTTCTCCAAAATGGACATACAAATGGCAAAAAGATATATGAGAAAATGCTCAAAGTCACTGATCATCACAGAGATGTAAATTAACATGACAATGAGGTATCACCTCACACCTGTTGGAATGGCTACCATCAACAAATCAACAAATGACAAGTGCTTGTAAGGATGTGGAGAAAAGGAAATCCTGGTACACTGCTGGTGGGAATGTAGACTGGTGCAGCCATTATGGAAAACAGCATGGAATTTCCTCAAAAAATTAAATATGGAACTGCCATTTGACATAGTGATCCCACTTCTAGGAACATATACTAAGAAACCTGAAACACCAATCAGAAAGAATGTTTGCACCCTTAAATTCATGGCAGCACAATTTACAATAGTTAAGATCTGGAAAGAGCCTAAGTTCCCATCAGTAGATGAGGGGATAAAAAAGCTGTGGTATGTTTATACCATGGAATACTATGCAGAAGTAAAAAAGAAGGCTTTTTTACCCATTGAAACAGCATGGAGGGTCTTAGAGAGTATTGCCAAGTGAAATAAGCCAGCCAGAGAATAACAAGTATCACATGATCTCATTCATATGTGAAATCTAATGAACAAAATAAACTGATGAATAAAATAGACCCATAGTCATAGAAGCACCAAAAGACTGTGGAATCTCAGAGGAAAGGTGGAGGTGGGAGAGTGGGTGGATGGGAAGAGATCAACCAAAGAACTTGTATGCATATATGCATAACCCATGGACACAGACAATAAGGTGATGAAGGCCTGGGGTGTGGGATGTGGGCAGGCTAAATATTTAATTTAAAATAAAATCATGGTGTTGGCAGAATCGGTTCCTTTTGGAGTCTATAAGGGAAAACCCGTTCATTCCTCTCTCCTGGCTTCTGGAGGCTTCCAGCAATATTTGACATTCCTTGGTTTGTAGATACATCCCTCCAATCTTTGGCTCTATCTTCACATAGCATTCTTCTTTATGTTTCCATTTTTCCTTTTCTGTCTCTTATAAACACATTCATTGGACTTAAAACCCACATTAATTATAATATGAACTTACCTTGATCCTAACCTTAATTACATCAGCAAAGACCCTTTTCTCAAAAAAAAGATCAAATTTTAAAGTTCTGGGTGTATACAAATTTGGAGTTCACATTATTCAACCCATTACAGATATGCTTCAATAAGTTTTTCACAGAAAATAAATATATGCTGTAAAAATATTTAGCATTATGTTAATCAGGTTGCTTACTCATGGGGGTACATTACTTTAGCAAAGTCTACTTTATAGACAACTTGTATCTTGTGTTCCTTCTTATCATAAATAAAAATCATTAAAATCATATAAATAAACATTTTTTAAATATATTTTTATTGACTTCAGAGAGGAAGGGAGAGGGAGAGAGAGATAGAAACATTGATTGGCTGCCCCTTGCATGCCCCCTATTGGGGATCAAGCCTGCAATCCGGGCATGTGCCCTTGACCAGAATTGAACCTGGGACCCTTCAGTCCATAAGCTAATGTTCTATCCATTCAGCCAAACCGGCTAGGGCACAAACATATTTTTATAAAAAATGTTTCATATTAAAGAACATATGAGTGTTTTTCATCATCTGTACTAGATATTGCTTATTTTTTCTTTACTTTGATAGAATAAATTAATGATTTTAAATTTGTTAAAATGAAACAAAAAATTCCTGATGTTGTGGATATAGATTAACTTAATAACTACACTAGTAAGCTTAAAAATCAGTGACCATAGAATGAATGTACTGTTCTTATATTAATAATTCTATACCTTAATATGCTATAGAACTGAGAGTAATCTTTAAAGTTAAAATTTGAAATCCAAAAATGCTTTTGGTCTGAAATTTGTACATAATTTTTAAAACCACCTTAAAGTACACATCAAGACACTAATCACATAAACATATAATTACAACTTCCTTGCCTATAAAACTGATTTTTTAAAAAATTCTAAAGACAGTTTTGCATTAGTCCTCTCCATTTAATAAACCAATTTCTTTCTTATTTTACATGCAATATGTTCATTATGATTTTTATGTGAAATAATAGAATAGAGAATTCTATCTTTATTTAATCCATATAGCTTTTTAAACTAAATCTCAATTTCCAAATTAAGAAAGGTGTGCTTTAGCATTGTTTGTTTATATGCATACCAAAATACCTTATCTTGGTTTTATGATGTTGTTTGTATGCTCTAGAGATACTAATGCTAATTTCATCTTTGTTACATTCTTAGATAATCTGTTCTGAGGCTCTGTGTATTGCTGACACACAATGTTCAGATTTTATTTTTCCTTAGTGGAGCCTGTTGTTTAGTCTTGCTAGCACTAAAGCTTGTTATCATTTATCCTGCTCATTCAGCTGCAAGGTTCAATCCCTGTCCATCATGCTCCCTAACGCCCAATGTCTGTACTTTTCTGGAAATTTTTTGCTTTTGTTTATTGGCATTAGCTCTTCTTCCCCTTTGGGAAGATAATAGCTGATCTTATGGTAAGAATCATCTAAAGATATTCTCTTATTTTCAAAATACAGTTCAGCCTTTATATAGAGAAAAAAAAGAGAAAGTTGTGGAGTTTTTCAGTAATACTATGCTTAAAATGGGAAATAAAGTAAAGAAAGCTATTAGAAAACAAAGTCAGTCAGTATAGTAGTGTAACAGAATTAGGGAACCTAACATATAAAATGTGTGTAAAAAGAAGACACAAAAACTATTGTGCTGGGGTCCAACCCCAGCAGGTCCAGGGGTTCCCAAAGGTGTGGACAGAGTCGGCAAAGAAGGAATGACACGGAGACAGCGTTCAGTTGATCAGCAGCCCAGCCAGGTTCTCTAGCCAGGATCTCCAGACAGGTTCTGTCTGTATTGTCCTGTTACATCTGTATTTATACCAGTTGATTTTAATCCTATCCATTCTATTCCAAAGGTTAGGGCGTTTGTTAATCTAGTTTTGTTGAGTTTAATCCTGTCTAGGTTAAGCTCTGTGTTCTATTATAAGGGCTATTCCAAGGTCACTGCTCTACTGATAAGCTACAAGGAAGTGACTGAAGGAGATTATCCTACCCAGTAAAGGTTATGTCCTCCCAGCCTCGATGCTTGCCTTCCCTGGGACTGCCCTGTGTCGGTGGGTCTCCAGGGGCATAGGCTTTGGTGCTTTCCCTGGTGGGCAGACCCCTGGGGATGTGGGCCCAACAAGTCCCAAATTTATTGCCAACAGTCTTAGTCCAAGTTCTTTGTCAGGGCCAGCCTGACAGGGTTGAGCCGGGCTGAGGCAGGGAGGTGGGAATTGAGAAAAGAAAGAAAGACAGGAAAGCGGGGTCGGGAGGACCCCAGTTCTCTTGATGAACTGAAGCAAGTTTATTAGCTATACAATCCTATTTATACACAACACACTGAATCAGAGGTCTGTCAAGAGGAATGTATTCTTTGCTCCTCTTAATCTCTAAGGGAGAGATACAGCAGAAGGACAAGTTCTCAGTACAGCATATCTCAGTAAATAGTTATAGACTTCTTGGCAAGCTATGAAAGGCTGTTCTCATTCTACAAATGTTACTCCCATTCTACTGATAATCGCCATCCAAACAAGTCTGGGAAAACTGTGTGGGTAAGGGTCCCAGCCTTGCTAGCCCCTACAGGTGCAAGGACCTTGCCAGCTTACATCTGGCCCCCAACAGTTCTTCATAAGTAGTACATGGTATTTATGTAACACTAGGGGGTTTCACTGATTTATTCTCTTCCTTAGTCCTGTTAATCCCTAACTCCAGGGAAAAAATCCCCACCTGGGGAAACAACCTTTCTTGGAGAGGTGACCTTGGTTAAAACACAGAGAGCTAAGAAGAGGAGCAAACATATTAAGAACAGTATGCCATATACACCAGGTCCCTTGAAACATATGCTGTGCCGATGTTTCTTCCCTGCAGCGACTGTGTCAAGCAGCAAGGATGGACTGGCTTCCGGCACTATTGACCTTTCAAATCATCTAGGAAGAGAAACATTAAACACAACTGTCTCAGAACAATTACATCCCCAGTGGCACAAGGACCAGTTAAAGTTATATGAAATAGGACTGAAGACTTTCTGTCATCCCCAAATGTATGGATTGGAAAAATTTTATTTGAAAAATAGTATGAAGATCTTTCACTATATCACTTATAGATAACGCAATAGGTGATAAAAGACAGTTGTGTGTGTAAGATGTTATAGGTATCCCATTCTAATCACCTTGGCACCTGACAATGGGAAGTATTGGCTACCCCTCATCACCTTTATTTTCTACCCCAAAACTTTCCTCCTGAAGAGTTTTGCAAACTCAATTTGAATGGGTGAATAGAAATGACGTGACTTTCTGAGTCCCTGAGACTTTGAGATTCTAATGCTAGGTGTCCAGAAGTTGCCAACAGGGGAGTCCCCAATGTGAAAGTGGCAACCAGTACAGGACCTGTGCAGCAGTAAGGTGCAGCCATCGGTTGGCGAGGCAGGTGCCAGGAGCAGAGGGAGACAGGGACAAAGAAGAACCTTTAAACTTGATCTCAGTGCTAGACTGCTGGAGTTGTAGTGCCCCTGACTGCAGCGGGTACAAAAACAGGTGCTGTACCAGATTTGACCCCAACGTTGTAGTTTGCTGATCTCTATTGTGCACAATCTCCCAGAAGTCACTATTAGAATTGGGCTCTGGTGGCCCACAGCAGTGACCTGCCCCTATCAGTACCCTCTATTTACTCCCCTCTTTCCTGTCTCACTGACTCTCACTCCACTAATATTTCTGAAATAATTTCCCAAATAAACTATGTACATTTAAATTCTTTATTTAGGAATGCTTTCCAAATAGCTAAGACTTGTGGCTAGAGATGGTAGAAATGTTTCTTAAAGTCAATTCTATTTGTCAAATGTATATCAATTATAAACTTGATTTTCATGTAATAGGCTTTTAGTAGATAGAAATATATGTATGAGTTTTTTTAATACTCACATTTTCCCATTTGTTTATGTGCTAATTTTCACAGTACTATGTACACATGGGAGAGCATAGTAATATTAATAAGACCAAATCCATGGAGAATCCCTAAATGAAGCAACCAATAGAGGGAAAAATTATCTAGAAATATAAAAAAAATTAATGATGACTAAAAGACCATTCTGTACTGCAATTTGTTGTTTGACCTCTAATACTTAAAAATCATTCTGGAAGAATAAAGAGTTAGTAATGTTTTGCCCACTTGATGGGGGATTTTCTAAGTCCACTTGTAGCCAGTGCTCTGCTAAAGACCTGAATAATGAATCTTGAGTACAAAGTCAAAATGACAGTTTGAAGTAAAAAAAAAAAAAAATGTTTATTTTCAATTATATGAAAGAAGGAACCATTTTTAAACTAGCTGCATATTTAAAAAAAAGAAGTGTTTTTCCTGTTCTGGGGCAAAATAAGAATAGGTGCTAGAGATGGACTATTCATAAAGATAATTTGTATATTTCAGTTATGACAACCTATTTTGGTTAGAAAAGAAAATACAAACTTTTAATCCATCACTAAAGTTTTGTGGTTTTTTTTTTTTTTTTGAAAATATGTGCCTGATGCAATAAGATCCCACATTTTACAAGTTTCAACTAAGCAACTAACAGTTTTCACAGCATATCTTCATCTAATATCATAATTAGGAAGAAACATTTCATGTAGTGCAATTGTCACTAGACAGATTCCAATTTCACTATAATAGCATTAGTGAATTATATAGCCTGGAAATGAGCTCTACAAACTTGCAACATAAAAAAAAAATATTTTATATCTACACTCTATTTAGAATGTGATCACGACTGTCTTAGTACCTCTGTGATTGCTCAATTTCTCAGGTAAAAATAAACTTAACATGTTTGAACAAGTAACATTTAAAATGAAAAATTCAAGTTTATTTAGTCAGAGTTTGAGGCAAGTAGACAATAATTCATGTTTCTTTTATCCATGCCCCTCCATACACACATAACTAAAAACAAAGTAATAATACTTATCCTTTCAATTAATAGTATAGACTAAAATATATGTTCAGTCATTTTAAGAGTTTCCATTGTCCCAAATTTTCAGGATATTTTATTATACGCAGGTATAGATACAAATTAAAATTGATAAAGATTTAGATTCAGCCCCAGCTGTTTTGGCTCAGTGGATAGAGCATCGGCCTGTGGACTGAAGGGTTCCAGGTTTGATTCCAGTCAAGGGCACATACCTGGGTTGCAGGCTCAATCCCCAGTAGGGGATGTGCAGGAGGCAGCCAATCAATGATTCTCTCTCATCAGTGATGTTTTTATCTCTCCCTTCCTCTCATTTCCTCTCTGATATCAATAAAAATATTTTAAAAAAGATTTAGATTCAGATAGAAGCCTGCAATATAGGAATTTATACAGGTATGAACAAATATATAATGATGGAAGAATATATATTAATACCAATAACTTTTGGACACATGGCAATGAGGTAATTCCCAAATTGGGAAACACTTTCATTATCTTTCCAACCTATAGATTTTAAGATAGGATACTTAATATTATATCCAGTTACATAATATATTCGATTATTTATAAAAAAAATGTAATACTGTTTCTATAAAAGAAACCCAAAAACTTTGAAGTTCACCAAATTTTGGCCTGTGGCTAGTTATTAATTAAAGATTAATATATCCATGTATCTAAGAGAAGGAATTGAATTTCAGATAATTTACAGGTATGTGAGACATTTGCATTTTAAAGAGATCACAAAACAGAAAAGAAAAAGGACCGTATGTTTTCACTCATATGTGAGATACAAAATGAAAATCAATAAACAAACGTATAGACACAAAGAATGGTGGCTACCATTGGGAAAATGGGTGGGGGAAGGATGAAGAGGGTAAAAGGGTCAAATATATAGTGATGAAAGGACACTAAGCTTTGGGTGGTAAACACACTATACAATATAGAGAAGATATATAATAGGATTGTACACTTGAAACTTATATAATGTTAACTAGGGGCCCGGTGCACGAAATTCGTGCAGTGGGTGGGGGGGGGGAGTGTCCCTCAGCCCAGCCTGCCCCCTCTCACATACTGGGAGCCCTCAGGCGTTGACCCCCATCACCCTCCAATCGCAGGATCGGCCCCTTGACCAGGCCTGAGGCCTCTGACAGAGGTGTCAGGCCTGGGCAGGGGACCCTCATTTCCCCCATCACTGGTTCTGCCCCCAGCCCAGGCATCAGGCCTGGGCAGGGGACCCCCAGACCCCTCCGATTGCTGGCTCTGCCCCTTGCCCAGGCCTGATGCCTCAGCCAGAGGCGTAGACCCCCATCACCCTCCGATCGCCTGATCGGCCCCTTGCCCAGGCCTGACGCCTCCGCCAGAGGTATCAGGCTTGGACAGGGGACCCCCATCTCCCCCTGATCACTGGCTCTGGCCCCCGCCCAGGCCTGAGGCCTCTGGCCCAGGAATCATGCCTGGGCAGGGGACCCCCATCTCCCTCTGATCGCTTGCTCCACCCCCTGCCCAAGCCTGACGCCTCTGACCCCGGCTTCAGGCCTGGGCAAGGGGACCATCATATCCCCCCAATCCCCGGCTCCGCCCCCCACCCAGGCCTGATGCCTTGGCCAGAGGAGTTGACCCTCATCACCCTCCGATCACCAATCACCGGATCGGCCCCTTGACCAGGCCTGAGGCGTCCGGCAGAGGTGTCAGGTCTGGGCAGGGGACCCCCAGGTCCCCGCGGTTGCAGACTCCACCCCTGCCCAGGCCTAACGCCTCTGGCTGAGGCGTCCGGCACGGGCAGCGGGGACCCGCAGCTGCAGCAGCCCCGCGATCGTGGGCTCCGCTTTAGGCCCAGGCAAGGGACCCCTAGCTCCCGGGACTGCCAGCTTCGACCGTGCCCAGCTCCCATCGCTGGCTCCACCCCTACTTCCTGCTATCACTGGCCAGGGCGGAAAAGGCACCTGATTCTCCGATCATGGCTGGGGGGCAGGGCCGCCTTTGCCCTGCCCCCCAGCTCTTAGCTCCCCCCTGGGTTTCCGATCACTGTCAGTGGCAGGGGGCTTCTTCCTGCTTTCCCTTTCGCCTCCCTGCATTGTGCCTACATATGCAAATTAACCGCCATCTTGTTGGCAGTTAACTGCCAATCTTAGTTGGCAGTTAACTGCCAATCATAGTTGGCAGTTAATTTGCATATAGCCCTGATTAGCCAATGAAAAGGGTATCGTCGTATGCCAATTACCATTTTTCTCTTTTATTAGTGTAGATAACCAATGTTTCCCCAATAAATTTTGTGTCTCTGGATCTATAGTGAGTCTCTTGAAGACATATAGTTGAATCATATTTTTTTAGTCCATTCTGCCAATCTCTGTGTTTTAGACGATTTAATCAACTTACAATTACAGTAATTACTGATAAGGAGGAACTGCTGTCATTTTTCTATTTGGCTTATACTTGCCTTAGAAAATTCTTACTCCCTCATTTCCTGCAATGCCTTACCATATTTTGTGTTTAGTTGATTGACTGTGATAAAAATTTAAATAATTTTCTCATTTTCTTTTTTTTGTATATTCTATAGCTATTATCCTTCATAGTGGTTACTTTGGAGATTACATTCAGCATCCTAAAATTATAACACTAATTTGAAGTAATATCAGTTTAACTTTAATAACATATGAAAACTCTGCTCCTTTACAATTCCATCCCTACCTCTTTCAGTTGTGGCTGTTACAAAATTACATCTTTTTATATGTAATACATAAATTAATATTTTAATGAATTAAACTTTTAAATTATGCATAAAACAAAATGTGGAGTCTCAAAGTTACAATAATTCTAACTTTTAAATTAATAATTCCATTTCAAAAAGTATATTTGTTTCCATTCCCTGGCCAGTATTATTCAGTGGTTGGAGCATCAGACTGCACACCGAAGGTCCAAGGGTTCAATTCCTGGTCAAAGGCATATACCTGAGCTGTAGATTAGATGCCCCACTACAGAAGCAACCAATCCACGTGTCTCTCTCACATTTCTCTCACTCTTTCTCTTTACCCTTACTCTTCCCCTTCTACTCTAAGAATCAATGTAAAAAATATTTTTTCATGAGAATTAACAAAAAAAACATATCAGGCCAGGCCAGTGTGGCTCAGTGGTTGAGCATGGACCTATGAACCAGGAGGTTATGGTTCATTTCCCAGTCAGGACACATGTCTGGTTGCAGGCTTGATCCCCAGCAGGGGGCATGCAGGAAGCAGCTGATCAATGACTTTCTCTCAACATTGATGTTTCCATGTCTCTCCTCTTACACTCTTTCTGAAATCAATAAAAACATTTTTTAAAAAGTAGCAGTTTCTTACATCATGTGGGAAACATAAGGTAATTATCAACCATTGTTAAGATAACAAATTATTTTATATATTAACTGTTGAAGGCAGCTAGTAAACACTCGGGCGTCTTTAATTATGTCGGCTGAAACTCAGAGCACAGGCAGAGCCACGCCCTGGGGGCAGACCTAATCAAGAGATTGGGACAACACTCAGTTTGACCTTCCTGCCCAGTGTTAAGGGGATGGATCTCATGATGTTGCCAGGAACTCAAGGCCCACCCAGATGTGATGTAACTTCCTGTTACTCGAGTATAAATAAATCCACTTGTGGTGCTGATGCTCTCTGCATCTGCCCCTCCATCAGAGGGCAGATGCCACACCCAGGCCCAGCTTTCACTCTATTTCTGTCTCAGTCTTGTGTTTTTTCATTTTTCCTTAAACCTCGTCGCATTCTATTCAAGATTCATCGACCCCCGCGTTCTCTCTCTCTGCGCTGGTCACAGGAAGAGAGAAAACCCCCTCCCATAATTAACTAGAGGCCCAGTACACGAAATTCGTGCACTGGGGTGGGGGGATGTCCCTCAGCCCAGCCTGCATCCTCTCCAAATTGGGACACCTCTAGGTATGCCCGACTGCCCGTTTAGGCCCAATTCCAGATCGGGCCTAAACAGGCAGTCGGACATCCCTCTCACAATCCAGGACTGCTGGCTCCCAACTGCTCGCCTGCCTGCCTGATTTCACTATCTGCTTCAGCCTGTTAGCCTGATCAACCCTAACCACTCCCCTGCCAGCCTAATTGACACCTAACTGCTCCCCTGCTGGCCTGGTTGCCCCCAACTGCCTTCCCCTGCTGGCCTGATCACCCACAACTGTCCTCTTGTGTCCACATGGGGAAGGCCATCGTTGACCACTTGGGGTGGCCATCTTGTTTGTTGGAGTGATGATCAACTTGCATATTACCTCTTTAATATATAGGATAATTTCCTATGTATTTACTGAGAACTTTTTTAAATACATCTTTGAGTTTTTCCTAGTGGTCTTACATTTCAACCAATGGAACTCTCTTTTGCATTTCTTACAAAGCAGGATTAGTAACAAAGTCCCACAGATATTTTTTTATCTGATAACTAGAGGCCTGGTGCACAAAAATTTGTGCACTCCGGGGGGGTCCCTCAGCCTGGCCTGTGCCCTCTCACAGTCTGGGACCTCTCGGGGGATGTCCACCTGCTGGCTTAGGCCTGCTCCTTGGGGGACTGGGCCCAAGCTGACAGTCAGATATCCTTCTGGCAGACTGGGAGCTCTCGGGGGATGTCCACTTGACAGCAGGGAGCAGGCCTAAGCTGCAGTCAGACATCCTTAGCACTGCTGAGGAGGCGGGAAAGGTTCCCACCATCACCACTGTGCTGGCATGCCGGGGTCCAGCCCCAGCAGGTCCAGGGGTCCCCAAAGGTGTGGACGGAGTTGGCGAAGAAGGAATGACACAGAGGCAGCGTTCAGTTGATCAGCAGCCTAGCCAGGATCTCCAGTCAGGATCTCCAGCCAAGTTCTGGTCTGGATCTCCAGAGAGATTATGCTTAGGATCTCCAGCCAGGTTCTGTACAGGTTCTCCAGCCAGGTTCAGTCACCAGGTTCTAGTCAGGTTCTCTTGCTAATTTCTGTAGTCAGATTCAGTCCAGGATCTTTTGCCATGTTCTCTCCAGCAAAGTTCTTCTGTCTGTAGGTTCTCTGTAGGTTCTGTCTGTAGGTTCTCTCTTCTTAGTTCTGTCTGAAGTTCTGTCTCTTTCTGTCTTGTTACATCTGTATTTATACCAGTTGATTCCAATCCTATCAATCTCTATTCCAAAGGTTAGGGCGTTTCTTATCTCCATTCCAGGGAGTAAAGATTATGTAGCTTAAGCATGATTGTTCATAGTTAAAGTGATTAGTTACCTGCCTGGCACTTAGTTGAGGGGTTTTATTCCCTCCCTAACTTCAGGGGAAAATCCCCACCTGGGGATTCAACCTTTCTCAGAGAGGTGACCTTGGTTAAAACACAGCGCCAAGAAGGTGAGCAAACATATTAAGGACCGTATGCCATATATTCCAGGTCCTTTGAAACAGCAAGGATGGACTGGCTCCCGGCAAATTCCCCCTTTTTTATTTTTTAAAAACAAGGATTAAAAAGAAAAACCTCAAATGATCTCTTATATCCATTTTAAGAGTAGGATTGGCGCTTTCCGCTATTACCTGAGTCCTGATCTATCATCCCAGGGAGAGCTTGCCAATCCTGCACTTTCCCAGGGTAGAAAGGCTGCAGTGGGGTTAAGGATAAGGCTCCTTGGGCCTACCTTCTCCCATGCCATTACATTTACCTTTCCTTCCTCAGAAAAGCATGGACATACTTCTTGTATAAAACGTTCTGTCTGACTGGGAGTAACCTTAATTCCTCTGCTATCAAGCATATATGTTAAAAGATCAATACAGAGTCTTTTTTCTTTGGACTCAGTATGGCACATCTTTCTCAATCTAAGAATCAATACAGAGTCTTCTTTCTTTGGACTCAGTATGGCACATCTTGTCAATCTAAGTTCTGTACTATCCACCTTCTTACCCTACTTATCCTCTGTAGGGGGGTCTGCAGTACCCTGGTGGAGTCCTATCTGTCCCGAGTGTGGGGTTCTCAATGGCGGGGGGGCTTACCTAGGGGAATCCTGTTCCAGGGCTTCCCGAAGGTGTGGACGGAGTCGGCGAAGACTATCCACCTTCTTCCTATGGTGGAGTCCGATCCGTCCCGAGTGCGGGGCGCTTACCTAGGGGTCCCTGTTCGGGCGCCATATGCCGGGGCCCAACCCCAGCAGGTCCAGGGGTCCCCAAAGGTGTGGACGGAGTCGGCGAAGAAGGAATGACACAGAGGCAGCGTTCAGGTGATCATCATAGCCAGGTTCTCCTGTCAGGGTCTCCAGCCAAGTTCTGGTCTGGATCTCCAGAGAGATTATGCTTAGGATCTCCAGCCAGGTTCTGTACAGGTTCTCCAGCCAGGTTCAGTCACCAGGTTCTAGTCAGGTTCTCTTGCTAATTTCTGTAGTCAGATTCAGTCCAGGATCTTTTGCCATGTTCTCTGCAGTGAAGTCCTTCTGTCTGTAGGTTCTCTGTAGGTTCTGTCTGTAGGTTCTCTCTTCTTAGTTCTGTCTGAAGTTCTGTCTCTTTCTGTCTTGTTACATCTGTATTTATACCAGTTGATTCCAATCCTATCAATCTCTATTTCAAAGGTTAGGACATTTCTTATCTCCATTCCAGGGAGTAAAGATTATGTAGCTTAAGTATGATTGTTCATAGTTAAAGTGATTAGTTACCAGCCTGGCACTAAGTTGAGGGGTTTTATTCCCTCCCTAACTTCAGGGGAAAATCCCCACCTGGGGATTCAACCTTTCTCGGAGAGGTGACCTTGGTTAAAACACAGCGCCAAGAAGGTGAGCAAACATATTAAGAACAGCATGCCATATATGCCAGGTCCTTTGAAACAGCAAGGATGGACCGGCTCCCGGCACTGGCAGCCATCAGGCTGGCTTGTTGCTGAGCAGAGCTCCCCATGTGGGAGCGCACTGACCACCAGGGGGCAGCTCCTGCATTAAGCATCTGCCCCCCAGTGGTCAGTGTGTGTCATAGTGACCAGTCATTCCCAGTTGTTCTGCTGTTAGGGTCAATTTGCATATTACCCTTTTATTATATAGGATAGAGGCCTGGTGCACGGGTGGGGGCTGGCTGATTTGCCCTGAAGGGTGTCCTGGATCAGAGTGGGGTTCCCGCTGGGGTGCCTGGTCAGCCTGGGTGAGGGGCTGATGGCTGTTTTCAGGCTGGCCACAGCCCCTTCAGGGTGGGGGGCTTTATTGGGGTGCTTTGCCAGCCTGGGTGAGGGGCTGATGGCTGTTTTCAGGCTGGCCATGACCCCGGGCTGGAAGCAGGTATTTGGGATTTATTTATCTTCTATAATTGAAACTTTGTAGCCTTAAGTGGACGAGGTGGGAAAGGTTCCCACCATCACCACTGTGCTGGCAGCCGTCAGCCTGGCTTGTGGCTGAGCAGAGCTCCCCATGTGGGAGTGCACTGACCACCAGGGGGCAGCTCCTGCATTAAGCATCTGCCCCCCAGTGGTCAGTGTGTGTCATAGTGACCAGTCCTGAAAGCCTGGGTTGCCCCTGGCAATGGAGGTTCCCTGCCCCTCCTTGAGTGGAGGCCATGCTGGCTGGAAGCAGGTATCTGGGATTTATTTATCTTCTATAATTGAAACTTTGTAGCCTTGAGCGGAGTTCAGGGCAGGCAGGGCAGGCGGGAAACTTGGCTTCCTCCATTGCTGGGGGAAACTCAAGCCTCCTGCTCACTCCAGTTCCATGGCTGCTGCCATCTTAGTTGGATTAATTTGCATATTTGCTCCTGATTGGCTTGTGGGCGTGGCTTGTGGGTGTGGCTTGTGGGTGTAGGGGAGATATGATCAATTTGCATGTTTCTCTTTTATTAGATTAGATGTCTTAATTTCTCTCACTTTTGAAGTACAGTTTTGCTAGATATAGGATTCTTGGTTGATAATTTTTCTTTCTTTTGAAAATTTGAATATATCAGTCTACTCTCTTCTGACCTCTAATATTTCTGATGAAAACTCTGCTTATCTTCTAATTCAGGATTTCTTGTATATGATGAATCCCTTCTATCTTGCCACTTTTTAAGATTCCCTCTTTGTCTTTGGCTTTGATATGGATCTCTTAGTCCATCCTGATTGGATTTCATAGAGCTTCTTTGCTGTTTCTATCCATATCTTTCATCAATTTTTTTGGAAGCTTTGTCCATTATTTCTTCAAATATTCTCTCCTCTCTCTCACCATTTTTTCTGGGACTACCACACTGTATATATTGGTCTACTTCATAATGTTCTGTGTCTCTGCTTACTTTTTTTAAACTTTTTTTTCTTTCTGTTCCTCATAGTTGATAATTTCGACTGTCTTTTTTTGAAAGATTATTGCTTCTTTCACTTACTACTCAAATCTGCCTTTGAATCCATCTAGTAATTTTTTTTTTTTTCAGAATAGTTACTGTACTTCTCAATTGCAGAATTTCTTTTGGGGTTCTTTTTAGATTTTTTTCTGATATTTATTCATGTTTATATTTTGTTCATACATAATTTTCTTGACTTTTTCCATATCTTCCTCTAGTTCTTTAAACATCTTTAAACAGTTGTTTAAAAGTCTTTGTCTAAGAGATTTGCCATCATTTTTATTTTCAGACAGTTTTTTTTTAATTTACAATTTCCCTTTGAATAAACCACACTTCCCTGTTTCTTTTCATAACTTGTCCTTTTTTTTATTTTTTGCAGAAAACTAGACATTTAAATCTATTAATGCCACAACTCTAGAAATCAGAAACTTCCCCTTCCGCAAAGTTTTTTTTTTTATGTTGTTGTGGTTTTCTATTTTTGTTGGCTGTCTCTGTTACAAGGGGATCAGCCTAAGATGTAAACTTAAAGTATTCTCAGGTGTTTTCTGAGCCTGTGTTTTCCCTGGGGCATGAGTGGTGATTTCCCAATTCCCCTTGTATATGTGGTTGTTTTTGAATTGTCTAGTCTTGAATGTGTGGTCATAGAAAGGTTTGAAAAAGAGCAAAACAATGAGGGGAGAAAGGAGCCAGTCCTTTACATATTCTGGAAGTCACTTTATCTGAAGGGGGAGGTTGTGCAGCAAGAGGGAATATGCATCAATGGCTGTCTGCTTCTGTAACAGCAGTTTCTTAATTTGAAACAACAATCATTGATCAGAAAATATATCCCTAATATTTGTAAAATGTGTTCCTTATTGTCCACTTTGTCTCCTGCAAGCTGTTTCAGAATGTGCAGGACTGCCTGACATGGAGGGTGAAGGATGGGTAGCTGCTATTGAGCTAAGAGGTGAAACTGACTGAAATGAAACACAATTTATCATCCAAGACTCCTTCAGGAAGTTGCAAGCCTACTATAGACTACAGGGTTCCAAAAAGTTTCATCAGACTGATTCCCTTAGTGCAATTGTTGTCTAGGTGGAAAGACAGGTTTCTGAGGCCTTTTACTCTGCCATCTTCCCTGAATCCTCTCTTAAAAAGTCAATTATCGTTTGAAGAGCATTGTATAATATAAAAATATCTTACATATTTATCTATGTAGTTAACATTTCTGGTATTCCTCATTTCTTTTTGTAGATCCACTTTTCATCTTTTTCTCTTCACTCCGAAGCACCTTTGGAAACATTTTTCTGTCATGTAGGTCTAATGGTGACAAAAATCTTTAATTTTGCCTTTATTTTTGCGACATTTCTTGGTGACTATAAAATTCTAAGTCAAACTATTCTTTTCTTTAAGTACTTGCTTGATTGACTTTTTGCTGGCACTGTTTGTGAGAAAAACCTGCTGTCCTATCTCTGTACGTTGGTACATATTTTTTTCTTTTCTTTTGTTTGGGAGGGTGGTGTTTTAAAGATTTTCTCTTTAACACTGGTTTTGAGCAATTAGAGTATAAAGTGATTTGAGTATTTTTTATGTCTTGTGCATGGGTTTATTGGATTCTTTAAATCTCTAGAGATTATAATTTTAATAAAATTTGAAATATCTTCAGCTATTATTCCTTCAGATATATTTTTTGACCCTTCATTTGTCTCCTTTTTTTGGAAACTAAAATGATACATATGTTAGGTCAAGTTATGTCACACAACTTATTCATGTTTTTTCATTCTTTTAATTTATTTTTTTCACTGTTTTCTTTTCAAGTTTCAATTTTATTTTCTTAAATTTCATGAATATTTTTATTTGCAGTATCTAATCTGCTTATTCCAATCAAGTGTATTATTCAACTCTGCCATTGTAATTTTTTTCCTCCAGAAGTTCAGTTTGTGTAATTTTTATATTTTCAATACCTAATTAATTTGAATATGTGAAATACAATAATTATTTTAACATCATTATCTACTCATTCTTGCTCTTTTCTCGGTTCTGGATCAGCTTTAATTGATTAGTTTTCCTCTTCAATATGCTATGTGTTTTTTGTGTGTTTGTTTTGTTGTTGTTGTCTCTTTGCATATCTGGTAACTTTTTATTAATTGGTTGTCATTTGTATATTTTTATTTGTTTATTGATATATTTTTTCATTTTTATAAACATAATTAAGCTTTCTTCTGAGACTCAGTTAACTTACCTGTACAGTGTTGATCTTTTCAGGCCTTGTTTTTATGATTTATTATGTGAGGAAAGAGCAGCATTAATTCTATGGCAATTTGTGTTATGACCTTTCAGAGCCTTCTACCCAATGCTCCATGAATTGTGAGGTTGTTGTTCTGCTTAATAAATTTCTATTCACTTCTCTCTTGGACAAATTATAATATTCTTCATACTGAGATTGTTTTGTCATTTTCTTCTATTTCTTCTCTAAGCTAAGTCAATAATCTTTGAATTTATTTCAATATTGCTTTGATTTTGTGCAGCATTTGCATTTCTGGGTTTTTCTTTCATATGCTTTTTTAGTCTATTTAAATTAGTTTCATTTGTGAATGGTATTGTTTTCTTTTACTTTAACTTGGTTTCATTTGTGAATGGTATTGTTTTCTTTTATTTTGTGATTACTTTTGGTGGAGAATTTCATTACCTTAAATGTTTTGATTCTTCTTATCTGTTTTCATTTACAGCAATTTTGTATGGAGTTGGTTTAATGTTTCCCACTCTTAAACTTTTCATGGACAGATTCCTACTTTAAGATTGCATTCTGTCATCAGCTTATTGATCAATTTCATTTTTAGAAAAGGTTTCTCTTGGTGAGAGCAGTGAAATTTTTTATAGTCATGACTTCATTTTAATTTTATTCTCTCTTGCTAAGGTAAATTTGTATGGATTTTATTTGCCATTTTTATTCCTAGGTATTTTAAGGACAGATTTAGTTTTAAAATGTAATTTCTTTAAAGATTAAACAGCTCGTGTTGTGTTTTAATTCAATATACTTTTCTTTTCTGTTTATTGACTCATCTCAAATGGCTACTTACCCTCCTCTATTAAGCTTCTTCTTCTGCAGAGCAATGTATCTCCCTGGTTTCCACCTCTAATCTCATTAACTTCAAAGTTTCATCCCTGGAACAAGGGATGTGTATTATTGATTTCCAGAAATCTGTTTACTAATTTAGTTCTTAATGTTGGACTTGCTCGTTCAGGGAAAATTTGTCTGTGCTTTGACTTTAGTTTTGAACCCCCTCCTCTCTTTTTCAGAGAATCTCTTCAGCTTCCTGTACTGGACTGACTAGTGTCCACCAAAAATATATGTCCATTGGAACCCTAGGAAAGTGACCTGATATGAAATATTGTCTTTGTTTGTTTGTTTGTTTGTTTATTTATTTATTTTTTATTGCTTAAAGTATTACAAAGGGTATTACATATGTGTCCTTTTTTTCCCCCCCTGCCCTTGACAATCTTCTGGCCTCCCCTACCCCCCAGTGTCTTATGTCCATTGGTTATGCTTATATGCATGCATACAAGTCCTTCGGTTGATCACTTACCCCCCCCCCCACTCCTGCCCCCCTACCGTCCCCGGCCGTCCGGCTGCAGTTTGACAGTCTGTTTGAGGCAGCTCTGTATCTATTATTGTTCAAAAGTTTATAATGGTCTCTATTATCCATGAATGAGTGAGATCATGTGGTATTTTTCCTTCATTGACTGGCTTCTTTCACTTAGCATAATGCTCTCCAGTTCCATCCATGCCGTTGCAAATGGTAAGAGTTCCTTCTTTTTTACAGCAGCATACTATTCCATCATGTAGATGTACCACAGTTTTCTAATCCATTCATCTACTGATGGGCACTTAGGCTGTTTCCAGATCTTAGCTATGGTGAATTGTGCTGCTATGAACATAGGGGTGCATATATCCTTTCTGATCGGTGTTTCTGGTTTCTTGGGATATATTCCTAGAAGTGGGATCACTGGGTCAAATGGGAGTTCCATTTTTAATTTTTTGAGGAAAGTCATTACTGTCTTCCATAGTGGCTGCACCAGTCTGCATTCCCACCAGCAGTGCACGAGTGTTCCTTTTTCTCCACATCCTCTCTAGCACTTGTTGTTTGTTGATTTGTTGAAGATAGCCACTCTGACAGGTGTGAGATGGTACCTCATTTTTGTTTTGATTTGCATCTCTCGGGTGATTAGTGACTTTGAGCATGTTTTCATATGTCTCTTGGCTTTCTGAATGTCCTCTTTTGAAAGGTGTCTATTTAGGTCCTTTGCCCATTTTTTGATTGGATTGTTTATCTTCCTTTTGTTAAGTTGTATGAGTTCCCTATAAATTTTGGAGATTAAGCCCTTATTAGATATGACATTGGCAAATATGTTTTCCCATGCAGTGGGTTTTCTTGTTGGTTTCTTTTGCTGTGCAGAAGCTTTTTATTTTGATGTAGTCCCATTTGTTCATTTTCTCTTTAGGTTCAAGTGCCCTAGGAGCTGTATCAGTGAAGAAATTGCTCCGGCATATGTCTGAGATTTTGTTGCCTTTGGATTCTTCTAGAATTTTTATGGTTTCCCCTCATACATTTAAGTCCTTCATCCATTTTGAATTTATTTTTGTGTATGGTGTAAGTTGGTGGTCTAGTTTCATTTTCTTGCATATATCTGTCCAATTTTCCCAACACCATTTATTGAAGAGACTATCTTAGCTCCATTGTATGTTCTTGCCTCCTTTGTCAAATATTAATTGAGCATATTGGTTCGGGCCGATTTCTGGGCTCTCTATTCTATTCCATTGATCTATATGTCTGTTCTTGTGCCAGTACCAGGCAGTTTTGAGAACAGTGGCTTTGTAATACATCTTGATATCTGGCATTGAGATCCCACCTACTTTGTTCTTTCCCAGGATTGCTGGAGCTATTCGGGGTCTTTTTTTATTCCAGATGAATTTTTGGAGAGTTCGTTCTATGTCTGTGAAATATGCCGTTGGTATTTTAATGGGAAGTGTGTTGAATTTATAGATTGCTTTGGGTAGTATGGACAATTTAATGATGTTGATTCTACCAATCCATGAACATGGTATGTTCTTCCATCTGTTTATGTCTTCCTCTATCTCTTTTTTCAGTGTCCTGTAGTTTTTGGCATATAAGTCTTTTACCTCCTTAGTTAAGTTTATTCCTAGGTATCTTAATATTTTTGATGCGGTGGTAAATGGGATTGCTTCTGTAGTTTCACTTTCTGTAAGTTCACTATTGGTGTAAAGAAATGCCATGGATTTCTTAGCATTAATTTTGTATCCTACTACATTGCCGAATTCATTTATTAAGTCTAATAATTTTTTGATGGAGTCTTTAGGGTTCTGTATGTACAGTATCATGTCATCTGCAAATAAGGACAGTTTTAATTCTTCTTTTCCAATCTGGATTCCTTTTATTTCTTCTTCTTGTCTGATCGCAATAGCTAGTACTTCCAGTACTATTTTGAACAGGAGTGGTGAGAGGGGGCATCCCTGTCTTTTTCCTGTTTTTAGGGGGAATGGTTTTAGTTTTTGCCTATTGAGTATGATGTTGGCTGTGGGTTTGTCATATATGGCTTTTATTATGTTGAGGTATGATCGCTCAATTCCTATCTTACTGAGAGTTTTTATCAAGAAAGGGTGTTGGATTTTGTCAAATGCTTTTTCCATATCAATTGATATGACTATGTGGTTTTTTTTCTCTCAATTTGTTTATGTGATGTATCACATTTATTGATTTGCGGATATTGTACCATCCTTGCATCCCTGGGATAAATCCTACTTGGTCATGGTGTATGATCTTTTTGATGTACTGCTGGATCCGATTTGCTAGGATTTTGTTGAGGATTTTGACATCTATGTTCATGAGGGATATTGGCCTGTAATTCTCTTTCATTGTATCATCTTTATCTGGTTTTGGTATTAGGGTGATGTTGGCTTCATAGAATGAGCTGGAAAGTGTTCCTTCCTCTTGGATCTTTTGACATAGTCTGAGGAGGATAGGTTTTAGTTCTTCCTTGAATGTTTGGTAAAACTCCCCTGTGAAGCCGTCTGGCCCCGGGCTTTTGTTTGCTGGAAGCTTTTTGATTACTGCTTCGAGTTCCTCCATAGTTATTGGCCTATTGAGATTTTTTAGATTCTTCCTGGTTAAGTTTTAGAAGGTTGTATTTTTCTAGGAATATGTCCATTTCCTCCAGGTTGTCTAGTGTGTTGGAGTAGAGTTGTTCATAGTATTTTCTAACAATCCTTTGTATTTCTATGGCGTCTGTTGTTATTTCTCCTCTTTCATTTCTGATTTTGTTTATTTGGGTCCTCTCTCTTTGTTTCTTGGTGAGCCTGGCTAGAGGTATATCAATCTTGTTTATCCTTTCAAAGAACCAGCTCTTGGTTTTGTTGATCTTTTGTATTGTTTTTTTGGTCTCTATGTCGTTTATCTCCCCTCTGATCTTTGTTATTTCCTTCCTTCTGCTAACAGTGGGCTTTTTTTTGTTGCTCTCTTTCTAACTCTTCGAGTTGTAGAGTTAGGGAATTTATTCTCATTGTTTGTTGTTTCTTGCAGTAGGCTTGTAGAGCTATGAACTTCCCTCTCAAGACTGCTTTTGCTGTGTCCCATAGGTTTTGGATTGTTGTGTTTTCATTGTCATTTGTTGCCATGATGTTTTTTATTTCTTCTTTGATCTCACTGGTAACCCAGTCGTTGTTTCACACTAGATTGCCCAAGGAAGTCATTTTGACTGCTTTTTAATTTCAATTATAAAAACAATTATGTATATAAGGACACAATGTCTTAGAATTTTGTGACTTTTTGTACAACATATAGATGCGTTTATTAATAATTGTAGTTACCTCGCCCTCCTTCATTTCTGGTATATATATATATATATATATATATATATATATATATATATATAATATCTATATTGCCCAAAAGCAGTCATTTTGACTGCTTGGGAAATTTTAGACTCTTATTATTGAACTAGGGCCCGGTGCACGAAATTCGTGCACTGGGTGTGTGGGGCGGGGAGTGTCCCTCAGCCCAGCCTGCCCCCTCTCACATACTGGGAGCCCTCAGGCGTTGACCCCCATCACCCTCCAATCGCAGGATCGGCCCCTTGCCCAGGCCTGATGCCTCTGGCTGAGGCGTCCGGCCCCAGCAGCGGGGACCCACAGCTGCAGCGGCCCCGCGATCGCGGGCTCCACTTTAGGCCCAGGCAAGGGACCCCTAGCTCCTGGGACTGCCAGCTTCGGCCGTGCCCAGCTCCCATCGCTGGCTCCACCCCTACTTCCTGCTATCACTGGCCAGGGCGGAAAAGGCACCTGATTCTCCGATCATGGCTGGGGGGCAGGGTAAAGGTGGCTCCAGGGCTGCCTTTGCCCTGCCCCCCAGCTCTTAGCTCCCCCCTGGGTTTCCGATCACTGTCAGTGGCAGGGGGCTTCTTCCTGCTTTCCCTTTCGCCTCCCAGCATTGTGCCTACATATGCAAATTAACCGCCATCTTTTGGCAGTTAACTGCCAATCTTAGTTGGCAGTTAACTGCCAATCTTAGTTGGCAGTTAATTTGCATATAGCCCTGATTAGCCAATGAAAAGGGTAGCTCGTACGCCAATTACCATTTTTCTCTTTTATTAGTGTTGATTAAGTAAATTTCTTATATGACCAGTTTGGCTCTGTATTGAAATAACAGTTTTCATTTTTTTTTCGATTACCATCACATGATAACATACAAATACATGATAAATTGTCGATACTTGATAAGTTGCAGTTGCTCAATAAGCTAAACTAGTACTTGTTATTGGAATCTTTATGCAGTGATACTTGTTCTAATAAGTTGTTTATTTTATTTCTTTTGCGCCCTAAATTCATGAAAGAAATGTCGAATAGAAGTGAGTTATTGGAAAAGCTAAGGAACATAAGTGAAGAGTGCTCCGATATTATTCTTTCACAATGCAGTCATTTTGACTGCTTTTGGGCAATATAGGTATATACTAAACTTCAGTCTTTCTAGTGTTAATAGCATGCTATTTAGTCTCCATGTGTTTGATTTTTCTGGATTGTTTTTGTTGTAGTTGATTTCCAGTTTAATGCCTTTGTGGTCTGAGAAGATGCTTGATATGATTTCAATTTTCTTGAATTTGAAGAGACTTTGTCTGTGACCCAATATATGGTCTACCTTTGAAGATGACAAATGTGCACTTGAGGAGAATGTATATCCTGTGGCTTTGGGGTGAAATGTTCTGAAGATGTCAATTAATTCTATCTGATCTAGTGAGTCATTTAGGATTGATGTTTCTTTGCTGAGTTTCTGTTTAGAGGATTTGTCCAGTGGTGATAATGGGGTGTTAAGGTCCCTTACTATGATTGTATTGCTGTCAATCTCTCCCTTGATCTCCTCCAGAAGATTTCTTATGTATTTGGGTGCTCCTATATTGGGTGCATATATATTTACCAGAGTTATTTCTTCTTGTTGGACTGCTCCCTTTAGTATTATGAAGTGGCCTTCTTGATCTCTTTTTATGTCCTTCACTTTGAGATCTAATTTGTCAGATATAAGTATTGCTACCCCGGCTTTTTTTCACTTCCATTGGCCTGAAAAACCTTTTTCCATCCCTTCACCATCAGTTTGTGTGCATCTTTTTTTCTGAGGTGGGTTTCCTGTAGCCAGCAGACATATGGGTCATGTTTTCTTATCCACTCATTTACCCTATGCCTTTTGACTGGGGAATTTAATCCATTTACATTTAAAGTTATTATTGATAGAAACTTGTTAGTTGCCATTTTTGTTCTTTACCACTGCGATCCTTCTTTGTTTCCTGTTTTTTCTATTTACAGCAGACCCTTTAGCATTTCTTGCATTGCTGGCTTGGTTGTAATAAACTCCCGTAGACCGTTTTTGTCTGTGAAGCTCCTTATTTTACCCTCAATTTTGATTGATAGCCTCTCTGGGTACAGTATTCTTGGATTCAGACCCTTCCTTTGCGTGACTTTGTATATTTCATTCCATTCCCTTCTTTCCTGATGTGTTTCTGTTGAGAAATCAGTCGCTAGACTAATGGGGGATCCTTTGTAGGTAACTTTCTATCTCTCTCTGGCTGCTTTTAAGATTTTTGCTTTGTCGTTGGTGTTTGCCAATTTAATTATTATGTGCCTTGCGTCGGTCTTTTCGGGTTCATTTTGTTTGGGACTCTGTGAGCTTCTTGGATTTGTGTGAGTTTTTTCTTCCCTATATCAGGGAAATTTTCTATTACTATTTTTTCAAACAGGTTTTCTATTCCTTGCTCAGTTTCCTCTCCTTCTGGCACACATATTATTCGGATGTTGTTTCGTTTAGCATTGTCCCAGAGTTCTCTTAGGCTCTCCTCCTGCTTTTTAATTTTTTTTTTCTAGAAGCTGTTCTGTTTGGGTATTTTTTCCTACCTTGTCTTCTAGCTCGCTGATGTGGTCCTCTGCTTCTTCTAGTCTACTGTTGATGCTTTCTATTGAGTTCTTTATGGCAGTGATGTCATTTTTCATTTCTTCTTGGTTTCTCTTCATTTCCTCTTGGTTCTTCTTCATTTCCTCTTGGTTCCTACATATATTGTTGAATTTGTCTTCCATTCTTTTCATCCACCTTATGGCCATTTCTCTGAATTCTTTCTCTGACAGGTTGCTTGCCTCCATTGCCTCCATTTCGTTTACTTCCTTTTCTGATGATGCCTGTTTTTCTTTCATATGTGGGTTGGTTCTTTGTTTCACCATGATCTCTCTTCTCCAGGTGTTTGGTTATGTAGTTCTCTCTCTGCTGCGTTGATTTAAAGGCACAAAATACAACACAACAAGGCACAACGTACAAGGCACTGAACAAAATGTATTCACGATATTAATAACCCCAAATAAAGGTGACCACCTGAGCAAAGAGAATTAGGGGATAAAGAAGAAAAAAGAGAAAAAGATTAAAGAGAAAAAGAAAAAACAAAAAGGAGTGCCAAAATGAGATTGGGAAAAGGGAGAGAAGAAAAAAACAAACAGACAAAAAAAAAGTAAGAGAGAGAATGAAATAGAGGTGGGGAAGAGGCTATTTGTATGGGGAGAAAACTCTAAGAGAACCGCAACTAATCTCAATGAATTCCAGCAGCAGATCCCTGGAGATTAATGCAAACTACAAACAACCACTAATATCAAGCAAGGCAAGGGAAAACAGAAGCACAAAAATAACCAGAGAAAGAAAAAATAAGCAAAAAGAAAACTGAAAATGAAAAACAAAACAATCTCCCAAACAAGCATAAAAAAGCCCAATATACTCAAAATCAAGCAAACATAGCAAAACGACAGAGAGAGAGAGAAAAAAAATTGGATAGTGAAGAAAGATAAGAGAGAGGTGTATATGGATTTAGAGCAAGGGATTGGAAATTAGATATATAAGTAGGGTGAAATTAAGACAGTGGGTAAAAAGAAGGAATAGGGAAAATCTAAAGCAGGAATAGGGTAAGAGAAACAGGACAACAAAAGGGGAAAAGTGAGGAAGAGAGTTTTGGCTTAAGGGTAAATGTGAGATAGAGAGAAATGATGCTAAAGGAACGATGAAAATAGAGTGTAGAACACTAATCCCAAAATAAAATAAAGAAAAATAAAAAATAAAAAACAAAATGACACTTGAAAAAATGGTAAAATAATAGCAATAATACTGGTTAAGAAAATGTAGTAATTAAAAAGGTAAAATCAAGTGATGAAAAAAAAATAAAAAAAGAATAAAATAGGTTCTTAATGAAATGGTGAAAAAAGAATTTAAAAAAAATATATAAAAATATGCAGTAGTGAAGGTGCTTCAGATCTTCTACTCTTCTTTTTGGCATGCCTTAGTCCTGCCAGGCATTCAGGAGAGTGTTGAATTTCCCTGCGATACACTGTCCCTCCGTGCCGTAAACCACAGTCCTGATTTTAAGGCAGGTTGTATTTGTTTACCTGACTGCCTTTATTTGTGATCACAGAAGAGACAGTTCGTGGATCTGCCTCTGGGTGGCAGTGTGTCTGGATTGACCTCCGAGGCTATAAGTCCTCTCTATCAGTAGGGTTTTTTTTTTCCTCTATGGTACTTGAAACTGATTTGGGAAAGTCCACTGCCCAGAGCTGGTTCTTCAATCGTCACTGCCCGCTCTGTTTCCCAGGCTCCCCAAAAAGAACCCTCCCCCAAAGGTCTGCGAATGACCCCAGCTGGGGAATCCCATGCACTGGGTTTAATAATCAAATGCACGGATCTAAGGGGAACTGTAACAAGAGCCTGCTACGTTGTGCGAACTCACAAGCCTCCACCTTCCAGGTCTGCGCACAGTCTCCGTGCGCCCACTCGCCCCTGGCACCAAGCAGCCGGCACACTGGCAAAGCCCAAGGCTGCTTTTGTACATCCAGTCCAGCTATGGACCTATTTCCAGCCTTCCCTTCTGCCAGCAGCCCTGTGGGGCCCCTTCCCCACTCGCGGGTCACGCTGGTCAAAAAGGCTGCGGACTCAGTGGGGCACAGATTTCAGCCCGTGCGCGTGCGCGAACTCGGTCCTCTCTCCAACCCAAATTGCAAACTGTGTTTAGGTCTCAAGTAGTATTGAATACTTCTGCCTATTTCCTGGGACTCATGCTATCACTGTGAGAGCAAGCTTGGGATATCCTGCTGGAAGATGAGAACAGAGGGTGCTGGAGCCAGCTCGAATTAACTAGCAGTAGCCAGTGATGTAAATTTTTTTCAACTTCATATCCAGTTACATCATGTTGATAGACTGAAATTACTTTGAGAATGAATTTTGACTTGTCTTTGTGGATCAAATTATTTTCTCAATTTTATCTCTTCATCCAGGGGTCCTAATTCAGTCTATTTTTCTATAGTTGAAGTCCCCAAATTTCTAAAATCTTTTCTTTTCTCTTTTATTCCTACTTGCAAGCTGGCCACTTTTTTTTTCTGAGCTTGTCTCTTTATTTTAATACATTTCTTAGCTAAATCACCAGCAACTGAAACACACTACCAATATTTGTTTTCAAAACTTCATATCTAAAGTACCGAATCTTCCTTCTAAATTATTTCAAACAATTTTATAAGGATATTTCTCCATTGTAATTTTTAACTGCCAATAAAAGTTCTATTTCATAATATGTTGAATTCATAAGCCAAGTCCATATAACTTATTTTTAAAGGCAGCATTTGGTGTTTGATACCAAGGACAGGGTGTAGTCTCCACATTGTATTCCCTCAATAATTAATTTGATGGAGACTCTATTGTCTGCAGAGATGTAGATTGCTGTGTCAATGAAAAAGGGACATGGCAAATTATACCATTTCTTAAAGGTAAAAAATCCATGAGTTTATACAATGCCCAGTGTGTCAAAGAGGAATACTACCATTTCCAAGAAAGAAGAAAAACAAATATCTGAGAATAATAGTAATGATTTCCATGGTAGCTATTAAAAGGACAAATAATAGAAGATCACATATACCAGATAGAAAGATTGGCATGATTAAAGGAAGAAAGACATGGCAGATATTGAAGAAAATGTTCACTTGTTTTCTAGTGCATTAATATAATCACATGCAGCGTGCAGAGTGGGTATAAATGGAGATT
This sequence comes from Myotis daubentonii, assembly GCF_963259705.1. Classification (NCBI taxonomy): domain Eukaryota; kingdom Metazoa; phylum Chordata; class Mammalia; order Chiroptera; family Vespertilionidae; genus Myotis; species Myotis daubentonii. The sequence goes on from NC_081842.1 coordinate 92,003,004, forward strand.
GGGTATTTGGATGCCTGCCACACAGAAAGCATCAGTGACGTCAGTCTGAGTGAGGGCAGTAGGAGTATAGAAAAGGGAACTATAGCAACTCTCAGATAAGTAAAGCAAATGTCCTTTTCCATTTCAGCACAGGAGAAGGAAACCCAGAATAGTAAGAAGAAGAAGAAAAATTTCAACCTGATACCCACTCTTGGGTTAGTTATCTGGTTAGTTTTAGGAGAAAGGAGGTGAGAATAAAATGGATGAGATTGAAGCTTCAAAGTTGGCCAAATGTTTGTTTGTAATTGAAATGACAAGAAAGTTAGAAAACTGCACAAGAAATGTGCTATTGTGGAATTTAAAGGGAGAGTAAAAAAAGGAAAGAAAAGGCTGATGGCAGTTTACAAACAAATAAAATAGGTACGTATGGTCAATTCTTGTTATTGACACACAGTTATGTTCTTGAAAGTCACCACAAACCCTAAAATAGTGAATATAAAACCATTGCTTCTGGGGGAAATGTAGGATTAGATTCCTGAGAACCTCTGATTATAACATTTTTATTAACTGATCAATATATTACCTTTTTATGTGTTTCTGTTTAAAGACACCTTATTTCATATATATTTGATTAATTAGCTTTGAATTCAGGGCAAATAGCACTATAACTCCTGCCTGTATATCCTTTCTTTTTCTTGAAGGTAGCAAATCAATTAATTTTTTTTGAAAATTTCTTTATTTTTTACAGAGAGGAAGGGAGAGGGATACAGAGTTAGAAACATTGATGAGAGAGAAAAATCCATGAGAGAGAAACATCGATCAGCTGCCTCCTGCACATTCTCTACTGGGGATGTGTCCACAACCAAGGTATGTGCCCTTGATTGGAATCAAACCTGGGACCCTTCAGTCTGCAGGCAGGTGCTCTGTCCACTGAGCCAAACCGGCTAGGGCTCAATTGATTTTTTAAAAATTGAATTTATTGTAGTGATGTTGGTTAATACAGTTATATAGGTTTCAGGGATACAGTTCTACAATATATCATCTGTATAATGTATTGTATGTTCACCACCCCAAGTTCAGTCTCCTTCCATCACCATTTATTCCCCATTTACCTTTTCCTACCTCCCCCACCCCCTTTCCTTCTTGTAATCATCATACTGTTATCTGTCTACAAGACAACATAATATTCTTCCTTCCTTCCTTCCTTCCTTCCTTCCTTCCTTCCTTCCTTCCTTCCTTCCTTCCTTCCTTCCTTCCTTCCTTCTTTCTTTCTTTCTTTCTTTCTTTCTTTCTTTCTTTCTTTCTTTCTTTCTTTCTTTCTTTCTTTCTTTCTTTCTTTCTTTCCTTCCTTTCTCTCTCTCTCTCTCTCTCTCTCTCTCTCTCTCTCTCTCTCTCTCCTTTTTTTTCCCCTTTGTAAGGCACATCATAGGCTTTTGCACTTAGGAACACTAGACAACACTTTAGCATTATACTCAGAGATCATTTTAAGCAGCAAAATCAAAAACAAAAAGCATAAATACATTTTTTAAATGTAGTTCCAGAGATTGAGGACTATGACAGGAAGAGGAATGTCTGGTTCAAGGCTATTCCACTTATAAGTGGGGAATGTTGAGTGTACAGTTTTTTTAGGATAGTGTGAAAGTCCAAGGCTCTAAGAGATATTGTGAGAGAAGAGCAATGAACACATTTCCATGGTTGAAATAGTTATTCTTCTCAAACTCTAGTTTGAAGTTTGAGAAGAATAACTTCAAAAATCATAATTAAAAATAAGTATATATATTTATTGGTATCTCTTTATCCAGGGGTCCTAATTTAGTCTAGTTTTCTACAGTTGAAGTCCCCAAATTTCTAAAATCTTTTCTTTTCATATATATATATATATATATATATATATATATATATATATATATATATATATATATAGAGAGAGAGAGAGAGAGAGAGAGAGAGAGAGAGAGATCAAATTTTTTTTTAAAATATGAAAGGGCACAAAAATCACAAAGGAATTGTCCCTTTTACTTAGTCCTCCAATTAGTCAGAACTTCCTATTGGATGACAAATATTGCTATGCAGAAGGAAGGAATCTAGGAGAATATGGTATTTGGGAGAGTTTTAATGGGTCCTCTGCATTTGGATAGATGAAGATGGATTATTAGTGCATTTGCAGAGACATTATGAGAGAATCTTGATGGGAATAAATCACAGAAAGGGGGTCAGAATAAGAAGAAAATTGCCAATTACAGATTTACTGAAAAGTTTTAAGTTACATGATCATAATTCTCTTTTGTGTTACATATTCCAAGGAATAGAAATTATATCAGTTGATCTCAGAAATGTATTTTTAATTTTCCTTCACTATTAGAAGTGTTCCTTAATACCCAATGAAAATTACCTATTAATTTTATCCCAGTGATTTATTTAGTAGGAGAAGGATTATGAAAGTCTAGAGAGAAAACAAATCCAACAGTAAAAAATAAATCAATAAAATACAACCTTGTTTGAATTTCAAAGTTATTTCTGAGAGTTTCAAAAGCCTTTGGAGTTTTAAACAAACTCCACTGAAATAGTTCTACAGTCCCATGAAGTAGGGGCAGGCACTATAATCTCTATATTACAGCTGGGGCCTTTGAGGCACAAAGCCATTTAAGTGATATGTCCAAGGTCACTGAGCAAGTCACTGGTAAGGCCAAAAATAGAATCCCAATTCTTCAGCTAGTTCTTTGTTCAGGAGACCATATTGGTTCTTTTATTACACTGAGGATAAAATTTAGCTTTATACCAGAGGATTTTTTTCTTATATGCCAACCTAAAAATCAACATTTAAAAAGACCACTAAATTGATATTAAATCCAATCATATGTCATGCTTGAGATTTTCAAACTCTTCAACAGTGTTTTCTTGTTGTTTAAGATGAAAATGTGCATAGGTAGTTTTTCACTATTATCATTTCAATTCATAAAACTTTCCTCTCTCCCCTAAATATTTAATGGCTCTATTTAACAATGAATATGTTCTGGTTTCTGCACAAGGAAATGCGAGCCATAGTAATTGGCTTTGCCTTCAGACAGCTGAGTCGGCAAGAAATCAGGCAGCCTATAGAAAACCTTTTATTTGCTATCAGTTTTTCAGAGTTTCAAGCCATTGAAATATGTTGAAAAAAATCTGTGAGGCAACTAAACCATGCAAATTAACCTTACATCTGCTTTATATGGCTCCTGAACCTCCAGATTTGTAATTCCTTATCTGTGGCTGCTCAAACAATTTTCTGGTTCATAATGCTGTCGGTGCAAAGGTAGAAAAGGAAAGTGGATTATAGTCTCAAGTACATATTTTTCTAAAAGTATTTGTATTTTTCCAGTCATGAAAAGAATCTTTTCCCCTCTTGTATGAATCCTTGAGAGCTAGAAATTCTACTTTTCAAGCTTCATATCTATACATACTAATTTTGTGGAAAATGATTTTATAAAGACCCAAATTGTTAAATATTTTTAAAGAAGTACATGTGCAATCCATATAAGATCTTGCATGTATATGTGAATATATATGTGTGTGTGTGTATATATATATATATATATATATATATATATACACACACATATATATATATATATGTGTGTGTGTTTATATATATACATATATATTCTGTTTTAGAATTACATGCAATTATAACATAATAGATAACATTTATTAAGCAATTACCTTATGCCAAACACTCTGAGAAGGTCTTAACATATAATTTCTCACTTATCCTCATAACATTATGAAGTGACTATAATTATTATTCCCATTTACTTAATGAGGAAACTGAGAGCATAAGTTAACTGCCCAAACTTATATAGCTTTCAAGTGGGATATCAGCATTATAAATATGATAGTCTAATTCTCCTCCGCTAGGTGTGAATTGGAATTATATGTGGACATCTATAATAATAAAAGCATAATATGCCAATCAACCCAATAGCAGAAAACCATCCGGAGGACCATGCTATGACACGCACTGGTGCCAGGCCATCCAAGGAAGGTGCAATGCGATTGGTGGGGAGGCAGGGAGGGGGTATTGCCCCACAATCGCCCTGCAGAGGGAGGCCCAGGCCACCAGCCAGTGGGGCAATCAATGGGGGGCTCCACAATCACCCCAAAGAGGGAGGCAGGGCCATCAATCGCAGGGGGGGGGGGCGGGGAGCCTTCACGGACCAGGGAACCCAGGATGTGTGGTGGTGGAAGCAGGCAGCTCCAGGCCAAGGCAGGTGTGGGGGCGGGGGAGGGGGGGCGCGGAAGTGGCTGGGGCTGCAGCTGGGGCTGCGAAAACCTACCCTTGCACGAATATCGTGCATCAGGCCTCTGGTATGAATATAAAAAAATATATAACATCTAGAAGTTGAATCAAAGTTGACTCAGTTCATAAACTGAGCATCCAGACAAAATAAATGTTTTCAGTAGTTTGCACAGCTACCAAGTTCTCTAATCTGAAGTGTTATTTAGATAGCAATCCACTAGAGCTTTCATAGTTGACATCATCAGATAATGTAAAATTGCAAACCAGATAGAAACTATATATTTATAGCGTTTACACAACAGGCACACATTTTCTAGCTGACATAATTTTAAAAATTAGATAGATAAAATAGTTTTCATTTGTTTAATTTTCTGTTGGATGTTTTTTAAACAATTTGTTTTACCACATATAAGGACTTCCATATGTCCTCATGGTTGGTGATTTAACAACTTTTCTCTACTCCCCATTCTTTATTCGGATGACTCTGCTCTGATGTTACAAAAATACCTCTTGCTAAGACACTTAGGTCTCTCCAAAGTGCAACTTGAAATTGAACATCTGAGTATATAGCTTAGGGACATTTTTTTGCAGGATTTGTTACTCTCTATTATTCCCCCTTCCTATTTTTTTTTTTTACTCCATGTTATTCTGGTCCCAACTTTTTATTCTGCTTTCTCTCATTTCTGTATAAGCAATTCTTTAATAAACATTGATGTTTCTCAATGTTCAGTCTGTAGACTCCTACTTTTCTTATTGTATACCCCCATAGGTGAACATCTATAATAAATACATTTGTGTAACTGTGTGGGCGCAAACACATGCATGTGAAAAAGAGAAGGCCTGTGAGCTTCAGATTCAATTTGTCTACTGTAATTTCCCAACTCCACTATTCATGATTGAGGAGACAAAACAGTTAAATATGATGATCACAGGTTCCTCAGGAACTTAACACCTGAGAGTTGAAGACTGAGAAAAATTCTGTTATGTGAATGTATCTGGCATAAATTTTTAAAAATTTTATTCTTAAAAAAAAACCTGTCTTTAAATGGTACCATGCTAATAAAATTTCCTTCTAAAAGTTCACTAAAAGATCAGATTCAAAACATTTTCTGGTCTTTTTTTAGTTTCTAGACTGATCTCACTTTCCCACTTGTTAAAGACTGCTGCAAATTGAAGCTTCATTTTCAAACTCAACAGTAAATTTTCTTCCTCTCCTTTTCTAGTTCCAGCATAGACCAGCATACCATGGGAAAGATGAAGTTAAGGTGAGGAAATTAGTGTCTGTTCTTTATATACTTCTTTCCCCACTCTTTTAGGTGCTAGATCCTCTCGTGTGTTGAGGCATGAGTAGGAAAAGGAAAATGTTCAATAATCCCTTCTTTACCTGGGCAGGATTACAGAGTTTCCTTGCTTGGATATAACTATCTTATTCCTTGACTGTGAGCTCCAACATGTTATGATGATAAGGTATGCATTCGTGTGCTGCTACTCTAGGCATTTTTACATCTGAGGTTTGGCCTCACTTGTTAGTCGGCCTTTAGCTGATGACCTTTCTACTGTTTTCCTCTAATTCTTATGTCCCTCTTGCCTCTTTATTCCCCACATCTGTAGGTGTAAAGTCAATCCTATATCCTACAATACTACCTCTCTTTGTAGGTCTAGTGGGCCCCTGCAGAATGCTCCTTTATACACTTAGAGGAGATATTCTTGGTTCCCTCTATGTCTTGCAACCCACACACACATTAATATTCTTTCTCTGGCTCACTTTCTCTTTCTCTGCCCCTTTTATTCTCCTTCCAAATCTCTTCTGTTCAGTTAGCATAAGTACCTATGATAGTGTCCTCCTCCTAAACAGATGCACAAGGAATGAAAAGTGTTTTCTCTTCTTGAAGACTTTACCAATTTTAGAAAGGACTCTCATAGAGTCCCCTTCCATCTCTTCAAAGTGGGAAAAGTTCACTTTCCATAAGGAGGCATCTCTACAAAATGTCAACCACAGCTTTATTTTAATTCTATAGAAATGAGGAGGAATGAGTAGGTTGACACATGTCCATTCTCTTACTTACATCTCTCAATAGTGTCAACTTCTGGTGACTCTGAATTTAGAGTGTGAAGTGCTTAGGGCAGTCTACACAGAGTGGCCAGATTATTATGACCACCTGACGTTTGTAGGCAAATTAGCTATAATTTTGCGCTGAAGTTGCTAGAGGGCCAGACCATTATAAACTTATGAATAGCACAACATACCTAAGTATCATTGTTGATCAAATTCATCCTATCATGTTGGTGGCGTATCCCAATGGAGATGGCTTCTTCCAACAAGACAATGCACCATGCCACAGTGCTCGTATTGTGCAGGAGTGCTTTCAAGAATATGAGGGAGACTTTACCTTGCTTAGGTGGCCCCCACAATCACCAGATCTCAATCCAATTGAGCATTTGTGGGATGAAGTTCAAAGAGCCATCAGGCAGCTGGTTCCACAACCATCCAATCTCACAGAACTGGACAGTGCTATTCATCAGGCATGGTGTTAGATTCCTCGCATCACCTTTCAACATCTCATGGAGTCAATGCCAAGAAGAATCACCGCAGTATTGAAGGCAAAAGGTGGCCCAATGAAGTACTGATGGGGTGGTCATGATAATCTGGCTGGTCATAATAATCTGGCCACTCAGTGTATTATGATATTAAGCCACAATTCTATAATAACAAAAGAAATCAGCAACATCTTGCCACATGTTGATGAATAGGAAGAATATTCATGTCATACAAAGAAGTAGTTGCAAAGGCCCTGATGTAGGGAACTAGCATTTTAATGACTCCAACCTCATTTTTGACATTTAATTACTGACAGTTTTCAAGAACTACTATTTTTCTTTGTATTTCTGCCCCATAACTGCTAAAATGATAAGAAAAATTAGGTGTTCCCTCCTATGGCAAGAGCAAGAATTTCAAACACTACAAACTCCAGCCCACTCACGGAAACCCTTACACCAAGCCCACCCCTTAATCACAATAAAGGCCAAACTGGTCTCTGCTCTCTCAAGCTACCACTTTTTGACCTGCTTCAGAGCTTACTCTGCTTTCTAATGAAAACTTCTTAATGTGATTAATAAACCGTTTCATGCCCTCTAATTTGTTTTTTTTGCAAGAAATATTTTTTGGGGTTTAATTTACATATAACACTACATTAGTTTCATGTGTACAGCATAATGATTTGTATATACAGTGGGGCCTTGACTTACGAGTTTAATTCGTTCTGTGACAGAACTCCTAACTCAAATTACTCGTGTATTGTGAAATTATTCCCCCATTACATGCCACCAACTACGTGCGGGCGGAGGATCCCTACCTGAAGCCAATGCAGAGAACAGGTTACGATGCGCAGTGATGTGGGCCCAGGGGGGACGTGCCTCCCAGGGCCGTCCTGGGCCCGGTTTGCGCTGACCAGTCCCGGTGAATCCGGGCACCAGCACCACCTTCGGGCGCCAGCACATCCACACGCGGGGGATGAAGTTCAGCGTGAACCCTGTCGTCAGTATCGCCCTGGAGGCCAAGGACCGACCGGGCCAACCTGCCCGGTGCCCGGCTGGTGGGGGGCCTGGTCGCCTTAGACCGTGAGGTGCAGTTCATCACCTCCGGGCGGAGCGCACCCTGGGGGCGATCACGCCTGCATATTCCCATAGAACGCACCCCTCCCAACCCTCCCCCACCCCCCGCCCCCAGCGAGGCCGCCAGCGGGGAGGCTGCCGTGCTCTGCCTGTCCAAGGGCCCCCAAGCAGTTTGCTCTCCATGAAGACGAGCCAGTCCCCAGTGCCTGGCCTGGGACACCCTCCAGGGTGAGGTGTCCGTGCAGCTCTGGTGGCAGACCCACTGCCGGGCCGGGTAGTATGAGTGGGGAGCGGCCAAGCCCACCAGAGGGGGTACTTTGGGCCCCACGGCACCGACCCCAACACCACCGAGAGGGCCTCCAGGAGCTCAAGGCACGGCGACAGGCTGCCTGCGCTGCCCGGGAGGGGAACCGGGAGAAGGTGCTGCCTCCCGCCAGGGCTGACCGCCCAGCCACCCAGGGAGCCCTCGGATCTGGTGGTGATCCCGTGTTTGCACACAGAGGTGGCATCTGTCATGTGTGAATAGGAAGCCGGGCCACGTCCTCGAGGAGTCCCAGGTGCTGGAAACTCCAGATTTGTGAGGGCCTGGCAGCCGGTGAGCCCTGTGGCTTTCCTGCTGCCGAGGCGCCGGGCCTCCTCCCCGAAGTGTCCAACAGCGAACAGTTCTATTCGGAGAATCTTTCCAGGACACCAGCCGTCCTGCCAGGTGGTGGCTGACACCCACTCGCGCAGATGCCAGAAGGAAGGCACCCCAGCCTAGACCCCTTCTTGGCCAAATCCAGGCGGGCCTCCCCGCAGCGCCTACAGCCCCTGGCAGCACTCAGAACCACATCAGCGGGGCCACGATCAACTACAGCGACCAGCCCGGCATTGTCAGGGCACCTCGGGACCGACCAGGTACAGGGATGCTCCGCCGGGCATGTTTCTGGGGCCCACGCCGTGCCACCGCTCACCCTGACACTCGATGCCTTTTCTTTGGGTAATTCTTTATTTCAAGATTTCAGAGACAATAGAGATTCCCTTGCAGCAGGTACTTAGGTGGCCAATGGGGGTCGGGGAGGGTATAGGACACCCCACATTTAAAAATTTTTTCTTCGGGAGGGAACTCAAACGTTCCTCCAAAATTAGAAGTAAACACATTAAGAGGTTTATTTGGGTAAATGGCCCCTGATGGATTTTCCCCCAGAATGGGGGGTGGGGGTGGAGAAACAATGGGAAGACATTCTCTTTGGGCAGAAACAAGAAGGCAGATAATTTTGTGTGATGTCACCATGAGCACCTCTGGCTATATTAGTGGCATCAGAATAACAAATTTGATATAGTGGTGACCATGGAAAAAACACAAAAAATCTCTTAATTGAGTCTTAATATTGTAAACAAACGTTAGGTGTGTGTGTGGAGGGATCCATCCCACCTTGGCGGGGTAAATAAATCAACTTAGCACTGTGAGGACGAAAGCCAGGCAATGGCCACAATCGGGGCAAAATGAAGGTGCCTTCTGAGGCTTTTGCTTGCTAACTGGCTTTGTTGCCTGCTGGCAAGCATGCAGTTTGAGCTGCTGCCCGCTGGCTAGTTGGTGCTTTGAGCTGTGATGTTTTGTGCTTCATTTGCTCAGCCCTCCAAAGTCTCTCCTACAGATTTAACTGACCTGAGTTGGCTGTTTTGATAATTGGCATTTAGGGACAGTTGTATGGAACTGGGGACTTCCTTAAAATGACTGTAGTTCATGTGTCTTGGCCGGGAGCTATTTGTGTGTCTCAGGTTGAATCATGTGTCTTGATTCTAAAATAAGCCATAACTGAATCAGGTTGAAAGGAATGACTCTTACCCTGTGACCAGTGTGTGTCTCAGTCTGGCACTTACCCCCATCCTATTGGTGCTTAAGGGAAATGTGCAGGCCCATCGGTGGTTGCTCATGTAGTGAAGAGTAGTCACTATTTAGTCCGCTGACAGCCATACCCCTGAAACAGATGACCCACGATGGTCTTAATAATCCCTTTGCCTGTGTTAAAAAAAAAAAAAAATCCTTATACTTACAATATAGGGAAAAACACCCAAGATACCCTTATGGCTCAGCTAAGGCACTATTCAAACTCAATTTCAATGGAGGGTCCTTAAAGAGGGTTATTAAGCCCAATAAAGCTAATGTTGCCATGGGAGAGACCCCTAACTCTGATGTGTGACTTCCTGAAGGAAGAAACTTATAAATATGAGGACTCCCTCGAAATATATTCAGTAGCCAGTCAAAAAACAAAGAAAAAAAAACTGAAATAGAGGTCCACAATTTGCTAAATTGTAAATTCAAACTTTTCTGGAAATCTAAAATTTACTAAAACAATTTCTGCAACAAATAGATAAAACTGCTAATTAAATTTTATGCCTCTATAACATAGGTTCTGAATTAATTTTAACCTCTGCTCTAATGTACCAAATGGGAATATTTCATGGCTTTATCAATACTGAAGCTCAAGTTTCATTTATCCCTGGGGATCCCACTAAATTTAAATAAGGTATAACTTTATTTAAAGAGAAGTTAGGAAATATGAAACAGGGGGGGGGGAAAGGGTATGTTTCACCTTAACTGTCAAAATTATCGCTTTGCTTGATTCCCCATGGTCAAAGTACCCATTATCCTAAAATATTCCAAAGTAGGCATGGGCATTCTGAACCAACCAATAATAAATTAAAATTAATGAAATCTTTGGTACTCACAACCAGGTTTTTGAAATGGGAATCATCAACCTTATCGCTCAATGTCCTACATTTTGGGCTTGGGAAACAGAGGATTGAACAATGGCTTGACCAATGTCCCTCACTTTGTTCCATCTCTCCCATTCATCTTTACTGACAAACTCAAGATGGCAAAGAGGGAAGCATGAAAATAGGTCATGAATGGAAGGACTGAGGTTGGATGAGGTACTTGAGTCATCCTTCAGCAGCATAATTTCAACCACAGAGGACTTCATCCTTATTTCTTTAGTAGTAGTTTGAGGAAGTTTAGATTTGGATGAGGTATGGGTTTGTTGAGAAGAATATTTTAGGTGACCAGTGGGATTCTGCTGTAGGTAGAATGAAAGAGGAGGATGAGAATTCCCAGGAATATCAGGGAAATGAAGGATCCCCTATTTAAATTTATCTGTACAAAGGATAATTTCTAAATGAGGGGACTTAGGCTATTCTAACTTTCCCCTTTGTGCCTAAGGCAGGTTGTAGCGTTTGGGGAAGGTAATGTTTTTGTTCAGCTGTCCTGTCTAGTGATCAGTCTTTCCTTATTCCAAATGATTTGAGACTCAGTTTGATCAATTTAAAGTGAAAAACAGTTACTTAAAAAAGTACAATGTTAAAAAGTAAGTGCAACCCTCCAGGAGTGGCTCAGTGGTTGAGCATTGACCTATCAACCAGGAGGTCAGGGTTAGATTCTCAGTCAGGCACATGCCTGAGTTGTGGGTTCAATCCTTAATAGGGGGTGTCCAGGAGGCAGCCGATTAATGATTCACTCTCATCATTGATGTTTCTATCTCTCTCTCCCTTTCCCTTCCTCTTTGAAATCAATACAAATATTTTTTTTAAAAAAGTAAGTGCAAAGGAATTAGCTGCCAGTATAATACCATTGAGGTACGTATCTACCTTTAAATAAAATAGCACACTTTCATGCAACTGTTTGTTATCTATTTCAAAGTTCTGAGAATTAAGATATTAACTGATCCTTCTTGAGTCACTGTTTTGTTTTTTTGTTTTTTTTGTTTGTTTGTTCAAAAGTGGTAGAGCAAATAAAGGTAATTAAAAAACATGATTTTAATTTTACAAATATTTCTCAAATTGAAAATCTTATTGTTTTTGTGTTCTTGATAGAACATATGGTTATAAACATGACTTGTCAGTTATTCAAAAGTGTTTAAGTACTGTTTACTATATTTCTATGCCATAAGAGAAAAAAAAATAAAAGAAAAAAAGGTATGTGAGGATAGGAAAATAAAAAACAAGGCATGGAGTAGGCCTCAAAATACTTTAAAACTGTTTCTCTGTTTCTCAAGGTGTACTGGTTATACATGTATAGTAGCTTGTGTAGCTTTCTCATAAGCACCATATTTTAATAAAATTTATGACTTAATATCTTTGTCATAAACCTGTGAACATATGGAAGGACAGATGCTATTGGCTTTTCCTCTGTGTCTCTAATGTCAATCTTGTGTCTGATAAATGATGGAATTGGTAAAGATTTGATAGATGGTTAGCTAATATGAACCAATAAGGAGATAAGAGACCATAAACTGAAATCATAAATGAGTGTAACCAAAGAGGAAATAAACAACAGTTTACATAGATTTTTGTTTTAAAACTATTGCATTCATCTTTTTTTTTAAATATACAGTATAAATATGCTATTTAGGTCATCTGAGTTAGAGCAGTCCCAATCTCTTCATAGGTGAGATTTCAACTTTAAACTAGTCCATAAGGAAGACTTGGTGTTTAGGAAAAAATAAGATTACCTTAATATTAATAATTTGAACACAGTGTCATGTGGTTCAGAATAGTTAATCTGAAGTTACTGACTCCAACTTCCAAAAAGTAGCAGGATATTTTCATGAATGGAAAGATTTGATAAGATACTTGTTTACAGATATGCAGCAGGACATTACCAATTTTTCTGGCAATAGGAACAACCTGAAGCATCATCTTTATATTGAAATTTGCACCTTGAGTCCAGATGTCATTACAGAAACACCTTTAAAAATTTTTGAGTATATCCTCACATGAGCATCTTGCAATCTAAATTCTGCTTTTCTTCTTTGTTATTTTCAAAATGCACTGTCATTTTATCAGTTATTAATATTGAAATATTAAAATCAATGACAAGTTGCCTTTACTTTATCTCTAAATATAATCTCTCCAGGATCTATAAGATCTTCTCTTTCATTTGTTGCTGCTCACTCACTATCTTGTGTTTCTATCCTATTTCAGGATAGCATCGACTATGGCCAGACTCAGACATTTAGAACAGAGTTTCTCATAGTTAACTATGCTTTGAAATTATATGTAGATCTTGGTAACATGACGATTTTATTTTAGCAGTTCTAGGGTGGATCCTGGTGAATTCTTCATTTCCAAGAAACTTGCAGCTTTGTTGGTGCTGCTGAGCCAGGGTCACATGTTGGGAATAAGATGTTAGAGGTCTTACCAATGTCCTTACCACTGCCACCTAAATGTCACTCCAAATTAAAAATCTACAATAATAAAAGTGTAATATGCTACTTAGACCAGATGACATTCTGGACAACCTTCCAGATGAAGCTGGAGCTGCTAGGGAAGCCTGGGTCCCGGGTGCCTGCTGGCAACTGGAGGGAAGCCCAGGTCCCAGGTGCCAGAGGGAAGCCGGTGCTGGCAGCCAGGGGATGGAAGGCCTATTCTTGCACGAATTTCATGCATCGGGCCTCTAGTAAGTATATAAAACAATCAATGAAATATAAGAACATATAATAAAATTCTGATTTTTCTCATATTAAAAATGTGTTTTCAGCCCTACCTTGTTTGGCTCAGTGGATAGAGCATCGACTTGTGGACTGAAGGGTCCCACCTTTGATTCTGGTCAAGGGCATATACCCCTGTTGCGTGCTTGATCCCTAGTAGGGGAATGCAGGAGGCAGTCGATTAATGATTCTCTGTCATCATTGATGTTTCCATCTCTCTCTCCTACTACCTTCCACTCTGAAATCAATAAAAATATATTTTATAAAAATGTACTTTCTTGAAAATTTCAGTTATTCTACCATTGAGTAATTTATCTCATTTATCACTTCATGTGTCTCTTTGTAAGAATACCCTACTTACTTAGATTTCAATCTTTACCCTTCCCACAAAACTTTCCTAAAAGCTATGTGAACTAATAATGAAAAATGAACAAGAATCAAATTTTAAACAAACAAACAAAAAAGTAAAACCACAAAATCTTTAATTCCTTTTTTTTTGCACAAAAAAGTTAGACTAATAATCAAAACTCTCCATCAACTGACTCCATCTAACGTTATATTACCTTATTTTTTTAGCTTAAGTATTTTCTTTCATCTAAGTTAGTTTCCAAACAAATTCAGAAAAGGTTGAAAACTTATTGCATGTTCATTCATTCACGCATTCGTGTATCAGCTCTACACATTGAATGTTTAGTATGCTGGGTGCTATTTTAGGCTCACTGTGCTATCTTGGTATACAAATCAGACATGGTTCTTATTTCCATGGGGTTCAAAGTTCAGTGGGAGAACTGAAAGATTTGTAAAGTTACACAGATAAAAATTTTTAAAAAATATATTTTATTAATTTTTTACAGAGAAGAAGGGAGAGGGATAGAGAGTCAGAAACATCGATGAGAGAGAAACATTGATCAGCTGCCTCCTGCACACCCCCCACCAGGGATGTGCCTGCAACCCAGGCACATGCCCTTGACCTTAATCGAACCCAGGCCCCTCAGTCCACAGGCCAACACTCTATCCAGTGAGCCAAACTGGTTAGGGCCACAGATAAATTGTTAATCATGATTTTTGTTTTTCAAAATTCAATGAGATTTTAAGTGAGAACTACTGTAATTGGGGCTCATGCATGTCTCAGTGAAGATTTTACTGAAGAAGGGACATTAAATTAAAACACAAAGAATAAACCAGTCCTTGTCATTTAGTGGTTGAGTGTCAACCCATGAACTAACAGGGGTGGGCAAACTTTTTGACTCGAGGGCCACAGTGGGTTCTTAAACTGGACCGGAGGGCCGGAACAAAAGCATGGATGGAGTGTTTGTGTGAACTAATATAAATTCGAAGTAAACATCTACACTAATAAAAGAGAAACATGGTAATTGGCGTACGACGCTACCCTTTTCATTGGCTAATCAGCGAGATATGCAAATTAACTGTCAGCCAAGATGGCGGCCAGTAGCCAGGCAGCTTGAAACTAACATGAGGCTTGCTTGCCTCAGTGACAGAGGAAACCAACGTTCCCCGCCTGTGGCTGCGGCCTCTGAGCAGGCAGTTTAAGAAACATTGTAACAAATACCGCCAGACTTCAGCCAGCAGATTCGCAACATTGTAAGCAAAGGCCAGAAACCTACTTTCAGCCAGAGGCCTAAGAGCTGGAGCCAAGCCTCAAGGTAAAGCTGGCCCAGAATAAAAAAAAAAAAAGAAAAAAAGGAGCGGTTGGGAACTTCAGTCATCCCCAGCCTGAAAACAGCCCTCAGCCCCTCACCCAGACTGGCCAGGCACCCCAGTGGGGACCCCCACCCTGATCCAGGACACCCTTCAGGGAAAACCAGCCGGCCCCACCCGTGCACCAGGCCTCTACCCTATATAGTAAAAGGGTAATATGCTCCCAGCACCGGGATCAGCGTGACAGGGGGCAGCGCCTGAACCACCTGACCGCCCTGCGGCTCTGTGTGTGACAGGGGGCGGGGCCCCAACCCCCTGAGCAGCCCTGCTCTGTGCCTGATAGGGGGGAGCTCCCCAACCCCCCCTCCCACAGGCCCTGCTCTGTGTGTGACAGGGTAGAGCCATAACCTCCCCATCGGCCCTGCCCTGAGTGTGAGAGTGACGGCGCCCCAACCCCCTGATGGGCCCTGCTCTGTGGGTGATAGAGGGTGGTGACCCAACCCCCTGATGGGCCCTGCTCTGTGTGTGACAGGGTATGGAGCCCCAACCCCCCTGATGGGCCCTGCTCTGTGCATGACAGGGAGTGGCGCCGCAACCTCCCCATCGACCCTGCCTTGAGTGTGACAGGGGACGGTGCCCCTACCCCCCAATCGGCCCTACCCTGAGCATGACTGAGGGTGGAATCACAACCTCCCGATTGCCCTGCTCTGTGTATGACAGGGGGTGGCATCACACCTCCCCAATCGGCCCTGCTCTGAGCCCGACCAGGGGCTGCACCTAGGGATTGGGCCTGCCCTCTGCCACCGGGAGCAGGCCTAAGCCAGCAGGTCGTTATCTCCCAAGGGGTCCCAGACTGGGAGACGGCACAGGCCAGGCTGAGGGACCCCCCGTCCGCCCCGAGTGCACAAATTTTTGTGCACCGGGCCTCTAGTCATTACATAAAAGGGTATGGCCTTTTTTTTTCAATAGTTTTATTCATTTCAAAGGGGCCGGATCTGGCCCGTGGGCCGTAGTTTGCCCACGGCTGATAGGAGGTCAGGGCATTCCTAGTCAGGACACATGTCCAGGTTGTGGGCTCAGGCTCCAGGAGGGAGCTTGAAGGAGGCAGGTGATTGATAATTCTCTCTCATCACTGATATTTCTAACTCTCTCTCTCTCCCTTCCTCTCCCTGAAATCAATTAGATAGATAGATAGATAGATAGATAGATAGATAGATAGATAGATAGATGATAGATAGATAGATAATAAAACCTGAAGAATGAGCAGGATTTAGACAGGTAAAAGATGACAGTCTGAAGATGGGGAGAATCTGAGCATGTTCAATGAAACGAATGCCAGTGTGGCTAAATTACAGTGAATGTTGAGATGGCTTGAAAGGAGTTTAGAGAGATCAATAGAAACTAGATCATACAGGGTGATGAAGACTGTGTAAAGAATATCTTTATTCTAAGATTTATTCATCATTCCTGTCCATTGCTGGAATGCTCTCTCTTTGCTCCTCTGTCTGTGCTAATTCTTCTCATCCTCCAAGCCCCATCACCTGGGACCTAGTCACAGTGGCTATATTTATTAAATGTTTATCATTTGCCTACCACAGTGGGAAGTGTTCTGCATACAGCATCTAATTTATTTCCTAACTTTATTATAAACAGTGGCTTTATTATCCTTCTACGAAAGAAAGTGATGCTTATAAAGATTAAGTGAATTATTGGGTTTGTATGTGGCAGTGTCAGGTGGTGAATCTAAGCTGTCTGACTCAAGATTGTTTAACCACTAGGCAATACTGACTCTTTTAAAACAAATCATCCATCGGCTGTCTTCTGCAAGCCCCCTACTGGGGACCAAGCCGCAACCTGGACATTTTATTGTATTTCATTAACTTCTGCTCTACTTAAAATTCAACTGAAGTTCTAGGGTTTTTAGTTTTTCATACATTTGGTGATATATATGGCCCCAATGCAACCCACTCCCTGGCATTAATTTCTGTCATGCAAACATTAACAAAAGAATACTCAGATCAAATGACTTTGACTAGTATAGAGCTACGTCTGCAGAGCCATCCAGTGAATATATTGTGGGGTAAACTTCTCAGTGATCACATTTCATATTAATCTGTGGCTCAGCTTTGTTGTGCTTATCTAGAGGCACAGGTTCCCTGAGTCCAATCAGACGAGGCTGGGACACAGAGAAAGAAGCACGTGTGTATTTGTTCTGAATGTAAATTCATAGTGTTTCCACAAAAACCCTACTGTATCTTCCAATAAATGAGAGACTCAAGAGTGAGTGGCTCTTCCTTTAATATAAATATCCAAGAATGCTCAGTTTTTCATCAAGCAAATGTAAGAAACTTAGGATTCCATAGAACTTAGAATCCTAATAAATGTGCCTCAGTAAGTTTTCAATAATAATATAAATTAATGATTTGCCCATTTTTGTATTAGAATAATAGTATTTAGGTGCAAGCTTAATGAAAATCACATACAATTTTGGAAAAATTCTCTGTGTCCTCATTTGAGTATCACTATCAATAAAGAATTTATTGTATATATTAACCATTTATTAAATTAAAAACCTCTTGCAAATTAATAATATTTATGAGAGTAATAGAAATAATTTAACCATAAATCAATAATAACTGGAGACCCTAAATTATGATTTCTCTTCGATTTTTGAAATAGCTAACACACAAGAGAGCTTAATTAACAGAAACAGATGGCATATATTTTGTTGTATGCTATCATTGGTATTCAGTGAGTATAAAGAGGAAAATCTATCATTTGTTCAAATCACAGTTATCTGACCTGAGATGATGGTTATTTATATCAGGGAAGGAATAGTTAAGAGTAGATGTTTTAACATTTAATGTTCCAAGATTGGCTCTTTCATGAAATATAAATATTCTGAGAATTGGGTCTGTCCATTAGCACATAGTTACATAAAAATTGCTTTATTTTTAGTATATGTTTGTGGACAATATGCTGATCTTATGCATTTTTCATCTTTTATGTTGGAGTATTTACTTGCTCACTTTTTCTTTTATAAATTCCAAAATGTAGACTCTTTAAGTTTAAATATCAGGGTATCAGATTCTTCCATGAATGCCGGGAGCTGGTCCATCCTTGCTGTTTCAAGGGACCTGGCATATATGGCATACTGTTCTTAAAATGTTTGCTCACCTTCTTGGCACTATGTGTTTTAACCAAGGTCTCCTCTATGAGAAAGGTTGTTTCCCCAGGTAGGGATTTTCCCCTGAAGTTAGGGAGGAAATAAAACCCCTCAACTAAGTGCCAGGCGGGTAATTAATCACTTTAACTATGAACAATCATGCTTAAGCTACATAATCTTTACTCCCTGGAATGGAGGTAAGAGACGCCCTAACCTTTGTAATAGAGATTGATAGGATTGAATCAACTGGTATAAATACAGATGTAACAAGACAGAAAGAGACAGAACTAAGAAGACAGAACCAAGAGAGACAGAACCTAGGCACAGAACCTACACAGAACATTCTCTAGAGACAGAAGAACTTCGCTGGAGAGAACATGGCAAAAAATCCTGGACTGAACCTGACTACAGAAATTGGCAAGAGAACCTGACTAGAACCTGGTGACTGAACCTGGCTGGAGAACCTGGACAGAACCTGGCTGGAGAACCTAGGCGAAGGAACATGGCTACAGAACCTGGCTGGAGAACCTGGAGAACCTAGCAAGAGAGCATGGACACAGAACCTGGCTGGAGATCCTAAGCAGAACCTCTCTGGAGATCCAGACCAGAACTTGGCTGGAGATCCTGGCTGGAGATCCTGGCTATGCTGCTGATCAACTGAACACTGTCTCTGTGTCCTTCCTTCTTCGCCGACTCCGTCTACGCCTTTGGGAACCCCTGGACCTGCTGGGGCTGCACCCTGGCACATGAAGAGTAAAACAAAAATACTGTTTAAGTCATCAGAATATGTGATAACATTCAATGTATTAGTAACACACTATAATCTGTGTTCTTTGCAAGGTAATGGGGTCATAGTATTATACATTTGCAGCTCTCAACCATTAAAATGCCTTACCTGCAGCTATCTCTATATATAAAAGCCTAAGTGACTCTTCCGATGGAACTACTGGAATGACCAGAACAACCGGTCGACCAGTAGCTATGATGCACACTGACCACCAGGGGCAGACGCTCAATACAGGAACTGCACCCTGGTGGTCAGTGTGCTCCCACAGCGGGAGTGCCGCTCAGCCAGGAGCCAGGCTCACTGCTGGTGAGCACAGCTGCAGTGGCAGGAGCCTCTCCCAACTCCGCAGCAGCACAACTGAGCAGCGGCAGCAGGCACAGCAGGCTGGGTTGAGTGTGAAGAATGTGGTGGCTGGCCCTGGTTTGGGCTCCTCCCTCGCTGCCTGCCACTTGGTGCACTGCTACATCCCTCAGGGATGTCTGACTGCCAGTTTAGGCCCAATCCCCACAGGTCAGGTTGGCCTGTGGGGATTCGGCCTAAATCAGCAGTTGGATATCCCCTGAGGGATCCTGGATTATGAGAGGGCACAGGCTGCACTGAGGGACACCCTCCCAGTGCATGAATTTCGTGCACCAGGCCTCTAGCAGCTACATTAATAAAAGAGAAACATGCAAATTGGTATCACTCTGCTACTCCCAACAGCCAATCAGAGCGAGTATGCAAATTAACCCAACAAAGATGGTGGTTAATTTGCATATGCAGGCACGGAGCGAAGACTGAAGACAGCATAGAAGGAAGCCAAGCGCTGCAGAGGGAGCGAAGTGGCGGAGAAGGGAGGGAGCCGAGGCAGTGGACACTGGAGCGGAGCCGAGGCAGCGGAGATGGGAGGGAACAAGGCAGCGGAGAAGGCAGCTCCCTTCTCTGCTTTGCTCTGGCCACAGGAAGCCATATTCTTGCAGGAATCTTCCTGCAACGGGCCTCTAGTACTATATAATAAAAGCCCAGTGACCATTACAGTGGAACAACCAGAATGACCAGTCACCAGTCGCTATGATGTGCACTGACCACCAGGAGCCAGATGCTCGACCGTGGAGGAGGAGGAGGGGGCACAGTGAGGCCTGGAGGTGCATGCTATGGCCCAGGGATCCCAGGAACTGCAAGCCCAGAGCTTGCTTTCTAATAAAAAAAATAAACTGAAAATAAAAAGCAGCCCAATGCCGCCACCCTGGGAAGAACAGCTCCAGGAGGGAAAGGCCTCCCCAGGCCCCACCCGTACTGGCTGGCACACTGCGGGCTTCCGGGGACTCACCAGTGATGTGCAGGAAGCACAGCCCCTCTGACTCCAAAGCTGGTTGCATGACAGCTGCTACCCATCCAGCTCCATGGCGGACGCATTGCTGTCAGGCGCCTCAGCTCTGGCTTCCTGTCCACCCCTTCATATACTACATGAGGTTGCGGGTATCGCTTTGGCTTCCCCGGTCAATAGTGCTGCCCACAGCCAGAGAGTGGCCGGACACAGCCACCAGGGCTGGCTGGGCATTGATTTGGCCCTGACTGATATCTATGTGCAATAACACTGTGTGTTTACATTTGTAGGGAAGCAGGGCAATCCACTCCCCACTGCATCATCTTCTAGGCTAAGAAAGGCCCACTGATCTCCATGTTTCTGCTCTCATCCAGAATCAAAACCTCTTGGGGATGAATGATCCCAGCACTGGCCCCAACACCCTCTCAGTATCACTGTCACAGACATTCCCAGTCATTATAGTCTGTTCCTCAGCCTGCTCCACCCACTGCCACTCTTCACCTGTCACCCCCTGAGTACCACATTATGTTATCCTATTTGAAATGTGAGCAAGATCTCAAATGCCCCCCTGTCAATAGCTCCCTTGCCCTACCTTTCTTCCTTTAAAAGCATTTAAAAAATATATATTTGATTGATTTCATAGAGGGAAATAGAGATAGAAACATCAATGATGATAGAGAATCATCGATTGGCTGCCTCCTGCACATTCCAAATTGGGAACTGAAACCTCCCTCTTCCCCTTCCTCCATCCCTCCCCTGGCCAGCCAGCCCCCAGTGGCAGCATGGCACCAAGGGAAGGATGGGGGGGGGAAGGTGGGGAACCATGGGTTGGTGGGGCACTGAGGGCAGCGTTGGCGTCTGGCATCTTTTCCTTCTGCACCTGGCCTGGCGATAGTCACCTCCTCTTCTGACCCCGCCGGGGACTTTGGGCCCCAATTGGCCTGGCCCTGATCAGCCCTGATTACCTGCCAGGCCTAGGGACACCCACCTGTGCATGAATTTCATGCACGAGGCCTTTAGTAATACCTAATAGTCCAAGGAACTGGACACACATCTATACCTGAATAGTTGCTATTGTCACTAGGTACTTCTGCCATGAGATAGAGCTCCTAGGGCGTCTTTAATTATTTGAATGCCAAATATGGCTCTCTTTATATGGTCATTGCAATCATCTATTCTTTCTTGGAAAGCTGAATTTATATATAACTTTTCTAAATTACACTTTCCTTGGTTAACATTCCTTCTGCCCTCTTTATGTTCTTTCCCTTTGGTTAATATTCCTTCCGCCCTCTTTGTGTTCTTTCCCCTCTATCTAGAGAAACAAGGTCAAGCATGTTCTGAGACGCCTGCTCATTAACAGCTCTGCAGGTGATGCTCCTACAGAGGTCTGATGTTGTGTGATGTTCGCACACAAACTATGTTAATTTTTGATCAGTCACTATGAGTTTTGTGTTTAGGTAATTGGAGGGTTATTAAATAGGCCTTACTTTGAAATGCTAAATTAGAGCAGTGAATCTTAAAACCAAGGAATTCCCCCAACTTCTTGTTCTTTATTTTCACATATTAATTCCTAAGGAGGAAAATCAGGTAGATTGATGAAGTGTTTATGCAAAGTCACAAATATGAATATGACTATGACTCAGTAATTTTTTCTTTTGCTGGCATGAAATTTTTGTTTTTTGGTCTTGCAAACTCAACCTTTTAAAAATTGTTCCACAAGGTATGCAGAGCAAGTGCAAGGCATATATATATATATATATATATATATATATATATATATATATATACAGAATTTGGTTTAAAACCCAGGAAGTCTGACTCCCAAGACACCACCCAAGTAGGACTGCTCTGGAAACTCTGGAACCTTTGGGTCTCCTGGTCATTGCCTACAGTAAATCTATTTTTATCTATTTTAACTTAAAATAAACATTGTATTTTTTCAATATTTAGACTTTTTGCTTTGAAGTTTTTGGTCACTCTTTTTATTATATTTTTGAAGTATTTTAATAGTTTCTTCTTGTTTTTATCACTGACAACTTAATCTCTTTGTCTTTGAAGTCAGATAATGCATATCAAAGCACCTCCTTAGCTTCTTCAGACCTGTCACTGCAGTCTTTTCTGTGCTTTTTAGAAGAGGAAGGAAATAATATTGTTTTTTCTTGAGATGAAATGATGCCTCTTTCTTCATTTCTCCCTCATTCCTTTCTTTGAAGAATTGTTGCACTCATTTATATGTAATATGTAATTAGTGTCTAATTTGCTATTGCTCTACAAAGTGGTTTGAGACTAGTGACTTAATGTAGCCCAGAAAAAAAATTTTAGTAGGTCTTTTTTTAATTTTTTTTAAAAATTTATAATTAATTTATTTTTTTTATTGCTTAAAGTAATACAAAGGGTATTACATATGTGTCCATTCCCCCGTCCCCCGCCCTAGACAGTCCCCTAGCCTCCCCTATCCCCCAGTGTCTTATGTCCATTGGTTATGCTTATATTCATGCATACAAGTCCTTTGGTTGATCTCTTACCCCCCTACCTCCTGTCCCACAACCCTCCCCGGCCTTCCCGCTGCAGTTTGACAATCTGTTTGAGGCAGCTCTGCCTCTGTATCTATTATTGTTCAAAAGTTTATAATGCTCTCTATTGTCCATGAATGAGTGAGATCATGTGGTATTTTTCCTTCATTGACTGGCTTATTTCACTTAGCATAATGCTCTCCAGTTCCATCCATGCCGTTGCAAATGGTAAGAGTTCCTTCCTTTTCAGAGCAGCATAGTATTCCACCGTGTAGATGTACCACAGTTTTCTAATCCATTCATCTACTGATGGGCACTTAGGCTGTTTCCAGATCTTAGCTATGGTGAATTGTGCTGCTACGAACATAGGGGTGCATATATCCTTTCTGATTGGTGTTTCTGGTTTCTTGGGATATATTCCTAGAAGTGGGATACAGGGTCAAATGGGAGTTCCATTTGTAGTTTTTTGAGGAAACTCCATACTGTCTTCCATAGTGGCTGCACCAGTCTGCATTCACACCAGCAGTGCACAAGTGTTCCTTTTTCTCCACATCCTCTCCAGCACTTGTCGTTTGGTGATTTGTTGATGATAGCCAGTCTGACAGGTGTGAGATGGTACCTCATTGCTGTTTTGATTTGCATCTCTCGGATGATTAGTGACTTTGAGCATGTTTTCATATGTCTCTTGGCTTTCTGGATGTCCTCTTTTGAAAGGTGTCTATTTAGGTCCTTTGCCCATTTTTTGATTGGATTGTTTATCTTTCTTTTGTTAAGTTGTATGAGTTCCCTATAAATTTTGGAGATTAGGCCCTTATCAGATATGTCATTGGCAAATATGTTTTCCCACACAGTGGGTTTTCTCGTTGTTTTGTTGATGGTTTCTTTTGCTGTGCAGAAGCTTTTTATTTTGATGTAGTCCCATTTGTTCATTTTTTCTTTAGTTTCAAGTGCCCTAGGAGCTGTATCAGTGAAGAAATTGCTTCGGCATATGTCTGAGATTTTCTTGCCTTTGGATTCTTCTAGAATTTTTATGGTATCCTGTCGTACATTTAAGTCCTTTATCCATTTTGAGTTTATTTTTGTGTATGGTGTAAGTTGGTGGTCTAGTTTCATTTTCTTGCATATATCTGTCCAAGTTTCCCAACACCATTTATTGAAGAGACTATCTTAGCTCCATTGTATGTTCTTGCCTCCTTTGTCAAATATTAATTGAGCATATTGGTTCGGGCCGATTTCTGGGCTCTCTATTCTATTCCATTGATCTATATGCCTATTCTTGTGCCAGTACCAGGCAGTTTTGAGAACAGTGGCTTTGTAATACAACTTGATATCTGGTATTGAGATCCCACCTACTTTGTTCTTTTTCAGGATTGCTGCAGCTATTCGGGGTCTTTTTTTATTCCAGATGAATTTTTGGAAAGTTCGTTCTAGATCTCTGAAGTATGCTGTTGGTACTTTAATGGGAAGTGCGTTGAATTTATAGATTGTTTTGGGTAGTATGGACATTTTGATGATGTTGATTCTACCAATCCATGAACACGGTATGTTCTTCCATCTGTTTATGTCTTCCTCTATGTCTTTTTTCAACGTCCTGTAGTTTTCTGAGTAGAGGTCTTTTACCTCTTTAGTTAAGTTTATTCCTAGGTAGCTTAGTTTTTTCGGTGCAATGGTAAACGGGATTGTTTTTATAATCTCTCTTTCTGAAAGTTCACTATTGGTGTATAGAAATGCCTCAGATTTCTTGGGGTTAATTTTGTATCCTGCTACATTGCCAAATTCATGTATTAAGTCTAGTAGCTTTTTGATGGAATCTCTAGGGTTTTGTATGTATAATATCATGTCGTCTGCAAATAAGGACAGTTTTACTTCCTCTTTTCCAATTTGGATGCCTTTTATTTCTTCTTCTTGCCGAATTGCAATGGCTAACACTTCCAGTACTATGTTGAACAGGAGTGGTGAGAGGGGGCATCCCTGTCTTGTTCCTGTTCTTAGGGGAAATGGTGTTAGTTTTTGTCCGTTGAGTATGATGTTGGCTGTGGGCCTGTCATATATGGCTTTTATTATGTTGAGGTATGATCCTTCTACTCCCACCTTGCTGAGAGTTTTTATCAAAAATGGGTGTTGAATTTTGTCAAATGCTTTTTCTGCATCAATTGATATGACCATGTGGTTTTTTTCTTTCAATTTGTTTATGTGATGTATCACGTTTATTGATTTGCGGATATTGTACCATCCTTGCATCCCTGGGATAAATCCTACTTGGTCATGGTGTATGATCTTTCTGATGTACTGCTGGGTCCGATTTGCTAAGATTTTGTTGAGGATTTGGCATCTATGTTCATGAGGGATATTGGCCTGTAATTCTCTTTCATTGTGTTGTCTTTACCTGGTTTTGGTATTAGGATGATGCTGGCTTCATAGAATGAGCTTGGAAGTGTTCCTTCCTCTTGAATTTTTTGTAGTAGTCTGAGGAGGATAGTTCTTCCTTGAATGTTTGGTAAAACTCCCCTGTGAAGCCGTCTGGTCCTGGGCTTTTGTTTGATGGAAGCTTTTTGATGACTGCTTCAATTTCTTCCATAGTTATTGGCCTGTTGAGATTTTTAGATTCTTCCTGATTGAGTTTTGGAATGCTGTATTTTTCTAGGAATTTGTCCATTTCCTCCAGGTTGTCTAGTTTGTTGGAGTAAAGCTGTCCATAGTATTTTTTAACAATCATTTGTATTTCTGTGGGGTCTGTTGTTATTTCGCCTCTATCGTTTCTGATTTTATTTATTTGGGTCCTCTCTCTCTGCTTCTTGGTGAGTCTGGCTAGAGGTTTATCAATCTTGTTTATCCTTTCAAAGAACCAGCTCTTGG
This sequence comes from Myotis daubentonii, assembly GCF_963259705.1. NCBI lineage: Eukaryota > Metazoa > Chordata > Mammalia > Chiroptera > Vespertilionidae > Myotis > Myotis daubentonii. Next base: position 92,028,626 of record NC_081842.1, read on the forward strand.
TTTCATTGATTTTCTGTATTGTTTTTTTGGTCTCTATGTCATTTATTTCTGCTCTAATCTTTATTATCTCCTTCCTTCTGCTCACTCTGGGGTTTTCTTGTTGCTCTCTTTCTAATTCTTTGAGTTGTAGAGTTAGATGATTTACTACCATTTTTTATTGTTTGTTGAGATAGGCCTGTAGAGCTATAAACTTCCCTCTCAGGACTGCTTTCAATGTGTCCCATAGGTTTTGGATTGTTGTGTTTTCATTGTCATTAGTTTCCAGGATGTTTTTAATTTCTTCTTTGATCTCATTGGTAACCCAATCAATATTTAATAGCATGCTATTCAGCTTCCAGGTGTTTGAGTATTTTGGGTTGTTTTTATTGTAGTTTATTTCTAATATTATGCCATCGTGGTCTGCGAAGACGCTTTTTATGATTTCAATCTTCTTGAATTTGGGGATACTTTGCTTGTGACCCAATATGTGGTCTATTTTTGAATATGTCCCATGAGCACCTGAGAAGAACGTATATTCTCTGGCTTTGGGGTGAAGTGTTCTGAAGATGTCTATTAAGTCCATCTGATCTAGTGAGTCATTTAGGATTGCTGTATCTTTGCTGATTGTTTGTCTATAGGACTTATCCAGTGCTGTCAATGGTGTATTAAAGTCCCCTACTATGATTGTATTGTTGTCGATCTCTCCTTTGATATTTTCCAGGAGTTTTTTTTATGAATTTGGGTGCTCCTACATTGGGTGCATATATGTTTACCAGGGTTAACATATTGTTGTATTGATCCCTTTAGTATTATGAAGTGGCCTTCCTTATCTCTTGTTAAGGCCTTCACTTTGAGGTCTATTTTGTCCGATATAAGTATTGCTACCCCAGCTTTCTTTTCCTTTCCATTTGCCTGAAAGATATTTTTCCATCCTTTCACTTTCAGTCTGTGTGAGTCCCTTCTAATGAGGTGGGTTTCTTGTAGACAGCAGATGTATGGTTCATGTTTTTTTATCCATTCAGCCACTCGATGTCTTTTGGTTGGAGCATTTAGTCCATTTACGTTTAAAGTTATTATTGAAAGGTACTTGTTTGTAGCCATTTCTTTTTGTGTGTGTGTGTGGCTGTTTTCTTTCTGAGCTTTTTATTTCTTCTTTTTATACCAGTCCCTTTAGCATTCCTTGCATTGCTGGCTTGGTGGTGACAAACTCCCTTAGTCTTTTTTTGTCTGTGAAGCTTCTTATTTCCCCTTCAAGTTTGAATGATAGCCTTGCTGGATAGAGTATTCTTGGATTCAGTCCTTTGCTTTGCATCACTTTGTAAATTTCAGTCCATTCTTTTCTGGCCTGATGTGTTTCTGTTGAGAAGTCATTTGACAATCTAATGGGAGATCCCTTGTATGTAACTTTCCGTCTCTCTCTTGCAGCCTGTAAGATTCTCTCTTTGTCCTGAACATTTGCCATGGTGATTATGATGTGTCTTGGTGTGGGTCTTTTCGGGTTCACCTTGTTTGGGACTCTCTGGGCTTGTGTGACTTTTTTCTTCCCCACCTCAGGAAAGTTTTCTGATATTATTTCTTCGAGTAGGTTTTCTAATCCTTGTTCATCTTTCTGTTGTTCTGGTACTCCTATTATTCGTATGTTGTTTCGTTTCATGTTGTCCCAAAGCTCCCTTAGGCTCTCCTCCTGTCTTTTAATTTTTTTCTCCAATTGCAGTACATTTTGAGTGTGTTTTGCTTCCTTGTCTTCTAATTCACTTATTCGGTCCTCCGCTTCTCCTAGTCTACTGTTGATACTTTCAATGGAGTTTTTCATTGCAGCTATATCACTCTTCATTTCTTCTTGGGTCTTACTTAGGTTGTTGATTTTTTCATCTGTTTCTTCTAGCTTCTTCCATATGTTATCGATTTTTTCATCTGTTTCTTCTAGCTTCTTCCATATGTTATCGATTTTTTCATCTGTTTCTTCTTGCTTCTTGAAGAGGTTGTCGATTTTTTCCTCCATCCGGTTTATGCACTCTAGGATCCTTATTCTGAATTCTTTATCTGTCATGTTGCATGCCTCTGTATTACTTAGCTGCTTTTCTGGAGAGTCCTCCTTCTCTTTCCTTTGGGGGTTTCTTTGTCTACCCATGTTTGATCTCACTGACATATCTAGATGTTGAGTTGTTCAGTGGTTGCTCCCATGGTGGCAGTGACTCCTTGGTCTGTGGTTGCTCTTCGGGCGGTTGTGGTAGCAGCTGCTCTTCAGTTGGCAGCAGCTCCTCTGGTGGGTGCTGTTCACAGCTGTGGTGGCTCTTCCGGCTGGTGGGGCGAGGTTTCACGTATAGCTGCTGTTCCTCAGCAGAGGATGAGGTGCTCAGGAGGTTGCTGTTGCTTGGATCTGCTGCGTTGATTTAAAGGCACAAAATACAACACAACAAGGCACCACGTACCAGGCACTATACACAAATATATTCACGATATTAATAACCCCAATTAAAGGTGACCACCTGAATTAAGAGAATTAGGGGATAAGGAAGAAGGAAGAGAAAAAGATAAAAGAGAAAAAGGAAAAGAAAAGTAGGGACCAAAAAAAGGGAGTGCAAAAATGAAATTGGGAAAAAGGAAGGGGGAAAATAAAAGCGAGAAAAGAAAAGAAAAAAAAAAAGAGCGAAAAGAGAGAATGAAGTGGAAGAGGGAAGAGACTTTTTATATGAGGAGAATACTCCTATAGAACAGCCATTAATCCCAACAAATTCCAGCAACAGCTCCCTGGATATGAATGCAAACTAGAAACAACCAATAATATAACGATGAAAATAGAATGGTGAACACCAATCCCAAAATAAAATAAAGAAAAAATAAAATGGCACTTTAAAAAAATGGTAAAATGGTAGCAGTAATAATACTGGTTAAAAATAAGAAGGTAGTAATTAAAAGGGTAAAATCAGGTGATGGAAAAAGAAGAAAAGAAAGAAAAAAAAAAGAAAAAAAAAGAATGAAAAAAAATTGGTTTCTTAGTTAAAAAGTGAAAAAAGAAAAAAAATTGCAGTAGTGAAGGTCCTTCATTTCTTCTATTCTTCAGTGTGGCTCGCCTTAGACCTTCCAGGTATTCAGGAGAGTGTTGAGTTTCCCTGCGATATACTGTTCCTCTGTGTTGTAAACCACAGTCCTTATTTTAAAGCATGCCGCATTTATTTCCCAGACTGCCTTATTTTGTGTTTAGCAAAGAGTCAGTTTGTGGGTCAGCCTCTGGATGGCAGTGTTCTGGGGTTGGCCTCTGAGGCTATAGGGCCTCTCTGTCCAGTGGAAGTTCACTGCCCAGAGCTGACTGCGTAATAGTTAGTTACCGGCGCTATGTTGTTGCTGGGATTGAAAATCCCCCTATAGGCCAGACCCTGTTAACTCCCAGGGACTGATCAGGTTATCTTAATCCTTGATCTCGTACAGGGTGGAATCTGGGTGTGGCTGTGCTCCTTGCCTGGGGGCTGGGGGGAGGAGACTCCCTCTCAGGAGCGGGTGGCTGCCCCAGTCCCGGGCTCTGGGGTGTCTCAGCACTCAATTCACTACCACCTCTCCCGGCTCCCCCTCTTTCCCCAGTCTCTCCCCAGATTCCACTCCCCAGCACACTCTCCCTCTCTTCAGCACAGGTGAGTGTCTGTATCCGAAATGTCCCATGAACAGGATTCAGTGAAAACAAACAAACAAATGCCGGCCGCGGAAACGGGGAAGGCTTGGTTTCTGTAAGCTTCTTCTCTTACCGGGACTGCATGGTCAGGTCAGCTCTTCAGGCTGCCCCCTTTAGGCTCAGTCCTCCGTGATCACAGAACCCAGCTCTCAATTTCCCTGGCGGCGCCAGGAATCCCGCGGTTCTCCTTTCCCCCCGTCAGGGGCTGTGCCTGTCCCAAGGGACACGGCTGTCTGCCACGCGGTCTCCCTCCGACTCTCTGGGCTCAGAGGTCTGGCAAACTTTCCTGCCCAAATCCCTGGTTTTTTTTTTACCTTACCAGGGGAGTTCTGCTCTTCCCGGCTGTAAACCCTCTCACCAGCTGAGCAATTTCGCCAATTCGGTGTGAGTGTTACTAGCTTCAGCTGCTCGTTCCATTTGCTCCGGGACACGACCTGGGACACGTCTGCCTATATCGCCGCCATCTTGGTTCTCCGAGACTTTTTATATGAGGAAAAAACTCTTATAGAACCGCCACTAATCCCAAAAAATTCCAGTAACAGCTCCCTGGAGATGGATGCAAACTAGAAACAACTAATAATATAATGATGAAAATAGAATGGAGGACACTAATCCCAAAATAAAATAAAGAAAAAATAAAATGGCAACTTAAAAAATGGTAAAATGGTAGCAGTAATAATACTGGTTAAAAATAAGAAGGTAGTAATTAAAAGGGTAAAATCAGGTGATGGAAAAAGAAGAAAAAAAAGAAAAAAAAAGAAAAAAAAAGAAAAAAATTGGTTTCTTAGTTAAATGGTGAAAAAAGAAAAAAAAAAATTGCAGTAGTGAAGGTCCTTCGGTTCTTCTACTCGTCAGTCTGGCTCGCCTTAGTCCTGCCAGGTATTCAGGAGAGTGTTGAGTTTCCCTGCAATACACTGTTCCTCTGTGTTGTAAACCACAGTCCTTATTTTACAGCAGGTCGTATTTGTTTCCCAGACTGCCTTATTTTGTGTTTAGCAAAGAGTCAGTTTTTGGCCCAGCCTCTGGGTGGCAGTGTTCTGGGGTTGGCCTCTGAGGCTATAAGTCTTCTCTATCGCATTTAAAACTGATTTGGAGAGGTCAACTATCCAGAGCTGGTTCCTTAATAGTTATGCTCTGTCGGTCTTTAATTTCTTTATCTTTAAATATAATATTATTTCTATCTCTGAGTTGATTTTGACTACTTAAAATGCTAATGCTTTAGTTTTTAAAAATGTGACATGTATGATGATAGTATAAGCATTAATGTTTCAATACAGTATGTAGCAAATAGTAAGGAATCTTTCAACTCCTGTTGTTCACCCAACCATTGATTTAAATTGTTTTTATAACAAACAGTCATATCTACCCTCTGCTACCCCTTAAAATATTTTTTCTCCTCCAAAATTAATTAAATGATTTTTTGGTAATGTTTGCTTCAATTGGGTATATAGTTCGATCTGAATAGAAATATGTCAGATCTCAGCCAAGCTTCTTTGTAATATCATTTTTCTTCAAAATCTAATATACTGAAGTTCCAAACAGTAATGGTTAAGTTTAATTCTATAGACCACTGGTTTTGTTTCTTTAACAAAGGCTGACTGAAAAATATTAGGGTTTATATCTAATTTCGTAGTTGTATTCAGTAGGAAATAACTAAATTAATTTAATGGAATGGGTCAATAGGTCAGATCCAAACAGAGTGCTAATTTGTCCACATTTTACCAAGCAGGTTGCCAGTATTCAAGTTCATTAGGCAGGATCATAAGTTCTTTTTGGGGTACAACATAAAATACTTGAATATATCAGTTACGTTAAGATTATGAAAGTTTAGCTTCTGATCTCATAGTCTCAGGAGTTGAGTAGATTTCAGGGGACTTAAATTGGTCAAAACCTAGTGGTTTTGGATTAGAATAAGGGCAAAAAGTGACATGTGACATTTTAAAAGTGCAATCCTGCTATTGCACTTGGGAAATATTAACTGAATAGTAAGAAACTGGGATACTTAAAACAGCCTATTTAAAAAGCTGTCTTTCCCCTAGCCTAGAGCAAAGGTGGAAAATTTCCAGCCCACAGGCCACATAAGGCCCACAAAATCATTTGGTCTGGCCCTGCCAAGGTATTGGAGTGAGTTAATTAAATGTTTGACCAAATATAGCAGGCTAAATTTTAAGTCGATAATTTTGTATGGCTTGTGAATGATGTTATAAATGTCCAAATACCCTGGGCAGAAAAGAGGTTTACCACCCCTGCCCTGGAGGGTAAACTTTGTTAGGGTTAGTGTTCTTACTGCCTGTGTTATTATGCAAGCTTAATGCACTCTTATGGTCCCAGGCTTTAGCTTGGTATAAGGTAAGAATTCACCTTAAGAAATTGTAGCTCTATCCAAAGATTTGGTTTCTCACACACCAATTTTGACTTCTGTTTCTGCATGACCTTGAGCTAGCTTTTTGAGAGATGCCAAGGATAGATTAGGCTATACATATGCTGACAAGGCAGTCTCATTAGGGCATTTTTTTCATATTGCTTAACATTAGAAATTCGGGCTGTAAGTGTATAGACTACTATAAAAAACGAATCTGAAGGAAAATGAAAATCTAGCTTGCTTATTGTCAGTATTTCTATGCATAGCTTTTTTTCTGAAAATAAATTTAAGACAGCATATTAAATTCATTCATAAGCTAGATGCTGAAGGGTTATAACAAAGAAAAGGACAGTTTTTATTCCCAGGTTTTAGTTCTTGGTAACTCCTTGATTGGATTCTGATTCTAAGTCTATGGCATCGTTAAACATTTTGTGAAACAAAACAATAAAACAAAAAAGAGAAGAAAATAGGAAGGAAGGGAGAAAGATAAAATAAAGGATTATTGAAATAAAAGATATGTCTATTACAGACCTGAAATTTGACTGTGCTTGAAGTAAAAACAGTTGATGTAATGTATCCCAATTTAAATCTGTTTAACCTTGAGCATAGATATAGAATAGAATTATCTGGATATTTAGTGATGAACTTAATAAGAAAATGCATTATTATATAATCAAGTTTCAATAACTAAGGAGAATGTATATGGTAATTTAGAGAAGCAGCAACATGCATTAAAATGTTTTTAATAGACTTATGTACTTGAAATGATGTGATAAGTTATCATCTTTAGCAGTATTATTTTAAGAATTATATATGACCAAAATATCAGTAAGGTTTATTCTCTGAGACCATAGGAAAACCAAGTCAATATCCCCATAGCTACATCATATCGATCATTAATTAGATTTAGGGAGAAAGAAGACAAATATGTTAGTGAAAGAGAGACAAATGAACAGCATGCCTAGCCAACTCCTGTCTCATTTATAAAGAAGGCTAATGCAACCCTATTACACACTTATGGGAAGTATGATAGATCTGATTATATAATTAATGCCTCCTCTCAGACTTTGTGCACCCCATTAATTGTCAATTCTCCACTTTTTGTTGAAGTATTTGGCAGGTATTGCACTTTTTGGAGATTCTTTTTTTAGGATATTACTATCAATCTTACGCCTACAACTAAACAGCTTACTAATGAAGAAAATCCCATTTTTAGCCTTAATATTTGAAAATTGCTTAAGAGGTAATATAAGGGAAAAAATTAAGCATTCACCCACATATGTGACTAGTTTTAACATTTTACTTAAAATTACATAATCAAAGCAATAACTATATATATATATTTTTTTTAATATATTTTATTGATTTTTTACAGAGAGGAAGGGAGAGAGATAGAGAGTTGGAAACATCGATGAGAGAGAAACATCGATCAGCCGCCTCCTGCACATCTCCTACTGGGGATGTGCCCGCAACCCAGGTACATGCCCTTGACCGGAATCGAACCCGGGACCCCTCAGTCCGCAGGCCAACGCTCTATCCACTGAGCCAAACCGGTTTCGGCAACAATAACTATATTTTGCTGCATAGTGTTAAAAATAGCAAATTGATTTCTTTAAATGGATTTTTCTTTATCTTGGAAATTTGGTGCAATAATATATATATATATATATATATATATATATATATATATATATGCACTGAGTGGCCAGATTATTATGACCACCCCATCAGTACTTTGTTAGGCCACCTTTTGCCTTCAATACTGCGGCGATTCTTCTTGGCATTGACTCCACGAGATGTTGAAAGGTGATGGGAGGAATCTGACACCATGCCTGATGAATAGCACTGTCCAATTCTGTGAGATGTGATGGCTGTGGAACCAGCTGCCTGGTGGCTCTTTTAACTCCATCCCACAAATGCTCAATTGGATTGAGATCTGGTGATGTGGGGGCCACCTAAGCAAGGTAAAGTCTCCCTCATGTTCTTGAAACAACTCCTGCACAATATAAGCACTGTGGCATGGCACATTGTCTTGTTGTATGAAGCCATCTCCATTGGGATATGCCATCAATATGATAGGATAAACTTGATCAGCAACGATACTTAGGTATGTTGTGCTATTCAAACGTTGTTCCACATGAATTAAAGGGCCCAGATCATGCCAGGAAAACATGCCCCAAACCATAACACTGTCCCCACCAGTTTGAAGGGTTGTACTCATGCATGTGGAGTTCATGTTTTCATGCTGTTTCCGCCAAATTCTCACTCTGCCATCTGCATGATGCAACTGGAAACGTGATTCATTGGACCACATGACTTTTTTCCAATGCTCGATTGTCCAATCCTTGTGTTCCTGTGTGAATTGGAGATGTTTTATCTTGATAACTGCAGACAGCAAAGATGTTCGAACAGGCCTTTGGCTTCCATATCCCATATGATGTAGTGTATGGCTAATTTGCCTACAAATGTCAGGTGGTCATAATAATCTGGCCACTCAGTGTGTGTGTGTGTGTGTGTGTGTGTGTGTGTGTGTGTGTGTGTACATTTTTTTCTTCTAAGATTTAAAAAAAAATCTTTATTGTTGAGAGTATTACAGATATCCCGCTTTTCCCCCCCATTGCTCCTCTCCACCCAGGTCCCACTCCATCTCAGGACTTCACCACCATATTGTCTATGTCCACAGGTAAAATCTTTGGGTAATCTCTTCCTGCATCCCTCCTTCTTACCTCTGAGATTTGTCAGTCTGTTCCATGCTTCCATGCCTCTGATTCTGTTTTATTCACCCATTTATTGTGTTCATTAGATTTCTTATTTAGTTTGATTTTTAGATTCGATTGTTGATAGATATGTATTTATTGCTATTTTATTGTTCATATTTTAATTTCTTCTTCTCCTCCTCCTCCTCCTCCTCCTTCTTCTTCTTTTCTTCTTCTTCTTCTTCTTCTTCTTCTTCTTCTTCTTCTTCTTCTTCTTCTTCTTCTTCTTCTTCTTCTTCTTCTTCTTCTTCTCCTTCTTCTTCTCCTTCTCCTTCTCTCCTCCTCCTCCTCCTCCTCCTCCTCCTCCTCCTCCTCCTTCTTCTTCTTCTTCTTCTTCTTCTTCTTCTTCTTCTTCTTCTTCTTCTTCTTCTTCTTCTTCTTCTTCTTCTCTTCTTCTTCTTCTTCTTCTTCTTCTTCTTCTTCTTCTTCTTCTTCTTCTTCTCCTTCTCCTTCTCCTTCTCCTTCTTCTCCTTCTCCTCCTTCTCCTCCTTCTCCTCCTCCTCCTCCTCCTCCTCCTCCTCCTCCTCCTCCTCCTCCTCCTCCTCCTCCTCCTCCTTCTTCTTCTTCTTCTTCTTCTTCTTCTTCTTCTTCTTCTTCTTCTTCTTCTTCTTCTTCTTCTTCTTCTTCTTCTTCTTCTTTCCTTCAAAAATTTTCATATAATACTAGTTTGGTGGTGACCTTAGCTTTTTCTTGTTTGTGAAGGTCTTTATCTGATCCTCAATTCTAAATGAAAGCTTTAGGTCCTTATTATTTATCACTTTGAATATTTCTTGCCACTCCCTTCTGGTCTGCAAAGTTTCTGTTGAGAAATCAGCTGACAGTCATATGGGCACTCTCTTGTAGGTAACTGCTTTTCTCTTGCTACTTTAAGATTATTTCTTTGTCTTCAACCCTTGGTATTTTAATTATGATGTGTCTTGGTGTGGGCTTCTTTAGATTCCTCTTGTTTGGGACTCTCTGCACTTCCTGGACTTGTAAGTCTGTTTCTTTCAGCAGGTAGGGGAAGTTTTCTGTCATTATTTCTTCAAATAGGTTTTCAATATCTTGATCTCTCTCTTCTCATTCTGGCAACCACATAATGCAAATATTGGTACCCTTAAAGTTGTCCCAGAGGCTCCTTACACTATCTTCATGTTTTTAGATTATTTTTTATTTTTGCTCTTCGGGTGTTTTTTTTCTTCCTCATATTCCAAATAATTGATCTGATTCTCAGAATCCTTTACTGTACTGTTGAATCCCTGTAAATTTTTCTTTATTTCAGTTAGTGTATGTTTAATTTCTGGCTGGTCTTTTTTCATGTCTTTGACCTTCTCATTAAGATCCTTGAAAGTCTCATAAAGATCCTTATAACCATGGTTTTGAAGTCTGTAGTTTGCTTGCTTCCATTTCTTTCATTTTTGATATGCTTCTTTGTCTCCACATTTTGGCTGCTTCCCTGTGTTTGTTTCTATGTATTAGGAAGAGCTGCTATGTCTCCTGGAATTGGTAGAGTGGCCTTGTGTAGTAGGTGTCCTGTGTTGCCCCCTGGCTCAGCCTTCCCAGTCACCTGAGCTGGGCATTCTAGGTGCTCTGTGTGGGCTGTGTGCACAGTCTTGTAGTTGAGCCTTGATTGCTGTTGGCATCTGTGGGAGAAGTTGGCCTTCAAGCCAATTGGTTGTGAGGACAAGCTGCAACTACAATGGGAGAGCTGCTGCAGCGGAGGTGAGGTTCAGCTGTGAAGCAAGGCAGGCTGGTGCTAGTGCTGGGTTTTGGGCCTTTTATTGATATTTTGGGAGCATGCTGTCACCAGCTACAGCTTTTTTGAGAGACTTTAGCAAAGTCTGAAGCCTGAGCCAGGACAGGCCATTCATATGGAAAAGCTGCTGCAAACAGTGTGGGTGGGCTGCAAATTGGATGGAGAGTGGTCTCAGGGAATCCCCAAAGTGGAGCTAACAGTGTGCTCCAGGCTTATTGAGACTCAGATCTGGATGCCAGTCAGCCCTGCAATAGGAGAGGTCCCAGTACAGGAACAATGACCCTTGTGAGCACCCTTGTCTTGGAAAAGTAGCACCTGCATTCCTGTCCTGATGACCAACAATCCAGTTCCTCCCCATATGTGTCTGGGTCCCCCAGAGCTGCCTGTTGCTGGAGTACAGAGGTATGGATTCTGAGTACCTTTGTGTGCCTGCCCTTTAAAAAGAACAGCTGTGTCTCCAGCAGCCTTGGTGTCTCTCAGTCACAATGCCTGCTGGTTTTTACAGTCTGTAGTTATGGAGTCTTCTCTTCCCAGCTCTGGAACCTTAGGCTGGGGGTCTAGTATGGGGCTTGGAACCTTTGTTCCTCCAGGGATCTCTGCAAAGATGATCTCCCTCCAGATTAAACAACCAACCAAACAAACAAACAAACAAACAAACAAACAAACAAACAAACAAAATACAGCATATTTGGTTGCTGGACCAGCCTGAACCGTGCCTTTACTCCTTCTGCCAGTTTCAATGTGCTTTCTTCTTCACTTCTCAAGTTGTAGGTCTTCCATGAAGCCAGCTTTCAGGTGGTTCTTAATGATGGTCATTCTGTTTTTTAGTTGTAATTTTGATCTAGTTGTGGAAGACAGCTAGTATACCCCACTATACTGCCATCTTGGTTCTCTCTCAAAATATTTTAAGTAATATTAATTTGGACTAGAATTATAAATTATAGTTTCCTTAGTTAAACAAATTTTAAAACTTTAGTTTTAAATTTCAGGATTTATGCATAACATTCTGAAGATATGGTATTAACAAAGACATATAACCTTCCTGCCACACACACACCCCTCTTGAAACTTTATAGACATCAAAATTATGCTATAAAATGTTTGTATTAATTACTTAAAATATATAGATTATATCCCTTTGAAATACATTTGTTTTTAAAATTGAACAAGTAATGCTTAGCTTGGATGCATCTTAAGGTTGTTTATTTCAAATATTTGAATTATCTTATTGACCCTAATTTAGTGCTTGTAACTAGGAAAGAATATGCAAATATAACTCCAAAAACCATTGAAATAAATGCATTAAAACAAATTTCTAAGCAACTCACATGCAACCTAATTTATATTTTTAGTGAAGACAGTCTAGACCAATGTTTCTCAGACTTCATGGTACTTATCAAAGTGCCTGGAGAATTTAATAAAAGCAGATCTAATTCAGATTGTGTCTATAGAATCTGAGATTCTGCATTTCTAAGGAGCTCCATGTGATGCTGCCACTGATATTCCATGAACCATGCAAGAATCTAGTTACAGACCACATGGAAAAGTTCTATTTGATTATTTGGTTTAAAACTTCAAGAAAAATTCTTCTTTTACATGACCTGATATATGGACTATAATTTAAATTCTCCCTTCTAGAAGGTCATTCAGAAAGTTTTAGTTTTTATATCCTCTGAAAAGCTAGAAGCAACATTCTCATGAAGATAGCTAACTTTTCTCTGCCTCTACTTAGTTACCTTGTTTTTTGTCTTAAAAAATATAAGGTTAATCTAATGCTGGGTTTTGGATTAAGGAGGCAGTTGACTAGTATAATTAAAATTGCTATCGGCATGGGAACAGATTTCAACTTCAACTAACTATATTTAAGCAACTGTGAACATGAGAGTCACGGTTGTGGTTCCAGCCAAAGTAGAAATAGAGTTTAACAGTTAGTATTTCAACAGGACTAAACTTGATAGGGAATTTGCTTTGACAGAGCAAGCTTTGAAATTTTATATATGAGTTTTACTGCAATATTAATAATTCATATATCACTTAAAGAAATAATTTTAATAGTTGAGTTAAGTATGAAGTTACAATTAGTATGTTGAATTTTTACATCTTTTGCTTTATCTTTTGATTTCCTAATGTAGAGTCCCAACATACAGAGTTCTTCATACACAGATTTCTAATAAAAATTTTGAGAATTTTCCTCTCTGCTGCCTAACAAAAAGACAATGTGTTCAATAAATTTCATTTAATTATAGTGATATCTTTACAGTTGTTGATTGCTCATGTTAATCAAGACACACTTGATCATTTAAGAAATGCATTTTTTCTATTATGACTGGATTTAAAGAGACCCTGCACATTACATAAATATGGACTAATCAAACTTATGTTGTTGTATGAGAAATATTTAGTATATGAAAATAAATAGTGTTACTTGGGACTATAGTTAGATTTCACTCAAGAACTTGAAAATAAGTGGAGTGCAACAGTTCTTTGAGAGAGTAACTAAAAATAAACACAATAGAGTAAAAATATGCAGGGCAATGGAAGACCTATGTGACTAATTGTTACCTGAGTAAATCTCTTAACAGCTGATGAAACAATGAGTATTCATGTGGGGAATTGATAAGTGATAAAATCTTAAATAAAGGAGAATAACTGGAACAAATTTTGTTAGCACTCTTCTGTTTTTCTTGGGTGGACTCATAGCTGATATCATGAAGATTGTGCACACATATGTACTTATCCACTTGGCAGTATTTTTTTTTACAATCTTTTGTATGTCTGTGGGGTCAGTTGTTACTTCACCTCTTTCATTTCTCATTTGCTTATTTGGCTCCTCTCTCTCGGTTTCTTGGTGAACCTGGTTAGAGTTTAATCAATCTTGTTCATGCTTTCAAAGAACCAGCTCTTGGTTTTATTGATCTTTTGTACTTTTTAAAAAATCTCTATGTTGTTTATTTCTGCGCAGATCTTTATTATTTCCTTCTTTCTGCTTACTCTTGGCTTTTCTTATTGCTCTCTTTCTAATTCTTTAAGTTGTAGGGTTAGATAATGTATTATGATTTTTTCTTGTTTTTTTGAGAGACGCCTGTAGAGCTATGAACTTCCCTCTCAGAACTGTTTTCACTGTGTTCCATAGATTTTGGATTGTTGTGTTTTCATTGTCATTGTTTCCAGGATGCTTTTTATTTCTTCTTTTTTTCTTTGAGCTCTTTGGTAAATCAATAGTTGTTTAATAGCATGCTATTTAACCTCCAACTGCTTGAGTTTTTTCATTGTTTTTATTGTAGTTGATTTCTAATTTTATGCCATTGTGATCTGAGAAGATACTTTATATGATTTCTAGCTTCCTGAATTTGAAGAGACTTTACTTGTGAATCATAATGTGGTCTATTTTTGAAAATGTCCTGTGTGCACTTGAGAAGGATGTATATTCTGTATCTTTGGGGTGAAATGTTCTAAAGATATCATTTAGTTCCATATGATCTAGTGAGTCATTTAAGATTACTGTTTCTGTGCTGATTTTCTGTTTAGAGGATTTATCCAGTGGTGTCAATGGGTATTAAAGTCCCCTACTATGATTGTATTGCTCTCAATATCTCCCTTGATACTGTCCAGAAGTTTTTTTTTTTTTTATGTGTTTGGATGCTCCTATATTGGGTGCATATATGTTTATCAGAGTTATAGCCTCCTATTGAGTTGATTCCTTTTGTATTATGAAGTGGCCTTCTTTATCTCTTGTTATGGTCTATTTTGTCAAATATAAGTATTATATAAGTATTGCTGCTCCAGTATTTTTTTTTTCATTTTCATTTGCCTATTTTTTTTCCCCATCTCCTCACTATCAGTCTATGTAAATCCTTTGTTCTGAGGTGGGTCTCTTGCAGACAGCAAATATATGGGTCATGTTTTCTTATCAATTCAGCTACCCTATGTCTTTTGGTTGGAGCATTTTATCCATTTACGTTTAAGATTATTATTGATAGGTACTTGTTTGTTGCTATTTTTATTATTTATGCCTGTGTTTCTTCTTCCCTTTCTATTTCTTCTTTATACAGCAGTCCCTTTAGCATTTTTTGCATTTCTGGCTTGGTGGTAATAAACCCCCTTAGCCTTTTTTTTTTTTTGTCTGTGAAGCTCCTGATTTCACCTTCAATTTTGAATGATAGCCTTGCTGGGTATAGTAATCTTGGATTCAGTCCCTTGCTTTGCATCACTTTGTATATTTCATTTCATTCTCTTCCTGCCTGATGTGCTTCTGTTGATAAATCAGTTGATAGTCTGATAGGAAATCCCTTGTAGGTAATTTTCTTTCTCTCTCTGGCAGCCTTTAAGATTCTTACTTTGTCGTGATGTTTGCCAATTTAATTATGATCTGTCTTGGTTTCTGTCTTTTTGGGTTCATCTTTTTTGGGACTCTGTGTGCTTCTTAGACTTGTGTGACTTTTTTCTTCCCAACATTAGGGAAGTTTTCTGTCATTATTTCTTTGAACAGGTTTTCTGTTTCTTGCTCAGCTTCCGCTCCTTCTGGCATGCCTATTATGCAAATTTTGTTTCATTTTGTGTTGTCCCAAAGCTCCGTTAGGCTCTCCTCCTGCTTTTTAAGTTTTCTTTCCAGTTGCTGCTCTGCTTTGGTGTTTATTCCTACCTCTTCTAACTCACTGATGTAGTCCTCTGCCCTTCCTAGTCTACTGTTGAAACTTTACATTGTGTTCTTTATTGCAGCTATGTCATTCTTCATTCCTTCTTGATTCTTCATTTCCTCTTGATTCTTATACATGTTGTTGAATTTGTCTTCCATCCTTTTCAGCATCCTTATGACCATTGCTCTGAACTATTTCTCTGGCAAATTGCTTGCCTCCATTTTATTTATTTTCTTTTCTGGTGATTTCTCCTTTTCTTTCATATGGGGTTGTTCTTTGTCCTACATTTTTGCTGTTTTATGTGATTGTTTCTATGTATTAGGTCAAACTGCTATGCCACCCAGATTTTAAGTTTTTCTTTTTTTAATATATTTTATTGATTTTTTACAGAGAGGAAGGGTGATGAGACACTGATGAGAGAGAAACATCGATCAGCTGCCTCCTGCACACCCCCTACTGGGGATGTGCCCACAACTGAGGTACATGCCCTTGACCAGAATCGAACCTGGGACCCTTCAGTCCGAAGGCCAACTCTTTAATCCACTGAGCCAAACCGGTTAGGGCTTTAGTTTTTCTTATATAGTAGATGTTTTGTTGGACCAGATGGTGCAAACTCTCAAGTCTTCTTGGCTGGGTATTCTAGGGATGCCCCCTACTTGGGATATTATGGTTCTCTTTGGTGTAGTTGGATCTTGAGTGTTATTGTCCCTGTCGTGGATGGTGTCTCCTCTCAGGGTGGCTGGTTATGTGGCTTGCTCTCTCTCATGTTGACTGAAAAGCATAAAATACAACTCAATAAGACATGACACAAAGGAAACAAAACACAAATGTGCTCATGACACAGATAACCCCAAAAAAGTGACCTCCAGAGAAAAAATATTTAGGAAAGAGAAAAGAGAGCAAACATGATATTCAGAAAATGAAATAGGTAAGAGAGAAAATAAAAAGAAGAAGAAAATATATGGGGAGAAAACATCAAAAACAAACAAGTAAACCAAAAAATGCAAACAACAAACACCCAGAAAAAGGGACAGACAGAATTTGTAGAGGCAGAGTTATATACAGAAAGTGAGGTTAAGGAATTGAATAGGGGAAGGACCACAGTTCAGTATAGAGTAGGTAGGAGAATGAGTGGATAAGAAGAAACGAGAGACAAATAAATAAATAAATAAATAAATAAATAAATAAATAAATAAATAAAATTGGTTTTTAATTTATTCATCTATTTTTAGAAAAAGAGAATAGAGGCGAGAGCAGGTAGGCTTGAGTTTAGTGAGTAAAACTACACAATTAGGAGAAGAAGAGAGCAAGAGAGGAGAGGAAAAATAAGCATTAAAAAAAGTGTCTGGTGTTGAAAGATAAAGGAGAAGGGACATGGACTTAGAGAAGGGGAGAGGAACTTAGATATATGGGTAAGCCAAAAGAGACTACAATAATAATAACACATCAGTAAAGCAGATAAAGAAGATCAATTTTTAACAAGGAGTATAAAGAAATGAGAGAGGAAAAACTAAAGTGGGGTCAGGAGAAAACAGAATGAAAGAGGAAGAAGTGGTGAAGAAAAGGGTGGAAAAAATAAGATAAAATAAAATAACAATAAAAATAGAATAAAAAAATAATAATACAAAACAAGTAAAAATTAAAAATAAAGAAAAAAATTAAATAAAAGATAAAAAATAAAAAGTGAGTTGTCATTTGATTCGGCTGAGTGTTAATGCCCCATGGGGGCTAGTTTAAGATACCACTCTTCTGTCTGCCACTTTTCAATTTCCTGTTAGATAGTCAGCACCGTGGTGAAGTACTAAGCAATCCACTACTCCTCTGTTTGTGTCTATCTCCACAGCCTTGGCTGCAAGCAGATGGGACCAATCTGTCCACTTTACCTGTCTGCCTGCTGTCAATCTTAATCACTCAAGCATCTGTTTTTGACAGGGCTTTAGGTAAGGGTGGTGCTGTATCACTCTCTGGGCCTGAACAGCCCCTCTTCAACCCAGTCCCTGAGGGCTCTTTGGGGCTCTTCAGAATCTTTGTGTCCTTTGTAAAGCTCAAGGTGTAGGCTGGTCGTGGCTGTATTAGCTGTCTGGAGGCTGCTGGGAGGACTGGCTCTTCAGGAGCAAAATGGCTGCTTAGGTTTGGAGGATAAGGAATGTCTCAGTGCCAGACATCTCTCCCCTCCCACTCCCCTCCACAGCCTCTCCCCAGACTCCACAAATCTGCACCTCCACCTGCACAGCAGCCTTGTGTGAGTGTTTGCAATTGAAAGGTCCAGTGAATTGGGTTTAGTGAATAAAAGCAAAGATAAAACAAGCAAAACAGCCACAGGACTGTGAGTTTCTCTCTCCCTGGGGCTGTGTGGCTTGGGAAAGTCTTCAGAACACCCCCGTGGGTGCAGCCTCACCTCTTGCAGCTGTGGACTTAGATCTAGATGCCCCAGTTGCCAGCCGCCCTGTGGACTTCCTTTCCACAATTGGATGTTATGCCTGTCCCCAAGGAATGCAGACTTGGTGCTCTGCAGCTTCATTCTGACCCTCTCAGCCTGGTGGTCCCATGTCTCTCTTCAGCCCAGATCCTGAACCTACCGTTCTCCAGGCATCCTCTGCCCTTCCTGGCTGCAAGTTGTCTCACCAGCTGTGTCTACTTCACCAATTCCGGGTGGATGTTATTTGATCTAGCTGTTCCTTCTATCTGCTCCGAGACAAGGCACAGGACATATCTGCCTATTCAGCTGCCATTTTCCATCGCCTCTGACTTTCATCAGCAGCCTTATTCAGAACAAATCACTTCATCTCTTTATACCTCAGTTTCATATCTCTGAATCTGGCTTCTGTGCTGCCAGAGTCTTCAAGTTTACATGGAGGCTTTAAAGGGTCCATCATGTGCATCTTCCAGGTGGTTTCAACACCATGTTGCTCTCTCAAGGCTGTATCCTTTAAAATGGCTCCCACAATGGGAACCACTAGAAGAACTTGCCTAAAATTATTCTTTTTTATAAAAAGTCATTATGCTAACTTCTTATAAAAACCTATCCTATCTAATAAAAGAGAAACATGGTAATTGGCGTACGACCGCTACCCTTCCCATTGGCTAATCAGGGCAATATGCAAATTAACTGTCAGCCAAGATGGCGGCTGGCAGCCAGGCAGCTTGAAACTAACATGAGGATTGCTTGCTTCAGTGATGGAGGACTCCAACGTTCCCTGCCTGCCTTGCCGGCCTCTAAGCTTGCAGTTTAAGAAACATTGTAACAAATATAGAAGCTAAACAAAACCCCAGAAACCAGCTTTCAGCGAGCTGGGATCTCAGAGCTGGAGTTGATACAGAGTTTTGATTATAGAACCAAAACAAACCAGATACCTGCTTTCAGCAACTGAGGCCTCAGAGCTGGAGCCAGGCTAAAGCTGGCCCAGAATAAAAAAAGAAAAAAGAAAAAAGGAGCAGTTGGGAGCTTCAGTCCCAGCCTAAAAACAGCCCTCAGGCCCTCACCCAGACTGGCCAGGCACCCCAGTGGGGACCCTGCCCTGAAGGGTGTGTGACCAGCTGCAAACAGCCATCATCCCCTCATCCAGGCTGGCCAGGCACCCCAGTGGGGACCCCCACCCTGATCCAGGACACCCTTCAGGGCAAACCAGCCAGCCCCCACCCATGCGCCAGGCCTCTATTCAATATAGTAAAAGGGTAATATGCCTCCCAGGACTGGGATCAGAGGAGCCGAGAGGCCTCCTGGCACTGGGATCAGCGTGACAGGGGGCAGTGCCCAAACCCCCTGATCGCCCTGCTGCTCTGTATGTGACAGGGGGTGGGGCCACAACCTCCCTATCCACCCTGCTCTGTTCCTGACAGGGGAAAGCTCCCCAACCCCCTGATCGCCCTGCTCTGTGCCTGATAGGGGGGAGCTCACCAACCCCCTGATCACCTTGTGGCGCTGTGTGTGACAGGGTGCGGCGCCCCAACCCCCTGATCGGCCCTGCTTTGTGTGTGACAAGGTAGAGCCATAACCTCCCCATCGGCCCTGCCCTGAGTGTGACAGTGGCGGCGTCGCAACCCCATGATTGGCCCTGCTCTGTGCCTGATAGGGAGGAGCTCCCAACCCCCTGATCGTCCTGGGGCTCTGTGTGTGACAGGGTGCAGCGCCCCAATCCCCCCACCCCACGGGCCCTGCTATGTGTGTGACGGGGTAGATCCATAACCTACCCATCAGCCCTGCCCTGAGTGTGAGAGTGGCAGAGCCCCAACCCTCTGATCGGCCCTGCTCTGTGGGTGATAGAGGGTGGTGCCCCAACCTCCCCTCCCCCACAGGCCCTCCTCTGTGTGTGATGGGGTAGAGCCATAACCTCCCCATCGGCCCTGCCCTGAGTGTGACAGTGGCGGCTCCCCAACCCTCTGATCGACCCTGCTCTGTGTGTGACAGGGGGCGGTGCCCCAACCCCCCAATCGACCCTACCCTGAGTGTGACTGAGGGTGGCATCGCAACCTCCTGATCTGCCCTGCTCTGTGCATGACAGGGGGCGGCGCCCCTACTCCCTAATCGGCCCTGCTCTGAGCCCAACCAGGGGCTGCACCTAGGGATTAAGCCTGCCCTCTGCCACCCGGGAGCAGGCCTAAGCCAGCAGGTCGTTATCTCCCTAGGGGTCCCAGACTGGGAGAGGGCACAGGCTGGGCTGAGGGACCCCCCCCCCCAGTGCACAAATTTTTATGCCCCAGGCCTCTAGTATTTTGATAAAAGTTATGGGGAAGAGAAGGTAACTTTTTGTGAAGTGCAAATTACTATTACTAGATTACTTTAATATTAAGTGTAAATGCAGAGGTGGAAAGTGAAGAAAGGTAGGTTACGTCTGTGGACATTTTTAAAATGATGTCAGTTCTGGAAGATCAGTACAACCTTCCCTTCCACCAGCCTTGCTGCCAAGGTTTCGAAGTAAATGGAACTGGCTGGCGTGACATAACAACGCTTCCTCTATCACACACATCCTTCAAATTCAACATTTTCTCTAGTTTTTTTTTAAAGACAGAGATAGAATGACACATGTAAATAAGACTAGCACAAGGTTTTCTAGACACAGTCAGAGTGGTAGGCCCTCCATTATTAGTCCCATTATGTGTTTATTTTTTTTTTCTTTTATTTTTCTTGGAACTGGATGGGTATGTTAGGAGTAGAATAAAAATAAATAAATAAATAAGTAGCTAATTTAAGATTGATTGTATAAAAGTTCTTAAATTCATTACTTTTTTGAATAAATTGTTTTGGTTCATTCAACAAATATGAAAGGATTATTTTATTCTGTGCATGAAAACTTACAGTCTTCAAAACCTTGCCAACTTTTGCTTCCATGGAGTTTTTAGTCTAGTCAGATGACAGAACTATATGCATGCATCATAGCTATATGTAAGAAATGCAAATATATATGAGTGTGTGCATTGGACAATGGGGTGGATAATAGGTGGATATAAGTATTTATTCATTGATATTGGTGAATAATGGGTAGATATGGTATTTATTCACTGAAGTCAAGGAAATGTCCTAAATGATTATTGACTTGAGATATAAAGAGTGCATAGTATTTACTAGGTGAAAGTAGGGAGTAAAAAACACTCCATTAATGCAGGTATACAAAGACCATGTGATGAGAATGAACATGGCTTTGATGAGAATACAGAAAGCCAGGCTGGAGCTGATTGTACTGAGGTGGAAGTTGAATAAGATCTGTAGAAGCTGACATGGAAGTGACTTTGCATGAAAAACTTGTTCAAACTGGGACAGTTTGGGGAAGGCTGAACAAAATTAATACTTATGCCAGGATCATAGGTAAATATGGGAGTTTCCTGGGGTAGCTGAGATATATGGTCTCACGCATAGGAGTTTCCAAGGATGGTCGTAAATTGGGATTCAACATCAGCCTTTTTTTAAAGGACACGAGTATGAATTGTTTGAAGCCTTTCCTGGTGAAATAGGTTGGCGTTTGATTCACTGGTGATTTTAGTCTCTTTGAATTGGCATCAGAGCATGAGGGATTCCTATTTTCCTTTGGCTCAAATTTTATCACAGGAGCTCTCTGACCTTGGAAACGCTGGTGTCAAGGTTATAGTCCTATATGAGCATTTTCCAGTCAATTCCTTTGCAGACATAATGGGAAATGGAGTTTGGAAATCATGGATCATGTGAGAAATTTCTACTATTAAGCATCTGATGTTTTGGCTCTTATAGAGTAATTGGTAGTGACCTTTTTGAAAAGACCTTTTGGGGTCAAGTTCAGGACTACAGCAAGGCAGTTTTTTACAAAATATTTTGTTCAATAAAACAAAAAAGCAGATGTCATATATTCACTGGGGAAGGTAAATCCACTTAAAATTTAGGGAGTCATTAAACTTTTAGGGTTTGGGGAACTTTAAAGGAATAATTTGCTTTATATTTTTACTTTTATTTAGAGGGTTAATCTTTCCTTTCTGTCGGAAGAGATTGGGCATATGGAAAAAAGTTGTTGAGAAATTCCGCTCATAAATCCTGAAAACATTCTGAAAGGATGGGAAATAAAATTGGGGATGCTCTGATTTTATTCACCACTTCATAGCTAGTAGAAGACTATGCTGTGAAAGAAATTGCATTTGTAGTAAGATTAAAGGGATTATTTGATTAAAAGTAAAAACCAATGGGTGATAGCCAAAAGGAGGATTAAAAACCTATCACACTTTATCCACAAAACGATTGAGCTTCTGCTTTTATCATCAGTTACATGAGCTTGATCCATATCTGGTCCTGAGAGATGGACATACTCTGTATGTGCTGACAGAATCAAGTTTATGTATCTGCAGTATTGAAAGTCAGACCTTTGATTTTGCTAAAGCAATGAATGTTATCCTTTAGGTTCCTGTTGACCATCTTGCTAGTCTAACACAGGAAACATAACCTCTATGCATTATTGCATTAGTTGAATTATATTTGAAATTTAGCAATTCACTTTTGGGAGTTGCCATTGATCTGAAGAGATACTGGTGCTTTGAATATAGCATTTGGAATATTCCCTTTTACTTATGAATAGTGCTATACATTTAACTGAATTCACTTGAACCAAATTAAGAATTAGAATTTCAGTGATTTCAAGTGAGATATTTTAAATACAAACTAATGACTGACTTTTGGAGGAAGTCTCTGTTTTTTCAAAATTTATGAGGCCAGTTTTAAGAACTTACTTTGCAGCTTTAAGATAGTTGCAATAATAAGTATAATGAACCAGAAACATGATGGAAGGTACATGAGGGACACTATGTTGAAACCAAAAAATAAGCAGAATTTTGAATAAGATAAAAGGGAAATAAAAATAACCAATTAAAAAGTATATTTTGTGTAAATATACATAAAGTTATATGTGTGTGTATACACATGCACATATATATATATATATATATATATATTCATACACAGATACCTTTTGTATTAAATATTGGAAAACTAAAATAAACTAAAAAAACTTTGATACTTTCATATATGAATTATATACAAATTTATTCAGGATTCAAGCCTTCAATTAAAAATATTTGTAAACATGGCTGGTAATGATAAGTGAAAAAGGTTTCTGATAAGATTTAAATTTGGAAAGGAAAGATTAATAATTAAACCTATATGTTTTTGTTCCATTTGTTAATCCCAGATGTTCTTTTAAAACCCAAATTCTTAGGGAAATTATAGGACTCAAAGTTTTGATAGAGAAGCAAAGCAGACAATGTTTGTCTTTCCTCTTTTCAACCTTATTTGTCAGTAATATCTGATCTGATCTCTGGGAAAATTCAAAACTGAGAAATATTTGAAAACTATCTGAAAACTAATAAGTATCCAAGATAAAACCCAGTAGAGCATCATATCTACTAGAATATGTCAATCTTAGCTCCTCCTTCTGTAAAAAAAAAAAAAAATTCAGCCCATTAGATTCAACTGGCAACATTCAGTTTCTTAAATATATTATTCTTATACTAGAACAGCTGAAAGAAAACTCTCTGCCTTAAGTGTCAAGATTATTTTACTTCAAGTTCATCATTATGCTAAAGAGACTAGATAAAAAGCCATTCCTCAAGAGCATCATCCCTGAAGGGTGTCTGGAAATGACATCTATCCCATGGTCATTTGACTGTACCAGCTAATAGTCACTGGTAGAAGAGCTTAAGTAGAGGTAACCTTTTTTAAAAAATTGACTTTTCACATTAACATAGGAAATCTGGCAATAAGTGAATATCAGTGACTAAGGTAGCTAGGAAGGGTGACTTTGGAAGAAAACTCGGCTAGTCAACTCTTAGTGATAACAGCAGCAAGGACAGTAAGGATAACATTGGTAGCCATTTCTTAAAACTCATATATCTTACAATGTATATTATACAATTTTATACTACATTTTATATTCCTCATCAGAAATATATCAGTAAAGTATTAGTATTTACAGTTTAGAAATAAGAAAGCTTGACATCAAATAAAGTTGATAATCTACCAAAGTCACAGTCATAGTCAGACTGAGTAAGTAGTAGGTCTGGGAGTTGAATCCAGCTGAGTCAGATTCCAAAACCTATTCTACTTGTTTTAGGTTATGGACTCAAGCACCTTGAAGGCCAGAGCATAGGTAAAATTTTGGTACTTTATTTTAGGCATTCAATTGTTATACACTGTGGAATGTTTTGGATACATAAAAACCTAGAATAGAAACCCTTAGATTACATGTCTAACAATGATAGCTGAAACACTTATAAAGAAATTGGATCATAAAAGCTAAAAGAAAAATGCTATGGAATGTAAGCAAGAAAGTTAAAAGAATGTTTATTGAAAGAATATTTGATTGTATGAAATATAGTATGAGATATTATTTAATAAGATATTTTCAGTAATTTCAAGATACCTTTATCCTGTTCATTAGACTTTGAACTAAAATAAGATTTATATAATTAAACATTACTAAGTAATTATAAGGAGGCAGTGTCTTTGGCCTATTTATACTTTCACATCATAATATAAAAATATGATTTCTTAGAATGGTAGAATATTGCAGTGTTTAAGACTATAGGCTGTGAATTCTGATTGCATGGGTACAAATTAGGGTTTTGCCACTAGAAGAAATGAATTAGTCTATCTACCCCCTCAGTTTTCCTTTTAGTGAATGGGGAAAAATTACAATATCCAGCTCATAGGTTATTTTAAAAATTTAGTTAAGTCAAGCAGTTGGTAAATAGTAAATGCTCAGTGAAATTTGACTATTTGTTTGTGTAATTATATTTAACTTGTTTTTACAGGGACGTTCAAACTGCTTAACATGATATATTTATCTATATTTGCAGCATAACCTTCTAACCCCTCTGAGTTCTCTCAAAATATCCATTTAATTCTTTCTTCTCTACCTGAAATGGCTTTCTTTATTGAATTCAGATGCCACTTCTTGATAATGGCTTCCTACATTGTCTAAACCTGCTTGAGTTTTAATTTTTTTCCTATGTACATCCAATATTGTACTAACCTCAATTATGATAACTATTCAGAAAACTAAAATTTTGTCAAGTTGGAAAATTAATTTAGTAAATGTTTACTTTTTATTATATTAAAGCCAATCATAAGAAGGCCTTTAGCCTCTTTTCCATAGTCCTTTGCAATAGGTAAAGAAATTTAGATCACCAAAGCTGCAGATAGATTGAGGAGGTAAATGACAGGAAGTGTTATTTCTGAGTTTTACCTAGTTATAACATTTACTCTTACACAAGGCCTATGCTATCTAAATTGCACAGACTATTTATAGATGAGTTGGAAAACTCTCTGAGAAATACGACGTATTCTTTCTAATTGTGTCTCATTTGTATGTTGCCTATGTTCTGCAGCTGTGCATAGAAAGGGTAGGAAGGAAAACTGGCATAAATGAGGATAGACCAGGCTGATGTCACTCAGAAAATTTCTTAAAAGGCAAAACCACATTTATAGCTAGATTTTACATAGTATACGACAAATTCATTAACTGGGTAGATGAAACCCCACAGAACAGTGCACAATGTTTTCTGTTAAATCCTCTTTGTGTTACTATATTTTTAGAAGTTTGTGCCACAGGTAATGATATAGGTAACTATCTATACTAATAAAAGAGAAACATGGTAATTGGCGTACGACGCTACCCTTTTCATTGGCTAATCAGCGAGATATGCAAATTAACTGTCAGCCAAGATGGCGGCCGGCAGCCAGGCAGCTTGAAACTAACATGAGGCTTGCTTGCCTCAGTGACGGAGGATTGTTGGAGGAAACCAACTTTCCCCACCTGCGGCTGCAGGCCTCTGAGTGGGCAGTTTAATAAACAATGTAACAAAAACTGCCGTACTTCAGCCAGCAGATTCACAACATTGTAAGCAAAGGCCAGAAACCTACTTTCAGCCGGAGGCCTAAGAGCTGGAACCAAGCCTCAAGATAAAGCTGGCCCAGAATAAAAAAGAAAAAAAGGAGCGGTTGGGAACCTCAGTCACCCCCAGCCTGAAAACAGCCCTCAGCCCCTCACCCAGACTGGCCAGGCACCCCAGTGGGGACCCCCAACCCTGATCCAGGACACCCTTCAGGGCAAACCAGCCAGCCCCACCCATGCACCAGGCCTCTACCATATATAGTAAAAGGCTAATATGCCTCCCGGCACCGGGATCAGCATGACAGGGGGCATGGCCCCAACCCCCTGAGCAGCTCTGCTCTGTGCCTGATAGGGGAGAGCTCCCCAACCCCCCCTCCCCCCCCCCATGGGCCCTGCTCCGTGTGTGATGGGGTAGAGCCATAACCTCCCCCTCGGCCCTGCCCTGAGTGTGAGAGTGGCGGTGCCCCAACCCCCTGATCGGCCCTGCTCTGTGGGTGATAGAGGGCAGTGCCCTAACCCCCTGATGGGCCCTGCTCTGTGTGTGATGGGGGCAGCGCCCCAACTCCCTGATTGGCCCTGCTCTGTGCGTGACAGGGGGTGGCGCCACAACCTCCCCATCGACCCTGTCTTGAGTGTGACAGGGGGCGGTGCCCCAACCCCCCAATTGGCCCTACCCTCAGCGTGACTGAGGGTGGCATCACAACCTCCCAATCTGCCCTGCTCTGTGCATGACGGGGCGGCGCCCCAACTCCCCAATCGGCCCTGCTCTGAGCCCGACCAGGGGCTGCACCTAGGGATTAGGCCTGCCCTCTGCCACCCAGGAGCAGGCCTAAGCCAGCAGGTCGTTATCTCCCGAGGGGTCCCAGACTGCGAGAGGGCACAGGCCGGGCTGAGGGACACCCCTCCTCCCCGAGTGCACAAATTTTTGTGCACCGGGCCTCTAGTTACCTCTTATAAAATAAAATAAAAAGTAATGTCTGCAAGGCACATAACTGCTAAAATAGTACCAAAACAAGACGACACCTTAATTTGGGTAGTGATGAAAGAAATCACTGTACAAAGTTGGAAGTTTCTTATGACACATAAATTGACATAATTAATTTTTTAAAAATCCTCAACCACGGACATGCTTACTGATTTCTGAGATAGGCAGGAAGAGAGGGAGGGAAGAGAGAGAGAGAGAGATGACAGAGAAACATGATCAGTTGCCTCTTGTATGTGCCCCAAACAGGACCCAAACCACAACCTGGGTATGTGCCCTGACTGGGAATCAAACCCATGCTTTTTTTGTGTACAGGAAGATGCTCCAACCAACTGAGCCACATACACCAGGGTTGACAAAATTAAATTTATTATTATTGTCCTAAAAAGGGCAACTGTGATAAAGCTATTTTCTGATTTTTTAGTAAGTGAGTAGGGAGACAGCAATAAGTACTGCAAGCAAAAATGAAATTGTCAGCACCTACTTTAATAGTTTTTCAAACCTCAAATTGCAGAATGCTATCTTGCGCCTGTATCAGTTTGTGGTAGGTCACTGCCATGTGGAACAGGTGTTTTGTTATATAAATTAACCATTTGACATTGAAATTAAATGTTGAATATGCTATTTAACCTTGTTTCTACACAGAATTTCATGAACTGAGACACAAGACATCATAATAATTGGCAGAATTATTCTAATGATTTTTTGTATCTTGGAGGCTCAATTTACCATCTACCATTTTTGCTTTTCACATGGCTGTAAAATCAAGGGAAATTTATGTAGCATTTATTTAAAGGTGTTCTGTAATTTTATAGTGTCTCCTATCAATGTAGAGAAAATGGACTTGCTTACCAAAGTGTGTAATTCTATTATATATGTATTTTGATGGTTTAAAAATTGCTGAAACTACATTAAATTAATAATTGTGAAGCTATTATAGCTTATATCTTTAGCACCACACATCTCCCAGAATTTCTTATTTCAAAAGCCTTTACTACCATTTTATTTTTTTTTCTTTCAAGAAAACCATGTCATTTGTAATGTCCAATCTTCCCTATTGAGGAAAATTAGAGATAAATTAAAAATATGCCTTTTCTTTTTTCAGTCTCATTGGTACTACTCTAACTTCATCCCTCTGTACCTCTGGATTACAAATTGCAAAAGAGTTGTTTGGTCTCTTAAGTCTCCATCTCTTATATCTCTAACAAATTAGTATTCCTTCTCCTGGTAGAAGATACAATTATCACTCAATTGTAATGTAGTGCATTTTCAAAAGTAAATAATATATAACTTATTTTTCTCTAACATTTTCTTATGTTGCTTTTTAGTTTTGTGGAATAATTTTCATTTTTATCTCCACCTCATTTCTTCTCACTTTATTCTTTTCAATTTATCTTTATTGTTGAAAGTATTAGAGATGTCCTCCTTTTATTCCCCATTGACCCTCCCTCTATCCTGCACCTGCCCCCCACTCCAGGCCTTCACCACACCTTTTTTCTTTTGTTTTGTCTTCTCTTTTTAATTATGTTATTTTAAAATATATTTTTATTGATTACAGAGAGGAAGGAAGGGGGAGAAATAAGCATAAATGATGAAAGGGAATCATTAATTGACTGCCTCCTGCATACCCCTTACTGGGGGTCCAGCCCTCAGGCATGGCCCTGACCAAGAATCACAACCGTTACCGCCTGGTTCATAGGTCAATGCTCAACCACTTAGCCACACCAGCTGGGCTTATTGCATTGTTATTGATGTTGATAGCAGATGACAGATATTGGAAGATGACGATATTGGAAGTTTTTTCTGTGTAAGATGGTACGAATGTACATAGAAATTGGCTATCAAGTTATTTAAAGTTGACTGTGATATTTTTTCTATATATTCTATGGCCCTAATGAAGGAAAGTTTAGTTTTTGACACCATCTAGGTAAGTTTTCAAAATTGGCAAGCCTTTACTAACTTGAGGAACTAATAATTTTAAAGAATTTAGTTCCTCTTAGATTTTATTCTGTTCTACCTCATTCTATCTTTATATTTTTAGAGACATGAAATGTGATATTTGCTTATCAATTTTTATTCATAAACTCTACCATCTCTATGACATTACTGATATCTTATCTTACGAGTTATGTACTCTTATAGCAAACCAGTGCATCTGAAAAGAGTCAAAAAGCATTTTTGTAATCTCTAGCATTTATAAATACCATGACTTTCATGTTGAAATGCTAAATACCATGCTTCAAAAACTAAAATGTCAAAACTTTATTGTTTTATCATGTGCTAATTCACTTTCTTTAAGTTTTCTTGATTCTATTAAAATGTAATATAATATGTGACTTTATTAGGACATCTCATATTGAGTATGTTTTTACTAAATTTAGTTATGCTAACTTGTCTCTTCACTAGCTTGTAGTGTCTTATAAAGCAGGACACAATTTCAGTTTTGCATAACGTGTTTAGGGAAAGAAACCAAAACTTAAAAAGCAATATAAGCATATATTAAAACATTGCATATTAAACTTTTTGATTTGATTATTTAAGAAACTGTTGTGAAGATATAAAACATATTCTAGATGCTCCTTAGAAAAATAGGCCCTGAATTGGTAGCTTCTCATTATACAAATAAAGCCAATACTGAGACAAGCCTTTTTAATTCCCTATATATTAAAATGGAGGAAATATTATTAGATGTGGATGAGAGAGTGAGAGGTAAGGCAAATATATCTGTTCAAAAAGAATTGGCCCATTTCTTTACACTATCTAATATTTAAAGGAGAAAGTTTATAAAATCTGTCTCAAGGCACAGTGTGGACTGGCATTGCTCATTGCTAAGTGTATACTAACTGTGTTAAGACGGTCTTATTGGAATAATTAAATCCCAAATATGTTAGTGTAACCCAAGAATTTTATTTCTAGTTCATGCAAAGCCATTGCAAATGTCCCTGACCAGGTGCATCTTAAACATCTTTGCTCTAGGCCAGTGATGGCGAACCTATGACACGTGTGTCAGAGGTGACACAAGAAATCATTTTTTTGGGTGATTTTTCTTTGTTAAATGGCATTTAAATATATTAAATAAATATCAAAAATATAAGTCTTTGTTTTACTATGGTTTCAAAGATCAAAAAATTTCTATATGTGACACGGCACCAGAGTTAAGTTAGGGTTTTTCAAAATGCTGACACGCCGAGCTCAAAAGGTTCGCCATCACTGCTCTAGGCAGTGACCTTAGAATTCAAGTTCTTTTCCTCATACAACTCCCCTTTTCCTCAGACTTAACATGTCCACTAGTGTGAGTAGGGAAAACACATGAGAAGTGATGGATATTAAACAGTGTGGCATGCATGTGGCACATACCATTTTCACCAATACTCTAGTGGGCAGAAATCACTGGCCAGATCTTATCTACAAACACAGGAAAGGTGGTCATTTTGCCTATCCAAGTGGAAACTATAAAAAATAAAGACATGATCATGTGAGGAGTGTCTGATATTTGCATTTGGAGACACTTTGCTAAGAAATACCCCTTTAGTCCCAAGTAGACACAAAGAGATTGATGTAAAAAGCTATTTAAAATAGCTGTTTTCAAGAAACTTGGGCAATGTGCCAATTTATTCTTCCACATCAATGATGGAACTATCTTAACTACTGACCATTTTATGGTGGTAGCCCACAGGGGCCAGTGCACCTGGGAATGGCCCTGGAGGCAGTGCCCCAGGAGGTGGTGACAATGAAAGTTCAGTGTCCTGGCCCCAGTTGTCCCAACTGTGTGGGACCCTCATGTCCCAAGTCCAGTATGTTAAGACATCTTACCTTGGCTCAGTATTTATAATTTCTAGGTCTATATGTGTTGTCACAAATGGTAAGATTTCATCCTTTCTATGGCCAAGTAATATTCCATTGTACATATACACCACTCTTTATCCATTTGTATATTGATGAGCACATACCTTGGCTATTGTAAATAATGCGCCAATGAAAACATGGATGCATATGTCTTTTCATTTTAGTGTTTTGGATTTCTTCGGATAAACAGCCAGAAGTGGAATTACCGAGTCTTCTTTGTTTCTTGTTATTGCTTTGTTTTAAAGTGTATTTTATCTGGTATAAGTATGGCTACCCCAGTTTTTTTGTTTCATTTTTATGAAATATATTTTTCATCCCTTTACATTTAGTCTGTGTGTATCAATCTGAAGTGAGTCTCTTATAGATGGCATTCATGTGGGTATTATTTTCTTATCCATTCAGGCATCCTGAATCTTTTGATTAGAGCATTTAATCCATTTGCATTTAAAATAATTGTTGATAGATATGTATTTATTGCCATTTTATTATTTATATTTCTAACCTTTTTCTTCTTCTTAAAGAAAACCTTTTAATATTTCTTGTAATATTGTTTTGATAGTGATGAACTCCTTCAGCTTTTTCTTGTCTAAGTGGCTCTTAATCTGTCCTTTGATTCCAAATGAAAGCTTTGCTGGGTAGAGTAGTCTGGGTTGTAGGTCCTTGTTTTTCATCACTTTTAATATTCTGTGCTAGTCTCATTATGATGTATATTTGTGTTGGCTGATTTGTTTGAGACTCTGTGTTTCCTCTACTTATGTATATATATTTTTTTGGCCAACGTAGAGAAGTTTTCTGTTATTTTTTAAAAATAGGTTTTCAAATCCTTGCTCTCTCTGTTCTTCTGGAACCCCTATGATGCAAATGTTGATACATTTCATGTTGTTCAGAAGCCCCTTCAACTATCCTTATTTTTTGGATTCTTTTTCTCTTTTGCTGTTTTGATTGGGTGTTTTCTGCTACCTTACCTTCCAATTTGCCAATTCAATCCTCTGCTTCATCTAATCTGTTGATTCCTTCTAATGTAGTCTTCATTTCAGTTATTATATTCTTCATATCTGACTGCTGTTTTTTTCATGTTTTCTATCTTAATTTTTATGTTTTCTTATCTCTTAGTTGAAGTTCTCACTGAGTTTATCTAGCCTAAGTTCATTGAGCATCCTTATAACCTGTTTTGAACTCTACATCTGGTAGATTGCTTGTCTCCATTATGTTTAGTTCTTTTTCCAGAGTTCTGTTTTGTTTTCTATTTGAGACCAGAGGCCTGGTGCATGAAATTTATGCACAGGTGGGGTCTCTAGGCCCGGTTGGCGATCAGGGCTAATCAGGTTCTCTTCTTCTCCCCCATCCCCACCTCCTCCTTTCCTTACCACCCACGCAGCCACCACGTGGTTCCCCACCTCCCTCCCTCACCTTCCCTTACAGCCCACGTCTGCTTCCATCCACCCACAGTTCCCTGTTCCATCCTGATTGGGTCATTGGGACCTGCCAGACAGGGGGAGGGGCCAACTGCCATCTTGGCAGGTGGGCAACAGGCTGATTGGGGCCTGCCAGCTGGAGGGAGAGACAGGGGGAGAGACCCAGGAGATTGGCTGCCAGCCTGGAGAAGGGAGCCGGCCCTCAGCTGCCGTGGGAAAGGGGCCATGTCCGCAGCTACCCACCCCATGTTCCCCATCCCAGCCTGGGGGTCTGGCCCCAATTGGGTGATTGGGGCCTGCTGGCCAGGGTAGGAATACTGGGAGGTTGGCCAGCAGCCCCATAGGCGATCGGCCCCTACAGGCTCGGGGGAGCTCCTGCACTGAGCATCTGCTCCCTGGTGTGCACCATAGTGACTGGTCATTCTGGTCGTTGTGGGCATTCCTGTCATTCCATCTTAAAGTTTGCTTAGGCTTTTATATATATAGATATGTTTGTCTCCTCATTTTGGCCACCAACAGAGTTTGTTTCTGTGTATAAATAGAGCTGCTGTGTCTCCCAGTCTTGCTATCACAGCCTTCTATAGTAGGTGTTCTGTGCTGCCCAGTGCACAGCCTCCCTGTTCACCAGAACAGGGCACTTTGGGTGTACACCCCCTCCCATATGGGCTGTGTAGTTGAGCCTTGATTATTGTTGGCATATTAGAGGGAGGGATTGAGCCCCCACACCTATTGGCTGTGAGAACTGGCCATGGCTACAGGGGCTGACCCCATGGAGCAAGACTTGCTTCAGTTGGAGCTCTGATGCCAGCCAAGTCCACCCCTTGAATGTGTCACTCATTGAAGAGGTTTAATAGTGCTCCCATGTGGTCTGAAGCTGTCCACTGGGTACACTGGCTCTGGGGTCTCAGGGGAGGTGCAGGCCAAGGTCAGCCACTGTCTAAGCCCCATGTGGGGTTACCTGAAATGAGCTAAAAAGTGATATTTAGATGGTTGGCACTTATGCTAATGTGGAGTTGCCAAAGAGAGGCCAAGCTGAGAACCAAGGTTGGCTGCCATTGGTATCAAGCTTAAGACTTCTGAGCAAGAAGTACAAGGTAAACTGAGGCTTCAGGCATGGGCAAACTACGGCCTGCGGGCTGGATCCGGCCCGTTTGAAATGAATAAAACTATTGGGGAAAAAAGACCATACCCTTTTATGTAATGATGTTTACTTTGAATTTATATTAGTTCACACAAACACTCCATCCATGCTTTTGTTCCGGCCCTCCGGTCCAGTTTAAGAACCCATTGTGGCCCTCGAGTCAAAAAGTTTGCCCACCCCTGGGCTAGATGCTGCTTGTTTGGTGTTTGTGAACCTTTGAGAGGTTTTAGGAAAGTCTGTTGCATGATCCATTTGTATGGAAACACCACTGGAAGTGACATGGGTGGGGCCTAAAGTTGGGTGAGTCAGGGTGTCAGGAACTCATCAGGGCGGGGTGATGAAGACTCAGACATGGCACCTACCTGCACCTAAAGAGGTGTCTAGGAGAAAGCTGATCCTCCAACTCTTGCACTGAAGCCAGACAATTCATTTCATCCTATATGTCCCTGGCACCTTTTGAGCTGCCACTCCAGTGCTGTAGCTCAAAATGAATGAGTCTGGTAAGTATGTGCATGGGTCCTTTAAGAAGAACACCTGAGATTTAGCAGCCCACCATATCACTCGACCACAATCTCTGTTGGTTTTTACAGCCAGAAGTTAGGGGGACTGCTCTTCCTGGCTCTGGAACCCTAAGCTGGAGATGCTACTATGGGGCTGGGTCTCCTCACTCCTCAGAGGGGACCACCTCATCTGAGATATTCCTCTGATTTTTTAACTGTCACACGTGGGATGGGACCTGCCTGTTTCACATCTCCACCCCTTTTAAGAGGCGGCTTCTGTATATCCTTAGTTATAGGTCTTCTGTCCAGCTAGATTTCCGGTGGTTCTCAATGATGGTTGTTCTATAGCTTAATTCTTATTTTGATGTCGTTATGGGCAGATGTGAATACCATGTTTACCTATGCCACCATCTTGATGGAAGCAAATGCTTTCTGCTATTTTTAAGGAAGCAACAGATTAACTTTGTTCTTATATTTCCCAAACTGTATAATTGACCAGAAGTTGATGAAGAGTGTAAGATCTTGC
Organism: Myotis daubentonii; assembly: GCF_963259705.1. Taxonomy (NCBI): domain Eukaryota; kingdom Metazoa; phylum Chordata; class Mammalia; order Chiroptera; family Vespertilionidae; genus Myotis; species Myotis daubentonii. The sequence continues at coordinate 92,062,518 of NC_081842.1, forward strand.
TCTTGGAGAAAATTTTCTTTTCCAAGCTTAAACTCAAGAGAACTGGAAATAAATATTTCTTTTCTGTTTCCTGAGCATTGCAGAACATTTAGGAGGCTCAGGCTTGGTGGCCAGGGACCCTGAGTTGGAGCATATCCATTCCAAACATCTCCTCTTCAACTTCCCATGTTTTGTATGACAGTAACTCACCTCATTTATACTTAAAAAACAAACAAACACTTATTGGGTACTTGCTTAGTTCTACGATAAAATATTAGAAACATAGACAAAACCCTTGACTGCTTACAAAGCAAGAATATTGCAGCCTATGTAGTATAGTAATGAGTGTGAACAAAGAATTTGGGAGAAAAGAATTGATATCTGAAGATACAAAAAAAATGGGGAAATGAAGGATTATTAAATAATTTGTTTTCTAGCAGATGGTTAACCATTTGGAGAAAAATAAGAGACTTGCCTTAGAATATACTCCCAAATAATTCTTAAATGGATAAAAGGTTACATTTGTGAAAAGTAAAACAAAACACACAAAAATCTCAGAATTGAAAAAGACTACCAATTATTAAATATTAAATGAGTAAAATAAACAATAATATATGTGCATATTTGATCACATAAATGTCAGCATCATAAACAAAATTCAAAAGGTAAACTGGGAAAGAGTATTTACACAAATATTTGCTAAGCAAAGGATAGAAAGATAAGGTAAAGATTATCAACTCCTTAGAATAAAATGAGTAGTAATAAAGAAAAAAGATCACAAAATACATAAAGATCTCCAGAGCTATAAAAATGTGCAGTCTCATTAATAAGGTAAAATGGGAAAACATGACTTTGTCATCTTATATTAATAAAGTTATGTCATCTTGTTTTTGCATTTATTTTAATAGATAGTACATGGTGCTTTCTGGGGATGGATAAAACTTGCAATTTTACATTCTTTGGTAGGATAAGAAATTAATATGAATTTATTAGTGGGCATTTGATAATATTTGTCAATAGCCTTTAAAGTGTTTATAAATCATTTGACTAATAATTCCCATTCTTAGAATTTATTTTTTATTTTCTTTTTTGTTAATCCTCACCTGAGGATATTTTTCCATTGATTTTTTAGAGAGAGAGGAAGAGAAACGGAAAGACAGAGAGAAACATTGATGTGAGCGAAACACATTGATTGATTGCCTTCACATGCCCCAACCAGGGCCCCGGCTGGGAAGGAGCCTGCAACTGAGGTACATGCCCTTGACTGAAATCAAACCCAAGACCTTTGGTTCTGCATTCTGACACTCTATCTACCCACTGAGCAAAACTGGCTAGGGCCTTCTTAGAATTTATTGTATGAATATATAGAGATTCTCATGAAGATATATTTCCAGATGTTCACTATATCAAAGTGTAATAACAAAAAACTATAAGCAATTTAAATATTCAATGATTTTGGAATTATATTTTAGTAGATCAAATGATTTCAAAATTGTAGCAAAATCATATGGTAAAAATAGTGAGATGGGGAATGGGTATGAGTCCTGGGTCTATAAGCTCCATATGTTGAGTTCTGCTCTTCTTCTTCTTCTTCTTCTTCTTCTTCTTCTTCTTCTTCTTCTTCTTCTTCTTCTTCTTCTCCTTCGTTGTCTTAAATGGTAACCATCAGAACATCTACTTTATTGGACAAATGGTTGTAACAGGAGTATGCTTGCAAAGGAGCATTCTGACTACCCTGTAGAAAATAGTTAGCAAAAAGATCTGGAAACAGCCTAAGTGCCCATCAGTAGATGAATGGATTAGAAAACTGTGGTACATCTACACGATGGAATACTATGCTGCTGTAAAAAGGAAGGAACTCTTACCATTTGCAACGTCATGGATGGAACTGGAGAGCATTATGCTAAGTGAAATAAGCCAGTCAATAAAGGAAAAATACCACATGATCTCACTCATTCATGGACAATAGAGACCATTATAAACTTTTGAACAATAATAGATACAGAGGCAGAGCTGCCTCAAACAGATTGTCAAACTGCAGCGGGAAGGCCGGGGAGGGTTGGGGGGCAGGAGGTAGTGGGGTAAGAGATCAACTAAAGGACTTGTATGCATGCATATAAGCATAACCAATGGACATAAGACACTGGGTGATAGGGGAGGCTAGGGGACTGTCTAGGGCGGGGGGATAAAATGGATACATATGTAATACCCTTTGTAATACTTTAAGCAATAAAAAAATAAAAAAAAGAAAATAAAATTAAAAAAAAGAAAATAGTTAGCAAAGGGGTACAATTAGAACCAGGGAGATCAGTTAAGAAGTTATTTCCTTAGCTCAGTATAAACAATGGTTCCTGGAACTCATCTGGAGATATTGAGAGTAGCTGAGTTTGGCATGCATTTTGAGTTTCAGTGACATGATTTTGATAATAGATTGAATTTTGAGTGTGAAAAATAAACAAAAATCATGAACAGTTCCAATGTTAGTTTAAACAATTGTATGAGTGAGTTGCCTTGATCAAAATGGGCAAGATTTTAGGAGTAAAACATTTGGGGTAGTCCCAACTCAGTTAAGTTTGATTTACCAAGTAGGTATCTGCAGGGAGATTTTGAATGGGCAGTTGGATAGTTAAGGCTGTAGTTAAGGAAGCAAGGTCATCTGTATAGACATATATTTGGGAAGTAGTCTATAGAGATTCCATTTAAAGCCATGAGACCAAATAAGATTACTTGTGGAATAAATGTAGTGAAAAAAGTCTAAAATTGAAGTCCCAATATAATTTAACATTTAAAGTTTAGGTAAATAAGGAATATTCAGAAAGGAGACTAAACAAGAATGGATTATGAGGCCAAACGCCAACCAGATGTATATGAGCTCATAAAGTCAAAGTGAAGATGATTCATGACTGTAGGAGTGACCACCATGACAAGTTGTTGAAGTGCTGATAGAGATGAAGACTCAGGATTTGACCACATGGCAGTCATTTGTGATTTGATAAAAATTAGGGCAAAGGCTTGGAAGAAATCCAAACACAACAGTAGGAATTGAGAAAGTGCAGGCAGTAAGGAGAGAGAACTATTTGGACAACTTTTGATAAAGAGAAAGAAAGAAACTAATAACTAGAGAGGCATCTGGGAAAATAGTGGGTTTTTTTTTTGTTTGTTTGTTTTTTTAATGGGTAAAGTATAGCATGTTTCTGTCCTGGTAGAAATGACTCAGAAGAAAAAGTGAAATTGATGATTCAAGAGAAAGAAGGAGATTATCAAGCTTGTCATGTTACCACCTACAATAGCAAGGTCACGCTTTCCATTTTTCCTGTAAAAGCAGTCATCTTTTGATATTTTTCACATTTCCTATCTCTAGCATTCAAAGCAGAGAAGCAGAAGCCCAGAGCTCTAATGTTCTGTCTTATCAATCAAACATTTCCTGGGAGATTAAGGGCTATAGCAGCATCACCACCCATACCAATCTGCTTTTCCTTTTCAAAAATAACCACATCTACCTCCTTTCTTACATTTTATCATTTTATTTCAGTGGAATAAGTGTCTCTCTTTCTACCTTTGTTTTATGGATCTATTCACAAATGGCTGACTCAATTAGTTTTCTGTTCTTTTCGACCAAAACAGCATTGATGAAGACACACTAAAGACATATTTTACAATTGAAGGATGGATGAATCTAAGCAATTTTTTCACAATCTGTGTGTGCTGTAGACATTAAAATGTCAAAACATGATAAATATATGTGCACCTATGCACATACCATTTTTTTATCTAGTCCTGAATTTGTCAGCAATCTCAATTGCTAACTACAAACAAACTATTGAAGTTAATATCTCTAAATGATTGGCTGAGCATAGATCATGTGACTTTTCTTATTTGATATGGAAGAGGAAGAGGGTTATTTTCCTATGTTTAACTTTTATAATTAAAAAAAACGTTTTAAAAATATATTTTATTGAATTTTTAACATAAAGGAAGGGAGAGGGATAGAGAGTTAGAAACATCGATGAGAGAAAAACATTGATCAGCTGCCTCCTGCACACTCCCTACTGGGGATGTGCCGGCAACCAAGATACATGCCCTTGACCAGAATCGAACCTGGGACCCTTCGGTCCACAGGTCAACTCTCTATCCATTGAGCCAAACCGGTTAGAGCTATAATAAAAAATTTTGATAAAACTTCTACGTAATGCCTGTTAGGAAAAAACAACAACAACTGACAATTGATTTGAAGTCTGTGTTGGAGTAAAAACATATCCTTGAGTTTCGTGAACTTCTAAAAACATGTAAAGTATCCAGCAAAATTAGACTAACCCGTAATGACTAAACCAGAACACTGCCTTTTCAGTATTTCTGTTTTTTTAACAGAACCCTTCATGAAGTAAATTGCCAAATGTACTTCTTGGCAGATATGCCCCAAAGCATAATTATTATCATGAATGTTTCTTTAGCAATGAAGAGAAAATAACAATGAGCAATGTGTACAATTTTTCTAATTTTGTGACTGGACATACCTGACATTTGGTTTTATATTTTCTTAATTACATCTTTGTACTAGTGGAATAATTGTCTCAAGTCAGCACTCGGTATATTCAAATACTGTGCAATCTCCAAAAAACTTTAAAAAAAAACACATAAATTTAATTCTCTGTGAATCTATCTATAAAATTGTTACAATAATACCTGACTTCCAGCATCAACATTTATATTAAACATAAAAAGCATCAATATAATTTTTGGGGAAAATTATTAAATCTGTACAAATAATATGTTATCATGTTTGGAAAGTTATTTTTAACTCAGGCAGATTAGCTTTAGAAAGCAATATTAGATTATGGGGAAAAACTAAGTTGTTAAAACTATTCATATAGTACAAATTATAATTAAGGAATAATCTAATTTGAGAAATATAATTAATTATTTAAATATTGGAGGTTTTTTTGTAATATGCTCCTTATTTTAGTTTTAACAGTCTCCTTTTCCCATTACAAACTCTATATTAATCAATACTATAAATAATTACTATCTGATGGTCATTGATCTTTATAAAATCTTCCTAGCAGGGAACAGTGCACTTTTCTCAGTAGGACCTAAAACAGTATCATCAAACACTGTGAGAACTCCATGAACACTTTATGATAATTCAAGAGGACACATGTCCAAATCCACAGTCATTGATACCTTCCGGCATGTATATAAAAGACTGGCAATATTGGCAGCTTTGGTTACTGAATTGATGATGGAGGTTGTTCGTTTTAAATAGGAGTCAGAATATCATGGTGTGAAGTGCAGAGGGAAGCCTATTGAGCATTTGCAAAAGAAATTAGAAAATCTGGGTTTTATCCTAGTTTTTCTTTGTTTACTAAGTATCAACTTTATATATTTATATATCTTTTCATATAGTAAGAAATATTATAACAAGTGCAATAAAATGCTAAAATATAATCCAAATATACATGTTCAGGCTAAGAATATTCTCTAATTTACTAGCTCTACAATACTTCATGCTATTGCATAACCCATTAACATTTATATACTGTTTTTAAATCCAAAAATTCAATGTAGGATGTAAGGGCAATCTGGCTGCGACATCTGTCACCCCATTGATCACCAGGGTTGATTTGGCTGATCTGGTTGGCTAAGCAGGTGTCCCCCTCCTCCCTCACTGATCTATGTGAGTCCCTCCCACAGCTGTACCCTAGGTCAAAGAGGACAAGCTTCCCCCCAGAGGAGGGGACACAGTCTTCCATCAAGGGTATAAGAGTAACTGTGCTCCCCTCCTAGAATCTCCAAACAAGTTCTCAAAAATCCCATGTAGTCGTGAGAATCAAATAGGATAATAAATGCATAACCTCTTTGAAAATTCTAAAGCATTATGTAAATATATGATATATGCTTATGGTTATAACTATTTTGGTATCATTTTCAGCAGTGGCTTAGGTGAGGGAAAACAACATTTTCATAGCAAGCATTAAACTGATTTTTGTATCGATGATCCTCTATATCAGGGATATTTGTTTACAGAGTATCTCTTGTGTGGTATACAAAGTGATTTAGAGAATTTGCAGGCAGCTCTCCTCCATTATCACCTAGCATTAGGCTAGTAAATCAAGGTTAATTGAGAAATAAACCCGGCTTTAGGAGGTCCATCCATAAGTCTGCAGTCCAGGTCAATGGTATCTCTTAGTGCTATCACATAAAGATAGCAGTTGCTAGATATACAACCCAAAGGGGATTTAAAGATCACCTAAGTAAAAAAATATATAACTAAACAAAAGCAATTATTTGAATTAATTCTATTCACTCTTTTAGGCAAATTTTCTGATATCTTGCTTATTATACTAGAGAGAGAATTCAATTTTAGCAGCTATCTGTCATAGTGATATAATGTGCCACCTTCTACCAGAAGCAAAGATGCAATGCCTTAATCAGTCCACAAGGGAGTACAGTGTAGGCTCCCAGCGGGATTGTCCTCAGCACCTTGGGATGCATGTTGTTTCCATGGATTCATTTTAAGAGAGTGCTCTCGGGAGAGTTATTCCAAATGAGAGAGAACACATTTCCTTTAGGATGTGGTGACATTTGAGGAGCATAAAAGAGAATATACTGCCTCCATGCATCGTTCTTTCATTTTCTCCCTTTTTATTAATTCCAGATCGGATTTTTGTTCCTGGAAGGAGCTACACATTGAGAATTGTCTTTTATTAATGACTTAGTTTAAATGATTCACCAGTTCATAACCAATGGGAGACTATTGGAAAGGAGGTTTCTTTCCACTGGGTAGGTTGGAAATGAAGATCCAGATATAGCCTGAGATGGAAAGAACTTAGAATTTGGAGAGAGAATAAAAATCATTGAAACAGCATTGGGTTTGAGGGCAGTGAAGATAACACTACTGCCCGGCTGGCCTAGCTCAGTGGTTGAGCATGGACCTATGAACCAGGATGTCACGGTTCAATTCCTGGTCAGGGCATATTCCTGGTTGCAGGTTTGATCCCAAGTAGGGGGCGTGGAGGAAGAAGACAATCAATGATCCTCTCTTATCACCGATGTATGTATCTCTCTTTGCCTCCCCTTCCTCTCTTAAATCAATAAAGGTATATATTTTTAAAAAAGATAAACATTATTGAGTAGGTGATGGATTACAAAGAAGGAGGGAAACATAGGTTTGAGGGGCTTCTGAATAAAGTGAGTGATGCAATAAAGTGAGTCATATTCTTTTTGCTGATGGAGGGTCTTGTCTTCAATTTGAAAAAAATCCCACATCTGTAAAACACAATAAAATGAATCACAATACAACAAGATACAGCTGTACACGGAAAGACAGTGGTTCTTTTATGCATGCTTTGGGTTTCACTGAGGCGAATCTGACTAATAAAACCATTATACCCCATGCTTGTCCCTGATAAGCTATACTTTTTATATTTGGCATTTTCCAAGTGGATATGATGCCATCCTTCTGGTATGGAAGCATTGGTCATAAATACAGGATAGAACAAAAGTAGATTTACAGCTGTTTGTGTAGAAAATAATACAATAATTACTAAAGAATAGCACAATATTGAACTGTGTTTCACATACTCACAACTATAAACCTCCTTTTGCCTCATTCTGCACTTACTGTTTTATTGCCTGGTTCTTACCCTTCCTTACAAGAATTTCAGCACATTAGTCTAGAAATGTCAGTCCTCTATTTTTCTGCTGCTTGAAGAAATGCTTTGTGATAATGCCATGAAATGAACATTTGACACAGGGAAATCTGTAAATCAACTTTTCACATTAGTTACTGCTACAACGATTCACTCCAGGGTGCCATTTTTAGGCCAAACTGTACATAACTATTATTCAGTAGCAAAACACAAGAGGAATAAATGCTGAGTCTGGAAAACAAGAGTTCATTTTGTGAATCCTGGCGAGGAAGGCGCCACAGAACAGAGAGTCTGAAAACAGTTTTTCTCTCTAGGAGAGTCTCTTGCTGCAAGGTACCGCACATCTGAGACACACACATACTGATAGAATATAGTGGGGAAATCAACAGTTAAGTGAGGGCCCTAAATGCTGCTTCTGCAACCCACACTGCTATATTCTCCCTTCATCCCTGATTTGAAGCAGTAGGTCTTCCCCGAAGCATCACTTTTTTCATTTGATTTTTTTCTTTTAAATTTTTATTTTGCTTTCATTAAATTCTGCAGGGATGGTAACTGACAGAAAGCAAAAAGACACAGTGATAAAAAAGCAGTGTGCTAGTTTAATTGTGTGCCTCAAAGTCGTATTCCAATATTATCATCAGTTCTGTCACAGTCTGTCCTGCATTTCAGATGAAATCTAAGAGGATAAGCAATTTAAAATAAGTTTTATGTGCTGCTTGTAAGAGCAGACAGATCATTGCATCCATCAAATCCCTGTTTACCTCAATAGAGACTGGCATGATCTTAAACTAGCAAAAGCTGCTCTTGGTTTGTTGCTATTAGTATTCTTGGCTGCTTCACGGTCCAAGGCCAGCAGCAGGAGATCACTTAGGCGTCCATCACCCATAGTGGTTCTTACAAAATATAATCCCTAATTCACTTCAGCACAGAGAAGTGTCTTTCATTCTGAAGTGCAGAAACTGGTCAAGAGAACACAACGCTGTTATTGACAGTGTGGCTGATAAGCTCTTGATAATTTGGTAGAGGGCTCAGGGTGCTTTCATTGTTCAATTAGAATTCTCTAAAAGTTATGGATGTTTTGATTGCTTTAGCAACTAGGTTCAAGCAGATTGTTACAGAACAGGGTATCAAATAATGACAAAAGGGCAGAAGTAAATTTTCAACTATATGGCAACAGATGAATTGGAAAGTGGACTTTATGGAGTGCAAATATGATTACCTTCAACTGTTCATAAAAAAATATAAAGTTCCTTTATGCACAACACAGCTCTATCTACATGTTGTTATGTGTGGATGCAATTTAATTACTATCATATCTTTGTAGCAATGCAAACAAATAAAAATAAAAAACTTGCATCTTAGACTAAGCAATTTGAGAAACCTACAAATTGCTCTTTTAAGAATCATTGACTTCTTTTTGAATGATGTTATCATGCACTACAGAATAGAAGTTTGCCGGGGTCCAACCCCAGCGGGTCCAGGGGTTCCCCAAAGGTGTGGACGGAGTCGGCGAAGAAGGAATGTCACGGAGACAGCGTTCAGTTGATCAGCAGCCTAGCCAGGATCTCCAGCCCGGATCTCCAGAGAGGTTCTGTTTCGGATCTCCAGCGAGGTTCTGTAGCCATGTTCCCTCGCTAGGTTCTCCAGCCAGGTTCTGTCCAGGCTCTCCAGTCAGGTTCAGTGTCCAGGTTCCAGTCAGGTTCTCCTGCCAATCTCTGTAGTCAGGTTCAGTCCAGGATCCCTTGCCATGTTCTCCCGCTAGGCTCTGTCTCTAGGCTCCGAGGCCAGTCCCGGTCCAGGATCCTCTGGCATGCTCTCGCCAGCGAAGTTCTTCTGTCTCTAGGCTCCGTGTAGGTTCTGTCTTCTGAATTCTGTCTCCTGAGTTCTGAGTCTTTCTGTCTTGTTACAACTGTATTTATACCAGTTGATTCAATCCTATCAATCTCTATTACAAAGGTTAGGGCGTTTCTTATCTCCATTCCAGGGAGAAAAGATTATGTAGTTTAAGCATGATTGTTCGTAGTTAAAGGGATTAATTACCCGCCTGGCACTTAGTTGAGGGGTTTTATTCCCTCCCTAACTTCAGGGGAAAATCCCTACCTGGGGATTCAACCTTTCTCGGAGAGGTGACTTTGGTTAAAACACAGCGCCAAGAAGGTGAGCAAACATATTAAGAAAAGTATGCCATATATGCCAGGTCCCTTGAAACAGCAAGGATGGACCGGCTCCCGGCAAATTCCCCCTTTTTTATTTTTTAAAAGCAAGCATTAAAAAGAAAAACCTGAAACGCTCTCTTGTATCCATTTTAAGAGTAGGATTGGCGCTTTCTGCTATTACCTGAGTCCTGATCTATCACCCCAGGGAGAGCTTGCCAATCCTGCACTTTCCCAGGGTGGAAAGGCTGCAGTGAGGTTAAGGATAAGGCTCCTTGGGCCTACCTTCTCCCATGCCTCTACATTTACCTTTCCGGCACCTTTCCTTCCTCAGAAAAGCATGGACGCATTTCTTGTATAAAATGTTCTGTCTGACTGGGAGTAACCTTAATTCCTCTGCTAATAAGCATATATGTTAAAAGATCAATACGGAGTCTTTTTTCTTTAGACTCAGTATGGCACATCTTCTTAATCTAAAGATCAATACAGAGTCTTCTTTCTTTGGACTCAGTATGGCACATCTTCTCAATCTAAGAATCAATACAGAGTCTTCTTTCTTTGGACTCAGTATGGCACATCTTCTCAATCTAAGTTCTGTACTATCCACCTTCTCACCCTACTTATCCTCTATAGGGGGGTCTGTAGCACCCTGGTGGAGTCCTATCCGTCCCGAGTGTGGGGTTCTCAATGGGGGGGGCTTACCTAAGGGAATCCTGTTCCAGGGGTTCCCAAAGGTGTGGACGGAGTCGGCGAAGACTATCCACCCTCTTCCTACGGTGGAGTCTGATCCGTCCCGAGTGTGGGGGTTCTCAATGGGGGAGGGGGGCTTACCTAGGGGAATCCTGTTCCAGGGGTTCCCAAAGGTGTGGACGGAGTCGGCGAAGACTATCCACCCTCTTCCTACGGTGGAGTCCGATCCATCCCGAGTTCAGGGCGCTTACCTAGGGGTCCCTGTTCGGGCGCCATATGCCGGGGTCCAACCCCAGCGGGTCCAGGGGTCCCCAAAGGTGTGGACGGAGTCGGCGAAGAAGGAAGGACACGGAGGCAGTGTTCAGTTGATCAGCAGCCTTGCCAGGATCTCTAGCCACAATCTCCAGCCAAGTTCTGTGTCCATGCTCTCCTGGTAGGCTCTCCAGCCAGATTCCGTCCGAGACCTCCAGCCAGGCTCGGTCACCAGGCTCCAGCCAGGCTCCCCTGCCATATCTCTGTAGTCAGGCTCAGTCCAGGATCCCTTGCCATGTTCTCCCGCTAGGCTCTGTCTCTAGGCTCCGAGGCCAGTCCCGGTCCAGGATCCTCTGGCATGCTCTCGCCAGCGAAGTTCTTCTGTCTCTAGGCTCCGTGTAGGTTCTGTCTTCTGAATTCTGTCTCCTGAGTTCTGAGTCTTTCTGTCTTGTTACAACTGTATTTATACCAGTTGATTCAATCCTATCAATCTCTATTACAAAGGTTAGGGCGTTTCTTATCTCCATTCCAGGGAGAAAAGATTATGTAGTTTAAGCATGATTGTTTGTAGTTAAAGGGATTAATTACCCGCCTGGCACTTAGTTGAGGGGTTTTATTCCCTCCCTAACTTCAGGGGAAAATCCCTACCTGGGGATTCAACCTTTCTCGGAGAGGTGACTTTGGTTAAAACACAGCGCCAAGAAGGTGAGCAAACATATTAAGAAAAGTATGCCATATATGCCAGGTCCCTTGAAACAGCAAGGATGGACCGGCTCCCGGCAGAAGTTATCATTCATATTGTCATATGAATTGATTTCTTAATTTTGCTTTCTCATGATGATAATAAAATAGTCCTTGATATTAATTAAAAGTTTAGGATATAAGTTATATTTACTGAATTATTTTTATTTTTCTAAATTGGTAATAAAAATTAATTCAAATTTCTAGTGTTCAAATATTGCATTTTAAAAGTTTATTTAAAGTGTTTGTTAAAATTCATCTTGAATTTAATTATTAATGAATCACAGCCTTTTGGTATAGTTAGTTTAAGGCTGATTGGATGTCTTCAAATGACGTTTCTCAACCACTCTGGAGGAAAGATAAATTCATTTTCTAGAGAGGAATGTGCCCCCAAAAAGTATACACACTTTAACAGCTAATAGCTCAATTTTTAAAATGAAATGTATTTTAATAAACGATGCCTTTGTAAGTATTCAAAGTGTGTGTATACATTTTTTGGGGAACATCCTATATATACTAGAGTTAAGACAAGAATTAAATTTACTCTATTTTTGCATAATAATTATCTTAAAATTATGCTGAAATATAGATTCATACAAATTCATACTATACTCCTCGTTTTTATCAAAACTAAGAACAATGATAGTTATTATATAAAAAAAACATGGACAAAATTGGTGTAAAATGCTTGGCTGATGTTTCTTTATAGCATTTTGACTGTATTTATTACTAATCTCATTAGGGAAATGGAATTTGAATTGACCATATCTGATCATATCTTGGAGGGAAATTATATAACTTTTCAGCATATTAAGACAAATTATAATCTTCAATGGAACATGAAATAGAAAACAAATTCAACTATTAAGATAATGTGTACATCACCATCTGAAAGTTTTGCTTATTTCCTCAACCAATAACAAATGTGTTATCGCAATGTCTTTTCCTTCTCTCCAAGTTTCTGAGAAGCGATGCAACCAGAGTGCTATTTTTATCAAGCTGAGCCTTTTTACAGAAACTTTTCTCTATGTCCTGGCTTTAAAGTCCTAAGTGTAAATGTGGATGACTTTTTATATGACAGAACCTTTGTGTATATTAAGATATCATCAGATTTATCTTTAATAAACTAGATAAATGCTGTTTTATTGACATAAATCGCCAGAATATTTTTTGAATTATATGACAGTTTATAGAGTGTGGACAGGTGATTATCAAGTCAGAATAGGATATCTCTGACAAGCACACATAAAAATTACCAAAAAATAGTCAAGTTTATCCTATATAATAAAAGACTAATATGCAAATTGACCAAATGGCCAATTGCTATGATATGCACTGACCACCAGGGGGTAGATGCTCAATGCAGGAACTTCCCCCAGCCCACAGGCCCAACTGGTAGTGGCAGTGGGGCTGGCGAGTGGGCAGTCCCAGGCCAGCCAAGGTGGGTGCCAGTGGGGGCCCCTGACTGCACCACCAGTCACCCCACAGATAGGCCCTGATCACTGGCCAGGCCTAAGGAGCCTACCCATGCACAAATCTTGTGCACTGGGCCTCTAGTTGCTTTATAATGCCTGATAGTTTAAGTAATCCATATCCATTAGAAAACAGAGCTAATAGAGTCAATTTTTATTTTTATTTTTATATGGTGTCTAAACATTTGGGTATCTCAGATCATTTAAAAATATTTTGCTTCTGAAAAAGCATCCAGGTCTTTTTGGCATTTGACCCTGAAAGTGCTCTAAAAAGTAAAAATTACTTTTCTGAGTGCTCAGTGTGCCTTTGTGTCTGGCAACTTCCCAGCGCCTAGATCCTCGGACTTTCCTCACAGAATGGCCCCCAAACATCAGTCCTCGCTCCCACTTCAAATGAAGAAAGAAACCAAAACTGCCTCCAGCTCCCAAGCTGGAGAAGAAGCCGACCCCTAAGGACATGCCAAAAGGAGAAAAAGAACAGCAAGAAGCGATTGAACATATTGATGAAGTACAAAATGAAATAGACAGACTTAATGAACAAGCCAGTGAGGAGATTTTGAAAGTAAAACAGAAATATAACAAACTCTGCCAACCATTTTTTCAGAAGAGGTCAGAATTGATTGCCCAAATCCCAAATTTTGGGGTAATAACATTTGTCAACCATCCAGAAGTGTCTGCACTGCTTGGGGAAGAAGATGAAGAGGCACTGCATTATTTGACAAGAGTTGAAGTGACAGAATTTGAAGATATTAAATCAGATTACAGAACAGATTTTAATGTTGATGAAAATCCTTACTTCGAAAATAAAGTTCTCTCAAAAGAGTTTCATCTGAATGAGAGTGGTGATCCATCATCAAAGTCCACTGAAATCAAATGGAAATCTGGAAAGGATCTGACAAAACGTTCAAGTCAAACACAAAATACAGCCAGCAGGAAGAGACAGCATGAGGAACGAGAAAGCTTCTTTACCTGGTTCACTGACTATTCTGATGCAGGTGCAGATGAGTTGGGAGAAGTCATCAAAGATGACATTTGGCCAAATCCATTACAATAGTACTTGGTTCCTGATGTGGATGATGAGGAAGGGAAAGGGGAAGGAGAAGAAGCAGAAGGAGAAGGAGAAGGAGAAGGAGGAGGAGGAGGAGGAGGAGGAGGAGGAGGAGGAGGAGGAGGAGGAGGAGGAGGAGAAGGAGAAGGAGAGGAGGAGGAGGAGGAGGAGGAGGAGGAGGAGGAGGAGGAGGAGGAGGAGAAGGAGGAGGAGGAGGAGGAGGAGGAGGAGGAGGAGGAGGAGGAGGAGGAGGAGGAGGAGGAGAAGGAGAAGGAGAAGGAGAAGGAGAAGGAGAAGGAGAAGGAGAAGGAGAAGGAGAAGGAGAAGAAAGGTTGGAAGATATTGAAGAAGGGGATGAGGATGAAGGTGAAGAAGATGAAGATGATGATGAGAGGGAAGAAGGAGAGGAAGATGAAGGAGAAGATGACTAAGGAACAGTGATGGATTCCAACCTCTTTTAAAATTTTCTCCAGTCCCTGGGAGCAAGTTACAGTCCTTTTTTATTTTTTATTTTGTCCCCCTCTTGTACTCAGTTGCCCTGTTTTTGAGGACTTTTTCTCTCCTTTACACCATGGTTCTCACCTTATTTGGGGGGGCGGGGGCGGGGGTGTACCTTGAGCAGAATACAGTGGGAAAAGAATCTTTGCCCCTTTCTGTTCCAAATTCATTTTTATCCTTTCCTGTCTCAAGAAAAATTTAATGGAATCAACACCACCATGCTCTGTGGGAAAAAAGAAAAACCTTCTGCTCCCTTAGCTCTGCTGGGAGCTGGGGGTGGCTGGGCCCCTGGGTAGTAGTGCATAGAATTCTAGCTCTTTCCTCCTTTCTCTGTATACTGGGCTCAGAGATTACACTGTCTCTATGTGAATATGGACAGTTAGCATTTACCAACATGTGTCTGTCTACTTTCTCTTGTTTAAAAAAAGAGAAAAAAAGACTTAAAAAAGGGGGTGCTATAGAAGGTCAGCAAAGGGTGGGTTTGAGATATTTGGGTGGGTTAAGTGGGCATGTTACAGCATGGCTTCTCCTTTGGTATGTTTAATTGTGATGTTTAATGGACATCCTTGCAGTCTAAGATGACGCTTTTTAAATAAAATTCTCTCCTAATGATGACTTGAGCCCTGCCGCTCAATGGGAGAATCAGCAGAACCTGTAGGATCTTACTCAGAATTGACATTTCTCTATTGTAATTTTGTTCCTATTTATTTTAAAATTTTATTTTTGTTTCACAGGAAAGGAAAGATGATGCTCAGTTTTAAACGTTAAAAGTATACAAGTTGCTTTGTTACAATAAAACTAAATGTGTACACACACACACACACACACAATTCCTTTTGTGAGAAGTCCTTGAAATTGCTGTGCTGATCCCAGGAAAATAATGTAGCATTTCATAAAGGTTTAAAAAGTTACTAAGTGCGTATGGAAAAGAAAAGCAAATTTCATAAAGCTCATTATATGTGGTAAGATTATTGATATAAAATATAATTACTAAGTTAGACCATATCTTGCCTATTCTTGGAGTATATTACTTTTCTTCCAATAGTCTTTTATAAAATTTATAGAAAATAATTCTTAAATATGAAATTCCTGCCCATGTGTAAAATTCCCAAATTGAACAGACCCTCATTCCTCAAACCATTATGTATTTAAGTTGAAATAAATTTTCCACCCAAAAGTTATATGTGAAAAAGACAATAACACATACATGGAAGGAGAATAGAGGAATAGAAATGTATGTGTCAGAAAGGGAGAAGGCACGTTGGTATGAGTAGAGGGGGAACATGAATATCAGAGTGATGGACCAAGAAAGAGGGAGCAGAGTGTCATAGGATTCAGAACAAAGTGAGTGGGTGCCATTGAGTGTAAGTGTGAAATCAATATTTAGGGGAAGTAGAGAGTAAAAATTAGCTAGAAAAATAAGGGGGACAAGAGACAGGAGTGCTACTATTAATTACAAATTTCAAGTCATCTTTTTAAGCCACGTTTACCTAATTGCATAGAATTTATCCCTGGGCATGGGCTGACCTAAAAATTAAGATACTCTTTCTTTCCTCCCTTTTCTTCTAGTGTTAAAATCATATTCTTGTCAAAATGTCGAAGTTTCAATGTGATAGTACTATATAAATTTTAAAGAGGTAATAAATATTAATCAATGTGATGCATTTTATACAACTATCATCTGGACATTTCAAAACATTTGTAAACAGTTCTTACAAAGCAACTTTAATTAATATTGATGCCAGGGATGACCAGACTAAATATTTATAGGGGCATCAGTGTGAAACATTTTATAGATTTTATTAATTTGATATAATAAAGCACACAGGCAATAAATATGTGAAAATAAATGACTTACCCAGGAGGGGCTTATCTGGCACTCACTCCATTTTATGTTGTCATGGACTAAGAACTCCTCCAAAGACTTTGGTTTCAAGAAGAGAAACTGACATGTTTAAATAAGAGTGAATGTTAAAAATAGATTATAAAGAGGAAGTGACTGACATTTCAGGAGGAGTCTTTAAAAAGTCAAAGGAATTGCATGAATCAGACCTGAGGGAAACATTTTAAAGTGATCAAGATCTTTCTAGAAAGCATTAATAATTCCAAAAGAATGGATAGTTTCTCTCTCTGTACTTCTTTCCTTCTTTAAGTCTGAATTTTCAGATTATCAGTGAAGCATGTTGTCTTAGACCTCTCTCTCTCTCTCTCTCTCTCTCTCTCTCTCTCTCTCTCTCTCTCTCTATATATATATATATATATATATATATATATATATATGTATATATATATGTATATATATATATATACATACATATATATATATATATATATATATATATTCAAATTAACTGGTCATATTTTCCCCTCCTGAATATTCAGCTAAAATGTACTCCATGCTCTGTGAAAGAGTTATGCCAAGGGTTGAAAGTCAAAATAGAAAATTTCCTTAGTAGTTGTTTCTTTCTTCTGAAACATTATATAGCTTTTATGCTGGTATTGCTATTTTTAAAACAATCTACTTTAAGATTGGGAAGAATTTAGTATAGCCAGTCCCAAACTCACCAAACATTTGTGCATAAAAGTTTTTAATGCAAGTCAATTGTTGGAAACACATAAAGCATTTTTTCAAAGGAAATATATTCTGCATATTGCCCCATCTCTCAAATCATACAGAATAAATCCTTTTAGTTAATAATGTCACTAAAACAGAATAAAACTATCTTTTACATTAAGCTTACTTACAATTTAAACATTAGTCTCTATGAAAAATCATTCCCAATACTTTTCAGCTTAAGACACAGCATTATGAATAATATTTCCCTTTTGCTTACAAATTTATCTTCTTTTGTATATCCTAGAAAAGGGAAGAGTGTCCTTGAAGCTCCTGAAATGTAGAGTGTATGGTCCACTTTCAGAAAATTTGAAGAAGGAAAAGGGATTTCTGTTAGCCAATTTGGCCATGGATAGTGTGTATCTAGAATACTGTGATGATGAGATCTACACATAGTATGTATATACCTCTTCTTTAGGAAGATACACATTTTCATTTCTTATATTGTTAGATGTGATGAATTGTGGTCCATTATCAATGAGTATTTATGAGCTCATGTTGAATAGAAATAATTGGGTAATATAGGGAAGAAAAGAAACCAAGAAAGAATTATATATTATTCCTAAGAGTAGACACTATATAAAAGATGCATTTTAAAAAGAAACTTAATTAGGCTCTAGTTGGGTAGTTTAGTTGGTTTAGAACATAGTCTCAATATGCAAGGTTGTGGTTTTGATCTCCAATCAGGGCACATACAGGAAGCAACCAATGAATGTATAAATAAGTGGAACAACATATTTCTCTCTCTCTCTCTCTCTCTCTTTCTCATTTCTCTAAAAATCAATTTTACAAAAGTATGTTTAATTATAAGTTTCAAACAAGATATTTGGCAATATAAACTACAAAACCTCCAAGCAAGAGAGAATTACTTTCAACTGAGATGATCAGAGAATGTTTCATAGAGAAGGTGAAAGTGTAATTGATATTACTTAAGAAAACATAGAGTGTAAAATTTCATATTAATTTTAGATTTGAGTTTCAATATTAAAATGTTAGCCAAGAAAAAAGAAAAAAAGATTAAATAGAACTCAGTAGGAATAAAAGAAAAAAGTGTTTTACTTCTTTTTCTGTTGTTCTGTGAGTAACTCCTAAGAGAAAAGTAGTCTAGGATAATTAAATAGATTCAAAAAAGAGTTATCTAAACTTTAGCAAAAGTTAACATTCTGAATACAGAAACATGCTGAGTCAATATAACATGCTTTCTACTGTACCAATTAGTGGGACTTTTTTAAAAATGAATGAGAATGGTTATTCAGTCTGTTTCCAGTAATGTATAATTGAACCAGAAAGATAAAAGTTCAAGTTATTCTTCAAATTTATTTAGTTATGAAATAGGCATATTTAAAAAATTTACTTGAAAACAGAGGTGGAAAAATTTAGAATATCAGGGAAGAAGTAAATAAACACACAAGTATGCACACATATACACACATCACAAGATATATAATATATATAATTTAATAAAATTTATTATTTATTTAAGTTATAAGCTGCTCCATTTAAGTTAAAATCTACTTTGTTTCAGAAAGGATTAAAAATGACTTTCAAACTTATTTCTACTATTGAAAGCTTCACTTGTCTTGTTTTAATTTTATCATGAGGTTTTACTTATGTTACTATCTACATTACTACCTTTGAATGACTGCGATGTGGTAGACAATTAGACATGCACCGAATAGGAATGATAGACCAGATACAGAAGGTCACCCATGGCAAAGAACCTTGGGTGCCTAGCAACAGACAATTGCAGGGTGGGACCTCCCACCCAGGGGTGACCTTTCTCTCTTAGTATATCACTGGTCATGTAGTTTACCCCCTGACCTTTAATATCCTTGGCCATGTGGTTCAGACCCTCCCCTGATCTTTCTTCCTCTGGCATGTCGCCAGCCATGCAGTAGACCCCACTAAGGGAGGACTAAGGGGGGGCAGAGAATAGTCTCATATGACTCCTATTTAAGACCTTGCACAGTTCTGACCAGCATCAAATAATAAGCCTTGGGTCTGTTGACCACAGAGAAAGAGTTTTGGTCAAACTAGAGAAAATATCTAGGCCTCAGTTGCATTTCAGCTTCTGGTCCAGAAAAACAGCAAACCAGACAAAATGATACTATTGGTGACATTACGATCAGCTTTAATAACTAATGACCCCCTACCCTGATACCAAGCAATCAGTAAAGACCATGACCATAAAGGAACACACCTGGAAAGCTGATGAACATTCTATTAAGAGCCTCACCTGAGAACTTCAAGACAAAAGAGCCAGTGAGTGCTCACTCTCTCTAGACTCTAGGCAGGGGTGGGCAAACTTTTTGACTCCAGGGCCACAATGGGTTCTTAAACTGGACCGGAGGGCCGGAACAAAAGCATGGATGGAGTGTTTGTGTGAACTAATATAAATTAAAAGTAAACATCATTGCATAAAAGGGTACGGTCTTTTTTTTTTTTAGTTTTATTCATTTCAAACGGGCCGTATCCGGCCGGTGGGCTGTAGTTTGCCCACGGCTGCTCTAGAGCATGCCTGTGGTTTCCCTCCCCCTTCTCTCCCCAGGCATGCTCTTTCTGGAGCACACAGCCCTTTGCCACTTCTTCTTCCCACAGGCCTGTTCTCTCTGCCTTTCTTTTTCCTAAGCTCCAAGGGCCCTTATTTTGCCTTTTGTTTCCTGATTTATTTAAAATGGTTTCAGAGTTTTTACCCAATGATTGGATCTGTATTAGGATCCACTGAGTTCCAATATTACAAGTACTAATATAAACTTAAGCTAAAAACATATTTGTGCTACAGCAAAGGATACAGTATAAATGCCCTCCTAGCAAACCTGTATCCAAGAATTCAAATTCTTGGCTTTGTTCATCTTGTCAGGGTGTAATTCACAGATGTAAGTCTCTCCACATGGGTATAGGGCAGCCCTGGGAACTCCAAACTTTAGTAGGTTTTGCAGCTTTTAATACCAGGGAAGATATATATAGATTATAATCCAAGGAAAGACTCTAATTGGAAGGATATTTGAACCATACTGATGGCCAAGATAATGAAGCTCCTTGAATGCTCAGGCCGCGTTAAGTATGCTTTACTAAAGCAGTGAAGTCAGGGCTTTCGGCATACCTTACCCACATGGGCTTCAAAAGTTGTCACATCAAGGAACAATGATTATTCATAAAACTAGAGGCCCGGTGCACAAAAATTTGTGCACTTGGGAGGGGGGGAAGGGGGTCCCTCAGCCCGGCCTGTGCCCTCACGCAGTCTGGGACCCCTCGGGAGATAATGACCTGCTGGCTTAGGCCTGCTCCTGGGTGGCAGAGGGCAGGACCAATCCCTAGGTGCAGCCCCTGGTCTGGCTCAGAGCAGGGCCGATTGGGGAGTTGGGGCCCCACCCCCTGTCATGCACAGAGCAGGGAGATCGGGAGGTTGTGATTCCACCCTCAGTCATGCTCAGGGTAGGGCTGATTGGGGGATTGGGGCACCATCCCCTGTCACACTCAAGGCAGGGTCTATGGGGAGGTTGCAGCGCCACCCCCTGTCATGCACAGAGCAGGGCCAATCAGGGGGTTGGGGCATTTCCCCCTGTCACTCACAGAGCAGGGCCCATCAGGGGGGTTGGGGCTCTGTACCCTGTCACTCACAGAGCAGGGCCCATCAGGGGGTTGGGGCACCGCCCTCTATCACCCACAGAGCAGGGTCGATCAGGGGGTTGGGGCACACCACTCTCATACTCAGGGCAGG
Organism: Myotis daubentonii; assembly: GCF_963259705.1. NCBI lineage: Eukaryota > Metazoa > Chordata > Mammalia > Chiroptera > Vespertilionidae > Myotis > Myotis daubentonii. The sequence continues at coordinate 92,083,335 of NC_081842.1, forward strand.
GCCGATGGGGAGGTTATGGCTCTACCCCCTCACACACAGAGCAGGGCCTGTGGGGGGGGCGGTTGGAGCGCCGCACCCTGTCACACACAGAGCAGGGCCGATCAGGGGGTTGGGGCACCGCACCCTGTCACACACAGAGCCGCAGGGCGATCAGGGGGTTTGGGTGCTGACCCCTGTCACGCTGATCCCGGTGCTGGGAGGCCTTGCGGCTCTGCTGATCCCGGTGCTGGGAGGCATATTACCCTTTTACTATATAGGGTAGAGGCCTGGTGCATGGGTGGGTGCCAGCTAGTTTGCCCCGAAGGGTGTCCTGGATCAGGGTGGGGGTCCCCACTGGGATGCCTGGCCAGCCTGGGTGAGGAGATGATGGCTGTTTTCAGCTGGTCACACATCCTTCAAGGTGGGGGTCCCCACTGGGGTGCCTGGCCAGTCTGGGTGAGGAGCTGAGGGCTGTTTTCAGGCTGGGGGTGACTGAAGCTCCCAACCACTCCTTTTTTTCTTTTCTTCTTCTTTTTTTTTATTCTGGGCCAGTTTGAGCTTGAGGCTTGGCTCCAGCTCTTAGGCCTCCACTGCTGAAAGTAGGTTTCTGGCCTTTGCTTACAATGTTGCGATCCTGCTGGCTGAAGCCTGGCAGGTTTCTGGGGTTTTGTTTAGCTTCTATGTTTGTTACATAGTGGCTTGCAGCTCAGAGGCCTGCAGCAGCAGGCGGGGGAGCGTTGGAGTCCTCCGTCACTGAAGCAAGCAAGCCTCATGCTAGTTTCAAGTTGCCTGGCTGCCGGCTGCCATCTTGGCTGACAGTTAATCTGCATATTGCCCTGATTAGCCAATGGGAAGGGTAGCGGTCATACGCCAATTACCATGTTTCTCTTTTATTAGATAGGATTGGATTCAGGGTAAACAAAATACCCATGTACTGTCCAATTTCATAATTTTTTTAAACAAAAAATAAGAGGCTCAGTGATTAATTAAATTCTTTATTGCTGCAGAATGGAAGACTTTAAATTTAAAGTCTTCACCTCTCACAATCTACATGTTCTACTGAGGTTTCAAAGTCTTCCTCACTGATATATGTGTAGAGTTCGTGCTTATAATATTTTCCCTCTCTCATTTCCCTCTCAATATTTGCAGAAAAAAATGTATTATTCAAGCACATGGTGTAAGGAGGGGAGTACAGTATTGAGACAAAGATAATGGAAGATTCTACACTTCTACACAGTCTTTCAAAGGCCTATTTGGGAGAATTTTGATTTTTCCTGTTTATGTTATCATTCAGGATAATGGTCCACGACACGCAAGACATTACATGCTTGACAATTATTCAGTATCTGGAAAGGCAAAAGTAAAGTGACTGCCAATGGATTAGTAATTTCAACTATGTACTAATACCTTAGTTTTAACCCAGAGGAGAAGACACAGCTTCTGCCTCTTCATCTATTTCCACTTGTGAAGTTGATGACTAGTGATTGGGATACAGACAGAGTCTTACTCAACTGCCTCAAGATTCTCTTGAAGCTGATGTCTATCTAGACTTTGGAGAAAGTCCCCAATACTTACATCTCTGTGACTATTCTGGCTTGTAGGAATTACAGCAGGAAGATGATCTGTGCTCTAACTCATTTTCAGGAACTTGAACAAGTGCCTCTCGTTGGTGGAATCTAATTTGAATTCATAACTCTAGTTTCAAGAAAATCTGAGGTTTACAATATGTCGCTTCCCAGATTTTGTAATACTGAAAGCCTGCTAGGGTTGGATGTCAAGTACTAATAAAAAATAATATACAATGCAATTATATACATGTGTTCATGTATATAAAGATACATTATATATACATGCACACACACATGCAGTAAATTTCCAAAACTGTTGGGAGATCATTGTAATGAATGAAATTGAGGTACCTTAATATTTTATTATTTTTGTGTAAAATTTCAGAACATATAATAGTTTTTATTTGATGTATTCTTATGAAATAAAATATGTAGCCAACTCTTCTCTATTGTTGCTTCCATGAGTATACTTAAGAAATAAAATGGCATAATGAAGCTGGTCATCAATGTATGGCACTGTAATTGAGATTGGGATAAAAAGACAGCAATTTTTGAATCAGTACTTTAAAAAAATCAGTAAGTTTTCCTTGTGGAAGTGATCTATATATTCTGTATCTTAGTACTTTTTTATCTGGGCTTACATAAAAAGGTATAGTAATTATTTCTCAAGATTTTATTCTGATTCTCTAGTGTAAAATACATTCTTGATTGTCTTCATCACTTTTTTTAAAGAGATTTTACCAGAAGAGAGAAAGAATATTTTGAAATTGATGGGCTGGCTATTATATCTCCTTCATACACATAGGCATTCTTGACAAGATGTATACTGTTTATGTGTGCTTTTACAATTTATCCATAAGATTAAGTTTAGAAAGAAGAAGAAAAATAGATTATTATTTAATCAGAGAATCAAAGGTTTCATTAATGTATAGCAATCAATGTCTTCACTGGTGTGCCAGGGTTAAAATTTTTTTAAAGGTTTCAACCTAGTTATTCAAGCTGTCTCATTCTCTGTCTAATTCAGTGTGACAGTTTAAAGAATCCTGCTTTGAAGTACAGTTATTTGACATTGATATTTTATTTTTATATGGTTATTATTTTCAGTATAACTGTATTGCTGAATGTTTAATCCCATATGCATGAGACTTTACATCTCCTAAGATGTCTTACCCATCTTTTTTCAGTTGAGATACCCAAGGAGTTGTTGGTAAGCACACAATCTTCTGTGTGGGTGAATTAAATACAAGCATAGAAAGAAGATCATAAAAATTCTAGAAAAAGGTATAAGTACATTAATGCACATGAATTGTTATTTAAAAGCATTAAATTAACACACTTTAACCAAACTTCTGTGGTAGAAAAGTTTTCTAATGAAAACACAAATGGTTTTAATAACAGACATGAATTTTTGAACACTTGCAGTGTTTCTATTAATCATCAGTCTTTTAATAATGATAGCTTCCTTGGCACCTCAAGTAGAAATATTCTGTGTGGTAAGAAATACATACTATAAAGGAAATGTCTTGAAACTAGTTAGAATTAATTTTCTGAGATTTAATGCTTTTCAGAGTAATACTTTTGATTTGCATGATGTCTTTCTTAACATGTCAAATGATTTAAAGGCTATTAACTCATCTATTTTGATCATACATGGAATCTGTTGCAGTCTAGAATATGAGATAATTTCCCCTTGATAAAATGTGTGTGTGTGTGTAGGCTCTGCTTGGTAGTATCAGCTGTGAGGGTTCAGGTGAGAGATGAGGAAATGACTAGAAAGATAACAAAATGAAAGCAACTTTGCACACAGGGGACGTGAAAATCTATGGATCCCTCCATTTCCCAAGCTAGTTAATTATGAGACAAATTCTCTGGTTGTAACATATCAAAAAGAATTTTTAACCTGAGGAAAAGTTTCCTAAGCTATAGAAAAGAACCACTTACACCAGATTTTTTTTTTTTACATTTTACTTTAATGCTAGTTGCTCCTTTCTATCATGAATAATCTTTTAGCTTCATTCTCCTTATATTACAGACAAGGAAAAGTCAATATGAAAGATAGCAGTGGGATATTATCACAGATGGATAGCCTAAAGGAGAATTTCATAAAATATATATCATAGACTAGCTTTGGTACTTTCAATAATAGAACTCACACGGGGTGCACAAGGTTTGCAGCAATTCAGGTCCACATTTAAATTTCCATTCTCTATTTTTTTTCCAAATTGCTCCTGTTTACTGATTAGGTAAGTGTGCCTTTTATTATTCATTGATCAACCCCAGAAATTATAAAAAAAATGTTTTGTCTTTTAAACTATTTTGTATATTTTAGAATTCTTTGATCCACATTGAAGTTTGATTTGTTTTGGGATGATTATCTTACGATTTGAAATAATTGAGTAAATGCCTCACATATTTAAAAATTACTGACTTTTCAGATTTTCTTAATGAAATGAATGTCAGATATAAACTTAGGAATTTTTCATTATTCATAAATCCAAGATGTTTATCCATATATTTGAAGTTCTGCAATAATTATCAAAATGTGAAAGCTCAGGAATAAAGTAGAAAATAAGACTATCACAATGAGATTTACTTGAACTTTAGCAATTGATAGAGAAATTAATCTCTTTCAACTAAATACTTAGAAAATTAAGGTTCTACGTATATTACTAAGAAACATTTAATTCTGGTTTACTTTAATTAATTATATTTTGCATAGCTTCTTTCTTCTTTGCTTTTTTTCCTTCAACCATTAATGCCCATGGACCCTTCTAATATATATATATTTTTTATACATTAAGGAAATCATCTATTGTCTAGTAATTTTCAGGACTTTGTGCTAGGTTCTAGGAATAAAAGGGTAAGCAAAAAAGGGTCCTTACTTTTGTGTATATTTCTGTGGTGAGGGAGAAGCCACAAATAATTACTCTATGGAAAATAAACAGAATGGGATTAGCAGTGCATGAGAACACCCCTGTGAGAAGTCTATAGAGGAGAACCACCTTGCCCACCCATTGTGTGTCTGCCTTTCTGGCATAATTATGAATAGTGCCCTTACACTCTCAAAGATGTCTTATCCTATATAATAAAAGGCTAATTTGCAAATTGTCCCCATGGGCAGGAGTTCAATTGACCAGGAGTTAGACATTCACTGGCCACCAGGGGGCGGCATGGAACATGGCGATGAGGCACTGGCAGCGGGAAGCAGAGGAGGCACTGCTGGCTCTGATGGGCCCCAATGAGAGCGGGACCATGGTGGGATGATGAGGCAGGTGAGCGGATGGTGCCAGGCCAAGGCGGGTGAGAGCGGAGGCCCCAATCACCCCACTGGTCACCCCACAGATTGGGCCTGATCGCCAGCCTGGCCTAGGGACTCTGCCGGTGCATGAATTTCATGCACCGGGCCTCTAGTATTAAATAATAGGTAATATGACCATAGCACAAAACAGATTTTTACAAATGGTAAATATTTGGACTGTTTTGATGATTTTCCAGTGATGAAATAGAAAATTAAAGGGAGAAATGCACAGCTCCATGGGACAGGCAGAGCTTTACTTTGGAGTAACACAGATCACAGATATGTGACAGCTCACCACTAGATCTGTGATCTTAAAAATCAACCTAATTCTCTAAGCCTCAGAGTCATGATCATGTGAATTCTAGTAGCATCCTTAAGAATTAAAAGAGATGGTGTTCTTGAAAGGCCTGAAACAATGAACTTAAAATGTGTTAAGTCAGGGTTAATGGCTCTGCCATAGGAGAAAGTTCTCTCACTCGCTGACTTTTTAGAATAAGGGAACTCTCACAAGGTCCTTAAACATGGATAAAATTGGGGAGGAATTTTTGGTATTTTTAGGATGCCCATGCAAAGACTATTTTGAATTAATCAAAAGATAACGCAGACAAGTTCATTTTCAAACATGGAAAGAGAACTAGAGGACTGACATGGTTACCCCTTAAAGCATAATGTCTCTCCTTCACCTAGGAAAGTTGCATTGACTAACTGTGTTTATATTACAATCCCTTGCTTGAAATTCAAGGGAGAAGTTAAGCAATAGTTTACTATAGTAAAGAAAATCTTATCCAATATCTCAGAAATGGAAAAAGGAAGCTAAAATAAATATTATGTGTATGGAACAGACAAATGCCAGCTTAAACTGTCCAACTATTTTGGCATTCTTTATAACATGTGTCTAAGGCAATAATTTGATGTGACATGATGGATGCCTTTAATGAAATGTGAATCTGTATAGGGACTGTGGTTTGAAGAACCACCTGAGTTTACTGCAGGAGGATAATCTAACACAATGTGGAACACATGCTGAGCAGGTCTTACAAATGCAGGTCTTTAGCACAGTCACACTATAATGCTCAATGATTTATTTGATGTTTTCAGTAGTGTCCCATGTGATTTACATACATTTAAAAAATTAACATCTATGTAATAAAGAGGTAATATGCAAATTGGTTCTAACAGCATCACAGTAACAACCAATTTGCATATTAACAGGCCAGCAGGAGGCTGCGTGCGCAGCAGGGGGGCTTTTTGTGCCCGGGCACCTGCAGAGACAGGAGTCAGGCCTGGGTCCTGGGTGCCTGCAGAGGCGGGAGTCAGGCCTGGGTTCCAGGCACCTGCAGAGGCGGGAGTCAGGCTTGGGTCCCGGGCACCCACAGCATGGCGTCAATCAGTCAGTCAGGCCTGGGCCCATCACCAGTTAGACGGCATCTCAGGGTGAGGACCATCACCTCAGCCAGAACTCAAGATGGTCACCTGGCCTGGCCTGGCCCCTTTTCAGAAGCAGTCTCTTTCCTCCACGTACCCTGCAGAGGACAGACAGGGATGCCTAAGAGGCTGGGGTCATGGTGCCCCATCCGTACCCTACTCCCCTGGCCTCCTTCACCTGTGGCCCCCACAGAAGGGTAAGTATGAGAGCCCTTCCCCTGCTACCTCTCACCACTGTCTCCGGCCATCCCTCAGCACACAGGCATATTGGCTTTCAAACTTGCCCTACTCATTTCCTCTCACCCCCTTCCAGGGCCTCTGCTCTGGATGGGGCCGTTGGAATCCAGGGCTCTCGGGTTTTACAACAGCTGGGTGGAAAGGGTAAACAGCACCAAAGATGGCTGACATGGCCACCCACCTCTGCCTCAGCTTGGCCAATTAGTTCAGCCTCAGAACGTGGCAGAGGGGGTCCGTACTTCTCTAGCAACGGCTCTAGGGCCTCGGCCCCAGTACCAACCTCCTCTCCCCCTTGGCCCTCCCCATACTGGTGCTTGCTGCAGCTCTGTGTGCCTTATTTAACCACCCCTTCCTTCCCTGTTCCTACAAAGGAGGCTGCATCTTTGTATGTTATATTCATGTAAACTTTGTAACATTTGGGGGAAACAAAAAACAAAAAATGATGGCCAAGAGAATGCTGCAGTCAAAGTCCAGAGTCCGGCTCAGGACAACAGAGAGAAGGGAGAATTCCATAAGTTGGCTGATGCCAAGATATTTCTGAGTGACTGCCTGGCCTGTGACAGTTGTGTGACCACAGAGGAAGGAGTCCAAGTTTCTCAGCAGAACACCAAGGATTTCTTCCGTGTTCTGAACCGTTGCTTTGGTTTTCAGAATTCCCTGCTCCCCATCTGTTGGCTCCCTCCCTCTGAGGGGCACTGTCATCGTCACATGGGTGCAACTGGAATATTGTATCTCAAGAGGATTGCCCCAATGTATGTATCCTTTTATCCGACAATGAAAAAATCCTAAAGAATAAGAATGGAGACAGTCTACTGTCCTTTAGGCTTAAAAAAAACCCTGGAAGTGTCCTGCGAAGAGCTGAGACTTGGTTCTGTCTAGGTACCTCAGAGAAATTGGATGAGGAAATGGTCTGGTTTGGCCCTGACTTTACCCACTTATGTTACTCTTGAAGGTGTCTTTGCCACAATGTGAATAAACAGCCACATTTTGGAATAGGGGTTCATACGAAAGTCTGCATTCCCAACTTTTCTTGAAATAGATTTATGTTCTGCAGCTGTGGCCACCGTCCTGAGACCAGGTCCTGTCACTGGGAATCAGGGGGCACTGGAGTGGAGCCCCTCCCACCCCATGCCCTTTTACATTCCAGGATTGAGCTGAACTCTCTTTGGGGGAGGCCTGGCAAGCGTGACAAGTGTCATAGAGAAGGATAGAGAATGGAGAGGCGGACACCCTGCTCGGTACCTGCCTAGGTGGGGTCAGGCAGATGAAGGCCAGCCAGCCCTCCCCACAATTGGGTGAGATAGGGTCCTCTGTGTCCACCTCTCACCCTGTGGGCCCGGCTATTCCCCTCAGCTCTGGGCAGCCCTCTATGTTCCATGACAGCACACTCTGCCCTCACATGCTGCTCGCCCTAAATGAGAAGGAAGAGAGCAGTTGGTCCACAGACAACTACACAGAAAGATAGGGTTCACAGCTGGCGAGGGCAGTGGTGGTGCCTGGAGCCTCTCCTGCCCCTGTGGCAGCGCTAAGGTAGCAGTGAGCCAAGTGGTAAGGAGCAGCGAGCAGGCGGGTGGTAAGGAGCGAGGGGTCCCAGACTGTGAGAGGGATTTCCAAGCAGGCAGGCGGACATCCCCTGAGGGGTCCTGGACTGTGAGAGGGTACAGGCTGGGCTGAGGGACCCCCCTCTCAAATGCACGAATTTCATACACCGGGCCTCTAGTGTTTTCAAAATTTTCTAGAATTATTTTAAATAGTTGGCTAAATATGAGGTGTTTGGAGGTTTATCCTGCAGATCATTGACCCAGGAACTTTACCAAGTATTGCTCATTTTATTTATGTTTTGAAGACTCATGTGGCAATAAATATTTCCTCACAGTAAGGCCTATTAAAAAGTAAAGATATGTAACATTACATAGGTCAGGAATCAATTTTAGATAACGTTGGTAGTAAAATATCATCACCTTTATTTTTAAAAGTGCATTTTAGCTGAAAATATGATTAAAACATGTATTTGGATGATTTTTGGAGTTCTTTTTAAAAATTCTTTATTATTGAAAGTATTACATGTCTACCTTTTCCCCATTGTCCTCTCCCAGCCTGCCCCCCTCCCCCATGAAGGAGTTCTTAATAGCTTTTAGAAACTTAAAATACTTAAACTAGGTGTTTGACTAGTGACCTCAAGTATTCTGATTAGCAAATCATCATGAAAAAATTTTAACCATGAACAATGAGTAGAATTTTTCATATACTTTCTTATTATAAAACTAATCTTCTAATTGTTTTATACCTCTTAAGATATTGATTTCATACACTAGATTATATCCCATTTCTCTGTATCTGTTTTAACAAGTACATAAATCAGAAATGTACTCTAATAAAGGTTCCACTCATGGAGTATATGAGAAAGACTACTGTCCTATACTTGTATGTGTTGCAGACTGTTTTTCTAAATATTCTGCTTACATTGTCTTCTTACTCAATATCTGTCATGTAAATTGAAACATGCATTTTGAGATTGTGTTATAATAAGCTTTTGGGGAGTGGGAAAGGGGTGGAAGTGTTTCTTTTTCACGTCATTTTGGTTTCATCATGTGAGGAAATCAATTGGACATTGAAAGAGGAAATTTGGCCCTAGCTGGTTTGGCTCAGTGGATAGAGCATCAGCCTGTAGACTGAAAGGTCCCGGGTTCTATTCCGGTCAAGGGCATATACCTTGGTTGCAAGTACATCCCCAGTGGGAGGTGTGCAGGAGGCAACTGATCAGTGTTTCTCTTTCATTGATGTTTCCAACTCTCTATTCCTCTCTGTAAAAAATCAATAAAATATATTTTAAAAAAAAGAAAGAGGAAATTTTTGCTGGAAATGGAAGGAAACATTTACTATCTCTATGCTGTTTCTAACTTAAAAGGAACTGAACAACATCCAGGGATACCTTTTTAGTTAACTAGGCAATCTGTCTGACCTTTATGATTTTAGCTCTGCAGAATTATGTTTCTCTTCTGGGTTTATTGTATCCCCCCAAAATATGTTGAAGTTCTAACCCTCAATATCTATAATTATATCCTTATTTGGAAACAGAGCCTTTGCAGATGATAGCACTCAAAATAGTGAAGAGCTACTCACAATTTATTAGCATAGTTTTTCTGTATATATGTGGAGTGCAAGGGATTTTCATAGAATCAAGTGACAGTCAAATTCTAAGGTTCTCAAAAGCCACATTTGTGGTCCAGCTGGCATGGTTCAGTGGTTGGACATCAACCTATGAACCAGGAGGTCATGATTTGATTTCCTGTCAGAGCACATGCCCAAGTTATGGGCTTGATCTCCAGTGTGGGGTGTGCATGAGGCAGCTGGTCAATGATTCTCACTCATCATTGATGTTTCTATCTTTTTGTCCCTGTCCTTTCTTCTTTGAAATCAATAAAAATATATATTTTTTAAAACCACATTTGTCACCAGGCTATCAATATACTTAATAAAAGGTAATATGCTAATTAGACCAGGTCGACCGGCCATCTTCCGGTCATCCTTCCTTCCCTCCAGACAAAGCCACGGTGGTGGGGGCCAAGGCAGAAGTGGTTAGGGAGGATCAGACCAGCATGGGAGGGCAGTTAGGGGCAATCAGGCTGGCGGGGGTGGCAGTTAGGGGTGATCAGGCAGGCAGGCAGAGTGTTAGGGGTGATCAGGAAGGCAGGCAAGTGAGCGGTTAGAAGCCAGCAGTCCCGGATTGTGACCCCCCAAGGGGTCCAGGATTGGAGAGGGTGCAGGCCAGGCTGAGGACCACCCTCCCTGCACAAATTTCATGCACCGGGCCTCTAGTTAGGATATAAAACACAATTTTTCAGCATTCCTCTTCTGTGGTTGTTTCATACTCCATACTGTTCAACTGCAAGGAGAGGAAATGTGCCTCAGGTGAGTGTAGGATCTGACAGGAGGCAAATATGTCAGGTACCACAAAAGCCAATGTATTTTGTCACAATTTCATAGACCTAGTTTTCAGAGTCCTCTCAAGAGATATTCCTAGAATCATCAGACTCAAGGAATGATGAATCTATGGCTTCTTATCAAGCATTTCTAGATCTCTTAGTCCAGATGACATTTGCCAACATAGGTCATCAATAATAATAAAATAATAAATATGGTAATTAGACCAGACAGCTGAACGACTTTCCAGATGACCTTCCAGACAAAGCCAGGGCTATGAGGGCTGAGGACTTTGCACAAATTGTGTGCATCAGGCCTCTAGCTTTTACTATAATTTTTCTTTCTTAGAAATACAACATATTTTAATTTTATTAGGCTGCCAGGTAGACAGAGTTATGAAATTAACCTAAGGTCAGATTCTCATGACAAAGGAGGAAAGGATTTATTAATCTATTACCTAAATATAAAGGAATACAATATTAGTGGAATTAAGCTACTCTTCAGTAGTATTTGCATTTGGATCATGTTAAATACATTAAACCATTGAGTACTGTGCTGTACTCAGCTCAATAGTTCAGGTGTAGTATTACCCCTTGCAAAAGTAAAAATACACATAGACATTTACAAAGACCCTTATCAAAAACCAAAACGACATTCAACTTTGATCTTGATTGTGTGCAAATATGCTTTCCTTAATTCTATACCATCTAAGAAATTTCATAAATCTTGTTCTTCTGAATTTGAAAAGAGTACCTAGAAAAATACTCACACACACACACCTGCAAAAAAAAAAAAAAGACAATGGTTAATTTAAATGACTCATGAGACAACCATAGAGAATGTTAATTAAGGCATTTAATAAAGGCAAAGGACACTATAAAGAAGATGAATTCGGGAGAAAGAGAATTCGGGCAAGAATTGGGGGCCCAAAACCTTCCAGAAGCATATCCCTTAAGTACTTGCTGTGAACACAAGAATGTGTTTTGTTTCTAGATTGAATCACCAAAACTTGTGCAATAGGTACTGATTTGGGAAGATCTACTTCAAAGTTTGTAGTGGGGACTTTCATGACCCTTTGTTTACAAGAGTTAAGTCAGGCTGTCTAACTGGCTACTCTAGGAGTAAGCTATCAATAAACCAACTGGGCTGGGGTGCCACAAGGGAGTTTCAGATGTGAAACAGCACACACTAAATCATTAGTTAGCCCAATGCCTTTATTTTGGCCAAAAGTCAGTGCTGTATTTCCAGGCATCACCCAGAGATAAGCACAGAGCTGTGTGAATCCATGTGAAAGTACCTATGCTAAATGTGAACTGTATGTTAATTAGTATAGTGTCATTTTATAAAAATTAATTAAAGTATTAAAAATTCAAACAAATTCAAGTTTATTTTTCAAAATGTTAAGTATGCTTATATAATTAAATAGATTTTGCTATTTGAAAAATCATATATTAAGGATTTAAAAAATATATTTATGTATTTTGAGATAGAAACATCAATGATGAGAGAGAATCATTGTCTGGCTGCCTCCTGCACACACCACACTGGAGATCAAACCTGCAACCTGGGCATGTGCCCTGACAGGGAATCAAACCATGACCTTCTGGTTCATAGGTTGACACTCAACCACTGGGCCACTTGGGCTGGGCATCATCCTAAGGATTTAATAGCTTAAAATGATGAGCATTTATTTAGCTCCTTTTTTCTGTTATTTAGAAATTTTGGTTGAGCTCAGCTGAGCTAATCTTTGAGTGTAGAAAGAGTTTACTCATTTGTCTACAGTCAAGTGCTGGGTGGATTGAGCGCTGGTTACTTTGGAAGCCCTCAGCTGGAATGGTTCATATCTGCTTCACATGCTCTCTCATTTTTCAGCAAACACTTCAGGACTTGTTTAAATGGTGCCTTGGTATGGTTCCCAGCAATCTGCAAGGCTTTTTTTTTTTAAAAAAATTAGAGTTGACATATTGGTTTCAGGTGTTCAATCCAGTGATTCGACATTATATAACTTACTAAGTGATTATCCTGATAAAACTCATACCCATCTGACACCATACATGCATGGTTATTATATTATTGACTATATTCCCTATGCCATAGTTTACATCCTCATGACTATTCTGTAACAACCAATTTGTATATATATATATATATATATATATATATATATATATATGCACATATATATATATATATGTATATATATATATATATATATATATATATATATATATATATATATATATATAATTGATTTTTTTACAGAGAGGAAGGGAGAGGGATAGAGAGTTAGAAACATCGATGAGAGAGAAACATCGATCAGCCACCTCCTGCACACTCCCTACTGGGGATGTGCCCGCAACCAAGGTACATGCCCTTGACCGGAATCGAACCTGGGACCCTTCAGTCCACAGGACAACGCTCTATCCACTGAGCCAAACCGGTTAGGGCCAATTTATACTTCTCAATCCCTTCACTTTTCCACCCATCCCCCCCAATCACCCTCCCACCAAGCACCCTTTAAAATGTTCTCTGTATCTGTTCTGATTGTTTGTTTATTTTATTTTTTACGTTCAACTTTTGATAGATATGTATTTATTGCCATTTTATTGTTCATACTAGAAGCCCGGTGCACAAAATTTGTCCACTGGGGGGAGGGGGGGTGTCCCTCAGCCTGGCCTGCACCCTCTCGCAGTCCAGGACCCTTGGGGGATGTCCAACTGCTGGCTTTGGCCTGCTTAGGATCGGGCCTATGCCAACAGTTGGAAATCTCTCTTACAGTCTGGGATCTCTTGCTCCTTACTGCCTGCCTGCTTGCTGCTCCTTACCACTCAGCTCTCTGCATCTGTCCCCTGGTTGGGGGGGGGGGGGGACTGTGGGAGGGCTCCAGGGCATGTCCAGCCTGTCTCACTCAGTCCTCTTTGGCTGGACCCCAGTAGCAAGCTAACCTACCAGTTGGAGGAACTGCCCGCTGGTGGTTGGTGCACGTTATAGCGACTGGTTGACTGGTTGACTGTCTGCCCCCTGGTGGTCAGTGCACATCATAGTGAGCGTTTGAGCAGCCTTAACATATCATTAGCATATTATGCTTTGATTGGTTGAATGGCTGACTGGACGACCAGACACTTAGCATATTAGGCTTTTATTTTATAGAATTTTTAAAAATATATTTTATTGATTTTTTTACAGAAAGGAAGGGAGAGGGATATAGAGTTAGAAACATCGATGAGAGAGAAACCTTCATCAGCTGCCTCCTGCACACCCCCTACTGGGGATGTGCCCACAGTCAAGGTACATGCCCTTGACTGGAATCGAACCTGGAACCTCTCAGTCTGTAGGCCGACGCTTTATCCACTGAGCCAAACCAGTTAGAGCTATATAGGATTTTTTATCTTGGTTCTGAAGTCCAGTCTCAGAGCTGGTACGATGCCACTTATGTCACATTTTATTGGCCAAAACAAATGTCATAGGTTATGTTCTCCAGAAGCAGATATTCTTATGGTATTTGGGGTATAAGTTATTTATTATAGATTTACATCTATGAGAGAAACAGAGTAAACAGAATTTGGCTGAGAAAGTTTATATGCAATGCAGGTTCAATAGTCTCAGCCAATGTGGTGAACTCTGGAGTATGTCTTGCCTGTCCCATTGTCCTGCATTGAGCCACAGTGACTGGGCCCTTATTCTCTTCTTTTGCTTGTGCGCTGAAATTAAGCAACCTGGAAAGAAAACTACTTTAAGTGTTAGGGCTCTCTATAACTGACGCAGGGTGAAAACTGTCAGCTTACTGATAACTGTGCACCTCACAGCTGGGCAGTAAGCCTTTCCTTGAGGAGGAGCCTTGGCAGAATGTTTCTGAATCTACTGTAGCAAGTCAGAAGCCTAATCCAGATTCAAGGAGGGTAATAATAGATTTGAGCAGGTGGTAGGAACTATGACCATGTTTGCAAACTTTCATAATGTTCAGAAACACATTAAGTACAATTTTTACTAATACAAATGTATGTTATTAAATGAATTGCAAAAAAAAAAAAACAAAACAAAAGAAAAAGAATGCTGTCTAGTAGGTAGGTATGTTTTGTGGTAAGTCCATATAGAACCCTATTTATTCCTAGATGAAATGGTATGATCTCTCTACTCTTAGGTATAACTCTTGTCAACTGTACATTCAGTATCATAAATAAAATTCTTAGAATGGTAAGTGTTTTCACATTAGAATTAATGGCCTTATCCTTATCCTATTCTAGACAGGCAAAACGCTTTTATGTAATTTCATTGTCTGAAATATGGTTTGATTGGCAGTTATTGATTATTAAAATCTGATTTAGCCTGGTCTTCTGGAAAAAGAAACTTGGCCAAGAGGCCAAGAGGACTGAGGGGTAACCCAAGGTATTCATTTAAATTTTGTAATGATTCTGAGCAGAACATTTCTCATTCATGCATTCATCTTTTGTAAAATCAAGACCGCCATCTAAATTTGTTGTCCTCTTTATCTTTCACCCCTTTTAGTAGCACAAATTTTGTGACCTATGTTTTCAAAAATATTTTTATTTAAGACTTATTTCATTTAGTAAATGCTTCCAATTAAGTCCTTAGAGACTTCATTTATTCACTTTTATTTTATTCCATATTTTTAAAATTTAAATGCTTTATTGTTGAAATTATTCCATATGTCTCCTTCTTCCCTCCATTGACCTCTCCCTGGCCTCTCCCACCGCCCAGCACATGTCCCTGCCTCCCTACTGTCTGCCACTAGAGTATCTTTCATGAGTCCGCATTGTGATATCAGCTCCCTTCTCATTTTGCAGAGGTGAGCTATCAGATGTCAACTGCTCTATCTAGCAGTCTCCTGAAGTATGTTCCTCAAGTCAGCAGAAGTAATTGTGGAGGAGTAAAAGAAAGCCTGACATTCTTTTGCTGGGAAAAACATCAGTTGAGGGATCTGTTCTTTACATTAGGTAATGCTTGATAAGCGGTGGCTTACGGTGAATGACCCTGACTATGCAGCCTTCAGGGAGTTGTTCCTTTTACCTAGTGATGGGTCTCAGCTGTCAGTGTGACAGCCACTTGTCACAAAATACCCCAAACTATTCACTTTGATTCTAAACACTGTGCCACCAACATCAGTGACTATGTCCTGGACAAGACAAATGCTGATAAGGGAAAGGTATTTTATAGCTATCTAGACAAATTCATTGCAGCAGTACCGACAGTTAATGTAATCAGAGTGGAAGATTTCACTGTGTGGGATAGCACTGTTGCCATCATGTGCTGTGTCTCAATGGATTGAAAAGAAAAACACAAAATTATAAGTAAATAGCCCTTCAATAAAGGATGTGCTTAGAGTAATTAAGAACTATCTGAAAATGATATTATTTATTAATATTAGTATAGAGAAAAAAGTCTCAAGGAACAAGTAATAGAGAAGTTTAAGATGAATAACAAGAACTGAGATGGAGTAAATTTGAGCCATTCTTTGACTTTGTACTTAATTCATGATTATAAATGAAACCTATTGTAAATGTTATAGATGAAAGTTATATTTAACATGTTCAGATAGGTCCAAGCGTTTTTCCAAAACAGCAGCAGAAAAACAGCCTTGCTCCTTTTGCTGAAGTTCCAGACTGAGTCATCCAAAGGAAAATGCTTTCAAGCTATGCTATATATTTTTGGTCTAAGAATACTATTTTTTCTTCCTTGTTTCAGAGGGCAAGAAAGGTTGTTAAAAATAGATGGGGTCGGAATATACTATATTGACAAGTAGTTTATTCAGGAAAGTATTCTTCAGAAAACAAACAAAATTGGAGCAAGATTTGAATATAATGTGAAGAAATGAATAGAACTAATTAATGGATTCTGATATCAATGGATGAAAAAATACCCACCACGTTGCCTTGTGTTGTTGGTCTCCAAGCTTCCTTCCTGTTTTGCCACTTACCATCTTCATCAATCAATACAAATTACTAAAGAATATATGTTGTGCGTGATTTAGATATTTGGATCTCAGGCCCCACTCAGGCCTAGTATTGAGCAAATTTTCATATTAACTATGGAAAATGTGAAAAGAAGTAAAAACAGGAGAGGGGTTTATCACCTGTTGGTTCTTCATTGAATAAATCCCAGTTGGATTTATCTAACATTGATTAGTTTAGAATGGCAAGGTGCAGATATATCACCTCATGGTTAAATAGGGATTCCTTGATTCAGTTGAGGCACTTAATACATTTGCTTTTGGGGGAAAAAAAACCCAAACTTTATATTATATGTCTTAAATTATCCTGAATATCATGTTTTTAAATTTAGCATTTAGGGGAAACGTCATATATAAGTGTTTGGTAACTCAAGCTGCCACATTTTAAAACTATTTTTGTCCCCAAATGACTTCTCTTTTCCATAATCCCTTAAACACTTCATTAGAAATAGAAGACATGTTTCACCCATTGGCTGTTTAAATTTAAAATTCCACAGCTAAGAGGATCAAGTTGGCAGTGACTTGGCAAGTGTATTTTTCTAGTCTTTATGGTAAAGAAGCTAGGAGAGATCATTAATTGCATACATAGAGAATCTTGCATTATATCTTGGTCGTAAATCTTTTTTTCATTTTACAGTGAAGTCAGCTGAATTCAGATTTGTTTTTTATTTATGGTGTTTGCCTAGATACTTGAAATGGGTAAAGCAAAAGCAAGAAAAGATATTGATCAACACACATTACTGTGACATGTAAAGTTGATGTTACTCCGCAAACCAGAACTGAGCCACAGTTGACTACCCACCCCCATCCCACATACACATATTCAGTCACCGCCATCTTCTCCACCCAGCTCCAAAATAACATGGCAGGTTTTAAAGGGTAGAACAAGAAAAGCACAGGTGGTACCACCTACTGTAAATCCTTTAGTTCTTCTTAACTCAGTAACAGCTGTTGGTCTTTTCACAGTCTGTTAAAAGCAAAACAGGGCATAGAATGTGGGCTGTTGACAGTGTGCAACAATACCATTTGTTTGCTCAGATTATGACAACCAATGGCAGTTTGAAGGGTATTTATTTCTCAGGCTTTGGGTAAAAATTTAGGCCTGACTGCCTAACTTGCTAATAGTACAGTTGATAATAGGGCATATTGCAAGTTATATAACTACCATGTGTCTTAACCTCACTAATCTGAGAATGTGTATTATATATTTTAAAGGAATTTTAAGAATTAATGAGCATCTGTTTCATACTATCTGGGCATATGGGGGAGAGAGGTGAAAAGAAAAGGGAACAAACTGTTTTGAGGCCTGGTGATGTTGCCTTAAATGCCTCTTTGCAGTGAGGATAGGATTTCCCTCTCTCTTCACCAAAAAAGAAGGCTTTCTGCTCAAAGAGCCGTAGTGACTACAGGAAGAGGTAGAATCCCACATCTTGATTAGGACTGGGCCACTAAAGAAGAGTCTTGGGTATAGGGTTGGCCTTGTTGTTGCGTAAAAACTAATTCCAACTAGAATAATTAAAGGGGGGTGACATACATGGCTTGATTCAGGCTATCTTTGAGATCCAAGAGGGTTCACCTTGAAGGGAAAAGTATAGGGTGAAATAGTCTAGACTGTATCATTAATAAAACAGGCTAAAAGTGTTTCCATTAGGTCTATTTTTAAACAGAATACTAATTAAATCATAAACAATGGAAATGTTCAGAAAAATAGCAAGATTTACAACAAAACTAACCTCAGCCTGCCCAGACTGACGAGTCTGAGGATATCCTAATATTCTGACATTTTTTTTTCAGGATTAGAACAGCAGCTAAGTAAAGTAGAGCCTGTATATTGGTAGTAATTGAACCAAGAGTTGACAGGAGTTGGAAAAGACAAGGGCAAATAAAAGAACTTAGAGCATTTCCTTTATATCACGGGCAAACAGATGTATGGAAATGGTTCATCTTATTTTATGCACCTTAAGTATCTATTCCAGCCGTGGGCAAACTACGGCCTGCTTGAAATGAATAAAACTAAAAAAAAAAAAAAAAGACCATACCCTTTTATGTAATGATGTTTACTTTGAATTTATATTAGTTCACACAAACACTCCATCCATGCTTTTGTTCCGGCCCTCCGGTCCAGTTTAAGAACCCATTGTGGCCCTCGAGTCAAAAGTTTGCCCACCCCTGATCTATTCCATAGGAATAGGTCCTACAAAGGCACTGGGGCAGAGGGGAGGGGGGATTGATATCTAAAATACTAGAGGCCTGGTGCACGAATTCGTGCATAGATGGGGTCTAGCTGTCCTGTCCTGATGGGGGCCCATCAGGCTAGGCTGGTGGGGGGGAGGGGCCATAGGAGGTTGGCCAGATGGCCCACCCCTGATCAGGGTGGGGGGTCTGATTGGGGTTGGGGGTAGCTGGAGGGAGGGCAGCTCCCTCTGTGGTTGGTGAGATTCTCTTAATTTGACCTCTACTTTCTGAGACTGAACCTGGGTTTTCCCAACACTTCTTGACTTCATTCATGTGCTTTTAATTTGGGTGTGATCACTTCACTCTGATGTTTATGGCTCCTGCCTTTGAGCTGTTGTGTTGGTTACTGCCTCCTTCCCCCGCCCCTTCCTCCTTCCCACCCTCTTCTTCCTTCCCCCCTCCCTCCAGCCAGGTTTACTGAGTCAGTAGGTGACTCAACCTGAATGTTGACTCACTAGTCAAATCAGTGGGAGTTTATTAATTTGGCTCACAAAAGGGCTCATAACAAAGGTTTTAGGGGCTGATCAGGGGCTGGGCTGGCCAGGAGGGGCATGGCCAATCAGGGCCTGGAGGATCAGGCTGGTTGGCTGCCACAGTGTCCATCATAGTCACTGGTCGTTCCGGCAGTTCTGGTTGCTCTACTGTAACGGTCGCTGGGCTTTTATATATATAGATATAGATAACACCGTACAACGGTAAAATTGCAAAGGGTGTTAGAAATCACACATCCAAACTTCTTACCTTAGATACGAGAACACAAGCCTAGAAAGCTATCTCATTCTACCTTTATACAACCTTGACTATTCCTTCATTTCTACAAAATGTAGCCCTTAATTTTCAAATACTTATCTGGAACCTATACTTATAAACCCATGTATAATGGATGTATTCTGTCTTCTAAGAGGGTCTTCAAATAAAGACACTTCAAAACCCTATTTTTAAAAATTTATCTTTATTGTTGAAAGTATTACAGATGCTCCCTTTTCTTTCCCCCATTGACCCCTTGCCCCACCCCTGGCCTTCACCACACTATTTTTTTTAAATTCCACCTAATTTTTTCATTCTCAACTATGATTTTAGTTTTTTTTTTTAATTAGGTTTTTTTTATTATTATTATTCTATCTTTATAATTATGTCATTTAAAGTTAATATTTCTTTGTTGATTTTCTGTTAGGTTGATCTGTCCAAGAGCTGTCAATGGAGTATTGAGGTCTTCAACTATGATTATGTTTTGCTCTGTTTCTCCCTTTAGTTCTGTGAATAATTGTTTACTATATTTTGGTGCTTCCTGGTTGGGTGCATATATATTAAGAAGTCTTGCAAAAAAAAAAAAAGTCTTATGTTTTCCTTATCAGTACAAAGTGTTCATCTTTGTCCCTTGTTATCTTTAAATCTATTTTGTCAGATATAGATGTGACTACACCTGTTTTTCTGAGTGTGTTATTTGCTTGGAGAATCATTTTCCACCCTTTTACTTTGAGTCTACCTTTGTCTTTGCAGCTTAGATGTGTCTCTTCTAGGCAGTGTATGGTTGGGTTGTATTTTTTTTATCCACTCTGCAACTCTGTGCCTCTTTATTGATGAATTCAGACCATTTACATTTAGGGTAATTATTGATGTATGAGGATTTTCCTATAGCCATTTTACCTTTTGTTTTTGGGTAGCTCTGTGTCTCTATTGGTTATTTTCCTTTATGTTTCTGTCTATTGTTTTTGTTTGGTGATATTTCATACATATTTCCTCTTCCTTTAAGCTATATGTCCTGGTTTTGGGGGATTTTTGTGTGTGGTTACCATTAGGTTTATAAAAAATGAAGTTGTATATACATTGAGTGGCCAGATTATTGTGACTACCTGATGTTTGTAGGCAAATTAGCTATAATTTCACGCTGAAGTTGCTAGAGGGCCAGAACATTATGAATAGAGAAGCAGGTTGTTTACCACGACAGTGGAAGTGATTTTTTTTCTGAAGATATGGGTAAACAATGCGATTTAACAACCTTTGAACGTGGGATGATTGTTGGCGCTTGGAGCTATGGAGCGAGTATTGGCAAAACAGCCAAAGGCCTTTTCTAACACCTTTGCTGTCTGCAGATAAAACATGTCCAGTTCGCACAGGAACACAAGGATTGGACAGTCGAGCATTGGAAAAAAGTCATGTGGTCCATTGAATCATGTTTCCAGTTGCATCACGCAGATGGCACAGTGAGAATTTGGCAGAAAAAGCCAGCATGAAAGCGTGCACTCCACATGCACTCCACGTGTACTTCAAGCTGCTGGGGGCAGGTTATGGTTTGGGACATATTTTTCTGGCATGATTTAGGTCCTTTAATTCATGTGGAACAATGTCTGAATAGCACAACATACCTAAGTATTATTGCTGATCCTATCATGTTGATGGCGTATCGCAAAGGAGATGGCTTCTTCCAACAAGACAATGTGCCATGTCACGGTGCTCGTATTGCGCAGGAGTGGTTTCAAGAACATGAGGGAGACTTTACCTTGCTTAGGTGGCCCCTGCAATCACCAGATCTTAATCCAATTGAGCATTTGTGGGACAAAGTTAAAAGAGCCTCAGGCAGCTGGTTCCACAGCCATCAAATCTCACAGAACTGGACAGTGCTATTCATCAGGCATGGTGTCAGATTCCTCGCATCACCTTTCAACATCTTGTGGAGTCAATGCCCAGAAGAATCGCCGCAGTATTGAAGGCCAAAGGTGGCCCAACAAAGTACTGATGGGGTGGTCATAATAATCTGGCCACTCAGTGTATACCATAGTTGTTGATTTTTTTTTTCCTTTTGAGTGCATCTAATCTTCATATTCTTTTGTCAGTACAGACCTTTCCCTCTTGACTTTTTATGTTTTTGTTGTCACAAATCATTCTTATTTATGCTGTAAGTTTTTTTGTTTTGTTTTTTATCTTACTCATAGTGTTGTGACCTTATGTTGTTTCAGGTACAACAATTCCCTTCAGTATTTCTTGCAATGGAGGTTTTGTGGTTATAAAATCCCTCAGCTTCAGCTCTAGCTGGCTTGGCTCAGTGGATAGAGCATCGGCTTATGGACTGAAGCATCCCAGGTTGGATTCTGATCAAGGGCATGTATCTTGGTTGCTGGCTCCATCAACAGCCCTGGTTGGGGCACATGCAGGATGCAACCAATTGATGTGTCTCTCTCACATCAATGCTCCTCTCACTCTGTCTCTTCCTCTCCCTGCCAGTCTCTCTAAAATTCAATGGAAAAATATCCTTGAGTAAGGATTAACCAAAATAATAACAAATACCCTCAGCTTCTGTATGTCTGAGAATGTTTTTATTTCTCCTTCATATTTAAAGGATAATTTTGCTGGATATATTATTTACAGCTGGTAATTTCTCTCTTTCAGATGTTTGAATATTTGGTTCCACTCTCTTCTGACTTGTAGAGTTTCTGTTGAGAAGTCAGATGAAATTCTGATAGGTTTTCCTTTTTAGGTCACTTCCTTGTTTTTCCTGGCTGCTTTGAGAATTTTTTCTTTGTTATTAATTTTTGAAAGCTTCCATACCAAGTGCCTTGGGGAGGGCCTCTTTGGCTTGAGGTAAGTAGATGTTCTGTTTGCTTCTTGGATTTGAGGATCTAGTTCTTTCCATAGATTTTGGAAGTTCTCATCCACTATTTGTTTTAATAGATTCTACATTCTATGTTTCCTCTCTTCCTCCTCCACAATGACTAATGTTGCTCTTTCTTATTTTTTTATGCTCAGGTCTCTCTCTTCCCTGTACATCATTTCTAGATTACTATCTTCAATATCACTAATTCTTTCCTCCATCTGTTTGGTTCTGTTTTCCATGCTCACTAGTTTACTCTTAATCTCCTTAATTGCATGTTTCATTTCCAGGATTTCTGATTTTTTTTCGAAGTTTCAATCTCCTTAGTAAAGCACTCATTTTGTTCATTGATTTGTTTTCTGAGTGTACTAAATTGCCCGTCAATACTCTTTTGCATCTCATTGAGAAATTTCAGAATTGCAATCTTGAAATCTCTGTCATTTATATCACATATTCCCATGTGTTCCAGCCTGCTTTCTGGAGATTTTTTATTTTATTTCTAGTCATCATTGTGGTTGATATGAATGCTCACCATTTACTTGGTTATGATTTGCCCAATTTACTACTTTTTAAATATACATATTTTAAAACTGCTTTAAGTCATGTGGGGGAAGAGGAAGGGCAAATTTGACCCAGTGATCCCACTTCTAGGAATATATACAAAGAAACTAGAAACACCCATCAGAAAAGATATATGCACCCCTATGTTCATAGCAGCACAATTTACAATAGCTAAGATTTGGAAACAGCCTAAGTGCTCATCAGCAGATGAGTGGATTAAAAATCTGTGGTATATCTACACGATGGAATACTATGCTGCTATAAAAAAGAAGGAATTCTTACCATTTGCAACAACATGGATGGAGCTGGAGAGCATTATGATAAGCGAAATAAGTCAGTCAGAAAAAGATAAATATCACATGATCTCACCCATTTGTGGAATATAATGAACAACATAAACTAATGAAAAAAAAACAGATCCAGAGACAGAGAAGCATCGATCAGACAGTCAAACCTCAGAGAGAAGGTAGGGGAGGGTGGGGGTAAAGGGGAGAGATCAACCAAAGGACTTGTATGCATGCATATAAGCTCAACCAATGGACACAGACAGCAGGGGGGATGCGGGCATGAGCAAGGGGGCGGGGAGGTAATGGGAGGATAAGGGCACATATATAATACCTTAATCAATAAAGAAAGGAAAAAATTTAAAAAGCATATCTTTATTAAAATGATACTTTTAACCTATTATTTATATTTCTAGGAAGTTGATAATATTAAGATTCCATGTATCTATAGTGTATTTACTTAGGTTTTGTTTTCTGTGTTCCCTTTTTCTTCTTTTCAGCTAGTGCCTTTCTCTTGTTAATTCACATCAATTCCCCTTCTTTTGTTATCCTTCTGTTATAGTTATGCCAGTATAAGCATGTAGAATGCTGCATTAAAATATTATTTTATTCACATGTTTAATTAAAACGATGATCACAGAAAGAGCCTCTCCTTTGAAATCTACTCACATTCATGGGAAAAAATCATAATAAGGAAATACTTTTATTTTTCTTCCTAAACCTAAATAAAATTAGTCATTCAACAGCGAGTATGTATGGAGCTCAATAAGTTGTTTAATTACCACAATAGGATGGTGGTGGACCCAGAAAAGCTACAAATTCTGTATCAGTATCACTGTGCTGATGATGGTTTTACCTACACTGTGAATTTTCTCTGCTTTCCTCTAATTGAATACCATTCTTTACTAAAATTCTAATCTGTTGACTATTTTGAAGACTTTATCTTAAATTATAGCAGTTTATAAGTCTACTTATTAAATTGAACTACATTTTTTCCATATTCATTTATTTTGTATATAATACTGTGATATTTTTTCTGACATTTGCTGATAACCAGCATTTCTGATTTTGATGGACAAATTTAATTGTAAATATATTTTTCTCCTTTTTATGAAATCATAAACTAGCTTATTCATTTAGATTTCACCAAAATGAATTTACCATGTTACTTGCTTACCTTCAAACCTATAACTTTCATTCATTATTCTAAATTTATGAATCTTACACTAATTTTAATTGACGTTCATATTCATGTATATGTCATTTCAAGTTGCTGTTAAGAAATATTATGTCATTATGCCCAAATTTTTTATATTATAACTTCATAGTAATGTATTATTATTTCTAGTTTTTTTATGTAAGTGCATGATTAATAAAAAATATTATTTGTACATTTTATTTTTCCTATAATATATTTTTCTCATAGTCAGTGTTAATTTACTTTTAACTTTTTACTGAAATATATGACAGATAATAGAAATCTACACAACCATATGAACAATATGTATAGCAAAATTATTTTAAGGCAGACACCATTGGAACACACAACCCCATCAAAATGTAGAACATCACCAGCCTCCTTAGTTGCCCATGTATATCCTCTATCACCATCACAATCCCTTCCTTCTTACAAATGTATCTGCTATCCATTATTTTATATTAATCACTTTCCTTACCTGTAACAGTTGAAGGATCTGAACCAAGCCTTTGGTATGTAAGATTTTCCACACTGTGAATTTTGCCACTTGTATATTCATTGTTCAACATTTCTATGCTTTTGTATTTCCTGTAAAATGTCATATGGATGCAGAGGCTTGATCAGACTTAGGTGTACATTTGTATTGCACAATCTATACTAACAACAGAGGAATATGCAAATTGTCTGGGATGCTGTCACAGTAACAGTAACGAGCAAACAGCAAGGCTGCGTGGGGCTACCAGGCAAACAGTGGGGTGGCAGTTAGGGGCGATCAGCCTGGCAGGTAGGGGGGCCAGTTAGGGGCTATCAGGCAGGCAGGCATGTGAGCAGTTAAGAGCCAGTGGTAGCAAAGTATCCCCAAATTCAAGAAGATTGAAATCATAAAAAGCGTCTTCGCAGACCACGATGGCATAATATTAGAAATAAACTACAATAAAAACAACCCAAAATACTCAAACACCTGGAAGCTGAATAGCATGCTATTAAATATTGATTGGGTTACCAATGAGATCAAAGAAGAAATTAAAAACATCCTGGAAACTAATGACAATGAAAACACAACAATCCAAAACCTATGGGACACATTGAAAGCAGTCCTGAGAGGGAAGTTTATAGCTCTACAGGCCTATCTCAAAAAACAAGAAAAAATGGTAGTAAATCATCTAACTCTAGATCTCAAAGAATTAGAAAGAGAGCAACAAGAAAACCCCAGAGTGAGCAGAAGGAAGGAGATAATAAAGATTAGAGCAGAAATAAATGACATAGAGACCAAAAAAACAATACAGAAAATCAATGAAACCAAGAGCTGGTTCTTTGAAAGGATAAACAAGATTGATAAACCTTTAGCCAGACTCACCAAGAAGCAGAGAGAGAGGACCCAAATAAACAAAATCAGAAACGATAGAGGCGAAATAACAACAGACCCCACAGAAATACAAATGATTGTTAAAAAATACTATGGACAGCTTTACTCCAACAAACTAGACAACCTGGAGGAAATGGACAAATTCCTAGAAAAATACAGCATTCCAAAACTCAATCAGGAAGAATCTAAAAATCTCAACAGGCCAATAACTATGGAAGAAATTGAAGCAGTCATCAAAAAGCTTCCATCAAACAAAAGCCCAGGACCAGACGGCTTCACAGGGGAGTTTTACCAAACATTCAAGGAAGAACTAAAACCTATCCTCCTCAGACTACTACAAAAAATTCAAGAGGAAGGAACACTTCCAAGCTCATTCTATGAAGCCAGCATCACCCTAATACCAAAACCAGGTAAAGACAACACAATGAAAGAGAATTACAGGCCAATATCTCTCATGAACATAGATGCCAAAATCCTCAACAAAATCTTAGCAAATCGGATCCAGCAGTACATCAGAAAGATCATACACCATGACCAAGTAGGATTTATCCCAGGGATGCAAGGATGGTACAATATCCGCAAATCAATAAACGTGATACATCACATAAACAAATTGAAAGAAAAAAACCACATGGTCATATCAATTGATGCAGAAAAAGCATTTGACAAAATTCAACACCCATTTTTGATAAAAACTCTCAGCAAGGTGGGAGTAGAAGGATCATACCTCAACATAATAAAAGCCATATATGATAGGCCCACAGCCAACATCATACTCAACCGACAAAAACTAACACCATTTCCCCTAAGAACAGGAACAAGACAGGGATGCCCCCTCTCACCACTCCTGTTCAACATAGTACTGGAAGTGTTAGCCATTGCAATTCGGCAAGAAGAAGAAATAAAAGGCATCCAAATTGGAAAAGAGGAAGTAAAACTGTCCTTATTTGCAGATGACATGATATTATACATACAAAACCCTAGAGATTCCATCAAAAAGCTACTAGACTTAATACATGAATTTGGCAATGTAGCAGGATACAAAATTAACCCCAAGAAATCTGAGGCACTTCTATACACCAATAGTGAACTTTCAGAAAGAGAGATTATAAAAACAATCCCGTTTACCATTGCACCGAAAAAACTAAGCTACCTAGGAATAAACTTAACTAAAGAGGTAAAAGACCTCTACTCAGAAAACTACAGGACGTTGAAAAAAGACATAGAGGAAGACATAAACAGATGGAAGAACATACCGTGTTCATGGATTGGTAGAATCAACATCATTAAAATGTCCATACTACCCAAAGCAATCTATAAATTCAACGCACTTCCCATTAAAGTACCAACAGCATACATCAGAGATCTAGAACGAACTTTCCAAAAATTCATCTGGAATAAAAAAAGACCCCGAATAGCTGCAGCAATCCTGAAAAAGAACAAAGTAGGTGGGATCTCAATACCAGATATCAAGTTGTATTACAAAGCCACTGTTCTCAAAACTGCCTGGTACTGGCACAAGAATAGGCATATAGATCAATGGAATAGAATAGAGAGCCCAGAAATCGGCCCGAACCAATATGCTCAATTAATATTTGACAAAGGAGGCAAGAACATACAATGGAGCCAAGATAGTCTCTTCAATAAATGGTGTTGGGAAAATTGGACAGATATATGCAAGAAAATGAAACTAGACCACCAACTTACACCATACACAAAAATAAACTCAAAATGGATAAAGGACTTAAATGTACGACAGGAAACCATAAAAATTCTAGAAGAATCCAAAGGCAAGAAAATCTCAGACATATGCCGAAGCAATTTCTTCACTGATACAGCTCCTAGGGCACTTGAAACTAAAGAAAAAATGAACAAATGGGACTACATCAAAATAAAAAGCTTCTGCACAGCAAAAGAAACCATCAACAAAACAACGAGAAAACCCACTGTGTGGGAAAACATATTTGCCAATGACATATCTGATAAGGGCCTAATCTCCAAAATTTATAGGGAACTCATACAACTTAACAAAAGGAAGATAAACAATCCAATCAAAAAATGGGCAAAGGACCTAAATAGACACCTTTCAAGAGAGGACATTCAGAAAGCCAAGATACATACGAAAACATGCTCAAAGTCACTAATCATCCGAGAGATGCAAATCAAAACAGCAATGAGGTACCATCTCACACCTGTCAGACTGGCTATCATCAACAAATCAACAAACGACAAGTGCTGGAGAGGATGTGGAGAAAAAGGAACACTTGTGCACTGCTGGTGGGAATGCAGACTGGTGCAGCCACTATGGAAGACAGTATGGAGTTTCCTTAAAAAACTGAAAATGGAACTCCCATTTGACCCTGTGATCCCACTTCTAGGAATATATCCCAAGAAACCAGAAACACCAATCAGAAAGGATATATGCACCCCTATGTTCATAGCAGCACAATTCACCATAGCTAAGATCTGGAAACAGCCTAAGTGCCCATCAGTAGATGAATGGATTAGAAAACTGTGGTACATCTACACGATGGAATACTATGCTGCTGTAAAAAGGAAGGAACTCTTACCATTTGCAACGTCATGGATGGAACTGGAGAGCATTATGCTAAGTGAAATAAGCCAGTCAATAAAGGAAAAATACCACATGATCTCACTCATTCATGGACAATAGAGACCATTATAAACTTTTGAACAATAATAGATACAGAGGCAGAGCTGCCTCAAACAGATTGTCAAACTGCAGCGGGAAGGCCGGGGAGGGTTGTGGGGCAGGAGGTAGGGGGGTAAGAGATCAACCAAAGGACTTGTATGCATGCATATAAGCATAACCAATGGACATAAGACACTGGGTGATAGGGGAGGCTAGGGGACTGTCTAGGGCGGGGGGATAAAATGGATACATATGTAATACCCTTTGTAATACTTTAAGCAATAAAAAAAAAAAAAAAAAAAAAAAAAAAGAGCCAGTGGTCCTGGATTGTTAGAGGGATGTCCAACTGCCAGGGATCGGGCCTAAACCAAGAGTTGGACATCCCCTGAGGGGTCCCGGATTGGAGATGGTGCAGGCTGGGCTTAGTGGACCCCCTCCCCCCCATGCACGAATTTCATGCAACAGGCCTCTGGTCTATATATAAGGCCTTTAGCATAACCATGGTGGCACTCTGTCCTTTCAACACCAGACAATAAGTTAGGTTGTCTCTTGTAGAGCTGTTTTTCTGATCTACTATATAATTACCCCTTGATTTAGTTCATGCAGAAAAGTCAGGATAAATATTTGATTTTTTTTTATTGACTAGTTTTCAAAATAATGAAATGGTTCTCTATTATTCTTCATAGTTGACTGGGTAGCTATTTTTAAAAATTTCAGTAAGAATTCATGATTTAAACACAAGTCACAGGTTCAATTATTTGCACATATTATACTTATTTAAGTTGAAATTTTCTCAAAATTGGCCAGTGGAAATCTCTTAGATATGGTTCCTAATTATGTTTGTCATAACTGATAGTTTTGATAACTTTTAAAATTTTTAATATGATAAAATGTTCAGGCTCTTATTGTATATTCCCTGCTCTAGACTTGGAAATAGCCATTTTACCAAGAAGTCCTAGTCTCTGTTGTGGGCCGTGGTATTTCAAGATTATAATTTGAGTGGTGTGGATGCTCATTGCTCTAGGCTAGTCATTGATTTTAGTACTCTGCTGAGGACTGTGTTAGGAAATACGTGTATATATTTTTATCTTATTTTTTTCCACACTAATAAGTCTGGTTCTCAAAAACAAAAGTATAATTGGGATATCTTATAATTACTCATTGCTTTATCCTGCATTTAACACAACTACCTCTTGCCTCACATTTTCTTACCTTGAAATATCAAATATTTTTATCTATTTACTTATGCCATAAAACTTGTTTGTAAAAACTACAAAGAAATACAGAAAAATGATTATTGTAAAGGTCAGAAGAAAATTCATATGATGATGTAATTTTCTTTCTTTTCTAAGCCTTTAATTCTGATTCTCAAATAACCAAATACATTTTTTCTTTTCAGTAAAAAGTAACAGAATTTTCTTTGTGTTCATTCTCATTCAATGTTCTCAGATATATCATATGATATTATTGTGTTTTAAAATATTTAATTTATATATATATTTTATTGTTATTTAGTATATAATTTTTGTATTTGTTCTGCCCTCTTATTGTTGCTTTTTCTTGAAAACATTTAATGTATTTGGGTTTATTTGCCTCTTAATATTTAGTGTATTTCTTTGGGATTCATTTTATCTTTATTTAAATTATTATTTTAGCATACCACTTAAATTTTAAAATGTTTTTATGTGGTGCATTCCATCAGATATATAATTATTATCTAATCCTTGAATATATTCAATTTATCCAGTTATCCCTGTTAGGGTTTTTCCAAATTTTACCAGAATGGTAAGTTAACAAATTAACCTATAATAGCTTCATGGATGTTAATTGTATGTGTTTGAGCCTTTGGTGAGACATAAGACTTCTTTGTCTACAGTACAGCAAGCAACATGAGCTTCATGTTTATGTCAACTTGTCTTGCTTCACAATTTCTATTTTCTTTTAATTTTTATTCTTTTGCTTTTGTGGTGTGTGTGTGTGTGTGTGTGTGTGTGTGTGTGTGTGTGTGTGTGTGAGATTTCTCTTTTCAAATTCAATTTATACGGGTGACATCCCATATAATAAAGAGGTAATATGCAAATTGACCATCACACCCTTGCACAGGATGGCCACGCCCATGTTGTCACAAGATGTCTACCCCCATGTCATCACGAGATGACCATCACATGATGGCTGGCATGGGAGGGCCGTTGGGGACGATTGGACCAGCAGGGGAGAGCAGGTAGGGGTGACCAGGCTGGCAGGGGAGGGCACTTGGGGGCAACTGGGCTGGCAGGGAAGGGCAGTTGGGGGTGACCAGGCTGGCAGGGAAGGGCAGTTGGGGGGGACCAGGCCTGCAGGGGAGGGAAGTTGGGTGTAATCGGGCTGGCAGGGGAGTGGTTAGGGGGTGATCAGGCAGGCAGGCAGGCAAGCAGTTGGGAGCCAACAGTCCCGGATTATGAGAGGGATGTCTGATTGGCAGTCGGACATCCCCTGAGGGGTCCCAGGTTGGAGAGAGTGCAGGCTGGGCTGAGGGACACCCCCTCAGCCTCTAGTTGGTTAGTAAGATTATATAGATTTCCAGTTGGTTAATAAGATTATATAGGCTTCCAGTGTACATTTAATGACACATAATCTACATGCTGCATTGTGTGCCCACCACCCAAAGTCAAACATTTGACCCCTTACCCTTTATTATCCCCACCTTTGGTAGCCACTGTGGTTTGTGTATATGAGTTTCAGTTTTATATCCCACATGAGTGAAATCATATGGCTCTTCACTTTTTCAGTTTGACTTATTTCACTTAGCATGATATTCTCAAGGTCCATACATGTTGTCACAAATGACATTTTTCATATTTTCTTATGGCTAAGTAGTATTCCATACTATATATGTACCACATCTTATTTTCCCAATCATCTATTGAAGGATACTTGCTTTGGTTTTTTCCTTGTCTTGGCCATTGTGAATACTGCTACAACAAACATAGGGGTGAATATATCTATGCAAATAAATGTTTTCAAAACTTTTGGATATATGGTAACTATTTTAATAATTTTTTGAGGTAGCTCCATATTGTTTTGCATAGTAACTGTACCAGTTTACATTCTTACCAGCAGTGAATGACAGTTCCTTTTTCTCCACAACCTACCTGTATTGTTGATAATAGCCATTATAACAGGTGTGAAGAGGTATCTCATTGTAGTTCTGATTTGCTAGTAAAGTTGAGCATCTTTTCATATATCTGTTGGCCATTTGTAAGTCTTCTTGGAAGAAGCATGTTCATGTCCTCCGACGATTTTTTATTGGATTGTTTGTTTACTTGGTGATAAGTTCTATAAGTGTTTCAAATATTTTGGATATTAACCCCTTGTCAGAGCTATCCTATCTAATAAAAGAGAAAAATGGTAATTGGCGTACGGCGATACCCTTTTCATTGGCTAATCAGGGCTATATGCAAATTAACTGCCAACAAGATGGCGGTTAATTTGCATATGTAGGCACAATGCAGGGAGGCGAAAGGGAAAGCAGGAAGAAGCCCCCTGCCACTGACAGTGATCGGAAACCCAGGGGGGAGCTAAGAGCTGGGGGGCAGGGCAAAGGCGGTCCTGGGGCCACCTTTGCCTGCCCCCCAGCCATGATCGGAGAATCAGGCGCCTTTTCCGCCCTGGCCAGTGATAGCAGGAAGTAGGGGTGGAGCCAGCGATGGGAGCTGAGCACGGTCGAAGCTGGCAGTCCCGGGAGCTAGGGGACCCTTGCCTGGGCCTAAAGTGAAGCCCACGATCACGGGGCCGCTGCAGCTGCAGGTCCCCGCTGCCCGAGCCGGACGCCTCAGCCAGAGGCATTAGGCCTGGGCAGGGGCGGAGCCTGCAACCGCGGGGAGCTGGGGGTCCCCTGCCCAGGCCTCACACCTCTGCCAGAGGCCTCAGGCCTGGTCAAGGGGCCGATCCGGTGATTGGTGATCGGAGGGTGATGAGGGTCAACTCCTCTGGCCGAGGCATAAGGCCTGGGTGGGGGGCGGAGCTGGGGGTTGGGGGGATATGATGGTCCCCTTGTCCAGGCCTGAAGCCTGGGTCAGAGGCATCTGGCTTGGGCGGGGGGTGGAGCAAGCGGTCAGAGGGAGATGGGGGTCCCCTGCCCGGGCATGATTCCTGGGCCAGAGGCCTCAGGCCTGGGCGGGGGCCAGAGCCAGTGATCAGGGGGTGATGGGGGTCCCCTGTCCAAGCCTGACACCTCTGGCGGAGGCATCAGGCCTGGGCAAGGGGCCGATCCTGCGATTGGAGGGTGTTATGGGTCAATGCCTGAGGGCTCCCAGTATGTGAGAGGGGGCAGGCTGGGCTGAGGGACACTCCCCCCCCCCCCACACACACCCAGTGCACGAATTTCGTGCACCGGGCCCCTAGTTGTTTATAAATATCTTCTCACATTAAGTTGGCTGCCTTTTTTGTTGCTGTTGGCAGTTTCTTTTCTTGTGCAGAAGTTTTCTTTAGCTTGCTATAGTCCAATTCATTCACTTATTTATTTAATATATCTTTATTGTTGAAGTATTGTAGATATATCCTTTTTCCTGATTGACTACTTCTAGCCAGCACATGCCTCCAAACTCAGGCCTTCACCACACTATTGTCTTTGTCCATTGGATATGCATATGTGCATAGAAGTTCTTCAGTTGATCTTTTCTCTTCCATCCAGCCACCATCTCAACCCCTGTTTTCCCTTGAGATTTGACAAAGTGTCCCAGGCTTCTATGTCTCTGGAACTATTTTTTTCATCAGTTCATTTTGTTCAATAGAGTTCACATATGAGTGAGATCACATGATACTTTTCTTTCTCTGACTGGCTTATTTTTCTTAGCATAATACTCTTCAGGTCCCTCCATGCTGTGTCAAAGGGTAAGAGATCCTTCTTTTTACTGCTGCATAGTATTCCATGGTATATCTATACCACAGCATTTTTATCCACTCATCTACTGATGGGCACTTGAGCTGATTCCAGATCTGAACTATCATAAATTGTGCTGCTATAACATAGGGGTGTATATATGCTTTCTGGTTGGTGTTTCAAGTTTCTTAGGATATATTCCTAGAAGTGGGACCACTGGATCAAATAGCAGTTCCATGTTTAAATTTTTGAGGAAACACCATACTTTTTAAAATAATGTCTCTACCAGTCTGCATTCCCACCAGCAGTGTACTAGTATTCCCTTTTCTCCACATCCTTGCCAGCACTTGTCATTTGTTGATTTGTTGATGATAGCCATTCTGACAGGTGTGAGGTGATACCTGATTGCTGTTTCAATTTGCATCTCTATGATGAATGAATTTGGCAATGTATCAGGAAAAAATATATATTAACACCCAGAAATCAATGGCATTTTTATACACCAATAATGAATTCTCAAAAAAAGAAACTAAAAAATAATTCCATTTACCCTTGCAACAAAAAACATTAAGATACTTAGGAATAAACTTAACCAAGGAGGTAAAAGACCTGTACTCAGAAAACTATAGGACATTGAAAAAAGAGTTAGAGGGAAATATAAACAAATGGAAAAATATATTGTGTTCATGGATTGGTAGAATTAACATAATTAGAATGTTCATACTACACAAAGCAATCTATAGATTCAAAGCAATCCCTGTTAAAATACTAACAACATATTTCACAAATCTAGAATAAATACTCCAAAAATTTATATGGAACCACCAAAGACCCTGAATAGCTGTGCCAATATTGAGAAAGAAAACAAAGTAGGAGGGATCACAATACCAGATATCAAGTTATACTATAAAACCACTGAAATCAAAACAGCCTGGTACTGGCACAAGAACAGGCATATAGATCAATGGAATAGAACAGATATCCCAGAAATCAACCTAAGCCAACTCAATTAATATTTGAAAAAGGAGGCAAGAACATACAATGGTGTCAAGACAGTCTCCTCAATAAATGGTGTTAGGAAAATTGGACAGATACATGCAAAAAAATGAAACTAAATCACCAACTACACCATACACAAGAATAAATTGAAAATGGATGAAAAACTTCAATTAAGTTGTGAATCTATAAAAATCCTAGAAGGAACCATAGGCAGCAAAATCTCAGACATCTCTCATAGCAATATGTTTGTGGATACATCTCCTAAGGCAAGGGAAACTAAGGAGATAATAAACAAATGGGACTACATCAAAATACAACACTGCTGCACAGCAAAAGAAACCATCAAAATGAAAAGGGAGCCCACTGTATGAGAGAACATATTTGCCAATGATACATCTGATGAGGGGTTAATATAAAAACTATATAAGGAACTCATACAGCTCAACAAAAGGAAGAGAAACAATCCAATTAAGAAATGGAAAAGAATCAAAATAGACACTTCTCCAAAGTGGACATACAGATGGCCAAGAGACATAAGAAAAAAATGCTCAAAGTCACTATTCATGAGAGAGGTACAAATTAAAATGACCATTCATTTATTTTTGCCTCTACTTCCCTTGCCTTGTGGGTCAAATTCATAAAATCTTCTCTAAGACCAAGGTCCATAAGTTTAATTCCTATATTTTCTTCTATGTAATTTGTTGTCTCAGATCTTATATTTAGGTTGTGATTTGTTTTGAATTGATTTTATACATGGGGACAAACTGTAGTCTAGTTTCATTCTTTTGCATATAGCTTTCCGATTTTCCCAGCACTATTTATTGAAGAGATTTTCTTTTCTTTATTGTCTGTTTTTGTTTCATTTTTCAAAAATGATTTGCCTATGTACATGTGATTTTATTTCTGGTTTCTCAGTTCTTTTGGATTGGTTTGTGTGTGTGTGTGTTTTCTGCCAATACCATGCTTCCCAGTTTCTATGGGGGTAACACGATGTGTCTTAGAAGGATGCTGCACATGCAGTGGGATTGCATCACAGATGAAAAACTTTGAGCCTAAAACACCTCAGCATTTTTGTAATGTGCTGAAAGCTATCTTCACTAACCTTTTCCCTGTAAAAGATATTACCCTTGAAAGTAGTTATCTACTTAGCAAATAAACCTGCTATCTGCTTCAAAGAAAAGTTTTATCTCTCTACCCCACTTCTCTTTGGTATACAATCATCCTTGAAAAGATAACAAAGACAGAACAAATTCCATCAGTACCTCTGTTCACAAGACATGCCAAGAATGTGCAAGCATCATAGAAAATTGCCAACATCCCAACAATGCCTTTTTATTTGTTGTTTTTCTTTGGTCTCTGTCAATGAGCAAGACTTTCTTAGTCATTCTTTAATTTTCATCATCTTAACATTTTTGAAGATTTCAGGTTTGTTACTTTGTAGGGTGTCCCTCAATTTGAGTGGCTTTATAATTTTTCATACATAGATTGACTTTATGAACTTTTAAAAGAATATTACAGAAATAATGTTCTGTTCCTTGTTTATCCCATTCAATTTGTCTCATCATTCATAATGCTAACTTCTTAAAAGTGATAGCTAATATATTTCTTCATTAAAAATGAAGAAGAGTGCCCTGACCGGCTTGGCTCAGTGGATAGAGCGTCAGCCTGCGGACTTAAGGGTCCAGGGTTCGATTCCGATCAAGGGCATGTGCCTTGGTTGCGGGCACATCCCCAGTGGGGAGTGTGCGGGAGGCAGCTGATCGGTGTATCTCGCTCATTGATGTTTCTAACTCTCTATCCCTCTCCCTTTCTCTCTGTAAAAAAAATCAATAAAATATATATTAAAAAAAAAAAATGAAGAAGAGATCCAAGATGGTGGCCGACAGGACTTCAGTGAGGAAGAGAGTGTTAGTGAGTGAGGGAGCAGAAGAGGAGTGCGTAGACATGTGAGGTGTGTGTGTGACAGTTATATTTCGCAGGACTGTTGGGGGCTGGCAGACCAGGCTCCCCTAGCAGGGCAGCCTCTGCAACCACTGAAATCTCTCCTGGGGCAGCTGGCTCTGCCACAGAGACCGCGCCAAATTGAAGGGGAGAGCAGCTGTGACTGGGAGCCCAGCCTCACCTCCACCCGGGTCGACCTTGGACACTACCCAGGACCCTACAGCCACATGGGCCAGGGACCAGATGCCTCGGCTGCAAACCCATGAACACCAAGACTCCAGCTTCCCCAGCTGTGGGTGCCTAGAAAGTTTGTCCGGGCAGACAAAATGGCAGCCAAATAGGCAGACAGGTCTGGCGCCTTCTCACAGAACAGATAGAAAAAACAGCTGAATCAAATAATATCCACCCGGAATTGGTGAATTAAACACAGCTGGTGAGACAATCCGAGGACAGAAAGGTCAGAGAGCCTGGAGACCAGCAGGATCAGGAATCTGGGCTGGAGGGAGAAATGTGCTTAGCTGGGACTAGAGTCTCAGAGGGAGACTGCACTGCACCAAGTCCACATACATTGGGGACACGTGTAGCACTCACCTGTGGAAGGGTGTCCACAGGGCTATTATTATTAATAAGAACCATGCCTTTCAGCAAAGAGAAAACCATAATTTGTTGTAGCAATATCTTTACTGATACAGCTGATTTTAAAAAGATTCCCAGGTGATTTTAATGTGCAGCCAAGGTTGAGAACCACTGTCCTAGTGCAATGGAAATTCAGGAGAAAATAAACTAATGGGACTACATCGAAATAAAAAGCTTTTGCACAGAAAAAGAAACCAGCAACAAGACAACAAGAAAACCCACTGCATGGGAGAACATGTTTGCCAATTTTATCTCAGATAAGAGTTTAATCGCCAACATTTACAGGGAACTCATACAACTTAACAAAGGAAGATAAATCCAATAAAAAAATGGGCAAAGACCTAGTCACTTTTCGAAAGAGGACATAGAGAAGGCGGGGAGACATATGAACATGCTCAAAGTCACTAATCATCCAAGAGATGCAAATCAAAACAATGAGTTACCATCTCACACCTGTCAGAATTGCTATCATCAATAAATCAACAAACGACAAGTGCTGTCAAGGATGCAGAGAAAAAGGAACCCTCGTGTACAGCTGGTGGGAATGCAGACTGGTACAGCCACTGTGGAAAACAAGTATGGTGTTTCCTCAAAAAATTAAAAATGGAACTCCCATTTGACTCAGTGATCCCACTTCTAGGAATATATTCCACGAAATCAGGAAACACCAGTCAGAAAGGGTATACGCACCTCTATGTTCATAGCAGCACAATTTACAATAGCTAAGATTTGGAAACAGCCTAAGCTCCCATCAGCAGATGACTGGATTAACAATTGTGGTACATCTATATAATGGAATACTATGTTACTGTAAAAAGGAAGGAACTTCTACCATTTGCAGCAGCATGGAATGACCTAGAGAGCATTATGCTAAGTGAAATCATCAGAGAAAGATAAATGATCTCACTCATTTGTGGAATATAATGAACAACATAAACTGATGAACAAAAATAGATCCAGAGACAGGGTAGCACTGAACAGACCATGCAACCTCAGAGAGAAGGCCAGGGAAGGGGTGTTAGAGATCAATCAAAAGATTTGTATGCATGTATATTAGCATAACCAATGGATACAGACACTCTCACGGTGAGGGCTTGCCCTTGGGGGAAGGAATGGCTGGAGGGGGAGGGGGGTAAATTGGAGAAAAAAGGAGACATGTAATAAAATAAAATAAAATTACTGCTGGAAAGTGAATCTGTGCCCAGATACCTGGTGCCTCGAGGTGGCTGTGGTCCATAAACACTCTCATTCACAGGTGGTATTCTTGAGCCTGTTGTGGTGCAGACATTGTTAATTTATTGTCCAGAAATTTAATACTCCAACTAGTCATAGTTGTTGAACTTTTACTTGGCAAATCCCTTTACTCCTTCTGTCCTTAGTAAGCAAATGTGCTCTACCTGGGGTGGTTGTTCCCTGCTTTCTGAGGTTTCCCATGGCCTACTGTCCCTGTGGTCTCCCAATACAGACAGTGCTGCACTGTCTCCTACATTACGCCCTGCTGCCTCCGCACTTGTTACAATGCCTTCTGTCCTACTGCCTGTTGGTGCCTGTTTTCTCCTACAATAAACCTCTGCTCCGACCCCTTAAAAAATTACTGTTTTCCATTTAATTGAATGAGTATTTTATAAGAAGCTTCTTTGTAAATATTCTGGTCCACATCAAACCTTTACTATGTGTTTTATTATAACTAGGGGCCCAGTGCACGAATTCATGCACCCTGAAAGGAACCGTGGACCGTGAGGCTGCAGTAGGCATAGTGCTGGGTCTTGGCTCATCCTCCACAACCCCACCTGGCCCCTCCCACCACAGCCCCCAGTCCCCTGTCTGCCAGCAGCCCTGCTCCCACAGCCGCTGCTCCCACGCCCCATGCACTGACGGTGCTAGCCCCACTTGCACCTGCTGATGATACAGAGTGATTGGGGCCAGTGCCAGCAACAGGTATGAGTGGGGCTGGTGCCATCAGCAAGTGTGAGTGGCAGCTGCTGCCCTGATCACCCCTCAGGATCAGGGGGATGTGGAGAAGTCTTTGGGGGTGATCAGGGCTGGCAGCCACCACTTGCACCCTCTGAAGGTGCTGAGTGATTGGAACTGGCACCAGGAACCAGCAGTGGTGTGAGCAGTGGCTCCAGTGCTGGCTGCAGGTGTGAGTGGGGCTGGCACTGGCAGCAGGTGTGAGTGCCAGGTGGTACTGCAGCGTGCATGGGAACAAAGCATTTTCAGTAACCACCAGAAGCTCACCCCAATGACAGCGACCAGCCTCCTGCCTTGGTCTGGCACCCCTGCTCACCTGCTCCGCCATCCCGCCTCGGCCAACGCCCGTCATGTTCCGCACATGCCACCTGGTGGTCAGTGCTCACAATAGCAACCGATTGTTCAGTTGTTCGGCTGTTTGGTTGTTCTGGTTGTTTCGCCAAGTAGTCTATTTGCATACTAGCCTTTTATTATATAGGATTAAAGATTTTTGCATAAATTCATTATTGTTCTGATGATTAAAAATAGTGATTTCTAAATTCCATTTCTCTATTCTGCATTTATTTATTGCCATTCTAGTTCAAAGTAGAGTTTTCTTATTTATGTATTCATTTATTTATTTACAGGAGTATGCACTCATGAATTTCCAGTTCATTTAATAGATTACAATGCATTTCTAACATTATTTATTTTAATTCTTAAATTTTCCAAGCTTTGGCAACTGTGAGCCACTTCAAACTAGTTTCAGAGTCTTTTGACAGTTTTACAGTCCTAACATTTTAAACTGTAAAATTTTTTTAGAAAACAAGATATAAACACTAGTTGCGCTCTAACAACAATACAGTATCCAACATCATTCAGCAGGAAAAAGGAGAGGAAAAAGAAGGGAAGGCAAAGGCAAGAAGAAACTCATTTCACTTTAATTTATATTTGTTCCTCATTTTTATCTAACATTATTTTTAAGATATATATAGACCATATATATATAGTAATATTATATATACAGTTATATTAATATCTTAGCTAATAAAGAGGGTATATACAAATTGACCATCATGCTGTAATGGTCAATATGGCTGCGCCCACAGCGGAGGCCGAGTTCCCCTAATGAGTCTTAATGAGCAATCAGCAGGGACATGAGGCTGTGCCCCCACCTGGCGGGACTTGACAGGGAACCTCAGGGTGCAACCCCCTGCCTGGGGAGGCTTGACGGGGACCTCAGGCCATGCCCCCCACCCCGGAGTCAGGGTGGAGGACCTGAGGCCCCGCACCCCGCCTCAGCGCCAGGCCAGGGGACCTGAGGCTGCACCCCCGCCATGTGTGGGTTGATGGGGGAACTCAGGCCATGCCCCCCACCTGCAGGGCTTAAAGGGGACCCCAAGGCATTCCCCTTGCCCCAGTCCGAGCTGGGGGATCTCAGGCTACACCCCCTACCCTGCAGGGGGTGGGGCCATCTGGGTCTGGATTTAGCCTAATGGGGTTGGGGCTGGCCAGGTCTGGGTCTCACATGATTTTGTGGTGCATGTAGGTGGGTGGGGACTTGACTCTGGTTCCCATGACATGCCCCAGACTCTGACATGAGGAAGATTTTTATATACATTTTACTAATTTTCTTTCATCTCTGACACTTCTATTATAGAGAAAGGG
This sequence comes from Myotis daubentonii, assembly GCF_963259705.1. Classification (NCBI taxonomy): domain Eukaryota; kingdom Metazoa; phylum Chordata; class Mammalia; order Chiroptera; family Vespertilionidae; genus Myotis; species Myotis daubentonii. The sequence goes on from NC_081842.1 coordinate 92,123,675, forward strand.
CAAATAACAATATTAAGATATGTCCTCTAATTAATTCCCTTTTAATGTGTATGAATTTCGTGCACCAAGTCACTAGTATAGTAATAATATAGATATATAGTAATACTAATTATGGTATTATATATATTTTTCTTAAGGTAGCATATATATGTATATATAATATATATGGTATTATATATCTTTTCTTAAGGTATTATATACACACACATATATAAAATGGTTATTCACTCTTGCATTTCTTTTAACTTGTCTTCATTTCAAATTTTAAAAAATGTATGATTCCTTCATGTGTTCTTCATTTTATTTCTGAGATTTTGTAATTCTGATTTATGTCTTAATAAAATGTTTTATTCTTATTATCATTGAGCATATTTTAAAATAGTTGCTCAGCAGCCATCTTGGTTATCTGGTAGCTCTTGCCATTTTGCAATGCTTATTCTCAAGTAACTGTTATTTTACCTAATAATTGTCCCAAAGCACAAGAGCAGTGATACTGGCAATTCAGACATGCTGAAGAAATTCCACAAAATGCTTCTTTTCAGTGAAAAGGCAAAAGTTATTGACCTTATAAGGGAAAAAAAAAGGTCATATGGTGACATTGTTGAAATCTATGTAAGAACAAATATTTTATCTATGAAATTTTGAAGGAAAAAAGAAATTATACTAGTTTGTTGAGAGACCACATTCATAAAACTTTTATTATAGTATGTCATGATAATTGTTCTATTTTATTATCATTGTGAACTTCTTACTCTGTCTAATTTATTAATTAAACTTGACTATAGGTATGGATATATGCATAGAAAAAAGCATAGTTTATATGTATATGGTTTGGTCCGTTTGTGGTTTCAGGCATTCACTGGGGGGTCTTAATAAATCTCCCATAGATAAGGGGAAACTACTGTACATCAAATTGACAAATGTAACAGCCTGCAATTAATTTTAGGTGTAATATTTACTAAACTATTTTCTTTATCATTATGAAGGAGAGATATTTGCACATAAAATGGATGGTAACATGCTATATGGTAAATTTTAAAGTTGGATGAATGCAAATATATGTACAAAGATGGACTACATCATTAAGATAGCCCTTACACAGTTTTGAATGTAGAAACTGTCCTGAATGATTGATTTTGTTTGTGAGTTTTAATGATATTTATTTTAGAGAGACTATGACTGGATACATTAGAAAGAATTCCATGGTCCATATTGATTGGAGAAGTTATTCTCAGCTTATACAATGCTTATGTGCGTTTAAACATACCCAGAATTATAAGCTGCCATATTTATTTTTTTAATTTATTTTTAAATACATTTTTTTTATTTCAGAGAGAAAGGGGGAGGGATAGAGAGATAGAAACATCAATGATGAGAGAGAATCATTGATTGGCTGCCTCCTACATGCTCCCTACTAGGGATTGAGCCCGCAACTCAGTCATATGACCTTGACCAGAATAGAACCCAGGACCCTTCAGTCCACAAGCTGACACTCTATCCACTGAGCCAAACTGGCTAAGGCTATTTTTTATATTCTCACCTAAGGATATGTTCATTGGTTTTAGAGAGAGAGGGAAGGCAAAAGAGAGAGAAACATTGATGTGAGAGAGAAATATCAATTGGTTGCCTGCCACATGCATCCTCACTGGGATCATACTCACAAGCAAAGTATGTGCCTTGACTGGAAATCAAACCCATGACCCTTTGGTGTATGAGATAATGCTTCAACCAACTGAGTCACCTGGCCAGGGTGAGCTCCCATATTTAAGCAGGTAAACTCAGGTCCTATCACACACACACACACACACACACACACACACACACACACGCACACACACACACACAATTATGTTTTGTCAAAGCAATCAGAAATATATCCATTAATAGATTTTAGTAAATATTCAGTAAATGTCTGCAATAATAGACACATTCTAGGTACAAAAGATATAACAATTATCCAAATAGGCAAAAATTGCATTCCACATACTGTTTGTATTATACTATATAGTAAAGAGCTAATATGCTAATTAGACCAAACAGCGGAACAACCATCCAGACAAAGCCGGCCAAGGCTGCGAGGGCTGAGCCCCTTGCATGAATTTTGTGCATCAGGCTTCTAGTTGTTTTAATAAAAACATGTAAAATATATTGGATGTTAAAAAGTGGTAAATATTTTGGAGATATATGAAGAAGGTAAATGAAATGTGGAAGTGGGGTTTTTACAATTTTAAACAGGTTAGAGAAAGCCTCACTGAAAAGGTGATGTTTGATCAAGCATTTAAAGACGTTGAGTAGGTAAATCATGAAGTTATTTTGAGGAAGGCATTTCAACTTGAATTTCAGGAACAAATGCTCTGAACATCCTCAGCATGCTTAAAGAACAGGAAAGATGGTAACTTTGTTGGACCTGAGCATAATTGTAACGCAGAAACAATAGAAGAGATGGTCACTGAGAATATGGGGTGCATGACAAAAACATAGAGAGCCTACAGGGCTACTGTAAGGATAAGATTTTACTCTCAGTGAGATGGCAAACCATTCAAAACTTTTGAGGAGAAAGATTATATAATCTAATCTGTTTTTTATATTTAAAAGAACACTCTCATAGTTGTCCTGAGAAGAGAACATACTAGTCAGAAAGTGTGAGGAGACAGGGCTGAAATTATGGAGTCCAATTAGTTAGCTAGAGGGATAATTCAGGTAAAAGATTATGATGGTCTGGACCACTGGGTCTCAGTGGATGTAGTGAAAAGGACTCAGATTCTGTATATGTTTTGAAGTTAGAACCAACAAGATTTGCTGATGGATTAGTTGTGATAGGCATTTGAGTGTCATGGGTGTGTGTCATCTGCAGTGCACAGGTAGAAGCTTAGACAGGCCCTATGTGCTTGGTGTAATGCTTGGGTTTTGGCATCTTGAATTCTTAAAATGTTATGTTTCAAACTGTGTTTTGTAAATCTGATAGAACAATTGATCAATCCTATGTTTGAACAATTTTTCATATCCCTATTTATTTTTCACAGCTTAGACTGAAAGAAAATACTGAAGTGCCAACAGATTTAACATTTCTGTTTTCTATTTATACTAGAGGCCCGGTGCACAAAAATTTGTGCACTCGGGGTAGAGGGGGGTCCCTCAGCCCGGCCTGTGCCCTCACGCAGTCTGGGACCCCTTGGGAGATAACGACCTGATGGCTTAGGCCTGCTCACGGGTGGCAGAGGGCAGGCCCAATCCCTAGGTGCAGCCCCTGGTCGGGCTCAGAGCAGGGCCGATTGGGGAGTTGGAGCGCCACCCCCTGTCATACACAGAGCGGGTGATCAGGAGGTTGTGATGCCACCCTCAGTCATGCTCAGGGTAGGGCCGATTGGGGGTTTGGGGCACCGTCCCCTGTCACACTCAAGGCAGGGTCGATGGGGAGGTTGCAGCGCCACCCCCTGTCATGCACAGAGCAGGGCCCATCAGGGGGTTGGGGCATTTCCCCCTGTCACTCACAGAGCAGGGCCCATCAGGGGCTCCGTACCCTGTCACGCACAGAGCAGGGCCCATTAGGGGGTTAGGGCACCGCCCTCTATCACCCACAGAGCAGGGCCGATCAGGGGGTTGGGGTGCCTCCACTCTCACACTCAGGGCAGGGCCGATGGGGAGGTTATGGCTCTACCCCATCACACACAGAGCAGGGCCCGTGTGGGGGGGGGGTTGGGGCGCCTCACCCTGTCACACACAGAGCAGGGCCAATAAGGGGGTTGGGGTGCCGCACCCTGTCACACACAGAGCCGCAGGGCGATCAGGGGGTTTGGCGCTGCCCCCTGTCACGCTGATCCCGGTGCCGGGAGGCTTCGCGGCTCCGCTGATCCCGGTGCTGGGAGGCATATTACCCTTTTACTATATAGGGTAGAGGCCTGGTGCATGGGTGGGTGCCGGCTGGTTTGCCCTGAAGGGTGTCCTGGATCAGGGTGGGGGTCCCCACTGGGGTGCCTGGCCAGCCTGGGTGAGGGGATGATGGCTATTTGCAGCTGGTCACACATCCTTCAGGGTGGGGGTCCCCACTGGGGTGCCTGGCCATCCTGGGTGAGGGGATGATGGCTGTTTGAAGCTGGTCACACACCCTTCAGGGTGGGGGTCCCCACTGGGGTGCCTGGCCAGTCTGGGTGAGGAGCTGAGGGCTGTTTTCAGGCTGGGGGTGACTGAAGCTCCCAACTGCTCCTTTTTTTCTTTTTCTTTTTTTTATTCTGGGCCAGCTTTAGCTTTGAGGTTTGGCTCCAGCTCTTAGGCCTCCACTGCTGAAAGTAGGTTTCTGGCCTTTGGTTACAATGTTGCGATCCTGCTGGCTGAAGCCCGGCAGGTTTCTGGGGTTTTGTTTACCTTCTATGTTGGTTACATAGTTGCTTGCAGCTCAGAGGCCTGCAGCGGCAGGCGGGGAATGTTGGAGTCCTCCGTAACTGAAGCAAGCAAGCCTCATGTTAGTTTCAAGTTGCCTGGCTACCGGCTGCCATCTTGGCTGACAGTTAATTTGTATATTGCCCTGATTAGCCAATGGGAAGGGTAGCGGTCATACGCCAATTACCATGTTTCTCTTTTATTAGATAGGATATCTAAATTAATGAGAGATTTATTATATATTTCATTTTAACAAGAAGTACCTTATGGATATATAGAAGGATTTAGATTAGTCATCAGAATCCTTCTGCTACATCTTTGATACATGCTCCAAGAAGAAATTACACCTTCCTCTAGATAAGGAGTAATTAAACACACCTACCTGCAATTTTTGCCTATTTGAATAATTGTTATATCTTTTGTACCTAGAATGTGCCTGGTATTTCAGACAGTTTCTGAATATTTACTAAATTATATTAATGCATATATTTCTGATTGCTTTGACAAAACTTAATTGTAATAATGTGTGAGTATGTGTGTGTGTGTGTGTGTGTGTGTGTGTGTGTGTGTGTGTTTGTGTAATAGGACCTGAGTTTAGTTGCTTATATATGGGAGCTTGCCTTGACCAGGTGGTTCAGTTGGTTGAAACACCATTGGAGCATATTTTAATATTTTATTTTATTTTTAACTTCAGCATTTTCTGTAGAGTGGCAGCTGCACATGGGAGACAGCTAGTCACTGTCCTGGTGAAACCTGTGGCTCTGTGTAAGTTCTTCACTGATGGAATAATGTCAGTATTGCTCTCTGTTCTGTGAATTATGTACTTTATTTTATGCCACAAGCTTTATTACAATGCTTTTCATTTTCTTTTGGTCGTTTAAATATCTTCTCTAGCATGGATTATTTTTCCAAATGCCTTAGCAACTCATCAGCCTTTCTAATAAGATGGAAGGTAGTGAGGTATTTCTTAAAACTTTTAACCTTTTTCCATTAAAAGAAAAGTCAGTTTGCATTTAAAGAACACTCAATTGGTATTCACCTCAGGTAGGAATACATACACAGCACTCACTTGAAGTTTATTGGAACATTTCCCTTAGTATCTCTACCTGCCACTTCATGGGGGAAACTATAGTCTTTTGTTAATATCCCCTAGAATGGTTTCTGAAAATAACTTTGGGGATTGTTCACAGGTTCACACTGCTATTCTAAAGCTGGTTTAATTTTGTTTCTTTTCATTATTTCCTCTAATAGGCCTTAACATACCAATTTAATGATGAATGTTGATAATAAGTTTTCAACTATTTAATATACATAATATCAAATACATAGAATCCATTTATCTCTGTCTTCTGAGAATAATGGATCAATATTTGAAGAATAATCATTAAAAATAAATTTCTAGTTCTTAAGACTTGAAAAAAAAACATAATATTTCTTTCCGAATTCAGAGGATAGGATTTATTTTCTAAATATGGAAACAATATGTTTACCACATGGTTCTATATTAATCATACTACTCCTGTATTTCCAAGGAAAATTCCTTTCAGTTTTTTACACAATCCTGTACATAAATAATGAATGGAAAAATTCAGAAAGTAGACAACAGCAGATTCTACTTGAAATATAATACTTGAAAATTTAGACATGAAACTTTCATAACATTAATGAGGATGATGGAACTAAACTTTACCTTTTGTTTTTCTAAATCTACCTTTATATATGAGTGTGTAGTCAAGACTAAATAATCTGGCCTTGACTAACTCCATTATCCTGTGATGTTGCAGGAAGAGTGATGGGATATGTGTTCTTGATTGTAATTTGATGCAGAACTATATTTTTCATTGTTACATGATAAAGTGATATTTCCAGATGCTGTGTGTGTGTGTGTGTGTGTGTGAGAGAGAGAGAGAGAGAGAGAGAGAGAGAGAGAGAGAGAGAGAGAGAGAGAACCAATGTGAACAGCTACTGATGGGGAAGAAAGACAATTCTTCTTCATAATGATACCAGAGCTAAACAAATACTTATAATAAGAACTGAAACAGGAAGCTACTCATTTAAAAGGGGGGAAATACTATTTAACTAATCAACCTACTTATTTTTAATTCAATGTCCTTTATTTTCTTTTATCTTTAATCTTAGTTCATGTAATGATCTGATATGGCAGCAAGTATATTTTTGATATTTAAAAATCTTTGTCTTGCCAAAACCGGTTTGGCTCAGTGGATAGAGCGTCGGCCTGCGGACTGAAAGGTCCCAGGTTCGATTCCGGTCAAGGGCATGTACCTGGTTTGCGGGCACATCCCCAGTGGGGGATGTGCAGGAGGCAGGTGATCGATGTTTCTATCTCTCTATCTCTCTCCCTTCCTCTCTGTAAAAAATCAATAAAATATATTTAAAAAATAATAAAATAAAAATCTTTGTCTCAATGATTTTTTTTTCAACCTTTCTTTTATAATCCAGCTTTAATTGGTCAAAGCTGGTTTGGTGGATACACAGAAATATAGATTGGCTTTTTCTGACTGATTGAAGAAGTTCAATATTTTATGTGACTATCAATTATAATAATTATGAATAGAATAAGAAAAGTTAGGTATTTTAAGTTCACTTTTAAAGAGTATGCCTGGTCCTCTTTTTCTTCCATCTCCTCTTTCTTTCCCTCCTTGAAAGAAGCTCTAGTTTGACAGCCAGGGGGCACTGTATGTGTGGTAGCCCATTGGTACTTTGAATTTGACCAAATGCTCTGCCCAATAGAGGCAAAGGAACTAATTTAACAAACTAGCTCTTGGTTATTGTAACACACAGAGGATAGGGAAACAGAAGGAAAATAAAGAGAACTATTTCATAGATACCACTGGAGAGAAGGTTGCTGAAATATCTTTGGCTTTTGTTCCAGTTTGCAGGCATTATAAAACAATTTACTTTTTTGTGGTAACCCAAATGCATCTGTGGTCATTAGCTAAGGGCCCAAGTAACATGTTCTTGATTCCATAAATGTGGCAATGGCAGCAATGGGTGAAACATTTATTTCATTTTTAAATGATTATAAAATCTAGGTTCAATTCATAATAAATTGGAAACTAAAATCAGTAGGTTAAGATGTTCAAGTTTGCCGAATTTATGGTTTAAAATGATGATTATTCTTTCTAAACTTTTGACAATTGACCATTAAAATGTTTAATTGAGGTTTTCAACTTACCATTAAATTTTTGTGCTAAGATTTTCTTTTTATTTAATATTTTACACTAGTGTAAATACAATTGTTATAAAATATCTAAAGAAAGTATGGTTTCCATTACTGTTTAGCATAATGTTTTCTTAGGTAAATGTTCTTGGCTGGCAGCAGTACTGGATAACATTAAATTCAAGCAAAATTGCCATAAAAGCTCCAGGATTTTGGAACTCAATGTGTATATTTTTGGAATACTATATTTTTAAACTCCTAAGGAGTGAATAGTTTTGCTGTATATAAAAAATAAAGTACTGCTTGCAAATAACATAGACAAAATCAAATTTAAAATGACAAGCTGGAAAGATGTTTACAACACATTATCATAGTCCTCAATTAGCTAGGCTCCTCTTTTTACTCTAAAAAGATCACCTGCAAAATAAAAGCCACCTTCTAACAAAATCAGAAAATGTACAAAAGCTTAAAAAATAAGAAAAAATTTCAAAGTATGAAGATATGTCTGATTACATTCATTAAAAGAGAAATATAAACTAAAACTACACTGCTGAGATATTATTTCACTTATAGGAATAAAAAAAGTTTGATCACTCACTCTAGTGCAGGGGTGGGAAACCCCTGGCACGTGTGCCAAACATGGCACACCAGTAACTTTTGCTGGCACATGAAACCCTCTCTTATAATCTTCCATTTACAATTTTTTCTTAATATAAACTTTTTTATTTTTCAGATAAATTCAGTGTAGGTGCATCTTAGATAAATAAATAATTTTACATAACAGGTTATCTTAAAGACCATAGACATGGATTGATGAGAGAGGGGAAGAGCAATTTCTATGCCTCTGCCTTAACTCTCCCTGCCTTCCTAGATCCAACAAGTGTTTTGGTTTCATCCACATACGCTTGTGAATCTTTGTTCTCAGTGATGAATTTTGTTAAGTCTCGAAATAGGAGTAGCTTAACGGATGAAAGTAGTAGCTCATGCATATCTCTGAAGGTCACAAAATATAAACCTGATGTAAAATCTCTGTCATCAGTGATGCAGCAGCAAAAGTCCCACTGATAATATCAAACGAGTCATAAAGTTTTCTGTCAGACTATCAGTGTACATGTATACATTAAAAAATAAATGTATTTTTCATAATCATATACTGTGTTTTTGTCGCTCGAATAAATTTTATTATTTCTTCAAGGTTCTTCACATACGTACACCTTAAGAGATATCAAGTAGGCATAACATGTTCTCAAAAAATTAGGGTTGGCATGCAGAAGAATTTTAAGTCAGAGATTTCCTTGGTTTTGGCATGCACTCACAAAAAGGTTGCCCACCCCTGCTCTAGTGGCAATGATGCACATGACTATCAACTTTCATGTATTGCTGGTAGGAGAGTAAATTGGCACAACTCACATTATATTCCATATATAGAAAAATGAGCCATAAAATTTTATTCACTCAAATTGTTGTCTACTATGACTATTATCTTCAGTTTGTGGGTAAAAGTCAATACACAGTGGAATTACTAAATGTTTTTTTGTCATGCACACAGTGGGATATTATCTGGCTGTTAAAAATGTAAAAGTTATTTATGTTCTTATATGAACAGATCTCTAAGATATAGTATTACATAAAAAAAGAGAAAAAGGTTTGGAACAGTGTGTCTAGTGTGTGTATAGAAAAGAGAAAGATTATATGTGCTTGTATATACATAAAGCTATTTGGAAGAGTAAACAATAAGTTAAATGAAATAATGTAAGAAGAGAAATAAAATTAGAAGCACATTTAAAATTATGTCATCAGATGACATTCAATTTTCATCAAATCCTATTCCAGTAGTTGACACTTGACAAATATGTAGTTGGAAGAGAAAATAGAATGGATATGATCATTTCTGCATTTAACAAGTATTTAGGGAAGATTTATTATGTGCTAAGCACTGGCATAGGTATCCTATACAATAAAAGCCTAATATGCTAAGTGTCCGGTCATCTGGTCATCTGTTCAAACAATCAAAGAGTAATATGCTAATGATATGCTAAGTCTGCTCAACTGCTTGTTATGACGTGCACTGACCACCAGGGGGCAGATGTTCCAACTAATAGGTTAGCTTGCTGCTGGGGTCTGGCTGATCTGGACTGAGCAAGATGGGTTGGACATGCCCTAGCCCCCCTGTGGCTCCTCCCCAGCTGGCCAACCTCCTGCATCCCTCCCCAGCCTCAATCGTGCACTGGTGGGGTCCCTCGGTCTGGCCTGAACCCTCTTGCAATCCAGGACCCCTTGGGGGATGTCAGTGAGCTGGTTTTGGCCCTATCTTGCAGGTCAGGCTGAGTGCATGAATCTGTGCACCGGGCCTCTCGTTATGGATATACCAGTAAAGATGAATCAGAAACACCAGTTTTGCTGGTTAGGATCTTATAATATAAGGCTGGGAATGGAGAAGAATAACTTCTTACAGTATTATTATAATTCAGTGTGATCAATGTTACGACATTAAAATATACAAAGTGCTATGGGTTTTGGAAGAATAATTTTCTGAATTATGTATCTGAATTCAAATGCCTCCTGTATGAAAGAATTTTCTTTCTTTTTTTCTAGAGAAAAAAAAATGTTTATTTAGAAAGAATAACATCAGAAGATAGCATAACATCAGACATCTCAACAGAACTTTGAAAGCTAAAATACATTTTACACATAACAGATTAATCAATTAGGTTTTATAGTGGAACAAAACATTGTCAGACATAAACTTTCAAACAAAACTTTAAAAAGTAAGCAGCATCTTCTTGGCTCCTCATATATACTACTTGGGACACAATTTAATGAAATTCTATTTGTTTTTATCCTCTCAAAGTACAAATGCTAACGGAATGACAAATTTTATTTTATTTAAGAGAAACTACTAAACATTGTAGTAGTCTGTGAAGAAACAAAGTAATATGAAAGAAAAACAGCACTATGATGATAAAGTAAATTATTTGGTTAACCTGAAAAGATCCCTCAAGGAAGCCTAATTTGCCTTTGACTCTCCAGTCACACAGATGGTGTATTTACAACGAATAGTACTCTGTATCTAAGAGAAAATGTTATCAAACTATATACTGCAGGCCACAGTCAGTTCAGAACTACTCTTTATCCTGGAGAGAATGATTGCAAAAAACAAAACAAAACAAAAACAAAAACAAACAAACAAAAAACCACCACACACACACAAAAGACACACACAAATGCTTTAAATTCTTCATACCAGTTTATATTTTCATGATAATTGATTATTGACCAACTAGGTAGACCAGGAAGAGAACATTTTGACTTTTTGTATTAAATTTTACTCAAAATTAATAATACTATAAGGTGTCTGACTAATAAATGTGATGATGAAATCAAGACTATGCCATTATTCTCAGAAGAGGTAAGATAAGCCTTGCTCTCTTGGGCTGCCATTCTCAGTAGGTGTTATCAGTTCTTAGATAAGCGTTAAAGAGGCCAAAAAGTTTTAGATCCTGTTGTCAGCTCTTGTGCTCAGTCTGCAGAGACCATGAATTTTGTCTTTTAAGGACATACTAGGCCAATAAATGCTTTGTCCTTTTTATTTTCATGGGAAAGTGTGGGAAACTGTTTATTGCCTTCACTATCTGATAAGCATAGACAGAGAACTCCCCGAAACCCCCCGAAGGCTGGGTGCCTTTGAAGCCCTAGCAAAGCTCGGAGCTAGGTGCCACCTGTGTTTGTCGGACAGTGGTAGCTGAAACTACTCCTCCATTTATTATTATGTAAATCCTTGCTGATGGGCTAGTCTGCTTGTTACTAGGGGGTCACCTGCCTAAGGGCTATGCTATGGGGGCATCCCAGATCAATAAAAGCTTGGTGAGGCCTGAGCATGGGGGAAGTCCTTCGGGACTTGCCGCCTGGTCCCCCAATATTGCAAAATTATCTTGTGTCTTTTTCTCTCATTTGTTGTGCGGCTCCTCTTTCAGATACCGAACCCTACTCCACGCAGAACGTGGAAGGGAGTCTTACTCAACAGGAAAGAACTTTTGAAGAATTCTTCTTGAGGTGAAGCAGTTCTGTTTTGCTGTGTTCGGGATTCTTTTTATGTTTTTTTGTTTGTTTGTTTGTTTTTTTGAGAGCAGATAAGATTCTTTTTGAATTATTAACTGGTAAAATCCACAGTTGGAACATAAGTCAGTCATTAGAGTTAGGATGAGAATTAACCCAATACAACTGCTATAGATTGAATGTTTGTGTCTCCACAAAATTTGTATGTTGAAATCCTAATCCCCAATGTGATGATATTTGGAGGTGGAGCTTTAGGAGATGAGTAAGTCACATGACTATGTAGGTACTGTGGTGGCAGCAGCAGCTATTCTCCACATTATGATGTTCATTCATTGACTTCTTGTGGAAGTTGAGAGGCAGTTTATCTAGATCTCCTTTTCATCCTTGGGTCAGGAAGACAGCAGTTGCCTTACAAATCTTGCATGAATGCATGTTATTGGTGAACTTGATTGACATCCAGAATCCTCATTGCAGAGCACTGTGGGAAATGCAGTTTTTAGCTTTCAGAACTTTATGATTCAAGAAGACATACTTGAAGAAAATGGACATGAAAACAGAGTGCAAGTCAATCATACTAATACAACATCTACAGCTGGTATATTTGACCACAAATTCAGCAAAGATCTTCACCTTTGAATTCATGATGCTTTGACATCAGCATACATCTTAGAGATGAAGAAGAGGTGGGGCCAATGCTAGACTGAGGGAACTATACGCCCAAAGTGTGTGAAGAGCTTCATCTCACTGTGTATAGATGATTTTGAATCCTGAGGATTTTTTTTCCTGAATATGTTTTTTTTATTTCCATATTTCCAAAATATAGTTATATTTTAATGGTTTTTCTATCAGTATGCTTATTAGTTGTTTTCAGTTTTATTGATTGATTGATTGATTGATTTTAGAGAAGTAGGAAAGGAGAGAGAGAGAGAGAATAAAACAGTATTATAAGAGAGATACATTGATCAGTTGCCTCCCCTATGCACTCTGACCAGGGATCTAACTCATAACATAGGTATGTGCTCTGACTGAAATCAAACCCATGGCCTTCGGGTACATGGACAATGCTCTAACCAACTGAGCCACACTGGCCACAGCTGCAGTTTCTTTTATCAGAACAGCTATTTCCATAAGATCTTAATAATGTGCTCTGTTAGATAAAAGGCTCTGTATTCGAAATAAATTTAGAACATCTTACACCTATACTTATCCAAAGATTACTTCTTGCTTCAGATTTCTTTACAATTCAATCTATCTCCATCTTCTGTTTCTATAGTTACCTACGGGGGGGGAAAAGTCAAAACTATTTTATAGGGACAGTTTTTTTACTCATTTTATTTTTCTTTCACTGTAACAAGCACATTTTAATCGAATTCATCTATTATGAGCACACAAGTGACATTCAAGACCTCAGGACCCTTTTGAACACTTCTGCTAGTTTTAGACTTGATGCCTCTGTATGTATGCATGCGTGTGTGTGTGTGTGTGTGTGTGTGCGCACACGCACACACACACACAAAAGAGCACACCTCTAATTAACTATATGTTATTGTCTATGCCAAGGAACATATGCTCAATAAATTTTTCTGAGGTTATTAATATTAAGATAAGAAATGTTTTTAGGGGATATTATACAGTTTTACTTTTGTCAAAAATATATTTTATGTGTAGATTATATACATATTTGATTTTAAATAGGTAAAAATAAATTTTGACAAAATGACACCCAAATCACAGCAATACTTGGAGACAATATTTCGTGGATTTCTCCATGAACATGAAATCTGGGCCTTCTGAACTAAGAACATGTTTGGTTAACCATCATGCATTGGATGCTAGAGATGGTGTTTTGTTCAGGAAAGATTTGAAGATGAAAGCTTTTCTCTTATCCTCTCCTAACTCTTTTGCTTGTACTCCAGGATAATAATCTAGACTTTAGATTCTCAACTTGTGGGTCTCAACCTGTGGGTCATGACCCCTTTAGGGGTCGAACAACCCTTTCATAGGGGTCGCCTAAATACATCCTGCATATCAGATATTTACATTACGATTCATAACAGTAGCAGAATTACAGTTATGAAGTAGCAACGAAATAATTTTATGGTTGGGGGTCACCACAACATGAGGAACTGTGGCAATAGGAAGGTTGAGAACCACTTATCTAGAGGCTCTTTCTCCCTCTTCCTGGAAGAGACGTGCTGATTGAATAATAGCTCTCTCTCTGGAGAAGGGGATAGGCGGTAACCTGCCAGTTTTCGTTTCCTCTCCTGTGGTACAATTCCCTGCGTGCACAGGTAAGCAACTGGCCTTCAGCCTGCTACACTGTATGAATTGGTGAGAACTGATCCGGCTGCTGATTTTTCTGAGAGTAATCAATAAATGGTCTATTACTCTTGTGCTGGAGTCTTGTGTTCATCTGTCAATATTTGTACATGAAATTGTAACAGGCTAAGTTGCTAGCTTACAGGCAGGGTAAGACCTTAGACTCTTCACAGAATCTGTGTTATCTGAATATTTCAATGGTCTATTTGGTGCTCATGCTTCATTCTCATTGTAGATAAGCTGGGACATTCTCGATAGTGTCCTCCCCCAAGTAAACAAGTGAGAACACGATGGAGAGCTTACTCCAAGGAGAGCACTTTCCACTCTCACCTAACTGGTCCAAGGAAGGCATGGAAGTGTGATAGTCAGGAAGGTATAACATCAGGAAAATTGGGTGAAACTGATGTTTACCACATTAATTAATTCACCAAATAAATCCATCTATATTCTTATTGAAGGCCTTTGGGCTAAATAAAATGCAGTGTGTTAGACAATGTAAGGTCCTCCTTTTAAGGTCAAATAAGTAAACTCAAAGTTCAGTGTAAAAGAATCAATTTACCATCAAACCATTGGGATTCTTATCCTTTGTTTGATATTCAAAATGTGGATGCCATTTCCAAAAGAAAAGATGACATGAATTATTGGAAAAACAACAATAGCACAATTAGAAGAAAGAAAGGACTCACATTTGTCCAGCCATACCATGAGCATCATTTTTGATTCTAAACACCACAAATTAGGAAGACAGGGGTACACTAGAATTTGATGAAGAAATTCAAAACAGTTTTATACACATATGTAGTATCACTATATATTGTCTATACTTTGTACCATTCTAAGCATTTTGCAAATGGTAACAACCCTAAGATCTAGTCATTTTTGTTAACTCTGTTTTACAGAAGATTAAACTGAAGCATAGATAGGTTTCTGTGTTGCTTTAGAACACACAGATAATTACAAGTGTATGGAGAGATGCCCAGATTTTCACGAAGGCAATATGACTCCAGAGTCTGTGCTCTTAAATAATCACAATTCTATAAAGGGGTGTCTCTTGTTTTATGTGAAAATTAAATAAATTGTGGCACTTGTTTACAATAATCAAATACTAGAGCACTGACTTGTAAAAGAAGCTCTACATTGATTCAGAATGCCACAAGGGATCAAATGGAAGATCACAGTGAAGGCTTATTTGGTCTTAGAACATAAATAAAGCTTCTAAGTCAGAATAATTATAAAATGATTTTATATAGATGGTAGTGATTTTTGTATCACAACAGCTGTCATGCTCACCCTAAATTATTAGTGATTCTACAGATAACATGTGCTAGTGACATTAATATGTATTTTCCTCATCCATAAATAAGTGAATGTTTTGCTAGTCTTGATTGAGATACAGACCTTCCCTCCTATTTTATTTCCCCCCTTACACCACATTATGTAGTAAAGTCCCGGTTGGGTAAGTGTTCAGTATGTTTATGTTCATCATTTCACTCTTCCTCTCTTCCATGAAGGTTAATTTTGTCATTCTGTAAGAAAAATTCCATCCAACAACTGTTTTCCTAAGAAGCGTAGTCCTGAATTCAACTTATAGACCTAGATTAAAATTTTTTGGCCTTTTTCTTGTTTTTCTCTCTATAAGTACAGAGTATTATTCTGAGTGCCTTTTCAAGCTTTGGTAACAGTGCCCTAAAGCACAGGAACTTTCTACAATAGCAAAACCTGGACAGGATCTATAGCTCTAATTTATCAACAAGACAGTCACTGGCAAAGAGCCAGTCAGAGTTTTCATGCAAAAATTGGAGTGGAAAGGAATGGGAAGAAATGCTATAGCAGACAAATCAAGTACATAAATTTCAAAACTACATGCTAGTTGAAATTAAAATAAATTAACAATTATATTCTTTTTGTGAATATAGATTTTAAAAAGGTATGAAGACATGTGACCTTTTAAAGCAATTTATAAAATTAACTATGAACTCGTTCTTCTATTCTTTGCCACGAGAAAGCTCCCTTGCCACACACAAAATTGCAGTGGCTAAAAAGGTTAAATAAAATTAGTAAAATGCTTCAGTTTGAATGTTTAATGATACCATACTCAAAAGCACGAGCTTGACTCATGTGCGGTTTTCTTGCCACCCTTGCTTTTACATCCTATCCACTTTCATTATAATACCTGAACTTCACCTCCTGAAATATTCTGAACATTTTCAACTAAATTGTGTAGGCAGACTTTACCCAAAAGAATTCCTGAAAAATACTGATTATTTGGAAATCTCTGCTCACCAAGGCATAGAGGCAAATATCCAATTGGGTTATATATTTTTCTCCTCCTAGAGAAAACACAATTAAAAATTGTATTGTTTATTTTCATCAGAAAATCAAACTTAAATAACATTAAAGATTAATATCAACCACATAAAGTGTGCTTAGTATTCTTTATGGCCTAGAGTCTAAGTCTGTGTTGCAGAGTCCCTGAAAGACATATACAGAATACTCAAAGTGATTGAAGAAAGTTTAATATACATACTTTATAAAGAAGTCAGGATGGGGTAAGGGAAAAAAAATTGAGGGTTTATTAGCTTGGGACTAGCAATAGCAGGGTGCTCTTACTACCTTTAGTATTTGAAGGGACTTGGAAGGGAGAGTATTTAAGAACTTAGAGCTTAGACATCACCCTAGAGCTGGCTTTTCATGAAGAGATTTAGCCAGTCCATAGGGGAATGTTTATTTGGTCCTTATTCTGTTTCCGCCCTTCAATGTGCTGCCTATGATGCCCATACACTTGCAAATATTGTGTTTTTTTGTTTGTTTTTTAGTCAGGGAATTAAATTCAGTTTCTACTACTCACTCAATCTTGTCTGAAGCAGAAGTTCTGTCCATACCATTTTAATTTCTGATTTGGTTGCAAGATTATTTAACCCCCCCTTTTTTTAAAATAAATATGGAAGCATTTCAAATACGATTAAAACTATAAACAATGCCAAGCAAATAGCCCAATCTCTCTTATTTGGTGTATTAAATCACAAATTGGTGTCACAATTGGTAGTTTTTTGGTATGTTTTTTCTTTTGCCTTTTTTAAAAAAATATATTTATTGTTGCAAATATTATATAGGTCCTCCATTATCCCCATTAAATTCCTCCAGTCTGTTCCCATCTCCCCTGCCTCCCAGGCCTTCACCACTCCATTGTCTGTGTCCACGGGTTATGCATCTAAATGCATACAAGTTAATTGGTTGATCTCTTCCCACCCACCCTCTTCTCCCCTCCCTCTGAGGTTTAACAGTCTGCTCCTGCTTCTATGTTTCTGAGTCTATTTTTGACCATCAGTTTATTTGGTTCATTAGATTCCACAAATGAGTGAGATCATGTGACACTTAACTTTCTCTGACTGGCTTATTTCACTCATCATAATACTCTCCAGGTCCATCCATGCTGTTGCAAATGGTAAGAGTTCTTTCTTTTTCTGTGCATGTGTGTTTTTTGTTTGTTTTTATTTTTTTTCTTTATTGATTAAGGTATAACATATGTGTCCTTATCTCCCCACTGTCCCCCCACCCCCACTGCTTGTGCCCTCACCCCCCACAGTATCTGCGCCCATTGGTTGTACTTATATGCATGCATACAAGTCATTTGGTTGATCTCTTCCCCTTCCCCCCACCCATCCCTGCCTTCCCTCTGAGGTTTGAGGGTCTGATCAACGCTTCTCTGTCTCTGGATCTATTTTTGTTCATCAGTTTATGTTGTTCATTATATTCCACAAATGAGTGATATCATGTGATATTTATCTTTCTCTGACTATTTCACTTAGCATAATGCTCTCCAGTTCCATTATGTTGTTGTAAATGGTAGGAGTTCCTTCCTTTTTGCAGCAACATAGTATTCCATTGGGTAAATGTACAACAATTGCTAGTCCACTCATCTGCAGATGGGCACATAGGCTGTTTCCAAATCTTAGCTATTATAAATTGTGCTGCTATGAACATAGGGGTGCATATATCCTTTCTGATTCATGTTTCTGGTTCCTTGGGATATATCCCTAGAAGTGGGATCACTGGGTCAAATGGGAGTTCCATTTTTAGTTTTTTTGAGGAAACTCCATATGGTTCTCCACAGTAGCTGCACCAGTCTGCATTCCCACCTGCAGTGCATGAGGGTTCCTTTTTCTCCACATCCTTGTCAGCACATGTCATTTGTTCATTTGTTGATTGTAGCCATTCTGACAGGTGTGAGATGGTAACTCGTTGTTTTGATTTGCATCTCTCAGATGATTAGTGACTTTGAGCATGTTTTCAGATGTCTCCTGGCATTCTGTATGTCCTCTTTCAAAAAGTATCTATTTTAGGTCCTTTGCCCATTTTTTGATTGGACTTATCTTCCTTTGTTAGGTTGTATGAGTTCCCTGTAAATGTTGGAGATTAAACCTTTATCTGAGATAACATTTGCAAATATGTTCTCCACTGCAGTGGGCTTTCTTGTTATTTTGTTGATGGTTTCTTTTGCTGTGCAGAGCTTTTTATTTTTATGTAGGCCCATTTGTTTATTTTCTCCTTAGTTTCTATTGCCCTAGGAGCTGTACCAGTGAAGATATTGCATCGGCATATGTCTGAGATTTTGCTGCCTGTGGATTCCTCTAGTATTTTTATGGTTTCCTGTCTCACATTTAAGTCCTATAGCCAATTTGAGTTTATTCTTGTGTATACTGTAAGCTGGTGGTCTAGTTTCACTTTTTTGCATGTATCTGTCCAGTTTTCCCAATACCATTTATTGAAGAGACTGTCTTGACTCCATTGAATGCTCTTGCCTCCTTTGTCAAATATTAATTGAGCATAGTGGTTTGGGTCAATTTCTGGGTTCTCTGTTCTGTTTCAGTGGTCTATATGTCTCTTCTTGTGGCAGTATGAGGCAGTTTTGAAAACAGCGGCTTTGTTATACAGATTGATATTTAGTATTGAGATCTCTCCTACTTTGTCTTCTTTCTCAGAGTTGCTGCAGCTATTTGGGGTCTTTTTTTAAAATTCCAGGTGAATTTTTGGAGTGTTCATTCTAGGTCTGTGAAATATGACATTGGTATTTTAATGGGGAGTGCATTGAATCTATAGATTGCTGTGGGTAGTATGGACATTTTAATAATATTGATTCTACCAATCCATGAACACAGTATGTTCTTCCATCTGTTTATGTCTTCCTCTATCTCTTTATTCAGTGTCCTGTAGTTCTCTGAGTACAGGTCTTTTACTTTCTTAGTTAAGTTTATTCTTAGGTATCTTAGTTTTTTTGGTGCAATGGTAAATGGGGTTGGTTTTTTTTAATCTCTCTTTCTGTAAATTAGCCATTGGTGTATAAAATTGCCAAAGATTTATGGGCGTTCATTTTGTATCCTGCTAGATTGCCAAATTCATGTATTAAGTCTAATAATTTTTTATGGAGTCTTTAGGGTTTTCTATGTACAATATCATGTCATCTCAAACAGTGCCAGTTTTATTTCTTCTTTTCCAATTCAGATACCTTTTATTAATTCTCTTGTCTAAGCACTATGTTTAGCACTTCCAGTACTATGTCGAACAGGGGTGGTGAAAGTGGGCATCCCTGTCTTGTTCCAGTTCTTATGTGAAATGGTGTTAGTTTTCGCCCATTGAATATGATGTTGGTTGTGGGCCTGTCATATAAGGCTTTTCTTATGTTGAGGTATGATCCCTCTATTCCCACTTTACTGAAGGTTTTTATAAAGAAAGGGTGTTGGATTTTGTCAAATAATTTTTCTGCATCAATTGATATGACCATGTGATTTTTGTCTTTCAGTTTATGTGATGTATCACATTTATTGATTTGCAGATATTGTACCATCCTTGCATCCCTGGGATGAATCCTACTTGGTCATGGTGTATGATCTTTCTGATGTACTGCTGGATCTGATTTGCTAGAATTTTGTTGAGCATTTTGGCATCTATGTTCATGAGGGATATTGGCCTATAATTCTCTTTCCTTGTGTTGTCTTTATCTGGTTTTGGTATTAGGGTAATGCTGGCATAGAATGAGCTTGGAAATGTTCCTTCCTCTTAAAGTTTTTGCAATAAGTCTGAGGTGGATGAGTTTTAGTTCTTCTTTGAATGTTTGGCAAAACACCCCTGTGAAGCCGACTGGCCTCAGACTTTTGTTTGCTGGAAGCTTTTTGATGACTGCTACAATTTCCTCCATAGTTATTGGTCTATTGAGATTTTTTTATTCTTTCTGATTGAGTTTTGGAAGGTTGTATTTTTCTAGGAATATGTCCATTTCCTATAAGTTGTCTAGTTTGTTGAAATAAAGTTATTTGTAGTATTTTTTTTTTTTTACAATCCTTTGTATTTCTGTGGGGTCTGTTTTTATTTCGCCTCTTTCATTTCTGATTTTGTTTATTTGAGTCTTCTCCCTTTTCTTATTGGGAGCCTGGCTAAAGGTTCATCAATCTTGTTTATCCTTTTAAAGAACCAGCTTTTGGTTTCATTGATCTTTTGTATTGTTTCTTTTTTTTTGTCTCTATTTCATTTATTTCTGCTATGATCTTTATTATCTCCTTCCTTCTGCTCACTCTGGACTGTTCTTGTTGCTCTCCCTTGAATTCTTTAAGTTGTAGAGATAATTTATTACCATTTTCCTTGTTTTTTGAGGTAGACCTGTAATACTATGAACTTCCCTCCCAGGACTGCTTTCATTGTGTCCCATAGATTTTGGATTGTTGTCTTTTTATTCTCATTCATTTCCACTATGTTTTTGATATTTTCTTTTATCTCTTTGGTAACCCAATCTTTGTTTAATAGCATGCTATTTAGCCTCAAAGTGTTTGATTTTTTTTGATTGTTTTTATTATAGTTTATTTCTAACATTATGCCATTGTGGTCTGAAAAGATGTTTGACATGATTTCAATCTTCTTGAATTTGGAGAGACTTTGCCTGTGACCCAATATGTGGTCTATCTTTGAAAATGTCCATTTTCAGTTCAGATGAATGTATATTCTGAGGCTTTGGGGTGAAAAGTTCTGAAGATGTCAATTAAGTCCATCTGATCTAGTGAGTCATTTAAGATTGTTGTTTCTTTGCTGATTTCTTGTCTAGAGGATTTATCCAATGATGTTAGTGGGGTATGAGAGTCCCCTACAATGATTGTATTTTTGTTGATGTCTTCCTTGATATCATCCAGGAGTTTTTTGTTTGTTTGTTTTTTTATGTATTTGGGTGCTCCTGCATTGGGTGCATATATGTTTACCAGAGTTATATACTCTTGTTGTATTGATCACTTTATTATTATGAAGTGGCCTTCCTTATCTCTTGTTATGGCCTTCATTTTGAGGTCTATTTTGTCAGATATAAGTATTGCTACCCCTGCTTTTTTCTCCTTTTCATTAGCCTGAAAGATATTTTTCATCCCTTCACTCAGTCTGTGTGAGTCCCTTGTTCTGAGGTGGATCTCTTTAGACAGCATATATATCGGCCATTGTTTCTTATCCATTCAACCACTTGATGTCTTTTGATTAGAGCATTTAGTCCATTTAGGTTTAAAGTTATTATTGATAGGTACTTGTTTGTAGCTATATTTATTTTTGTGACTGTGTCCCTTCTTTCTTTTTTTATTTTATACCAGTCCTTTTAGCATTTCTTGCATTGCTGGCTTGGTAGTGATAAAATCCCTTAGCCTCTTTTGTCTGTGAAACTCATTATTTCCACTTCAACTTTGAATGATAGCTTTGCTGGATAGAGTATTCTTGGATTCAGTCCCTTGCTTTGCATCACTTTGTAAACGTCCCTCTATTTCTTTCTGGCCTGATGTGTTTCTGTTGAGAAATCAGTTGATAATCTAATGCAGTGATTCTCAACCTTCTGGCCCTTTAAATACAGTTCCTCATGTTGTGACCCAACCATAAAATTATTTTCATTGATACTTCATAACTGTAATGTTGCTACTGTTATGAATTGTAATGTAAATATCTGATATGCAGGATGGTCTTAGGCGATCCCTGTGAAAGGGTTGTTCAACCACCAAAGGGGTCGTGACCCACAGGTTGAGAACCGCTGATCTAATGGGAGATCCCTTGTACATAACTTTCTGTCTCTCTCTTGAAGCCTTTAAGATTCTCTCTTTGTCCTGAACACTTGCCATTGTAATTACGACATGTCTTGGTTGGGTCTTTTCAGGTTCATTTTGTTTGGGACTCTGTGCTTTTGTGACTTTTTTCTTTCCTAAGTCAGGGAAGTTTTCTGACATTATTTCTTCAAATAGGTTTTCTAACTCTTGTTCCTCTTCTTGTCATTTTGGAACCCCTATTATTTGTATGTTTATTCATTTCAGGTTCTCTCAAAGCTCTCTTAGGCTCTCCTCCTGTTTTTCAATTTTTTTTCTCCAATTGCAGTTCAGTTTGCATGTGTTCTGTGGCCCTGTCTTCTAATTCTCTAATGTGGTCCTCTGCTCCTCCTAGTCTACTGTTGAAACTTTCCATAGTGTTTTTTATTGTAACTTTATCACTCTTTATTTCTTCTTTATGCTTACATAAGTTGTTGATTTTTTTCATCCATCTGGTTTATGAACTGTATGACCCTTATTCTAAATTAATTTTCTGACATATTCCAAGCCTCTGTTTCACTTGGCTTCTTTTCTGACAATTCCTCCTTTTCTTTTCTTTCCTTTGGGGGTTTCTTTGTCTCCCCATTTTTGCTCTCACCAAAGAATCTACATGTTGAGTTGTTCAGGGGCTGCTCCTCAATTGTTGGCAGCTCCTCAGGTGGGAGCTGCTCCCATGCTTGCTCACAGCAGTTGTGGCTCCTCTAACTGGCTGGAGTGGACTGCTCACACAGCTGCTGCTCTTCGGATGGGGGTGGAGTACATGTGGCTGCTGCTCCTCGGATGGGGGCGGAATGCTCGCAGGCCTGCTGCTCCTTGAATAGTGGTTGTCTGCGCAAGGCCGTTGCTCTTCAGATAGGGGCGTGCTGCTCACAGGGCTGTTGCTCCTTGTACAGGGGCAGGCTGCTCATGCGGCTGGTGCTCCTTGGATGGAGCTTGGATGCTGTTTCTCATGTGGTTGCAGCACCCTGGGCTAAAGCTGGCCAGAGGGGAGAGTGCTTTGGAACTCACAGGAGACGTGGCTGTGGTGGCTGGAGTCTTGGTGTCCATGGGACTGTAGCTGACGCAGCAGGTCCCTAGAGAGGGTGGCTGTAGAGTCACAGGTGGTGTCTGAGAGTACCCTGGGTTGAGGTAAGGCTGGGCTCCCAGTCATAGCACCTCTGCGCTTCAAAATGGTGCAGCCTGTGCAGGAGAGCTAACTGCCCCAGGACTGTTTGCAACAGCAACAGAGGCTGCCTGGATAGGCAAGCCCAATCTGCCAGCCCACAAAAGTCCTGCAGGATCTAATTGTCCCTCATTCACGTACACACACACGCACACACATACATCACATGTCCGCACACTCACCTTTCACTCTCTCGCTCATGCTCTCTCCCTCACTGTTGTACTCTCAGCTGCCATCTTCCTGCCTCTGTAGTTGGGTCTGGAGAGTTATTGACTCATTCATGGATGAGCCTCCTCTCTGGGTATCTGGTTATGTGGCTCTCTATCTCCACCAAATTGACCAAACAGGACAAAATGCAACTTGACCTGACATGACACAAAGGGAACAAAACATGAATGTACTCATGACACAAATTACCCTAATATAAGTAACCACCAGAGAAAAGAGAATTTGGGGAGAGAAAAGAGAGCATCAATAATATTAAGGAGAAAAAGAAAATGGTAAGAGAGAAAAGAAAAAAATGAAAAAGAAAGAAAAAGGAAAAAAATTACATATATATATATATATATATATATATATATATATATATATATATATCTCACACCAAAGAACAAACAGATAAACCAAAAAAAATGCCAACAACAAACACCCTTAAAAGAGGATGGGAGCAGTATCTTCAGAGGCCGAACTTATATACAGATGGTAAGGTTAAGGAATTGGATGAATATGGGGAGGACCTCGGTTCAATATAGAGGAAGTAGAAAAAGGATGAGTGGATAAGAAGAAAAAGAAAGAGAAAGAAAGAAAAGAATTTTTTAAAAAATTTAAAAATAGGATAAAATAATAAAAAAATAGGATAATGGAAAAATAATGCAAAAAGAAATGAAAAATAAAGAAAAAAAAACAAAGAAATAAAGGAGATGACAAAATAATAATCAAATCAAATCAAATGAAATAAAAATAAAAAAATGAATTGTTATTCATTTCCACTAAGTTTTAATGCCCCATGAGGGCTGGTTTAAGATCCCATGCTTCTGTACTATCTGCCACTTCTCAATTTCCTACTAGGTAGTCAGTACCGTGTTGAAGTTTCAAGTTATCCACTGCTCCTCTGTTTGTGTCTACCTCCCCCGCATTGACTGCCAGCAGGCAGGACCAATCTGCCCACTTAGCCTGTCTGTCCACTTTCAATCTTAATCTCTCAAGCAGCTAATTCTGACAAGGCTATAGTTAGGGAGGTTGCTGTATCGCTTTCCTGGACTGAATGGCCTCTCTTTAGCCCAGGGCTCTCAGGGACTATTCACATTTTTGGTATCCTTTGTAACACTCAGGGTGTAGTCTGGGTGTGGCTGTATTGGTAGTCTGGAGGCCTCAGGGAGGGGTATCTCTTCTGGAGAAAATGGCTGCTTAGGTCTGGAGTGTCTGGTATGTACCAGTGCCAGACTCCGGGCTCCCTGTCCCCAATCTGCTCTTTTCCCCAGCCTCTCCCCAGACTCTACAAGTCTGCACCTCTGCCTGCACCTCAGCCATGGGTTAGTGTTTTTATTTGAAAGGTCCCATGAACTGGGTTTAGCAAATAAAAGCAAAGACCAACAAGAGGAGAAAGAGTTGCACCACTGCCAGTTTCTCTCCCCCCAGCACCGCATGGCTTGGGCAGTTGTTGAGGCTGCCCCTCTGGGCTTAGCCTCTCATGGCTGTGGGCTTAGATCTAGAATACCCTGCCGCCAGCAGCCCTTTGGCTTCTTTTCCACAGGCAGATGTTACACCAGTCCCAAGGGACATGGCCTTGGTGCTGTGTGGCTTCATTCTGACCCTCTAGGCTAGGCGGTCTCACAATTCTCTCCAGTCCAGATCCCTGATTTTACCATTCTCCAGGTGTCCTCTGCCCTTCCTGGCTGCAAATTTTCTCACTAGCTGTGTCTACTTTGCCAATTCCAGGTGGATGTTATTTGATTTAGTTGCTCTGTCTATCTGCTCTGGGATAAGGCTCGGGACAGGTCTGCCTATTCGGCCACAATTTTGTCTCCTCCCTGGTAGTTTTTTGTTTTGTTTTTTAATAACATATTATCCAGAATAATGATTGATGAACAGGCCTTCACAAAGGTAATAAATACTCAAAGGGCTAATAAGTGTTCAATCTTTTTACTAATCCAAGAAATATAAATTAAAGCTACAATGAAATAATATTAAGCATATCCAAGATAGCTAAAATTCAAAACATTGATAACACCAAGTGTTGTAGAGGTGTAGAACAACTGGAGCTATCATAGCCTGCTGTTGGGGAACAAATTGTGAAAATTATTTAGGTTATAGTATGTATAAAGTCTCAACACAGATGAAAAAATCTCATACCTTATGATGAGAAAATCTGACTGTTATATACATATGAATATTTCTAGGAACACCTTTCATAATAGCCATAGACTGTAATCAACAGAAATATCCATTGACAGCTTACTGATTCAATGTATAACTAAATACATACATAAATGTTAACATATTGTTGGGGTCCAGCCCCAGCAGGTCCAGGGGTTCCGAAAGGTGTGGACGGAGTCGGCAAAGAAGGAATGACACGGAGACAGCATTCAGTTGATCAGCATAGTCAGGTTCTCCCACCAGGTTCTATCCAGGTTCTCCAGCCAGGTTCTGTCTTTATTCTCCTGTTCCATCTGTATTTATACCAGTTGATTTTAATCCTATCCATTCTATTCCAAAGGTTAGGGCATTTATTATCTCCATTCCAAGGTCACTACTCTATTGTTCTGTTAAGCTACAAGGAAGTAACTGAAGGAGATTATCCTAGGTAAAGATTATATAGTTTAAGCCTGATTGTTCATAATTAAAGTGATTAATTATCTGCCTGGCACTTAGTTAAGGCCTTTAATTCCCTTCCTTAGTCATGTTAATCCCTAACTCCAGGGAAAAATCCCCACCTGGGGAAACAACCTTTCTCGGAGAGGTGACCTTGGTTAAAACACATAGCTCTAAGAAGGGGAGCAAACATATTAAGAACAGTATGCCATATACACCAGGTCCCTTGAAACATATGCTGTGCAGATGTTTCTTCCCTGCATTGACTGTGTCAAGCAGCAAGGATGGACTGGCTTCAGGCAACATATCGCAGATTGGAATTCTTTAAAGCAACTGCAAGCACAAATCTTCTAAACATAAATAAGCTTTAGTAAAAAATTCAGACACAGAAACAAACCTGTAGTGAGTCAGTAGAATGGTTGATCTTAAGAGAAAATTTAAAGACACTATTCCACTGATGATGGTAGGCAAATTAGCTATAATTTCGTGCTGATGTTGCTAGAGGTCCAGACCATTATAAATAGGGAAGCAGGTTGTTTACGATGACAGTAGAAGTGATTTCTTTTTTCTGAAGGTATGGGTAAACAACGTGATTTAACAGCCTTTGAACATGGGATATATATTATTATGAGTGGCCAGATTATTATGACCACCTCATCAGTACTTCATTGGGCCACCTTTTGCCTTTAAGGCTGCAGCGATTCTTCTTGGCATTGACTCCACGAGATGTTGAAAGGTGATGCGAGGAATCTGACACCATGCCTGATGAATAGCACTGTCCAGTTCTGTGAGATTTGATGGATGTGGAACCAGCTGCCTGATGGCTCTTTTAACTTCGTCCCACAAATGCTCAATTGGATTGAGATCTGGTGATTGTGGGGGCCACCTAAACAAGGTAAAGTTTCCCTCATGTTCTTGAAACCACTACTGCACAATACGAGCACTGTGGCATGACGAACTGTCTTGTTGGAAGAAGCCATCTCCATTGGGATACACCATCAACATGATAGGATAACTTGATCAGAAATGATACTTAAGTATGTTGTGCTATTCAGACATTGTTACATATGAATTAAAGGGTCCAAATCATGCCAGGAAAACATGCCCCAAACCATAACACTGCCCCCACCAGTTTGAAGGGTTGCACTCATGCATGTGGGGTGCATGCTTTCATGCTGTTTCCTCCAAATTCTCACTCTGCCATCTGCATGATGCAACTGGAAACATGATTCATTGTACCACATAACTTTTTTCCAATGCTTGACTGTCCAATCCGTGTTCCTGTGTGAATTGGAGACATTTTATCTTGGTAACTGCAAGCAGCAAAGGTGTTCAAACAGGCCTTCGGCTTCCATATCCCATATGATGCAGTGTGCGGCTAATTTGCCTACAAACGTCAGGTAGTCATAATAATCTGGCCACCCAGTGTATATTCTTATATTGCTATTGAAATATTTCATAAGAGGAGATATATGAGAGGATATCTGAGTATTGTAAATGTTCTATGTACAGATGTGGGTGATGATAACATAGGTTCTGTTTATGTAAATTTATTGAGTTTGACACTTAGGATATGTGTACTTTTTAAGGTACATTTTGCATCATATACTAAAAATTATAAACAAATATAATTGATAGGGTTAAAAACCCATATTTATTTCTCCCTCCCTATATAGCTATTATTCTGAATTTGGAAATTGTGATTTCCATATACATTTGTATACTTTTGTATATTAGATAGGATATATATACAAACTGATACATATCCTATCTAATAAAGAGGGAATATGCTAATTGACCCTCATGCCTATGCAAAGATGTTGGCACCCACAGCCAATAGCAAGCTAATTGCTTGCCCTGCCCTCAAGGATGGTGGCACCCACAACCAATAAGGAAGGAATATGCTAATTGACTGCCACGCCCTCAAAGATGGTGGTGCCCACAGCCACAAGATGGCTGGCAGGAGAGGGCAGTTGTGGGCAATCAGGCCAGCAGGGGAGAGCAGTTGTGGGTGATTGGGCTGACAGGAGAGTAGTTAGGTGTCGACCAGGCTGGCAGGCGAGTGGTTAGGGGCTGATCAGGCTGGCAGGCAGAAGCAGCTAGGGGAAATCAGGCAGGCAGGCAAGCAGTTGGGAGCCAACAGACTTGGATTGTGAGAGGGTCCCAGATTGGAGAGGGCAGTCGGACATCCTTCAAGGGGGTCCCAGATTGGAGAGAGTGCAGGCTGGGCTGAAGGCAGCCTCCCCAGTGCACGAATTTCATGCACCAGACCTCTAGTATATATATAATGTGTAGTGCTTTTTGAATTTTAAAACTTTTTATATAAATGAATGAAACTGTATAGTTTACAAATGTTTTATTAAATTTATTTGGAAATTTAATTATGTACATATGTTTATGTATTCTTTATTCATTTTAATTCCTGTATAATTCTTATTAGTAAAATATACCTAAATATATTATTTCTTCTCTTTGTGTAAATATTTTGCTTATTTCCATTGTCTCCTATTATATTACTGCAAAGGATATTCTTTTTAAAATTGAATTTATTGGGGTGACATTGGTTAATAAATTATATAGGTCTCAAGTGTACAGTTCTATAATACATCATCTGTATATTGCATTGTGTGTTAACCACCTCCAGTCAAATCCCCTTCCATTGCTATGCACATTCTTGAAAATGAGTGTCCATGGACTTCCCATAGTAAAATAGGACAGAAATCCTGGGTCATATTTTACTGCATTTAAAATGTTCAGACTTTACAAATTTATCTCCAAAGATGCTATTCCAAGCCACATAATTTAAAATATTTAAACTGAAATAATTATGATCCCTCAGCCTTACTGTTCAGTAGTCTATTCTTTACCAGAGATCATTTTTTAAAGTTATTTATGAGAATAAAATATGATTACATAATTGGTTGGTGAATCTTTCATTCATCTTGCACCTCTGCTGCTGAGTTACTTCACTAGTTCTCTGGCTCTTTGCTGCCCTGGAGACCAGATCTCCAAAACTACTAACCAATGAGCACCCATTCCTAAGGCCTTATTGTTGCTCTCTTTGAGCTTTCCCATCCTGTGCCTGCAGATTGGCATTCCTGGAGACATTGCATTTCAAGAATATTGTGGGAATATTTTTTTCTCTCTCTCAGTCCCAAATACATTCCATTTCTAGGGCCAAATATACTTTAGAACAATTGGTGGAGGGCACCATTACTGTATTGACCTAACTCCCTATTAAATCACTGTACTATAGTCTGATATGATTCCCATGGCCTGAGCTATTAAATGTTTTCTATAGTCATTTTGTTATATAGATACTTAGTTTGTTTATCTATAATAATAAAAGCATAATATGCTAATTAGACTGCACATCCTTCCAGACGACCTTCTGGTCAAAACCGGAGCTGCAAGGGCAACCCAGGTCCTGGGCGCCAGAGGGATGCCAGTGCTGGCATCTGGGGTAAGGACTACTCTTACATGAATTTCATGCATCAGGCCTCTAGTTAAAGAATAAAATGAATGAGAGAGAAATCATCGGATAAAATCTATCTGTATCTTTATTTTTCTTTTTTAAAGCAAACTATTCTATTTCTCTGATCATTTAGAAAAAAATTTTGATCATGTGTGGTAGGCAGTATAATGTTGCCCCCCCTACCCATTGAAAAGCTCTCATTTTAGCCCCTGGAATTGGTGAATACATTCTTTTTAATATATATATTGATTTTTTACAGAGAGGAAGGGAGGGGGATAGAGAGTTAGAAACATCGATGAGAGAGAAACCTCGACCAGCTGCCTCCTGCACACCCCCAACTGGGGATGTACCTGCAACCAAGGTACATGCCCTTGACCAGAATCAAACCTGGGACCTTTCAGTCCACAGACCAACGTTCTATCCACTGAGCCAAACCGGTTAGGGCTGGTGAATACATTCTTACAAGACAAAAAGGGTTTTCGTAGTTGCCAGCAAGTTAAGGATCGAGAGATAGGGAGAAGGAGATTATCCCAGATAAATCTGGTTGCAACCAATGTAACTGCAAGGGCCTTTACAAATCAAAGAGGGAGGTAGGAAGGCAGGGTCAGGAGAGATGACAAGGGAAACAGGTGGGAGAGGTGGGAATTTGACCTTAAGGAAGGCAGGGGTGGGTCACTACCCAAGCAATGCAAATAGTCTCTACAAACTGGCAAAATCAAGGACAACAGTTCTCCCTTGGAGCCTCCAGAAGCAGTGCAGCTCTGTCAACACTTTGGTTTGAACCCAGTCAGACCCATTTCAGAGTTCTGACCTTCAGAACTGTAAGAAAATTAATTTGGGTTATTTTATGTTACCAAACTTGTATTACTTTGTTATAGCATCAGTAGGAAACTAATGCACTGTTTTTCATTTCAGTATAATGACTCTATGTGTAGATTTATTTTGTTTATCACTCACATCTTTATTCAATAACAGAACATGGTCAAGTATTACTTCTTCTAATAATGCTTGTTGCATTGTCAAAGCATTGCCCTGGTTGGCTACCCTGGTTACCCTGAGAATGCCTAACATACTAGCTCTCACATCAAACTTGGAGCCTGGGAACATTGGCAAGGTCGGACACTTTAATGCCGAAGCCCCAGCCTTCCTGGGACACCTCGCACACAGCTTCCCAGAGGCCTTCACCACTCTCCAAGGAGCCAGTACTGAATGCTTATTGGCAGGTGCCCACTCTTCAAGAATTTCTTCTAAGTTTGGGGGATTCTATTCCTGCTCCTCTGAAAAGCACACCTTGTTTTGCTTTTACTCTTTAAACTTTCTAGCATATTGAGTGTAGTCACTTTAGGCTATTACAAATCACAGGAAGAATTACTGACTTGCACCAACTTCTGATACTAGGACAGCAAAATTCCCTCAGAGAAAGAAATGCAAAGCTATGGCTAACGTATTGAAAGAGAGACTCTAAAATATTAAATGCAAAGTAACATCTGAATGAATTATCCTGCCTCATTTATATTCATCACTTCAGTTGGTATTTTGTAGTGTCTATGTTATTTAATTTTACAGATCTCTCATGCAGCAAAGTCACAGACTTGTCCAATAAAGAACCACAAACCTTTAATGCTTTCAGACAGAAAAAGGGTTTTTTTTGTTGGTTTGTTTGTCTTTAATGTTAAAGTTTGTTGTTGTTTTTGATGTTTGGCGCATAAAAGGGACAATATTCCATGCCCAGGTGTATTGTGCATTTCCCCAAAATATCTGCGCCTTTACTGTGGTGTTGCTTCCAGGAATATCAAGGGAGTGGGAAAAACTTCACTGCTCATCTCTAATCCAATTCCTTTCACTGCCAGCTGTACTTAAGTTTCATGAACCATATTTCTCAAATAAATGACACCTATTCCTCTAAAAAGAGACTCCTGTAATTCCATTGGAAAGCTATAACAACACAGATTTCCTTTCTTTTCACAACTCTTATGATTTGAAATAAAGTAACAATTAAACCAGTGAGGAAACACTTTAGACATTTTGCTAGAACTACATTGTTAGGGTCTGCATTTAAAATATTGAAAACTAAGTCATGATAAGACTACCTATGTTCTGGCTAAAAATGTATGATAATAAAATAGTCCCAGATTATGCTGTCCCCCATTATATAGGTTGTCATTTAAATTGGTCTTGATTTTCATCACTTCTTATAATAAAAACACACATATTTAAAGATAGGTTATTTTCTAGCACATTTAGGAATGTTACTAACAATGGCCAAAAGTATTTGGATTGGAGTCAGGTTTTAAATCTTTTTCTATTGCTATCAAGAAGGACAGGACTTTGATTATATTTCCTCATCTATTAAGTGGTGGTATTTTTCATCCTCACAAGGAAGGAAAAAGAAGACAGGGGAGGGGAATTAGGAAGAAGGAATGAGAGTTGAAACAGAAACCAAAACTTGGAAAGCAAAGCAATTGTATCATAACTCACCAAAAAGATAAAGTAAACAAACAATGACATGCAACATAGTCTGAGTTCAATTTACTTTTAAAACTATCTTGTTAAGGCCATATTTTCCAAGATAAGAGAGCAGACTGATTTAACTCTAACAACACACAGACTCATATTCCAAGAATGAATTTACCAACTTTTCTTACACACTGTCCATTTTGGGAAAGCCCACAAATTATTTCAGACTTGCCCCTCTGAGACATTGCTGAGACTCTGAAGATTGGACTCTGCCTCACAAGTTAATAAAGCCATATTTGCATGACCAACAACTACTAGTATTCCCTGTGGCCTTTATATGAAAACTTCAGCAAGAGAAACAGGTAGAAGTGACAGGACTTTGAAACCAGGGTTGTATACAAGTCAAGCAGAACATATGACCGAAGAAAAAACAAAATGGCAACTGGAAGGTAATTATAGGAATTTCTGTAAAATAGTCATTTTTTTTTGGTCCAAATATTAACCATAAGAGTGACTTCTTAAGGAATGAAGTATTTTTTTAAAGTGACGAAATGGGAGCAAGTATAAGAATGGAAGAGGCGGCATAGGTAAACACCGGAAATTGCTGCCTCGCACAACCACTTCAAAAATACAACTAAAAGACAAAACGGACATCATCCAGAACCACAGGAAGGCTGGTTGAGTGGAAATTCTACAACTAGAGGGAAATAGAAAAGCACACTGAGACTCAGAGGAGGTGCAGAAGTAAAGTGCAGAGGTACGGAGGCTCACGCAGAAAGGGCTGGCAACTGAGGATGCGACGCACATGGAAAGGGCTGGCAGCTGAGGACACAGTTGTCTTTTTCAATCGGGATGGAGTCTTAAGCTCCTGACTGCTCTGAACTCCAGTTCTGGGTGAGTCTCTGGGGACCCAGACTCATACAGGAGAAACTGGACTGTCTGGCATAGGTCGGACTTCGAGGGCGGGTTTCTCTCAGAGGTACTTGCAGTGATTACCGGGACACTGAGAAGCCAGGCTTCTTAGGGTAGGACTGAGGAGCAGCCATAGCTGCTTGCTCCACCCTGTTGATTTCCTGAGACCCCGCCCCACCCAAGCTGTGCACAGAGGCTTTTGCATATGAAAGGCCTGGCCCTTTGCAATCTGAAAATTACCTAACAAACTGCAGCTGGGTCAGAGAAACCCAGAACTTCCAAAAGAAGGCCCAAGGCCACATAGCAGCTTGCATTGCTTCACAGCTGGGCTCCTGCTGGGTAGCCTCAGGCAGAGGCTGAATTAGCACCTCCTTAGAGATCCAAGAGCTAGTGTACCCAGTAGTCAGAGTGGAACCATCCAGATTACAACTCCTCAGATCCATAAGGGACAATCAGGGGGCAGACTCAGTGAGCACCAAAGCCCCACTGAAGCAAGTCTTGCCCCAGAAAGGTATCTCCAGCACAGAAGTTCTCCCACTGCGGACACAGCTGATTCTCACAGCCAATTGGCCTGGAAGTCAATTCCTTCCAGTGATACCTACAACAATCAAGGCTTAACTACAACAAGACTGTGCACAAAGCCCACAAAGGGGTGCACCAAGAGTGTCCACCTCAGGTAATTGGGGAGGCTGAGCCACTGGGTCCTGTAGGACACCTAGAACACAAAACCACTCTATCAACACAGGGAAGCATAAAAAATGAGGAGACAAAGAAACAAGTCACAAATGACAGAAATGGAGGAAAGCAAACTACTGGATATAGAGTTCAAAACCACACTTTTAAGGTTTTTCAAGAATTCTCTAGAAACTGCCAATAAATTTAGTGAGACCCTTAAGAAATCTAGTGAGACCCTCGAGGTTATGAAAAAGGACCAGCTAAATTAAGCATACACTGACTAAAATGAAGAATATTATACAGAGTTCCAACAGCAGACTAGAAGATCGCAAGAATCAAGTCAAAGATTTGAAATACGAAGAAGCAAAAAACACCCAACCAGAAAAACAAATAGAAAAAGATCCAAAAATATGAAGATAGTGTAAGAAGCCTCTGGGACAACTTCAAACGTACCAACATCCAAATTATGGGGGTGCCAGAAGAAGAGAGAGAGCAAGATATTGAAAACCTATTTGAAGAAATAATGACAGAAAACTTCCCTTACCTGGTGAAAGAAATAGACTTACAAGTCCAGGAAGCAAAGAGAACCCCAAACAAAATGAATCCAAAGAGGACCACACCAAGACACATCATAATTAAAATGCCAAGAGCAAAAGACAAAGAGAGAATCTTAAAAGCAGCAAGAGAAAAAAAGTCAGTTACTTACAAGGGAATACCTATACAACTGTCAGATGATTTCTCAACAGAAACTATGCAGGCCAGAAGGGAGTGGCAAGAAATATTCAAAGTGATGAATACCAAGAACCTACAACTAAGATTACTTTATCCAGCAAAGCTATCATTCAGAATTGAAGGTCAGATAAAGAGCTTCACAGATAAGAAAAAGCTAAAGGAGTTCATCACCACCAAATGAAATGCTGAAAGGTATCCTTTAAGAAGAGGAAGAAGAAGAAAAAGGTAAAGATACAAATTATGAACAACAAATACACATCTATCAACAAGTGAATCTAAAAATCAAGTGAATAAATAATCTGATGAACAGAATAAACTGGTGAATATAATAGAATCAGGGGCATAGAAAGGGAGTGGACTGACTATTCTCGGGGAGGAAAGGAGTGTGAGAGTTCGGGAAGAGACTGGACAAAAATGGTACACCTATGAATGAGGACAGTGGGGGCAGGGGCGTAAGGGTAGAGGGTGGGGTAGGAACTGGGTGGAGGGGAGCTATGGGGGGGGGGAAGAAGAACAACTATAATAATCTGAACAATAAAGATTTAATAATTTAAAAAAAAGAATAGAAGAAAGAGGAAGATAAACTAAATGTGAAAACCATGCATAGAAATAAAGGAAACAACTTACATTTAAAGTGGTTTTGACTAGTTTATCATTTTTTTTGTTTGTTATTTTCTAGGTGTTTGCATCAAAGATAGGAAACATGAAGATTATAGAGGGCAAAGAAGATCAAAGTACGTAGGCCATTTCTTTGGAGTGGCAAAAGAAACAATGAAGGTTAAAGCTAGTTGCCCAGCATAGGATTACTTAATTACTAATTCATCTGAGATGAACATCAATGCTTATAGTTACAAAATACAAACGCCAAGAAATAAAGTTTCTGATATGATTTTTAGATCTCTAGGACAAAATTAATATATTTTTTGGAATTGTATCAGGTACAAAAAGACCAAGACATCTAAAAGAGTGATCTGAAATGAATGATATTTTAATCTTTCTGAAGAATAGATAAGGAAAATATAATTTTATATAAAATTTATTTTAATATTTATAATAAAAGTAGCAGACAGAAGTGAAGTTCAGATTAAGATATAATTTAAAAGTTATTTCTTTAGTATCTTCTATATGTCAGATAATGTTCAAAGAACATTGCATGTTATACCATAACTAGTAGCCCTGCACATGAATCCATGAGCCAGTAGGTCGCTGCAGACCTCCTGTAGCTCCCCCCGCCCCTCCCTCATAGCTTGTAGCCCTGCTATCTCCTGTAGCTCTCCACCTCCTGCTTGCTTGCTACCCTGCCTCATCCTGTAGCTCTCTGTTGCCCACTTGTAGCCAGTAGGTTGCTGCCGCCCTCCTGTAGCTCCCCCCGCCTACCTCTCTCTTATCCCAACCTCATAGCTTGCTGCCCTGTCCCCTCCTATAGCTCTCCAAAGCCTGTTTGTACCTCGCTGGCTCACCCTTCTGCTGATCAGTGATCTGGTTGTGACGTGCTTGGTCATTAGGCCTCAGGGTGTAACTGCTAATTAGCATATTCCTCTCTTATTATATAGGATAATCCCACACATGCCTATCAGGTACTATTATTGCCATCTTACAGAATAGTGAATTTGGGATTGATAGATTTAAATTTCACTTATAATCATGTCATTCTGTACGTAGAATTTAAGTTCTTTCCCTTTCTGCAAGCTACTTTAAGTCTACAAATAAAACCAAAACCAAAACAAACAAAATGTCTATAAATGAAATAAAGATTAAGTGCTTCATATTTTATATTTAGGAATTAAAACCATTGTCAACTAAATTAAAATCAAAGCTGTCTGCTACAATTATCAACAAAACTCTTAATATGAAAGGTATAATGAGTTTTTTTAAAGAGTATAAAATAGTATGCAAAGTGTCCCAAAGCATCTCAGAATCAAAGGCATGATGGCATAGACTGATTTATGTTAATACTGTTATTGGTAGTATTGTCACTAACACTACTGCAGCTCCACCACTCAAAGAAAACTATTATATATTTTTTTGTGTGCAAAATTTTGTGCTAAGTGCATTATGTATTTATCACGTGATACTTTTTAATAACTCAGAACAGGAATTACCATTACTATCATTTTAATGAATTTAATAGATTCCTGAGAATACACAGGAAATAAGAAGCAATCCTAATTTTAGGAGTGAATTTAAACTGTGAAGTACAAAATATGTTGTCAATCATATTTAACCAAAAATAAAGCCAAGTCTGGTTTTAGTAAGTACCTGAAGATGGATTAGCTATATATGTTTTAAAATCAATAAATTACATATGGGGGAAAAAATAAACTACTTTACTCCTAAGGTTTATATCCTTAAACCCCTTAAGAGTATAAGGATGGTGAAATATAAGAAAATATAAAGTCATGCTACTTATTTAACATGAGATAAATAAAATATTGTAGATAAAGCATTAAAATGGGGAAAGATTTTTTATGCCCATTAACTAAAAATAAACTAAAATTTTATAAGGAAATATGAGTAACCATATTTTTTCATGATTTATCAAATTCTTTTCATGAACTTATATTAAAAACACAGTAGGTAACATTAAATATGAATAGGTAATAGGCAGCTATTATGCATATAAATAGGGAGATGCCTTTTTCATTAATATATTAAAAACACATAAGTCAAGTAGGAAAACATGATTAATTTGGAAGAAAACATGAACAAAGAGCATAAACAGTTACTTTAAAATATATATATATTTTATTGATTTTTTACAGAAAGGAAGGGAGAGGGAAAGAGAGTTAGAAACATCAATGAGAGAGAAACATCGATCAGCTGCCTCCTGCACACTCCCCACTGGGGATGTGCCCGCAACCAAGGTACATGGCCTTGACTGGAATCAAACCTGGGACCCTTGAGTCTGCAGGCTGATGCTCTATCCACTGAGCCAAACCAGTTAGGGCAACAGTTACTTTTTAATTAGTCACAAAGCCATCTTATCTAATAAAGAGGGAATATGCAAATTGACTGTCATGCTGTAATGGTCAAGATGGCTGTGCCAACAGCGGAGGCAGGGATTTCGTAACACAGATGGCTGCACCCACAGCAGAGGCCGAGTTCCCGTAATGAGCCTTAATGAGCAATCAGCAGAAC
Source organism: Myotis daubentonii (assembly GCF_963259705.1). NCBI lineage: Eukaryota > Metazoa > Chordata > Mammalia > Chiroptera > Vespertilionidae > Myotis > Myotis daubentonii. Next base: position 92,161,066 of record NC_081842.1, read on the forward strand.
CTGAGGCCTCTTGGCACTGGCCCAGGACAGGGGACCTGAGGATGTGCCTCTCACCTGGTGGGGCTTGACAGGGGACCTCAGGCCGTGCCCCCACCCCCTGTGCCAGGACAGAGAACCTCAGGCCGTGTCCCACCCCCTGGGGCTGGGGGACTTCAGGCTGTGCCCCCCGCCTGGCAGAGCTTGACAGGGGACCTCATGCTATGCTCCTTGTCCAGCAGGGCTTGACAGGGGACCTCAGGCCACGCCCCCTGGCCTGGGATGGGGGACCTCAGGCTTTGCACCCTGCCCCGACACAGGGCCAGGTGACCTGAGGCCACATCCCCCACCCAGTGGAGCTTGACAGGGGTGGGGCCAGCCGGGTCTGGATCTAGCCCAATGGGGGTGGGGCCGGCCAGGTCTGGGTCTCGCGTGATTTCGAGGTGCACGTAGGTGGATGGGGACTTAACTCTGGTTCCTGTGGCGTGCCCCAGACTCTGACATGAGGAAGATTTTCATATACATTTTACTAGCTTTCCTTTCTGACACTTCTATTATAGAGAAAGGGCAAATAGCAATATTAAAATATTTTCTCTAATTAATTCCCTCTTAATGTGCACTATTTTCATGCACCAGGTCACTAGTTTAAAATAAGAATTCTACATCACAAGTGATCAAATAAAAGAAAATAAGATACTTGCACTATTTATCTTTATGTAACTTATATGTGATTCTAAGAATTCAATAACAGAACTATTATTGGTAAGGTGATATGGAAACAGACACCCTTAATTAAAAGTGGATATAGATATTTGTATACTTTTTCTGAAAGACAATTTAAAATGTAAATTAATGGTAGTTTTCTTTTGGCAATTTATTTTTAAAAGTCTATTAGTGTTAAAAAAAAAATTTTGTGAATGGGAAATTCCAAACTGGTGGCAGAGAAAGTAGAAGCTATACTGACATGCTCCCAGGATCAAACTGGAATTACAAGTAAAATACAGAGAAACCATTCTGAATAATCAACTGAAGACTAGCTAGAGAACCCTGATAACCAAAAACAGAAAGTGGAGACCACAGAGAGACTGTTAGGAAGTGCAGAGGTGTGAGAATGCTGGCCAGACTTCACAGACAACAGCTGAAGTTGCAGAGGGACATGTTAGCTGTGGTGTGTGTGTGGTGGGGTTCCCATTGAGATCTCTGGAGTCTGAACTCCAAATTTGCTCCCCCCCCCCCAGCCCAGAGCACTAGAACTGAGAAAGGTGCAGACAGAACATCTGTCTTTGAAAAGCATGAGGGTTGATGTCTGCTAGGGAGAGACTACTGGAAATGCATCCACCTTCTTAAAAGGCAAAGACATAAACTTTTGTGTGCAGCCATTAACCTTAGGCTCTAGAGGAGGGAGGGCAGAATGAAATGGAGCTGTATGAGCAGACTCTAGGGTTGAGGGCTCTGGCGTTAGAGTTAGGAGGCAGCCACCCCAGTTTCATGTGCTGAGTCATCCCCTCATGCCACAGGGAACATCTTCTCTGGAAGACCTTTAATATCCAGGCAACTTTTGCCTGAGAGAGGAAGCAATAGCTCCACCCTATTAAAAATATCTTTCCCTACCTTGTGGTTGATAGCCTGAGCCTAATAAAAAATTAATAATAATAATTTCAGGCATAGACAGGTCACTGGAGAATTTTAGTCTTTGTCTGATCTGCTTCTGGGCCCTGGGCTAGGGAAAGCACACCCTGGTGCACATCTTGGTGCTTTCCAAAGGCACCTGCCCCAGCAGAGGTAACAACAAGCTATGGATTGCTGACAGCTCCAAACGGAGTATTCAGGATCACTCACAAATAGTGTTTGGCAATGTCCTGCATTAGAGACTGGGAAACTTAGCATACCTACCTAATACATAGACACAAACCCAAATAGGTAGCCAAAATGGGGAGACATAAAGACAAAACCAAAATAAAAGTATAAAAGAATTCTCCAGAAGAAGAGCTAAATGAAATGGATTAAGAAATTTATTAGATACTAGAGGCCCAGTGCATAGATTTGTACACAGGTGGGGTCCCTTGGCCTGGTCTGCAACCTCTCACAATCTCGGACCCCTCAGGAGATGTTAGACTGTCGGTTTCAGCCTGATCACCACAGGCCAGGCCGAGGGATCCCACCAGTGCATGAATCCATGCACTGGGCCTCTAGTATGCATATAAGTTCTTTGGTTAATCTCTTCCCACCGTCCTCCCTTCCCGCTGAAATTCATCAGTCTGTTCCATGTTTCCATGCCTGTGCACTGTGTGTCTGCCCCTGGTGGTCAGTGTGCATCATAGCTACTTGTCAAACAGTCACTTAGACATATATATATATATATATATATATATATATATATATATATATATATATATAGAGAGAGAGAGAGAGAGAGAGAGAGAGAGAGAGAGTTCAGAAAAATGATGCAAGGATGCACAAAAGCATAAAAAAATATATCTTAACTGATAAAGATCAGTCAGAAATTAAGAATGACATAACACTAATAAAGAACACATTGGAAGGAATATACAGGAGATTAGGGGAAGCCAAGGATTGGATTAGTGTTTTAGAATACAAGGTAGGAAAAAAATCACTCAATCAGAGAACAAAAATGAAAAACAATTTAAAAAGAGGAGGAGAGATTAAGGGAGCTCAGGTACAACATGAAATGTAACAATATTCACATCATAGAAATACCAGAAGAGAAAGAAAGTGAGCAAGGGATAGAGAACCTGTTTGAAGAAATAATGGCAAAAAACTTCCCTAACCCGGTGAAGGAAAAATTCGCACAAGTTCAGGAAGCAAGAAGAGAGTCCCAAGCAAGAAGAATCTAAATAAGCCCATGCCCAGACACATTATAATTAAAATGCCAAAAATTGAAGTCAAACAGAGAATCCTAAAGGCAGCAATTTGTTATCTAAAAAAGAGCTTCCATAAGTATGTCAGCTGATTTCTTACCAGAAATTCTACAGGCCAGAAGTAATGGTATGAAACACTCAAGGTAATGAAAATCAGGGATCTGAAACCAAGATCACTATATCCATCAAGGCAATAATTCAAAATAGATTGGGAATAAAGAGCTTTCCAGACCGCCCCCCCCCCCAAAAAAAAGGCTAAAGGATGCACTGCAAGAAGTGCTAAAGGAACTGATGTAATGAGAATAGAGAGGGACAGAAACATACACATAAATAATTAAAATAGCAATAAATAAGCACCTATCAATAATAATCTTAAATGTAAATGGGTTAGTTCTTGATGTAAAAGTCATAGGAAGCTGAATGACACAAATATAAGCTGTTTACAAGAGACTCTTCTCAGAAAAAAAGACACACAGGGGATAAGACTGAAGGGATGGAAAAAAACTTTTCCCATGCAAATAGAGTTTTTTAAAAAAAGCTGGGATATCTAATAAAACAGACTTCAAAATGAATGCAATGCTAAGAGTCAGTAAAGGTCAATAACTGATATTAAAGGGACTGATCCAACAAGAGGATATAACCCTGGTAAACATATTTGCACACTATATAGGAAAACTTAAATATATATTTAAAAAAACAAAGAAACAAACAAACAAAAAACTTCCAAAGGACTTTAATGGGGAGACCGACAGCAATACAGTCATGGTAGGGGACTTCAACACCCCACTGACTTCACTGGATAGATCTTCTAGACAAAAGGTAAACAAGGAATCAGTGACTATAAATGACACAGTGGATCAGATGAATTTAATTAAAATTTATAACACATTTCACCTAAAAGCTGCAGAATCTTCTCAAGTGCACATGAGTCATTCTCAGAGATAGACCACATGTTAGGATGCAAAACAAGTCTTGCAAGTTCAAGAAGATTGAAATCATATTAAGCATTTTCTCAGATTACAATGGAATGAAATTAGAAATAAAAACTCCAATACACATGGAGGCTAAATAGCATGTTATTAAATAATGAATAGGTTACCAATGAGCTCAGGAAATAAATTAAAAATTTCCTAAAAACAAATGGAAATTTGAACAAAATAACCCAAAATATCTGGGACACAGCAAAAGCAGGCCTGAGAAGGATGTTCATAGCACTAAAACCCTACCCCCAAAATAAAATAAATAAATAAATAAATAAATAATAAATTATTTAACTCCACAACTTAAAGAATTAGAAAGAGGACAAGAAAAGTACAGACTAAGTAGAAAGAAGGAAATAATGATTAGCAGAAATAAATGATATGAAGACTAAAAAAATAATACAAAAGATCAATAAAACCAAGAGCTGGTTCTTTGAAAATATAAACAAGATTGATGATCCTTTAGCCAGACTCATCAAAAAAAAAGAAAATATATAAAGGACCCAAATAAATAAAATAAGAAATGATAGTTGTGAAGTAACAACTGATACCACAGAAATATAAAGGATTATAAGGAAACTAGAGGCTCAGTGCACAAATTCGTGCACCAATGTGGTCCCTTGGCCTGTCCTGTGGGATTGGGCTGAAACTGGCTCTCCAACATCCCCTGAGGAGTCCCTGATTTTGAGAGGGCACAGGCCAGGCCAAGGGGCCCCACTGGTGCACTATCAGGGCCAGAGAGAGATACAGGAAGTTGGCCAGCCAGGGACGAACCATGGGAGAGCTCCAGGGCGTGTCCAACCAATCTAGCTCAGTCCAGATCAGCTGGACCCCAGCAGCAAGCTAACCTACCAGTTGGAGTGTCTTCCCCCTGGTGGTCAGTACACATCATAGCAAGTTGTTGACTGGCTGACTGTCTGCCCCTGGTGGTCTGTGTATGTCATAGCAAGCAGTTGAGCGGCCTTAGCATATAAGCATATTACACTTTGATTGGTAGACCAGACAGCTGGACACTTAGTATATTAGGCTTTTATTACATAAAATACTATGAATAACTAAATGGCAATAAGCACAAAATGTGGATGAAATGGGAAAATCTCCAGAAAAGTACAATCTCCCAAAACTGAATCAGAAAGAATCAGAAAATCTGAATAGGCCAATAACAATAGAATAAATAGAATCACTAATAAAAACTCCCATCAAACAAAAGTCCTGGACTGGACAACATCACAGTGAAGTCTTACCAAACATTCATAGAGCAACTAACAGCTATCCTCCTCAAACTATTCCCAAAGGAGGAACACTTCCAAGCTCTTTTTATGAATCCAAGATTATCCTAATTTCAAAACCAGACAAAGACACTACAAAGAAAGAAAATTACAGATCAACATCCCTGATGAACAAATATGCTAAAACTCTCAACAAAATATTAGCAAGTTGGATTCAGCATTATATTAAAAAGATCAACCACCATGATCAAGTGGGATTTATTCCAGGGTGCAAGGCTGGTACAATATTCACGAGTCAATAAACATGATACATCACATAAATAAATTGAAAGACAAAAATCACATGATCATATCAATAGATGCAGAAAAAGCATTCGACAAAATCCAGGACTCACTTTTGATAAAAACTCTTAGCAAAGAGGGAATAGAAAGATCATACCTCAACATAATAAAGGCCATATATGACAAGCCTATAGCTAATATCATACACAATGTGCAAAAACTATAATCATTTCCCCTAAGAATAGGAACAAGACAGAGATGTCCACTTTCATCACTGTATTCAACATAGTACTGGAAATGCTAGTCACAGTGATCATACAAAAGAAAACATAAAAGTCATCCAAATTGGAAAGGAGGAAGGCAAACTATTATTACTTGCAGTTGACATTATATTATACGTAGAAAATACTAAAGACTCCACCAAAAATCTACTAGGATTAATAAATGAAATTGTCAATGTAACATGATACAAAATTAACACCGAGAGAATTGATTGCATTGTTATAAACCAATATTGAATTCTCAAAAAGAGAAACTAAACAATCAATCCCATTTACCATTGCAATAAAAAAATTAATACTTAGGAATAAACTTAACCAAGAAGGACATTGAAAAAAGAGATAGAAGAAAATACAAACAAGTGGAAGAATATAAGGTGTTCATTGATTGGTAGAATTAACATCATCGAAATATCCATACTACACAAAGTAATCCACAGATTCAATGCAATTCTTATTAAAATACCAGCAACATATTTCACAGTTCTAGAATAAATACTCCAAAAATTTATATGGAACTAAAAAGGCCAAATAGATGCAGCAATCTTGAGAAAGAAAACGAAAGCTGGAAGGATCACAATACCAGATATCCATAAAGTACTACAAAGCCACTGTAATCAAACAGCCTTGTCCTGGCACAAGAACAGACATATATATCAATGGAATAGAACAGAGGTCTCAGAAATCGACCCAAATCATTATGCTCAATTAATATTTGACAAAAGAGGCAAGAGAGTCTCTTCAATAAATGTACATGCAAAAAAATGAAACTAGTCTACCAACATATATTCAAGAACAACATAAAAATTGAGAAAAAACTTAAATGTAAATCATGAAACTATAAAATTCTAGAAGAAACCATAGGCAGCAAAATCTTAGTCATCTCTCTGAGCAGTATGTTTGCAGCTACTTCTCCTAAGTCAAGGGAAATTAAAGCAATAATAAAAAAATGGGAATACATAAAAATAAAAAGCTTCTGCACAGCACAAGAAACCATCAACAAAATGAAAATAGAGCCCACTGTATGGGAGAAAATGGTTAATATCCAAAATATACATGGAACTAATACAACTTAACAAAAGGAAGACAACCAATCTAATTAAAAAATGGGTATAGGACCTAAATAGTCACTTCTCAAAAGTGGACATTCAGATGGCCAAGAGCCATATGAAAAAAATGCTCAAAGTCACTAATCATTTGAGAGATGCAAATTAAAATGACATTGGGGTATCACTTCACACTTGTAAGAATGCAAATCAACAAATGACAAGTGTTTGTGAGGTTATGGAGAAAAGGGAACCCTAGTACACTGCTAGTGGGAATGCAGACTGGTGTAGCCATTATAGAAAACAGTATAGAGTTTCCTTAAAAAATTAAAAATGGAACTACCATTTGTCCCATTGATCCCACTTCTAGAAGTATATCCTAAGAAATGTGAAACACTTCTTAGGATGAAGAAGTGTTATCCTAACTGTAAACAAAAAGAATATAGGCACCCTTATGTTCATAGAAGCACAATTTATAATAGCTAAGATCTGGAAACAGTCCAAGTGCCCATCAGTAGATGAATGAATAAAAAAGCTGTGGTATATTTATAACATGGAATACTATGCAGCAGTAAAATTGAAGGTTCTCGTACTCTTTGAGACAGTATGGAGGGACTTGAAGAGTATTATGCTAAGCAAAATAAGCCAGTCAGAAAAAGACAAGTATCATATGATCTCACTCAAATGTGAAACCTAATGAACAAATAAACTGATAAGATAGATCCAGAAATATAGTGGTATGAAAAAGTCTGTGGAATCTTAGAGGAAAGGCAGGGTTGGGTGAGTTGGTGGGAAGAGATCAACAAAAGAAATTGTATGCATATATATGTAACATAGGAACACTGCCAATAGGGTGGTGAAGTACTGGAGCAGGGGCAGGGGCAAGCTAGAAGGGATCAATGGGGGAATCCTATCTAATAAAAGAGAAACATGGTAATTAGCCGAACATCCGCTACCCTTCCCATTGGCTAATCAGGGCAATATGCAAATTAACTGCCAGCAAGATGGCGGCCAGCAGCCAGGCAGCTTGAAGCGAACATGAGGCTTGCTTGCTTCAGTGACAGAGGACTCCAACATTCCCCACCTGCCACTGCCGGCCTCTGAGCTTGCAGTATGAAACATTGTAGCAAATATAGAAGCTAAACAAAACCCCAGAAAACTACTTTCAGCCAGCCTGGATCTCAAAGCTGGAGTTGAAACAGTGTTTCAATTATATAACCCAAACAAACCAGATACATGCTTTCAGCAGCCGAGGCCTAAGAGCTGGAGCCAAGCCTCAGAGCTAAAGCTGGCCCAGAATAAAAAAGAAAAAAGAAAAAAAGGAGTGGTTGGGAGCTTCAGTCACCCGCCAGCCTGAAACAGCCCTCAGCCCCTCACTCAGACTGTCCAGGCACCCCAGTGGGGACCCCCATCCTGAAGGGTGTGTGACCAGTTTCAAATAGCCATCATCCCCTCATCCAGGCTGGCCAGGCACCCCAGTGGGGACCCCCACCCTGATCCAGGACACCCTTCAGGGCAAACCAGCCGGCCCCCACCAGGCCTCTATCCTATATAGTAAAAGGGTAATATGCCTCCCAGTACCCGGATCAGCGGAGCCTCCTGGCACCGGGATCAGCGTGACAGGGGGCAGCACCCCAACCCCCTGATTGGCCCTGCTCTGTGGGTGATAGAGGGCGGTGCACCAACCACACCCCCACGGGCCCTGCTCTCTGTGTGATGGGGTAGGTCCATAACTTCCCCATCGGCCCTGCCCTGAGTGTGACAGGGTGCGGCGCCCGAACACCCTGATCCGCCCTGCTCTGTGTGTGACAGGGGGTGGTGCCCCAACTCCCTTATCGACCCTACTCTGTGAGTGACAGGGGAGAGCTCCTCAACCCCCTGATGGGCCCTGCTCTGTGCATGACAGGGGAGAGCTCCCCAAACCCCTGATCGACCCTGCTCTGTGCGTGACATGGTACGGAGCCCCAACGCCCCTAATTGGCCCTGCTCTGTGAGTGACAGGGCGAAGCTCCCCAACCCCCTGATTGGCTCTGCTCTGTGCGTGACAGGGGGTGGCGCCACAACCTCCCCATCGACCCTGCCTTGAGTATGACAGGAGGCGGTGCCCAAACCCCCCAATCGGCCCTACTGTGAGTGTGACTGAGGGTGGCATCGCAACCGCCCGATCCGCCCTGCTCTGTGCATGACAGGGGGCGGAGCCCCAACTCCCCAATCAGCCCTGTTCTGAGCCTGACCATGGCCTGCACCTAGGGATTGGGCCTGCCCTCTGCCACCCGGGAGCAGGCCTAAGCCAGCAGGTTGTTATCTCCCGAGGGGTCCCAGACAGCGAGAGGGCACAGGCCGGGCTTAGAGACCCTCCCTCCCCCCGGAGTGCACAAATTTTTGTGCACCGGGCATCTAGTAACAGTATAATAGGTAATACTTTCATAGGTAATATTTAAAGAAAAACATTCATGAATATTTATTATAATTCTGTTTATAGTATAAAAGTAAAGAAACAACATAAATGTTTTCTTTCAAAAAATGATACTCTGCATGCCACTGACTACAATGCAGCTGCTAAAAGTAATGCATATATTTATTTAAATTTAGTTATTAAGAGAAAAAGATTATATAAAAGGCTCTAATTTATTATATCTGTGTGGAGTTGGATGTGTATGTAAGTATATATCTATACTAATAAAAGGGTAATATGCTAATTAGACTGGGAGACCTTCCAGGATAACTTCTGGGCGTTCTTCTGGACAAAGTCATGGTGGCAGGGCCGAGGTAGAGGCAGTTAGAGGCCAAGAGGAGAGGGCAGTTGTGGTTGAGCAGGCTGGTGGGGGGTGGGGCCGTTGGAGGTAAACAGACCAGCAGGGGGACCAGTTGGAGCCAATCAGGCCATCAGTGGGGGTCAGTTGGAGGTGATCAGGACAGTGAGGGGGGCAGTTTGGAGTGAGCATGCCAGTGGGGAGGGAAGGTGGCAGCGAGAAGGCCAGCAGGGGGGCATTTGGGGGCAAGCAGTCCGGCAGGCAAAGTGTTTAGGGGCAATCAGGCAGGCAGGCAGGCAAGTGAGCGGTTAGGAGCCAGCAGTTCCAGACTGCGAGAGGGATGTCCGACTGTCGGCTTGGTACATATCCCTGTAAACCAGCAGTAGGACATCCTTCAAAGGGTCCCAGATTGGAGAGGGTGCAGGCCGGGCTGAGGAACACCCCCTCCCCCCATGCACTAATTTCGTGCACCGGGACACTAAAATATATATATATATATATATATATATATATATATATATGACATGTGTATTACTTATCCTTTTTTCTGTAAATGGAACCATACAACAATCCTATCTAATAAAAGAATAATATACAAATTAACCATCACTCTGCAACAAAGATGGCAGCATCCATAGTGGCCGGGGCGGGACACTGGCAGCATCACCCCAGCACGGGAGCCCAGCAGGCAATAGTGGCCTGAAGGCAGCACCCAGCAGGGCCTGCTTGGCCTTCACCAGGGCAACCTGGGAGCAGGCAAGTGTAGCCCACAGACAATACCCAGCAGGGCCTGCTTGCCCATTGCTGTGGTGTAGAGCAGGCAGGCCCCACAGAGAGCAGAGAACCATGGGGAGTGGGCCTAAGCCATCAGTAGGACATCCCCTGAGGGTTCTCAGATTGGAGAGGGTGCAGGTCAGGCTGAGGGACTCACCCCCCTTGTACGAATTTTGTGCACCGGGCCTCTAGTATTAATATAACAGTTATCTTTGAGAAATGGGATGCTAGATAGTTTTTATTTTAAGTAACTTTATTATATACTTTTTATACAGTTTGGCACTCTGTAGTAATTAAACAAAAGTTAAAAGAAATATATAAATTCATTTACTTTAAGGCAAGTAAATAACACTTAATTTTTGGGAAATAAACTGATTACTTGTTATGAGACTTATATGTTGTACATATAATTGTTAATTAAATGTATATATAATTGTTAAATATAAACTATGTATTAAATATATATTATAATTATTAGATTAGAGACATTAACAGTATTAGCCTTTTAAAAAATATTGTTTTATTGATTTTAGAGATGAACAGAGAAGGAGGGACAGATAGAAACATCAGTGGTGAGAGAGAATCATTGATCGGTTGCCTCCTGCACACACCCTACTGGGGAGTGAGATCACAACCTACGCAGTTGCCCTTGACTGAAATTGAAACTGGGACCCTTCAGTCCGCAGGCCGATGCTCTATCCACTGAGCCAAACCAGCCAGGGCTGGCCTTTTCTCAAACCATGTAGTGTACATTCATGAACATTTGCCATCTGTAACAAAACTAAAACCTTAGTGTCTTGATCTTTTTAATGTCCAATATGAAAATGTTTTGAAAATGTATTTAGAAAGAAAAATATTTAAACACATACATAATATTAAAAATATTTACCTGTTGGTACATGTATTAAAGATGCTTATTAGATTGAATATTTGCTTAAGCTTCTATTTTATTCCAAATTATTTGTTTTTGTTTTACATTTACATAATTTATGACATCAGGTTTATCACAAATGACCTATAGTGTTATGTATCTTAATTGGCTTTATATATCATCTTTACAATACAGATCTTTAACATAATGCTGTTGGGCCTCTTTTGTATGTTGTGCTGCTATACTGAACAATTGCTCTTTTGTGAAGAGCACTCAAAATTCCAGGGGGGAAATAAATTGAAACTAACTAACCTAATATTTATTTTGTAATAGCAGATAACAACTTCTTATTATAAAATTCAACTTTCTTAAAATCTAAAATTTACAGTGCTTATTACTTTGTAAAAAAGTAAATGGAGAAGGATGGCAATATAACCTTTGATTCTTCAGATTTTGAAAATAAATATGTAAAATATTCTGCTGCTATAATTTTGCTTAATGAAAGATTGTCTTAATGCTTGATGCTTAATGGAATCCACCATTGTATTCAAATTATGTTGAAATCAAATAAATCTCCTAAAAATTTGAAAATTAATTAATCTTATTAAAGAAAATTTGAAGTGTTTTCCTTGGAACAATTATCTTTATTAATAAAGTATATATAAGTGAAGAAAGATGGTACAGAATATAAGGATGATGAAGAAAACCATCAATATCTCAGAATAAATTATATGAAAGTGTGAAGCTATTAAAAAAAAGCATAGTTAGTATCTAGGTTGAATTATCTTGAAGATATAGCTTTTATCTTGTATACAAAGTACTTTATTCATTTACTTTTCTTTCCTTTCTCATTATTGTTTGTTCCCTGGGGCTTCAGTAGGGAATGAGAGATTTAAATGTGAGACTGTATACCACATTTACTTAGACAATTTTTATATTTGGCTGAAACAATAATTTGCTTGAGTTTTATGATACAAAATTTATCAGAAAATGAAAAGTTAACCTTTTTTTTTTCTTTCCATCCTTCTTATCTTCTCTCTTTCTCTACATCCTGCATATTTACATCTAAAAGAACTTGAGATCCCAGGTCCAAATAAGCTATCTCCTTCACACATGAGAAAATAATTCAGAAAGATATCAGAGTCTCATGCCAAAAAAGGTGTGCATGACATAGACAGAGGGGATGGTGACATAGACTAATATAGAAATGATGATTGGTGTAAATTAGGTATACAAATAAATGCTGATATAAACATACCTATAAATCTCTATTTCCTATCCCTGTTCCATAAGAGGCCCAGGATACGTAGCACTGTAATAGCATAGAATGTACACCAAATATACAGATTCGGGGTTCTAAATACAATTCAGCTATATAAGGTGCCAGGGCTCTTAGTGTAGGGCTGAGATAAAGCATGAGCTACGCCTGGAACATCTTGCTGTACTGGTAGTTAAGAAAGTACTCAAATTAAGATGGAAAAATATCTGAAGGAGACAGAAACCATTGAAAGAAACTTGCACCAAACAAAACTGGGACTATTTGAGTATCAAATGAATAATGATATTAACAAATTAAATCCCACTGCTTAAAATAAGCTGACACAGAGAAATAAAATGATATGTAAACTAGGAAAAAAAGAAAGCTCTACCCTATTCTGAAATGCCCACTAATATATATATGGAAGGAAGAATGGAAATTTAAAAGTCACACTCAGCAATCTTCAGAGTAACAATTTAGAAAAGATTTATGGATGGATGCTGAAACTGCGGTGAAAGTATTTGATGAGGAATAAGGTATTACATAGCCTCCAAATATCTCTCCATGAAGTATGTATTTATTAAAATAGAGAAAAAGCAATTTTGCCATGGTAAACCTAGGAGATACCACCTTAATCAAATGATCAAAATTAATATTAAGATTATTGTGAGAAATTCAATAAAATGCAATGAGAGGAAGACCTCATTATATCTGTAATATTTCTAATGAAATTTCATAATCTGATTCTGTGCCTGAAGAATGTAAGACAAACCCAAGTTGAAGGACTTTTTATAGAATGTTTGAAGGTAAATGAAAGATTTGAGAAACTTCAAAATTAAAGGATACTAAACATACAAGACCATAAAATCTTCATGTGATATTGAATTTGATTATTTTTCTATAAAAGAAAGTATTAAAATTTGAACAAGGTATATGGATTAGATGGTAGTAAAGCATCAATCTCTATTCATTTATTTTGGTAATTGCATTCTATTATACAAATAGTGTTTTAGTTTGTAGAATATATGCACTTAAAATATTTAGGGAATAGTAGAACATCTGAAATTTAGTCTCATCTAGAAAAACAATTATTTGTCTGTTTATTCCAACTCTTCAGCTATATTATTTGTGTACTAATACAAATTAAGAATTTGAAGTATCTTTGCATTAACATCAGAGCTCTAATATTTTCAGGAACAATAGTGCATATAAATAATATATTTACCTGATTATTTTACACAATTAATAAGTCAAAGGTTATCAATTAAATGCTCTTATATTTATACAAGTGAAGACAAGTATGTAGAGAAGCCTTTGTAAGTACTCTTTTAGAATTAATGGCAAAAGATAAGAATCATGAATCAACTTTTCCCCAAAATTTAGTTCAGACCATGAAATCTCTGCAAAAATATCAAAATATGATGCATAGGTTTTTATGATTATGTCTTTCAAACTGTTACTTTAGCATTTAAAAGGGTTTATACATTACATTTAAAATATTTGTAGTGATAAATGCATTAAACCATTTAATCGTTAAATTTATGACACACCATTATATCTCTAAATGGATCAACTAAACTAATTTTCAATCTATAATATAGTTGATGCTAGAGTGACATTACTACATAAAATTTACTTTTCCTATGCATGTTATTACTGACCATTCTTAGTAAGATATTTTACAAACATGGTACTATCTGCAAAGAAGCGTTATATTTATTTAATTACAGCTGTCTCTCAGTATTGACTGCAGTTTATGAATTATACAAACATCTTTTCAATACAAATTCTTCTTCCTATTGCCAGGTCTTTGGAAAGTCTTCTTGTTTTCTTCCCCATGGAGATTATTCTATACTAGAGGCCCAGTGCACAAAAATTTATGCACTCGGGGTTGGGAGAGGAGGTCCCTCAGCCTGGCCTGTGCCCTCTCACAGTCTGGGACCCATCAGGAGATAATGACCTGCTGGCTTAGGCCTGCTCCCGGGTGGCAGAGGGCAGGCCCAATCCCTAGGTGCAGCCCCTGGTCGGGCTCAGAGAAGGGCCAATTGGGGAGTTGGGGCACTGCCCCCTGTCATGCACAGAGCAGGGTGGACTGGGAGGTTGCGATGCCACCCTCAGTCACGCTCAGGGTAGGGCCGATTGGGGGGTTGGGGCACCGCCCCCTGTCACACTCAAGGCAGGGTCCATAGGGAGGTTGCAGCGCCACTCCTGTCATGCACAGAGCAGGGCCCATCAGGGGGGTTGGGGCTCTGTACCCTGTCACACACAGTGCAGGGCCGATCAGAGGGTTGGGGCTCCACACCCTGTCACACTGATCCCGGTGCTGGGAGGCCTCGCTGCTCTGCTGATCCCAGGGCCAGGACGCCTCTCGGCTCCCCTGATCCCTGGCCTGGAGGCCTCTCGGCTGCTGATAACCATGGCCTGTAGGCCTCTCGGCTCCGCTGATAACTGGGGCCTGGAGGCCTCTCGGCTCCGCTGATCTCTAGCCAGGAGGACTCTCGGCTGCTGATAACCTGGCTGGGAGGCCTCTCGGCTCTGCTGATCATGGGTCCAGGAGGCCTCTGGGCTCCGCTGATCACCGTGGCTGGGAGGCCTCTCGGCTCCGCTGATCGCGGGGCCTCCGACTCCGCTGATCACGGGCCTGGAGCGGGCCGGGAGGCCTCTTGGCTGATCACTGGGGCTGGGAGGCCTCTGGACTCCACTGATCACCGGGGCTGGGAGGCCTCTCGGCTCCGCTGATCACCTGGGCTGGGAGGCCTCTTGGCTCCGCTGATCGCGGGGCCTCCGACTCCGCTGATCGCGGGCCAGGAGGCCTCTCGGCTCCGCTGATCACCTGGGCTGGGAGGCCTCTCGGCTCCGCTGATCACCGGGGCTGGGAGGCCTCTTGGCTCCGCTGATCTCGGGGCCTCCGACTCCGCTGATCGCGGGCCAGGAGGCCTCTCGGCTCCGCTGATCACCGGGGCTGGGAGGCCTCTCGGATCCACTGATCACTGGGCCGGGAGGCCTCCGACTCCGCTGATCACGGGGCCAGGAGGCCTCTCGACTCCGCTGATCACCTGGGCTGGGAGGCCTCTCGGATCCGCTGATCGCGGGGCCTCCGACTCCGCTGATCGCGGGCCGGGAGGCGTCTTGGCTCGGATGATAACCGGGACTGGGGGGCCTCTAGGCTCTGCTGATCGCGGGGCTGGGCCGACTCTCGCCTCCCTGATTGCGGGGCTGGGCCGACTCTGGCCTCTGCTGATCATGGGGCCGGGAGGCCTCTCGACTCTGCTGATCCCAGGCCCTGAGGCCTCTCTGCCCTGCTGCTTCAGGGCTGTTTGGCTTTGCTCTGCTTGGAGCCTGAGTATGCAAATTAACTGCCATCTTTTAGCTTCTATAATTGAAACATTGTATCTTTTGGAGTTGTTGCTTCAGGAGCTCAGAGCCCCGCAGCTGCGGGGAATCCTTGACTTTCTCCATCGCTGGGGCAACCAAGCCTCCTATTCTCAGATGCCTGGCTGCCAGCCGCCATCTTGGCTGACAGTTAATTTGCATATCTCACTGATTAGCCAATGAAAAAGGTATCGGTTGTACGCCAATTACCATTTTTCTCTTTTATTAGTATAGGATTTACCTTATCATTAACATTTAGCTTAATCATCTTCTTTTTCTCTACCTTTAAGCAAATTCACCTTGTAATTGCACAAAGAAACTCCTTTTACTTCTGAGATGCTAATATTTTTTAAAAAAAATATATTTTATTGATTTTTACAGAGAGGAAGGGAGAGGGATAGAGAGTTAGAAACATCGATGAGAGAGAAACATCGATCAGCTGCCTCTTGCACACTCCCTACTGGGGATGTGCTCGCAACCCAGGTACATGCCCTTGACCGGAATTGAACCTGGGACCTTTCAGTCTGCAGGCCGACGCTCCATCCACTGAGCCAAACCAGTTTGGCTATGCTAATATTTTTTACAATTTTATTATGATCATGGATTTTCCTATTTATCATTATCTTTAGTTATATCCATTTGTATTTTATATGATTGCATATATGTTTAGAATTACTGTATAGTCCTATAGATTGAGTCATTAATATGAAATGTCCCTCAATATCTCTAGTAAAGCTTTTAAAAAAAATATATTTATATTGATATTAGAGAAGATGGGAGAGGGAAAGGGAGATAGAATTATCAATGTTGAGAGATTAAAAATGGTGGCAGAGTAAATAGATACCACATAGATATGCTCCCCGGAATTACAAATAAAATATAAAAGCAAACAAAAAACACCATGAATAATCAACTGAAGAGTAGCTGGAGAGAACCCTGACAACCAAGAATTGAAAGTGAAGATAACATAGAGACTGGTCAGAAGGGCAGAGGTGCAAAAGGACTGGTTGGGCTCTCACAGATAGCAATTTAAGTTTTGGAGAGATATCCACTGGGAAATCTGGGGTCTAAAACCAAAGTTTGGAAGTTTGGCCAACCAAACCAGAGCACCAAAACTGAGAAATGTGCTCATATAACATCAGGCTGTAAAAAGCATCAGGGTTTCTATCTGCCAGGAGAACAGATGGAAATGCAGGCACTCTCTTAAAGAACCAATAAACAAAATTTTGTGTGCAGCCACTTACCTTGGACTCTGGCAGAGGGAGGGCAGATTGTCTGGAGCTGTGTAAGCATAAACCAGAGTTGAGAGCTCTGGGGCTGAAACTCAGCAGGCAGACACCCTGGTTTCCTGTGCTGAGTCATTGCTCCACTCTGGGGAGGACATCTTTCTCAGGAACACCTTTGCAATCCAGGCAGTTTTTGCTTGCAGGGGAGGCAGTTGCCCAACCCTATTGGAAAACTCCTTGCCCCTCCCCCCATCCTATGGAGTTTCTGAGCCCCATTAAGTGAGTAAAAATAACAATTATTCTCCTGACAGAAGCAACTGCTACACCCTGTAGGAAAACCTCTAGCCCCACCTGTGGATGATTATCTGAGGCTACTCAAAACTGAATACAATCAATCTGCTGGCAGAGGCAGGTCTCTGGAGGCTTTGAGTCTTTGCCTGATCTAATTAGTCAGCAACAGCATTTGACATTGTCTTGCACTAGAGATTGAGAGACATAGCAGATCTACCTAATACATGGTCACAATACCAAACAGGCAGCCAAAGTAAGGAGACAAACATACAAGTCACATGAAAGAACAAGATAATTCTCCAGAAGAAGTGCTAAATTAAATGCAGATAAGAAATTTATTAAACACGGAGTTCAAATTAATGATGGCAAAGATGTTCAACAGCATGAGAAATTATATAGTAACCATAACAATGACATAGCACTAATAAATAACACAGTGTAATGAATACACAACAGATTAGGCAAAACCGAGGATTTTATCAGTGGATTAGAAGATAGGGTAGAAAAAAATCACTCAATCAGGGAACCAAAAAGAAAAAATAAATTAAAAAACAGAAGGACAACCTAAGAGAGCTGTTATGAAACATAACAATATTCACATAATAGGTGCGTCAGAAGGAGTAGAAAGTAAGCAAGAGATAGAGAAGGTGTCTGAAGAGAGAATGGCAGAAAATGTCCCGAACCTGGTGAAGGAAAATGTCACACAAGTCCAGGAGGCACAGAGAGTCCAGAGCAAGAACCCAAACAGGCCCACGCCCAGGCACTTCATAATTAAAGTGCCAAAATTTAAAGACAAAGAGGGAATCTTAAAAGCAGTAAGAGAAAAGCAATTTGTTACCTATAAAGTAACTCCCATAAAGATGACACCTGATTTCTCATTAGAAACTCTATAGGCCAGAAGGGAATGGCATGAAGTACTCAAAGTAATGCAAAGCAAGGGACTGAAACCAACATCACTATATCGAGCAAATATCTCATTCAAAATAAATAATTAAATAAAGAGATTACCAGACAAAAAAAGGCTAAAGAAGTTTATCACCACCAAACCAGCACTGCAAGAAATGCTAAAGGGACAGCTGTAATGAGAAGAAGGAATCCTATATGATAAAAGGCCAGCCACCATAAGTGTAACGACCGGAATGACCAGAGACCAGAACCACCATGGCCCCTTCCTGGGCTGGCCATGCCACCAAGCAAGCAGTTAGGGGTGATAAGGTAGGCAGATGGCCCCTTGCAGGGCTGGCCCTGGCCCCCATCAAAGAAAGAGGGAGGCCCAGGCCACTGGCGGTGACTCTGTGGCAGGTGTGCCAGCCAGAAATTGCCCTGCAAAGGGAGGCCCAGGCCAGCCAAGCCTTTGCAACCCATGCCTGTTACCTGCAGAGGGAGGCCACTGGTGACAGGGGAGTCGGGGGGGGGTGGGGGCAGTGCTGCAAGCAGTGGCAGCAGCAGGGGTGAGGCCAGCTGCCTGCAGCCGGGGGAAGGAAAGCCCTTATCTCAGGCCCTGAAATCAGGCCAGGCTAGGGACCCTACCTGAGGGGTCCCAGATTGTGAGAGGGTGCAGGTCAGGCTGAGGACCCCCCCCCCCGAGTGTACAAATTTTTGTGCACTGGGCTTCTAATATATATATATATATATATATATATATATATATATATATATATATAGAGAGAGAGAGAGAGAGAGAGAGAGAGAGAGAGGGAGAGAGAGAGAGAGAGAGAGAAACATAGGCATATAGAAGTAAAATGGCAATATATAAGTACCTATCAATAATAACCTTAAATGTAAATGGATAAAATGTGCTAATCAAAAGATATAGGGTAGCTTATGGATACAAAAACATGCCCCATTTATATGCTGTCTACATAGATGCTAAAATCCTCAACAAAATAATAGCAAATAGGATCCAGCAATATACTAAAAAGTTCATACACCATAACCAAGTGGGATTTATTCCAGGGATGCAAGACTGGTATGATATTCAAAATCAATAAATGTGAAACATCACATAAATAAACTGAAAGGCAGAAATCACAATATTATATCAATAAATGCAGAAAAAAGTATATGGCAAAACCCAAAACCTATTTTTGATAAAAACTCTCAGCAAAGCGGGGATAGAGGGATCATATCTCAACCTAATAAAGGCCATATATGACAAACTTACAGTGAGCATCATACTCAATGGGCAAAAACTAAAACCATTTTACTCAAGAATAGGAACAAATCAGGAATGTCTGCTTTTACCACTTCTTCTCAACATAGTACTGGATGTCCTAGCCACAGCCTTCAGACAAGAAGAAAAAAATAAAAGGCATCCAAATTGGAAAGGAAATAAAATTCTCATTATTTGCAGATGACATGATATTGTACACAGAAAACATTAAAGACTTCACAAAAAAAACCTAGTAGATTTAATAAATGAATTTGGCAATGTAGCAGGTTACAAAATCAACACACAAAAATCCATGATATATATTTTATTAATTTTTTTAAATTTTTATTTTATTGCTTATAGTATTACAAATAGTAGTGCGTATGTCTCCTTTTTCCCCCCATTCACCTTCCCCCGGCCCCCCCTACCTCCCGGCACATGCCCTCCCCCCACCTCCCAGTGTCTTGTGTCCATTGATTATGCTTATATGCATGCATACAAGTCCTTTGGTTGATCTCTTACCTCCTCCCCCACACTCCCCAGCCTTCCCGCTGTAATTTGACAGTCTGTTCAATGCTTCTCTGCCTCTGTATCTATCTTTTAATTCTTCAGGTTATAATGTTCTTTATTATCCATAAATGAGTGATATCAGGTGGTATTTTTCTTTCATTGACTGGCTTATTTCACTTAGCATAATGCTCTCCAGTTCCATCCATGCTGCTGCAAATCATAAGAATTCCTTCTTTTTTATAACAGCATAGTATTCCATTGTGTAGATGTACCATATCTACACAATGGAATACTAGGCTTCATGATATTTTTAACACTAATAATGAATTCATAGAAAGAGAAACTAAACAAAAAATCCCATTTACTATTGCAACAAAAAAATAAGATAACTAGGAATAAACTTTATCAAGGAGGTAAAAGACTTGTACTCAGAAAACTACAGAATTTTGAAAAATTATAGAGGAATATATAAACAAGAGGAAGAATATACCACGTTCATGGATTGGTAGAATTAACATCATTAAAATATCCATACTACCCAGAGTAATCTACAGTTACAATGCAATCCAAATTAAAATACCAATGGCATATTTCCAGATCTAGAAAAAAATCCTCTGAAGATTCATAGGGAACCAATAAAAGACTCTGAATAGCCACAACAATCTTGAGAAAGAACAATGTTTGAGGGATCACATATATCAATTATACCATAAAGCCACTGTAATCAAAAAGCCTGGTACTGGCACAAGAATAGGCATATAAGTCAATGGAACTGAACAGAAACCCCAGAAATCGACCCAAGCCATTACCCAAAATTAATATTTGACAAAAGAGGAAATAACATACAATGTAATAAAGACAGTCTCTTCAATACATGGTGCTGGAAATAAAATTGGACAGACGCATGCAAAAAAAAATGAAACTAGGCCATTAATTTACACCATACACAAGAATAAACTCAAAGTGGAGAAAAGACTTAAATATAAGTTGGGAAACCATAAAAATCCTAGAAGAAACCATAGTCAGCAAAATCTCAGACATCTCTCATAGCAATATATTTACAGATACATCTCCTTGGGTAAAATAAAGAGAGAATAAAAAATGGAACTACATCAAAATAAAAGCCTCTGCACACAAAAGAAACCATCACCAAATTAAAAGGTAGCCCAATGTATGGGAGAACATATTTGGCAATTATACATCTGATAAAGGGTTAATATCCAAAATATATAAGGAACTCATACAACTTAACAAAAGGAAGACAAACAATCCAGTTAAAAAATGGGCCTAAATAGCCAAGAAACATGAAAAAATGCTCAGTCACTAATCATCAGAGAGATGCAACTTAAAACAACCATGAGGTATCACCTCACACTTGTCAGAATGGCTATCATCAACAAGTCAACAAATGATTGCTCTCGAGGATGTGGAGAAAAAAGAACCGTAGTGCTATGCTGGTGGAAATGCATATTGGTGCAGCCACTATGGAAAACAGTATGGAGTTTCCTCAAAAAATTGAATGTGGAACTGCCATCTGACCCATTGATACCATTTCTAGGAATATATACTAAGAAACCTGAAACACCAATCAAAAAATATATATGTACCCCTATGCTCATAGCACAACAATTTACAATAGCTCAGATCTGGAAACAACCCAAGAGCCCATTAGTAGATAAGTGGATAAAAAAGCAGTGATACATTTACATCATGGAATACTACACAGCTATAAAAACGAAGGACTTCTTACCCTTTGATACAGCATGGAAGGACCTGGAAATTATTATGCTAAGCTAAATAAGTCAATTAGAGAAAGACAAGTATCACAGGGTCTCACTCACATATAGAATCTAATGAACAAAATAATCTGATGAATAAAATAGATCCAGAGACATAGAAGCATAGAACACACAGCGGAATCTCAGAGGTTAGGCGGGTGAGGGTGTGCGGCTAGGAAGTCATCAACCAAATAACTTGTATGCATACATGCATAACATATGGACATACACTGTTTCCATATGTTATGCATATATGCATAAAAGGCCTTGCAGGGGGCAGTGGTGGGCTAGAAGGGGTCAGTGGGGGAAGAAGGCCGGCATATGTAATACTTTTGATAATAAAGATTTAATTTTATAAAAAGGCACCTCAATGATGAGAGAGAATCATGATCAGCTGCTCCCTCTATACCCCTACAGAGGATCAGGACAGAAACCAGGGCCTGTCCTCTCATCAGGAATCAAACTTTGACTTCATGGTTCATAGGCTGATGTTCAACCATTGAGTCACACTGAACCAACTCTAGTAAAGCTTTCTAAAATCGGTGTATTAGGTATATCTTCTATGTCTTCTATGTCTTCATAGTATATCTTCTATGTCTTCAAAGTGTGTTATGAGGGCTTTTGAATCTAGGTGCCTTGTGTGTCTCAATGGTGCAATCTTCTAAGTCATCTGAGCTGGGTGCTTCAGAAATGATTCTTATGTGTTATGTGCTCTCTCCTGTTGTAATTGAATCTTGAATGTTGTTGCCCCATTGATGGGGGGAGTTAACCCTCAGGCTGACTGACACTAAGGATATACCTCATTCACAGTGTATGAGTTGCTATTCAGGGGTCTCCCCTGGAGGCAGAGTTATTCCCAGATGGTTCTGGCATCTCCAAAGTTCCCTCTTTGATGTGACCAGCTGACTCAGAGCCCTTTGATGTTTGAAGCTCACCACTGGTTGTGTTGGTTCTGGGCCTACTCAATTGGCATTCTTATGCAGGTAACCAGCCTTGGTCTACTTCCCTGGAGCTACCATACTATTGACTGATTGTGGCTCTGTCTACTGGGTCTAGGTTTTTGTGGGAAGGGTCGGCTATTAGCATCTCTGACCTAAGACAGATCAATAAAAGGGCCAAGGCTCTCTGAGGTAGGTGTCTACCTGTTGGCTATGCCAACACCCCATGAGGTTGTCTGGACATCTTTAGGAGCCTTCTGAAGAAAGACTGTAGAAGGAACCCAAGCTGGCTATGCCCCACTGCCACTTCCACAAACTCAATAGTTTGGGAAGACTGGGTCAGGAGGATGGGACTAGTGGATCCCATATTTGGGAGCTTTGTGGTCAGGCAGTCAATGGGGAGAATACAGCCTCTGCAACAGCCATACAACTCAGACTCTGCTAAAGTCCACAACTCTAGCTCCCTCAGGAAGAGCACACCACCTGCTCAGATTGGTGCAGGCAGCTGTTCCCACTGCAAGAGCAAGCACAGCAGGGTGGGACCACCAAACTTTGGAAAACACATCAAGATAGTCAATTGGGGTGGCACCAGTCAAGCCTGGGAGGAGAGCAAACTCTATGCCTCTTATGAGCTACAAGAGGCCCAGTGCACAAAATTTGTGCACTGGAGGGTTGTCCCTTGCCCAGCCTGCACCCTCTCCAATCTGGGATCCCTCAGGGGATGTCCAACTGCCGGTTTAGGCCCGCTTGCCTGCCTGCCTGCTCCCCTGCTGGCCTGGTTGCCCCCAACTTCCCTCCCCTGCCAGCCTGATCTCACACCCAACTGCCCTCTCCTTCCAGCCTGGTCACCCCCAACTGCCCTTCCTGCCATCCTGGTTGCCACTAACTGCCTCTGCTTGCCTGATCACTCCTAACTTCCCTCCCCTGGAGGCCTGATCTTGCCCCAAACTGCCCTCCTCTGCTGGCCAATTGGGTTCTGATTGTTCGGTTTCTATGCCAGTCAGCATCAAAAGCTCTGCCTCCTATGCAGCCATTGGCTCCTCACTGTTGACCCAGATTTGGTTCTGATTGGTTGGTTTCTATGCCAGTCAGCGTCTCTGGGCCTATCAACGGGGCCTGATTAGAAAGTGGGGCTGATCAGCAGCCCTGGTGGAGGCCTGGAGAGAAAGAGAGAGGCAAGTGTTGATCAACAGCTGCCAAGAGGCTATGGATCAGGCTCTGCTTCTCTCTTCAGGCATCTCTCCAGGCCTGATTCATAGCCCCCTCAGCAGTCAGTGCTGGGTCACTGAACCTGCAGCCACAGCAGTCTGACTGCAGGCATGCAGGACTGAAACCTGGTTGGTCAAGCCTCCGGTAGTGACGGACCCAGGGTTTTTATATATTTGGATGTGGCTGCACCTGCTTGAGCCATACCAGGTTCTCTGAGTGTGATGCAGTTTGAAAGTCCAAGCTCTGAGCAGAGTTCCTTTACTCTTCAGATCTGAGGTCAGCAGGGCAAGGCCACTAGACTTGCGAAGGTAGAACAAAACAGTTTCCCTGGGTGGTGTTGGCTGATCCTGCAGGTGCAGGATAAATCTGGCCCTTTTCCAAAGCCTCACAGTTAAATGTCTATCTGAGTGTCTGCCTCTAGTTTCTCCAGTGAGGAAGCACACTAAAGGACCCTGTTGGGTATAGCCAGCAGCCCTTTCTTCAGGACTTGAGCTTGCCAGCAGTTGGGGTTCCAGGTTAGAGCACTCCGCAGGCTGGGGAGATGGCACCTGAGGGCAGTGTGAGATATTGACCTGGGACCAGGATCTCAGTAGCTCATGCTCCAAACGCTTTTTATGTCTTTTATATGCCCTGTGTCACCTTCCCAATTCTGGAGCCCCAGGTTAGTGCTCAAGAGCAAACTCTTCTGTATTGGCCATTTAGGAGAGCACCTGCTACTCTAGCAGACACCCTCCACTTCTCATCAGAGAGAGTCCCCATTGATTTTAACTTCCAGATGTTACACAGGCTCCACTTCATGGCCTTGGTGCTCTGAGTTGGGGGTACCAACCTGGGGTTGAGACACCACGCTCCTCAGCAGGTCTTTTTTAGCCAAAATATTCTTCCAGCTTTCCAGCCACCACACCTGGGTGTAGGGACCAGCCCTCTGCATCACCTCCTTCTTCCTAGTCTCTATGTAGCTTCTTCTATAAGTTATTGGATGTGATTCTCCTGTTCAGCTGTCCTTCAGTTTGTCATTCAAATTGATTGCTCTATAATTTAGCTGCAAATCTGGTTTGATGCCGAGAAGAGGTGAGCATAGCTTCCACCTACTCTGCAGCCATCTTGAAACTCCAGAAAATTTGATTTAAGTAGTAGTAAAACATTTATGTAATATATTTAACATAATATAATATTTAACAAATATTTAATAACATTTATTAACATAAAATAATATCTAAAATAATGTAAGATTTTATGAATATTTACATTATTGTGAAAATGAGCAGGGGGAATACATTTGTGAAACTGAGATAAAGTCAGACCTATTGCAGTGGGATCAGGATTAGTTCTATTTAGTTAATGCATAGATGCAATAATTATGATTATTATTGGTGATATGAAAGTAGAAGGACAGAAAAAATGATCAATAAATTATTTAGGACACAGAAGAAGCAGAAAAGGGGATATATACATTTTTTTTTTAAAATTCACATGAGTAAAATGATGGTTTTGAAGAGGTAAATAAAAGCGATTGAATTCAGTTTTAATTTGATTACAGTTGACTGGGCTTGTCAAAAAATAAACAAATAAAAATTGCAGATCAAGGAAAGTTCATTTTATTAGACTTCCTATAATAAGGGAATCCACTTCATCAGTACTTAAGAAAGAATCACTGTAGCCTCAAACGAAGGAAATAAAATAATTTTTATGATTTTTTTTAGGTTGTGGGCTGTGGTATTTAAGGGTGACTCTTAGATGGAAAAAATCTGGGTATAGTATGAGTACAGTTGTGGTGTATTAGCTTTAAACTGGTGGGCACAGAGAAGGAAATTCAATGAACAGATTGTTAGAAGGTAAATGTTTAGGTCATTCACACAATTAATGTAGCTCACTAGATGTATTTTCATTATTTTAATGCTGTTTTAAAATCCCAGGTGGATTTTGTTTTCTGGAAAAAAAAAACAAAGTAAATTAACAACAATAACAAAAAAAACCAATAAGCATCATTAGAAGCAAATATATACATTAAAAAACACACAAGCGAACAAAAGCTTGCACATTAGTTATTTTAGAAGGCACTTATTTTCTGAACAGTGAAGCTGGTCTTCCTGTGTTATAGAGAGAAGTCCTGACACTAAGGGAAATTACGTGTAACCCTGGAAAGTGACACCTGAGTCTTGGTGTCTATGCATCCTGTTTCATGATTAACAAAACCTCAATTCCAACATACCTTCTAAGATTTTGAAGAGTAATTCTTAGAACAAAACTAAACCTTGACTGACTTTCCCAATGAACCCTATAAAATCTGTATGCTACTTATTCCTTCACAATATCCATTTTGCTCATTTATCATGTTGAAAAGATTTTAATAAAGGCTTAAACTAATTTATTTTGATTTGCTTTTTCATCTCCCACAAATTTATTTAGTTCCTGGAAAATATTAATAAGGATAGGACATGAGAAAGGCCCTTTGTTATCCCTCTTATGGGCCTCTGGGGCTGGAAAGCTGGCTGATTTCATCCCCTACTTGGTCCTCTGCCTTTTGAGTTAAACTACTGCTGAACTTTTATCATCATCATGTTCTTCATTATCCTTGTATAAGAATTCTCTCCTTGTTTTTGTCACTGATAGGACCCTGCACGGGGAGGGAAGAGTGCAAGGATTTGATTGGGGGATGTTTACTTGTATATTTCACTTCTCACCACTTGAAGGCAATAGACAGTTATCAATTGGAAACCTTACACCAAGCTAGTGTCCTATGTGTACAGATAGATGCCCATAACACTAATTATTTGAATATTTTAAGACATTTCACCAGGAATATTTATAATTAAAATAGAAAGTTTCAGGAACTTTTTATGTAAACATATTTGTTCATTTGAAAGGTTCCTTAGGACAAAAATGGTAAAAACCCTAGTGAGAAATTTTTATAGCCAGATCTATCTAAAAAAGACGTAACTTAAAGAGAGAATACTTAAAAATAAGCTGTAAAACATATTTTCTGTGAGAATCAGTGTGTGTGTGTGTGTGTGTGTGTGTGTGTGCACACGTGCAGGTTTCAAAACAGGCTTTCTGCACATGACTATTTTCTTTTGCAGAGGGAAGATAATTAGCTTCTAACAATGAAAATTCTATTTTTGTCTAAAGTAAGCTCCATCTTAATTTTCCTGTGTGTGTATGTGTGCATGTATGTTCTTCTCCCGTTCTTTTTTCTCTCATTAGATATTTTAAAAATTAATCAAATTTTGTCTTCATTATGGTATAATCTAAGAATATGCATTTTAAATAAATGTTTAGGAGTTTCATAAAGAATTAAAGCAAAATTATACTGCTGTTATTTTGCTTAAAAAAGTGATCTATTTTAAAAAATTTTTAACTTAACATGTAAATAAGTAATAACTTTGTTCGCTAGTTACTAGAAGATAAAAAGAGTATATATATATATATATATATATATATATATATATATGGAGAGTACTTCTAAACGTGATTTAAAGAGTCATTGCACGTTAGTTATGTTCACATAAATTATATTAATAAAAATTTTATGTACTATTGTGTATAAATATATGAATCTTGGGAAAATTAGCATTATTTAATGATATTGTTTTAATAATTGCTGTCTCTATTCCTTATTCTATAAAATGAATGTCAACACAATATTATAGTGTGTGCAAAATAAGATTATACTTCTTATCATTTAATGTTAATAAATTTCCTACATTTTTTTGAGGGTCAAAAGATTTCTTGTTTTCAAAAATGTTTAAAATTTTGAATATAAAAATATTGTGTTTAAGTAAACTTGTAATAATAAATATCTCTTTAAAAAGGTTAATATCATAAATGTGTTCATTTTGGTTACAATTTTCATTTTTAATTAATTTAAAGCATATTAAAGTGAGTATCTGAACATTTTTTTTAAAAGCTATCAATTTTAGTGACTAAATTTTGTTTTTATTTAACCTAATCATTGTAAAACATTTTCTAATGAACATTATAAGATATGCAAATGCCATTTGATAATGCTGTATATTCATGTTTATCTTTCTTGCCATCTTAAGGTTTGTAAGTTAATAAAAAATACATGTTCATGAAGATAAAGGATTATGGAGTCTGCAATGGTTCTATCTTCCAGTTTTCTCTGTTTCTCACTGGAAGAAACTAGAATCCATTAGTTTGATTAAATATTTAAATTAATAAAAAGTACTTGAGACTATGCTCAGTATAATAATTATGGAAAAGCATAAATATACAAGATAATGCATATTGTTTGTATACACCTTAAATAAATATCCTGGCCAGCATAGGTCAGTGGTTGAGCATCTACCTATGAACCAGGAGGTCATGGTTCAATTCCTGGTCAGTGTATATGCCCAGTTGTGGGCACAATCCCCAGTGTGGGGCAAGGAGGAGGCAGCCAATCAATGATTCTCTCTCATCATTGATGTTTCTATCTCTCTCTCCCTCTCCAATCTTCTCTGAGATCAATAAAAATAAAAAAAGTAAAAAAAGAAATAATTATAATTCAATGATATGAACATTTTAATATAAATATTCATTGGTTAAAGTGTTGATAAAGTTATTTATATGTTAAAGCTAAAATATGGTTTATGGAGGTATGATTACTATACTTTAATATAAACCATGAGTATGTTAATATTTGACACACTTAATATTAATCTAAAATTTTGTGAGAAAGATGTTTATAACTTATTCACTGTAAAATATTACTGGCTATTATAAAAATACTAGAATTTTTATAAAGTAAACTAGTTTCTCTGCAAAAAAACCCAGACACACTTTTTTATTTAAAAAAATGTTAAGTTCCTTCTAACCATTGTCTTTAATGCTATGATTTTTCAATAACTATTTCTTCCAACCCAAATTCAGGACTATGAAGAGTAGTGGAATAAGACTGTATAAGTTCAGGACATGCTACCCCAAAGTGTACTGCTTAGATATATTGTTCTCAGCTGAAGGTACAGTGAATGCAGGAAGAGGCTCTCTCAGAACCCCCTTATCTGCCTAAAGACGGATCCTCCAAACAGAACTCAGTTGTCATATGTCTCCTCTCCTGCAGTTTCATCAACCAGGGAAGATGACTGTTAGACAGGAGAGGAGACTAGAAGCGAATACTAAACCTACTAAAACCTTGTTACAGACTATCGTATCTCTCATCTACAAGTTGGGACAAAAGTCAGCTTACAGTTATAAGTATGTGAAACACGGAGCTTATTCTTGCATTATTATTTATTAATTATTATATAATTTTCCTTATGAACAACTGTAAACCTTTTTTCCCACCCTGTATTTCCCTAAGGTTCAATTCATCATTCCTAAAAATTCTGTCCTCTGCCCAAGAGCCCCACCTTCCTTCTCCATTTTCCCTATTAAGATGTCATTCTGGATTCTGAAGAGAATGGAGTTACATTCTTTGAGTTACTAATTTTTCCCGGGGTATCTCCAAATACACATGTTATATACATGTTATTTTTGTGTGGTTCTCTTGTTAATCTGTGTGTGTGTGTGTGTGTGTGTGTGTGTGTGTGTGTGTAAACTAAGAACTCAGGTGATAGCGGGGAAATTATTTTTTCTTCTTTACAAATGTAATTGTTAAGATACCATTTATCTATGTTATTTAATCTCCACATATTTGTGGGGTTTTTTCACTTCATTTTTATAGTTGATTTCTAATTTCAAAGCATTGTGATTACAGAATAAGGTCGGTATGACTTAAATCTTCTTCAATTTATCGAGGTTAGTTTTGTGACCCAGCATATGGTCTGTCCTTGAGAATGTTCCATGTGCACTGGACAAGAATGTGTAATCTGATGTCCTGTGATGAAAGGCTTTTACATTGTCAATTATGTCCTCACACCTATTAGAATGGCTATTATTAACAAGACAAGTAATAACAAGGGTTGGATAAGTTGTGGAGAAAAAGGAACTCTCATTCACTGCTGGTAGGAATGTAAACTGGTAGAGTCACTATAGAAAACAGTATGGTGATTCCTTAAGAATTGGGTTACCATACAACCCAGAAATCCCTCTTATGGGTATCTACTAGAAAAATTTGAAAACATTTATTCACAAAAATATATGCACCCCTATGTTCATTGCAGCATTATTCACAGTGGCTAAGACATGGAAACAACTGAAGTGTCCTTCACTAAATGATTGGATAAAGATGTGGTATATTTACACAATGGAATGCTACTCAGCCGTAAGAAAGGATGAAATACTGCCATTGCAACAACATGGATGGACACTGAGGATACTAAGTGAAGTAACTCAGAGAGAAAAAGCTAAGAATCATATGATTTCACTTATGTGTGGAATATAAAAATCTCATAGACACAATATGGTGGTTACCAGAGGGAAGGAGAGGTTGGAGGTAGTTAAGGCTATGGGAGGACATATATATGTGATTTGACTTTGGGTGGTTGGCACACAATGCAATATAAGATGATATATTATAGAAATGTACACTTGAAACCTATGTAATCTTATTAGCAAAAGTCACCCTGACATAATTAATTTAAAAAATACTCAAGTTTTTTACTAAACACAAGCTGGTGCAAAATCTGTTTATATTTATTTTTGTTTCTAAATATTAGTATTATCTCAGATGGAGACAATTAGTGGCAATTGTTCATGATGTTATATGATTACATCAAAGATTCTGGAGATTTGTCAGTGTCCTGTCCTCCTTGCTTACCATATGAAATTTCATTCAGAGTAATCATTGACTAAATGTATATGAATTAATTGTGTGTTATCCCTCAACACACAATTTTTCCATGCTTCTATCGCTGGATAACAAAATAATAGACTGAAACTGACTAAAACCTTAGATCAATATTGGTAGACTAATTTTACTTTAAAATTTTGGGAATATCTCTAGTAAATATTTTATCAGCCAAATGTATAACCCAGACAGAATGTAAAGGTGGAACATAAACAATAATGGATACATAAAGATCATTTGAACATTTGCAAATGCATTTTAAACAATTGCCTTCATCCAGTGGATTTACTTTCTTGGTTAGGACTAGAGAGATAAGTGGGACATTAAGGAGTCATTTCATGGTCTATTAATGATATTGCTTCCTATGTTCTTTAGCAGAGTAATCCCATATTTTATGCTGCCCAGAATCTTAAATGCTTCTGTATAGAATGCCAACTCAAGAGATGATTGCCACCATCAGAGAAAATAAAAATATTGTACTTTAGCCATCCCCCCCAAGAATCATAGCTTCCAAATGTTTCTCATCACTCCTTATTCCTAAATGCAAATTAAATAGCCAATAAATGTTAAACTGAGGTTCCATCTTCCTGAATCTACATCCTGTCCCATGATTAACATAATTCATTTTTCATATACCTTCCAAGAATCTGAACAGTGAACAATTCTCACCCGCCCCAAATCAGCCTTGTAAAGTCGTTTAGCTACTTGTTTGCTAGAGAACACTAATTTTAAGCTGGTCTTGATATTGTAGCATTCTTAATAAATGTTTGTGTTAATGACTTTTGGTTGTTTTCTTTCCCTTTTAGATAATATTTACCTTACCAGGGTAAATAGTTACAAATGTAAAATGTGTATACAAATTACTTTTTAATATATGGTTTTATTGATTTTAGTGAGGAAAGGAGAGGGAGAGACAGAAACATCAATCAATGATGAAAGAGAATCATTCCCCCACTGCCTCCTGCAGCCCCCTACTGGGGTCTGAGCCCCACAACCCAGGCATGTGATCTGACCAAGGACTGAACCATGACCTCCTGGTCCAAAGGTCGATGCTCAGCCATTGAGCAACACCAGTCAAGCTGTATGCAAATTATTTAGCACAGAATAGGCTTCATAGAAAACCTTCCATAAATGGTGGTAATATTGCTGCTGCCAATAATTAAAACAATATTTGTAGTCTTTCATTGGATGGTGATGATGATGATGATGATGATGATGCTAATGATATCAATGAAGTCTAGGAAAGGTAAACACTAAATAGTTGAGTTATAACTTAATCACCTTGAAACAATGAATTAACATTTTGGGGATAGACCAAACCCATATAGCGAACAACATTGCTAGAACTAAATTGAAACATGAAACATCAAATTATTTTGGAGATTTAAAATTACTATTTCAATTAGTAATATCATGCAGTGTTGAGTTCAGGTCTTCAGTTCTTTAGTGATATTCATCTCCAAATTGCTTACATTTTTAAGAAGAGTGAATTTGATAGGTTTATTTTAGAGATTTCCAAGCCAGATCTCTAGAAACAAATCAGGTATTTTCCTGCCAGATAAGCCTATGGCATTAGGATAGAAATAATAACAGAGCATTATTTCCCCTCAGTGTAACAGGGAAAATCTAAAAGTGTGTAGTATTGTCCCTTGATACCAAGTTTTGTATAGTTAGGTGAAGAACTTCTACATTTTTTTTTTTTTAGAAAATGCATAGATTCAGAGAGTGGATTCATTTTCAAAATGATAAGGGAACGTTAGTTTGTGAAGCTCCAAACCACTGAAAGGCCAACCTTACCTTGAGGGCAAGACCCATTAGCACTTGTTCAGGGTCCTATTCTTCTCCCAGGAGAAGATCAAGCTTAGCAAATACAAAATTGGTGGTCATTAATACTTTGCTTTTGTAAAAGCAGTTGCTTCTGAACTTTACTCTTAACCCAATACACTTGAGATCCTGATTTCTTAAGTGAACTGACCTTTAGTCTTGTAGCCAGAGTTTTTATAGAACTGTATACTAGTTCAAGTTTTGGGAGTTTAGATCTGTTCTTAGTGGAGTTCTCTCTTGACTTCAAGAGGTAAATGAGGGTTAACATTTCTTAGAGAAAGCAATTTCTTAAGCATATCTTTTTGTAATGTGATTGCTACATGTTTGACTAGGAATAGTTTTTCATATATCTGTTTATTATAAATTAATTAAATTACATATGTAAGTTATTTTTTTGTTAATCCTCATGTGAGGGTATTTTTTCCTTTTTTTTAGAGAAGGTAGAAGGGAGGGAGGGTAGGGGGAGAGAGAAAGAGAGAGAGAGAGAGAGAGAGAGAGAGAGAGAGAGAGAGAGAGAGAGACCCATTGATTGGTTGTGTCCAGCACGTACCCCAACCAAGGCTAGGGAGCAAACCTGCTAACCAGATACATGCCCTTGACTGGGAATCAAACCTTCTATGCAACTGATAGATTTTCATTTCTATATTGAACAGCAATGTGCAATGGTATCCCACTGCAATGCGATTTACTTTATAAAGGATTCAGTAAAAGTTATTCAACTATGGCTTCATGCTAAAAGGCAGTGAGGCAATCAAACAAACTTATTTTCATTTGTCCTGCTCATGGAATCACCTCATAGCACAGAAAAGCAAAGGTAGAAAAAGGGCAGGAAGCCAGAGCTAGAAGTGCCAGGATTAGGGAGAAATACTGGCAGTTGAATCATTATGAAATAGTGGACTGCAATTCTTGTTACTACAAAACACACTTCAAATTTTAGAACTTTCTTCTCAGTGCCAGTATGCAGCTGTCATTATCTTTGTCACAATTATTTATTTAGCATTCACAGGTACCGACAGGTACTAGGTGCAGAATGAAGAATAAAATATGCATTTTCCATGTTTCTCTAGGTAGGCTCTCTGCCAGGTAGTGCTCTCTGATTTCCAGACAGAGCATATGAAAATGTGAACTTTTCTTACTTTCCTCAATATGGTTACAAGAAAATATATAATTTTGTTATTTTAATTTTTTTATCTGTACACACATTATCCTTTGAAATATAAAATCCTAGGTAAAAAGTTTGGGCATTTTGATTGATTCTAAAATATATTATTAAAGACTAGAGGCCTGGTACACGAATTCGTGCATGGGTGGGGTCCCTCAGCCTGGCTGGTGATCAAGGCCTATCAGGGGTCCGGATGGCAGGGGGGAGGGACCCTGGGAGGTTGGCTGGCCAGGAGAAAGGACCACGGGAGGTTGGCCAGCTGGCCCTCTGATCAGGGCCAATGGGGGGGCCTGCCAGCCAGGCTCGGGGGTGAAGGAGAGGTTGCAGGAGGTTGGCTATGGAAGTTCACTGACCACCAGGGGGCAGCTCCTGCATTGAGCATCTTCCCCCTGGTGATCAGTGCATGTCATAGCTACTGGTCAACTGGTCGTTTGAATTGATTGAAATCACATAAATGCAATGTTTCTTGTGTATGCTAATGGTTACATACTGAGTCTTTGTATCCCAACAAAATTTATTTGTCAAAATCCTAACCCTCAATGTGATTGTATTAGGAGGTGAGGCCTTCAGGAGGTGATTAGTTCATATGGGTGGAACCCTCATGAATGGGATTAGTACTCTTATGGAAGAGATCCCAGAGAGCTTTGTATTTCCTTCTGATGTTTGGGGACATATGCAGAACAGGTCCTCACCAGACACCAAATTTCCTGGCCCCTTGATCTTGGACATTATAACTTCCAGAACTTTGAGAAATAAATTTCTGTTGTTTATAAGGCACAAGGTCTATGGTAATGTGTTACAGCAGCCTGAACAGTTTAAAACACTAACATTTTATCTGTATTGTAATTATGGCACAGGAATCACTTGTCCGCAGAAAAAACTTTTATTACTCCTCTCCTAAATCATCATGCATCATATGATATTATAAATCATTAAATTTGTAGATACTAAAATGTGTTTTTTTAATTAAATCTTTATTGTTCAGATTATTACATTTGTTCCTCTTTTTTTCCCCCCCATAACTCCCCTCCCCCCAGTTCCCACCCCACCCTCCGCCCTCACTCCCCACCCACTGTCCTCTTCCATAGGTGCACGATTTTTGTCCAGTCTCTTTCTGCATCTCCCACACCCCTTTCCCCCCCAAGAATAGTCAGTCCATTCCCTTTCTATGTCCCTGATTCTATTATGATCACCAGATTATTTATTCATTTGATTCTTAGATTCACTTGTTGATAGATGCATATTTGTTGTTCATAATTTGTATCTTTACGTTTTTTTTTCTTCTTCCTCTTCTTAAAGGATACCTTTCAGCATTTCATATAATACTGGTTTGGTGGTGATGAACTCCTTTAGCTTTTCCTTATCTGTGAAGCTCTTTATCTGACCTTCCTTTCTGAATGATAGCTTTGCTGGATAAAGTAATCTTGGTTGTAGGTTCTTGGTATTCATCACTTTGAATATTTCTTGCCATTCCCTTCTGGCCTGCAAAGTTTCTGTTGAGAAATCAGCTGACAGTCGTATGGGTATTCCCTTGTAGGTAACTGGGTTTCTTTCTCTTGCTGCTTTTAAGATTCTCTCTTTGTCTTTTGCTCTTGGCATTTTAATTATGATGTGTCTTGGTGTGGTCCTCTTTGGATTCCTTTTGTTTGGGGTTCTCTGTGCTTCCTGGACCTGTAGGTCTATTTCTTTCACCAGGTGGGGGAAGTTTTCTGTCATTATTTCTTTAAATAGGTTTTCCATATCTTGCTCTCTCTCATCTTCTGGCCCCCCTATAATTCTGATGTTGGTGCTCTTGAAGCTGTCCCAGAGGCTCCTTACACTATCTTCGTATTTTCGGATTCTTTTTTCATTTTGCTTTTCCAGTTGGGTGTTTTTTGCTTCTTCCCATTTCGAATCTTTGACTTGATTCTTGCGCTCCTCTGGTCTGCTGTTGGGTGTCTGTATAATATTCTTTATTTCAGTCAGTGTATGCTTAATTTCTAGTTGGTTCTTTATCACAACATCGAGGGTCTCATTAGATTTCTTGAGGATCTCACTACATTTATCGGCGGTCTCACCAGTCTTTTCAAGGGCCTTACTAAGTTTATCGGCAGGTTCTAGACAGTTCTTAAGAGACCTTAAAAGTGTGGTTCTGAACTCAATATCCTCCATTGACAGTTTTGTCCTGTTTCTTTGTCTCCGCATTTTTTATGCTTTCTTGGTACACCCCCTAGTGGTCTTTGTGCGCAGTCTTGTTGCCTTTAAGCCTTGATTGATGTCGGAAATACCGGGAGTGATTTGACCTCCAGGCTAACTGGCTATGAGAGTCTGCTGTGTCTGCAGTGGGAGGGCTTCTGTGCTGGATCTCTAGGGAGGTGCTAATCTAGCCTTTGCCTGAGGCTATCAGGCAAATGGTTCTGTGCAGGGCTTGGGCGGGTCGGGTCCCGGGGATCTACAGGGCAGGCAGAACAAGCAGTTATGGCTGCTCTCGGTTCCTTCCCCAGGGGCTCTGCCACTCAGAGTCCCAGCAACGGCTGCAAACCTCGGAGAGAAAGCTGCCTTCGAGTTCCGACCGAAGCCAGACTGTCCCGCTTCTCCCGTTTGAGTCTTGGTCCCCAGAGACTCCCCGGGATCTGGAGCTCAGAGTCTGAAACTCCCTCCCGATTGAAAACAACAACCGCGCCCTCCACCGCCAGCCCTCTCCGCGCGCGCACTCC
Organism: Myotis daubentonii; assembly: GCF_963259705.1. Classification (NCBI taxonomy): domain Eukaryota; kingdom Metazoa; phylum Chordata; class Mammalia; order Chiroptera; family Vespertilionidae; genus Myotis; species Myotis daubentonii. Next base: position 92,197,280 of record NC_081842.1, read on the forward strand.
GCACCTGAGTATTTCACTTCAGCACTGCGCCTCCTCTGAGTCTGGGTATGATATTCTCTTTCCTCCTAGTTGTAGAATTTCCACTCAGCCAGCCTTCCTGTGGTTTTGGATGATGTCCGTTCTGTCCTTTAGTTATATCTCTGAAGTGGTTGTTCGAGACAGCGATCTCCAGCATTAACCTATGCTGCCATCTTGGTTTCTCCTAAAATGTTTATTGAATACTTACATATTTTATTTTGGATTTGTTGACTTTGTGTTTAATAATCTCATAAAAATAGTATTTCATAAATATAAAAATGATCATTCTCCTAGAAGCAAAAATGAAAGTTATTTAGAAGATAAAAATATTTAAGAGTTAAAATGAAATTGAATAAAAACTGGCTTTTGTGTTGTTCCTAGGCATATTGACTTATATTAAGACAGGTTTAAATTATAGCATTGACATATGAAGAATAAATGGAGAGAATTTTTAAAATAGCCACTTGCTAGACTCCAAAAAAAAAAAAATCACTTCAAAGACAGTATATAGAAGTGAAAGATAAAACTTTAGGTAATATATATATTTTTCAATTTAAAGGGGGGGGGGTAGGGAAGGCATTACCTGCTACCTGCCATCTTTTCCTAAACTCAGTCTCTTCTATTATTATTGGAAATCTACATTAACAAATTAAGTATGAGCTATACTTCTTTTTGAAAATTTATTTATTATCTAAAGTTTTACATATGTCTCCTTTTTCCCCACTTGACATCCCCTACACCCCTGAAGCTATTCCTACCCCCGGCAAGCCCCCACTTACCAGTGTCTGTGTCCATTGGTTACACTAATATGCATACATACAAATCCTTTAATTGCTCTCTAACCCTTACCCCCTGCCATTTGTCTGTGGATCTATTCTTGTTCATCAAATTATGTTGATCATTATATCCCACATATGAGTGGGATCATATGATATTTATCTTTCTCTGACTGGCTTATTTTGCTTGCATAATGCTCTCCAGTTCCATCCATGCTATTGTAAATGGTAAAGTTCCTTCTTTTTTATAGTGGCATAGTATTCCAATGTGTATATGTACCACAGTTTTTTAATCCACTCATCTGCTGATGGGCATTTAGGTTGTTTCCAAATTTTAGCTATTGTAAATTGTGCTGCTATGAACATAGGGGAGTATATATCCTTCCTGATTGGTGTTTCTAGTTTACTATAGCTCTACTTTTGAAATATGACATGTGAAACTAATCTTATGACATTGTATTAGTTGCATGAGTGTAATTATTATAAACTAGAGGCCAGGTGCACAAAAATTGTGCACAGAGGGGGTGGTTTCCTCAGCCCAACCTGCAACCTCTCCAATCTGGGACCACTCGGGGATGTCCAACTGTTGGGATCAGGCCTAAACCGACAGTTAGACATCCCTCTTGCAATCCGGGACTGCTGGCTCCTAACCACTTGCCTGCCAATCTGATCGCCCCTACCTTGCCCCTCTGCCAGTCTGATCGACCCTAACTTGCTCCCCCACTGGCCGGATAGCCCCTGACTTGTTCCCCTGCCAACATGATTGCCCCTAACAGGCTCTGCCTCAGCCCCCACTGCAATGGCTTTGCCCGGAAGTACCTCCAGAAGGCCATCTGGAAGATGTCTGCTGTAATTAGCATATTGCCTTCTTATTAGTATAGGTAGATACCTCCTACTGTTTCTTATCTTTGAGAAGAATAGAACATTGTGGCTATGTATCTATCAATGAGTTTTCTAATAAACTGTATAAAAGTGCCTCTCCGTTGTACTTTATTCTTAAAACATAAAAACTTAAAATTTCAAGGCTCTATTTTCATATATTATAAACTTTTTATATTGTAGAAAATTGTACCTCTTAACAACATTTCTCAGTAACTTGAGCATGTGAAATGAAGTGAAGAAATTCTAACATTGTTCTTCATATTCCAGTGGAAGAAATATTCTTTACCCTCTCTGCAGCTAATCCTGCCACCTGTACAATTAATTCTGTCCTCTTCCATTAAGCAAAGGACAACACATCATGAAATACCTACCTTCATTTTTTCTTTAATTTCTTCTTCCCCTTCAGAACAAACCTGCAACAAAAATCTGAAGAGTATTCCTCCTTATAACTTAACTTCCCTTGATATAACTATGTTTACTTTGATCATAATTCAGAATTTTCTTAAAAGAGTGTTCTCTATTCAGTGCTCCTACCTTTTCCTTCTTCTGTCTTCAGTTTTCTTCTCTGAACTATCTGCAATTTGATATCTGTTTACAGCTTCACTGACAAAACTATTACCAAGGTGACTAGCATTATCTCATTGTACAAATTAATTAAGATAAGTGCCTCTATGTTTACATCTTATTTTGTTTCTAACGCTTATCTTCCATGCCTTCTTTAAATTTTGATGCTACCTCCATTATTTTCCAAAATATTTTTCTTTCTTTTCTTCAAAAGTCTTCCTGGAGAGTTTCATGAGTTTGACTGTCAATTTGCCTAAGATTACTTGTATAGGAAATGTTGAAATCAGATCTGTCCAATTCAATTTTTTATGTAACTTTAATTGCATTTCAGTCAATTTAATTAAAGGAGAGATGGAATATATTTCTCTTTTAATATTAAAATATTAGAATGTTTAATTTAACAAATGTGTAGAATATTGTTTTTCTTGTTCTTTTTTAAAAATTCTTTATTGTTTAAAGTATTACATTTGTCTCCTTTTTCCCCAATTTACCTTTCCCCAGTCGTTCCCTCTCCCCTAGCACATGCCCTCACCTCCCTAGTGTCTGTGTCCATTGGTTATGCTTATATGCGTGCATACAAATCCTTTGGTTGATCTCTCACCCTCCTACCCTCTGCCTTCTCTCTGATGTTAGATGGTCTGTTCAGTGTTACCTTGTCTCTGGAACTATTTTTGTTCATCAGTTTATGTTGTTCATTATACCCCACATATAAGTGAGATCATGTGATATTTATCTTTCTCTGACTGGCTTATTTTGCTTAGCATAATGCTCTCCCGGTCCCTCCATGCTGTTGAAAATGGTAAGAGTTCCTTCTTTTTTACAGCAGCATAGAGGCCCAATGCATGTGTAGATGTACCACAATTGTTACTCCACTCATCTGCAGATGGGCACTTAGCTGTTTCCAAATCTTAGCTATTGTAAATTGTGTTCCTATGAACGTAAGAGTGCATATACCGTTTCTGATTGGTGTTTCTGGTTTCTTGGGATATAGTCCTAGAAGTGGGATTACTGGGTGAAATGGGAGTTCTAATTTTAATTTTTTTGAGGAAACTCCATACTGTTCTCCACAGTGGCTGCACCAGTCTGCATTCCCACCAGTGGTGCACAAGGGTATTTTTTTCTCCAAATTTTTGCCAGCACTTATCCTTTGTTGATGATAGCCATTCTCACAGGTGTGAGATGGTACATCATTGTCATTTGGATTTGCATCTCTCAAATGATTACTGACTTTGAATATGTTTTTATATCTCTCTTGGCCTTCTGTATGTCCTCTTTTTAAAGGTGTCTATTTCCGTCCTTTGCCCAATGTTTAATTGGATTATTTATCTTCCTTTTGTTAGGTTGTATGAGTTCCCTGTAAATTTTGGAGATTAAGCCTTTATTGGAGATAATGTTGGCAAATATGTTCTCCCATGCAGTGGGCTCTCTTGTTATTTTGTTTATGGTTTCTTTTGCTGTGAAGAAGTTTTTTATTTTGATGTAGTCTCATTTGTTTATTTTCTCCTTAGTCTCCATTGCCCTAGGAGCTGTGTCAGTAAAGATATTGCTACGACATATGTCTGCTATTTTGTTGCCTATGGAGTTTTCTAAGATATTTATGGTTTCCTGTCTTACATTTAAGTCCTTTATCCATTTTGAGTTTATTTTTGTGAATGGTGTAAGTTGGTGGTTTAGTTTCATTTTTTTGCAACCATCTGTCCAGTTTTCCCAACACCATTTATTGAAGACTCTCTTGACTCCATTGTATGCTCTTGCCTCCTTTGTCAAATATTAATTGAAAGTAATGGCTTGAGTCTATTTCGGGGTTCTCTGTTCTGTTCCAGTGGTCTATATGTCTGTTCTTGTGCCAGTCCCAGGAAGTTTTGAGAACAGTAGCTTTGTAACATAGCTTGATATCTAGTATTGTGATCCCTCCAACATTGTTCTTTTTTCTCAGGATTGCTGCCACTATTCAGGGTTTGTTTTTAGTCCAGATGACTTTTGGAGAGTTTGTTAGAGGTCTGTGAAATATGCCGTTAGTATTTTAATGGAGATTGCATTGAATATATATATTGCTTTGGGTAGTATGAACATTGTAATGATGTTGATTCTACCAATCCATGAGCATTGTATATTCTTCCGTTTGTTTGTCTTCCTCTATCTCTTTTTTCAACATCCTGTAATTTTCTGAGTACATGTCTTTTACCTCCTTAGTTACGTTTATTCCGAGGTATCTTACTTTTTTTGTTGCAATGGTAAATTAATTTTTTTTTTAGTTTCTCCTTTTTTTGTGAGTTCATTGTTGGTGTATAGAAAAGCCATAGATTTCTGGGTGCTAATTTTATATCCTGCTACTTTTCCAAATTCATTTATTAAATCTAATAGTTGTTTGATGGTGTCTTTAGGGTTTTCTATGTACAATATCATGTCATCTGCAAATAATGACAGTTTTACTTCTTCTTTTCCAATTTGGATGCCTTTTGTTTCTTCTTCTTGTCTGATTGCTATGGCTAGTACTTCCAGTACTATGTCAAACAGGAAAGTTGAAAGCAGTCATTCCTGTCTTGTTCCTGTTCTTAGGGAAAATGGTTTTAGTTTTTGCCCATTGAATATGATGTTGGCTATAGGTTTGTCATATAAGGCTTTTATTATGTTCAGGTATGATTCCTCTATTCCCACTTTGCTTATTGTTTTTTACAATAAGATGCAGGCAGATAAACATGAAAATACATAGACATTTGAAATCACAACTAATCTATACATTGTTTTGAAGCACATGAAAATTATTGCCCTCGATTTCCCTTCTATTGCTTGGCCTTGCTCTCCAATAGCCAAATATGTCTAAACTAGAGGCCCAATGCATGAAAATTCATTCAAGAGTAGGCCTTCTTTCCCTGGCTGCTGACACCAGCTTCCCTCAGGCACCCTGGACCTGGGCTGGCTTTCTCCAGCCCCAGCTTTGTCAGGAAGGACGTCCAGAATGATGTCCGGAAGGACGTCCAGTCTAATTAGCATATTACCCTTTTATTATTATAGATACTTTCAAAGATGAGGGGCTTTCTTGAAAAACACATAATCTAAGTCATTTAACTAAAAAGCTATGTCTTTTAATTTTCTAATCTCTGACTTAAAACATTTTAAACAACTTTAAGCATTGCCAAACAGAGTGAATCTAATCATTGTCTGTATGAAATCCTTTAAATAGTTTAAAAGATGCTACTTTTTTATGGTGGACTTAGTAATCTTTTGATTGTACAAAGAACTGTTCAATCAAGATATTTTTTTCCCCATGGCACATTTCTAGTTCCTAGAATTAGGGCATTACTGCTAGGGTATGACTTTGTGTCCTCCAAGGCTTCAAAACTTGTTTTTTCAGTGTCCAGTATTGACTGAGTCTAGTCCCTAGAATGAAGAAGGCACCAAATTGAATTTTGTTCATTTGTCATAAAAGTAAACCTGCCACACAGCTAAAGTATTAATGTTAGGTTTATTCCAAATAGTACTCTCTTACTTTTCAATCTAACTGGGAACTCCATCTCATACATGCGTATGAGCCAGGCCTCAGTAACTCTTTATGTGATTTTATTTTAGTTGTTGGTTTTTGGTTTGTTCTGGTTATAAAATATATAACTACATTTATGATTAAACCATTATTTCCTTAGATGTATTAAGTTTTAATTAGGACTTAGAGCCTTCTATCTCCTTCAGTTATATCACATATTAGTTACTTAAACTTACATTTTAATTCTTAATGGGAAATATTGCCTTGTTTCTATGTGGTTGTGGGTGTGCTTAGAGCAAATCATTGTTACCTGTAAGTACTGGTAACATTATAGATGAGTAGAATTGTCACTGATTATTACTCTACATATTACATATCAACTAAAGGAGTTTTAGTTTGTGATCATTATTCTTTTGATTTCCAACCCCTCAAAATAATGAGTTTATAGTAAATAAAGATTCCTATTTAAGTTGTTTTATTTATATTTTTAAAAGCCATGTCACTGTAATGATTACTGTTTCTATATAGAAAGGGGATTTTCTTAGAGCTATACAGGCTTTTTTTCTATTAAAATATTCCTGAATATTCACTCTTGAATCTAATTTGCTTTTTGTTTTACAATTTTTATTTATTTATAAATTTTGAGAAATGGTTTTCTTATATTCATCATGCCATTGTTAAAATGAGTACAGAAGTACTATAATTATGTATTATCTCAGTCATTGCACACAATGCCAAAAACAAAAGTGATATTATCTAGAAAATGTCTGTATGCTAGCCTCTTTTCTGATATAGAGTGAATCTTTGTGACAAACAATCATAGGGGGCTTATAAAACTTTTGAGAAATTTATACTAGCAGAAACACTGCCAGCTTGGAATGAAAGGGACAGAGAGAATAAGAAATGAATGAAGACTGGTGAGTTCCCCACCCAAAAAGTCTTGCAGGAAACAATTGATAACACTCATGGCAAGTAAGTGTTACCTTTCATGAAAAAGTAAAAATGACTCAGTGGGAAGAGGTCTGAATCCTCAGGTTCAAGCATCGATCAAGCCACAAAAGATTATTCTCAGATCTAGAAACCAAATAGAGTTGGCTCAGCTGGATTTCAAGATTGCTTGCAACACGTGACTATTTTACCTTCTATTTCTCCCTTTTTGAACAAGAACCATTATCCTCTGTCTGTCCCATGATTGCATTTTGAGATGATATGTCCACAGATGAAGAAATATTTTGTTACAGAATGGATTATATTCAGAGCTTTACCCAATTGAATTTAGATGATTTAGGTAATGAGATTTGCAATTTCCAACCTGATGAAATTTAAATATATATGTAGACATTGAGTTGATGCCAGAATGGGTTGAGACTTTGGGTATATTGGGGTGGCATGAGTATATTTTGCATGTGAGGAAGACAATAATCTCTAAGCACCAGTGGGCAGACTGTGGTAGGCATAATAATGGCCCTTAAATATGTCCATTCATTAATCTATACATTCTGTCAATATGTTAATTTTAATGGATAAAGGGACTATGCAAATGTGATCAAGGTTAAGGAGCTTGAGATGGGGTGATTATACTGGATTATTCAGGTAGACACATTTTAATTACAAGAATCCTTAAAAATTGAAGAGAAGCAAATAAGGGTTAAATCATAGAGATTCGGTGTGATAAGTTCTTAACACACCATCGCTGGTGTTGAATATGGAGGAATGGGTCCACAAATCAAGGGATGTGGAAACTTCTAGACTCTAGAGGTTGAGAACAACCTGTAACACATAGCCATTAAAAAAACTGGAAAAACAGTTCTGACAATTTCCAGCAAACAAAATGAATAGGGAATACAACCTCCTTCAGAATCTCCAGAAAAAAATGTATTCTGCCAACACTTTGTTTTCATTTTAAATATGTTTTATTATTGATAGTATTACACACATCTCCCATTCTCCCCCCTTTCACCTCTTCCTCCAACCCTTATCCATCCCCCCCAGGTCTTCATTACCCTATTGCCCATGGCCATGGCCTATGTATAGCCTATACTAATAAAAGACAAACATGCAAATTGACCATACTTTCATTATGCCTTAAGCCATGCCCACCAGCCAATCAGAGCGACTATATGCAAATTAACCCAACCAAGATGGCAGCCGGCAGACACGGAGCTGGAGTGAGCAGGAGTCTTGCTTGCTCCAGTGATGGAGAAAGCCAAGGTTCCCTGCCTGCCACAACCCAGCTCTGAGCTCCACTGAAAGCAACAAAGTTTCAATTATAGGAGGTAAATAAACCCCAGATACCTGCTTTCAGCCAGTCGTGGCCACAGAGCTGGAGCAAGCAGGAGTGGGTTGGCCCTGGCAATGGAGGAAGCCAAGCTTTCCTCAGGCCTCCACTAAAGACAACAAAGTTTCAATTATCGAAGGTAAATAAATCCCAGAATAAAAAAAAGAAAAAAGAAAAAAAGGAGAGGCTGGGAGCTTACATCGCCAGGATGCTTGGCCAGCCTGAAAATGGCCCTCAGCCCCTCACCCAGACTGGCCAAACCTCCATGGGGTAAGGGTCCCCACTGGGGTGGACATCCTCTGAGGGATCCCACACTGCAAGAGGGCATAGGCCAGGCTGAGGGACCCCCCTGTGCACAAATTTTTGTGCACCAGGCCTCTAGTCCAATATAATAAAAGGCTAATATGCAAATTGTCCTTTCTACCAGGAGTTTGACCAGGGGGCCCGGCAACTGTCCAAGGCCCCTCCCCCTGGCCAGCCTTGCCCCTGACCATCCCCCCCCCCCATCAGAGGCAGGCCTGCCAGCCAACCTCCTGCATTCTCTCTCTTGCTATGCACAAATTCGTGCACTGGGCTTCTAGTAAGTACATAAGTTCTTTGGTTTATCTCTTGTCTCCCCACCCAAACCGTATATCCAGATATTCAGTCTGTTCCATGCCACCCTGCTTTGAGTTTTATTTTTATTTATTTATTTTTTAAATATATTTTATTGATTTTTTACAGAGAGGAAGGGAGAGAGATAGAGAGTTAGAAACATCGATGAGAGAGAAACATCGATCAGCTGCCTCATGCACACTCCCCACTGGGGATGTGCCCGCAACCCAGGCACATGCCCCCGACCGGAATCGAACCTGGGACCTTTCAGTCCACAAGCCGACGCTCTATCCACTGAGCCAAACCAGTTTCGGCATGAGTTTTATTTTGTTGGTCAATTTATTTTGTTCATTAGATTCCACAAATAAGTGAGATCATGTGATATTTGTCATTCTCAGTTTGGCTTATCTCACTTAGCATAATAATTTTCAGGTCCACCCATGGTGTTCCAAAGGGTAAAAGATCCCTCTTTTTTGATATCTTCATAATATTTCATAATGTAAATGTCCCATAGCTTTTCTATCCATTCATTTATTGATGGGAACTTGGGCTGTTTCCAAATCTTTTTTATTATAAATAACTAGGGGCCCGGTGCACGAAATTTGTGCACTGGGTGTGTGTCGGGGGGGGGGGGGGAGTGTCCCTCAGCCCAGCCTGCCCCCTCTCACATACTGGGAGCCCCTCAGGCGTTGACCCCCATCGCCCTCCAATCGCAGGATCGGCCCCTTGCCCAGGCCTGACGCCTCTGGCCTAGGCGTCCGGCCCGGGCAGTGGGGACCCGCAGCTGCAGCGGCCCCGCGATCGTGGGCTTCGCTTTAGGCTCAGGCAAGGGATCCCTAGCTCCTGGGACTGCCAGCTTCGACCGTGCCCAGCTCCCATCACTGGCTCCACCCCTACTTCCTGCTATCACTGGCCAGGGCGGAAAAGGCACCTGATTCTCCGATCATGGCTGGGGGGCAGGGCAAAGGCAGCCCCAGGGCCGCCTTTGCCCTGCCCCCCAGCTCTTAGTTCCCCCCTGGGTTTCTGATCACTGTCAGTGGCAGGGGGCTTCTTCCTGCTTTCCCTTTTGCCTCCCTGCATTGTGCCTACATATGCAAATTAACCGCCATCTTGTTGGCAGTTAACTGCCAATCTTAGTTGGCAGTTAATTTGCATATAGCCCTGATTAGCCAATGAAAAGGGTAGCTCGTACGCCAATTACCATTTTTCTCTCTTATTAGTGTTGATGCTGCTATGAACATAGGGGTGCATATATTCTTTATGATTTTTTTTGGGGGGGGTGGCTAAGATATATTCCCAGAAGTGGGATTGCTGGGTAAAGAGAAGTTGCATTTATAATTTTTTGAGGAAAATTCATACTTTTTTCCATAGTGGCTGCACCAGTCTGCATTCCCATCAGCAGTGAACTAGGGTTTCCTTTTCTCCACATCCTTGCCAGTATTTGTTGTTGGTTAATTTTTTGATGACAGCCATTCTGACAGTTGTGAGGAAATATCTCATTGTGGTGTTAGTTTGCATTACTCTGAAGATTAATGACTTTGAGCATTTTTTATATGTCTCTTGGCCATTTGTATGTCCACTTTGGAGAATTTCTATTCAGGTCTTCTGCCCATTTTTTTTAATATTTTTTATTGATTAAGATATTACATATGTGTACCCTCTACCACCCCCCCCCCCCCGCTCATCCCCTCACCCCCCCCCCCTTGTCCGTGTCCATTGGTTAGGCCTATATGCTTGAATATAAGTCCTTTGGTTGATCTTTCCCCCTTGCCCCCACCCTCCCCTACCTTCCCTCCAAGGCCCGACAGTCCAATCAATGCCTCTCCGCCTCTGGATCTGTCCTTGTTCATCAGTTTATGTTGTTCATTATATTCCACAAATGAGTGAGATCCTGTGGTATTTATCCGCCCTCCAGTTCCATCCATGCTGTGGCAAATGGTAAGAGTTCCTTTTTCTTCTTCCTCTTCTTAAAGAATACCTTTCAGCATTTCATATAATGCTGGTTTGGTGGTGATGAACTCCTTTAGCTTTTTCTTATCCGTGAAGCTCTTTATCTGACCTTCCATTCTGAATGATAGCTTTGCTGGATAAAGTAATCTTGGTTGCAGGTTCTTGCTATTCATCTCTTTGAATATTTCTTGCCACTCTCTTCTGGCCTGCATGGTTTCTGTTGAGAAATCAGCTGACAGTCGAATGGGTACTCCCTTGTAGGTAACTGACTGTCTTTCTCTTGCTGCTTTTAAGATTCTCTCTTTATCTTTTGCTCTTGGCATTTTAATTATGATGTGTCTTGGTGTGGTCCTCTTTGGATTCCTTTTGTTTGGTGTTCTCTGCGCTTCCTGGACTTGTAAGTCCATTTCTTTCACCAGGTAGGGGAAGTTTTCTGTCATTATTTCTTCAAAAAGGTTTTCAATATCTTGCCCTCTCTCTCCTTCTGGTACGCCTATAATTCTGATGTTGGTACGCTTGAAGTTGTCCCAGAGGTTCCTTACACTATCTTCATATTTTTTGAATCTCTTTTCTTTTTTCTTTTTCGGTTGGGTATTTTTTGTTTCTTTGTATTTCAAATCTTTGACTTGATTCTTGGGATCCTCTTGTCTGCTGTTGGATCTCTGTAAATTATTCTTTATTTCAGTCAGTGTATGCTTAATTTCTAGTTGGTCCTTTTTCATGTCCTCCATGGTCTCACTATACTCCTTGAGGGATTCATTAAATTTATCGGTGGTTTCCATAAAATTCTTGAAAAACCTTATAAACGTGGCCTTGAACTCTATATCCAGTCGTTTGCTTTCCTCCGTTTCTGCCATTTGTGACCTTTTTCTTTGTCTCCGCATTTTGGCTGCTTCCCTGTGTTGATAGAGTGGCCCTGCGCGCCAGGTGTCCTGTAGGACCCAGTGGCTCAGCCTCCCCAGTTACCTGGGGTAGACACTCTTGGTGCACTCTTGGTGCCTTGGTTGTTGTAGGATCACTGGGAGGAATTGACCTCCAGGACAATTGGCTGTGGGAATCAGCTGTGTCTGAAGTGGGAGAATGGTCCCCCTCTGACCACTGGGTACAGTGGCTCCTGGATCTAAGGAGGTGCTAATTCAGCCCCTGCCTGAGGCCACACAGCAGGAGCCACGAAGAGGCTCAGCTGTGAAGCAATGCAAGCCGCTGCGGGGCCTTGGGCCTTCTCTTGGAAGTTCCGGGTCTGCCTGGCTCGGCTGCAGTTAGGTACATTCACATGCAAAAGCCTCTGCCGCAGCCTGGGTGGGGCGGGGTCTCAGGGAGTCAAAGGGCGGTGAAAGCAGCTATGGTGATTCTCCGTGCCCGGAGCCACGTGTCTCAGTGTCCCGGTAACGGCTGAAAGCACCTCTGAGGGAAAGCCGCCCTCAAGTTCGCCCGCTGCCGCCTGACAGACCAGCCTCTCCCCGTATGAGCCCTGGGTCCCCAGAGACCCGCAGGAACCGGAGTTCAGAGCAGTTGGGAGCTTGTGATTCAAAAAGACAGCCGCGTCCTCAGGCACCACCCCCTTTCCGCGCGAGCAAGCCGCCGCCGTACCTCTGCACTTCACCTCTGCAGCTCCTCTGGCTCTCAGCGTGCCTCTCTTTTCTTCTAGTTGTAGAAATTACACTCAGCCAGCCTTCCTGTTGTTTTGGACGATGTTTGCTCTGACCCTTGCGGCATTCTTCAATTGTTGTGTGAGGCAACAATTTCCCGGTGTTTATCTATGCCGCCATCTTAGTTTCTCTTCTGCCCATTTTTTAATTGGAATTTTTTTTTTAATCTTCCTTTTGTTGAGTTGTATGAACACTTTATATATTTTGGATATTAACCCTTTATCAGATGTATCATTTGCAAATATGTTCTATTAGTATGTTCCCTTTTCAATATGTTGATGGTTTCTTTTGCTGTACAGAGGCTTATTTTGATGTAGTCCCATTTGTTTATTTTATCCTTAGTTTCCTTTGCCCTATGAGATGTATCCATAAATATATTGCTACATGAGATGTCTGAGATTTTACTATGTTCTCCTGTAAGATTTTTATAGTTTCATACCCTACATTTAAGTATTTTATCCACTTTGAGTTCACTCTTATATATGGTGTAAGTTGGTGGTCTTATTTCATCTTTTTGCACATGTCTGTCCAATTTTCCTAGCACCATTTGTTGAAGAGACTACCTTGACTCCATTGTATGTTCTTGCCTTATTTCTCAATGACTAATTGGCCACAATGGTGTGGGTCAATTTCTGGCGTCTCTATTCTGATCAGTTGGTCTATATGTCTGTCCCTGTGTTAGGCTGTTTGGTTCTAATGGCTTTATAGTATAGTTTGATATCAGGTATTGTGATTCCTCCTACTTCATTCTCAAGATGGCTGCAACTATTAGGGGTCTTTTATGATTCCACATAAATTTTTGGAGTATTGTTCTAGCTCTGTGAAGTATCCCATTGGCATTTTATTAAGGATTGCATTGAATCTGTAGATTGCTTTGGGTAGTATAAACATTTTAATGATGTTAATCCTTCTAATCCATGAACATGGTATATGCTTCCATTTGTTTGTGTCTTTCTCTATTTCTTTTTTCAATGTCCATAGTTTTCCAAGTACAGATATTTTATCTCCTTGGTTAAGTTTATTTCTATGTATTTTATTTTTGTTACTGTTGTTGCAATGGTAAATTGAATTCCTTTTTTAGTTTCTTTTTCTGAGAGTTTATTATTGGTGTATGAAAATGCCATCAATTTGTGGATATTGATTTTGTATCCTACTACCTTGCTGAATTCATTTATTGAATCTAGTAGTTTCCTGGTAGAGTCTTTAATGTTTTATATATAAAACATATCATGTCATCTGAAAATAATGACACTTTTACTTCCTCCTTTCCAATTTGAATGCCTTTATTTCTTGTCTGTTTGCTGTGGCCAGGACTTCCAGTGCTATGTTGAATAAGAGTGGTGAAAGCAACCATCCTTGTCTTGTTCCTGTTCTTAAGGGAAATGCTTTTAGGTTTTGACTATTGAGTATTATGTTGGCTGTAATTTACCATATATAACCTTTATTATGTTGAGGTATGTTCCCTCTATTCCCACTTTGCTGTGAGTTTTTATCAAAAAAGGGTGTTGTATTTTGTCAAATGCTTTTTCTGAATCAGTTGCTATGATCATGTGGTTTTTATCTTTCATTTGTTTTATTTTAACTTTTTTTTAATTGCTTAAAATATTACAACGAGTAGTACATTTGTTTATGTGATGTATCACATTTATTGATTTGTGAATATGGTACCAGCCATGCATCCCAGGAATAAATCCCACTTGATTATGGTATATGATCTTTCAATATAATGCTGGATCTCATCTGCTAAAATTTTGTTGAGGATTTTAGCATCTGTGTTCATCAGGGATATGGGCCTGTAATTCTCTTTCTTTATAGTGTCTTTATCTGGTTTTGGATTAGGATAATCCTGGTTTTGTGAAAAGAGTTTGGAAGTGTTCTATCCTCTTGGATATTTTGGAATAGTTTGAGGAGGATGGGTATTAGTTCTTTGAATGTTTGGTAAAATTCCATCCGGTGCAGGACACTTGTTTGCTGGAAATTTTTAAATTACTGCTTCAATTCCATCAGTTGTTATTGGCCTACTTGGATTTTCTGATTCTTCCTGATTGAGTTTTGGAAGATTGTGTGTTTCTAGGAATGTGTCCATTTCACTCAGATTGTTCAGTTTGTTGGCATGTAGTTTTTTATAGTATTTGCTTATAATCCTTTGTATTTCAGTGGTGTCCATTGTTATATCACCTCTTTCATTTCTAATTTTATTTATTTGAGTCCTCTGTCTTTGTTTCTTGATGAGTCTGGCTAGGGGTTCATCAATCTTGTTTATCTTTTAAAAGAACCAGCTCTTGGAATTACTTATCTTTTGTACTGTTTTTTTTTGTTGTTGTTGTTTGTTTTTTTTGTCTCTATGTCATTTATTTCCACTCTGATCTTTATTATTTCCTTCCTTCTACTTCCTCTGGGCTTTTCTTGCTGTTCTCTTTCTGATTTATTTAGCTGTAGGGTTTGATAGATTATTAGTCCTTTTTCTTATTTCTTGAGGTAGTCCTGTAGTGCTATTAAATTACCTCTCAGGACTGCTTTCACTGTATCCCATAGGCTCTGAGTGCTTGTATATTCATTTTAATTTGTTTCCAGGAATTTTATAATTTATTTCTTGATCTTATTGGTAACCCAGTCATTGTTTGATAAAATAGTATTTAGCCTCCATGAGTTTGACGTTTGGAGTGTTTTTACTGTAGTTGATTTCTTGTTTCATCCCATTGTGATCTAAGAAGATGCTTGATATGATTTCAATATTCTTGAACTTGTAGAGGCTTTTTTAGGGTCCTAACATGTGGTCTATCTTTGAGAATATTCCATGTGCACTTAAGGAGAATGTATATTCTCTTGCTTTGAGGTGAAATGTTCTGTAAATATCAGTTGGATCCATCTGATCTAGCGTGTCATTTAAGTCCTCTGTTTCTTTGTTAATGTTTTGCCTGAAAGATCTATTCAGTGATGTCAGTGGGGTGTTAAAGTTTGATACTGCGACTGCATTGTTGTTAATCTCTCCCTTAAAAGTCCATCAAGATTTTTTAATGTACTTGGGTACTTCTATATTGAGTGCATATATGTTTACAAGGGTTATATTTTCTTGTTGAATCATACCCTTTAGTATTATGAAGTGGTCTTCTTTGTCTATTGTTATGGCCTTTGTTTTGAAATCTATTTTGTCCATTTTGAGTATTGCTGCTCCAGCTTTTTGTTTCTTTCCATTTGCATGGAATATGTTTTTCCATCCCTTCACTCTCAGTCTGTGTATATATCTTTTGTTCTGAGGTGGGTCTCTTGTAAACAGCATGTATATGGGGCATGTATTTTGTTTTGTTTTTTATCCATTCACCCTATGCCACTTGACTGGAGCATTTAACCCTATGTAAACCATAAGTGTCTACAGATGCAAGCTGCGGACCTTCCCCACATGTCATGTGCATCTATACCTGAAAAAAATAAATAGCAATATTACACTTGGTGGTTTCTAGTTACAGGAAGTCAGGCAATGAAATAAAAAGAAACACATAAATTAGCACGGCCTGAGAAAAGAAAATGTTATGCCACTGACTTGCCATCCTGATTATATGAATGACATTTTTTTAGAATCTACATTGCAAATTTATTTTTAAAATTAAATTCAAAATATTGTGGTGTGTAGGGATGATTTCCATTTTGGACATGTGGCAGTTAACTGGCTAATCCATTTACATTTCAGGTTATTATTGGCAGGCATTTATTTATTGACATTATATTTTCTTTACGCCTATGATCCTCTCTCCTTTACTTCTTCTTATTCAAGTGTCTGATACAAATCTCACAACATTAAACCCAAAGTGTTGGCAGAGAGAGCTTCCAGTTGGTGAATAGGTGGAGTTGCTGGGACTGGTGCCCATGCAGAGGGCACGGAAGTCCTATGCCCCATCTCATATACCTTGCTCTCTGCACATCTTTCGATTGGCTGTTCCTGAGTTATTATATAAACCAGTAATCCTTTATTTCATGAGAAGTGAAGTGATTCTTTACAAGGGGATTGGCTGTGAGTAAACTATTGCACTGCCATTATCTTCCTGACATTCAAGTCTTCAAAAATAATTGTACCAGCCATCCTGTACAGAAAGTATATAAGGGGTGAACACTGGCAAACTGATACCCAAATTATTCATCCGACCTTTGGACATATGCAGGAAGCATGTCAATGTTATGTCACTGGATCTCCATCTTGACTTTGAACTAAATCAAGAAGTCTCAGAAGTCAGATCTAGTCACCCTCCTGCTCACTTGTACTTCACACAGCAACTTGAACCTTTTAAAATCAAGATATAAAGCTGAAACCTGAGAGACCAGCTCCATGAGGGAAGAAAGTACAGCTCATAACAGGGTCAATCAAGATGTGAGACTCAAGGCAGACACAGCTTCTAGGCTAAGGAGTCCCCAACCACTAGACAGCTGGCACGATGACATGGTGGTTGAACCTCACTGGCAGCAAGTTGGAGGGGAGATCCTTCCCCCACACAGGACATCAACAATCAACTCTCAATTACAACAGGAGAGCCCAAATAATGCACACAAGAAGCATTTCTAGAACATCCAGCTGAGGTGGACAAAGAGACTACACCACTTGATCCATCAAGACATGTTTTACATAAGGCCATCCCACAAAGACTGGGAGGCATAGCAGTTCTATCTAATATATAGAAGCAAATACAAGGAGAAAGCTAAAATGGGGAGACAAAGAAACAAACCCCAAATGAGAGAAAAGAAGGAATATCCAGAAAAAGAACTAAATGAGTTGGAGACAAGCAATCTATCAGACATAGAGTTCAAAGCAATGGTTATAAAGATGTTTAAGGAAATTAGTGCACATTAGAAACAGGGAAATAGAGGCCATTAACATGAACCAGACATAAATGAAGAATGATATATCTGACATGAAGAACACACTCGAAGGGATTAAAAATAGATTGAATGAAGCAGACGACTGAATCAGCGATTTGGAAGACAAGATAGAAATAAATGCCTCATTAGAGCAGCAAATAGAATCTATATTTCCATTTAATTTTTTAATTTAAATTTACAAAGTTTTCTATGTTATCATAGCTTTTTAAAAATTCTTTATTGTTTAAATTATTACATAAGTCTCCTTTTCCCCCCATTGACCTCTCCCCACCCCCTACCCCCCCAGCACATGCCCTTGTTTATGTTTTTGTTCCTCCTAGTTCTAAAATAAAAACTGAAATACATTTTTGAGGACATGAAGTTATTTAAATGTTATTTACTGTTATGAATCTGTGAAAATTTTCAGAGCTGTTACTTGGTTCACCTTGTTAGGTATCTCATGAAAATATAATGTTTGTTCTTATTGCTGTTGGTGATATTCTTGATATTGCAAGAATTCAGTCACTCCTTGGAACATTCTCAAAAAATTATTACAAAATTCTTTTTAAATATTAAATTGTACAGCAATTCAGGATGGAAGTCATAATTTATGTCAACTTTTCTAAGAAAAACTAAAACAAAAAAGCCTACCAAAATTTCAAGATCATCCAACAGTTTTTTCACATATAGTAATGTGACCATTAATATAAAAAATGTGAAAGATCAGGAATATGACTATAGTTATATTTTTCAACACAAATGTTATAAATGTTGTTATAATAGTAGATTACATGCGTATAAATACATACATATATGATCTTTTTAGTTTTTCAGTTACAGTTTACATATAATATTAGTGTCAGGTGTGGAACATAGTGATTAGACATTTATATAACTTACAAGTGATCACCCTGATAATTCTAGTACCCATCTGACACCATACATAGTTAATATAATATTGTTGACTATATTCCCTATGCCAGTGATGGCAAACCTTTTGAGCTCGGCGTGTCAGCATTTTGAAAAACCCTAACTTAACTCTGATGCCGTGTCACATATAGAAATTTTTTGTTATTTGCAACCATAGTAAAACAAAGACTTATATTTTTGATATTTATTTTAAATATTTAAATGCCATTTAACAAAGAAAAATCAACAAAAAAAATGAGTTCACGTGTCACCTCTGACACGTATGTCATAGGTTCGCCATCACTGCCCTATGCTGTACTTTACATCCTAGAAATATATATATATATATATATATATATATATATATACACACATATATACATATATATATTTAAATGTACATCTATATATTTATACTATTATAAAGCTATTCTAGAAACATATTAGATTTCCATATCTCTGCCAATTCAGAAACATTGTTGAATATTCTGAATATGTTAATCCAGGGATATTAATATAGCTATTAATTGAAAATGCTCTCTAAATCTTAGTTGTTTCCTTTGTTTGCACTTACACAAAATGATTACCACATAGTCACTTCTGGTTACCTCTTGAAGAAAACCTATATCTATACTTAATAAAGTTATTTTTTTAAATAGAGTTGTTGTTGTTGTTTTTAAATAAGTTTATATCCAGGATAGTTCCTAAAAACATACCATATTTTGGATATCCCATATTCTTTGTTTTCAAAGATATCTGTTGTTTTTCTGTTGTTGTTGTTGTTTGTTTGTTTTGCTAGAACAACTTATAAAATTAGCTAATGCAGGGGAAATCTATTTCTTTCTTACAATGCTATGGACCTATTCATGAAACACTGCATCTGTTAAGGAAAGCAAGTTTCTGTACAGACATTTACTTCTAGGTTCTGAAGAAATGTCTGCAGGCTGGTCAAAATGAGAGACAGATTTATGTTCCTGGGAGGATTGTGAGCTCTTCTGTAGATTATAAATTTCTGGAGGTACGGTGTATACATTATTATCTTTGTATTATCAGGTCAAATAAAAATTTGGCACACTAAATACACATATTGGTTAAATTAGCAGATTAAGATTTGTTTCATTTCAACTGTCCTTTTTAGGGACCCTTCTAAGATATTTGAATGTCCTATGCACCTACCCCAAAAACGACTTTTCCCTACACAAAATTGATGAAGAACCTCTGATAATACAAATTGATTTCAATTCCAAGTTGCAGATTAAGCTCAAGGTGCAAATTTGATTAAACAGAGTTAATATGTAGACATATGATATTGATTTAAGCATATTTACATTACGTTTCATAGAAATCTAAAAACAGAAAGGAGGATAGGGTTTAAAACCCTCCCTGAGATAAATTGAAAGTTTGCCCTTTTGGTTTAAAAAATTCAGAATAGAGGTAAGTTGTTTTCTTGAAATAAAAAAATGTTGAAATTTGACTATAGCAAACAAAAACAATCAAGTATACGCTTTATGATGACTTCTACTGTCCATTAAACTCTCGTTTTATAGTAGCTGTGTATACACATATATTTATTCATAGTTATGTTATTTACATTCATTTTGAAATGTGAATTTATTTTCTAAATATGTAATGATCACTTTGAATATACAAACATTATTAATAGTTTATGTGTGTATCATTATGCTTTTACATTATTTGAAGAAACATAAACAGATATTAATCATCTGTGTTTTTTTTAAAAAAAAAATAATACCATATTAGACATTCGAGGTTCCAGAAAGATAACGTAAGAATAATTCATCAATGCCAGAATTACCTAAAATTTGACCTATTTCAAGATCTCTTGGGCAGCATTATCTGTTGTATGCTTTGTTTAATTCAATGAATTAACTTATGTTTTTAAGGGAAGTTAATCATGTGTAAATAGAAATTGACTGCTTTGGAAATCAATACATGCTACAGAGCCTCTGACTATAATTCTCAAATGGGATTTGGATATGTTCTTAAGTAGAGGGTGTAGGTATTTAACTTTTATGATGGAACAGCTGAACTAAATCTCCATGTTTGCTAGTTCATGTGCATTAGGCTAAGATGGCACTAACTCATGTTAGCATTCTGGAGTCGAGTCTTTCAAATTTAATTTATTTACTAGTTTCACTAAATACCAACTAAGCACTATTTGGTCTGACAACCAAGTGGGAAAAAATCTTTTTTTTTTGAAATAATGGAAAAGACTACCTTGGAAAAAAAGCTGTATAATATCTGTATTTCTAACAGGTGTTGCTCTAAAATATGTTATTTGTAGTGAAATATAATTGGGTCACTTCCAATGATAAAAATTTAGTTTCCTTATCATCCTGGATGCTATGGATCATCTCTTATTCCAAGTGTTGGCTGGATTTGCATGGTGATATCTTCATAATGATTAAAACCAATGGTTCAGTTAATGGGGTTATCAGTATGATTGCACATGCTGCCAAAATATTTTGGCTCAAAATCAACTGCTACAAGCCATGTCCAATTTATTTTCAAATATATAATATAAAGGAAGAGAACAACTCCATCACAATGTAGAATTATAAGAACTACGTAGTATAGTTATACTGGTACATTCAAACCATTAATGTATAATTGTTATCTAATCAGTATATTATTTTTCAATTTACACATAGCCACCTATGTCTTTTCAAATTAATCAAGGATTAAAGAAAACTATGTGGACATATTTGCTCTTAAATATTATCAGATAAAATAGCATTTACTGCCCAGCCAGTGAGACCCAGTGATTGAGCGTTGACCCATGAACCAAGAGGTCACACTTTGATTCCCAGTCAGGGCACTTGCAAGGTTGCAGGTTCTATTCTCAGCTGAGAGCATGCAGGAGGAAGCTAATCAATGATGGCATAGCCAGGTGTTTATCTCATCATTGATGTTTCTATTTCTCTCTCCCTCTCCATCCTCTATCTGAAATAAATAAAAACATATTAATATACTATATTCATGGGTTGGTAAATTAACATCATTAAAATGTCCATACTACTCAAGGCATTCTACAGATTCAATGCAATCAATATTAAAATACCAACAGTATATCTCACAGTTCTAGAACAAATATTCCAAAAATTTACATGGAATCAAAAAAGACACTGAATAGCTGCAGAAATCTTAAAAAAGAACACAGTTGGAGGAACTGCAATATCAGATATCAATTTATACTACAAAGCCACCATAGCCAAAACAGCCTGGTACAGGCATAAGAACAGGTATATAGATCAGTGGTACAGAACAGAGACCCCAGAAATCAACCCAAGCAATTATACTCAATTAATATTTGATAAAGGAGGCAAGAGCATACAATGGAGTCAAGACAATCTCTTCAATAGCCCAGGGGCTCTCTATTATGGAGCCAAGCACCTGGCTGTGCCAGTTGAGATGACCCTCCCTGGGGACAGTGCCAAGTGGGGAGTTTGAAAACAAAACAAAAACAAACAAACAAACAAAGAACAGACTCTTCAATAAGTGGTGTTGGGAATATTGGACAGATACATGCAAAAAAAAAAAATGAAACTAGACCACCAATTTACACCATGCTCAAGAATAAACTCAAACTGGATAAAAGACTTGAGTGCAAGTTGAGAAACCATAAAAATCCTAGAAGAAACCATAGGCAGCAAAATTGCAGACATTTCTCATAGCAATATGTTTACCGATACATCTCCTACGGCAAAGCAAACTAAGGAGAAAATAAACAAATAGGGATACATCAAAATTAAAAGCTCTGCACAGGAAAAGAAACCATCAACAAAATAAGAAGCACACTGTATGGGAGAACATATTTGGCAATTATACATCTGATAAAGGGTTAACATTCAAAATATATAAGGAACTCCTACAACCTAACAAAAGGAAGAGAAACAATCCAATGAAAAAATGGGCAAAGGGCCTAAATAGACACTTCTCCAAAGTGGACATACAGATGGCCAAGAAACATATGAATAAATGATCAAGGTCACTGATCATCAGAGAGATTCAAATTAAAACCACAATGAGGTTTTACCTCACAACTGTCAGAATGGCTACCATCAACAAATGACAAGTGCTGGTGAGGATGTGGAGAAAAGGGAACCCTAGTACACTGCTGGTGGGAATGCAGACTGGTGCAGCCATTATGGAAAACAGTATGGACTATCCTCAAAAAATTAAATATGGAACTCCCATTTGACCTGGTGATTCCACTTCTAAGAATATATCCTAAAAAAAACAAAAACACCAATCAGAAAGAATGCATGGATCCCCATGTTCATAGCAGCACAATTTACAATAATAATATCTGGAAACAGCCCAAGGGCCCATCAGTAGATAAGTGGGTAAGAAAGCCATGGTAGGCCTAGCTGGTTTGGCTCAGTGGATAGAGCACTGGCCTGAGGACTGAAGGGTCCCAGGTTTGATTCCTGTCAAGGGTACATGCCCATGTTGCGAGATCTATCCCCAGCAAGGGGCATGCAGGAGGCAGCCAATCAATGATTTTTTCCCATCATTGATATTTATATCTATCTCCTATCCCTTCCTCTCTGAAATTAATAAAAAAATACATTTTTTAAAAAGCTGTGGTACATTTATACCATGGAATACTATGCAGCAGTATAAAATAAGAATATTTTACCCTTTGTGACAGCATGGAGAAACCTGGAGAGTACCATGCCAAGTGAAATAAGTCAGTCAGTGAAAGACAAGTATCATATGATCTCACATGTGGAATCTAATGAACAAAATAAAGTGATGCAGAGAAGAATCCAGAGACATGGAAGCATGGAACAGTGTGGAATCTCGGAGGGAAGGCTTGGGAGGTTGGGTGGGTGGGGGATAATCAACCAAAGATCTTGTATGCATATATGCATAACCCATGGACACAGAAAACAGGGTGGTGAAAGTCTGGGGTGAGGGGGGTGAGTGCAGGCTGGAGGAGGTCAATGGGAGAAAAAAGGGGACATATGTAATACTTTCAACAATAAAGATTTAAAAATATTTCAAAAAATAACATTTACTTAATTTTATTAAAACATTAAGCAGAGAGAAGTATTTTTTTCATTTAAAAAACTCCTCAAAAGTTAGCATATTCACGGATTTTTTATTTGTTAGACGTATTTTTAGGAAAATGAGAAAAAGTTTAGCTCTCTTAGGTTTTATCAAGCCTGGAGGAATTGCAAACAGAGTTACAAAGGATTTCCACCAAAAGCATAGGAGGGTACCATTCCTGTTTATGTGATTGATACTAGGGACCAATCAAGAATAAAGATTCTTAAATCTAAGAAAAATTGGACAGAACCTTTTCAGAAAATGTAACATATTTGTTCACTCTGAGCAAATAGATAAGCAAAGTCTCAGGAGATATTGATAATACATTAGTTATCTTAATTTTATCTTAGATCATTAGGTTTAATCAAGCTGGTTGCAAGAAAGGATGCTTTCTTTTTGTGCTTCCTGCTGATCTGCTGAATCCTTGTAATCTTTTTTTATGCCCCAACTCAGTTGGAATCCTTGTCTGAAGTCATATTACTCCATGCAGGAAAGGGCTTTTGAGAAAATAGGATAATGTTATTCACATTGAATCTTTGCAACTTTTTCTTTTTTTTTTTTTCAAGAGGGAATTATTGATTGTGTCAGCATTTTTCACACTGCATTGCAAAGATTCAGTGTGGAACAACGATTAATTCTATAAAAGAATACAGGCCATAATCTCCTTGCTCCTCATGCTATTAGTACTTTAACATTGGGCTGTTTTACCCAGATGTTTTGGCATCCAAATCACCCCAATTGGTTTCTAACAATATAAACTATATTTGTATGGTGCTATCATTTTATTTTATCATTTTTCATTTAAAAATCTTATTTTTGAATGGAAAATAGTATTGAAGCTTGTGACCTGATCTCTGGATATAAAGTTAATTGGGAAAATAAAATAAACAGCACCAACCATGATCTTGTCAAAAGTAGAACTTATTATAGCTTACATGACAGATCATTTTTGTGACTATAAAGTCAGATACAGTAAAAAAGAAAATGAGGTCACATAAAATCTGCATGCCATAGACATTATTGAAGGTTGTAATTTTCAAGATTTTTAAAGTATAGGTCATACTTTCAGTAAATGATCAAGGGAAAACTATTTTTCACATTGAAATTTTTATTTGTAATAGCCTTCATGCAACATAAAATTAATTAATATCTACTTCTATATCTAAAATATACTGCTCAATGATGCTAATAATAATCCAAAATTATGTTTGTCAATTAGATGTATGTCTCTACTGTTTTAAAATTTAAAACTCTTTATATTCCAGAATTTGAATCACTGCTTCTTAAAAACTTCATATATTTTCTATTTATGTAGGACATAAATTAATTAGTTTTCACAAATGTTTTTACTTTTTTATAGTAATGCATAATAATATAACATATCATTAATCTTAGTATTGTTTTATAAGTATCCATTTTCACTTAATATCCCAGGTGACATAACAGCAAAGCTTAACAGAAATTCCCATTTCTTCTCATGAGATAAGTGAAACCAAAAATCAACAGAATTTGTAAACATTTCCCAACAGTTTACTTAAAAAGTTTAAGATTTAATGGCTAGTTTGAAAAAGAATAGTAAATGTGGATGTGTTAGCATGTGAGCCTTCTTTTAACCAGATAACCATGTACTTGGTCTTGCAAAATAGAGTAAGAAATTCCAAGGAACACTTTCACTGTTCTATTTCAAATGTGTATGTGCTTGTTAGTACATATGTGAGAAAAATGTTAAGGATTTCAAAAACAGTGAGTGAATCATGAAAAAATAAAAACAAACAAAGAAAGTGAGTCAAATCAAGAATATGCTCTTCTTATTAGTAAACTAGAGACTCGATGCACAAAATTCGTGCAAGAGTAGCCCTTCTTTCCCCCAGCTCTGGCACCAGCTTCCCTCTGGCACCTGGCACCCTGGGCTTCCCTTGCAGTTGGCTTCATCTAGAAGGATGGCTAGTCTAATTAGCATATTAAGCTTTTATTATTATAGGTAGAACAGACATGCTTGAGACAGCCAACTAAGTTGGGTTTTGTTTTGTTTTGTTTTTGTTTTTTTAGGAAGTACAAAGGCTTTATTGGGAAATCACTGTTTACTTAATTTTTTAAAAATTAATTATTTATTTTAATATGTCTTTATTTTAATTTTAGTACAGATAGTAATGGTTAATTTTACTGAATTAAATAGCATTTAATTTAATGTGTCTGGTGCTCCAAAGTGAATGAGCTATAGTCAAAATGATAGTGAAAGTGCTGCCATGGACATGCCATTCTGACTGAGAATTCTGCCTATGATGAGACACCGTGTAGCTCATTTAATAACATGCTCAGTACAGAATTGATTATAATTTTTAGCCAGCTCATGGGCAAATTTATTGATTTTTATAATAGGAAAAATCTCTGCTGGAACAGCTCAAAAGGAAGAAACTATTTCACAAAACTGTCAGATCTTTTTCAAATATGCTAACAATGATTTATCCCCAATTTGTTATTGTGAGTCACATAAAATCCTATTATTAGTGATGATATTTCTCACTGCATTCTTACAAGCACCTTAAAAACCTCAAAGTGGACTGTTTTCTTCATACATAATATTATTCTTATCTCCTCCACAACTCCTTTCCATGCATTTTTCTATTTTTTATTATTATTATTATTATTATTGTTATTATTTTAATCTATGAATTGACATATGTCTAAAATAAGATTCAAAAAAACAACAAATCAAAGAAGACTCTATCAATCCCCCTCACCCCCTCTCTTCCCACACACACATGAACTGATTACAGGTACGCTGAGCAATTACTCTCCTTGGCATCTAAAATCAAAATGGAAGCTGATGTGGCTAGAGTTTCTATGCTGATCCAGCTAAAGTTCTTGTCTCTCTACCTTAATGTGTCATAAACATCATCATTTTGTGTGTGTGCTATGTAAAAAAGTTTTGAACATATTGCTGTAAATACTTAGTCATATAATTTTCATTGGCTTGCATTCATTTCTCTGAAGGTTAAAAAACATTTTTAAAAATTTACTAATCTATATATTTTATCTCCCTAAATAAAATGTAAAGACCACAAAGGAGAGACTTACATTTTACACTTTTGTATATAGGAGAAGACCATAATAAATTCTATACTCATAGTAGTGAAATAAATTTCTATGCCTAATTAATAAAGAAATTAAAGAAAGAAGATTGGGGTCATGGAGGTTAAAGCAAGTTTCATATTTTCTTTTTTTATTGTTTAAAGTATTACATATGTCTCCTTCTTCCCCGATTGACCCCTTCCCCATCACTCCCATCCCCCAGGACAAGCCCCCACTGCCCCAGTGTGTCTGTCTACTGATTATGCTAATATGCATGCATACAAGTCCTTTGGTTGATCTCTAAACCCCCTCTCCAACACCACACCCCTGCCTTCTCTCTGAGGTTGGACAGTCTGTTCAGTGTTACTTTGTCTCTGGATCTATTTTTGTTCATCAGTTTATTTTGTTCATTAGATTCCACATATGAGTAAGATCATGTGATACTTGTCTTTCTTTGACTGGGTAATTTCCCTAAGCATAATACTCTCCAGATCCCTCCATGCTGTCTCAAGGGTAAGAGATCCTTCTTTTTATAGATGCACTAGAGTCCCGGTGCACGAAATCGTGCTCCAGTGGTGTTTCTCGGCCTGGCCTGTGGGATCGGGCAGAAACCTGCTCTCTGACATCCCCAGAGGGGTCCAGGATTGCAAGAGGGCACAGGCCAGGCCGAGGAACCCCACTGGTCCAGGATTGGGGCCAGGGAGGGACATGGGAGGTTGGCCAACCAGGGCGGGACTGCGGGAGGGCTCCAGGGTGTGTCCAGACCATCTTGCTCAGTCCCGATCTGCCAGAACCCAGCAGTAAGCTAACCTACAGGTGAGAGTGTCTGCTCTCTGGTGGTCAGTGCACGTCGGTCTACCAGTCGACTGTCTGCCACCTGGTGGTTAGTGCACATCATACTGACTGGTCAACGGGTCGACTATCTGCCCCTCATGGTCAGTGCATGTCATAGCAAGCAGTTGAGCAGCCTTAGCATATCATTAGCATATTACGCCTTGATTGATTGAACGGCTGACTAGACAACCGGACACTTAGCATATTAGGCTTTTATTATATAGGATAGTATTCCATGGTGTAAATATACAACAGTTTTTTGTTTGTTTTTTAATCTACTCATCTACTGAAGAGCACTTAAGTGATTTCCCGATCTTAGCTATTGTAAATTGTGCTGCAATGAGCATAAGGGTGCATATACTAGTATCTTTTCTGATTGGTGTTTCTGGTTCCTTGGGATATATTCCTAAAAGTGGGATTACTGGGAGAAATGAGAGTTCCATTTTTAACTTTTTGAGGAAACTCCAAACTGTTCTCCACAGTGGCTGTGCCAGTCTGCATTGTCATCAGCAGTGCATGAGGGTTTCTTTTTTCCACATTCTCGCCAGCACTTGTCATTTGTTGATTTGTTGATGATAGCCATTCTGATAGGTGTGAGATGGTACCTCATTGTTATTTTGATTTGAATTTCTCCAATGATTGCCGACTTTCAGCATGTTTTCATATGTCTCTTGGCCTTCTGTATGTCCTCTTTCAAAAAGTGTCTATTTAGGTCCTTTTCCCATTTTTTGATTGGATTGTTTATCTTCCTTCTGTTAAGTTGTATCAGTTCCATGTACCTTTTGGAGATTAAACCCTTATCAGTGATAACATTGGCAAATATGTTCACTCATGCAGTGGGCTTTCTTGTTGTCTTGTTGATGGTTTCTTTTGCTGTGCAGAAGCTTTTTATTTTGATGTAGTCCCATTTGTTTATTTTCTCCTTAGTCTCCATTGCCCTAGGAGCTGTGCTAATAAAGATATTGCTATGACATATGTCTGCTATTTTGTTGCCTCTGGAGTCTTCTAAGATTTTTATGGTTTCCTGTCTTATATTTAAGTCCTTTAGCCATTTTGAGTTTATTTTGTGTATGGTGTAAGTTGGTGATCTAGTTTCATTTTTTACATGTATCTGACCAATTTTCTCCACACCATTTATTGGAGAGACTCTCTTGAATCCATTGTATGCTCTTGTCTCCTTTGTCAAATATTAATTGAGCATAATGGCTTGCATCTAATTCTGGGTTCTCTGTTCTGTTCCATTGGTCTATATGTCTGTTCTTGTGCCAGTACCAGGCAGTTTTGAGAACCATGGCTTGGAAATATAGCTTGATATCTAGGATTGTGATCTTTCCAGCTTTGTTCTTTTTTCTCAGGATCACAGTGGATATTTAAGGTCTTTTTTTATTCCAGATGAATTTTTGGAGAGTTTGTTCTAGATTTTTGAAATATATCATTGGTATTTTAATGGACAGTGCATTGAATTTAGAGATTGTTTTGGGTAGTATGGACATTTCAATGTTGTTGATCCTACCAATCCATGAACACAGTATGCTCTTGCATTTGTTTATGTCTTCCTCTATCTCTGTTTTCTATGTCCTGTAGTTTTCTGAGTACAGGTCTTTTACCTCCTTAATTAAGTTTATTCCTAGGTATCTTAATTTTTTTTTTTGGTGCAATGGTAAATAGGAATTTATTTTTATTAGTTTCCCTTTCTGTGAGTTCATTATTGGTGTATAAAAAAAGCCATAGATTTCTGGGTGTTAATTTTGTATCCTGCTAAATTGCCGAATTCATTTATTAAGACAAGTAGTTTTTTATGGAGTCTTTAGGTTTTTCTATGTACAATATCATGTCATCTGCGAACAAGGAGAGTTTTACTTCTTCTTTTCCAATTTGAATGCCTTTTGTTTCTTCTAGTCTGATCTCTAAGGCTAGCATTTCTAGTACTATGTCAAACAGGAGTGTCTTGTTCCTATTCTTAGAAGAAAGGGTTTTAGGTTTTCCCATTGAGTATGATATTAGCTGAAGGTTTGTCATATAAGGCTTTTAATATGTGGAAGTATGATCCCTCTTTTGCCATTTTGCTGATTGTTTTAATCAAGAAAGAGTGTTGGATTTTTTTCAAATGTTTTTCCTGCATTGATTGATATGAATATATGATTTTTTGTCTCTCAATTTGTTTATGTGGTGTATCACATTTATTGATATGCAGATATTGTACCATCCTTGCATTGACAGAATAAATCCCAATTGGTCATGGTGTATGATCTTTCTAATGTTAATGCTGAGTCTGATTTGCTATAATTTTGTTGAGGATTTTAGCATCTATGTTCATTAAGGATATTGGCCTGTATTTCTCTTTTTTTGTGGTGTCTTTATTTGGTTTTGGGATTAGGGTAATGCTGGATTCATAAAAAGAGCTTGGAAGTGTGCCTTCCTCTTGAATTATTTGGAATAGTCTGAGGAGGATAGGTTTTAGTTCTTCTTTGAATGCTTGGTAGAACTTCCCTGTAAAGCTGTCTGGACCATGGCTTTTGTTTGCTGAAAGTTTTTTTATTACTGCTTCAATTTCTTCCATAGTTATCGGCCAATCAGATTTTTTGATTCTTCTTGATTGAATTTTGGAAGCTTGCATTTTTCTTCTTTAAGAATATGTCCATTTTGTCTAGGTTGTCCAGTTTGTTGGAATAGAGTTATTCATTGTATTTTTTTCATAATCCTTTGTATTTCTGTGGGATCAGTTGTTACTTCACCTCTCTCATTTTTGATTTTGTTTATTTTGGTCCTCTCTCTTTGCTTCTTGGTGAGCCTGGCTAGAGATTCATCAATCTTGTTTATCCTTTCAAAGAACCAGCTATTGATTTTATTGATCTTTTGTATTTTTTTTTCATCTCTATGTCATTTATTTCTGCTCTGATATTTATTATTTCCTTTCTTCTGCTTATGTTGGGCTTTTCTTGTTACTCTCTTTCTAATTCTTTGAGTTGTATGGTAAGATAATTCATTATCATTTTTTCTTATTTTTTGAGTTAGTCTTCTAGAGCTATGAACTTCTCTCTCAAGACTGCTTTCACTGTGTCCCATAGATTTTGGATTGTTGTGTTTTCATTGTCTTTTGTTGCCAGGATGCTTTTTATTTCTTCTTTGATCTCTTTGGTAACCCAATCTTTGTTTAATAGCATGCTATTTAGCCTCCAAGTGTTTGATTTTTTCCAATGGTTTTATTGTAGTTTATTTCTAATTTTATGCCATTGTGATATGAGAAGATACTTGATATGATTTTTATCTTCTTGAACTTGAAGAGATTTTTCTGTGAATCAATATGTAGTGTATCTCTGAAAATGTCCCATATGCACTTGGAAAGGATGTATATTCTATAGCTTTGAGGTGAAATTTTCTGAAGGTGTCAATTCTGTCTGATCTAGTGAGTCATTTAGGATTGATGTTTCATTGCTGATTTTTTGTTTAACCCCAGTGGTGTTAATGGGGTATTAAAGTCCCCTACTATGAATGTATTGCTGTCAATCTCTTCCTTGATACCTTCCAGGAGTTTTTTGATGTATTCTGGTGTTCTTCTATTGGATGCATATATGTTTACCAGAGTTATTTCCTCTTGTTGAATTGCTCCCTTTAGTATTATGAAGTGCCTTCTTTATGTCTTGTTATGGCCTTCAATTTGGGGTCTAATTTTTCAGATATAGTATTGCTACCTCTGCTTTTTTTTTTCATTTTCATTTGCCAGAAAAAAAATTTTCCATCCCTTCACTATAAGTCTGTGTGAGTCCTTTGTTCTGAGGTGGGTCTCTTGTACACAGTAGATATATGGGTCATGTCTTCTTACCTATTCAGGTATCCTATGTCTTTTGATTGGGGTATTTAATCCATTTACATTTAAGGTTATTATTTTAGGTACATGTTTGTCACCATTTTTAGTCTTTATGCCGTGTTCCTTTTTCCCTTCTTTTTCCTTCTTTTTCCAACAGTCTCTTTTGCATTTCTCGCGTTGCTGGCTTGGTGGTAATAAACTCCCATAGGCCTTTTTTGTCTGTAAAGCTCCTGATTTCACTTTCAATTTTGAATGATAGCCTTGCTGCCTATAGTATTCTTGGATTCATACCCTTGCTTTGCATGACTTTGTATATTTCATTCCATTCCCTTCTTGCCTGATGTGCTTCATTTCAGAAATCCATTGATAATCTAATGGGAGATCCATTATAGGTAACTTGTTGCCTCTCCCTTGCAGCCTTTAAGATTCTTACTTGGTCGTTTGTATTTTCCAATTTAATTATGATGTGTCTTGGTGTAAGTCTTTTTGGGTTCATCTTGTTTGGGACTCTGTGAGCTTCTTGGACTTGTGTGAGTTTTTTGTTTCCAACATCAGGGAAGTTTTCTGTCATTATTTCTTCAAACAGGTTTCTATTCCTTGCTCAGCTTCCTCTCCTTTTGGCACACCTATTATGGGGATGTTGTTTCATTTCATGTTGTCCCAAAGCTTCATTAGGCTCTCCTCCTGCCTTTTAAGTTTTTTTCCAGTTGTTGCTCTGCTTGGGTGTTTATTCCTACCTTGTCTTATAGCTCATTTATGTGGTCCTCAGCTTCTTCTAGTCTACTGTTGATGATTTCTATTGTGTTCTTTCTTGCAGCTATGTCATTCTTCATTTCTTCTTTGTTCTTCTTTATTTCCTCTTGATACTTACACATGTTGTTGAATTTGTCCTCCTTCCTTTTCAGTTGCCCTTATAACGATTACTCTGAATTCTTTCTCCGACATATTACTTGCCTCCATTTCATTCACTTCATTTTTCTGGTGATTCTTCCATTTCTTTCATATGGGGGCTCTTTCTTTTCTCCTCCTTTTTGCTCCTCTAAGGATGTCTGGTTATGTGGCTCACTCTCTACCATGTTGATCAAAATGCACAAAATACAACTTGAGAAGACATGACACAGGGGGAACAAAACACGAATGCATTCATAACACTGATAACCCCAAATAAAGGTGACCACCAGAGAAAAGAGAATTGGGGGAGAGAAAAGAGCACAAAATGATACTGAGAAAAAGAAAAAAGGTAAGAGAGAAAAGAAAAAGAAGAATAAATAAGGGGAAACAATATATTTATATGGGGGAAAAATCCACAAAACCCAACAAATAAACCAAAAATTTCAAATAACAAAACCCAGAAAAGAAAGGGGGTGGGGCTGAATCTGAAGAGGCAGAGCTTATTTTGAGAAGTTAAGGTAAAGGAATTGAATGAATAGGGGAATGGCCATAATTCAGTATAGAAGAGGTAGAAAGAATGAGTGTATAAGAAGAAAAGTAAAAAACAAAATACTCAATTTTAATACATATATTTAATTATATATATATGTATATATTCCCCTATCTACATATTCATCTATTTTTGAAAAAGAAGAATATAGTAGAAAGCAAATAAGCTTGAGTTTGAGTTTGGTGAGTGAAACTAATTAAACTGTTAGTAGAAGAAGAGAGCAAGCAAGGAGATGAAAAACAAAAGCATAAAATAAAAACAAAACAAACAAACAAACAACAACTACAACAAAATTGGCTAACAAAGAAAGAAAAAAGAGACGGGTGCATGGACTTGAAGCAGGGGAGAGGAAATTAGGTAAATGATTAAGCCAACAGAGACTACTATAATAGTAATGCATCAATAAAGCAGATAAAGAAGATCAATTTTTAACAAGGAGTATAAATAAATTAGAAAAATTAAAGCAGCAACAGGAAATGAGAAACAGGATAAAAAAGGGAGAAGTGAGGAAGAAAGTTTGGCAAAAAGGAAAAAAATGAGATAAAATAAAATAATGATAAAAAATAAAAATAGGCCGAAACTGGTTTGGCTCAGTGGATAGAGCATCGTCCTGCGGACTGAAAGGTCCCAGGTTTGATTCTGGTCAAGGGCATGTACCTGGGTTGTGGGCACATCCCCGGTGGGGGATGTGCAGGAGGCGGCTGGTCGATGTTTCTCTCTCATCGATGTTTCTGACTATCTCTCTCCCTTCCTCTCTGTAAAAAATCAATAAAATATATTTAAAAAAAATAAAAAATAAAAATAGAATGTACAACACTAATCCAAAAAAATAAAATGTCAAAAAAATAGTAATTATAAATAAATAAAATAATAAAAAATAATTTCATAATTAAAATATTAAAAATAAAAAAGTGAGGTAGTGAAGTGTCATGCACTTCAGTTGAGTTTTAATGTCCCATGGGGGCTGGTTTTAGACCCCTCTCTACTGTTCTGTCTGACATGTCTCAGTTTCCTGTTAGGTAATCAGCACCTAACTATAGTTGAATAAAGGAATCCTAGCGATCCACCACTCCTTAGTGTCAGACTCCACCGCCTTGGTTTCAGGCAGGTGGGATCAATCTGCCACCTTTGTTTGTCTGCCTCCTTTCAGTCGTATTTATACAAGCATCTATTTCAGACATGGCCTATAGGTGGCGGTGTTGCTTTATTAGTTTCCAGGACCAAATGGCCCCTCAAATGAGTTCCAGAGGGCTCCCTGGGGGTATTCAGAATCCTTTGTTTCCCTGCCAAGCTCAAGGTTGGGTGTTGCTGTGCTGCTAAGAGGCGCTGGTCTTCAGGAGAAAAACGACTGTTCAGGGTTGGAGGAATAGACTGTCCCAGAGCTGGATTCCTGGTCACCTCTCTGTGTTTTGCTCCCCAGCTTCCACAAAACCACCTTCCCCTGCACTGCTGCCTCAGTAAGTGTTTGTAATTAAAAGATCCTATGTACTGGGTTTAGGGAGTGAAAGCAAGGACATTATAAAGGCAGAGCACCCGGGCCACTATGTGTCTCTCTCCCCACAGCACTGCTCAGCCAGTAGAGATCTTCAGGCTGCCTTCTGGGTGCAGCCTCCCGCAGCTGTGGGCTTAGATCTAGAGTCCCCGGCTGCCAGCAGCCCTGTGAATCCCCTTCCACAGTCAAGTGTTACATGTATACCTGCAGGACGCAGACTTGGTGCAGTGCAATTTCCTTCTGACCCTCCCATTTGCGTGCATGTCTCTCTCCTGCCCAGATTCCCGGTCCTACCTTTCTCCAGGCATCCTCTGTCCTTTCCTGTCTCAGATTGTCTTACCAGCTGTGTTTAATTCTCCGATTCTGGGTGGATATTATTCAATTCAGTGTTCCTTCTGTCTGCTCCCTGAGAAAGCATAGGACACATCTGCCTATGCGGCCGCCAGTTGTCTCCCCCGGGACAAACTCCTCAGGAGCCCGCAGCGGGGGAGACTGGAGTCTTGTTGTAACGTACCCCGAGAATCACAGAAGGACGCCTCAAGAAGTTGAATTAAAGAGTCACGTTTATTGCAATCCGGGACTATGAGGGGTCATTCCCAAATCTCACAGTAACCATTTAGTCACAGTTCCAGGATTATATAGGCAAAAAATCACACAGGTATTGAGTACATCTCAGGGTTTGGAATGAGGCACCTGGCTCTCAAAAAAAGCAGATTACAGAAGCAGAATTAAGCATGTTAATTACAGTTTCGGGTCTCGGGGTCACTGAATTGACAGAAATACATTATCTAGAGCCCTTGGGTAACCTGGGTTAAACTTAGGCATGTTATCTAAATTACAGTTTTGGGTCTCCGGGTCACTAAGTTGATAGAAACACGTATCTAGAGCCCTCGGGTCTCCTGACCACTGAGTTGTCAGGACAATTTAGAGTAATTATACTGTTCTGGTCTCGGGACCACTAAGTCAGCTGGAACACACCACCTGTGGCCACTAAAACAATTTAGGGTAATTGTGCTGTCCTGTTTCCCAGGTACAGAAGAATGTGCTTCAATAACCAGTAAGATCACAATTAATGGGATAGTCATTCAATCAATAAGGCATTCAATCAAAAGGGATGATTTATACAATTCAGAAAATCAAAATAACCTGTCCATTGTTAAACAAAGCAAATAGGTACCATACTTCAGTCTCAGCTTTCGTGGGTTCGTAGTGGAGGCAGCAGGTCCCTGACTGGTGTGGCTGTAGAGTCCCGGGTGGTGTCCGAGGTCTCGCTGGGTGGAGGTGAGGCTGCGCTCCCAGTCACAGCCGCTCTCCCCTTCAAGATGGTGTGGTCTCTGCAGCAGAGCCAGCCGCCCCAGGAGAGATTGAAGTGGTAGCAGAGGCTCCCTGGCTAGGGGAACCTGATCTGCCAACCCCCAACAGTCCCGCAGAATATAACTGTCCCTCACTCACACACACACACACACACACACACACACACACACACACACACACACAATCCACATGTCCATGCATTCCCCTTCAGGTCCCTCATTCACTCACACTCTCTTCCTTACTTCTGTCCTGTATCCTGCCATCTTGGATTCTCTCATATGTTCTTTATATTCACAGAAAACATTGAAAAAATTTTAGTTTTTTGTATATTTTCTGAACTGGTGTCACCTTGTCACCTGAGATTAACAGTATGACTTGAAAAATTATTCAACCCTGGTGAGGTAGCTCAGTTGGTCGTAGTGTTGGCCCATACACCAGAACATTTCAGGTTTGACTACTGGTCAGGGCAAATACCTAGGCCATGGGTTTGATCTCCATTTGGTGTCATACAGAAGGCAGCCAACCAATGTTTCTCTTTCACATCGATGTTTCTCTCTCTTCCTCTCTCTCTAAAATTCAATTTAAAATATCCTCTTGTGAGAATTAAAAAATATTCATAACTGAGGGAGAAAAAATATCCTTAAGGTGAAATTTCTATGTGTTTGTGGTTCTTGCTTAAGTTGAAACATATAGAGTAATTCTGTTTAAGGTTTTGCAATTGGGTAATTTCCTTATTTGGTATCCTAAAATAGTCATACATTTATTCTTCCTCTGATAAATTAAAGAATCAAGCTTTCCAATGTTTCCTTCCTATGCATAACACAAACCAATTTAAATTCTCAATACTGGATTTATTTTCCAATTTACTATTTTTCAATTTGAACATTTCTCTTTTTAAAAAAATGGTGAGCAGTTTAATCATGTAAAAGTCTAACTTCCCAACAATTCTCTTTGATTTGCATTATTTTCATATACTTAATATATTTTCAAAGATGAAAAAGGAGATCAGCAGCAGGAATTGAATTATATCAAGTCTTTTGAAATGCATTTAGCACCTTTGTTGGAAGTCTCAGCAGAGAGGCATATCATTTGATAGGTATATAAACTGGCATTCTTCCCTTCTCAGCCAGAACTGCAAAACAGTTTTTGTCCTGCTGGTGTGGCTGCTTCCTTTATTCAACAAAAGAAAATTATTAACTATATCGGAAAGAATAGTTCATGTGTGGCCACTAACAACTTGGAGTTCCATGACTTCAGGAGATTTTGTTTGTGCTATGCAGCAGAATTACAAATATGATGTGAATAGCAATATGTACCTTATACATGTTCTCACAAGCCTGGGAGAAGAATTGGAAATGGGCTGTTAATCCTTGGCAGGGAGTTATGTTTACCAAAGGTGAAACATGACATTGAGAGAGAAAAAAATTAGGAATTATGCAAAGACCATTAGACCTACATATCTCAACTCTTCTTAGCTATTGGCTACCAAATTAATTGCCTCTTAGTCTCTTAGAATAATAATAAAAAATAAATAAAAAATATATTAAAGAGTTATCCTGTGATGATAGAAAGAAGCATGTCTTCTGAATTAATGTTTGGCATTTTATTGATACTTCTGATTTGTTTATGTCTATTTTTATTTTGAAAGGATTTTTTGTATTAACAGTATCTGTATAATAAGCAAATCCAAACCTGGCTTTGTATTGCATAGGAGTGTATATTTTAGTCCTTGAAATATTTACTCATTATCAGAGAGTTTTTGGAAACATGGTAAAAGAAGAAATTGCAATAATTGTTTATTTATAAATCAGATTTCTCTTCCTCAGCATTCTCCCACTTCTTCTCCTTCCTTATACAACCCCAATCCTCCACCTAGCTGCATTGTTATGTTCTCTCTACACAGCTAGCCATAACTGGGGGAAGTAGAAAATAGAGAACTGAAGGGAAAATAAATGATATTTCACAAAATATAGGTGGGTCAAATTGCATATTTTAAATGGTGGTAGGATGATAGATGTGTTGAGTAAGGTTGATAAAATGGGCAAGAAGCTCAAGTAAAGTTAAAAACCATGAGAATTGAATATAGTTTTTCATGAAGTTTACAAAATGGATTTTTAAAATTATGGTTTTTAATTGCTTGTACATTCATAAATTCAATAAATTACTTATTCAGTGAATATTTATTAAGTTCAATTTGTATGCCAGATATTTTCAAGTTACTTGAGATAGAATGATAAAGCAACTATCTTACAGGAAACTAACATTTTAGTGACAGCAACTGCAACTAAACAAATAATAAAATATATATATAACTAATGATGATTGATGCATGTGCTACTTATTTTAAAATTATTATTTTGACCTATCTGAAAATTGAAGTTACAAAAGCACATATTTTAATAAGATATTCTTTGTAATATCACCAATACTGTTAAACTTGGAATGATCTAGGAAACTATACAACACTATCAAGAGAAAGAATGCTAATTAAATGAAGAGATAGGCCTTGTTCATACAAAAGATTACCATTATTTTAAAGATGTAAATTTTCCCTTTATTAATTTATGAGTAAAATATATCACAATTAATATTGTAAAAAAGATTAAATAAAACTAAACAGGCTGATAGCAACATTTATATGGAAGTATAAATGATCATAAATAGCTAAGACTCTCTTCAAGAAGGAAAAAGGTAAGGAAGACTTATTTGTTATCCAAATTGATAAAAATGTTATAGCAACTAAGATATACTGCTTGAGGATAAGAAAATAAACAAAAGTAACAACAGAGCTTCCATAAACAAACTCAATCACATTGTCCCTTGATTTATGACCAATTTGGTTCTGCATGATAGTGAGAAATGGAACACCATTTCAATACCTCATTCTATAAAGGAAAAATTAAATGATTTATATTTCACACTGTACATAAAAAATATTGTAGGTGGAGTGTAGATCATCCATACAGATTGTATATCTGCCCATTTATTTGATTATTCCTAAAAATCATTTGGAAATTTTTCTATATTTTTATTTAATTCAATCATATTCTAATTTATTTATTTACTTTCTTAATACTAGTTTTACTCATGTCCCTCATGTTCTTTTGTTTTTTTGTTTTCAATCTTATCAAGAACTTTTTTTCTCTACCCTATCAGCTCCTATGTTTATTATTTTGTTAGTTTTATTTAGTTTTGTCTTACCTTGTTTTTTCTCTAAAGCTTTTCCCTAGCCTCTGATGACATTAGTCAAGAATGATCTCACTCATTTATGGAATATAATGAATAACATAAACTGATGAACAAAAACAGATCCAGAGACAGAGACACATCGATCAGACCTTCAAACCTCAGAAGGAAGACAGGGGAGGATGGGGAGGGAGGGGGAGAGATCAACCAAAGGACTTGTATGCAACCAATGGAGACAGACACTGGGGGGAGGGGGGGAGGGCAGGAGAGGTGGGGATGGGGGGGCAATAGGAGGATAAGGACACATATGTAATACCTTAATTGATAAAAAAAGAGAATGAGCTCATTTTCAGACTGCTTGATACTTACTGCAATGATAAGGCTACCATAATAAAGATACTGAAGTCAAGTGAACATGGCTGCCTCTAACCCTAAAATAGGCAAAAGTTCCAGGGACAAGTTGATTGAAGATTTTGGGGGACCCTTTTATAGACAGAGAAGATCAACAGCAGGCTCTGGTTTAAAAGTAGTAAGCCTTGTGCCAATACTCTGAATATCTAAAGACAGTGTTATTCCAAAGGGACTAAAATTTTGAACTACTTATATGTGAAACTAGGTTTTGGCCACAGTCCCAGTTACTGCTGTCATTTTAATTCTGAATCTTGGAAGCAACCTTTCTTTCTCTCTCTCTCTCTCTCTCTCTCTCTCTCTCTCTCTCTCTCTCTCTCATTCGCTCTCTCTCTTTCTTCATGATAGTATCCACATGCCTACACAGTTTATTTATCAACTATCGTCTATCTTCATAGACTTAAGTTAGGCAGTGACCCCAATAGAGAAACAATGTTACTTACTAATCATTTCATGTAAAATTATAGGCTCTGAACTGCTCACAGTGTTCAAATGAAAAATCTTAGTATCTCAAGTGTACTAAAACTCAGTATTTTTAGTTGTTCATTAAAAATGCCAAAACTAGTTTCTCCTTTTGTTTAAAATGTCAAATGTTTTCACCCAGGCCAGAAGGTTGGCTGGAGTATTGTCCTGTCCTGTACACCAAAAAGTTATGGATTAGATTCCTGGTCAGGGCACGTGTGAGTATGGGAGGCAACAAATTGACGTCTCTCTTTCTCTCTCCCTCTTGAAATCAATTTGAAAACAAACAAGAACAAAAACTTGAACAGCCCAGGCCAGAGTGGCTCCATTCGTTGAGCATTCTCCTGTCCACTACAAGGTTGCAGGTTTGGTTCTGGGTTAGGGCACATGCCTGAGTTTTGGGTTCAATCTCTCTTTTTCTGTTCCCCTTCCTCTCTCTCTAAGCATGTCCTCCAGTGAGGATTAAAAAACAAAAAAACAGAACAACATATCCTCAGGTGAGGAGAAAAAAAAAAAGGCACGCATTTTCTATTGTTGATACTACCTTTGGGTATCTTGAATCTAAATACTAGTATATCAATTATTTCTACAGTAGAATTGTGTGTGTGTGTGTGTGTGTGTGTGTGTGTGTGTGTGTGTGTGTGTGTATATATATATATATATATATTTAAGTATATGGATTCAATGCAAATACTTATTTTGAAAGAGTATTGTCATATAAATTCCCGGTCCCAGTCTCTGAGTTCTTTGGTGGTTTCAGAGTTTAGGAGCCAAAGGGAAATGATTTGCTCTTTTTAAAAAAATTTAAATCTTTATTGTTGAAAGTATTACATATGACCCCTCCTTCCCCCCCCCCACCATTGACCCCTTTTAGCCCAGGTGCCTGCCCCACCACAGGACTTCACCACCCTATTGTCTGTGCTCATGGGTTATGCATACTAGTATATCCATGCAAGTTCTTTAGTGGATCTCTCTTCCCATCCACCCACCCACCTCTGCCTTCTCTCTGAGATTCCACAGTCTGATCCACGTGTCTATGTCTATGGATCTATTTTGGTCATCAGTTTATTTTGTTCATTAATTCTACATATAAGTGAGATCATGTGATACTTGTCTTTCTATGACTGGCTTATTTTCCATAGCATAATACTCTCGAGGTCCCTCCATGCTGTATCAAAAGTTAAGAGATCCTTCTTTTTTACTACTGCATAGTATTCTATGATGTAAATGTACCACAGCTTTTTTATCCACTCCTCTATTGATAGACACTGGGCTGATTCCAGATCTTAGCTGTTGTAAATTGTGCTGCTATGAACATAGGGGTGCATATATTCTTTCTGATTGGTGTTTCAGGTTTCTTAGGATATATTTTTAGAAGTGAGATAATTGGTTCCATATTTATTTTTAAGGAATCTCCATACTCTTTTCCACAGTTACTGCACCAGTCTGCATTCCCACCAGCAGTGTACTAGCCAGTATTTTTCATTTGTTGATTTGTTGATGGTAGCTATTCTGATAGGTATAAGGTGATATCTCATTGTCTTTTTTAATTTGCATCTCTCTGATGATTAGTGATTTTGATAATTTTTTTTTCAA
The DNA here is from genome assembly GCF_963259705.1 of Myotis daubentonii. Taxonomy (NCBI): domain Eukaryota; kingdom Metazoa; phylum Chordata; class Mammalia; order Chiroptera; family Vespertilionidae; genus Myotis; species Myotis daubentonii. The sequence continues at coordinate 92,237,918 of NC_081842.1, forward strand.
ATGCCTCTTGCCAATCTGTATGTCTGCTTTGGAGAAGTGTCTATTTAGCTCCTTTGCCCATTTTTTAAATTGGATTGTTTGTCCTCCTTTTGTTAAGTTGTATGGGTTTCTTATATATTTCAGATATTAGCTCTTTATCAGATAAATCATTGCCAAATATGTTTTCCCATACAGTGGGCTTCGTCCTCATATTGTTGATGGTTTCTTTTACTGTGCAGAAGCCTTTTATTTTGATGTAATCCAGTTGTTTATTTTAGCCTTAGTTTTCTTTGCCTAGACAGTGGTCGGCAAACTCATTAGTCAACAGAGCCAAATATCAACAGTACAACGATTGAAATTTCTTTTGAGAGCCAAATTTTTTAAGCTTAAACTATATATGTAGCCGGGACCAGTTTGGCTCAGTGGATAGAGCGTCGGCCTGTGGACTGAAGGGTCCCAGGTTCGATTCTGGTCAAGGGCATGTACCTTGGTTGCGGGCACGTCCCCGGTGGGGGGTGTGCAGGAGGCAGCTGATCGATGTTTCTAACTCTCTATCTCTCTCCTTTCCTCTCTGTAAAAAATCAATAAAATATATTTTTTAAAAAAACTATATATGTAGGTACATTGTTATTAACTTAATTAGGGTACTCCTAAGGCTTAGGAAGAGCCACACTCAAGGGGCCAAAAAGCCGTATGTGGCTCGCGAGCTACAGTTTGCCGACCACGGCCTAGGAGATGTATCAGTAAACATACTGATTTGAGAGATATCTGTGATTTTGCTGCCTATGGTTTCTTCTAGGATTTTTATGGTTTCCAGACTTACACTTAAATCTTTTATCCATTTTGAATTTTTCTTGTATATTGTGTAAGTTGGTGTTCTAGTTTCATTTTTTTTTTGAATATGTCTGTCCAATTTTCCCAACACTATTTATTGAAGAGACTGGCTTGACTCCATTGTATATTCTTGCCTCCTTTTTCAAATATTAATTGAGTGTAATGGCTTAGGTCATTTATGGTGTCTCTGTTCTATTTCATTAATCTATATGCCTGTTCTTGTACCAATAACAGGCTGTTTTTTTAAATTAGTTAGTTAATTAATTAATTAATTAATTAAGGTATTACAGATAGTAGTATATATGTCTCCTTTTTTTTTCCCCCATTGACCTCCCCCTGGCCTCCCCTACCCCCCCGGCACTTGCCCTCACGCCCCACTCAGTGTTTTGCATCTGTTGATTGTGCTTATATGCATGCATACAAGTCCTTCGGTTGATCTCTTAACCCCCAACCCCTCCCCTACGTTCCCCCTGTAGTTTTACAGTATGTTAGATGTTTCTTTGCCTCTATCTATTTTTGTTCAACAGTTTATAATGTTCTTCATATTCCATAAATGAGTGAGATCATGTGGTATTTAGCTTTCACTGCCTGGCTTATTTCACAACAGACTGTTTTGATTCTGGTGGCTTTGTAGTATAATTTGATATCTGGTATTGTGATTCCTCCAACTTGGTTCTTCTTTCTCAAGAAGATGTATTCATTTTATTGAGTTGCGAATATTGTACCAGCACGCATCCCTGGTATAAATCCCACTTGGTCATGATGTATGATCTTTTTAATGTTTTGATGGATCCAATTTGCTAATATTTTGTTGAGGATTTTAGCATCTATGTTCACCAGGACTATTGGCCTGTAATTCTCTTTCATTGTAGTGTCTTATCTGGTTTTGGAATTAGGATAATACTTGCCTCATAAAAAAAGCTTGGAAGTGCTCCTTTTTCTTGGATTTTTTGGAATAGTTTGAGGAGGATAGTTTTTAGTTTTTCTTTGAATATTTGGTAAAAACACCCCTGTGAAACTGTTTTCTGGGAGTGTTTGATTGCTGCTTCTATTTCATCAGCTGTTATTGGCCTATTTAGATTGTCTGATTCTCCCTGATTCAGCATTAGGAGCCTGTATTTTTTTTTTTAGGAATATGTCCATTTCACCCACAATTGTCAAGCTTGTTGGCATGTAATTGTTCATAGTATTTCCTTACAATCCTTTGTATATCTTTGGTGTCAGTTGTTCCTTCACAGTTTTCATTTCTGTTTTTATTTATTTGGGTTCTTTTTCTTTGTTTCTTCATGAATCTAGCTGATGGTTCATCAATCTTGTTTATCTTTTCAAAGAACCAGCTCTTGGTTTCAATGATTTTTTTTTCTTTTCTTTTCTTTTTTTTTTCTTTTTTTTGGTATCTATGACATTAATTTCTGCTGTCATCTTTATTATTTAATTTCTTTTAATTACTCTGGGCATTTTTTATTTTTACTGTTTTAGTTGTTGTTTTTTTAAGTTGTGGGGTTAAATACTTTATTATTGATTTTTCTTGGTTGTTTTTTTTTTGTTGTTTTTTTTTGAGGTAGGTCTGTAGTGCTATGAAATTCCCCCTCAAGACTGCTTTTGCTGTGTCCCAGAGATTTGGGGTTGCTGTGTGTTCATTTTTATTTACTTCCAGAAAGTTATTTATTTGCTTATTGATCTCATTGGTAACCAATTCATTGTTTAATAACATGCTATTTATTCACTGTGAGTTTTAAAGTTTTGGAGTGTTTTTACTGTAGTTGATTTCTTCTTCCATCCCATTGTGATCTGAGAAGATGCTTGATATGATTTCAATCTTCTTGAACATGTAGAGACTTGTTTTATGCCCTAACATGTGGTCTGTCTTTGAGAATGATTCCTGTGCACTTGAGAAGAATGTATATTATGCACCTTTAAGGTGAAATGTTCTGTAAACATCACTTAAATCTACCTGATCCAGTGTGTCATTTAAAGTCACTATTACCTTGTTGAGATTTTGTCTGGAATATCTATCTGGTGAAGTTAGTGGGGTATTAAAATCCCATACTATGCCTGTATTAGGACTTCTCCCTTAAAGTCCTCTAGAAGTTTTTGTTTGTTTGTTTGTTTGTTTTTTCTGTTTAGGTGTTCCTATATTGGGTACATATATGTTGACCAGTATTATTTTCTCTTGTTGGATCAATCCACTTAGTATTATGTAGTGACCTTTACGGTCTCTTGTGATGGCCTTCATTTTGATATCTATTTTGTCAGATATGAGTATTGCTACCCCAGCTTATTTTTTGTTTCTATTTACATGGAAAAATTTTTTCCATCCCTTCACTCTCATCCTGTGTGTCTTTTGTTCTGAGGTGGTTTCTCTTGTAGACAGCATATATTTGGATCATGTTTTTTGTATCCATTTAGCTACCCTATGACTTTTGATTAGAGCATTTAATCCATTTACATTTAATTTATAACTGATAGGTACTTATTTATTGCTATTTAATTCTTTATGTCTGTATTGTTTCTCTCTATTCTCATTACAGCAGTCCCTTTAGCATTTCTGCAGTGCTGGTTTGGTGATGACAATATCCTTTAGCCATTTTTTGTCTTGGAACTCCTTATTTTACCATCTGTTTTTAATGATTGCCTTACTGGATATAGTAATCTTGATTTCAGATCCTTGCTTTTCATTACCTTGAATACTTCATGCCATTCCCTTCTGGCCTATAGAGTTTCTGATGAGAAATCAGTTGACAGCCTTATGGGAGCTCCTTTGTAGGTATCACATTCCTTTTCTCTTGCTGCCTTTTATATTTTGTCTTTAATTTTCAGCATTTTAATTATGATATGTGTGCATATGGGCTTGTTTAGGGTATTCTTGCTTGAGAGTCTCTGTACCTCTTGAACTTGTGTGACTTTTTCCCTTACCAGGTTAAGGAAGTTTTCTTCCATTCTTTCTTCAAACAGGTTCTCTATCCCTTGCTCACTTTCTTCTCTTTCTGGCACACTTATTATGCGAATATTGTTATGTTTTGTGTTGTCCCAGAGCTCCCTTAAACTGTCGTCCTGTTTTTTATTTTTATTATTTTTATTATATTTTACTTTTTGGTTCTCTGATTGAGTGATTTTTTTCTACCCTGTCTTCTAATTTACTGATCCTATTATTGGCTTCCCCTAATCTGCTATGTATCACTTCCAATGTGTTCTTTATTAGGGCTATGTCATTTTCATAGTTAGAATATAATTTCTCATACTGTTGAGCATCTTTGCCATAATTATTCTGAACACTGTCTGATACATTTCTTATCTCCATTTCATCTAGTTCTTCTTCTGGAGAATTCTATTATTCATTCATTTGGGGCTTTTTATTAGCCTCTGCATTTTGGCTGCTTATTTGTGTTTGTATCTGTGCACTAGGGTGCTTGCTAGACACCTCTCAATCTCTAGTGCAGGACAATGTAAGATACTGTTTGTGACTGGTGTCCTAAGTACTCTGTTTGAAGCTATCAGCAATCCACAGCTTGTGACTCCGTCTGCTGGGGCTGTGTGCCTTTGGAAAGGACCAAAATGTGCACCAGGGTCTGTTTTTCCTATCCCAGGCTCTGGATTGTATCAGGCAAAGACTCAAAACCTCCAGAGACCCAGTTCTGCCTGTGGTCTCATTGACATTCAGAGTGGATTAGCCTCAGACTATCAACCCAGGTTGGTGTGAGAGGTCTTCAACAAGGTGGGGCACCTGCCTTCGCCCCAGCAAAAAAACACCTGAATATCAAAGGTCTGCAGCTGGAGAAAGGTTTTCTTTGCAGCATGATATAATGACTCAGCACAGGAAACTGGGGTGGCTGCCCTTTATGCTCCAACTCCAGGGTTCCCAATCCTGGCTTTGGTTTATACAACCCTAGTCCACTCTGCCCCCCCCCACCCCCCCGCCAGAGCCCAAGATGAGTGTCTACACACGAAATTTATGCATTGGCCCTTTAAGAGGTGCCTGCATTTCCAGCAGTCTCCCACTTGCCAACAGCAACCCTGCTGCTTTTCACAGCCAGATGTTCCATGGGCACCTTTCTCAGTTCTGGTGCTCTTGGCTGGGGATCCCAGCTTGGGGTTAAGACTCTCAAGTTCTCAGAGGGACTCCCCCACAGCTGAGATATCCCTCTGGAACTTCAGCTGCTGTCTGTGGGACCCCAACCAGCCATTTCATACCTCCACACTTCCAGTCTCTCTGCATCTCTACTTTTCATCCTTGGTTATCAGATTTCTCTCCACCTAGTCTTCAGTTGATTTTTCAGAGTGTTCTTCTATATGTTATTTGTATTTCCAGTTTGGTCCTAAGAGTGTGTCAGTGTAGCTTCCATTTACTCTGTTGGCATTTTGGAATCTCCTCTCTACAATAGAATTTTTTAGTATTAATTGGCAGATTACTCCAAGAAATAATAAATAATGATTACAGCGCAGCTTCCCAAAATATTATCAGTATATCTAATTAATACTTTAAAGTGGACTGGGTTATAATATTATTTGAGCAGAAAAATGTTTAATAACAAGCAATATAAAAGTTGAACTATGAATATTATATTTTACTTTCTTTTTAAAAATCAAAATTAAAAGAATAGCCTACTGTTTTTTTTAATGATGTTGGTGATAATTTTCAGTATTTGAACTCATTAAGTTGTTATAGCTGAGAATCTGATCTGTGCTGATACAGTCATTATCTATTTAGAAATTCTATGTATAGTATGTGCACGCTTTCCTTCCTGGAAACATTTGCCAGTTTAAGTAGAGCCTTATTTCATTCTTTATTTTCTAGGACTTCATTACCTATGCCAAGCCTGACATTTTCCAGATTGAAGATACTAAATTTGTCTTTTTTGACCATCTGTGTTAATTCTTGTGCTAAAAGCCTCACTTATCACTTTGCCCTTATTAAATCCAACTGTAGATATCATTCAATGCCCTAATAACTCCTTCTCTGCAATCTTTCTTTGACAAAACCAAGTTGTATCGATGCCAAAAGGGACTCTGGCTCAAAGTTTCTAAGATAAATGAGCACATTTTCTAAAGGGGGGACTACTTCAAAAAGGGACTTTTTACTTATCACTTTCAGATTTTCCATTTTTATCTACCATAAGAATTTTTTATTTTGAATTTCCTCTTTTGCATTTCTAATTAAAATATATAATTATGATCACTTTCAACTTTGCCTCTTTTTCAGTTTATTAGTATTCTCCTCAGAGATATTTTTTAAACATTTTACTTTTTTTTTTTTTTTTTTTTTTGGATTTCATCTACTTGACTCACACATCCAAAATGCAGGTCGCCTGATTTTTTTAAAAACTATATAAAATTGTTTATATTATTAATTTTTATGAGAAGTGTATTTCACTTGTGCAGTGATTGTATCTTCTTCATGGTAAAATGTCTAGATAATTAACTCTCTGTAAATAATAGTCAATATTATTTTTGCTTTACTACCTCTGATTCTCAGTCCTTAATGCTTCTTGCTGAGCACATTGTTTTATACTGCCTGCTCTGATATGCAAAGGATAATTCCTATATTACCCTGTACTCCAATAACCAACTCCACAGACTTTATTTCAGGTCAAAATTGCCTTCCTTTTGGTTAAGCACTTTAAAAAAAAACAAAAAACTGCTTTATTCACCTTAGCTGGTTTGGCTCAGTTGATAGAGTGTTGACCTGCAGACTGAAGGGTCCCAGGTTAGATTCCAGTCAGGGGCACATGCCCGGTTGTGGACTTGATCTCCAGTGTGGGGCATGCAGGAGGCAGCTGATCAATTATTCTCTCTCAACATTGATGTTTCTATCTTTCTCTTCCTCTCCCTTCCTCTCTGAAATAATGAAAAAATATATTTTAAAAATACTGTTTTATTCTTGTTTATATATTATGACTTTTATTTTTACTTTTAAAAAGCAAAATTATATATATTTTTATTGTGACTCTTTGGTCAGCACCCCCCCCCATCCTTTTATTTAATTAACTAGAGGCCCGATGCATGAAATTCATGCAAAGGGCTCAGCCCTTGCAGCCCTGGCTTTGTCCGTAATGTTGTTGGGAAGGATGTCCAGAAGGATGTCTGGAAGGTCATTCCGCTGCCTGATCTATTTAGCATATTACACTTTTATTATTATAAAGTTTATTTTTGATCAGTTTTAGGTTTACAGATATATTAAATGGAGGGATAGAGAATTTCCATATATCCTCTTACCCTGTCTTTTTTTTTTTAATATATTTTATTGATTTTTTTACAGAGAGGAAGGGAGAGAGATAGAGAGTTAGAAACATCGATGAAAGAGAAACATCGATCAGCTGCCTCCAGCACATCTCCTACTGGGGATGTGCCCGCAACCCAGGTACATGCCCTTGACCGGAATCGAACCTGGGACCTTTCAGTCCACAGGCCGACGCTCTATCCACTGAGCCAAACTGGTTTCGGCCACTTACCCTGTCTTGCTTCCCTCTTTTATTAATATCATATATTAGTGTACTACATTTATATTACATTTAAGGAACCGATAGTAATACTTCATATAATAAATCCATATGTTACTCTTGGTGTTATAAATTCTATTGGTTTTGGCAAATATGGAATGTAATTTATCCACTATTACATTTTTATATAAAATAGTTTCATTGCTTTAAACAGCTTATATTTTACCCATCCACCCCTTCTTCCCTCCCAGGATCCTTGAAAACTACTGTTCTTCTGTTTCCATAATTTTGCCTTCTCTAAAGTGGTATATAGTCAGAATCATGTCATTCCATGGCTTTATAACTCATTAAAAAAAAACAAAAAACAACTGAATGATGAACTACAGTTTATTTAATCCATTTACCAACTGAAGGACATCTTGGTTGCTTCCAGGTTTGGGCAATTATGAATAAAGCTGCTTTAAACATTTATGTGCATACTAGGGGCCCGGTGCACGAAATTCGTGCACTGGGTGTGTGTGGGGAGGGGAGTGTCCCTCAGCCCAGCCTGCCCCCTCTCACATACTGGGAGCCCTCAGGCGTTGACCCCCATCACCCTCCAATCGCAGGATCGGCCCCTTGCCCAGGCCTCATGCCTCGGCCAGAGGCGTAGACCTCCATCACCCTCCGATGATCGCCTGATCGGCCCCTTGCCCAGGCTTGACGCCTCCGCCAGAGGTGTCAGGCTTGGACAGGGGACCCCCATCTCCCCCTGATCACTGGCTCTGGCCCCCGCTCAGGCCTGAGGCCTCTGGCCCAGGAATCATGCCTGGGCAGGGGACCCCCATCTCCCTCTGATCGCTTGCTCCACCTCCCGCCCAAGCCTGACGCCTCTGACCCAGGCTTCAGGCCTGGGCAAGGGGACCATCATATCCCTCCAATCCCTGGCTCAGCCCCCCGCCTAGGCCTGATGCCTCGGCCAGAGGAGTTGACCCTCATCACCCTCCGATCACCAATCACCGGATCAGCCCCTTGACCAGGCCTGATGCCTCCGGCAAAGGTGTCAGGCCTGGGCAGGGGACCCCCAGCTCCCCGCGGTTGCAGGCTCCGCCCCTGCCCAGGCCTAACGCCTCTGGCCTAAGCGTCCGGCCCGGGCAGCGGGGACCCGCGGCTGCAGCGGCCCCGCGATCGTGGGCTCCGCTTTAGGCCCAGTCAAGGGACCCCTAGCTCCTGGGACTGCCAGCTTTGACCGTGCCCAGCTCCCATCACTGGCTCCACCCCTACTTCCTGCTATCACTGGCCAGGGCGGCAAAGGCGCCTGATTCTCTGATCATGGCTGGGGGGCAGGGCAAAGGTGGCCCCAGGGCCACCTTTGCCCTGCCCCCCAGCTCTTAGCTCCCCCCTGGGTTTCCGATCACTGTCAGTGGCAGGGGGCTTCTTCCTGCTTTCCCTTTCACCTCCCCGCATTGTGCCTACATATGCAAATTAACCGCCATCTTGTTGGCAGTTAACTGCCAATCTTAGTCAGTAGTTAACTGCCAATCATAGTTGGCAGTTAACTGCTAATCATAGTTGGCAGTTAACTGCCAATCATAGTTGGCAGTTAATTTGCATATAGCCCTGATTAGCCAATGAAAAGGGTATCGTCGTACGCCAATTACCATTTTTCTCTTTTATTAGATAGGATTTTTGTGTGGACATATATTTTCAACATTTTGGGTCAATATCAAGTATGATTGCTGGATCATATGATAAGAGTGTGTTTAGTTTGTTTGTTTGTTATTTATTTATTTACTTATTTATTTTTATTGATTTCAGAGAGGAAGGGAGCAGGAGAGAGAAACATCAATGATGAGAGAAAATCATTGATCAGCTGCTTCCTGCACGCCCCCTACTGGGGATGGAGCCCACAACCAGGGGATGGAGCTTGCAACCTGGGCATGTACCCTGACCAGAAATTGAACCTGTGATCTCCTGGCTCACAGGTGGATGCTCAACCACTGAGCCATGCCGGCTGGGAAACTGTGTTTAGTTGTGTAAGAAACTAACAAACTCTTTTCCAAAGTGACTGTATCAAAATTTATTCCCACCAGCAGTGAGAGTTCCTGTTGTTCCTCATTCTTGCCAGTGTTTGGTGGTGTCCATGTTGCTGATATTGGCCTTTCTAATAGGTGTGAAGGGGTACCCATTCTTGTCATAATTTACATTTCCCTGATGATATATGTTTCCAGGATCTTTTCATATGCATAGTTTCTATCTGTTTATTTTCTTTGATGAGGAATCAGTTAAGGTCTTTGGCCCATTTTTCACCAGGTTGTTTATTTTCTTACTGTTGAGTTTTAAGAGTTCTTTGCATTTTTTAGGATAACAGTTCTTTACAAGCAATGTCTTTTGCATATATTTTCTCTTAGTCTGTAGCTTGTCTTCTCATTCTCTTGACATTGTCTCTTATAAAGTAGAAGTTTTAATTTTAATGAAGTCTATCTTACCAATTGCTTCTCTTGTACATTGTACTCCCATCATATCTAAAAAGAAATTGCCAGAACCAAGGTCATCTAAGTTTTCTCATACGTTACTCCTAGGAGTTTTATTTATAGTTTTACATTTTATATTTAGGCTTGTGATCAATTTTGAGTTAATTTTTGTGAAGGGTGTACAATCTGCCTCCAGATTGTCATTTGTGAATAAATCCCTGAGTTTGTCCTAAATATCTTCTGAAATTTTTGTATATATATATTTTTATTGTATACTTAGGTTGCATTTTGAGGTATAATCTGTAAGATATGTATGCTATGTATCTAGGTAAATATTTTTAATATGGGTGTCCAAACTTCCAAGCTCCATGCATTGGAATAACCATTTGTTGCTCATTGAACCATGGTATCATTATCACTGTAGCTTTATAATAAATCTTGAAGTCAAGTAGCATCAGTCCTCAGCCTTGTTAGTTCCCTTCAATATTGTGTTGACAATTTTGGGTATTATGCCTTTAATATAAACTTTATAACCAATTTGTTGATATTCACAGAATAACTTGCTAAATTCTTGTTTGGGATTGTGTAGAATCTATAGATCAAATTTAAAAAAGTAGAGATTTTTACCAATATTGAGTATTTTAATCCATAAACATGATATATAATCATTTGTTTAATTCCTTTAATCAGAGTTTTGTAGATTTTGTATATAGATTCTGACCACATCTCATTAGATATTTACCAAAGTATTTCCTTTTTTAGGAACTATTATAAATTTTATTATTTTAATTTTAAAATTCTACTCTTCATTTCTAGTATGTAATAAATTAATTGATCTTTTTTATTTACCGTGTATCCTGCAACTTTGTATAGTTATTTATTATTTAAAAGATTTTTTTCATTTCTTTGCAATTTTCTAAATGCATTTGTATCATCTGAAGATAGCTTTATTACTTTATTCCCCTATCTATATACTTTTTTTTTCCTTTGTCTTATTGCTCTAGATAGGACTTCCAGTACTATGTTGATTAAAAGTGGTGAGATGTGACATGATTTCCTTTTTCCCGACCCTAGGGGAGAAAGCAACCAGTTTTTAACCATAAAATAGGATGTTAGCTGTAGATTTTATTCTGTACTAAGTTAAAGAAGGTTCTCTTTATTTCTAATTCTCTTTATTTTGTTTTATTGTTTTAAGTATCATAAATAGTAGTACATATGTCTCCTTTTCCCCCCCATTCACCTCCCCCTGCCTCCCCTACTCCCATGCACATGCCCTCCCTACCCCCCGTGTCTTGCATCCATTGGTTATACTTATATGCATACTAGTCCTTTGGTTGATCTCTTACCGCCCACCCAACACTTCCCTACCTTCCCATTGTAGTTTGACAATCTGCCCGATGCTTCTTTGTCTCTGTATCTATTTTTGTTCATCAGCTTATATTCCACAAATGACTGAGATCATGTGGTATTTATCTTTCACTGACTGGCTTATTTCACTTAGCATAATACTCTCCAGTTCTGTCCATGCTGTTGCAAATGGTGAGAATTCCTTCTTTTTTTACAGCAGCATAGTATTCCATTGTGTAGATGTACCACTGTTTTCTAATCCACTCATCTGCTGATGGGCATTTAGACTGTTTCCAAATTTTCTGAGAATTTTTATCAAGTATTTGTGTTACATTTTATCAATTTTTTTCCTGTACTAATTGGCATGACCAAATGAGTTTTCTAAAGAGGTATGTGGGTTAATTAAAATGATTTTTTAATGTTGAACCAGTCTTGCATATCTGGAATAATCTCACTTGATTATTGTATAAATTTTGTATACATTGTTGGATTTCATTTCATAATAATTTGGTGAGGATTTAGCAAATATGTTCATGAGTTGTGTTGATCGATATTTTTCTTCCTAGTAATGTCTTTATCTGATTTGAGTATTAGGTTATTTCTAGCCTAATAAGAGTATGTGAGGAAGTGTTCCTTCTATGACTATATGCTTGCAGGTATTCTAGAAATTTGGTATCACTCAGTCCTTAAGTGTTTGATATAATTTATTAGCAAAACTATCTAGGTCTAGTGCTTTCTCTTTTGAAATTTTATTAATTAGCAATTTAATAATACGTATATTTATTAAGATTATTTATTTCTGTGATATATTTTAGAAGTTTTTATCTTTCAAGATATTGGTTATTTTATCTAAATTGTCAAATTTATTAGTATATGGTTGTTTATAGTATTCTTAATTGTCATTTTAAATTCTATTGGGTCAGTACTGGTGGTCCCTATTTCATTTTTGATATTACTAATTTGTGTTTTCTCTCTGCTGTTCTATTACTGTGGCTTGAAGCTTATCAATTTTATTGATCTCATAAAAAACAGCTGTTGGTTTTATTGATTTTTGCTGTTATTTTTCTATTTTCAATTTTATTGAATTTTTGCTCTTATTTTTATTATTTCTTTTTCCTCTTCTTTTTTTGGTGATTAAATTACTTTTATTTCTAGTTTCATACAATATTGATTTCAGAGCTCTTCTAACATATGCATTTAATGCTATAAATTTTACTCTAAGAAATGCTTTCACCATATCCAACATTTTTGATAAATTCCACTTTTATTTTAGCTTAGTCCAAAATGCATTGAACTTCTATTGAGACTTTTTTTGACCCATTTCTTATTTAGGATATATGGTTTAACCTCCAAATATCTGGGAATTTTCCAGCTATCTTATATCATTATTGATTTTTTATTTTAATACCATTGTAATCTAAAGAGCATGAGAGTGAGAAACTCCTGGGCACTGTAGTATTAGGGGGAACCTTACACTTTCACAGGTTTCATTTCCAGTGATACTACAAGGCTCTCACGGTGAAAAATCAAGGGATATCTTGTTGTGTTTCTAGCAGGGAAATAAATTTAAAAAAAAAATGGAATCCATTGATCATGTTGTTTTCCTACAGGGAGCATTTCTTTTGTTTCTTGTGGGAAGTGAGTGCAGGGGCTTGTTGACTTAGTCTAAGCAATTTTGGAACCTATTTGTTCATCTGCCTAGTTTTTGTTAGGACTGGACTATTTCAAGTTCACTCTTAAGCCTACAGCATACCCCTATGAGGTTGCACCTGAGAAACTTGGGCAAATCCCAGGTTGCTTCTCTTCCATTAACAATAAACTGGCAAAGTTTTCTTTCACCCTTGAGTCTAAGGAAAGCTTTACTCAGATTTTCAGTTTTATAATAACCTCTAGCTTGGCAAACTTTCAAAGAAAAGAGTGTTGCCAAATTCCTTATTTACTCTCAGAGCTTTCACTCTACAGGACCTTGAGCCCTGTTTTTTAAGCCTTGCTGTTTTTTAAGCCTTTCTGTATCTTCTAATATATATATATTTGTTTTTATAAAAGATATAATATATATATGTATATACACACACACACACACACACACACACACACACACACACACACACATATATATATATATATATATATATATATATATATATATATATATATAGTGCTTTGTACAACTTTTCTTCTTCATAAAAAGATTGGTTGGAAAAAAATTATTATACCATTCTCAGAAGGGAAAGCTTGAGATGATTCTTAAAAGTTTCCTATAAAATGTTCCCATATAATTTTAACATGCCAAATATCTGAATCACTTGCCTCATCAAGGGATTAGTATAGATCACATATTATTTTTACTCTAAAAATTTTTTAATATTTGTCTTAGTCTGCTAAGTCTTCTATAACAAAATACTAAAGACTGGGCAACTTAAATAATAAAGATATATATATATATATATATATATATATATATATATATATATATATATATATATATATATATATATTTTTATAGTTCTGAAGGCTGGAAGTACAAAATCAAGGTGCCAACAAATTTGTTTTTTGGTGAGAAGCTTTTTCCTGGTTTCCTATGGCCACCTTTCCTGTGTGCTCACATGGCCTTTCCTTGGTATTTGGACTTGGAGTCAGAAGGGAGAACTCTCCTATCTCGTTTACTTTTTATAAAGCACTAAATCAATCATGAGGGTCCTGCACTCATTACCTCATTGAAACTAATTACCTCCTGGGGTCTTCACCTTCAAATCTCATTACTTTGGCCACAGCAATCTTGAGAAAGCAGAACCAAGTGGAGGAATCACAATACCAGGTATCAAGTTATACTACAAAGCAACCATAATCAAAATAGCCTGGTACTGGCACTAGAATAGGCATATAGACCACTGGAACAGAACAGAGAACCCAGAAATTGACCATTATGCTCAATTAATATTTGACAAAGGAGGCAAGAACATACAGTGGAGTCAAGGTAGCCTCTTCAATAAATGGTGTTGGAAAAATAGGACAGGAACATGCAAAAAAATGAAACTAGAACACCAACTTATACAAATAACAAACTCAAAATAGGTAAAAAGACTTAAATGTAAGTTGTGAAACCATAAAAATCTTAGAAGAATCCATAGGCAGCAAAATTGCAGACATCTCTCATAGCAATATGTTTACCAATACATCTCCTAGGGCAAAGCAAACTAAGGAGAACATAAACAAGTGGGACTAAATAAAAATAAAAGGCTTCTGCACAGCAAAGAAAACCATCAACAAAGTGAAAAGAGAGCCCCCGGCTTGGCAGAATATATTTGGCAATGATACATTTGATAAAGGGTTAATATCCAAAATATATAAAAAACACATACAACTTAACAAAAGGAAGACAAGCAATCCAATTGAAAAATGGGATAGGACCTAAATGGACACTTCTCCAAAGTGGACATACAGAAGGCCAAGAGGCATGAAAAAAATTCTTAAAGTCACCAATCATCAAAGAGATGCAAACTAAAATGACTATGAAGTAACATTTCATACCTGTCAGAATGGCTATCATCAACAAATCAACAAACAAGTGTTAGCAAGGATGTGGAAAAAAAGGGAATCTTAGTACACTGCTGGTGGGAATGCAGACTGGTGTAGCCACTGTGGAAAACAGTATGGAGTTTCCTCAGAAAATTAAAAATGGAATTCCTATTTGACCCAGTAATCCTACTTCTAGGAATATATCCTAAGAAACCCAAAACACCAACCAGAAAGGATATATGCACCCATATGTTCATAGCAGTGCAATTTACAATAGTTAAGATTTGGAAACAGCCCAAGTGCCCATCAGTAGATGAGTGCATAAAAAAGGGTGGTACATTTACACAATGGAATACTATGCAGCTATAAAAAAAGAAGGAACTCTTAGTATTTGCAACAGCATGGATGAATCTGGAGAGTATTATATTAAGCAAAATAAGTGAGCCAGAGAAAGACAAGTATTACATTAACTCACTCATATATGGAATCTAATGAATAAACTAAATTTATAAACACAATAGATACAGAGACATAGAACCATGAACTGATTAATTTTAGAGGGAAGGTGGGAGTAGGGGAGTGGAGAGGAGAGATTATTCAGGGAATTTATATGCATATATGCACCCCATGGACAGAGACAATAGTGTGGTGAAGAGTTGGGAGGGGTAGTTGCAGGGAGAAGGGAGTCATTGAGGAAAAAACACAACAAAAAATAAAATGGACATCTGTAATACTTTCAACATTAAAGATAAATTTTTAAATATACCATTATTTGGGGGGTTAATGTTTTAATATATGAATTTTGGAGGAATCACAAACATTTAGTACATAGCAATGTTTGTTTATTTAATCATTTCTTTACATATTTAACTGAGTTGCCTGGTATAATTTATGTTACAAAATATTCAATGGTTAGCCAGATACAAAGTGTCTTTCATTTCAGATTTAACAATATCATGTGGAAGGTAGACAATTAAAGAAGCACAAACATAATATGGAACATTTACTGTAATAAATGTAAAAGCATGAAAGTATATAGCAGAAACATTTAATCTTAGTTGAGAAAGAAAAGAACAAAAAGTCATGATTATAGTTTCCTGAAAAATGAATAAAATTTAGGAGATAAAACGTTGGAATTCTGGTGGAGGAAATTATATTTTAACCTGAGGAAAGATCATATGTAGATAATTTCAGAGGGAAATTTTGTGAAATAAATACAGTCCATCATGGCTAATATATATGATCAGGTTGGAGATGAAAAATTATAAAATAGCATTTTATATATATTTATAAATGTAAATAAATAAATATGTATATAAACATCATATATACACACACACACATACACACACACACACACACACATATTCTATCAGCTACCAGTGACTGGGAGCAAGGACCCATCGAAATCAGATCTTTTTTCTTGATACCATCTATACTAATAAAAAGGAAATATGCTAATTAGACCAGACATCTTCCAGACATCCTTCTGGACAAGCCACAGTGGTGAGGGCCGAGGCAGAGGCGGTTAGGGGTGATCAGGCTGGCAGGGGAGAGCAGTTAGGAGCAATCAGGCTGGCAGGTAGGTGAGTGATTAGGAGCCAGCGGTCCCAGATTGCAAGAGGGATGTCTGACTGCGGGTTTAGGGCAGTCAGACATCCCCTGAGGGACCACACACACACACATGAATTTCATGCACCGGGCCTCTATATATCTATATATAGATGTAGATGTAGATGTAGATGTAGATGTAGATGTAGATGTAGATACAGATACAGATACAGATACAGATACAGATACAGATACAGATATAGATATAGATATAGATATAGATATAGATATAGATATAGAGCCAGCGACCAGAATGCCCTAACAACCGGAATGACCAGTTGCTATGATGCTCACTGCGGCCAGCGAACTGCCCGATTGGGGGCGGGGCCAACTGGCCAACCTCCCACGGCCCCTGCCCCTGGCCAGCCCCACCCCTGATCAGCCTCTCCCACCCTGATAGAGGGCGGGGCATCCGGCCAACTCCCTGTGCCCCTCCCCCCACTTGGCCCCACCCCCAATCGGCCTGCCCCAGCCCAATTGGCCCGCAGCCCTGTCCCCAGTCATCCCCCTACCTCAATAGGGAGTGGGGCCAGCCAGCTAACCTCCTGCAGCCTCTCCCCCCACCCGGCCGCACCCAGGTTAGCCCCCCTACCCTGATCAGGGACAGGGGCTGCAGGCATTGGCAAACCCCGGCCAGCCCTGCCCCACCACCCCATTGGCCTGCAGCCCCTCCCCCAGCCAGCTGTGCCCCTGATCAGCCCCCCAATATGATTAGGGGTAGGGCCGCTGGCCAACCACCCATGACCCCTCCCCCAGGCTGGCCATCCCCGATCGCCTTCCCCACCCCCCACACCAATCAGGGCGGGCCAGCCAGCCAACCACCCACGACCCCTGCCCCGGGCTACTGGCCCTGGATTGGCCCCTCTACCCCATTAATGGGTGAGGCCAGCCGGCCCATAACCTGCAGCCCCTCCCCACTACTGGCCCTGCTCCCAGTTGGCCCCCCCACACCAATCAGGAGCAGGGCCCACCGGCCAATCACCTCCAGCCCCTCCCCCCAGCCAGCCCGGCCCTGATTGCCCCAGTCGGGGGGGGCTGACCTGCCAACCTCCACCATCTCCTCCCCACAGGCCCTGCCCTGATCCACCCCATTGGGGCCAGGCTGGCAGAACCCCACCTGTGCACAAATTCGTGCACCTGGCCTCTAGTTCTAAATAAGTGAATCATCAGGCTCCATGGTTAAATGTTTTAGAACTGCAACATGAAATACACAATGTGATTGTGAAGCATCTTGTAATTCCTGAAAATAAGAAAGTATTCCTAAATATAACTGTTTATATATGTAACTGTTTCAGCTGAGAAGACTAGGCCTCAGTTCTTGTTTTCCTTTTTTTATGTTTTATTGATTTTTTACAGAGAGGAAGAGAGAGGGATAGAGAGTTAGAAACATCGGTGAGAGAGAAACATGGATCAGCTGCCTCCTGCACACCCCTCACGGGGGATGTGCCCACAGCTAAGGTACATGCCCTTGACCAGAATCAAACCTGGGACCCTTCAGTCCGCAGGCTGACGCTCTATCACTGAGCCAAACTGGCCAGGGCAGTTCTTGTTTTCTTGAAGGAAACATTTCAATCAAGGGACAAAATGTAGCAAATCTAGGAAGAATTTATTAACCACAGCAAAAACATGCTTAAGACAGTGAAACTAGGAAGGGCACAGAAGCAACAGGAGCCTAGGCTGGGCTGCTTTGGCTCACTGGGAAGTCAGAGAAGAAGGGGCCTTGGAGACAGTTCAGGGGTTAGCTCAGGAGGAGCTGCTGCTGCAGGTTGCTCTCCTGGTTGAAAGTCTCTTGGGGTCCCTTAGAGGTTGCAGGGGTGGGCAAACTTTTTGACTCGAGGGCCACAATGGATTCTTAAACTGGACTGGAGGGCCAGAACAAAAGCATGGATGGAGTGTTTGTGTGAACTAATATAAATTCAAAGTAAACATCATTACATAAAAGGGTACGGTCTTTTTTTTTTTTTTTTTTTTTTTTTAGTTTTATTCATTTCAAACGGGCCAGTTCTGGCCCGCGGGCCGTAGTTTGCCCACGGCTGGTAGGGGATGTGCCTGTGGGGGAAGGAGAAGGGAAGAGAATGGCACAGGTATGCTCTCTGGAGAGAGAGCACCCTGGGACATTTATTTTCAGGGGTTTTAAAGGCTAGGCATTTAGGGGAGGTCTTAGGGGAGAATCAATAGAATATTCATCAGCTTTATGCTAATGTACTAATAGAAGATTTATTCTCTTAATTTGTCTGTCCTTGGAGGTGGTTGGCAAATGGCACTAATTGAATTTCTGTTATCTGTCTCCCTGAGTGGGGTGATTTAAGCTATTTACCCTCTGGTTGGGGAAGAGGAGTTCAAACTATTAAGTGTCCTTGGCTTAGAGAAAATAGGCTTTACTAGGTGGCTGCAAACTGGTGTTTAACTATCTGTCTTGTTTCCCTATTTCTCTTGTCCTGAAATTTCCCGTGCTTCTTACTATGCTATAAGAGAACCACAATAATGAGGATATGTCAAGGAGACCCAGGAGACAATTTAAATAGCTCCCAGGGTCAAAAGTAAAAAATAAATAAATAAATAAATTAATTAATTAAATTAAAATAATATTGGAATATAGTCCCAAGTAGAATTTCAATATTCTTGAGTCCATACTTATGTAAATGAATAAATAGACAATTAAATAGAGGAGTACACAAATAATTTATACAGATATTCTGTCCACTAGGAAATTAGGAAGTGGGTCATTCCTCTCCACTTTATAAGTATGGGATACGTACAGTGATATCCTTACAAAGAATGGGAAGTGGGGAAAAAAGAATACCTTTATAGTGGAGAAACTTGACAAACACTACCTCTGGATCAGTGATGAGTCATATTAATAGTATGTGGTCTTTCTTTCTGACACCCATAATCCCAATAAAATCTGAAGACTTTAGTTACTAATAATGTATAATTATTGGTCTATTAATTATAAAAAAACAACAACCTAGAGGCCCAGTACAAACGAGATTCGTGAACTCGGGGGGGGGGGTGGGGGGGGTCTGACTGATGGCCAACAGTCAGACATCCTTAGCACTGCCACAGAGGCTGCTCCCCGCCACCACCGCTGTGCATTGACCACCAGGGGGCAGCTCCTGCATTGAACGTCTGCCCCCTGGTGGTCAGTGAGCGTCATTGCGACGGGTCATTTCCTGTTTGGTCAATTTGCATATTAGCTTTTTATTATATAGGATGTAGCATACTATTGTAAGATGTTAGGCATGATAGGTGAATGGATAATCTCTGTACTTTATTGCTTTTTTATAAATATAAAACTATTCTAAATTTTGAAGTTTATTAAAAAGTTGTTTGTATTTGACCCTAAGAGAAGTACATTAGTGATTAGAAATTCAGAATTTTAAAATACTTGTTACCAAAACTATATGAGAGATTGTATAAGGAAAACAAAGTAGAAATAAAAATTGTAAATGTTACTTTTATAGTGATGCTATTCATGTTTATTTATTTTCTTGCTCTCCACATCTCCCAGTGAAAATATAATACCTGTCTTTTTTATCACTAAATTCCTTGGACCAGAATGCTGGCTAAAATATAATATACTAGTATTTGGTGGTGGAGAACTATGACATGAAGGTTTATTCATTCATTTATTTATTCATATTGTAATCAAATATGTTTATTGAATGTCTTATATAGATCAGGCATTATGAACTATTGATTGTTATCAAATTTAGTGATAAGTTCTATTAGAATGAGAGCTACACAGTCAGTAATATGTTGTTTGCTTTTTTTTCTGCAAAAAGCTCTATAAATATTTGCTGAATTAATAAATACTTCAAGAGAAAATTTTTTTTTTAAAATTATAATATTAATGATATTTTAAAAACACTTTTTTCCCCAACTTCTACCAGAGGAAGTAATCAAAGAAAAGAAGAAAGGGATTGCATGCATAATTAATAGAGCCAGCATAAAATGTCTCATAATTTTCTATTTAGAAATTAAAATATTTCTATTGAAAATAAAACATTTGTGAACACTGATTTCTCAAATAGAGAAACAGATGTCTCTATATATTAAGAAGTACCACTTATATTCCACATTTTCTGATGGAAATAGCAGTTTCTTAAAACAGAGAAATTCCTGAAACAAAAACAACAAACCCAGATGCCAATTATACATAAACACACATCCCACAGATACATTAAAAAGTAATTTTTTAAAGCCAAATGAATGGGACTAAAAATATTTATAATGATAGTAACAACAAAGCTTATTTATGTTCTACTTTAATATATATTAACTAGTGGCCTGGTGAACGAAATTCATGCACATCAAAAGGGGATTAATTAGAGGAAAAATTTTAGTATTGCTATTTGCCCTTTCTCTATAACACAAGTGTCAGAGATGAAAGAAAACTAGTAAAATGTATATGAAAATCTTTTTCTTGTTAGAGTCTGGGGCACTCTGTGGGACCCAGAGTCAAGTCCCCATACACCCACGGCACCTCAAAATTGTGAGAGACCCAGACCCAGCTGGCCCCACCACCACTGGGCAAGATCCAGCCCGGCCAGCCACACCCTTGTCAAGGCCCGCCAAGAGGGGGCCACAACCTCAGGTTCCCTGGTCCAGCGCCAGGTGGGGGGCATAGCCTCAGGGCCCCTGTCAAGCCCCATGGGTGGGGGCATAGCCTGAGGTCAACTGTCAAGCCCCACCTGGTGGGTGTCGTGGCCTCAGGTCCCATGGCCCGGTTCCAGGGCAGGGGCATGGCCTAAGGTTCTCTGGCCTGGCACTGGGGCAGGCGGTGAAGCCTGAGGTCCCCCAGCCTGATGCCAAGGCGGGGGGCATGGTCTGAGGTCCCCTGTCAAGCCCCACCAGGCAGGGGGCAAAGCCTCAGGTCTCTACTGATTGCTTGTTAAGGCTCATTGTGGGAACTCAGCCTCCACTGTGGGCACAACTACCTTGTATTATGGAATCCCTGCCTCTGTTTTGGGTGCAGCCATATTGACTATTATGGTGTGATAATCAATTTGCATATGCCCCTTTATTAGGTAAGATTATAGCACTTTCAAATACAAATGATTGTTAAAAAATACTTTGGACAACTCTACTCCAAAAAACTAGACAACCTGGAGGAAATGGACATATTCCTAGAAAAATACAACATTCCAAAACTTAATCAGGAAGAATCTAAAAATCTCAACAGGCCAATAACTATGGAAGAAATTGAAGCAGTCATCAAAAAGCTTCCAGCAAACAAAAGCCCAGGACCAGACGGCTTCACAGGGGAGTTTTACCAAACATTCAAGGAAGAACTAAAACCTATCCTCCTCAGACTACTACAGAAAATCCAAGAGGAAGGAACACTTCCAAGATCATTCTATGAAGCCAGCATCACCCTAATACCAAAACCAGGTAAAGACAACACAATGAAAGAGAATTACAGTCCAATATCCCTCATGAACATAGATGTCAAAATCCTCAACAAAATCTTAGCAAATCGGATCCAGCAGTACATCAGAAAGATCATACACCATGACCAAGTAGGATTTATCCGAGGGATGCAAGGATGGTACAATATCCGCAAATCAATAAACGTGATACATCACATAAACAAATTGAAAGAAAAAACCACATAGTCATATCAATTGATGCAGAAAAAGCATTTGACAAAATTCAACACCCATTTTTTTTTCCGACCCTCATGGCTGGCCAACCTCCTAGGGTTCCTCCACCCGGCCAGTCGGCACCCCGATAGGCCTTGATCACTGGCCAGGCCGAGAGACCCCACCCGTGCACAAAGTTGTGCCCCAGACCTCTAGTAATACAATAATATCCCTAGTCCAGTGGTCAGCAAACTCATTAGTCAACAGAGCCAAATATCAACAGTACAAGGATTGAAATTTCTTTTTTTTTATTGCTTAAAGTATTACAAAGGGTATTACATATGTGTCCATTTTCTCCCCCAGCCCTAGACAGTCCCCTAGCCTCCCCTAACCCCCAGTGTCTTATGTCCATTGGTTATGCTTATATGCATGCATACAAGTCCTTTGGTTGATCTCTTACCCCCCTACCTCCTGCCCCCAAACCCTCCCTGGCCTTCCCGCTGCAGTTTGACAATCTGTTTGAGGCAGCTCTGCCTCTGTATCTATTATTGTTCAAAAGTTTATAATGGTCTCTATTATCCATGAATGAGATCATGTGGTATTTTTCCTTCATTGACTGGCTTATTTCACTTAGCATAATTCTCTCCAGTTCCATCCATGCCATTGCAAATGGTAAGAGTTCTTTCCTTTTTAGAGCAGCATAGTATTCCATCGTGTAGATGTACCACAGTTTTCTAATCCATTCATCTACTGATGGGCACTTAGGCTGTTTCCAGATCTTAGCTATGGTGAATTGTGCTGCTATGAACATAGGGGTGCATATATCCTTTCTGATTGGTGTTTCCGGTTTCTTGGGATATATTCCTAGAAGTGGGATCACAGGGTCAAATGGGAGTTCCATTTTCAGTTTTTTTGAGGAAACTCCATACTGTCTTCCATAGTGGCTGCACCAGTCTGCATTCCCACCAGCAGTGCACAAGTGTTCCTTTTTCTCCACATCCTCTCCAGCACTTGTCATTTGTTGATTTGTTGATGATAGCCAGTCTGACAGGTGTGAGATGGTACCTCATTGTTGTTTTGATTTGCATCTCTCGGATGATTAGTGACTTTGAGCATGTTTTCATATGTCTCTTGGCTTTCTGAATGTCCTCTTTTGAAAGGTGCCTATATAGGTCCTTTGCCAATTTTTTTGATTGGATTGTTTATCTTCCTTTTGTTAAGTTGTATGAGTTCCCTATAAATTTTGGAGATTAGGCCCTTATCAGATATGACATTGGCAAATATGTTTTCCCACACAGTGGGTTTTCTCGTTGTTTTGTTGATGGTTTCTTTTGCTGTGCAGAAGCTTTTTATTTTGATGTAGTCCCATTTGTTCATTTTCTCTTTAGTTTCAAGTGCCCTAGGAGCTGTATCAGTGAAGAAATTGCTTCGGCATATGTCTGAGATTTTGTTGCCTTTGGATTCTTCTAGAATTTTTATGGTTTCCTGTCGTACATTTAAGTCCTTTATCCATTTTGAGTTCATTTTTGTGTATGGTGTAAGTTGGTGGTCTAGTTTCATTTTCTTGCATATATCTGTCCAATTTTCCCAGCACCATTTATTGAAGAGACTATCTTGGCTCCATTGTATATTCTTGCCTCCTTTGTCAAATATTAATTGAGCATATTGGTTCAGGCCGATTTCTGGGCTCTCTATTCTATTCCATTGATCTATATGCCTATTCTTGTGCCAGTACCAGGCAGTTTTGAGAACAGTGGCTTTGTAATACATCTTGATATCTGGTATTGAGATCCCACCTACTTTGTTCTTTTTCAGGATTGCTGCAGCTATTCGGGGTCTTTTTTTAGTCCAGATGAATTTTTGGAGAGTTCGTTCTAGATCTATGAAGTATGCCGTAGGTATTTTAATGGGAAGTGCGTTGAATTTGTAGATTGCTTTGGACATTTTAATGATGTTGATTCTACCAATCCATGAACACGGTATGTTCTTCCATCTGTTTATGTCTTCCTCTATATCTTTTTTCAACGTCCTGTAGTTTTCTGAGTAGAGTTCTTTTACCTCTTTAGTTAAGTTTATTCCTAGGTAGCTTAATTTTTTTGGTGCGATGGTAAACGGGATTGTTTTTATAATCTCTCTTTCTGAAAGTTCACTATTGGTGTATAGAAATGCCTCAGATTTTTTGGGGTTAATTTTGTATCCTGCTACATTGCCAAATTCATGTATTAAGTCTAGTAGCTTTTTGATGGAATCTCTAGGGTTTTGTATGTATAATATCATGTCGTCTGCAAATAAGGACAGTTTTAATTCCTCTTTTCCAATTTGGATGCCTTTTATTTCTTCTTCTTGCCGAATTGCAATGGCTAACACTTCCAGTACTATGTTGAACAGGAGTGGTGAGAGGGGGCATCCCTGTCTTGTTCCTGTTCTTATGGGAAATGGTGTTAGTTTTTGTCCATTGAGTATGAAGTTGGCTGTGGGCCTGTCATATATGGCGTTTTATGTTGAGGTATGATCCTTCTACTCCCGCCTTACTGAGAGTTTTTATCAAAAATGGGTGATGAATTTTGTCAAATGCTTTTTCTGCATCAATTGATATGACCATGTGGTTTTTTCTTTCAATTTGTTTATGTGATGTATTACGTTTATTGATTTGCGGATATTGTACCATCCTTGCATCCCTGGGATAGATCCTACTTGGTCATGGTGTATTATCTTTCTGATGTACTGCTGGATCCGATTTGCTAAGATTTTGTTGAGGATTTTGGCATCTATGTTCATGAGGGATATTGGCTTGTAATTCTCTTTCATTGTGTTGTCTTTACCTGGTTTTGGTATTAGGGTGATGCTGGCTTCATAGAATGAGCTTGTAAGTGTTCCTTTCTCTTGAATTTTTTTAGTAGTCTGAGGAGGATAGGTTTTAGTTCTTCCTTGAATGTTTGGTAAAACTCCCCTGTGAAGCCGTCTGGTCCTGGGCTTTTGTTTGATGGAAGCTTTTTGATGACTGCTTCAATTTCTTCCATAGTTATTGGCCTGTTGAGATTTTTAGATTCTTCTTGATTGAGTTTTGGAATGTTGTGTTTTTCTAGGAATTTGTCCATTTCCTCCAGGTTGTCTAATTTGTTGGAGTAGAGTTGTCCATAGTATTTTTTAACAATCATTTGTATTTCTGTTATTTCGCCGCTATCGTTTCTGATTTTGTTGATTTGGGTCCTCTCTCTTTGCTTCTTGGTGAGTCTGGCTAGAGGTTTGTAAATCTTGTTCATCCTTTCAAAGAACCAGCTCTTGGTTTCATTGATTTTCTGTATTGTTTTTTTTTTTTGTCTCTATGTCATTTATTTCTGCTCTAATCTTTATTATCTCCTTCCTTCTGCTCACTCTGGGCTTTTTGGTTGCTCTCTTTCTAATTGTTTGAGTTGTAGTGTTAGATGATTTACTACCATTTTTTCTTGGTTTTTTTTGAGATAGGCCTGTAGAGCTATAAACTTCCTTCTCAGGACTTCTTTCATTGTGTCCCATAGGTTTTGGATTGTTGTGTTTTCATTGTCATTAGTTTCCAGGATGTTTTTAATTTCTTCTTTGTTCTCATTGGTAACCCAATCAATATTTAATAGCATGCTATTCAGCTTCCAGGTGTTTGAGTATTTTGGGTTGTTTTTATTGTAGTTTATTTCTAATATTATGCCATCATGGTCTGCAAAGATGCTTTTTATGATTTTAATCTTCTTGAATTTGGGGATACTTTGCTTGTGACCCAACATATGGTCTATTTTTGAATATGTCTTATGTGCACTTGAGTAGAATGTATATTCCCTGGCTTTGGGGTGAAGTGTTCTGAAGATGTCAATTAAGTTCATCTGATCTAGTGAGTCATTTAGGATTGCTGTATCTTTGCTCATTGTTTGTCTAGAGGACTTATCCAGTGCTGTCAGTGGTGTATTAAAGTCCCCTACTATGATTGTATTGTTGTCTATCTCTCCTTTGATATCTTCCAGGAGTTTTTTTTATGAATTTGGGTGCTCCTGCATTGGGTGCATATATGTTTATCAGGGTTATATCTTCTTGTTGTATTGATCCCTTTAATATTATGAAGTGGCCTTCCTTATCTCTTATTATGGCCTTCACTTTGACGTCTATTTTGTCCAATATAAGTATTGCTACCCCAGCTTTCTTTTCCTTTCCATTTGCCTGAAAGATATTTTTCCATCCTTTCACTTTCAGTCTGTGTGAGTCCCTTCTAATGAGGTGGGTTTCTTTTAGACAGCAGATGTATGGGTCATGTTTTTTTTATCCATTCAGCCACTCGATGTCTTTTAGTTGGATCATTTAGTCTGTTTACTTTTAAAGTTATTATTGAAAGGTACTTGTTTGTAGCCATTTCTTTTTTTGTGTGGCTGATTTTTTTCTGTGCTTGTTATTTCTTCTTTTTACACCAGTCCCTTTAGCATTTCTTGCATTGCTGGCTTGGTGGTGATAAACTCCCTTAGCCTTTTTTTGTCTGTAAAGCTTCTTATTTCCTCTTCAAGTTTGAATGATAGCCTTGCTGGATAGAGTATTCTTGGATTCAGTCCTTTGCTTTGTATCACTTTGTAAATTTCCGTCCATTCTTTTCTGGCCTGATGTGTTTCTGTTGAGAAATCATTTGATAATCTAATGGGAGATCCCTTGTATGTAACTTTCCATCTCTCTTTTCCAGCTTATAAGATTCTCTCTTTGTCTTGAACAATTGCCATGGTAATTATGATGTGTCTTGGTGTGGGTGTTTTCGGGTTCACCTTGTTTGGGACTCTCTGGGCTTGTGTGACTTTTTTCTTCCCCACCTCAGGGAAGTTTTCTGATATTATTTCTTCTAATAGGTTTTCTAATCCTTGTTCATCTTTCTGTTGTTCTGGCACCCCTATTATTCGTATGTTGTTTCGTTTCATGTTGTCCCAAAGCTCCCTTAGGCTCTCCTCCTGTCTTTTAATTTTTTTCTCCAATTGCAGTACATTTTGGGTGTGTTTTTCTTCCTTGTCTCTAATTCACTAATTCGGTCCTCTGCTTCTCTTAGTCTACTGTTGATACTTTCAATGGTGTTTTTTATTGCAGCTATATCACTCTTCATTTCTTCTTGGGTCTTACTTAAGTTGTTGATTTTTTCATCTGATTCTTCTAGCTTCTTCCATATGTTATTGATTTTTTCATCTGTTTCTTCTAGCTTCTTGCATAGGTAGTTGACTTTTTCATCTGTTTCTTCTTGCTTCTTGCAGAAGTTGTTGATTTTTTCCTCCATCCAGTTTATGCACTCTAGGACCCTTATTCTGAATTCTTTTTCTGTCATGTTGCATGCCTCTGTATTACTTAGCTGCTTTTCTGGAGAGTCCTCCTTCTCTTTCCTTTGGGGGATTCTTTGTCTACCCATGTTTGATCTCACTGACATATCTAGACGTTGAGTCATTCAGTGGCTGCTCCCTGGGTGGCAGTGACTCCTTGGTCTGTGGTTGTTCTTCGGGCGGTTGTGGTAGCAGCTGCTCTTCAGTTGGCAGCAGCTCCTCTAGTGGGTGCTGTTCACAGCTGTGGTGGCTCTTCTGGCTGTTCGGGGGAGGTTTCACGTACAGCTGCTGTTCCTCAGCAGAGGGTGTGGTGCTCAGGAGGCTGTTGTTCCTTGGATCTGCTGCGTTGATTTAAAGGCACAAAATACAACACAACAAGGCACCACGTACCAGGCACGAAACACAAATATATTCATGATATTAATACCCCAAATAAAGGTGACCACCCGAATTAAGAGAATTAGGGGATAAGGAAGAAGGAAGAGAAAAAGATAAAAGAGAAAAAAGAAAAGAAAAGTAGGGACCAAAAAAAGGAGTGCAAGAATGAAATTGGGAAAAAGGAGGGGGGAAAATAAAAGCGAGAAAAGAAAAGAAAAGAAAAAGAGCGAACAGAGAGAATGAAGCGGAAGAGGGGAAGAGACTTTATATATGAGGAGAATATTCCTATAGAACCGCCACTAATCCCAAAAAATTCCAGCAACAGCTCCCTGGAGATGAATGCAAACTAGAAACAACTAATAATATAACGATGAAAATGGAATGGAGAACACTAATCCCATAATAAAATAAAGAGAAAATAAAATGGCACTTTAAAAAATGGTAAAATGGGAGCAGTAATAATACTGGTTAAAAATAAGAAGGTAGTAATTAAGAGGGTAAAATCAGGTGATGGAAAAAGAAGAAAAAAAGAAGAAGAAGAAAAAAGAAAAAAATTGGTTTCTTTGTTAAAAGGTGCAAAAAAGAAAAAATTTGCAGTAGTGAAGGTCATTCGGTTCTTCTATTCTTCACTCTGGTTCGCCTTAGTCCTGCCAGGTATTCAGGAGAGTGTTGAGTTTCCCTGCGATACACTGTTCCTCTGTGTTGTAAACCACAGTCCTTATTTTAAAGCAGGCCGTATTTGTTTCCCAGACTGCCTTATTCTGTGTTTCGCAAAGAGTCAGTCTGTGGCTCAGGCCCTGGGTGGCAGTGTTCTGGGGTTGGCCTCTGAGGCTATACGGCTTCATTATCGCACTTAAAACTGGTTTGCGGAGGTCAACTATCCAGAGCTGATTACTTAATAGTTACCCGCTCTGTCACAACACCCATTTTTGATAAAAACTCTCAGCAAGGTGGGAATAGAAGGATCATAACTCAACATAATAAAAGCCATATATGACAAACCCACAGCCAACATCACTCTCAATGGAAAAAAACTAACACCATTTCCCCTAAGAACAGGAACAAGACAGGGATGCCCCCTCTCACCACTCCTGTTCAACATAGTACTGGAAGTATTAGCCATTGCAATTAGACAAGAAGAAGAAATAAAAGGCATCCAAATTGGAAAAGAAAAAGTAAAACTGTCCTTATTTGCAGATGACATGATATTATACTTAAAAAACCCTAAAGACTCCATCAAAAAACTATTAGACTTAATAAAAGAATTCGGCAATGTAGCAGGATACAAAATTAACGCCAAGAAATCTATGGCATTTCTATACACAAATAGTGAATGTCTAGAAAGAGAGACTAAAAAAGCAATCCCATTTATCATCGCACCAAAAAAATTAAGCTACCTAGGAATAAACTTAACTAAAGTGGTAAAAGACCTCTACTCAGAAAACTAAAGGACGTTGAAAAAAGAGATGGAAGAACATACCATGTTCTTGGATTGGTAGAATCAACATCATTAAAATGTCCATACTTCCCAAAGCAATCTATAAATTCAACACACTTCCCAGTCAATGAAGGAAAAATACCACATGATCTCACTCATTTATGGATAATAAAGACCGTTATAAACTTATGAACAAAAATAGATACAGAGCCAGAGCTGCCTCGAACAGACTGTCAAACTACAGCAGGAAGGCCGGCGAGGGGGGGGTAAGAGATCAACCGAAGGACTTATATGCATGCATATAAGCATAACCAATGGACATAAGACACTGGGGTGTAGGGGAGGCCAGGGGATTATCAAGGGAGAGGAAAAAAAAAAGGAGACATATGTAATACTCCTTGTAATATTTAAAGCAATAAAAAAAAAGATTATAGCACTTTAATATTTATGTGATATGATCTTATCTAATAAAAGAGAAACATGCAAATTGACCATACCTCCCCTACATTCACAAGCCACGCTCACAGGCCACTCCCACAAGCCAATCAGAGTGACTATATGCAAATTAACCCAACCAAGTTGGTGGCCGGCAGCCACAGTGCTGGAGCAAGCAGGAGGCTTGGTTTCCCTGGCGATGGAGGAAGCCAAGCTTCCCGCCTGCCCTGGCCAGCTGTGGCCTCCACTCAAGGCAGCAATGTTGCAATTATAGAAGATAAATAAATCCCAGATACCTGCTTCCAGCCAGACTCCACTGGGAGCTTGGGAGGCTGGGGCCTATGGCCAGACTGCAAATGGCCATCATCCCCTCACCCAGGATGGCCACACCCTCATGGGGTGAGGGTCCCCACTGGGGTGCTTGGCAAGCCTGCAAACAGCCATTAGCCACTCACCCAGCCTGGCCAGGCATCCCAGCATTGACCCCCACCCTGAAGGGGCTGTGGCCAGCCTGCAAACAGCACTCAGCCCCTCACACAGGCTGGCCAGGCCCCCCAGCAGGACCCCCACCCTGATCTGGGACACCCTTCAGGGCAAACCAGCCGGCCCCACCCATGAACCACTCCTCTATCCTATATAATAAAAGGGTAATATGCAAATTGACCCTAACAGCAGAATGACTGGGAATGACTGGTCACTATGACACACACTGACCACCAGGGGCAGACGCTCAATGCAGGAGCAGCCCCCTGGTGGTCAGTGTGCTCCCACAGGGGGAGCTCTGCTCAGGCACAAGCCAGGCTGATGGCTGCCAATACAGTGGTGGTGGTGGGAGCCTCTCCCTCCTTCTCAGTAGCATTAAGGATGTCCGACTGCAGCTTAGGCCTGATCCCCACTGGCAAGTGGGCATCCCCTGAAGCCTCCCAGGCTGCCAGAGGGATGTCTGACTGCCAGATTAGGCCCAATCTCCTGGGGAACAGGTCTAAGCCAGCAGGTGGACATTCCCCGAGGGGTCCCAGACTGCGAGAGGGCACAGGCTGGGCTGAGAGACACCCCCCTCCCCCCCCCTGAGTGCACACATTTTGTGCACTGGGCCTCTAGTTAAAGCTATAATCAGAGAAAAAACTTATAAGGTGATGTATTTTCATTTGATAAACAACACTTAAGAAAAATGAGCTTACTTTATTTAACTTAATAGGGTAGAAAATCAAAATGTATAGAATGACAATGATAATAAAAACTTAGGGGACAGAGAAGAAAAAAAAGACAACAGAATAAAGAACTTTGACAGATATTGCCTTATAAAATGTAAGGAATAACACTTTAAACACATGAGAATTTTACTACATTCCCTATTTTAAAAGTATGAAAATTATGTCAGCATTAAAATATCCCAATATATTAAAATAATATAAATCATAATATAGAATTATGATGTGAAAATTGGTATAGCTTGACATTTACATATTTCAGACATAAGTGATTATTGTGATGTTTAATATCCTCTAAAGAGGGGCCCAGGGACTATCCAAAAAGGACCTAAGCTGTAGTCTGTCCTGCCTCTGAGGGAGGTGACTGGGCCGCAGAACAGGGGAAGGCACTGCTCCTATCCTCCACCATTGCGGCTCAGCCCCCATCATCCTGCCGCCTCGCCGATCAGGGGATGGCGCCACCCCATCACCTTGCCATTGCCACCCGGCCTCCCTCTGTGGGAGGCGACCAGACAGGCTGATCAGGGGATGGTGCTGACCCACACCCCACCCTGTCACCCCTCTGCCACCTCTGGTTGCTGTCGCCCCATCACCATTCCCTCCCTTTACCTGCTGGCACATGCCTTGGCTGGCCTGGCACTGCCTGCTCGCTGGCTCCACCCCCTGCTGACTGGTCATTCTGCTATTCAGTCGATTTGCATATTATGCCTTTATTATATAGGATTGCCAGTGTGCATTGTATACACCAGCTGGTCGGTCAGTTGGACAGTCGGACAGACGTTAGCCTTATATGTATATAAGATGATGAAATCACTAAACAATAAATAGCAAAATTAAAATGTAAGATCAATGGTATCAAAAGCAGAAGATAAGATGAAGTCTAAATAATATATGGGTAAGAAAAACAGAAATAATTTATGAACTTGAAGAATGTAGTCACTTGGGAGGTAAAACTGGTATTATCAAAAACAGCAATGACTGTGTGAAAATTCTAGTTTGGTGTTGAAAACTAATTATGAATACTTTTTCTAAAGGAACTCCCACATATAAAGACATCTGTTTGGTTCAGAACTAATGAAGGGATAATATAACTTTAATTGGATGAAATTGTGTAATGTCTAAAGTGATATAAATATTCTGAGAGGCTTATTAGGTATTTAATTCCCGAATCAAGTTAAGCTGCATTATGACTTCTAAGACATGTTAGAGTTGCATTAGTTTACCCTCCTGATAAACCCTGGGCCCCTATCTGGAGGATATTAAACATCACAATAATCACTTATATCTGAAATATCTAATTGTCAAACTATACCAATTTTCACATTATAATTCTAGGTTATGATTTATAGTATTTTAATATATTGGGACATTTTAATGCTGATATTTTATTGAAGAATGCACATTTATATTACAAGGTGCTAATGTTATGTAATTCTGTTTGTACATATTTTTTGTTGGTGGCGGGGAGCAGGCCTAAGCTCTCAGTAGGACATCCCTTTAGGACTCCTGGACTGTGAGAGGGTGCAGGCCGGGCTGAGAGACCCCTCCAGTGCACAAATTTTCATGCACCGGGTCTCTAGTTTAAAAATAGATGTTGTCTTGAGCATGTGTGATACATATCAAGCTCTTGCTGGCACCAATCCAATCGGGGCCAGGGAAGGACGTGAGAGGTTGGCCAGCCAGGAAGGGACTGAGGGAGGGCTCCAGGGCATGTCTGGCCCATCTCACTCAGTCTCAATTGGCTGGACTCCAGCATCAAGTTAACCTACCAATCAGAGCGTCTGCGGCCTGGTGGTTGGTGCACATCATAGTGACTGGTTGACCACTCGACTGTCTGCACCCTGGTGGTCAGTGCATATCATAGCAAGCAGTTGAGTGGCCTTAGCATATCATTAGCTTATTACGCTTTGATTGATTGAACAGCTGACCAGATGACCAGGCACTTAGCATATTAGGCTTTTATTCTATAAGATAATGTAAATATATTTTTAAATGCCAAAGAAACAAAATTTTACTTTGTATTTTACTTTTATTTTAATCTACTGTGTTGAGTCTGTGTGTCTACTCTAGGCTACTGAGACCACAGAAAAGCCACATCCTAATTGAAAGGGCTATGTCTAGAAGTAAAGTTCTCACACTAGGAGAAAAGTCAGAATTAAACAGTCCGGACCAAACAAAGCATGCAAGCAAATCTTGATATATAATCAAATTATTTCACAGTTAAAGAAGAATAAAATATATTGACTCCCATGTATTATATTTATTACATTTATCAGAGAGACTTTATCAAATGGGTATATATGTGGATATCTATAATCTATAATGTATCTATAATCTATGATCTATAGTTTTACCCAAGCAAATAAAATTATGTGGTTCTAAATATGTCTGTGAAGTTACACAAATTATTTTTTTCATTTTGAAAATTAAACATTTCAATTTATATTATAAATAATAAGTGTCAATTATGAACTTGTCTTCTTAATGCCACTTGTGTATATAACTTTAACGTTAAAAATAAATAGAACAAACATAATATAAATGACTAAATTGGAAACAAATATTTATTTAATGTGGCACTAACTGGATCAATTTTAAGGTTTTAAAAATCTTATTGTTAGAAATGAGAATATATAATAATTTGGTGATAAAATCTGATTAGTATTAATTTGTTTAACAAAATAATTTGATCAAACTTAGAGATAATGCAAGTTATTTTATAGGGTTAAGGGTGTCTTCTAAGTTATCTTATAAAACAATTTTCATAGGCTAATTAATAATATAATTACACATTTGATTACTAGGGAATTTTTTTAAGCCTCAATTAATTTGACTTAGCATATTCCAGATGGGTAAAATATTTATTTATAAAGAGCACTTTTCCATTTATATTAACCAAGTATATATTATACAAAAATCTTATATTGCAAAGTAGTTTTTCTTGGTTGCAGACTGAGTCAGTAATTCTTGAAAACAGTATTATAAAAATAAATGGGAATGGTGTGTTGTCTGCTTTCTTTTTCCAGTTTTTGGACAAAGTATAAAAGGGATTGGGTCATATTTTTACATTTAAGGAGTAATCATTGAATTTATGGTTAAGTATGAGAGTTTCTATCATGGGGAGATACATTAATTCCAGTAAAAGTATTTTGTTATGCTTTCCATTGCAAAGATAGCAGATGAAATTAACTTGCCATATAGTGGCTGGTATCCTTGAATAACGGCACCATATGAAGCTTCATTGTGTGCTCTGATGTAGAAATACTGAACATGAGCAGTGGCATCAGTTAAATCAGCCTTGCAGGAAGAGGCCCATGGTGTTGGGCTAGTGCATAGCCTCCAGTCTTGCAACATGGCTGATGTTTTGATCGTGGGGACCTTGGACAAGCATTGCCATCCTCGTGACCTCTGGAGTGAGCCATGAGAATATGGATGGGGCACAGTCCTGAAGTAAGTCACAATAGACCTATGTGCCTGCTTCTTATTAAGATAAATTCCACATTATTGTAAAAAAAAAAATGAACCTGTATTGCTGGCAGTATCCCTTTGACAAGCAAGTGTTCAGAACTTTTGACAGATATTGCCTTATAAAATGTAAGGAATAACACTTTTATCTCGAGGTCCTTTGACCATATGAGAATTTTACTACATTCCCTATTTTAAAAGTATGAAAATTATGTCTAAGCCAAAAACAAAACAAAACAAAAAAACACACAAAGGCACCATGTACACAGGTTCGGTAAGATATCAAAAGGGGAATAGCAGAATGGCTTTATGATTCTTGTCTGGATAAATATGACAGGGTCTTGAAAACTTGTTGAAATGTTATAACTAACACTTCTCATGTGTTTCAGGGATTCCTTCTTGGTTTATATTTGCTAGATTAGCTTTTGCTTCCTCCTTGCCTCTGATTACATTAACTCAGATGGTTCCCTCTCATAGTGGTTCAAATGTCCAATATTTAGTTTTTATAATCCCCATGCAGATTAATTTGCAGAATTCCAAAATGACAGACCTCCTCAATTCCCCAGACAGAGAAAATCAGGCAGCTGCCACAAGCTTCTGAATGCTGCATGTGAATCCCAATCTTAATTTTCACTGCTATCCACACATTCTAGGATACCAAGGCAATCTACACGGCTCTATGTACTTATATCATCTTTAGAGTAAGATATGGAAAAATTTGTACATAACTAGGAGTAGCTTTTTCTGCTTATGATTCTTTTTGTTTTTTATCTATCTTTGCTTTGTTATTCATTTGAATATTTACTTTATGTTATAATGTCAAACTTTGCAAATTCTTATTAGATTGATTAATTTTTACTTGAGTTAATCCAGTTGTTTTCAGGTATATATAATTTATAAATGACATATAATATTGTATTAGTTTAGGGCACACAACATGATGATTTGGTATTTGTATATATTTTGAAATGATATAATCAGGTTTCATAGGTCAACATTTATATAATCTTAACTAGAGGCCCAGTGCATGAGATTCGTGCACTGGGTGGGGGTGTCCCTCAGTCTGGCCTGCTCCCTCTCACAGTCCAGGACCCCTAAGGTGATGTCTGGGGATCAGGCCTAAGCCAGCAGTCAGACATCCCTCTCGCAGTCTGGGACTCTCCCAGTATGGGGCTCCTCTCTCCTTACCACCTGCCTGCAGTGGAGGCTGGAAAGGCTCCCGCTACCGCCGCTGAGCTCACCAGCCATGTATCCTGCTTCTGGCTGAGCAGCACTCCCTCTGTGTTAGCGCACTGAACACTAGGGGCAGCTCCTGCATTGAGTGTCTGCCCCCTGGTGGTCAGTGTGCATCATAGCGACCGCTCATTCCACTGTTTGGTTGATTTGCATATTACACTTTTATTATATAAGATGGTAACCTTTCTGTCTTCCAAAATTTATACTGTTTTCCTTACTGCAGTAGAAAAAACTTAAACAACAAAATATTTTTTTTAAATAAGGACAATAACCACTGTTAAGACCCTATTTGCAACTGAAGTACATCCAATTCAATCTATTTTATGTCTTTAAGAAAACAAATAAAATTAACCATCTCTTGACTAAAATTCCAGGGGAAGGACTAACTTTAGCCGTGACTAAAACTATAACCTCAGAAGCTGTCCTGAGGAATATATTTTTCTTTCCACATCTCTAAACTTTGTTTTTATTTGCATGCTGCCCTCATTCTTTCCTACAACAAATGAATTGTTTCATGAGGCCCAGAAGGATAGATGTCAGCCACTTCAATTTATAACATCCATTCAACTTCTAATCCCAAAGCTGGGAAAAGTATGTACTGATAACTCTGGCATAAATGCCCCAGAGAATGTGCCGATTGGCCCCGTTTGGGTTAAGTGTCATTCTTGAATTACTCATTGTGTCCAGGATACTGATGGACTTTTACTGATCAAATCTGGGTCATCCATCCAACATAAAGACAAGGAAAATAGCACCACATAAACCACATGAAATATGAGAAAGCTGGTTCACAAATAGCACTATATTAGGTAGGCTATAAAATATTCCAGTAAAAGGATAAACTATAAGTTTTATTGAATAAACAAAATAACATTGCATTGCTTCCTTACATTATTACCCCATAGGATTTGTGGTGGTGGTCATTTTTGGTCATGGGGGCTCTTCTTCCAGCAGTGACTCAGAGACCTAGAATCCTTACAATTTTTTTAAAAAATATTTTTATTGATTTCAGAGAGGAAAGGAGGAGAGAGAAATAGAAACATCACTGATAAGAGAGAGAATAATTGAGTAGCTGTCTCCTGCATGATCCCCACTGTGGATTGAGCCTGCAACCTGGGCATGTACCCTAATCAAGAATTGAACTGTGACCTCTTGATTCATATGTCAATCACTAAGCCACACTAGTCAGGTAATCCTTCCAAATTTTGAATCTGGTATCTTCCACAATGGCTAAACATTTACAGATATTCCAGCTGGAAACCAGTGGAAAAGAGAGAAAGTGAAGAAAAGATAAATTTGGCTTTGTCATGAAAGTGATATATGACTTATGCTTATTTTCACTAGTAATTACTAATTATATGGACATATTATGTATTATATCTTGGAAATGCATTTTAGCTGTGGACCTAAGAAGAGGAATGTAGTGCTGATGACATAACCAGTCTCCTCCATGGAAATTAACCATCAAACTTTATCTGTTCATTACCTTACTAAACCATTTATGTTTTTACTTTATTGAAGATTTGCTGTACTTAACTATTAAGCACTATGTTCTATGGTGATTTGAAACAATTATATATAATGGAAAGGAAGTAATCTTTTTGTAACAGTAATTTATTATTATGCAAAGCTCTAAAAATGGTGTAAACATCAAGCAAACGTTATACTTGATGTTGTTCAGTTTGGGTATTTTCTGCTACCTTGTCTTCAAAGTCATTCTTTAGATCCTCTGCTTCATTTAATCTGTGTTGATTCCATCTAATATATTTTGCACTTCACTTATTGTATTCTGACTGATTCTTTTTTATGGCTTCTCTCTCTTTGTCTAAGTTCTCACCGAGTTCACCTATTTTTGTCCTAAATTTATTGAACATCTTTGTAACCAGTGATTTGAACTCTGTATCTGGTTGATTGATTACCTTCATTTCATTTAGTCCTTTTTCTGCAGTTTCTGTCCTGTTCTTTCATTTGAAACATGTTTCTTTGTCTCCTAATTTTGGCTGCCTCCCTGTGTTTATTTCTATGTATTAGGTTTGCTATGCTTCCCAATCTTGGCAGAGTAGTCTTATGTAGTAGTTATCTTGTGGGTCAATTGGTACAGTCTCCCTGGTCACCAGAGCCCTGCACTCCAGGATTGTCACTGGTGTGGGGTCTGTGTGCTGTCCTATTGCAATTGAGCGCTGATTGCTGTTTGCACATCAATGAGTGGGATTGCCCCTCAGTCTGACTGGCTGTAAGGACTGACTATGACTACAGTCATAGTTGGGTAGCAGCTGACTCCACTAGTGTGATTTACTGTAGTGAGGCTCTCGTGCCTGTTGAATCCACCCTTTGGGTATATCACTAGTGAATCTAATTGGTTGATGCTTTAGTGTGGTCTGAAGCCAGTCATTGGGTGTGTTAGTTCTGGGATGTCTTGGGAGGGGCTCTGGTGTAGGTCAATCACCACCTAACCTCATCGACCTGCGGTTGGTAGCTGCTTGTGCTGGGGCTTGGAGGTACCTAGGAGTGGCTATGAGGCTGGCTACCACTAGTGTTGGTCTGCGGGTCACTTATCAAGAGGAACAGCGCACAATAGACCAGCAGCTGATGATTTGAAATGTGTAGACCTTTGAGAATCTTCAGGGCAGTCTGCAGTGGGAATTGAGGATGGCTTCTTGTGAGTAACAGGTGCTGAAAGAGGTTCTGGCCTCTGTATGAGTTGGATGGGGCACATTCTCAGGAAATACCAGAGTAGGGTGAGTTTGATGGAGATTCAGATTCGGTGCCCACTTTCCCCTGCAGTCTGGGCAGAGTGACAGCTCAGCAAAGGGACTGTGGTGCCTGCTAGCACTTCTGCCTCAGCCAGAGCTATCCCTCTAGCCCTCACCCTGAAGCCAGATAATTCAGTTTCTCCCTCTATGTCTTTGGCCTTTTTTATTTTTATTTTTTTATTTATTTCAGAAGGAGTAAGGGAGAGGGAGAGAGATATAGAAACATCAATGAGAGAGAGAATCAGCTGCCTCTTGCATGCCTCCTACTGGGAATCTAGCCCACAACCTGGGCATGTGCCCTGACCAGGAATCAAACTTTGCCCTCCTGGTTCATGAGTTGATGCTCAACCATTGAGCAACACCAGCCTGGTGTCCTTGGCCTTTTTTAATCTACTATAGCAGCACTGGAGCTCAGAATAAGTAAGTCCATCAGTGAGTAATTCTATCTATGGGCCCTTTAAGAGTGCCCCCAGAGACTCTAGCTGCCCTCACTCTCACTTGGACTGAATTCCCGCGTATTTTCACAGCCAGATGTGTGGAATGCGTTTCCTGGCACAGGTGCTCTGGGCTCAGAAGCCTTTTGTGGGGCTGGGACCCTTTACTCCCAAGAATCCTTGACAGTGAAGATATCTCTCTCAATTCTTTTTTTTTTTTTTTCCAATCTTTACCCGCGGGTATGTTCTTATTGATTTCAGAAACAGAAGAAGAGAGAGATAGAAATTTTGATGTGAGAGAGAAATATCAATCAGTTGTCTCATGAATGCACCCCAACCTGAGATAGAACCCACAACCTAGGTATGTGCTCTGGCTGGGAATCGAACCCACAACCTTTTGGTGTACATGATGATGCTATAACCAACTTAGCCACCCAGCCAGGGTTCTCTCCCAATTCTTAACCACTGTATGTGGGTGTGAAGGTAGGAGCAGACCATTTTGTGTATCTTCCCCTCCCACTAGTCTTAAAATGGCTTCTTATATCCTTAGGTATAGGAGTTCTGTTTAGTTAGTCTTCAGGTGGTTCTCAAGTGTGGTTGTTCTATAATATAGTTGTTATTTTGATGTGGTCATGGGAGGAGGAGAACAAAATATTTACCAACTCCATCATTTTAATCAGAAGTTCTTATTTAAAATCTTTGAAATAAATTTACACTGACAATAATTTGGTTTTCTTTAGGAACCCTCAGTTACATAGCTCTGGATAATCAATACACTCTTTGATAAAGGGGTTCAGTTAGACAGACTTGAGACCCTCAGAGCTGGTATATTAATGAATGATACCCTTGTAATGGTTGGGGACTTTGGCTCCAGGCTCCAAGTCTTCCTTTCTACCATAATATTTGCCATGTCAACAACCTATAGATTTCTGTGGGCACAAAATTCCTTGGTCCTCTGTCATATAAAGAAGACAAATGTGCAAACATATGTAGGGTTTTGTTGGTTTGGGGGGAAACTTACAAGCAGAACAATAGCAGAGTGTACTCAGTCCCCAAGCTTTCAGGGAAGGGGATTATGCCAGACTGACTTGGACCATGTATCCTGTGGCTAGGGCTCCTGTAGAGAGGGAGCCTGCCTGGAATGCATTGGGGTTTATGGGGATGGTGAGGCAGGGGACAGCTAGACCACTAACCGGGAAGCTGCTTGATAAAAGAAATGATCTCAGTAGAAAAAGGGACTCTATTTTTTCCATTGCTTGCTGGTACCTGCTGAGCTAGCTATATGTTGAGCTACTTAAATGGGACTTAAATGGGACAAGAAATAAGTCTCCAGGATTTCCAATACTTCACTGATCCCCATCCTGAAAATCTGCTTTAAACACAGTAAATATTTACTGCTCATTGGTCAACACAGAGAAAAACACTTGTTTTCCAGTCTCAGTAAGAAACGTTGGGAGGAAACTTGGGCAGGCACCAAGAGAGCAGTATTGTAAACTAATAGATGAGATAGGAACTGGAGTCCCATTCCCTCTGCCTAGAACTCTAACCAACCATTTTAGATAAGAATTCTAAATTGTCCCCAATCATTTACCCTAAATCCTTATTGAAAATCTCATCCTCATCAGACAAATCCTTATCAGGTAGCTTTGGTGCCATGCTTTGCTTGCATGTGGCATTGAGAGGTCTATACATATCCCTTAGCCACAGTGGCCGCCTTCTCCAGAAAAAGCCCACCTAGAAAACAGAGAGGGAAATATGCATTCTGGTTTTCCCTGCTTTCTCTTGCCACGAAACAGGCTGGGCTGTTTCCCAGTCCCACTGTGTACTGGGGAACTCTACTATTGTTCTATGCTTGGTTGGCACCATTCTTCATCTGATATTGCTAAACCACCAGCATTTATTTGCAGTCATTTAGGTCGATTATTAGCTCTTGTTCATTCAGAATTTCTTTTGCTCACTCAGGTGTTTAAGCATCACTGACTTGCTGAATGTGATTAGTAATGACTCTTTGCAGAAGGAGTGGGGAAATCTGTGTATTATCACTTAGAATCAGGCAGCCATGAATCTGTGCTGGACATGGAAGAAAGTGGATAGGTTTGGTGCTGGGCTGAGCTGGAGGGACCTAGCAGCACACACATGACCATAAGTGGGGTCTGGAGAGGCTGAGGCAGGACAGGTGAATGGAGAAGTGGTGCTACCAATATGTTTTCTGAAATAAAGGCCTAAGGAGAGAAGTCTTGGACAATTACTGCTCTCACACAACATTCTTCTTTACCCCATCTCTCCAGGGCCTCCCAGCTAGCTATCCAACAGATTTGAGTTTTTTAGTTAAAAAAGAAAGCCTGAAACCTACTGTGAATCTCCCACTAGCTTGTAAGGGTGGAGACCTGCTGCACCAAGACAGGGCACACATTTGTGCATGAGTTTAAGTGCTTGGGGGAAAGGACAGACGCCATCTTGAAGGCAGGCTCAGGGATCCACATATTCTGACAATCCCAAAGACCTGATAAGAAGGGCCAGAAGTGGATGATCCTCTATGCACAGGAAGTCAAGTGTATTGTAATAAAGTGCTTCTTAGTGAGTCAGGGGACAGAGAATCAGAATAAGTTATTTAACTAAATAACCACACCCCTCAATGATGTGTTTTCAAGTTCTCAGGGACTGACTGTATTGGGAAAACAAGGGCCAGAAGCACCTCTGCACCCTTGTTTGACTACACTGCTGCTTGAGGAAGTACTGGCTACCCAGGGATTCCAACTTCAGCCCTGCTAGTCTTGCCTATGGCTTATGTTATTTGCATAAAAATACTTAACAGTTTATACCTTAACTAGAGTCCCAGTGCATGAAATTTATGCATGGGTGGGGTCCCTAGGCCTGGCAGGCGATCAGGGGTCCCCCCTCTGGCTCCCACCTTGGCTGGCCTGGGGCCTGCGGGCTGGGGGCAGCTCCTATGTTGAGCTTCTGCCCCCTGGTGGTCAGTGTGTGTCATAGCAACTGGTCATTCCACCTGGTTGTTCTGCTGTTCAGTTGATTTGCATATTAGGCTTTTATTATATAGGATTCCTTACCTCATGGCTAGGGGTGGATATGAATTTATACATTTCAATAGGAGGAACACATGTAATTAATCAACAATGCTGGGCCAACCTTTCCAAATACAATTTGTAGGTAGCCTGGGGATGGGGTTCACTTGCAGGTGGTGTCCTTTTTCACTTTCTTCCCCTGTTTCTTCAGCGGAGAAACCTTCCAGTGGAGTCTGATGCATCAACCCTGACTATTGAGCATGAGGCTTCAACCTGATCCATTTTGTCATCCTCATCCGCGGACTGTT
Source organism: Myotis daubentonii (assembly GCF_963259705.1). Lineage (NCBI taxonomy): Eukaryota > Metazoa > Chordata > Mammalia > Chiroptera > Vespertilionidae > Myotis > Myotis daubentonii. The sequence continues at coordinate 92,279,673 of NC_081842.1, forward strand.
TTTGCTTGGCTTCTGCTCCATGATTTTTTTGCATATGATGGCACCATATATATCCCTTAGCCAAAGTGGCCACCTTCTCTGGAAACTGCCCACCTCCAGCTCATATCCCGATGAGTATCTATAATGCCAGGGAATTGGAAAAAGAGCTCCTTGAGCTTCCTTCTTTACCTCCCTTTGATGGCATTCTTTGATAAATCACAAAGAGATGGATAATTACAATGAAAACCGTTGCTACTACAATCACAGGTATTGCTATGAGGAGTTTGTTGTTATATCTTGGCATGTCTTTTGTGAGCTCATTTGACTCCTCTTCCTGTTCACCCGGGCTTCTGTCCTCTCATTTTCCCATTGGTCCCTATCCCTCTCTGGCTTGGCAATCTTTACTTCTTGCTGTGCATGAGAAGCTACATCAGGAGGCAATGACAAGGTGTGCTTGTCAGACATTCAGTGTCACAATGGCGTGTGACTGTCTTGCCAACATTCTCAATGTTATTGTTAAATTGGCAGAGGCAGCAGGACAAATGACTAAGTAAGATCAGTTTTTCAAATTCAAGAATCATCGTGAGGATGCTCTCAACTGTTGTGACACTTGTGTTGTTCCCATGTCTAAATATTTTAATGCTAGAAATGTAAAAAGACATGAATCTTTAACAGTTGACAGAAGATTACAATTGAGAATTAACTTGTGTGAAAACTGCATTCCATGCCAGGCCTGAAGTGTTCCAAAACTCAGTTTTGTGATTAAATTGAAACCAAGATTTAAATACTGGAGGGACAACAGGCCTCCAAATGAATCCTTACATAATTCTCTCAAATAATTTCCATTTAGAATTCATTTCTAAATCAAATGGCATGATTTCCATGTATCTTTACCAATGTAAGAAAAGAAGTTTCCTTGCGAGTTTAAGATAGTGAAGGTGCCACTGTAGGCTTTGGGCTTTGGCACAGGCACTCTGTGGAGCCTCTACTTTGGGCTCAGACCAATAGACAACAGCATCCAACTATTGCAGGTACAGAGCTCATATATGTTCACTCATTGGAAGAAGTGCCTCAAATGACTCTGATGGCTGGGTTTTGTTAACTTCCAAGTCCAAAGAATGAGATGTGATTTCAGACAAGGTTGGCTACTGAGCCCGAACAGGCTCTGGAAGTGGAAGCGTCACCTGAGGGTAATTTGGAGGAGCTGTAGTCTGCTGCAGGGCTGTAGCATGAGCCTCCTAAGTACATTCAGGAGTGACAGTTAGCTTCAGGTCCAAAGATTGTAATGTGGCTTCAGACAAGGTTGGCTTCTGAGCCTGAACAGGCTCTGGAAGTGAAGTGTCACCTCAGGGTGCTTTGCAGGAGCGGTGGTCTGATGCAGGGCTGTGGCATTAGCCGCTGAAGTAGGAGGAGCTGGAATCTCTTGCTGGGATGAAGGTTTGACCTCTTCAGTGGACTTTGGTGCATGAACCAAGACGTCTTTCTCAGTCTCCTTAGGGGCCTCTGAAGTTACCAAAACCCCCAGACACACAACTTTAACATTGATATTAGGCAACTCTGCATGCGGAGGTTCACCAGAAGTTGGAGGTTAGACTGTCACCTCATGATGTATCACAGGGTGAGCTAAGACATCTGAGAGGAGTTTGGACCCCTCTGCTAGACTGGAGAATATTGTACACTGACAAGAGGCACATGAGGCAGAACTGAGCTCTTCTGCGGCATTGAAGATTAAATATATTCAGGGTAGGACGGATACTGATCTGGGACTGTTGATGGGCTAACAAAAGTGTCCATGTCTAAGAGGACACTGTAGACTGAACTTAGGCCCCTTGTTGGGGTAGAAAATGAGCTAAAGCCTCTTGAGTGTTTGGAGAAGGTTCCATTTTATAAGGAGCCTCTGTAAGCAGAGCTGAGGCTTCCTGTTGGAATGATGGAAGTTCAACCTCTTCAGAGATGAAGGGTTTTGCTGATACCAAGGGTAGGGCTCATTGGGCCTAGGGTTGGATTTCAACAGGTCAGGGCCCAGGGCCAACTCAGGAGGCTGTGCTGCCTGGACAAGCAGTCACAACAGCTACCATATGAGCAGGAGACATGCCCGGATGTGCAACCTGGATATGACAGGCTCAGAGAAGTTTGGGTCACAGTGAGCAATTGGGGCAAGCTAGTGGCCCAGGCAAGTTGGGTACCTGCATTACCTGATGAGCAGGAGCAACAAAATTGGCAGCAGTATCACTATTGGCAGCAGTGCCCCAATTGGCAGCAATATTATGCTCAGGCCTCTTAGCAAACAAGTATACCTCCCCACCTCAGGTTCCAGCCTTCACTTATGCAACTTTTATTAGTCTTGGGCTGACAATGACGAAAGAAGAGTAAGCCTTCTTCCCAGAATCACCAGGGACAAAGTGGTCCTTTTCCCCTGAATAGAGGACCACTAACCCCCAATTGGGGCTCTCCTCCCTCCTTATAGCGAGGCAGGATTTGTGCTACATATCTGGGTAGGCCTGGACTCCAGCAGCCCAGCAATGGTGGGATGGGGGTATTAAAGGAGGTGGAGCACTGTGGGTGCCGCAGAGCTTCCCAAGGACGACACAGTGCCTAGCATCCCAGGAAATTCAGAAGTGCTAGTCTAGTTCTGGCAATCAGAACTCCTCCTCAAAGCTGAAATATGAAAGACATTGTTCCTCCCCTTGGCCATGCAGCTTACAAGAAAAGTAGTTGATTTGGAGTACTGCTATAGGTGCTGTGGCTCCTGAAGCTGCTTTCCATGTCATAACTGGCATCACTATCATCTTACAGAGCTTCAGGATATATCATCATCCTCTTCCATCTCTTCTTCCTTGTCATTCTCGCCTCCTTGTCTGTCTTACTCCAACTCCTTGCTCTCCAGCTACTGCTGCCCTGCCATGTCTTAGACACTTTAGCCTGGGCAGCAACTCACCTCAAGGATGGATATATATATATATATATATATATATATATATATATATATATATATACAGTTGATCCTTATACAACACATAACACATGGGTTAAGGTCACTAGCCCTTTGCACAGGTGAAAATCCACTTTTGCTTCCCCATGAATACCAAAATCCATGGCTGCTTAAGTCCCTTATATAATATGGCATCCAACAGTGCATACAGTAAGCCTTTCTTATTCATAGATCCCAAACTGAACTGCAGGTTAAAAATAGTACTGGTATTTATCTAAAAAAATTCATGTATAAGTGGACCCATGCAGTTCAAACTCCTATTGTTCAAGAGTCAATTGTATATATAAATTATATATATATATATATATATATATATATATATATATATATGAATGATATATATAGGGTATATATATGTGTGTATATATATATATATATATATATATATATATATATATATAACATATATCATCTAAATACACGTGAATGAGATAATATATATTATATATATAAATAAATATTTTATTATATTTTATGGTGATACAATATAGAAAGTACAGTTGGGCCTTGACTTATGAGTGTCCCGACTAACAAGTTTTTGGAGATACCAGCTGTCTCTCGGCCAATTTTTTGCATTGAGTTGATAGAGTAATTTGAGTTAATGAGCTCCTTAAAGAGCTCCTTAATGAGCTCGGTCTCGGAATGAATTAAACTCATAAGTCAAAGCCCCACTGTATATCAAATCATTACAAAGTGCAAAATGTATTCATCACAGAAAATTTATTTCATGAAGTAAAAAATTTTTAAAAAGAAGGAGTTAAAAATATGAAGATAATGGCAAGTGTTACAATAGAGCCATGCTTCCCCAATCAATTTCCACTTATTATAGGTAAATGTTAATGTTATAAAAATACTACTAGAGAGTAAGGTTTGAAATAGGGGGAAAAACTTAATATAATAAACTATATACCCTGGCTTAATTTATTTATTGCATTGTCTGTGTATTCTGTTTGTCATATTTTAATCTGGATATAACCAGTGAGATCCTGCTTTCTATTGCCCATCTTCATCTGCAGGTTTTTAAGAGACAATAAAGGAAAAATATAAATAGCATTTATTGTTTAAATTAAATTCTTTATATATTTCAGTCCCTTTCTTATCCCTATAGACTACCAATGTAATATTTTATCTTAACCAATATAAGCTTTATGGAATTGGAACTTTAATTCAAATTTTCTTCTACATTTTATATATTTTTAGTAAGTTCACTTCAATAGTCATGATTATTAGTCTATGGTGTTTGACAGTGGGTTGCATGCTCTCTGTAATTTAATGTGATTTGCATGTGTTCTAAGAACAGTAAAACCATTTCAGTATTCAATGGGAAAAGATGTGGCCCTTGGGAGTAATCTTATTAGCATGCATAAAAACTGCACTGAACAAAAGCATGTGTTAATAATAATGGTGTTCCCTGAGATGCATTGGAAATCCTTTCACCAATATAGATGCACATTTTTTTGGAGAAAAGTCTGAATTTGAAATGCTCTGTGGCACCTCAAGAACTTAGAGAATGACACTCAAGGAGTAGATTAATGCTAACATAAATCTATCTCAAAGATTATTTGTCTTAGTTTAGCATCTCCTCAAAAATGTATACTAATTTGTATGAATATCCAATAAAAAAAAATTACTAGTATTTTTGAACTCTAATATATTTTAGAAAAAGCCAGAAACCAATGCTTTCAATTATTCTTTTATGTTTTAATTTAGTTAATTATGGACACCAAAATCCATGCAGAAAATTCCACAAGTTTATACTTAATTATATAGCTTAGTGATGTAGACATCACTAAGATGGTGGACACACATTCATTATAATGTTCAGTTTCCTTTGTGAGAAATCCAGAAACTACTTAAGAGTTTCCTATACCCTTAGTGAGTATAAAACCTGAAACAAAACTGGTAGAAGTGAGGAAACACCATTTCACAAAAATCCCCACCCGGCACAGAACCAGGAACAGAATCTCCAGTTACCATCTTCTTTCTTGGGAGTGAAGAAGTTGGATGCATAGCTGGGATCCCAGCTTCTCTGAGTCTTACCCAAGGGAATAGCTTCTATCTTATCTGTATCAGAGAGCTGACAAGACCTAATATATACTATTCCCTTGGGAACTACAGAGAACGTGTGGGCAACTAACTTGTGGGCAAATCATCACAGCTCCTTTCCCAGGCTCAGTGCAGAACAAGTGTGGAAAAATCATCCCTAACTCCCACCTTTCCTCTGAGGATCAATGGCTAGTTTCCCAGCTTCTTTGGATGCTACCTGGATAGCTGGTAGCTCAGTTGGTTAGAGTACCATCATTATATTCCAAGGTGCAGGTTAGACCCCTGGTCAGGGCACTTCAAAGAAGCAACCAATAAATGCATAAATAGGTGGAACAACAAATATTTCTCTCTCTCTCTCTCTCTCTCTCTCTCTCTCTCTCTCTCTCTCTCTTTCTCTCCTATCTCTCATCAATCAATAAATTTAAAAAAGAGTGACAAAGGCCTAAGGGAATTATTGGACACTATCAAGTAGATCAATATTCACATTATGAAAGTTCCAAAAGGAGCAGAAGTCCCAGGAAGTTCTCAACAATGAAATAATGTGACAAAAATCTCCCTAATTTGGGAATTGAAATGCACAACAAGTTCCAGGAAGATCAAAGGACCCAAAGGAAGATAAAATCAAACAAACTTACACTGAGACACACATTATAACCAAATTTTCAAGAGTCAAAGATGGAAAATCAATTTGGAAACAGCAGTATAAATGTAATATGAATTGTCACATGCAAGGAAATTCCTAAAAGAATATTGCTGGATTTTTCAGCAGAAACCTTTACAGACCAGGATGGAGTGAGATAGTATATTCATAGTGCTGAAAAAAAAATAAACAAACAAATAAAATACATTCCTACCAAGAACATTAGATCCAGGAAAAAAAATAAAAAATGAAGGAGATATTAAGATTTTTCAGGTCAAACATGAACTGAAGGATTTTTTTTTTTTTTTTTTTTTTTTTTTTTTTACCACCATGACCTGCCTTAAAAAAATGCTAAAGGGAATTTTTCAACTTAAAGGAAAGGAAGTTCATCAGCAAGATGATAACAAAAGAAAAAATAAACTTATTGGTAAAGTTACTGTACTGACAAGTACAGAATATTGTATTATCTTAATGGAGGTAGGTAAATCAATTTTAATTCAAGTAGAAAATGTAAAGGACAAAATATTATGTAAAGCTATAACTAAAATATATTAATGTAACACAATAGAAATAAATGTAAATTGATACAGCAATAATAAAAGAGTTGGAGAGGTTAAATGAGTTGATTTGTGATTGAAGATAAGTTATCAGTTGAAATAGGCCATCATAACTACAACACATTTTATGTAAGCACCATGAAAACTACAAAAAATAATGCCCATAAAAGTTACATAAGGTAGAGAGAGAGAGAAAATCTGAAAGAGAAATACAAAGGAAGAAAGCAAGAGTGGAGTAAGGGAGAAAAAGGTGAAAGGATTTAGCAGTATAAATTGAAAGTTTTTTAAATAGTCACAATAATGTAAAATACAACATGAGGAATATAGTCATAATATTGTAATAGCTATGAATGGTTTCAGGGAGATACTAAAGTTATCAAGAGGATCACTTCGTAAGTTATATAAATGTCTAACCACTATGCTGTACACCTGAAAGTAATATAATGAATGTCAACTTTAATTGAAAAAAAAAAGAAGCATGAGAAGGAAATTAAATTGCAAAACAGAAAACAATGAGAAAAAACTCATAGTAATTATTTCCCATCAATAATTACTTTAAATTTATATGGATTGAACTTCCCAGCTTAAAGAAAAAAAGTGGCTGAATGACTAAGTCAAAACCAAAGCAAACAAGATCTATGTATACACTATTTTCAGGAAATTTAAAGAATTACCTAGACCAAAATTAAAATGATATAAAAAGGTATTTCATGAAAATGTTACCCAACATAAGGCTGGCATAGCTATACTATACCTAGAAATAAATTTAAGCAAGGTGTTAAAGAATTCATATAATGAAAACAACAAAATCTGATGGAAGAAATTAAAGAAAACACAAATAAATGGAAAGATATCCCTGTTCATGGATTAGGAGATATAATATTGTTAAAATGCCTATTTTACTCAAAGCAATCTATAGATTTGATGTATCTCTATAAAATCCTGAATGATTATTTTACATAAATAGAAGAAAAAAAACTCCTCCAATTGTTAGGTAACCACAAGGGAACTCAAAAGCTAAAATAATCTTGGGGGGGGGGGCATAATAAAAACAAAGCTGGGGTATTACGCTTCCTGATTTTAAACTATGTTACAACACTACATTATTTGAAACAGTGTGGTACTGGCATAAAGACAGGCATATACAACAACTAGAGGCCCGATGCACGAAATTCTCTGATTCACTCATATTCAGAGAATTTCTAGGAAATTCTCATAGCCCCTCGAAGCCCCTTGCAGCCTTGGCCAGGCCTCGCAGCCCTGGCTTTGTACGGAAGGTCATGTGGATGGTTGTCTGGAAGGATGTCTGGACAGTCATTCTGCTGTTTGGTCTAATTAGCATATTAGCTCTTAATTATATAGAATGGGACAGAATAGAGTCAATAAGTCAACCCATGTATGTACATGGTCAACTGGCCTTCAAAAGGAGTGCTAAAAACATAACAATGGGGAAAAGACATTCTTTGGCACAAATGTTGGTACAATGGATATCCACATGTAAAAGAATGGAATTGGATCTATTTTATTCCATACACACAAGTTTACTCAAAATATCTTAAAAACTTAACTGTAAGACCTGAAACTATAACTGCTAGAAGGAAAATAGGGGAAACATTCAGGACATTGTTCTTGGCAATGATTGTTTCGATATAACATCAAAGCACAGGCAACAAAATCAAAACTAGATAAGGGGGACTACATCAAACTATAAAGTTTCTGCACAGCAAAGAAAACAATTCATAGAGTTAAAGAGCAACCTACAGAATGTGATAAAATATTTGTAAATCATATATATGATAAGGAATTAATTTCTAAAATATTTAATGAACTACTACCATTTAGCAGCAACAAACTAACAAAAACAAAACAAATGCAAACAAACAAACAAACAAACAAAAAACACCTACAAATAAACCTGATTTAAAAAGAGGCTAAAAATTTGACTAGACATTTCTCAAAAAAAAAGAAATATATATATATATATATATATATATATATATATATATATATATATGACTAATAGTTATATGAAAAGATATTCAATGTCACTAATCAGGGTCACACAAATTATAATCACAATGAGATATCACTTTACAACTTGGAGGATGACAATTATTTAAACACACACACACAAAAAAAACACAAACAAACAAAAAAAACAAGGACATGTTTTGGCAAGGTTGTGGTAAAATTGCAAATTTTATTGCACTGTTGATAAGAATGGAAAATGGGCCATAGCTGGTTTGGCTAAGTGGATAGAGCATCAGCCTGCAGACTGAAGGGTCCCAGGTTCAATTCCGGTCAAGGGCACATGTCCTGTCCGGGTTGCAGGCTCAATCCCCAGTAGAAGGCATGCAGGAGGCAGCCGATCAATGGTTCTCTCTCATCATTGATATTTCTATCTCTCTCTCCCTCTTCCTCTCTAAAATCAATAAAAACATATTTAAAAAGAATGAAAAATGGTGCAGCTATTATAGGAAATGGTATAGAGGTTCCAGAAAAAAAATTAAAAATTGAACTACCATATGATCTAGCAATCTCACTTTTGGGTACTTATCTAATATAATTGAAATCAATTATTTCAGAGGTGGTGTTATTCCCATGTTCATGCAGCATTATTCACAATAGCCAATGGTGGAAACAACCTAACGTCCATTGTCAAATGAATTAATAAAAAATGTGTTACATATTATGGAATATTATTCAGCCTTAAAAAGAAGTAAATCCTGCAATATGTGACAACATGGATAATCCTGGGAAATATTGCTTTATTGAATTAAGCCTGATACAGAAAAACAAATACTTCATGATTCCACTTATATGAGGCATGTGGGATCCCTCTCACAATCCAGGACTGCTGGCTCCCAACTGCTCGCCTGCCTACCAGTCTGATCACCCCCTAACCACTCCCCTGCCAGCCTGATCAATGCCTGTTTCCCTGCCGGCCCAATTGCTCCTAACTGTCCTCCCCTGCCGGCCTGGTCACCCCCAACTACCCTTCCCTGCTGGCCATCTTGTGGTGGACATCTTTTGATCACGTGAGGGGCAGCCATCTTGTGCAAGGGTGTGATGGTCAATTTTCATATTACCTCTTTATTATATACTAGAGGCCCGGTGCACAAAATTTGTGAACTCGGGGGTGGGGGGGGAGGGTGCGTCCCTCAGCCCGGCCTGCGCCCATTTGCAGTCCAGGACCCCTTGGGAGATATTTACCTGTTTACTTAGGCCCACTCCCCGGGGGATCAGGCTTAAGCTTGCAGTCAGACATCCTTCTGGCAGCCAGGGAGCCCTCAGGGGATGTCCGACTAAAGGCTTAGGCCCCCAAGGGTTGGGCCTAAACTGTTAGTTGGACATTCTTAGTGCTGCCACGGAGGTGGGAGAAGCTGCTGCCCCCATCACTGCGCTGGCCAGCCATGAGCCAGCTTCTGGCTGAGTGGCACTACTCCTCGGTCTGACCTAAACCCTAGAGATTAGTACTTCATTTTACAACTTTTTCTCGGTTTATAGGCAGCAGCAAACTCAGACCACACAGTTGGGTGTGCAAGAAATGTTGCTTTCTTTGTTTAGTAACCAAACCTAACTTCAACTTCAGCCCCCATTCTGCCAAGTGAAAAAACAAAAACAAAATATTATTTAACTTAGGTTCCCCCCCCCCTTCTCTGGAGTTGTACTTCCATGTCAGACAGTTTATATCTCAGGCAGAGGTGCCGAAGAACCGAGCAGGGTCAAGAACATCTGGACCTCAGTCTCTGTCTGGGCTGGCCCCCACCCAGCTGCCCTTGACCCGCACCTCAGAGCTCAAGTCCATGCTGATCCCTGGTATATTCTCCTCATTTGGGCCTTGAGGCTTCTTGAGTCCAATTTGCTCTCTCCCTCCCTGCCACCGGGGTTGCTGCCTGGCCTGCTCCCGGGCCCTCCCGCCCTCCGATCACCATGGCAATCTCGGGGCTGCAGGCCAGCTGGCAACCCTGGCCCCCGTGGGGTCCAGGGTTGCGGCCTGACCTGTGCCCTGACCCTCCCACCCTCCCATCGCAGGGCGCAGGCCCTCCCGCCCTCGGATCGCTGGGTGCAGGCCAGCCTGCAACCCCAACTGGCTTTCTGATGGCGATCACCGGCTGAAGGCGGCCTTTGCCCACCCCCCAGCTCTTGCCTGCCACCTGGGTTGCTGATCACCATTCTTCAGTCCTTCCCCTTTCGCCTCCCAGCATTGTGGCTACGTATGCAAATTAATCACCATCTTTGTTGGTGGTTAACTGCCATCTTGACTGGCAGTTAATTTGCATATCACCCTGATTAGCCAATGGGAAGGGTAGCAGTCGTACGGCTAATTACCATGTTTCTCTTTTATTAGATAGGATGATTATAGATAATCTTATTATCCAAGTGGTAAAATAAAGATATCATTTTTAAAACTATACAATGATTAACGTTTGTGTCTCTTTAGTAGAGTTGCAAGGTTTTACTTATATTTTGCTATAGTAATAATGCCTTACATTGACATTAAATTTTGTGGGTTTTGGGTTTAGAGGGAATTTCTATGTAAAGTGCTTCTTTTAATTCTCCTAGTAACCCAGTTCATTTTCTTTAAGTTTGTAATTGCAGAGCAGGAAACTGATGTTATAAGTGGTTACATGACTTATGCAAGACCACCCAGCTGATAATTGGCAGATAAAGAATTCAAAGTAAGACCTTTGACTTTCAGTCACATGGTCATTGTATATTTAATATGTCACATTTCATCACAAGACAAAAGACAAATATAAGAGTTCATAAATTTTCAAGACCTTTGCACTATATCTTTTATTTGAATTTGTATAAAACACTGCAATATTTAATTATTATAACTATGCTTATTGAAACTACAGTGTGTTCCTTCAGAGTATAGGCACTTTCTATCTACTTTGCTGAATTTATGGAAATAACACTGAATTCTTTCTTTTCCTTTTGCACCCTCATTTGGGTTACCATTAATTCAATATTTGTAATTTTTTAAAGAAATGTCAATTTAAAATAATTGACAGATCAGCTTATAAACTAGGCAGATCATACATAGATAACTTGATTCTTTATTCCTTATCAACTGGAATTAAGACATGGGATAATAAAGTGATCAAAAGCTTATAAAGAAACCAGTTAAAACCAACACCTAAATGTTAATATTCTAAAAGTAACAATAAATTGTTTTTTAATGAGAATTAGAGAACATTTTGGAATAGCCACATTTTATATGGTAAAGTTGTCTTTGTAAACCAAGTTAAGAGTAAATGTAAAAGAAAAGCATAATCTGAACAATTATTTGGAGCCTCTTTGAAGACAATACAGTAACAGATTATTGACTTTCATTAAATTCAGTAATAGTAATCCAAAGAACCACGGTTTTCTTGTATTCATCTAGCCTGGTAAAGGAGGCATCTCATACGTTCAACTTTGTATTACTGCAAAAGTTTACTCAGACGTGTTATAAAATGATTCAGTAGATGTTTTTTAGGACTTGTTTGCAATACTTTTCAATTATCCTTCTTCCTCTATGTACCTTGAAATATTCAGTTTGTTAATGATATTCTAGGTGACCAAATCCATAAAAATACTCTCACAGACAGATAATAATAATTGTGGACACTGGGAACGTACACATCTACAATAATAAAAGACAAACATGCAATTCACCATAACTTCGCTACACCTTAAGCCAAGCCCACCAGCCAATCAGAGTGACTATATGCAAATTAACCCAAACAAGATGGCAGCTGGCAGCCACGGAGCTGGAGCAATCAGGAGGCTTGATTGCCCCAATGATGGAGGAAGCCAAGCTTCCCACTTGCCATGGTGGGCTCTGAGCTCCACTCAAAGCAACAAAGTTTCAATTATAGAAGATAAATAAATCCCAGATACCTGCTTTCAGCTGGCCGTGGCCACAGAGCAGGAGCGAGCAGGGGGCTTACCTCCAGCCCACCCTGGCCAGCTCTGAGCTCCTCTCAAGGCTACAAAGTTTCAATTATAGAAGGTAAATAAATCCCGGAATAACAAAAGAAAAAAAAGAAAAAAAGGAGAGGCTGGGAGCTTCCATTGCCGGGGGGGCTTGGCCAGCCTGAAAATGGCCCTCAGCCCCTCACCCAGACTGGCCAGGCACCCCAGTGGGGATGCCCCACTCAAAAGGGGGTGCGGCCAGCCTAAAAACAGCCATCAGCCCCTCACCCAGGCTGGCCACATCTCCATGGGGTGAGGGTCCCCACTGGGGGAGTGGGGCATGACCAGCCTGCACACAGCCATCAGCCTCTCACCCAGGCTGATGAGGCACCCCAGTGGGGACCCCCACACTGAAGAGGGTGTGACCATCCTGCAAACCCTCATCAGCCCCTCACCCAGGCTTGCCAGGCACCCCAGCAGGACCCCCACCCTGATCCGGGACACCCTTCAGGGCAAACCAGCTGGCCCCCATCCATACACCAGGCCTCTATCCTATGTAATGAAAGGGTAATATGCAAATTGACCCTAACAGCAGAATGACTGGGAATGACTGGTCATTATGACACACACTGACCACCAGGGGACAGATGCTCAATGCAGGAGCTGCCCCCTGGTTGTCAGTGCGCTCCCACAGGGGGAGCTCTGCTCAGCCACAAGCCAGGCTGATGGCTGCCAGCAGAGCAGTGGTGGTGAGAGCCTCTCCCGCCTCCTCAACAGCGCTAAAGATGTCCGACTGCAGCTTAGGCCTGCTCCCTGCTGGCAAGTGGACATCCCCTGAGGGCTGCAGGGCTGCCAGAGGGATGTCTGACTGCCAGATTGGGCCCGATCCTCCAGGGAGTGGGCCTAAGCCAGCAGGTGGACATCCTCTGAGCAGTCCCAGACTGCAAGAGGGCATAGGTTGGGCTGAGGGACCCCCCTGAGTGCACAAATTTTTGTGCACTAGGCCTCTAGTTTTATTATAAGCTAAAATATGCATTTTGTTTTAATGAAATGAATAACTATCTTTTAATGATAGTTAATCATGAGCCAAATGTATACTATGTTTAAACATCATCTTATTAGAACATCAAAACAAATCTATGAGGCCTAATTGTTGAAGTAAAATATTAGCCACAAAAAGGTTTAAAGATGCTTATATTAGTAGACACACAACTATTAATATGTGAAAGACAGAGGATATTTCATTTTTATTATGCTAGGTTATTATTAAAAACTAGAGGCCTGGTGCACAAAAATGCATGCACTTGGGGCGGGGAGTGGGGAGGGGAAGTCTCTCATCCCAGCCTGTGCCTTCTCACAGTCCGGGAGCTCTGCTGGGAGGGATACTTGTGACACCATACATGCCACAGGCACTTCTCATGTCTTTCTTGTCCTCGTCCTATGTCACATTCTCTACTGTTTAAATAAATTACAGTAAATACTTCCAAATCCCTGATACGCTCTATGGCCACCTCTGAATAAGTACACTTCTGAATTAGGAGTAAATGGGTTGACTTATATCCCCCCCAATCATGTCCACCTGGGATCTCAGAATGCAACCTGATTTGGAAATTGGGTATTTGCAGGTGTGCTTAGGTTAAGATGAGGTCATACTAGTTTAGGGTGAGCCCTGAATCCAATGACTTATAAAAAAAGTAGAAATGTAAATATCTTAAAACTATTCTTTTCACATTCTACTAATAGGGTGATCTAATATGGAAGGTAAATTATAAGCAGAAGGTGATTAATGAACATGAGCTGAGTGCATAGGTGCTACAGAGATTAATTGCATATTTGATTGAACGAAGCTATGATAGGCAGCCACATCCATCCCACAAAAGGAAGAGTTTTGAGATTGACAAAAGAACATTGTAAGACTTTGGAAGTTCCCCTTCTATGAAGTAGAACAGGTAATATCAACTTTGGAACTTTTGACTCGGTGGTTTTTTGTTCTGTGCTTGTATATCCGACCAAACCTAGCTTCTAAATGATACATTCTTTTTTTGGAAAGTTAATACATTTAGCAAGTGCAGTTTCATTCTTAGAGGCCCAGAAATATTTTAAGTTATCTTGTAGATCTTCATGCTGATCCATTATGCTGGTGCTAACATTTAGTATAATAGGAAAAACAAAATTCTCCTAATTTCTCATTTTTTGAGGATGCTTCATTACATTCTAAAAGAATGACACTATAGCCACTTTACAGAAATGTATATTAAAATTAAAATTATATAGAATCAAAATTTAAGTAACCTTAGCTTTTGCATATAACTAGCTCTAGGATCACTATGATTTTAAAATAAAAGTAACAATAATGATAATAGTATTGCTTCTATTTTGTTCAAAGTTCCTGTTTACATTTTCTTTCTACCTAAAGTTTAATGGGCAGTTCAGGCACTGTGCTTACTGATGTATGAAATCCTTAAAGCGGGTCACTTTTTACTTTTGGAAATTTGCTATAATAATAGCCAAATTGAGTTAGTGTAATTCATTCACTCATATTCAGAGAAACGGAAAAGACTTTCGAGTCAGGAGAATGACAACCTATTACTAACAAAGACCGCGATGCGCAGCTTTTCATTTCTGCCGTCAGAGAAGCCTGCACCTTCCTGCCAAATTGTGTTCAATACACATTTGCTGGGGTGAGCTGTGCGATAATTAGAGCTATCACTAAGTCATTACCACATTAGACTGCTTCTAGTGCCCTTTCCAGTACCCGTAGGGAAAGTCCATCTCCCACTCCTGGTGGAGAGCCGCCATCATTCCCTGCAAGTCAGCACTGCTCATCCTCCTACAGGAAACAATCTGAAAAGTGCTGTCTGAGAGAGGGAAAATTGGATACTTGAATGTAAGGATGCATCCTTCCAGATCAGGAAAGAAAAACAAAACAAAACAAAACAAAACAAAACAGAAAACACGGTCAAAGGAACTTGAAGCAGCTTGGAGCAATTTCTTTTACTCAATTTGGAGGGCATTTGTGAGGAGAAAAGGGAGAAGGGGAGGTTTATTTTAAGTAATTGTTGGGAGAAAGTGTAAGAATTGAGGGTTTGAGTGTTTCGGAGTGGGAAAGGTTCAGTACCTGATGATTGAACACCTAAAAATAAATTAGAAAGAATTAGCTCTGAGGGCAGAGAGGAAAGTAAAGGATAGCACCACATGACCTGGGTTTAGTTTTGCAGAACTCCCTCATTTGCTACATATTTCCATGGTTAGAGTGTTCTCTCATTTCATTTTGTAATCTGACATATTCCACCTTTACCACCAAACTCCTATCCTATATAATAAAAGGCTAATATGCAAATTGTCCCCTCAGGAGTTCAACAGGGAGACTGGGAGTTCAATCGCTCTCTATGACGTGTGCTGACCACCAGGGAGTGGAACAGAACATTGCGGGCAACCAGCGGAGGCAGTGGGGCCCTGAGGGAGTGAGGGAAGGAGGAGGTGGGGAGGCCAGGAGGTTGGGAACCTAATCAGCCCTGATCATGGGCCAGGCCTAGGGACCCTACCCGTGCAAGAATTTTGTGCACTGGGCCTCTAGTCTTAACCCTTTGCAGGCCAATTTTATTTTTGGAATTCAAACAATCTGGTCCAAATTAATTGATGGAATTGAATGTTGAACTGCTTTGCGGTGTTGACCTCAGCCTTGATGTTGGACCTGCTCCTAGCGCCTGGTCTGTGGAGTCAGCCTCGACGCTGGACCAAGAAGGGTTAAAATAAACTCCTCTAGTCCAGCTGGCATGGCTCAGTGGTTGAACATTCACCTATGAACCAGGAGGTCACAGTTCGATTCCCAGTCAGGGCACATGCCAGGGTTTCAGACTTGATCCCTAGTAGGGGGCATGCAGGATGCAGTTGATCAATGATTCTCTCATCATTAATGTTTCTATCTCTCTCTCTCCCTCTCCCTTCTTCTCTGAATTCAATAAAACAATATTTTTAAAATAAATAAACTCCCCTCTTCAAAGCAGCAAAATCAGAATGCAGTTGTCAGAGTAACTAAAGTAAGGGGCTAAGGCCTTGATAAATATAAATGTAGTATGCGGTATTAAAGTTGTCATATTGTGGAAATAAAATTTTCTGGGAATGAGAAGACATCTTGAAATTCTGTATCACCAACTAATAGCTATTCTGAGTCTCAATTTTTATATGCATAAATTAAAGATACTAATACTGGCCCTTTCTGCTTCATAGACGTGCTATAAGATTCAGAAGATCAAGGTAAAAACCTTTTATAGTTCAAAATTAGTATGTAAAGATGAGGTAACTATCCTGGTGAGGAAGAGTAAAATGCTATCTGCAACTAAGACAAACCTTTAACAAAGTATATAAAACATACAGATATTGAGTTAACATGGAATGTGTTTTATGTACAACAGACTCAGTTAAACATTTTTGGCTTATTTTCACCTTCACAGTGTAGAGCTCACCTCTGTGTTAAGTCCTGCTGACATTTTCAGTATTTCCCCCTAAGAAACAGCAGCATCCTTGCTGAATGGTCGCTATTCTTTATGTACAGATGTTGACTCATCTGGAGTGAATGCACTATGGAAAGGAGAATTGGGATTTTAATTTACTAAGCAGGGAAGCAAATTATGTAATTAGCTGATAAGCAGTTAAGCAGAAATGTAACAGAAGTAATTTTGTAGGGAACACATTGGAATCACACAAGACATACATATTTCTGTGACACAATTTCTGAGGTTAAGAAATCTATACTCTATGTAGACTTACTGAATTATATTTCACAAAAAGTGAAGAATACTGGAACCTGAAGTTTTCTATTGTTTCCTTGAGATTTCATCTTTACTTTTTTATAATCCATTTTTCCCTTTTAACAAAATAGTTTATCATCAAACTATTAGAATTTGATAAGCCAGGATTTACAGAGAGATGGAAGATCCTTTTATGAGATTTTTACAATACATTCCCTGAGATCTAGTGTAAGTTATAAGAATATCATCTTTTTTTTTTTTAATCCTCATCAAAGGATATTTTTTCCATTGATTTTTAGAGAGAGTGGAACAGAGAGGGAAAGACAGAGGGAATTATCTATGGGAGAGAAGCACATCAATTGGTTGCCTCTTGCATGAGCCCTGACCAGGGCCTTGGCTGGGTTGGAGCCTGCAACCAAGATACGGTGCCCTTGACCAGAATCAAACCTGGACCCTTTGGTCCACAGGCCAAAGCTCTATCCACTAAGCCAAACCAGGTTGGGTGGGATGTCATCTTTTGAAGAATGTAGCCCCAGTCCTGGTTATCGGTAACAGGGACCATGTTTAGAAATGCACTTGATAAACCCTAGTGCTTTGAATCATTATATTTAGTACTTTCATAGGCCAGAAGTTTCATGTTAATGTCCAGGGAGATGTAGAGAATTATTATGCCAATGAGATTACATACAATGAAATACTATTGCAAATTAATTCCATGCCATCATTAAAAAAATTAATGTGCCTACTTTTAGAAATGTGAAGCATTTTAATATTCTATTTTGATTATATTTGAAAAACCCAGGGTGAGCCTTCATGTTTCCTTTTAAATGAAGCTAGGACATTTGCTTTGTTGTTTTTTATATCACTGGCCTGAAATGCTCCATCATTAAGGACAACTTACAGTGTGATAGAGAGTAGTCAGACATTGAAAAGGGGCAGCCACTGTAACTCAGAACTCACGGAGGTGGTTCCTGGAGAATCACCGAGGGCTCGGAAATACTTCAAGGGACACTCCCGGGCTCATTCTGAGGTTATTTTTATTTAGCCCTACCTTACTCCCAGAGATCAGAAATGATGAGAAATGCAATTGCTTTGGAGCTCAGTGTCACAGAATTCTGACCTCTTAAACTAAGGGCTTGAGTTCTAATGAATGTGTGTGTGTCTCTCTGTGTGCTATTAGCATCATTTAGGACAGTAGATATTTTCTAAATGGATTGCAATAAGTTAGTGCAGGAAGCTCATAATGGCGATTAATTTTGAATTTATACAGCAGATGTTTGCTCAGTGCCAAATAAACCTGTTCAATTTACCCCATGTCTTAATGTACCCTATCTATTATTTACATGTGAGCACATGCACCATGGAGAAAAGAAATAGCAAGGGCATGGCAGGGGTATATCAAGACATCTGGTAAGGTGATTGCTTACAAAATCAAAATCCTTGGCTGCAACTCAAGACTGAAAATAATTTAGAAATAAGACCTCTGTGTTTTCCTTTGTCTTCACTACCTTGCCTCTAAGACTTCATACTGTCAGCTCTCAGGTTATCAGTGCAAGTATAGTATATTTTACAATCAAATACATTAAAGGAATGTGGGGCAATACAATTAATTTTATTTTCTTAGTCTAAATATTTTCATTGTCATTGGCACAAACCAAATACTTGGTAGCATTTCTACTAAAATAAATTCTTCATAAATTTAGAACACAATACATTTTAAAGAATTTGATGCAAATCTGTGTTCTCTTCTACTTGGATGATAATTATAATTATAGGTGTTAGTTCAGTCAAGCAATAAAATCTAGTGCTACATATCAGAAACTACAGATGAGTAGTTGGAAATATCACAAATTAATTAATTTTTTATTTTATTATTTCAAATATATTTTTATTGATTTTTTTATATATTTTTATTGATTTAAGAGGAGAAGGGAGAGGGAGAGAGATAGAAACATCAATGATGAAAGAAAATCATTGATCAGCTGCCCACTGGGGATCGAGCCTGCAACCCAGGCATGTGTCCTTGACCAGAATTGAACCTTGGACCCTTCAGTCCGCAGGCCGATGCTCTATCCACTGAGCCAAACAGGCTAGGTCATCACAGAGATTAATTTTTTAAACAAATAAACCTTGAGGGAAGAGTAAAGGGTAGTAAAAAAATAGTATTTCTTCCACCTAATATAATTGTCCCATAATTCCTTCAAAGACCAAATGTCCTTTTTCATACCAGATTACAACATTTAAACTGGAGTGGAGAATGGGACCATTAAGGTTTGAATATAAAATACTGGGTGAAAAAGGCATTTCTGTTTGAATGAGTATAGAGCTGCCATTACACTTACCCTGCGTGTATCCTAGACCTTGGGTATACAGAAAATGGAAAGTTGTATCAACTAAAGATAACCAAAACAGAAAGGAAGAAAAATAAAAACCACAAGGCCCTAATTGTTAAAAATAAATTGACTCAGATTAATGCTGCATTCAAATTGAAGCCTCATCAACCTTCCTTTTAGAATATTGCTGCTTTGAAATATGAATTATCAAAGTAGTTGACCTTAATAGCCAGATTAAGGGGGAAATTGTATATTTTTCATTAAGTTTAATGTCACTAAATTCTTTAAGTGCATATTTTTCTCACAAAGCTTTAGATCCTACAATAGGATTTAGGAGACCTTTCATCAGCATGCCTTAACTCCCTAATGTAAAAAGAAGGGTAGACATACATTTTTAATTCATGGACTTGACCATGCTTTGTTGTTAAGAGAATTAAGATTCTTCCTTACTTTCCCATTTGTTTTGAGTCAACCAGAAAAATGTAATTCAATCAGAAGACGGAATATTACATCATCTTTGAGCAAACCTTTATTAGTTTATCGAGAACAGGAATGGAATGCAATATATCTTAATTTAGTCTAGCCTTTCTAACAGCATGATGATTCTTTAATATATGGTATTTTGGATATTCTAAGTAATAAAATTATATTTCATTGGTGGGGGATTGTGATTAGTTATTTTACTGAAAATTCAATATGCAAACACTTTTGAACTTTTATAACCAATCCAACAAAGGCCGATTTTGACTGTGACATGAAAATTTGTAAAACATGTTTTAATATAATGTAGGTTATGAAAAGTCTTTTTTTATTTCACCAAAGTGCCTAGCTAAAGGCAGATGTGAATCTAGTAAAAAAGTTAATCAGTTTAGCACTGCTGAGGCATTTCATGCTCTGCACTGGGATTTTTTATCTCCCGAAATGGAAGGAGCTCAGTGCTTACTTAGTATGGCAGGAGTGACTACAGAACGGCTTTCCGGATGCAGTTGATGGAGACCTGTACTGTTAGTGGTATTTCCATAGAAATTTAGAAAATAGGAAGCACAATATACATATCTTTCTTTATAAAGCAATTGCCATTCTGTTACTTTTCAAAATTTGATTTTGATAATTCTACCTTAACTCTTCATGAGATGAAAGGTTCAAAATAGTTTTTTGCTCTGTTGCTTAATTAGAAAAAGAAAAAAAAAACTTAGATTTTATATAATGAAACATTTAAATGTTTTATTTAAAAAATGCTTATATTGATGACAGTTGTATTCTGGTCCCATGTCTCAGGACTTTGGAAGTTGTCACTCGATTCCAACAAAATTAAAATGCTGAATAGACTGAAAATCAGCAATTCTTCTGGGATCTGTAGGGTGATGAGGACACAAGATAAACCATGGCCCTCAACACCGGGGAGAAAGTCAGGCAAATTCAGGGGTCCCTGTCCTATCAGAGAAAAGACTCATTAGCAGAAAGAGCCTTGGGGCCTAGTGCTGGAGGAGTAGGAAAACAAAATATAATTGATAAATTCCCAGAAGCTCAATGTGAATAACTCTGAAAGTTAAAAACTCCAAGGTGGACTCATCATGGAGAAGAGGAAGGGAGTGCCACTTGCTGAGATTTGCCTCTGAGAGCTCCACTAGGTTCTTGCAGTAAATATATGAGAAAAATCCCGTCAAGCTTCAGGCAGGGGGAAGGGAAAGGGACTATTTTGAAAGACATCAGAGTACTTTGTTTTTCTTAATAAGGCTTGTCTTCATGGGAACCTAGTTATCTGGAGGCTAATCTGCTAGGGTATTATTGGAGAATTAGAGGCCCACGGGTAGGGTCTCTAGGCCTGGCCGGAGATCAGGGCCAATCGGGGCATTCCGGCTGCTGGCCAGGGCCTTCCTTCCGGCTGCCAACTGGGGCCTTCTTTCCTTTTGTGCTATCTCCTGGTGGTCGGTGCACATCATAGTGAGCAATCAAACTCCCAATTGAACTCCAGAGGGGACACTTTGCATATTAGCCTTTTATGTATATAGATAACATAGGGGAGGGAAATACCCACTCCAACCCAATCTAGCCCTCCTATCCCACCTAAGGGGGAAATAAAAACTGAGAAATGTTTGTGAAGTTCACAGTTCTGAGGCACAGTCCCTATAAGACTGAGATCTAATGATAGGACTATAGAATACTTCCCTTTTCTCCACACCTTTCCACCACATTTCTAAAGGACAATTCCCAATGATTCCTTTTACCTAGTATATCATGTACAGCTAGCAATAAAAAATTACAGGCTTACCAAAATTAAAAAATAAAAATAGGATACAAAGCAAGCAATGGAAGCAAATATGGCAGGTATATTAGAATTATCAGACCAGACACTTAAAAGATCTATGATTACTATAATAGGCTAGGGGCTCTAATAGAGAAAGTAGACAGAATACAAAAAAAGGATGGATAGTGTAAAACACACCTTCACAAATTAAAAAAAAAGAAGAAAAAGAAAAGAAATCATACAATAGCTCCTTTTAGGCCACAATGGAATTAAATAAAAATTAGTAACAGAAAGATAACTAAAAATTCCTAAAATATGTGAATATTAAATAATATACTTTTAAATAACACATGGGTCAAAGAATAAACCTCAAGAGAAATGGAAAAAGAGTTTGAACTAATTGAAAATGAAAAGATTATTATCAAATTTTGTGCGGCACAGCAAAAGGGCAATTTATGGTATTGAATGCATATATTAGAAAATAAGAAATATATTAATCAATAATCTGAGTTTTTACCATAGGAAATAAGAAAAAGAGGGGAAAATTAAATCAAAAATAAGCATAAAAAAATAACCAGAATTAGATCAATAATTACTGTCATTGAAAACAAAAACTCAATAAGTAATTCAATAAAATTAAATTTTGTTGAAAAGTGCTACTAGGTTGATAAGTGTCTAGCTGGACTAATTAAGAATAAAGAGACAAGACACAAATTGTTAATATTAAAAATAAAAAGGGATATATATATATCCTATATACATAACAAGGATAATAAAGGAATATTCTGAACAACTCTATGTCTACAAATTTAATGACCTGGATAAAATGGACAAGATATAAGCTGCCAAAACTCACAGAAGAAGAAATGGGGAATTTGAATAGGTCTATGTCTATTAAATAAATTTAAATGTTAATTAATAACTTTCCTAAAAAGAAAGACCAGGTCCAGATGGGTTCACTAGTGAATTATTTCGAACATTTAAGGAAGAAATGATTCCAGTTGTTTGTAAAATCTCTTCCAGAGGATAGAAACAAAGAGAACACTTTCTTATTTGTTCTATAAGGCCAGAATTATTCAAATACCAAAATCATAAAAGGGATTATAAGAAAAGAAAACTGCAGACAATTTCTCTCATAATCATAGTTACAGAAATCATAATCATAGTTAACAAAATATTGGCAAATTGAATCCAACAGTAAAGAGAATTATACACCATGAAATAGTGTGATTCATTCCAGATATACAAGGCAGGTTCAACATTTGTAAATGAATTAAGGTAATCCGGCATGTTAAAAGGACTATACTAGAAAAATCACATGATCATATCAGTAAATGTAGAAAAAGCATTTGATAAATTCAACAACCATTCACAGCAAAAACTCTTAATCAAGTAGGAATCAAAGGAAACTTTCTCTGAATG
This sequence comes from Myotis daubentonii, assembly GCF_963259705.1. NCBI lineage: Eukaryota > Metazoa > Chordata > Mammalia > Chiroptera > Vespertilionidae > Myotis > Myotis daubentonii. Next base: position 92,302,548 of record NC_081842.1, read on the forward strand.
ATAAAGACTAAAAAACCTACAGGTGATGTTATACTCAATGCTAAGAAACTTGAATCTTCCCCACTAAATCCAGGTAGAAGGCAAAGGTTATCCCTTCTCACCAATACTGTCAACAGTTTTTTCTTTTATTCTATCAAGTAATATTTTATATTAAAATTGGTTAATTTTATTAAATTCATTTTTTACAATAAATTGTTCCCCTTGTATTTTGGAAATGTTATTATTTACACTATTCAGAAAAGGCGTATGTCACAATAGACATGCATTCTTAGTGTGGCTTCTGTCATCCTTTGTGCCTATTAAACTGCACAGCCACAGTTAGGAGGGCCGATGGGCTTCCTCAGCGTTCCTATGGAACCTGAATCCCTATTATGAACTCCGAGGAAGACAAGTAATTGGCCTCCAGTCATTTGTGATGTAAGCAATGGAATTGTGACATACAATTTACATATTTTGAGGCCCTTTCCCCCATACCTTTCTTGAATGTAGATCAATTCACTTGTTCTTATTTTTTATCTTACTTTATACCGAAGAGTTCATTTTAATCTTACATTTAATTTTTTTATACTTAAACTAGAGGCCCAGTGCACAAATTCATGTATGGGTGGGGTCAGCCGATTGGGCCGGGCAAGTTGGGGAGAGGGGCTGCAGGTGGTTGGTGGGTTGGCCCCACCCCCTGCTTGAACTCCCGGTTGAGGGGACAATTTTCATATTAACCTCTTATAATATAGGATACTTTTCTTAAACTGTAAGACAGAATAATGGAGCAAACATTTTGACTTTACTTCTATCCTATTTTGTTAAATTATTAAACATTTGTTTATTGTGCACAGATTTTATTTTTAAATAAATTGTGCTCTTAATCTAAAAAAATGAAAATATCTTCACTTCATATTGAGGAGATGGAAGAGGGACAGTTAAATAGGGAAGGGGTCACGGGAGAGAACGAAGGCAGGGAAGTCCAAGAATAACAAGATATAGCTTGCTGACTAGTTGCTAAGGCAACCCAGCTGGGCAAAATCCCAGCTGGGCAGGAGTTGCTGGGGCAACCCAACTGGGCAGGGAAGAACCAACACCTCTTCACAGAGAGCTTCCTCTACCCTAGACAGAGAGCTTCCTCTATGCGTAGGAGAAGAGTTTCCATGGAAGAACCAATCAGAAGCCAGCAGGGCATATATATACCCCTAAACAGGGTGCTTAGGTGGAAACCTACTTGGGTCCCCTCCCTACTAGAGGAAGTCTGTATATCTCTCAAACTTTGCTTTAGCTTTCGCTTTCCCGTGAACTCATTTTTCAATATTGGTAGACAATGAACTCAGACCCTAACACCACATCCTGGTATCAATATCACTAATTTAATAAGCAATTTATGTATATAAAGTAAAACATGAAACATTCCAACAATACTAGTATCCAATATAGACACTTATGTGTGATGAATTCATCTACTTTAATATAAATGAATTAGGGGTATTATCAACTTAACCTTATTTAAAAAGTGCTGCTCTTGCTGGGTGGCTCAAGTTGGTTGGAGTGTCATCCCACACACCAAAAGGTTGCAGGTTTGATTTGCTGATCAGGAAACATACCTAGGTTGTTCCCAGTCGGGGCACATGAAGAAGGCATCAATGTTTCTATCTCTTAAAAAAATAATTAAAAACATACTCGGGTAAGGATTAAAAACAGCAACAACACAAAAAACAATGCTAAGTAAACATCCTTTCTATATATACAGGGTGTCTCTCTACAATGTATACACACTGTAATAGCTGCTAGCTCAGTTTTGAAAATTAAATGTATTTTAATAAACACTGCCTTTATAATTATTCAAAGTGCGTGTATACATTTTTGGGACACTATATTGTGAACTTCTCTGATTACTTCCTTAGGATAAATTTTTGCAATAAAAATGTTTTTAAAGACTCATAAAGGGATGGATACTACTTAAATATTGAATATATTATTCATTGCCACCTGGAAGGTTGTACCCAATAACCTTATATCAATTACATGTTAGAGTGTTTGTGTTCACAAGAGCATACCAGTATTACATATTTAAAATAATGTGTACAAAAATGGTTTTGTTTTGTATTTATTTGATTGTTAGGAAGAGTCATATTTTTAAATTGCCAGTTACTGGCAAGAATAGTTAAAATGCTAAGGATATTCTTATAATTATATTTTATCTATGTTGCCAAATATTAGTTTTTATTTTATGATTTATTTTTTCCAGCTTTATTGAGATATCATTGACATTATATAAGTGTAAGATATACAATGTGATGATTTCATACACATGTATATTGTGAAATGCTCACCACAATAACGTTACTTAACATATTCTTTACCCTACATAATTTCCATTTTATTATTGTTGTTATAGTGAGAATATTAAAACTCTGCTCTCATAGCAACTTTTCAATATACAGTGTAGCCATAATGTACATTAGATTGCCTGAACTTATACATACTATAACTGGATGTTTGTATCCTTTCACCAGCATCTACACAGTTTTTTTCTGCCCCTAAGTCTGTGGTAACCACCAGTCTTCTTTCTGTTTATGAGTTCAATGTTTTTAGATACCACATATAAATGAGATTATACAGTATTTGTCTTTCTGTGTCTAGCTTATTTCACTGATTATAATGCCCTCAAGTCCATCCATGTTATCACAAATAGTAGGAGTTCCATCTTTTTTTTCTGGCTGAATAATATTAAAGTTATATATATATATATTTGTGTGAGAGAGTGTAGTCATATTTTCTTTATGCATTTCTATCAATGGATATTATTTTCATGTCTTGAGTATTGTGAATTATTCTGCAATTATCTATTCATGTACTTGTTGGGCAATTGTATATCTTTTGGGAAAAAAAAGGGCTATTCATATCCTCTAAAAAAATTTGCTATAAGTGGTAGGAGTTTCTTATATATTTTGGACATTAACTCTTTAATATATAATATATACTATATATTATTTATTCTCTATGAATATTTTCTCTCATTCCAGAGGTTTATTTTTCATTTTGTTGATCTCTTTCTTTTTACTGAGTGGGAGGTTTTTAGTTTAAGGTAGTCCTACTTGTTTTTCTTACTGTTGTTTGTGCTTGTGGTGTCATATCCAAAAATAGCATTGCCATAACCAATGTTAAGCTTTTTCTCTATGTTTTTATTTTTTTTCCATGAGTATTACTGTTTCAGGTCTTACATTTAATTCTCTAATCCATAGCAATTTAAATTTTCTAAGTGGTGCAATATAAAGGAGCAGTTATGTGCTTTTACATACAGTTTGTGCAAAATGATTTATTGACTAGACTATCCTTTCCCCACAGTGTGTTCCTAACACCCTTGTCAAATAGGATTTTTTTTCTATTTCTGTTAAAAATGCCATTGGACGTTTTCAGAGATTGCATTGTGTCTGTAAATTGCATGGGGACTATAGATATTTTAATAATATTAATCCTTCCCTGGGTAATTTGGCTCAGTGGATAGAGAGTTGGCCCCCAGACTGAAGGGTTGCAGTTGCAAGTTCAATTCTGGTCAAGGGCATGCACCTAGGTTGCAGGATCAATCCCAGGCCCCAGCTGGGGATGCATGCAGGAGGCAATCAATCAATGTGTCCCTCTCATATTGATGTTTCACTCTCTCTGTCTCTCCCCTTCCCTTCCAGTCTCTCTAAAAATCAATGGAAAGTATCTTCAGGTGTGGATTAACAAAAAGCAAACAAACAATAATAATAACAATAATTCTTACAATCTATGAACTTGGTGTATTATTCTTATTTGCTTCTTCTTCAATTTCTTTTATCAATGTCTTATAGTTTTCAGTGTACAGATATTTCACCTCCTCAGTTCAATTTATTCCTTATTATTTTACTAGAGGCCCGGTGCACAAAATTGTGCATGGGTAGGGTCCCTAGGCCCAGCTGATTGAGGTCTTCTGGCTGCCCACCAGGGCCTTCTTTTTTCCACACCACCCGCTGGTGATCAGCACATGTCATAGCGAGCAATTGGACACCTGGTCTACTGGTCAAACTCCTGGTCTTTGGATGAAATACCCAAGGGGACACTTTGCATATTAGCTTTTTATATAGAGAGAATAGAGACCCGGTGCACAAAAATTTGTGCACTCGTGGGGGGGGGGGTCCCTCAGCCTGACCAATGCCCTCTTGCAGTCTGGGACCCCTCAAAGGATGTCCACCTGCTGGTTTAGGCCCGCTCCCTGGGGAATCAGGCCCAAGCTGTCAGTCAGACATCCCTCTGGCAGCCCAGCAGCCCTCGTGGGATGTCTACTTGCCAGCAGGGAGCAGACCTAAGCTGCAGTCGGACATCCTTAGTGTTGCTGAGGAGGCAGGAGAAGCTCCCGCCATCACCGCTGTGCTGGCAGCCATCAGCCTGGCTTGTGGCTGAGCAGAGCTCCCCCTGTGGGAGTGTACTGACCACTAGGGGGCAGCTCCTGCATTGATCATCTGCCCCCTGGTGGTCAGTGTGTGTCATAGTGACCAGTCATTCCCAGTCGTTCTGCTGTTAGGTTCAATTTGCATATTACCCTTTCATTATATAGAATAGAGGCCTGGTGCACGGGTGGGGACTGACTAGATTGCCCTGAAGGGTGTCCTGGATCAGGGTGGGGGGCCCGCTGGGCTGCCTGGCCAGCCTGGGTGAGGGGCTGATGGCTGTTTTCAGACTGACCAAGCCCCCTGGTGACCGAAGCTCCCAGCCTTTCCTTTTTTTATTTTTTTTATCCTCTCCAGCTCTGTGGCCATGGTGACTGGAAGCAGGTATTTGGGGTTTCTTTACCTTCTGTAATTGAAACTTTGTTGCCTTGAGAGGAGGCAGCCGCCGCTGGGAAGCTTGGCTTCTTCCATCGCTGGGGCAACAAGCCTCGTACTTGCTCTATCTCTGTGGCTGCTGGCCACCATCTTGGTTGGGTTAATTTACATATAGTCACTCTGATTGGCTGGTGGGCATGGATTAGGGGTGTAGAGAAGGTACAGTCAATTTGCATGTTTGTCTATTATTAGATAAGGTTATTTTTGATACTATTGGAAATGGTTTTCTTTAAGTATTTTTAAAAATATATTTTTATTGATATCGGAGAAGAAGGGAGAGGGAGAGAGAGCTAGAAACATCAATGATGAGAGAGAATCATTTATCAGCTACCTCTTGCACATCCCACACTGGGGATCAAGCCTGCAACCTGGGCATGTGCCTTGACAGGGAATGGAACAGTGACCTCCTGGTTCGTAGGTCAAAGCTCAACCACTGAGCCCTGCAGGCCAGGCTGTTTGAGTATTTTTTTATACAGTTCATCACTAGCATATAAAAACAAAACTGATTTTTGCATATTGATTTTGTATCCTTCAACTTTACTGATTTTGCTGATCACTTCTAACAGTTTTTTTGGTGGAGTTTTTAGGACTTTTTATGTGTAAAATCATGTTATCTGTAATCAGATTATTTAGTTTCTGCCTTTATGATTTGAATGCATTTTATTTCTTTTTCTTGCCTAAGTACTCTATCTAGGACTTCCAATACTATGTTGAATAGAAATGGTATGAATAAGAACCTTTGTCTTGTTCCTGATCTTGGAGAAAAAAATTTCAACTTTTCACCATGGAATATGATGCTAACTGTGGGGTTATTATATATTGCCTTTAATATGTTAAGGTAAATCCCTTCCCAACCTAATCTGTCCAGCATTTTTATCAGAAAAGGATGTTGGCCAGAACTGGTTTGGCTCAGTGGATAGAGCGTCGGCCTGCAGACTGAAAGGTCCCAGGTTCGATTCTGGTCAAGAGCATGTACCTGGGTTGCGGGCACATCCCCAGTAGGAGATGTGCAGGAGGCAGCTGATCAATGTTTCTAACTCTCTATCTCTCTCCCTTCCTCTCTGTAAAAAATCAATAAAATATATTTAAAAAAAAAAAGAAAAAAGAAAAGGATGTTGGATGTTGTCAAATTTTTTTTCTGCATCTATTTAGGTGATCACATGGTTCTTATCCTTTGGTCTGTAACCATGGATGTATTACATTTATTAATTTGCATATGTTGAGCCATCCTTGCATCTCAGGTTTTATTTCCATTTGATCATAGTAGGCGATCCTTTCAATGTGCTTTTAAATTTGGTTTGCTAGTACTCTGTTGAGGATTTTTGTATCTATTTATCAGGAATATTGACCTTTAATTTTCTTTTCTTGCAATGTCTTTAACTGGCTTTTGTATGAGGGTAATGCTGGCCTCATAAAATGAGTCCAGGAGTTTTTTTCCTCTTCAATATTTTTGAAGTATTTGAAAAGGATGGGCATTAATTTTTTTCTACAAGTGTTGGAAAATTCACATGTGAAGCTATCTTGTCTTGAGTTTTCTTTGTTGGGATATATTTTCCATTACTGCTTTAATCTCCTTCCTTCTAATTGGCCTGTCCTTATTTTTTATTACTTCATGATTCAGTTTTGTATGTTTGTAGGGATTTTTCCATTTCTTCTACGTTGTCCCATTCTTTGGTGTATATTTTTAATAATAGTTCCTTCTAATCCTTTGTATTTTGGTGATATCAGTTGTAATGTATTTATTTCTTCTCTTTCATTTACAGTTTTATGTATTTGAGTCCTTATTTCTCTTGGTTAATCTAAAGATTTGTCAATTTTGTGTATCTTTCCAAAAAACAACTCTTAGTTTTGTTGATCATTTCTAGTTTCTATTTTATTTATCTCATCTCTAATATTTATTATGTTCTTCCTTCTGATAAGTTTGGGCTTAGTTTATTCTTTGTCTAGCTTATTGAAGTATTGAGTTGTTTATTTGTGGTCTTTACTGTTTCATAATTTAGGCATTTATTACTATAACATTTTCTCTTAGAACTGTTTTTGCTGCATCTTATAAATTTTGGCATGTTGTGTTTCCATTTTTATTTGTTTCAAGGTATTTTTTCTTTCCCTTTTGATTCCTTTGGCCCATTACTTTCTCAGGAATGTATTGTGTAATGATCACATTATGTGCATTTTTCCATTTTTCTCCTGATATTGATTTCTAGTTTCAGATCATTATTGTCAGAAAAGGTAGGTGATATAATTGCAGTCTTAACTTTTTAAGATTTGTGTTTGGGCCCAATGTATGATCTATCCTGGAGAATGTTTTGTGTGCGCTTTAGAAGAATGTGCTGCTGCTGGAAGGAATGTCAGTTAGGTCTATTTGGTCTATGGTGTTATTTTAAATCTGCTCTTTATTGTTTTCCTGTCTGAATATTATCCAGAAAGTAGAAATTTAAAGTGTCTTACTTTTATTGCTATATTTTTCTTCCTCCCATTCTGTTCTTACTTGCTTAATATATTTAGGTGCTCTGATGGTGAGTGCATATATATTGACAATTTGTATAGCCTCTTGATGATTGACCCCTTTATAATTACTTCTTTATCACTGTGATTTTCACTGACAATTTATTTTGTCTGATACAAGTATAGTAACTCCTGCTCTCTTTTAGTTACCATTTAAGCGGAATATCTTTTTCCATGCCTTTACTTCCAGCTGATGTGTATCTTTAGCATCCAAGTGAGTTTCTGGTAGGTAGCATATTGTTGGATCCTGCTTTTAAAAAAGGTTTTTCAGCAACTCTGTGATTTGATTGTATATTTTAATCTATTTATTATTATAGCACATTGATTGGTAGAGAAATATCATTGCCCTGTTTAAGTTGTTTTTGATTTTTTTAATTCATTTCTTTGTTTCATTTTCTTTTGCTATCTTATTTTGTGATTAGTTGATTTTTTGTGTAGTGGAATACTTTTATTATTTTCTCTTGCTCTTTGGATATCTACTCTAGGTTTCTTCTTTGTGGTTGCCATGTGTTTTGCTGGGAGCCGGTCCATCCTTGCTGTTTCAAGGGACCTGGCATATATGGCATACGGTTCTTAATATGTTTGCTCACTTTCTTGGCGCTGTGTTTCAACCAAGGTCACCTCTCTGAGAAAGGTTGTTTCCCCAGGTAGGGATTTTCCCCTGAAGTTAGGGAGGGAATAAAACCTCTTAACTGAGTGCCAGGCGGGTAATTAATCACTTTAACTACGAACAATCACGCTTAAGCTACATAATCTTTACTCCCTGGAATGGAGATAAGAAACGCCCTAACCTTTGGAATAAAGATTGATAGGATTGGAAGCAACTGGTATAAATACAGATGTAACAAGACAACAGGACACAGAACTTAGATGAAGATCCTAGAGACAGAACCTACACAGAACGTTCTCTAGAGACAGAAGAACTTCGCTGGAGAGAACATGGCAAAAGATCCTGGACAGAAACTGGCCTCAGAACCTAGAGACAGAACCTAGCGAGAGAACATGGCAAAAGATCCTGGACTGAACCTGACTACAGAAATTGTCAAGAGAACCTGACTAGCACCTGGTGACTGAACCTGGCTGGAGAACCTGGACAGAACCTGGCTGGAGAACCTAGCGAGGGAGCATGGCTACAGAACCTGGCTGGAGAACCTGGAGAACCTAGCAAGAGAACATGGATACAGAACCTGGCTGGAGATCCAAAGCAGAACCTCTCTGGAGATCCAGACCAGAACTTGGCTGGAGATCCTGGCTGGAGATCCTAGCTGGAGATCCTGGCTAGGCTGCTGATCAACTGAACACTGTCTCCGTGTCCTTCCTTCTTCGCCGACTCCGTCTACACCTTTGGGGACCCTTGGACCTGCTGGGGTGGGACCCCGGAAGTGTTTTATATTAAATATCTTATAACAGTCTGATTTCTGCTAATTGCAACTTAATTTCAATTGCACATAAAATCTTTACACTTTTGTTTTCCTATATTTTATACTTTTATGTCACACTTTACATACTTTTCTACCATGTGTCTGTAAATAAATTATTTCACCTTTAGTTATTTTTAATATGTTTTATATTTTAACCCATATACTAGAATAAAGATGATTTATGCAGCACTATTACAGTATTAGAATATTATGAATATATTATGAATATATATTTACCTTTACCAGTGAGTTTTATACTTACATTTGTTTTTTTAAATAAATCTTTATTGTTGAAAGTATTACATATGCCCCTTGTCCCCCCCATTGCCCTCTCCCACCCACCTCCCCCCAAGCCTTCACCACCCTACTGTCTGTGTCTATGAGTTATGCATATATGCATATGAGTTTATTGGTTGGTCTCTTCCCCCTTCCATCCTCCCCTGCCTTCCCTCTGAGGTTTGACAGTTTGTTCAATGTTTCTATGTCTCTGGGTTTTGATTTCACTCACATGTGGAATCTAATAAACAACATAAACTGATGTACATTTGTTTTTATATTGTTACTTAGCACCCCTTCATTTCAACCTGAAGTCTCTCTAGCATTTCTTGTAAGGCAAGTCTAGTAATAATAAACTCCTTCAACTTTTAGATTTTTTTCTGGAATATTTTTAACTATCCATAATTTCTTTGTATTTATTGATTTTAATGAATTTATTGAGGTGACACTGGTTAAGAAAATTATACAGGTTTCAAATGCACAATACTATAGCACATCATCTGTACACTGTATTGTGTGTTCACCACACCAAGACAAGTCTACATCCATCACCATTTATCCTCCCTACATCTTCCTCCATATCCTCCCCTCCCCAGTCCCACAGCTTTGATATATACACTGAGTGGCCAGATTATTATGACCACCTGACGTTTGTAGGCAAATTAGCTATAATTTCATGCTGAAGTTGCTAGAGGGCCAGCCCATTATAAATAGAAAAGCAGGTTGTTTACCATAACAATAGAAGTGATTTTTCCTGAAGATATGGGTAAACAACGCATTTAACAGCCTTTGAACGTGGGATATATAAATATATATATATACTGAATGGCCAGATTATTATGACCACCCCATCAGTACTTCGTTGGGCCACCTTTTGCCTTCAATACTGTGGCAATTCTTCTTGGCATTGACTCCACGAGATGCTGAAAGGTGATGCGAGCAATCTGACACCATGCCTGATGAATAGCACTGTCCAGTTCTGTGCGATTTGATGGTTGTGGAAGCAGCTGCCTGATTGCTGTTTTAACTTCATCCCACAAATGCTCAATTGGATTGAGACCTGGTGATTGTGGGGGCCACCTAAGCAAAGTAAAGTCTCCCTCATGTTCTTGAAACCACTCCTGCACAATAGAGCACCGTGGCATGGCACATTGTCTTATTGGAAGAAGCCATCTCCATTGGGATACACCATCAACATGATAGGATGCACCTGATCAGCAATGATTCTTAGGTATGTTGTGCTATTCAGATGTTGTTCCACATGAATTAAAGGGCCCAAATCATGCCAGGAAAACATGCCCCAAACCATAACACTGCCCCAGCCAGCTTGAAGGGTTGTACTCATGCACGTGGAAGGCATGCTTTCATGCTGTTTCTGCCCAATTCTCACTCTGCCATCTGCATGATGCAACTGGAAACGTGATTCATTGGAACACATGACTTTTTTCCAATGCTCGACTGTCCAATCCTTGTGTTCCTGTGCGAATTGGAGACGTTCTATCTTGGTAACTGCAGACAGAAAAGGTGTTCGAATAGACCTTCGGCTTCCATATCCCATACGATGCAGTGTATGGCTAATTTGCCTGCAAACGTCAGGTGGCCATAATAATCTGGCCACTCATGTTCAAATATATCCCATGTTCAAAGACTGTTAAATCGCATTGTTTACCCATATCTTCAGAAAAAAATCACTTCTACTGTTGTGGTAAACAACCTGCTTCCCTATTTATAACGGTCTGGCCCTCTAGCAACTTCCGCGCGAAATTATAGCTAATTTGCCTACAGACGTCAGGTGGTCATAATAATCTGGCCACTCAGTCATATATATACATATCCTCACTTGAGGACATGGTTAGAGAAAGGAAGGGAGGGAGAGAGAGAGAGAGAGAGAGAGAGAGAGAGAGAGAGAGAGAGAGAGAGAGACATGAGAGGGAAACTTTGATCGTTTGCCTTGTTTACGTGCCTGGGAATTGATCAGGCAGCCTTGCTGTGCACTGGAAGTCACTCTAGCAACTGAGTCACTTCAGCAGGGCTGGCTATGATATTCTTGTTGGGCCGTTTATGTCTTTGAGCACTAAATATATCATCCCTCTCTCTCCTGGAATGTAAGGTTTTCACTGAGAAATTTCCCGGTAAGAATATGGAAGCTCCTCAGTGTTTACAAGTTTCTTTTCTTTCCTTTAAAAACTTTGTCTTTGACCTTTGACAATTTGATTATAGTGTATCTCAGGAATATCTTCATTAGGCTCATTTGCTTTCAGCCCTTTGAGCATCACATATCTGGGTGTTCATAACCTCTCACTATTGGGAATTTTTAGCTATTATTTTTTTTATATATAAACTTTGTGACCCTCTTTATTTTACTGGGGCTTTCATTATGTGTATTATAGTTCACTTGATAGTGTCCTATAGGTTCTGTGTGCGTCACTTTTTAATTTTTTTTATTCCTCTAAATGGCTAATTGCAAATTACTTGCAATTAGGTTCACTGATTTCTTCTTCCACATAATCATGCCAGATGTTGAAGCTCTCTGTTGAATTCTTCAGTTCTGTCAATGTGTCTTTCAGTTTCAGAACTTCTCTTTGGCTATTTTTGTATGACTATATTTCTTTAGGGTTTGTTGCTAGAATTTATTACTTCCTTTCGTGGTATCATGTTTGCCTGATTCTTTGTGTTCTGTGAACCCTGGGTTGATGTCTGAACAGACACTCCTTCTAGTCTTTATAGACTGGTTTCAGCAGGTAAAAACCTCTACCAGGTCCCTGGACTGTTAGTATTATTTCCAGATCATAGTTGAGCAGGTTAGAGCTGGATCATATAGTTGGTGGCCCACAGTGGATTCTGTAGTTGGGGCCCTGTTACCAGGGGCTTGGGTAAGTCTGGATGATTTTTGAGGGGATAGGGCTACTTCCAGAATCATGGTCAGTAGGGCTGGTATCCAGACCAGGATCTGCTTCAGGGTATGCAGATGGTGGGTCTCTTACTAGCTGTGCAGATGGGTGTGTCTCTTTCCTGGTCTCAGGGAGGGCATGTTAAAGGTCACTAACAGGTCCCTGGATGGATAGGATTTCTTGCTTGGCTAACAACTGAAACACTCCAGAAATCATTTTGATTATATCTCCTTTTAAATTTTTTTTGACGAATTTCTCCTCTTTTGAAATGTTTTGTTTTACCTTTTATAAGATTCCAGTTTGTTACTTTTCTGTGAATTGGGAATATGATGAAGAGTGCCTCTCTTCCTTTTTGCCTTTGAATGAATTAATTTTTTTTAAATTTTTATTTTACCTCAACTATACTATTATTATTATACCTATTTTTAAATATTTTAGTTTTTCTAGAGTTCACAATACTCAAATTTGATTAATCACAGTTTATTTTTAAATAATTTTATACTATTTTACATGTAGTGGGATAGCCTTAATATAGTATATTCTCAATTCATCCCTTACATATTTTGCAATATTTTTCCCTATATTTGAAGTGATTTACTACTATATTTTTAGTGAGTTAATAATCATATGGCCTTTAAATCTATAAAAGTATGCCTTTTATATTTACCATCTTTTTAACTACTTTGGAAAGCTTGAGTTCATTGAGTGGATACCAGTTTCTACTTGGTGTCATATTTCTTCTGTTTGGAGAACTTCCTCTAACATTTCTTGTATTTTTCACAACTGTGCTATATTTTCTTTTTTGTTCATGCATATTGTTTACTTTTTAAAATTAGTTCTTTTAACATATTCATCATAGTTATTTTAAACTCCTCATCTGGTAGTTCAAATATCTAGGGCCCATTTTAAGTCAGCTCTGTTGCTTACTTGATTCTTTCAAATGGGTTTTAGGTAGTGGGTTTTGTGCGTGTGTGTGTGCGTGTGTGTGTGTGTGCACGCGTGCGTGCGTTCGTGTGCGTGCGTGTGTGTGTGTGTGTGTGTGTGTGTGTGTGTGTGTGTAGTGTGAACACCTTAGTTGAGAGACTTTTCGCATATGTAGGGCAGTAGAGACTGAGGTACCCAGTATTTATGCCTAGAAATTGTCATGTCCCTTCTTCTAGATCTTTATTTTGAAGAGCTTCCTAGTCAGTCAGGGGAGTTTTCATTTGTCCTGTATCCTGGTCTAGACTCAGTCTTAGGCATGTTAGTATCTCTGAGTAACATGGGTCTTTGTCAATGATCTGTCCCTTGTGCAATGCTGGAATGTCACTAATCATCTGGGCTCAGGGCAACTGACTGCCTCTGCTTTCTGATATCACTCCCTCCATGTTACCCTTCTCTCAGCAACAAGTGTTTTAATCTGTGTCCAAAAAGAGAAAGGGCTTACAATTCATTCCCCTCTAGGGGATTAAGAGGTTTTTGTTGTTTGTTTGTTTGTTTGTTTGTTTTGTTTTCAGGATGAAAGGTGTGAGCCCAGCTCCTGTAATTTCTACACAAGCTGCACTTTCCTTTCCCAGATCTGTACCACTGAGCGATATTGCCCTCTGTATTTCTTATGAGTATCTAATGAAAGTTCATAAAGTAGAATCTAAGAGTGGTGCAAATTCCCCTTGTGCCTGTGGCTCACTGGGGTCCTAAGCTCTCATGAAAGACAACATTTAGCCTTTAGCAATTAATGAAAATTTAATCCTAATATTTATTTAGTTACATTGCATCACAGTTGTGCTGGTTTTCTCATCTGAGCAAAGACAGGTCTATCTAAGGCTAGTTGAGTATCTCAGAACCTTAACTGTATGATTAGTTCAAGGAAAGTCTTTATTTTGATATTATCTGGCTCTTTCTGGTTGCTAAATTTGAAGGAACACTCTTTTTTTTCTGCTTTCTACATCTTAAGAGTAAGTGAGAAGTAACCTTTTAGATAAATTTTAATGTCCTTAATTGCAGTTTGCAGATGGCATACATTTGTCATTTGAACTTTGGAGGAACATTTGGAAACATAAGTGTCTTTTCAGGACACAAGAAATAACTGGCATTTACTTAAGGAAGCAGACAATATAAAATCACTCCCAAGGATAATTTTGGTTTGCCTTTATACAGAACCCCCAAAATGACTTTCACAGTCTACACAGCTTGCACCTCAGGTAAACTTAATATCTTCAGAGCCAACGTTCATTTGAATGTTCATCAGTGCCAACATCCAAGAAAAGTTTCAATTGGAAATCATAGCATGTTATAGTAGGAAGCAAAACCAGCATTTCTATTTGAGTCCCACTTCTACCAGTTATTAAAAGGCAGACCTCCTAACTTTTCTCATGCCCAGAAAAAATAGACAATAATGTGTATTTCCAGAGGTATTGAAAATATAACAATTTAACATATGCCCCAGCACCACATAAGGTAAAGCCCTATAAAATGTAAAATGGTATTATTCTTTTCATTTTAATATATTGTTATTGTTGATAGAATTACAGATATCTCCCATTTACCACCTTCAAGCCCCCTGCTTCCCCTACCACCTCAGGTCTTTACTACCCTATTGCCTGTGTCCATGAGTTATGCATATAAGTATATAGGTTCTTTGGTTTCTCTCTTTTCGTCCCTCCAACCCCACATTGAGGTATGTCAGTCTGTTCCATTGCCTCTATGTTTTGGGTTAAAATGGTATTTTTCTTACATAAGATATTCAGAAAATTTTATTCACAAACCTATTTCACAGGAACAAAAATGTAAAACATGTAAGATAAGAATGTTAGCTGAATCTTTTATTATTAAACAGTTCAAATTATAGCACTAGTTAAGGCCTTGATGTTGAATATTTCATCCACAAAAATTTCTAGTATTTCTAGTCTAATCATATTTTTAGACATAGAGAAAAATTGACCTATAGAACTGTGGCATCAAAGAGAAACTTTCTAACCTATACCAATATTTCAAAAAGGAGAATTATTTAAAGTATACAAAACTAATTTATCTTGTTTATACTGGGAATTAGTATGTGTATTACAGGTATTTAAAAGCAACATTGACACCTGGGAGATTCAATGTTGCAATGTAAACAAAGGTGAGACTATGGTTAAAGGAACCACCAAGTGATGATGAACTACCAGAGACCATTAAATAGGGTACTCTTTAACATACCCTGTGTCTGAAGAGGCAAAAAGAGGAAGCAATAATCTGTATCTGCTAAGATTGTAAAAGAGCTCCTCATGTCTCACTTGTTTTGAAAATAGTAGTTAATAATGAGAACCCTGTTTATTAAAACTTATAAACTGAATCTTATAAAATCTGTGCTTAACAAGAAATGTGTTTTTGAAAATAATTATGTGGAGTATTGACTGGATTATTCATCTGGGTTTCTAATGTATTCCACTAAAGAGAAAAAACAGGACTGTAGGGTGGGAATAATGATGACTGTATTCACCAGCAGTAGTTGGACTATACTTGATATGGTGGATGCCCCTTAAAAAATCTGGCTATAAATGTATATAGCTAAAAATATAATTTTAGAGTAGAGCTTTCTACAAGCAAGATACAGAATATTATTTTATGAATTACAGAATAGAATGGGTTGACAAGATCATCATTTGAAGTGACTACTTCTTACAGGTAGCAAAAAATATATCATCAGTTTGAAGAAATCATAAATTACCAGTTTCTAATACAATTTGAAGTGAATATAAAAAATACTGTAAGGCTTTCATGAAGTATGTACTTTATTTTTTCAATTTTTATTTATTTCAGAGAGGAAGAAAGAGGGAGAGAGATATAGGAACATCAATGATGAGAGAGAATCATTGATTGGCTGCCTCCTGCACACCCCCCACTGGGGATTGAGCCCGCAACATGGGCATATGTCATGATTGGAAATTGAACTGTGACCCCTTAGTTTATATGTCAACACTCAACCACTTAGCCACACCAGCCAGGCATGAAGTATATAACTTTAAACAGGAAGGAAAAGAGATAAATACCTTCAATCACAACATTAACTCATTTTAATGCAATAAAGAAGTTTAAGAAATTTTGTTTCACCATTACTCTATTATAACTCAGAATTTCTATTTATATCTTTAAACAAAGGTGACAAAAAGTGAAACTTTTTAAAAAGTAAACTATAATTGTATCTAATTTTAATGAACTATGTGAACAGGGTTTAGTGCCCAGAGATTACTTGATTATGTCTCTTTATTTATGATAAAGCCTCACAATGCAGAAACTAAGCCCTCTGATGTTCTATAAGGGACATACTTAAGGTAACTTAGCCTCTGTAATTGTGTTTGAGGTTTTAGGACACCTTTGGTGATCTGTTTCCAAGAATATTTGATGAAATAAATATGATTTAATGTCTCTAAGAATATTCCTGAAATATATAATTTATTTATATCTTCAGAAACACTTAGTTTAAAGTCTACCCATTAGGGAAATATCTATCCTATCTAATAATAGATAAACATGGTAATTGACCGTACCTTTGCTACACTTCCCATAGGCTAACCAGTGCAATATGCAAATTAACTGCCAAGAAAGATGGCGGCTAATTTGCATACTCCAGGCAGGGCGGGACAGCACCAGCCACCAGCTGCCAGCCACCAGTGTAGGCCAGCCCCAGAAGCCGCCTGATATGGTAGTAACTCTATCAGTAAGCACTCTGAAAGTCAGTGGCATAAATGCACCAATTAAAAGACAGATTATGAGGGTGAATCAAAAACAAAACCCAATTTAAATATAAAGACACATATAGATTAAAAGTAAATGAATTTAGCTGCAGCCTTTTTTCACTCAGTGGATAGAGCATTAGCCCATGGACTGAAGGGTCTCAGGTTCGATTCCAGTCAACGGCATGTACCTCAGTTGCTGGCTTGATCCCCAGTCCCTATCA
This sequence comes from Myotis daubentonii, assembly GCF_963259705.1. NCBI lineage: Eukaryota > Metazoa > Chordata > Mammalia > Chiroptera > Vespertilionidae > Myotis > Myotis daubentonii. Next base: position 92,319,391 of record NC_081842.1, read on the forward strand.
AAGCATGTGAAGGAGGCAACCAATCAATGTGTCTCTCCCTTTCCCTTCACTCTCTAAAATTCAATGGAAAAATATCCTTGGGTGAAGATTAACAAAAACAAAGTAAATGGATTAAGTAACATTAAAAAGATTATAAGAAAAATATATTCAAATTTTGTTAGTTGTAGAATGGTTATGTTTAAATTATTAACACCTAAGAAATTGGGTGAAGGGTACATATAATATGCTGTAGTATTTTATAGTTTTTTTACATGTATGAGATTATTTCAAATTAAAATATTAAAAATTAATAAAATATTAATTGAAATGTATCTGCATTACATGAAAAATCTCCTAATTGCTTCTAGCATAACTTATTAAGTTGTGCTAAAATTTACAAGGGTTCAATTAAAAAATATCTTAATTCTAAATGATATAATAGAAAATATATAATAGTGCAGTTATAAGCACTTATCTGAAAATAAAAATTTAAAGAAGTGAATTTAAAGAAGGGATTAGCCAAAGACAATATATGCACAACCCATGGACACAGACAACAGTATGGTGATGGCCAGAGAGAAGTGGGGGGCAAGAGCTGGGTAAAGGGGGCAAAAGGGGGGAAATAGGGACATCCTATGTCTATACTGATAAGAGAGAAAAATGGTAATTGGCATACGATGATACCCTTTTCATTGGCTAATCAGGGCTATATGCAAATTAACTGCCAACTAAGATTGGCAGTTAACTGCCAACTAAGATTGGCAGTTAACTGACAACTAAGATTGGCAGTTAACTGCCAACAAGATGGCAGTTAATTTGCATACGTAGACACAATGCAGGGAGGCGAAAGGGAAAGCAGGAAGAAGCCCCCTGCCACTGACAATGATTGGAAACCCAGGGGGAAGCTAAGAGCTGGGGGGCAGGGCAAAGGCAGCCCTGGGGCCGCCTTTGCCCTGCCCCCCAGCCATGATCAGAGAATCAGGTGCCTTTGCCGCCCTGGCCAGTGATAGCAGGAAGTAGGGGTGGAGCCAGCGATGGGAGCTGGGCACGGTCGAAGCTGGCAGTCCCAGGAGCTAGGGGTCCCTTGCCTGGGCCTAAAGCGAAGCCCACGATCGCGGGGCCGCTGCAGCTGTGGGTCCCCGCTGCCCGGGCCGGACACCTCAGCCAGATGCGTCAGGCCTGGGCAAGGGGCTGATCCTGCGATTGGAGGGTGATAGGGGTCAAAGCCTGAGGGCTTCCCAGTATGTGAGAGGGGGCAGGCTGGGCTGAGACCCCTAGTAATAATAATAAAAGGCTAATATGCACATTGACTGAACTGCAGAATGGCTGGTTGCTATGATGCACACTGACCACAAGGGGGCAGACGCTCAATGCAGGAGCTGCCCCCTGGGTGGTCAGTGCACTTCCATATGGGGAGTGCCACTCAACCAGAATCTGGCTCATGGCTGGCCAGCGCAGTGGTGGTGGCAGGAGCCTCTCCCACCTCCATGGCAGCACTAAGAATGTCCAACTAACAGTTTAGACCCGATCCCTTGGGGGCCTAAGCCTTTAGTCAGACATCCCCCGAGGGCTCCCTGGCTGCCAGAAGGATTTTTGATTGCAAGCTTAGGCCTGATCCCTTGGGGAGTGGGCCTAAGTCGACAGGTGGACATCCCCCAAGGGGTCCTGGACTGTGACTGGGCGCAGGCTGGTCTGAGGGACACCCCCCCCCCCCGAGTGCACACATTTTTGTGCACCAGGCCTCTAGTATATATATAAAACCCTAATATGCAAATAGACTGAATGGCAGAACAACCAAACAACTGGTCGCTATGACCACCAGGGGGCGGGCGCAGAACATGGTGGGCTAGCAGGCCGCAGAGTGCGGAACATGGTGGGAGTCAGTGGCACCAGGATAGTGGAGCAGGTGAGTGAGGGCAGCAGACCAAGGCAGGGCGCTGGTCGCTGTCATCAGGGGGCGCCTCTGGTGGTTACTGAAAATGCTTTGTTCCTGCATGCCGTGGTCCTTCCTGGTACTCGCACTCACTGCCAGCGCTGGTCTCAATCACTCGGCACCTTCAGTGAGTGTGAGTAGTGGCTGCCAGCCCCATTCGACCCTGAGGGCTTCTCTACCTCCTGCTGCCCTGAGGGGTAATTGGGGCAGCAGCCACCGCTCACACCCACTGAAGGTGCCAGCCTCGCTCACACCCACTGCTGGCACTGGCCCCAATTGTTCCATGCTGTCAGCAGGTGTGAATGGGGCTGGCACTGTCAGGGGGTGGGAGCGGTGGTGGTGGGATTGAGGCTGCCTACAGACAGGGGACCAGGGGCCATGGCAGGAGGGGCCAGGTGGGATGCGGATGATGGGCCAAATCTCATCCCTGTGCCCACCACAGCCTTATGGCCCACAGTTCCTTTCAAGGTGCACAAATTTATGCACTGGGCTCCTAGTATATACATATTTTAAAAGCTCATTAGCTATAGTACAAGTGAGAAGACATAAAGCAATTGAAATAAATATTTAGTTCAGTTCACCTATAAGTAGAAAAAAGTTTCAAACATATTATCTATCTACTAAAGGCCCGATACATGAAATTTGTGCAAGAGTAGGCCTTCCTTCCCCTGGCTGCCAGCACCGGCTTCCCTCTGGCACCCGGGACCCAGGCTTCCATTGCAGCCCCGGCTTTGTCAGGAAGGTTGTCTGGAAGGACATCCAGAAGGACGTCCAGTCTAATATAGCATATTACGCTTTTATTATTATCGATATCTCTATCTCTATCTAATCTATACCTATATCTATAATCTATCCATATATCTATGTATATTTATATTTATTTCTGAGAAGAAGGGACAGGGAGAGAGAGATAGAAACATCAACGTTGAGAGAGAATCATTAATCTGCTGCCTCCTAAACCCCCCTTCTCCCCACTGGGATAGAGTCCACAGCCTGGGCATGTGCCCTTGACCAGAATCGGGACCTTTCAGTCAGCAGGCCAACACTCTGTCCACTGAGCCAAACTGGTTAGAGCTCAGGCATATTCTTAAATGCTCCTGGTGTGATAACAATAACACGTTCAATTATATTATCTAATTTTTATTCCTGCATACCTAAGTAGGAACAGGATTTGAATTAATTGTCCATAGATTTTTCTGTTGGCTCTAGAATGGAAATCCTTTACAAATCAGTCCCAAAAGATTCAAAACCACTATTAAAACTTCATAATTATTATTTGCTTGAATATGCCAAAAATAGAAAATTATAGTTTTTTTCATATAATAAATATTTGCTTATTGAGTCCACTCTCCTCATTCTTTTTTAAAAATATACTTTTATTGACTTCAAAGGGGAAGAAAGAGAGAGAGATAGAAACATCAATGATGAGAGAGAAGAATCACTGATCAGCTGCTTCCTGCACACCCCCTACTGGGGACCAAGCCCACAATCTGGGCATGTGCCCTGCCCTGGAATCAAACAGTGACCTCCTGGTTCATAGGTCAACACTCAACCACGGAGCAACACCTGCCAGGCCAGGGGCCTCATTCTTTTTATCTCATGGTTTTTCTCTGAGGAAACTCAAGAGGTGAAAAAAATTTATAATTTCTCCTTTTCATTTTTATTGTAATACTAGAGGCCCGGTGGACAAAAATTTGTGCACTTGGGTGGGTCCCTCAGCCCACCCTGTGCCCTCTCGCAATCTGGGGCCCCTTGGGGGCCCCTTCCCCTGGCTGCTGGCACCAGTTTTCCTCCGGTGCCCGGAACCCAGGCCTTCGCTCTTCGCTGGGAGGGGCCCACACGGTGGGCGAGGGGCTTAGCTCTTTTAAAAATACTTCTGAATGTTTGGTAAATAACCCTGTAGGAATCTACTTTCTGAAACATGCTGGTTGTTAAGGGCTGATTTGGGTAATCAACAAAATGTATGTTAAAATCCTAATCCCCAGAACCTCAGAATGTACCTGTATATGGAGATAAGATCTTTAAAGAGGGGGTTACATTAAATTGTGGCAGTTCCAGTGGGACCCTTAGCCCATCTCACTGAAGTCCTTATAAGAAGAGGAATGTTGGGGTCCAGCCCCAGCAGGTCCAGGGGTTCCCAAAGAAGGAATGACACAGAGGCAGCATTCAGGTTATCATCATAGCCAGGTTCTCTTTTTATTGTCCTGTTACATCTATATTTATACTATTTTTATACTATTTGATCCTATAAACATGCCTCTATAAGCTTTTTTTTTTTTTTTTTTTTGCATCGGGTCCATTTATTGGGGGGTCAGTCAAAGGGGGAGCTGGCTAGGGTGGGGTAGGGCAGCAGCTTGTCTGGCCCCCAAGAAACCCAACTTAAGTCCAGAGCCTCGAGGGCTTAGAAGCCAAAGTCTTCCTCCACCTTTATCTGCACGGGGGCCAGCTCCGGAGTCAGCAGGACTCCTGCCCAGTGCCCTTCCTATGGCACTCGCCGCCTCTTCCAACTGCTGGGCCCCTCGCCAGGGGCCGGGCTGCTGGCTTCTGTGGGCGCTGGCGTCCTCCTGCGCGGGGACAGCCTCTCTTTCTCTGGAGGCTCGTTCTCAGCGTTGCCTGGGTTGGGGGCGTCTCTGCCCTGGCTGCCCTCGTCCTCCAGTAAGATGGTGAACTGGCTGGCCCGGTAGTTGTCACCGTAGGAGTCCAGCACCTTCATGAGGAACCTCCGCTCCTGCTGGAGTCTCCATGTTATCCTCTATATCTGATGGAGCCTGTTCAGGACCCGCTCCTTCGCCTGCTCAATCTCCCTGCAGCGCCGATCCATCGCCTGGTACTTCCTGCGATTGAGTTCCTGTTGGTGCCGCCCTTGCTGGCCTCAGGCTGCCTTCTCCTCTTCGTCTCGCTCCTGGAGGCTGGAGCTGCCCAGACCCCCAGACATGAACTCCACTTTGGTCTCAAGCTCGCTCTCCAGGATGTGACCACCTTCAGCGGAGGCAGCGCCAGCTCCCAGCCGGGAGGTGCTGAGAACTCCCCAAAGCCCACAGCTGCCATGGACCCCTCTCTCTGCTCCAGCTCCATTTCTCCCTGGCTCCGGACACAGAACTTCCAACCTTGCAAGCCTCTAGTTTAAAGTGGCTTGCGAATCTACAGCCCATCCGATTTCACAGCCAGGCACCCAGGCCCTGGCCGCTAAGCCTCCTGGGAGTTGTAGTTCTCTATTTCCGGCTTGCCTCCCTCGCCCCACCCCCACCCCAGTCCCAACTGAAAGGCCCTGCTGGCTGGTCTAACCCTGTGGCCAGGCATCTGAGTCACCTCGGGTCTTTATTCCTGTCCCGACACCACGCCATCTGACCATGGAGACTCTCCTCTTGCGAGGCCCCTGGGTCTCCTTCTGGATCTCCTCAGCCCAGGCACTGGATCGCGTGCCCCAGCAGTGATACAGCCCTGGTGCCTGGGTCTCCTTCTGGGGCCTGGCTATATCGCCCCCGGACGGGATGGCATGCCCCAGCTGCGATGCAGCCCCGGGCCCTGGGTCTCCTCAGCCTGGGCACCGGATTGCGTGCCCCAGCGGCAAAAACAGCTCCGGCGCCTGGGTCTCCTTCTGGGTCTCCTCAGCCCAGGCACTGGATTGCGTACCACAGCTGCAACTCAGCCCCGGGCCCTGGGTCTCCTTCTGGGGCCTGGCTGCTTCGCCCCCAGGGGACCGGATCGCGTGCCCCAGAGGCAACGCAGCCCCAGCGCCTGGGTCACCTTCTGGGTCTCCTTCTGGGGCCTGGCTGCGTCGCCCCTGGGGTCCAGATGGTTCTGCCGGCCAGATCGGGTCCGGGCAACCGCTGGCACTCACGCCCCCAACCCGCTCTTGCGGGTTGGGGGCGTGAGTAGGTTGGACACCGCAGCCGCCCCGCTGGCCTGTGTCCTGGTCAGCCAGTGGGATCTGGTCCCCTGGGACCGCCAGCACTCACGCCCCAATCGCAGGTTGGCGGCGTGAGTGCGGGCGGACACCGCAGCCGCCCCGCCAGCCCGTGTCCGGGTCTGCCGGCGGAATCGGTCCCAGGCGACCACCAGCACTCACGCCCTCAACCCGCTCTCTGATGGCGCTGTACCATCCTGCCTGCAATATGCAAATTAGCCGCCATCTTTTTTGGCGGTTAACTGCCATCTTAGTTGGCAGTTAATTTGCATATCTCACTGATTAGCCAATGAAAAAGGTATCGGTCGTACGTCAATTACCATTTTTCTCTTTTATTAGTATAGGATGCAAATGTTTTCACTTTTAAAGTTGAATATTTATCTACACTAATAAAAGAGAAAAATGGTAATTGGCGTACGACGATACCCTTTTCATTGGCTAATCAGGGCTATATGCAAATTAACTGCCAACTAAGATTGGCAGTTAACTGCCAGCTAAGATTGGCAGTTAACTGCCAACAAGATGGCGGTTAATTTGCATATGTAGGCACAATGCAGGGAGGCGAAAGGGAAAGCAGGAAGAAGCCCCCTGCCACTGACAGTGATCGGAAACCCAGGGGGGAGCTAAGAGCTGGGGGGCAGGGCAAAGGTGGCACTGGGGCCGCCTTTGCCCTGCCCCCCAGCCATGATCAGAGAATCAGGTGCCTTTTCCACCCTGGCCAGTGATAGCAGGAAGTAGGGGTGGAGCCAGCGATGGGAGCTGGGCACAGTCGAAGCTGGCAGTCCCAGGAGCTAGGGGTCCCTTGCCTGGGCCTAAAGCGAAGCCCACGATCGCGGGGCCGCTGCAGCTGTGGGTCCCCGCTGCTCCCGCCGGACGCCTCAGCCAGAGGCATCCTGCAGGGGCAGGGGCAGAGCCCGCGTGATCGCGGCACCCCCCACTGCCACTGCAGGTCCCCGCTGCCTGGGCCGGATGCCTAGGCCAGAGGCGTCAGGCCTGGGCAAGGGGCCGATCCTGCGATTGGAGGGTGATGGGGGTCAACACCTGAGGGCTTCCAGTATGTGAGAGTGGGCAGGCTGGGCTGAGGGACACCCCCCCCACACACACACACACACCCAGTGCACGGATTTCGTGCACCGGGCCCCTAGTTTTACAATATTTAAATGTAACATAGACATAGAAAACAAAAAATATTTCCAGAATATCATAAAATCAATATAAGTAAAATAATTTTGTCTTAATGAGTATTTTAAAACTGTGTGACTTTAAGCCAACTTACCTGGACATGAATAGTAAATCTGTCTGGCTAGAGGAGTCTTGCTCAGTTACTTTGGTCACAATCAATATGCAACAAATTATTACATAATATAGTTTAATATTATTAATATCAATGTTTTATATATATGAAAACATAATATTTAATATATGTGATCACAGAATAAAGTTCTCTTTATAAAATTAATAATAAGCTACTTCTCTTGTTTCCAAAATGTTCAAAGTTAGATCTGCCATAAAACTACCTCATTATTAATACCTAGTTTAAACAAAGAGACTTGATGTAAGAATTCATGTTATTTTTTACATATCATAGAAAGTTTATTTTTTCCAAATCTCCTAATATTAGGAAACTATATCACAGTTTAGAAGTCAGTTATAATTTTTTTAAATGTTCTGTGGAAGAAAAACCACCTATAGAGGAAGGGACAGTGAGAGTAACAGCTGAGGACAATCATCTGTGCAATGACACTGGGCCACCAAATGAAAATATGATTACTTATGATAACCCTTAGCTGTTGTCTCTGGGCACATCACTTTACTTCTGAAAAAGAAGAATTGTCCTTCCAAGCTAATAATCCTAAAATACAGGGAAGGTTGATTAATTGGAAAAAAAAAAAGTAAAATAAACACTGGCTGGCAATAGAACAATAGAAGCAAGTCATTTAATATACTACTCACTACTTGCCTTTACTGTGAAGCATATTTAAGGCAGAATATAGACATATATTAATCTTTCAATCTAATAAATACAACATTATAAGTCACAAATAGAATTTTATTTTATATACATAAAAGCCTAAGCAACCGGCTGACTAGCAAGTATCTGTGATGCACACTGACCATCAAGGGGCAGATGCTCAACGTAGCAGCAGAAAACACAGGCATGGAAACATGGAACAGACTGATGAATCTCAGAGGGAAAGGGAGTGGGAGGAGGGCGGGAAGAGATTAACCAAACATCTAATATGCATACCAGAGGCCCAGTGCATGAATTCATGCACTGGTGGGGTTCCTCAGCCTGGCCTGCGGGGATCAGGCCAAAACCTGCTTTCTGATATCCCCCAAGGGGTCCCAGATTGTGAGAGGGTGAAGGCCAGGCTGAGGGATCCCTTTGGTGCATGAATCCATACTCTGGCCCTCTAATATTCACATGAAATGTTATGAAGAATGAGCAAAATAAATAAAACCAAATTATTCCTTAAAGAGTCACAAACTAATAAATCAATGTATAATATACATATACATTAATTTTTACTATAATTATCTTATTATTCTTAAAATTTAATGATCTGTGGTTCAGAACTTAAAAGACATTTTATTATAAAGCAAGGATAGCACTGTGGAAGAGAAGAATAAAAATCCATGTTTCTAAAAATTCAGGTTATGAAAAGTGAATGTGGATGTGTGAATAAATGGATCAGTGTGGGTGGATGAGTGTGATGCCAGTAAATTGCCTCATGAATGAATATGGAGATATGTGCAAAAGCGAACAATCTGTGACAGAATTTCTGGGATTTATAAACCAATAAAGGTGGGCATAAGTTGATATGAAAATTAAGATGACAGAATGTTAGAAATGAAGGGACATGTTATACCTGGTCCTATCTTTTCCTTCTTAATTTTTATGTCAGAAATGGGATGGTCAACAAACATTCATAACCTCACCATTTTTTCCAACGTTCATGTGATCACCTGGGGGTCAAGATGTAATAAATTCTGGCAATGAGTTGTGAACAGAAAGATGTGTATCAATTTCAGGCCAAAGCAAAAAGATCTGGCAAACCTCTCAGTTATTCTCCCAATGCATAGATCTAGGTGACTAGATGTTTCAGAAGGTGCAGATATAAGGTGAAGCTATGTCAGCCTAGTGTCCTTTGTGACTATAGGAGTAGAGCCTCTACGGAGAGTGTGATGGATAAGTAGCATGATGAAGTTAATCTATGTTGTGTTAAACCACTGTAATTTGATTTTTTTTTTACTAAGGCAGAAACTTATTCTATAATTACCAAAATAAAGATGAAGAAATGTTGATAGGGATAATGAAATAATATATTTTTTTAGTTAGTAAATTATCAGGTAATTAATTAGAAAAAGTGATCTTTTCAAGAACAACTTCACCTTAATTTTTTCCACAACCAGTAATACTTTATCATGTCTTAAAAATGCAAAGTTTATATATTTAAATTAATATTTTTCCTGTCCACAGATGATTTCCAGTCTACTTTTTGGTCCATGCTTTGGAGTATCTTTATTGGAGTTAAACTGACTCTTTAACAAATTCTTCAAAATGAAAATCTTTATGTTATCAGTTGCCATGACTTGTGCGGCGGGGGTTCAGGATCTAAAGGAGGGGCTGATGCACAAATGAAAATGCTATACCAGAAATATGAATTTAGAAGTCATGGGGGACCAGGTGGAGACCTCTTTTTTGAAGAGGCACCCCCAAAACTGGGTCCTAGTCTGCTTTTTATTCAATCTTAGATAACATCTTGCCCTCGAGCAATGTATACAGGCATATCAAAGGTACAATTTGGTAAACAGTAAAAGGATTATCAGGTTGGTTAGGGAATTGCCTTGAGCCACCACTATCTCAACAATCAGTGCTTAGCATTAGTCCTGCTAACACCCAAGGCCCATTGGCCTTCTGCATTCCTTGGTGCACTGGCAGTATTAGCAAGAGGTGGCTTCCCACAGTCATTCTTTTTTTTTTTTTTTTAATCCTCACCTGCGGATATGTTTCACTGATCTTAAAGAGAGGAAAAAGAAGAGGATGAGAGAGAGAGAGACAATTGGTTGCCTCCTGCGCACTATAACTTAGGTATGTGCCCTGAAAAGGAATCAAACTCAAAACAATTAATATTTGACAAGGGAGGCAAGAGCATACAATGGAGTCAATACAGTCTCTTCAATAAATGGTGCTGGTAAAATTGGACAGATACATGCAAAAAGATGAAACTAGACCACCAACTCACACCATACACTAAAATAAACTCAAAATGGATAAAGGACTTAAACGTAAGACGGGAAACCATAAAAATACTAGAGGAATCCACAGGCAGCGAAATCACAAACATATACCGAAGGAATTTCTTCTCTGATACTGCTCCTAGGGCAATGGAAGCTAAAGAGAAAAGAAATAAATGGAACTACATCAAAATAAAAAGCTTTTGCACAGCAAAGGAAGCCATCAACAAAACAACAAGAAAGCCCACTGCATGGGAGAACATATTTGCCAATGATATCACAGATAAGGGTTTAATCTCCAACATTTACAGGGAACTCATGCAACTTAACAAAAGGAAGATAAACAATCCAATCAAAAAATGGGCAATGGACCTAAATAGACACTTTTTGAAAGAGGACATACAGAAGGCCAAAAGACATATGAAAACATGCTCAAAGTCACTAATTATACGAGAGATGCAAATCAAAACGACAATGCAGTATCATCTCACACCGGCCAGAATGGCTATCATCAACAAATCAACAAACAACAAGTGTTGGAGAGGATGTGGAGAAAAAGGAACCTTTCTGCACTACAGGTGGGAATGCAGACTGGTGCAGCCACTGTGGAGAACACTATGGAGTTTCCTCAAAAAACTAAAAATGGAACTCCCGTTTGACCCAGTGATCCCACTTCTAGGAATATATCCCAAGAAACCAGAAACACCAATTAGAAAGGATATATGCACCCCTATGTTTATAGTAGCACAATTCACCATAGCTAAGATTTGGAAACAGCCTAAGTACCCATCAGCAGATGAGTAGATTAGAAAACTGTGGTACATCTACACAATGGAATACTACGCTGTGGTAAAAAAGAAGGAATTCTTGCCATTTGCAACAGCATGGATGGAACTGGAGAGCATTATGCTAAGTGAAATAAGTCCACATGATCTCACTCATTTGTGGAATATAGAGAACAACATAGACTGATGAACAAGGACAGACCCAAAGACTGAGAAACAGCGATCAGGCTATCAATCCCCAGAAGGAAAGTAGGGGAGGGTGGGGGTAAGGGGAAGAGATCAACCAAAGGACTTGTATGCATGCATATAAGCCAAACCAATGGACATGGACAACAGGGGGATGAGAGCATGAGTGGTGGGGGGGGAGGTTGAGGGTTAATGGGGGGATGAGGACACATTTGTAATACCTTAACCAACAAAGAAATTAAAAACAAAACAAAACCAAAAAAAACCCTTTTGGTATATGAGATGACATTCCAATAAACTGAGCCACCTAGCCAGGGCTATTGTCAGTCATTTTTATTAAAATAATCTGGGATTCTTTTATTTTATTTTTTTTGAGAAAAATATGGGAAAATAAATACTCAGGTCATAAGCCCTATAGGAAACCAAAAATACTTGGTATTAATATAAAAATAATAATAATTAAAATGAGTCATAATTAACATGCTATTTATAAATTTTTAAAATGAGTAATTTATAACATGCATGTATTGTTTTCTAGTTGTTACTTCAAAAACATAAGATAACATACTCTTTAGGAAAGATGAGATTATTGAAGATACTCATAATAGCAGCACTAGAATAAAAGGATTTCATAAATATTTGCCTGGGTTTCTACTATGCCCCAAACAAATGGCTTTTAAATATACTAGTTGAAGTGAGGCTAAAGTGTTTAATCATTCTGAAAACCTATTTACTGTGTACATATCACATAGCATTAGAGATTATTTCTATTATAGCACAAACCAAAACACAATTAAGCACAAATACTTTCTTCCCTGTGAGAGTTTGAAATCCTTGTTACCCCTTCAGTTTTTGAGACACCTTCCCATGTAGAGGGTGAATTTTGCAGGGCCACTGTGTGAGAAAAATTACTGAGATCCCCTGCAGCTAGCAATTCAAGTGATCACATATCCTTGCAAAGACAGTGAAAATGAATTCTGTGATAAAAACTGTTCCTGGGGGTTGGAGGTGACAATTGTAGACTACGCAAATGGTTGCTGCTCTCTCTGGAGTTTCAGGGTGGGAGCTATTCAATGAGAGTTAACTTGCATGTCTAGATTTTGTAATGCAAAGTAATACCTAGATAAATGGGATCTCAAAGTAAAGAATGGATATAATTTCTATGTAAATTGGATATCATTGCATGATAGTCTCTTGTTATTTGGTATGTATAACTAAGAGATTATGTATTCAGCAATAACGGAGGAGGAATGATCAGTAAAGAAAGATGTCCTGCACTTTATCTAAAATTTGTCTATAGATAGAAGTTGAATAGGCAGTCTCATCACACACTAAATTTGATGAATGCTAGTACTGCAGAAGCATACCCTGCCACACTCATGAGAAAGTATTTTAAAGGTTAGTTGCATTAAAGGTATCTCAGGATCTTATTTCAAAATATCCCTTAATAATTTCAAGAGGTAACAAAAGCAAAGTCAAAAGGTAACTCACACATGTAAAATTTTCTTCAAGTTTCTAGTGTGCCTTATGATTGGTGAAATTCAACATATTCATAAGGATTTTTTCATTTGTCTAAAAGCTTTTAGCTTTGGCAGAAATCAATGAGCAATTTAAATTAAAGATAAGTTTAGATGATTCAGAACATTTTGAATGTTTTATTATTTTATTTTATTTATTTATTTATTTAATCAGCTTACTTGATAGCAAATAAAGATTTAGGTATGTTGTTCTTTTAAAACTTCTGACTCCAGTGTTTTTCTTTTATGTAAGGCACTTCCCTCATGTCTTTTGCCAAATTTTGGTTGGCATTGCAAAAATGACTCTATATTGAAATCACATGTGTGCCATTTCTTCATAAAATGTATTATTAAAAAGCAATGGAAAGAAAAGTATTATGACATTCACATAAATATATCCTTTAATACTGAGAAGCATATTTCTTATTTTTGTCTGTATGTGCAACAATTGAAAGATAAAGTAACTTCTTATTTTGAGATAGCCAAAATTCATTTTTATAATTTACCTACACTATGCCCAGTGGGCCTAGCTGACAGACATTTGAGAAAATATTGAATAAACACAGTTCTCACTCCACTTGCACACAGCATGTTCACTATTTGCCTGAATATTAGGGTCCCAGCCAAGTTTTCTTCATTCCCATCCCTAGTTCAAGGTTTATCTCCAGCATGGGAAGGAAGTTTTTAAAGAGACCGAATATTATAATAGCATTTCAGTATATTTAATTAAAAATATGTCTTTATTAACTAAATTTAATTTATGACCTCACTATATTCCTTATGTTCACTAAATAGTTCTAAATGTTATTCTGTACTCACTCTCTACTATTTCTAATATCTCTCTTCTGGACTATTGCCAATGACTTCCTCCCCACTATAAGTTTGATCATAATACCCTGTCCTCCCTGTCTTAATCCTCCATAATGTTATAAGAAAAATCACTCTGTAAAAAGTAAAAATTAAATCTGACTTTAAGTACTTAAAATCTTTAAATGGTTCCCGTTTCCCCCCCCCCCCCCATTATATTTTTTATTGACTTCAGAGAGGAAGAGATAGAAACACCAATGATGAGAGAGAATCGTTGATTGACAGCCTCCTGCATGCCCTCTACTGGGGATTGAGCCCAATACCCTGGCATATGCCCTGACAAGGAATCAAACTGTGACCTCCTGGTTCATATGTCAACACTCAACCCCTGAGCCACACTGGCCAGGCAGTTCCTGTTTTCTTTAAGATTATGCCAAACTTCTTAGGATAAGAAGGAATACATGACTTCCTTCTTAGGAATACATGACTCTCCGAGAAATATTCCCTGTTGAAGCTTTCAGCTTCATTGCATATACACTATCTCCTTAATTTTTCCTAGGTAACTCCTTGTGACAACATCTAAGATACCTGTACTTAGGAGCCACAATACAATATTCCCCCACCTTGCACTAACCCAAATTCAGTTACAAACCTACAGAATTTATGGCACAATCTGGTTGAAGGACGTCTGATTGCACTATCACCTTCCCACCCCTAGAAGATAGCCATGCTCATTCTTCTCATTAAATGAAAAGATTCCATTACTGATATTGCATTATCCTTTGTCTTACAACTTTGAAACAGAGTACAACATGGAGGTTGCCTAAATTAAATCCTTGTAACTATGCCAGGACAGCAAATCTCTTAGTACTAAGATTTCGCGTGGCAAAAGAGGACACAGATGGAAGGTGAAGGTCAGATTGCGGTGAATGGTGGTCTTGGCACCAGATCTTCTGGGGAAGTGAAGCATTTAGGATTAAATGTTGGAAATAGAAAAGTGGGACCAAACAACACCAAATATATTTTTTTCACAAGGTTTTTGCCAAAGATTTCTAAGGAAATGTCAGTAAAGTTTGGGCCATGAAGGCTGCTGTTTAAATTCATATCTTCTGACAAAAATTTTTCAATGAAAACCAAATCAAATTTTTAGACAAAATGTTGGTCCATGACTAGTGAGCTCAGGCTGGATAAGACACCCAAGCAGACAGCTGGTGACTGGGACTCTTCTGGGATAACTACCAAGAATCATTGCTATTTGTGATGATCAGGTATATACTATACACAACAAATGACTGGGAAGAGTTCAGGGCCAGAGTTCCAGGCGCAGAAAATTAGAATTGTGCTTCAAGTAGAGTAAGAAAAGGATGTTTCAGACTAAGAGGTGGAAAGGGCCAGGGAGGTTTTTAAATATTAAGTACTAGAGGCCCGGTGCACATAAATTTGTGCACTCGGGGTGGGGGGGGGGTTCCTTAGCCCGGCCTGTGACCTCTCGCAGGGGGATGTCCACCCTGTTGGTTTAGGCCCGCTCCCCAGGGGATTGGGCCTAAGCTGGCAGTCAGACATCCCTCTGGCAGCTGGGGAGCCTTCGGGGGATGTCCATTTGCCAGCGGGGAGCAGGCCTAAGCTACAGTCAGACATCCTTAGCGCTGCTGAGGAGGCGGGAGAGGCTCCCACCACCAACGCTGTACTGGCAGCTATCAGCCTGGCTTGTGGCTGAGCAGGGCTCCCCTTGTGGGAGCACACTGACCACCAGGGGGCAGCTCCTGCATTGAGCATCTGCCCCGTGGTGGTCAGTGTGTGTAATACTGACCAGTCATTCCCAGTCATTCTGCAGTTAGGGTCAATTTGCATATTATCCTTTTATTATATAGGATAGAGGCCTGGTGCACAGGTGGGGGCTGGCTGATTTGCCCTGAAGGGTGTCCCGGATCAGGGTGGGGGTCCTGCTGGAGTGCCTGGCCAGCCTGGGTGAGGGGCTGAAGGCCGTTTTCAGACTGGCCACAGCCCCTTCAGGGTGGGGGTCTCCACTGGGGTGCCTGGGCAGCCTGGGTGAGGGGCTGATGGCTGTTTGCAGGCTGGTCACAGCCCATTCAATGTGGGGGCCCTCGTTGGGGTGATGGGCCAGCCTGGGTGAAGGGCTGATGGCTGTTTGCAGGTTTGCCACAGCCCCCAGCCACCCAAGCTCCCTGTGGAGGCTGGCTGGAAGCAGGTATCCGGGATTTATTTTTCTTCTATAATTGAAACTTTGTTGACTTTAGCAGAGGCCACAGCCGGCCAGGGCAGATGGGAAGCTTGGCTTCCTCCATTGCTGGTGCAACCAAGCCTCCTGCTTGCTCCAGCTCCATGGCTGCCAGCCGCCATCTTGGTTGGGTTAATTTGCATATAGTCGCTCTGATTGGCTGGTGGGCGTGGCTTAGGACATAGCAGAGGTGTGGTCAATTTGCATGTTTCTTTTTTATTAGATTAGATGTGAGATTGCTTGGGAATTACCTGCTACACATGTGTACTCTCTAAGTGTATTTGTCAGGGGTGGGCAAACTTTTTGACTCGAGGGCCACAATGGGTTCTTAAACTTGACTGGAGGGCTGGAACAAAAGCATGGATGGAGTGTTTGTGTGAACTAATATAAATTCAAGTAAACATCATTACATAAAAGGGTACGGTCTTTTATTTCAATAGTTTTATTCATTTCAAACGGGCCAGATCTGGCCTGCATGCCGTAGTTTGCCCATGGCTGGTCTATGTGCTTACTAAGGATCTTGCTATGGAACAAATGCAATGGCCTCTTAAACAAAATATATTGCAAAAATTTTAATAATAAGAAAAAAAAATTATGGTCAAGTCACTGGTAAAGAAAAATCAAGACTAAAATGGAGAATAAAAAGCAGCATAGCTTGGTTTTATTGGGAAGCATTTACAGTCTAGTATTATTAAATAACCTCAGGCTTGAAAAATGGTCTGAGGACTCTGAATGTATCACTACAAATGCAATTAATTTAGAAGGATAGAATGCAACAGAGGTAAGATAAACAGGTTATGAGGATGACAGAAGATGAAATTCAAGTCATGGGTACTAATGGTGAAGAAGGTCTGTCTAGGCAGCTTGATATCTTGGCCATTCCTAAAGCTATGGACCCTGGGAACCCTAGGTCTCCTTCTAAATACCAGGAACTACAGGGATATCTCATATTATCTACCTCAGCAAGACCACATATTAATTAATTAATTAGTTAATTAATTAATTTTGTAAATAGAGGCAATTTATTTATGATGTATTGGCAGACTGAACACTCCTTTAGAAAACTCTGTTATTGAATAAAAATGTAAGATCTGTCTCAATCTTGCCCTGGAGCTTTCTACCCGGATCTCCCTCCTCTCTTACTGATACAGTGGGGCCTTGACTTACGAGTTTAATTCCTTCTGTGACGGAGCTCGTAACTCAAATTACTCGTAT
Organism: Myotis daubentonii; assembly: GCF_963259705.1. Taxonomy (NCBI): domain Eukaryota; kingdom Metazoa; phylum Chordata; class Mammalia; order Chiroptera; family Vespertilionidae; genus Myotis; species Myotis daubentonii. The sequence goes on from NC_081842.1 coordinate 92,336,198, forward strand.
GTCAAATCAATTTTCACCATTACAATGAATTGAAATGCCATTAATCCATTCTGGACACCCAAAAAACAAAGTTTTGCAAAATAACTGTAAGCACAAATGCGAGCACAACACTGATGCTTCAACTAAGAGCTAACCGCTTAAAGTGAACGAGACACGTGATGCTGGGCTGATGTTGTGGTGTTCACTGTGACGTTCGCTGTGCCAACTAGCAGTGGGGTATCTGAAGCTGGCTCGTAACCCGAATTTTAGCTTGCAACTCAAAGCAAAAAATCAGCTGAAAGACGGCTCTTATCTCGAAAAACTCGTTAGTCAGGACACTCATAAGTCAGAGCCCCACTGTATTGTCCCAGGTAACCATTTAAATATATATGCGCCAGAGTAGCCCAACCTTCAGATGTTGGCTGGAAAATTGGGAACAGTTTGTCTCTATAAAAAGGGATATCAAGTTAAGCAGCAGACTGAAGGAGGATAGAAGAAAAATTAACAGGAAAGCTGTGAAGTAGGACTAAATACTAGTATGTGTTGTGTATGAAACAGGAGTAGGATCTTACAGCATTACTAAGTCATTCACTTTTTTTTTTTTTAAGAATACAAAGATAATGCTCCATTTATAGGGTTTCAAAGTGTTTGGCATTTACTCTGCTATTGGAACATGCATTTATACATATCCTCCTCTCCCTCACTACATACCTCAAAATATCACACCCTGACACTCTTGCTTTTTTTATTCTGTATTCATTTTGCAGATGAATCTACCTATTTCCATGGTTTAAGCAGGTGTATTTCATCCTCATAGTCTAATGCACATATTTGTGGGAAGCATGGCAGGTACACCCATATGTTTATAAATATGCATATGATGGTGGCAAGTCTTCCCCCACATGGTACATTTCCATCTGCCAGTTATCTTCTTCCTCTTGGTGAGTATTACCTCGTTCAGCAGATTACCTTAGCACTGGTTTTGGTTTTATCCACATACTAATCCTCTTTTTCTCAGGAAGCCTCCATGTGCTGAGGCTATTTTCTGATTTTTAGAAGAGTACTAAGGATGCCAATTTTGACCCTTGGCATTACACATGGGCAGGTGTGAAAAAAATCAGTACATGTCCCTAAATCATATAGAAGCCTCCTGGAAAATGCTTCCTTCAGCTTCTCTCTCCATTAGGTTTAAATAGCTATAAGATGGCTATACGAATAAGGCATTGAAAGATCCTCTTATCTGTAGGATCCTTCAATGCCTTAATCTGGCTGCATGGAACCCTCATGCCAATCTGCTTTTTAAAATGACTGTTGTTGGGAGTAATCTTCCACTTCATCAAATAGGTGTGGACATATCAGTAGCAAACACAGCTCAGGCTCAACATCTTAATATTTTAAATTTATTTTTTAAAAATATATATTTTAGCCCTAACCGGTTTGCCTCAGTGGATAGAGCATCAGCCTGCGGACTCAAGGGTCCCAGGTTCGATTCCGGTCAAGGGCATGTATCTTGGTTGTGGGCACATCCCCAGTAGGGAGTGTGTAGGAGGCAGCTGATCGATGTTTCTCTTTCATCGATGTTTCTATCTCTCTATCCCTCTCCTTTCCTCTCTGTAAAAAATCAATAAAATATATTTAAAAATATATATACATATATATTTTTTATTGATTTCAGAGAGACGAAGGGAGAGGGAGAGAGAGAGAGAAACATCAATGATGAAAGAGAATCATTGATCTTCTGCCTCCTGCATCCCCTACTGAGGATCAAGCCCACAACCTGGGTATGTGCCCTGACTGGGAATTGAACCATGACCTCCTGGTTCATGGGTCAATGCTCAACCACTGAGCCACACTGGGCCAGGCTGGAATCCCTAATGTCTTATAAAACAGGCACATGGCACCTTCATTATCTATGATAAAAGTTTAACTAATAATAATAGATATTATCTAAAAGTCATATTAGATATGTATACATATGTGTGTGTGTGTATATATATATATATATATATATATACATATATATATGAACTTATTTGTGTATAAATTCTTATTAGAAAGAGAGGAAGAGAGAGAGAGGAAGAGGAAGAGCTAAGAATATGTAATTTGAATAAATCAAAATCATTACTATTAAAGAAAATTAAGGTGTGTGATAGTTTTGTTACCTAAACTAATAAAAGTAGAAATTTAATTATAATTTGTAAAATATATGGAATTATGATTGCATTCTAGCCATTCTGAGTTTCATAGACATGGATTGCCTTACTCATTTTTATGTTGGTTTTATTCAATTTTTATAAAATAGAATGTATCTGTGGGGAAATTTTGGCAAAAAGACTGAAATTCAATCTAACAAATGAGGTCATGATGTTAATGAAATATTTTATGTAGTAGCTGGCAATTTCAGCATACATTTCTGGTCCTTAAGGGTAACTCATCCAAACAATAGATAGAGGTATTCCGAGTATATTACATCTAAATAGCAATCCAAATAAATCTGTCACATGAAATTGTGCTGTTGAGATACTGGTGAAGCACAATGCTGTTTTAAAATTAGGCGCCTGTTTGTAAAAATGCAACAAGCGGGACACAACACAAACAACAGTTTGCTGGTATGTTTAAAAAAAATAAATGCATTTTTTATTTATATTAGTTTTCCTGTTTTCCTTTGCTTATGGAGCATTGTACTTGCCCCTTGGATAGTATTTTCTGAAAGTTAGACATGAGTAATTCTTATTCACTTTCTGCTTTTAATGCGGTGCGTATTTAAAGGGAGGAACATATACTTTGATTAAAAACAAGGAAAAATTTTGAGTTCTAGTGGATTTTTCTTTATGTGGAATTGTTTCTACTATTGAATCCTTTCTTTCTCTGAGAAAGGAGTTTTACATTTTACTATGTATATAAATAATAGGATATGGAATAAATTAAAGAGAACAGTCACCAAAAAATTATTCTACACTTCTTAGAGACACACAGATTGTGGGTGTTTAGAGTAGGAAGTTGGTTAGGTGTTAAGGGGAGAGGAGGAAACGAATGGAATGGTCATCCCATGGAGTAACTTGCATCAAAAACATCCAACTGGGCTCCTTTGGCTGGTGTGTCCGTCTGTTGCACGGAAAGGTTGTGGGTTCAATTCCTGTTTAGGGCAGATGCCTGGGTTGTGGGTTTGCTTCCCAGTCAGGGTGCATATGGGAGGCGGCTGATCCGGGTTTCCTTCTCAAATTGATGTTTCTCTTTCTCTCTCAAGAACAAAAGGAAGAGAGGGGAAAGGAAAGCATACAATTGGACAGGAAAGATGGCTTTTCAGTCACTTTAGAGAGAGAGGGAGAAAATGAGGAGGAATTCCTCTTTCTATTTGCATGTGCAGTAGAAGCCAAATGAGGAAGGATAACTATGAAGCCTGCCAGGAGGAGCCAAAATGGCAACCATAAAAGGGGGAGAGCCACAGGCCAGAGAAAATTTGGGAAAGAGAGACTGGATAGGGGAAGAGCACAAACACAGGACCTGGAAAAGCCCAGGAAGAGGTTGGATCATTTGAAAGAAAGCCCGCTCTTTTCCAAAGCCAAGGAAACATACAGAGGCCTGGCAATGAACCCGGCACGTAGACTCCTTAGAGGACACCTGTGCCATTCCTGTTCCTTCTCGCAGGCATGTACTTCTGTCTTCTTCTCCCCTGAATTCTAAGGGTCCCCATGAGACGTGCCAGGGGAGCAGCAAAGGGCAGAGAGTCCTCTGGAGCTTCCTTTCCTGAGTCCATGCAGGCACTGCTCTACAGCCTGCCTTCTCTGTCTCTAGGAGAGAATACTGTCACTTTTTGCTCTAATAACTATTGACACTATCACTTAAAATTCCTCCTATGTGAGTGTCCCTGAAATTCTATTCCCACGACACCACTGAGGAACCTATTTTCTCTGGTAACAGGTGGATCTTCACTTATGAACTTCCATGATTTATATTCCTGTTCTTGTTCATGAATGGCCTTATCACAGGTCTGACAGTCTACTTTAGAACTGGGATTATTATAGAGAATAAGGATTACCAATTTACATTCCATGTCATCCTCACCCATCACTTCCTCTAACTGCTTTCCAGGACACACACAAGGTCCAAAAAATTTGAGTGAAGTTCCTAAGATCATGTTCCTGGCCTGGGCTTAGAGTCCTTCTTACTTAGTTTTCCACATGAACCCCATCCAAACCTTCCCTCTTCTCAAAACAATGAATGTGTGCTCCTTGCATGTGGGACTAGCCATTAGATATAGTTAATAAAATACTTTATATGGAAGCAAAGGTGGTATTCTATTGCAAATACAGAAATTCACTTTTTGAGATCCTCTTTTATATCATTGGCATAATATTTTTAATGCGCAATTCTTAATAATCTTTTATAAAAATGCATTTGGATTACTTTTAATAGGTAATACTCTGATAAATTTTAGTAGCTACCAAACAATGCAGTATCTTATGTTTATATCTTAGCTATCTTATTTTAAAGATATGGTATATATAATGTTTTAATGTCTGGTATAAGGAAATAGAGATTTGAGAGAATCTTAACTTGATTTCCAAAATTTTCATTGAAGCTCTTTATATTTATATTGTCAATTTTGCCTCTCCTCTGTCTCTGTTCCTTCTTAGCTTTTAAGTATTTTTAAAAATAAGACAGCATTAATGTTTCTCTTTTTCAGATACACTCAGAATCCCTCCACAGATTCCTATAAAGGCCAACATTGAAAGCTTTAGACAAACAACATGTATTAAATGTTTCATTCCACCTACTTCCTTACCCTCAGGAGGCCCTTTACCTGCTTTTTAGTAGGCTGACCTGATTTCTTTCTGGACCCTAGATATATGGTTCAGTGCTTATTTTCATGGGTGAACTGATTCACATATTTCAATATAATTAACAACAATGGAAAGCAACATTTAACAACAACAACAAGAATTCCCACTAGTGAAACATATCATTGGCCTACATATATATTTCATGAAGTTTTACATTTTTTCTAAAATCTAAGCCACGCATAAACTTGTTTAGTGATGCATTTGCCAAGTTATTATAGCCTGGATGAAGTGATTATTCTTTACCTATTGTATGAAGTGTACCTGTTTCTAATCCATAGAAAGGTCACCTTGGTAAAATAGTTTTGGTAATTTCATACTACTTTAATCATTTCATACTAACTATTATAGTTAAAATGTCAACTTATTATTATTTTTATTCTGGAGCATAGTTAAGCAAGTATGTAAGAAATGTATAGTCTAAATGTCATTTCAACCCTGAGAAATTAGAAATAATGTGTTATTAGATGAGCAATATCTACTCTATGTATTGTTCACAGTCATTACTTACAATTTCTAGGCCAGTTGTAAGTTCTTTAAACTTGATACTTGTTTAGGAAGCTACTCAGGGTCAGAAAGAAAGAGAGAAGAAAGTAAATAAGGATAACAAGAGAAAGAAGGAAAGAAAGAAGGAGGAGGGGAAGGAGGAAGGAGGAGGAGAAGGAGGAGGAGGAAGGAGAAGGAAAAGGGGAAGGAAAAATGAGGGGGAAGAGGAAGAGGAGGAGGGAGAAGGAGAAGAAGGAGAAAAGGTGGGAGAGGAAGCAGGAGGAGGGGGAGGAAGGAAAAAAGGAGGAGAGACTCATTTCCATAAACTGCCAGGTTTCCTTGAATGCAAAATAAAAGTACAAATGTGAATTTATAAGGAATTGCTTCACTTCTTACCTTAAAATTGATCCTGTGATACTTTGTTGACAACCTGGGTGATGAATGATTTTTCACAAAATTGCTTGCCTTGCTGACAGCCTCTAGGTCTTTTAAGTAATCCCTCCAACCAGCCATCCCAGCATCACTCACTCTGCAGCAGAAGTTGTGTTCTATGTATGAATGACGATAATAAGGCTTAAGTTAATTCTGTCTCAGTAAGATAGCAGAAATTCTCTTTTCACAATTCAAGCTTGGGCTTCAATTTATATTTTGCATTTGCCTTTGGTCAAGTGGCCATTTGAGCCTTCCCACTTTGAAGGGACGACCTTAGGCTGACTAGCATTTCTGTCTAAATGTCCATTTGTAAAATGAGGGTGGCAGGTGAGTGGATTAAAAAACTGTGGTACCTCTACACAAAGGAATACTATGCCGCTATAAAAAGAAGGAAACTTTACCTTTTGCAACAGCATGGATGGAACTGGAAAGCATTATGCGAAGGGAAATAAGCCAGGCTGAGAAAGATAAATATCACATGATCTCACTCATATGTGAGATATAATGATCAACATAATGTGATGAACAAAATAGATCCAGAGACAAATGGCAGGGAAGGGGGGAGGTTAGAGAGCAACCAAAGGACTTGTATGCATGCATATTAGCATAACCAATGGACACAGACACTGAGGCTTGCCTGGGGTGGAAATGGCTGAGGGGAGGTGGGGGTGGTCAATTGGGGAAAAAGGAGACATATGTAAAACTTTAGACAATAAAACAAAAAGTAAAAACAAAAATTAAAAGAAGGTGGATGTAATGCTATCAATCTCATTGTGTCCTTGTGAAAATAAATTAGTTCATATATGTAAGATGCACTTGGTACATAGAATAGTTATTATATGTTAGCTATTACAACTATAATTTAGCCAGATATTTTGTTCTATTTACTAAGCTGTTTAAAAATCCTATTAAGTCTGACCAGTGTGGCTCAGAGGTTGAGCGTCAACCTATGAACCAAGAAGTCACAGTTCAATTCCCAGTCAGGGCCCATGCCCAGATTATGGGCTCAATTCCCAGTGTAGGGTGTGCAGGAAGCAGCCAAATCAATGATTCTCTTTCATCACTGATGTTTCTATCTCTCTCTTCCTTTTTCTTCCTCTCTGAAATCAATAATATGTAGATAGATATAGATATAGATATAGATATAGATATAGATATAGATATAGATATAGATATAGATATAGATATAGATATAGATATAGATATATGACCTTAATAATTTATTTATTAATTAAGGTCATGTATATATCTCTACTTCTCCTTTGGAAAAAATGGTGTTGATTACAGGATGAAGAACTCTTAAACTTTAGTAAAAGGATTTATACTCCTTACTGTCTTTGATTGGACAACCTTAAAAGAGACTACATGTAAATAAAAAATATTATCACAAGTTAGATTCTAATAAGCCATGTATATCCGTCACCTCTATTGAACCACAGATTCAAATTCAAGATTTATTTACAAGAAATAGAACTAAAATAAGAGTTGGGATTGCATGTGTGATTTTACACATAGTCCACATGAAGCCAAATAAATTTTCTCACATTTTGTCATTTGGTTCCTTAATTTACTTTTATCCAGGTTAGAGTTCATTGTATTAATTTTCTGTTTTTAACTGATCCTAGTTTTGCAAAACCTAAGTTTTAAAGTGATGTCCTACTTATTTTCTTTTTATTTCATTATGAAGAAGTTAGAAAATTCAGCCTAGACCTTATTCCAAAGGTGAGTCATTAAAACGCTCAATATGACCCAAAAATGTATCATTTGTTTTTATGGTTCATTTATAGCCCTTCAAAATATTTGTGATCTCTTCAAACATTTTGGTATTGACAATCTTTTGTATTTTAACTTTTAAGAGAATTACATGTGGTAATTATATGTATAATGATAATAAATTTTAAATATTTACCATTAATTTTAAGGTAGGTATACCATTAATTTGTGTTTACACAATTTTTATTTCGTACACATATTCCTCTTTCTTCCTAAATGGCAATTTGCGACATGTTTGTGAGAAAAGAAACTGAAATCCTCAGGTAGAAAATTTCACATTGGGCTGCTTTTGAATTCTTTTGTATAATTCTCCTATCATTTTAGATGTTTCTTCTTCTTGGTTTAAAATAATATGGAGCTGAAAGCCTAAGAGTCAATATGTGAAAAATATTTTAAGTTAAATTACCTTACTGAATATCATTATTGCATTGGTGTTTTTCTTTTTCTGATATAATTTTTAAAAGCATTCCTATCTCTTTTGACTGAAATAGCTAACAAAAACTATTACTGTTTTTATATTTTCCCTGCATTTCTTAATTGGTTCTCTACAGGTTAGTTCTTTTTCCTTATTTACTTTCATGTTGAGCACTTTATTTTATAGCTCCTTTTTAAAAAAAAAAAAAACTCACAAAAAACTGTCTTTTATGAGGTCATTTGTTTTTGTGTTCTTATAAAACCCAGGACCCATCTCACTTCCATATGTTACATATTTTATTTTAAAAGACACCATGACAACTTTAAGATATTTTAAAATGTATAACTAAAAAAATAATGTATCCTATTTATTTAATGTCTTGTATAAAATACTTGCAATAGAGTATTAAGAAAAAAACTCTACAGAGTTTGTCTAAATAACACACATAATTCATTTTGCATAGAAAAAAAACAACAAATTTAGATGCAATCAGTAATTATGGGGAAATCACTCAAGGATAATTCTTGACTTAAAAATTATCTTTAGTCTGTTTCCTTATTGTTTATTATAACTTGGAAAGATAGCAATTATACACAATTACATGCAATAGAAGCAAAAGTCAATTAAACTCAGGGGATTTATTCCAGTGGTTATTTGTTTTTGCTTTAAATCATCACTCACAACTTTACAGTGAAAAGTTTTACTAGAGAAAATTTCAATTTTATTTGAATTTAAATTAGGGAGATATTATATATGAAATCTATCATTAGCTTTGCAAGAATTAGTTTTAAGATACAGTAATAGAAGACTGATAACATTACTGTCTTTTAAATTGCGTAAGTCAATATAATATAAAGTACATTTAAAAGTTGAGAGTTAAAAATATCAGGTTGTCAAGAACCCATATGCCAAAAAAGAGTAAAATTGCCATAAAAAAGGAGAGTACTCTTTTAAACACAACCATGAATTCTGCTTATAATATTAGAGCATTTTATTTTATGTCATGATGTTTTACTTGACAGCCAGTCATAGATTTAAAATATCTATATTATAATGAATATTAAGTATATTTTTAAATTTGGGAATAAAACATGTAGCACAGTGAATATCCTTCTAAATACTATTTTAAAATTTAGTAGAGTTTTGATTCATCATCATTCTCATGGAGCATTTCACATAAATAAATGGTTATATGTTTTATTATACTCTCAAGATAAATGAGATTCATTTAAATTAGTTTGTTGCTGGTTTGCATATGCTGCACATTTTCAAAAATATTAGTGTCTGCCATCTCCTAGGGAAGTATTTGTAGTGCGGCTCCTCATCAGTGTCTGTTGGGTCAAAAGGGGTAGCATTATTATAACTATTTACCCAGTTCCCCTGCATTCCCCTAATGGTGTGTTAGAGTGCCATTATTAAGCATTTTTGTGGTAATATATATATATACATATATATATATATATATATACTTTAAATATATATAATAATATATTAATATTATATATATAATATATATTAAATATATTATATACACACACACACACACACACACACACACACACATACATATATTACACAAAGTCATTCAAAAGAATTTTGTGGTTACTTTTGATGCCTGACATTATTTGTAAAGGAATACTTTTAAAAAAAATAGTGATTTCTAAATATAGTGAAATGCATTTAGCAGGAGAAAATAAATGGACCATATCTATTTGACTCCGGCATTTTTTCAGTTTAATTTGGGTATGAATATTACCTTAATATGAAACATCATGACAGAACTAACTCTTTAAACTACTTTATGCTGCATTTAGTCCTACAGAGCACTGGTGATTGTGGTCAATGTTGGTGGTGACTTTGAATCATCCACAATATACATTTTAATATGTAAAGTTAAGAGGTAGTATAGTCAGGGAAAATTTAATATTGTTTGTATTGTCTTTTTTTCTCTGCCTTATTATTTTATGATTATTATTCTATTTTGATTTATGAAAAATTAGTCACTTTATTGGCTGATTCTTAAAAATATAGAGGAAGTATCAAATAGTCATGTTGGTGATACTATGTCAAATTTAATTCAACATGTCTTGTAATAAAAACTTATTTATATAGAGAGAGAACACAAGATGGTGATGTAGGTAAATGCCAGTACTTGTTGCCCCCCACACAACATCAAAATTACAACTAAAATACAGAACAACCATCATTCAGAAGCTGGCTGAATGGAAGTCCTGCAAATAGAGAAGTAAAGGAGAAAGTACACTGAGATTAGTAGGAGGGTGTGAGGCACAGAACAGGCTGATCCAACACCCACCCATGGCACTTATTTTTCAATTTGGAGGAATATCTCTACTGCAGAGGCCTCCTGTGTCAAGCAAGAGGTCCCAGCCCTACACCAGACCCACTTTGCACTATAAAAACCAGCAAGATTGTGGCTGAGAGACAGGTGACTGCTGAAGACTCAGGCAGTCCCTCTTAAGGGGCTGAGGCACAAACTTACAAGGCCCTCCCCCTCTGAAGTCCAGCACTGGGCAGAGGCATTGGAGGAATCAGGAACATACGGGGAGGACGTGGATTATCTGGCATCGGGTCGGGAACTTGGGGTGGCTTTCTCCCAGATAGCTGTGCTCCTAGGGGCCATTGTTCTTGTGCTGGGACCTCACCCATCCAAGAGCTGACTGGCAGCCAAATCTGAGTTTCCATCAGCATGGCTCACACTGTTCACTCCATCCTGATGTTTCCCTGAGACCCTGTCACATCCAACTTAGAACCCCCACCACCCTCCCCCAATCTGTTTGCAGTGGCTTTTCCATAGAAATGGCCTGTCCTGGCTCAGGCTTCTGACTTTTCTAAAATCTCATATACAAGTGGCAGCTGGTGCCCCATACCTATCAGTAAGATGCCCAACACCTGGCACTAGCACTAGCCTGCCTTGCCTCCCAGCTGGGCCTTGCTGGGCACTTCCAAGCCCAACACAAATAGCAGCCATCTGCAAATTGCTCTGTAGCTCCTGCCAGGTGGCCCCAGGCAGTGGATGACTTTGCACATCCCAGGAGATCCCAGACTCAGTACACCTGGTAGATAGCTTCAGATCATACCAGATATCAATTCTACACATCCACAAGTGACACACTCAAGGGGCATTCTCAGTGAGCAGCAAAGCCCTACTGAAGCAATTCCTGCTTCATAGGGGCATCTCCTGCACAGCAGTTCTTCCACTGTAGTTTTAGCTGGTCCTCACAGCCACTTGGCCTGGAGGGCAATTCCTCCCCGTGATGCCAATAGCAATCAAGGTTCAATTACAACAAGACTGTGCACACACCCTGCAAAGGGGTGCACCTAGAGTGCAAAGCTCAAGTGACAAGGGAGGCTGAGCTCCTGGGCCCTAAAGGACACCTACTAAACAAGGCCACTCTACCAATTCCAGGAAACATAGCAGCTCTATGTAATACATAGAAACAAACACAGGGAATCAGCCAAAATGCAGAGACAGAGAAACATGTCACAAATGAAAGAAGGAATCGCCAGAGAAAGAACTGAATAAAATGGAAGCAAACAAACTACTAGATACAGAATTAAAAACACTGGTTATAAGGCTGCTCAAGGATCTTAATGAGAGCTTCAAGGGGCTTAGTGAGACTTTAAAGGATCTTAGTGAGAATTTCAAAGACATGAAAAGGGACTGGTCAGAAATTAAGCATATGCTAACTGAAATAAAGAATAATCTAAAGGGATTCAACAGTACAGTAGAGGATTCCAAGAGTCAAATCAACAATTTGGAATAAGAGAAAGCAAAAAACACCCAATCAGAAGAGCAAAAAAGAAAATATGAAGATAGTGTAAGAAGTCTCAGGAACAACTTCAAGCATACCAACATTCACAATGTGGGGATGCCAGGAGAAGAAAAAAGAGAGCAAGGTATTGAAAACCTATTTGAAGAAATAATGACAGATAACTTCCACTAACTGGTGAAAGAAATAGACTTAACAAGTCCAGGAAGTGCAGAGAGTCCCAAACAAAAGGAACCCAAAGAGGCCCACACCAAGACACATCATAATTAAATGCCAAGGGTTAAAGTCAAAGATAGACTCTTATAAGCAGCAAGTGTACCTGGCCAATGTGGCTCAGTGGTTGAGTGTCAACCCATGAGCAGGGTTCAGTTCCTGGTCAGCACACATGCCCAGGTTGCAGGCTCTATCCCCAGTAGGGGCATGCATATCAATGATTCTCTCTCATCAGTGATGTTTCTATCCCTCTCTCCCTCTCCCTTCCTCTATGAAGTCTATATATATATATATATATATATATATATATATATATATATATATATATATGCACAAGAAAAGCAGTTAGTTACCTACAAGGGAGCACCCATATGACTGTCAGCTGATTTCTCAAGAGAAACTTTGCAGGCCATAAGGGAGTCACAATAAATATTCAAAGTGATAAATATCAAGGACATACAACCAAGATTACGCTACCCAGCAAAGATATCATTTAAAACTTAAGGTCAGATAAAGAGCTTCATGGATAAGAAAAAGCTAAAGGAGTTCACCACCACCAAACCAGTTTCTTTCTCTCTCTCTAGTCTCCCCCACCCCTCTCAAATCAATAAACATAGTCTCAGGTGAGGATTAAAATAAAAAATAACCTAAGCTGGTTTGGCTCAGTGGATAGAGAGATGGCCTGCAGACTGAAGGGTCTCAGATTTGATTCCAGTAAAGGGCACATGCCTGAGTTGTGGATATGATCCTCAGTGTGGTATGTGCACGGGCAGCCAATGGATGATTCTCTCACATCATTGATAAAAATATATATATTTTTAAAAATAGGCAGAGAATCTGAATAGAAACTTTTTCAGAAGAAGAAGTATAAATGGACCATAGATATATGTAAACATGTTCAATATCACTAATCATCAGATAAATGAAATTTAAAACTACAATGAGATATCACTTCACATTTGTCATAATGGCTGTCATCAATAAATCAACAAACAAGTGCTAGCAAGGATGTAACGAAAAAGAAACCCTTGGGGGAATGCAGATTGGTGCAGCCACTTTGAAAAACAGTAAGGAGTTTCCTCAAAGAATTAAAAATGGAGCTGTCTAATAATCCAATGATTGCACTCCTGGGTATATGTCCAAAGAAACCCAAAATTCTAATTTGAATGAACATGTATTTTAGATATCCCACTTAAAGACAGAACTTTCCTGTTGCTTTGTATAGTTTTCTTTTAAAATTTTATTAATATTTTACTATGTTCTAATAAATTTTATAGTGTTCTGTATAGCCATTGTCATCTTCATTATTTTTACTTAGTTGACCTCAAGATGAAATATTACTATACTGTAATATATATGATATTAAATTGAATAATATATTATTATTTGAAACAGCCAAACTATGCAGGTTTTGTGCCAGCTTATCAAATGATAAAGTGAGGCTTAAAGAGAGTAAGTACATACTCATATTACACAGTGGAGAAGTGGCAGAGCTGTATCTTGAACCCACGTTTCTGGAAACCCAGTATCTAAGCATTTGACATCATCCTCTATTGATTCTTTGTATATTTAACTTTTAAATAGTCATTTTACTAAACTTAAGTATTTTATGCATATATTTAAATACACACAATATTTGTTTGTATACCTATGTAGATATAATATATAAATGTTATTATCTTACACTTTCCTTACTTATAAATAATTATTTTCTCTTGCCTATCCAACTATCTATGCCATTTATTTTATTCTTCTTTAAATTTCAATGACTACACTTTAAGAAATGTTTAAAAAATAGTGGTGATGATAAATTACCTTATCTAAATTCTCACTATAATAAGAATGTTCTCAATATTTCACTATTAATAATAGTACCTGTGCTTTATGACATATTTGCATGTGTCCTATTATGCTGATTGCTTTTTATCAGAAATAAATATAATTTTTTTCAAATGCTTTCCCTGCATATACAAAGATATTTATATGTTTAGTGTATTGTCTACATTTGAAATATCATTGCATTTCTGGGATATATTCTATACAATTATGACATTTTATTATATTGATCCTTATTTGTGATTTCTATTTATAATTCTTGAATCCACTTTTGTGTTAAATTGTTATATGCTATCTATTTATTTGCATGTGCTCTTTATCAGTATTCAGCCACAACTTTATGGGGATTTAAAAATATGGAAAGATATGCATTGTATCATGTGGAGTAATGTAAGTGGCAGATGGGTCACCTTTACATTTCTACTTTTTAACTCATATTTTGTGTTATTATTTTCACTAAGTTCCCTTGTGATTAGTTTATTTTGTTGAGATCTTTTTAAAGTTTAACCTTTTCAAGTTGTTTTTATTGTTTTTGCTATTATAATCCATTCATAACATATTTGATCTATTTAATTATTTCTTTTTCTAATTTATTTCTTCTTCATTCCTTTTTTTTACTCTTTACCCAAGGATAAGTTTTTATTGATTTTACAGAGAGAGAGTGATAGAGAGACATCGATGTGAGAGAGGAACATTGATCAGTTGCCTCCCATATGCACCTGACCACGGATCAAACCCACAACCTGCTTATGTACCCATGACCTTTCATTGTACAGGACGATGTTCCAACCAACTGAACCACACCAGCCAGGGCTCTTATTTATTCTTTAATTAAAATTTTATTTTAATTTATTCAGGTTTAGAAATGAATGTTTCTAAGCCTATGAATCTTCCTCTGAGTACATATTTGTTTTACAGAACTACATTAATTTTCAATGATCTCAGTATTATTATAGTCTAGCAGGGGTGGGCAAACTTTTTTACTCGAGGACCACAATGGGTTCTTAAACTGGACCGGAGGGCCGGAACAAAAGCATGGATGGAGTGTTTGTGTGAACTAATATAAATTCAAAGTAAACATCATTACATAAAAGGGTACAGTCTTTTCTTTTTTTAGTTTTATTCATTTCAAACAGGCCGGGTCCAGCCCGCGGGCCGTAGTTTGCCCACGGCTGGTCTAGAGTCTACTCTAGACTCTAGATTCTACCAGGGGTGGGCAGACTTTTTGACTCGAGGGCCACAATGGGTTCTTAAACTGGACCGGAGGGCCGGAACAAAAGCATGGATGGAGTGTTTGTGTGAACTAATACATGTTAACACTGCTGCTGGTGAAGGAGCGGAGGGGAGAGCAAGAGAACCCTCCGCTCTTTCGGCTCCGCGGGCCGGATAGAACAGCCAAACGGGCGGATCCGCAGGCCGTAGTTTGCCCACGGCAAGGAATGACAAACTGGAGCCAGGAACAAAATGATGTCCATTGGATTTTTTTGTAAATAAAATTTTATTGGAACACAGGATATTCATTTGTTTATGTATTGTCTCTGACTGCTTTCGTGCTGCAATGACAGAGTTGTGTCACATACATCACAAAGTCTAAATTATTTAATATATATCCCTATACAGTATGGCACAAGAAAAATTAGGTGAGCCAGAGTGTGACCTTAGCTACGAAGGGCATCAGTCTTATTCTGCTAGCAGATCTGGAACATAGATTGCATGGCAAATTTGGTCCTACACCTTACGCTTTATATCCTGCTTGCACAGAAACTGAATGATTGCCAAAAGTGAGAACATAGAGCCCTCTTATGTCTTTCTTAATCATGCACACAGCCTGGGCATACACCTAAATTTCTAGATTCCTGAGAATATGTTGGAGATTTTAAAAGTCCTCACTGCCTAATTATATGTTCCCAACCTTTCCCCTCAAGATTTTGGTTAGTCTTTGCTTGTCTCAACTGTTATTAATTGCTCTAGGCAGCAGCAACAAATAAGTTTGCTTGTAACTCTTTTTTTTTTTTTTTTTTAATCAAATGTCAATTAAGTAGCACCATTAGCACTTGGAGAGTGTGAGTTGAGTAAGATAAAATCAAACCCCTTGAGCATTTTCTCTATGAAAACACCAATCAGGTTAAAATAAACAATCACACTTTCTTGTGTGTAAATTACATCTGTTCTACTGTTTTCCATACTGGTACCTGTATCAGAAATTAGAGCTATTTTCTTCAAGGCCACCACTTTTGCTGGAGAGGGAGATGGCCCAACATGTGTGCTAAGATGCACCAAAGCTCACTGTTTTTACTGAGATAGAGATATTTTTTCTTGATTAATCATTAATAGGGTATTGATTAGTATCAATTTTTATGAAATAATTTTTCTGAAAGTTTTTTAGTTTTGTTTTTCGTTTTTGCTTTTATGGAGAGACAAATTTTGGGTGTTCCTTACTCTATCATTCTCTATGACATCAATCCTGTCTTTTACTTTGAGAGAGGTGAATGATTACTAGAGAACCATAAGTTTTGATTTGCTAAAAACTTTGTTTTCTGGTATTTTTAAAATTAAATTTATTGGGGTGACTCTTATTAGTAAAATTATGTAGGTTTTAAGTGTACAATGCTATGATACATCATCTGTACATTACATTGTATGCCCACCACCCAAGTCAAAACTTTTTTCATCACAATATAATTGACCCCCTTTACTATTTATTACTCACCACCCCTTCCCTCTGGCTACTTTAGTCTTAAAGAGGATTGAATGAATTTGACCCAAAAGGCAAGGGAAGTAAATGCAAAACAATAAATGAATGGGACTACATAAAACTAAAAAGCTTCTGAACAGCAAAATAAACCTCTAACAAAACAAAAAGGTAACCCACCAAATGGGAGAAGACATTTGCAAACAACAACTACAAAAAAGGATTAATATCCAAAATATATAAAGAACTCATACAACTAGACACCAAACAAAGGGTCCAATTAAAAAATGTGCAGAGGCCCTGGTTATTTCTTAAGAAACTTTCCTAGCAGACTTATTACTCTAATTCATTGTGCCTAGTATCTATATTAAAGATTAATTTGGAAAATCCTCAAATTAGTTACTTTTAATTCTTGCATACAGAATATTTTATTTGAATAGATTTACTATTATGAAGCTTCGTAATCAGAAATTTAGAGGCTTTATGCTCAACTGTCTAGGTAGTTTGAATATCACTTTTGATGGTTAATTTTATGTGGTCAACTTGACTATATCATGGAATACCCTGATATTTCATAAATATTTATTGGTGTGTCTGTGAGGGTGTTTCTGGCTAAAATTAGCATTTGATTTGGTTGACTTTGTAAAACAGTTAACCCTCCCCTATGTGGGTGGGGACCATCCCATCTATTGAGGGTCTAACCCAGCCGTGGGCAAACTACGGCCCGCGGGCCGGATCCGGCCTGTTTGAAATGAATAAAACTAAAAAAAAAAAAAAAAAAAGACCGTACCTTTTATGTAATGATGTTTACTTTGAATTTATATTAGTTCACACAAACACTCCATCCATGCTTTTGTTCCGGCCCTCCGGTCCAGTTTAAGAACCCATTGTGGCCCTCGAATCAAAAAGTTTGCCCACCCCTGATCTAAACAGATCAAAAAGGTGGAGGGAAGAAGAATTTCCCTCTTCCTGCCTGATTGGTTGAACTGGGGCATCAATCTTTTCCTTCAGTGCGTATTCCTGGTTCTCAGGTCTTAGATTCAGATTGGAAGCTGCGTGATTAGCTCCGCTATTTATCAAGCCTTCTGATTTAGAATAAGCTAGAGTATTGGTATTTGGGGTCTTCAACTTACAGGTGGTAGATCTTGGCCTTCGAACTGAGTGAGCCAATTCCCTATAATAAATAAATAAATATATATAAAATTTGTTTCTCTAGAGAAACCACATTGTGTGGGTTTTGTGGTAAGAATATGGTACACATTAGGTAAATTTAATTTTGCCTTTCAATGTCTAAAGTCAACCAAAAATGTTTTAATATTAGTGATCTCATTTTAGGTTTCCTAAATATACACCCTGAGAAAAGTATTGGTTGCTAGCAGGTTGCCTAGAAGATGATGCCGGAAGGCATTTTAAGGGACAAATGAGACAAGAAAAGGAAAAAAAGCCAAGGAAGTGTATATATGAATAAGATGCTGGTGTGGCAACTGGTGTTCCATCCTGTTGGGAACCTTCTGGAGAAGTTAGTGGAACATGTCTCAGAGTCATACTGGAGTGTAAGGTAATTGGAATGTTTATCCACCAAACCCTCATCATTCATGCTTTAGAATGTTCCTAGTACATTAATTTCCTGGCGTTTCTGAGCTGCTTGGTGTTCAGGTATTGTATATTCTAAAGATCCAACTAGATTCTCAGAGAGAATCACTGGAAATATTCAGCCTATAAGGGAATAGCCTGTTGTTACTCACTTCTGAGAGAGAACAAGGGGAATGTGTGATGCTAATGACATTTTAAAAGCTTTGATATAATAAGAATAGAAAGATTCAATATTACAAAAAAGAAATTATACAATCTAACTTCTCATTTGAACAACTTTCCCTCAGTGATATCTAAATAGTTATCTACAAATTTGATGTATCAAGGAAATTAAAATTTTAAGAAACCCTGAAAATATAATTAAAGTTAATTTGATTCTACTTATAAAACTGGTTCAGGAGCTTTTTGCTAGTCAATGCTAAAGTTCAGCATGTGGGAAGAATGAATACAATTAAAATGTTATTGACACTTCAATTTAATTACATAACACAAATGCCTCCATCAGATAACACAGAGCTTTCCAGTGATGTACAAATGATTCTAACATTTCACATTGCTTCACCAATCTAAAGTTGAAGAGACCTTTAATTGCAAAATTTTAAGATAGATATTTTATTTTATAGTTAATGCAAAAATATTTATTTTGACCATTGGAATAAATATTATAATCATCATGCTGTTGAGATTTACAGTATAAGAATACTAGAGGCCTGTTGCAGGAGGATTCTTGCAAGAATAGGGATTCGCTCCCATCTCTGCTTCTTCTCCCCTGCCCATCTCTGCTACCTCGGCTCCATTGCTTGGCTTCCTTCTATGGTGTCTTCAGTCTTCGCTCCCAGCCGGTGTATGCAAATTAGCCGTCATCTTGGTTGGCGGTTAATTTGCATATTGTGCTGATTAGCCAATGGGAGGTGTAGTGAAGGTATGGTCAATTACCATGTTTGTCTATTATTAGATAGGATGATATATCTTTTAATAAAGTGATTTCATGTAAATGTGATTCCAAGTAACCTGCCTTCAGTACATAAATTATCTCATAAAGATTAATACCTCATTTCTAAAAGTGGATGTATTTTATCCTTCTGTATGCTTGATTCTAATAAGAGTGTTTTTTACACATTTACATCTCAGTAAAAAAATGGCCTTAAATCATACTCTTTCCCTAATATGTTACTCATACCTTAATATGTTAAAAACAGCTAGAAATTGTAACAAAAATATCAGGAGCAAACATGTTCTTCTTCTGGTTTTTGCTTTTTTCAGATTTTCTGCTATGCTCCAGAATTGAGAATCCAGGCCAGAACACACAGCAGTTCTCTATACAGTCCCTTATGACTATTCCCTACTATGGAAAATTAGCCATTCCTACAATATGATGAATAAAGCATGTATTATCTGTTGCAAATGATCTGTCTCTATATAAAGATATGAATTTGAGAGGTGGCTACTAAGTTTATTCAAAGATATCATAAAATATCTAATTAAGAGTAATAGTATAGATTTATAATTAATTTATAACATTAATTCAATGAAATGCCATAAATACACTTTCAATCAATTTTTTTTCCATATCTCACTTTATCCTTTCCTTTCATCCTAACTATACTTGAAACTTTGCATCCACACTGGAAGTACTGCTTCATAACATCTGCTGACATGTATATCATATAGGTTTACATAGTGAAAGTGCTTACACATTTGTTATTTCTTACAGACCACTAGAATTATTAATTCATAATGACACATTGAATGGAGACATTTATATTGTAGATCCATAGTGTTTAGGTTCAATTCAAAATCTGTGACTCTTCTGTGTTCCAGATTTAGAACAAACAAAACCAGGCAATAGTCACATGATATATTCAAATCAGGACCACATCTTATTAAACAATATACATTAAAATTTTGATAATATTAGACAATCTGAATCCAAGGATTTGGGCAGAGTTGACCACACCCACTAGTTTCTTTGGGATAGTCCCTAATAAAAAAGCAAGATTCAACTATCTGTTATTTATAAGAGATACATTTTAAGCTCCATCCATGCTACTGCAAATGGTAAAAGGTCCTTCCTATTTACTGTGGCATAGTATTCCATTGCATAGATGTGTCAAAGTTTTTTAATCCACTCACCTGCTGATGGGCACTTAGGCTGTTTCCAAATCTTAGCTATTGTAAATTGTGCTGCTATGAACATAGGGGTGCATATATCCTTTCTAATTGGTGTTTCTGGTTTCTTGGGATATATTCCTAGAAGTGGGATCAAAGGGTCAAATGGAAGTTCCATTTTTAGTTTTTTGAGAAAACTCCATAGTGTTCTCCACAGTGGCTACACCAGTCTGCATTCTCACCAGGAGTGCACGAGTGTTCCTTTTACTCCACATCCTCGCCAGCATTTGTCATTTGTTGATTTATTGATGATAGCCACTCTGACAGGTGTGAGATGGTACCTCATTGTCATTTTGATTTGCATCTCTTGGATGATTAGTGACTTTGAGCATGTTTTCATAAGTCTCTTGGCCTTCCTTATGTCTTCTTTATAAAAGTATCTATTTAGATCCATTGCCCATTTTTTGATTGGGTTATTTGTCTTCCTTTTTTTAAGTTGCATGAGTTCCCTGTAAATGTTGGAGATTAAACCCTTATCGGAGATATCATTGGCAAATATGTTCTCCTATGCAGTGGGTTTTCTTGTTGTTTTGTTGATGGTTTCTTTGCAATGTAGAAGCTTTTTATTTTGATGTAGACCCATTTGTTTATTTTCTCTATGATTTCCTTTGCTTTAAGAGATATATTGGTAAATGTATTGCTATGAGAAATGACTCAGATTTTGCTGCCTATAGTTTCTTCTAGGATTTTTATGATTTCACAGATTATATTTAAGTCTTTTTTCTGTTTTGAGTTTTTTCTTGTGTGTGGTATAAGTTGGTGTTCTAGTTTCATTTTTTTGCATGTATCTGTCCAATTTTCCCAACATCATTTATTGAACAGTTATCTTGACTCCATTGTGTATTCGTGCCTCCTTTGTCAAATATAATTGGCTTCATGGGATTTCTGGGGTCTCTGTTCTGTTCCATTGATCCAGTGCCTGTTCTTGTGCCAGTATCAGGGTGTTTTGATTACAGTGGCTTTGTAATATAACTTGATATCTAGTATTGTGATCCCTCCTATTCTGTTCCTATTTCTCAAGATTGCTGCGACTCTTCGGGGTCTTATTTGGTTCTATATAAATGTTTGGGGTATTTGTTCTAGATCTGTGAAATATGATGTTGGTATTGTAATGGGATTGCATTTAATCTGTAGATTGCTTTGGGTAGTATGGACATTTTATGCTGTCAATTCTACCAAACCATAAACACGGTATATTCTTGCAGTTATTTATATCTTCCTCTATCTCTTTTGCTAATGCCCTATAGTTTTCTGAGTACAAGTTTTTTACCTCATTGATTAAGTTTATTCCGAGGTATCTTAATTTTTTTGTTGTTGTTGTAAAGGTAAACAGGATTGTTTGTTTAGTTTCTCTCTCTGAGAATTCATTATAGGTGTATAAAAATGCCATCAATTTCTGGGTGTTAATTTTGTATTCTCCTACATTGCCAAATTCATTTATTAAATCTAGTAGTTTTTGGTGGAGTCTTTAAGGTTTTATATGTATAATATCATGTCATATGAGATTAATGACAGTTTTACTTCATCCTTTCCAATTAGTATGCCTTTTATTTCTTCTTCTTGCTGGATCACTGCTGCTAGGACTTCCAGTATTAGGTTGAAGACATCCCTGTCTTGTTCCTGTTCTTAGGGAAAATGGTTTTAGTTTTTACCCATTAGTATTATGTTGGCTGTTGGATATTCATATATTATTATGAATATGATAACATATTATGTTGAGATATGATCCCTTTATTCACACTTTGCTGAGAATTTTCATCAAAAGTGGGTGTTCCACCAACTTACACCGTACACAAAAATAAACTCAAAATGGATAAAGGACTTAAATGTACGACAGGAAACCATAAAAATTCTAGAAGAATCCAAAGGCAACAAAATCTCAGACATATGCCGAAGCAATTTCTTCACTGATACAGCTCTAGGGCACTTGAAACTAAAGAAAAAATGAACAAATGGGACTACATCAAAATAAAAAGCTTCTGCACAGCAAAAGAAACCATCAACAAAACAACGAGAAAACCCACTGCATGGGAAAACATATTTGCCAATGTCATATCTGATAAGGGCCTAATCTCCAAAATTTATAGGGAACTCATACAACTTAAAAAAAGGAAGATAAACAATCCAATCAAAAAATGGGCAAAGGACCTAAATAGACACCTTTCAAAAGAGGACATTCAGAAAGCCAACAGACATATGAAAACATGCTCAAAGTCACTAATCATCCGAGAGATGCAAATCAAAACAACAATGAGGTACCATCTCACACCTGTCAGACTGGCTATCATCAACAAATCAACAAACGACAAGTACTGGAGAGGATGTGGAGAAAAAGGAGCACTTGTGCACTGGTGGTGGGAATGCAGACTGGTGCAGCCACTATGGAAGACAGTATGGAGTTTCCTCAAAAAACTGAAAATGGAACTCCCATTTGACCCTGTGATCCCACTTCTAGGAATATATCCCAAGAAACCGGAAACACCAATTAGAAAGGATATATGCACCCCTATGTTCATAGCAGCACAATTCACCATAGCTAAGAACTGGAAACAGCCTAAGTGCCCATCAGTAGATGAATGGATTAGAAAACTGTGGTACATCTACACGATGGAATACTATGCTGCTGTAAAAAGGAAGGAACTCTTACCATTTGCAACGTCATGGATGGAACTGGAGAGCATTATGCTAAGTGAAATAAGCCAGTCAATAAAGGAAAAATACCACATGATCTCACTCATTCATGGACAATAGAGACCATTATAAACCTTTGAACAATAATAGATACAGAGGCAGAGCTGCCTCAAACAGATTGTCAAACTGCAGCGGGAAGGCCGGGGAGGGTTGGGGGGCAGGAGGTAGGGGGGTAAGAGATCAACTAAAGGACTTGTATGCATGCATATAAGCATAACCAATGGACATAAGACACTGGGGAATAGGGGAGGCTAGGGGACTGTCTAGGGTGGGGGGATAAAATGGACACCTATGTAATACCCTTTGTAATACTTTAAGCAATAAAAAAAAAAAAAAAAACAGATAAATGGATAAACAAAATGTGATATATATATCCTATCTAATAAAAGAGAAAAATGGTAAAAAAAAAAAAGTGGTGTTGTATTTGTCAAATGATTTTTCTGCATCTATTGATAAGATCATGTGATTTTTTGTCCTTCAATTTGTTTATCTGATGTATCACATTTATTGATTTGCAAATATTGTACCAGCCTTGCATTCCTGGAATAAATCTCATTTAGTAATAGTGTATGCTCTTTTTAATATATTGCTGGTTCTGATTTACTAATATTTTGTTGAGGTTTTTAACGTCTATGTACATCAGGGATATGGGCCTGTTATTCACTTTCTTTGTAATGTTTTTTACCTAGTGTTGTAATTATGATAATGCTAGCCTCATAAAAAGAGCTTGGATATGTGTTCCTTCCTCTTGGATTTTTTGGAATAGTTTGATGATGATAAGTTTTAATTGTTCTTTGAACCTCTGGTAAAATTCCTCTATGAAGCCATTGGCATCAGGGCTTTTGTTTGCTGGTTGTGTTTTGATTATTGGATCTATTTCATCAGGTGTTATTGGCCTATTCAGATTTTCTGATTCTTCCTGATTGAGTTTTGGAAGATTGTATTTTTCTAGGAATTTGTCCCTTTCTTCCACATTTCCAACTTGTTGGCATATAGTTGTTCATAGTATTTTTTTTTTTATATTCCTTTGTATGTCTGTTGTGTCATTGTTACTTCCAAGCTTTCCTTTCTGGTTTTATTTAATGGGTCTTATCCTTTTGTTTCTTGATGAGACTGGTGAATTGTTCATTAATCTTGTTTATCTTTTCAAAGAACCAGTTCTTAGTTTCATTTATTTTGTTTGTCCTTATGTCATTTATTTCTGCTCAAATCGTTACTATTTCCTTCTTCTTACTGTAGGTTTTTCTTGTTGCTTTCTTTCAAATTCTTTATGTTGTGGAGTTAAATAGCTTATTATTAATTTTTCTTGTTTTTTTGAGTTATACCTGTAGTGATATGACCTTCCCTCTCAGGACTTCTTTTTCCATGCCCCAGGGATTTTAGGCTGTTGTGCATTTATTTTCATTTATTTCCAGGAAGTTTTTTATTTTTTTCTTGATCCCATTGGGAACCTATTCATTGTTTAATAACATAGACATCTGCCTTGTCTGGGAGGTAGACAGTTTATACAACTTATTGGAAAACACCTTGTCCTGAGGCCACTTAAGAGATTAAAAATAACAATTAGCCTCCAGGCAGTAGCAACTGACCAATCCTATTGAAATAAAACTCTTGCCACCTGAGGACAATTGCCTGGGGAGCAATTCAAGTCAGAATCCTATCAGTCTGTAGGCAGAGGTGGTCTCTGGAGGCAATGAGTATTTGCTTGACCTAATTAGTCAGAAACAGCCTTTAACACTGTCCTATGGGAGAGATTGAGAGGTGTAGAGGCTCTACCTAATACATAGTCACAAACCCAAAGAGAAAGCCAAAATGAGGAGACAAAGAAACAAACCCAAAATGAAAGAACTAGAGAATTCTCCAAAAGAAAAGATAAATGAACCATAGATAAGAAATTTATCTGAAACAGAGTTCAGAGTAATGATGGTAAAGTTGCTCAACAGCATGAAAAAATATATAGTAACTATGAAAAAAAGAACTGTCTGAGATAAAGAGTGACATAACACAAATAAAGAACACATTGGTAGGAATAAAAGTAGATTAGGGGAAACTGAGGATCAAATCTATGAATTAGAAGACAGAATTGAAAATATCACTCAGAAAACCAAAAAGAAAAAAATTATTAATAAACAGGAGGACAGCTTAATGGAGCTGTGAGACAAGGTCAAACATAGCAATATTAGAATAGCAGGTGTGCCAGAAGAGGCAAAAAGGGAGAAAGGCATAGAGAAGGTGTTTGAAGAAATAATGGCAGAAAACTTCCCTAAACTGGTAAAGAAAAAAGTCACATAAGTTCAGGAGACACTGAGAACCCCAAACAAAAAGAACTCAAACAGGCCCATGCCTAGACACATCATAATTAAAATGTGAAAAATTAAAGACAATGAGAAAATCTTAAAGGCAGAAAAAGAAAATAAAATTGTTACTTACAAAGCAGTTCCCATAAGGCTGACACCTGGTTTCTCATCAGAAACTCTACAGGCCACAGGGAATGGCATGAATTACTCAAGATAATGGAAATAAAGGATCTGAGACCAAGATTACTATATCCAGCAAGGCTATCTTTCAGAATAGATGGTCAAATAAAGAGCTTCCAAGACAAAAAAAAAAAAAAAAAAAAAAAAGGCTAAAGGAGTACATCACAACCAAGCCAGTGTTACAAGAAATGTTAAAGGGATTAATGTAATGAGAAGAAACAGGGAGAGAAACCTAGCCATACAGAAATATAATGGCAATAAATAAGTACCTACCAATAATGACACTAAATGTAAATGGACTATATGTTCCAATAAAAAGGAGTAGGGTAGCAGAATGGATACAAAAACATGACCCAACAATATACTGTCTACAAGGACCCACCTCAAAACAAGAAACACACACAGGCTGAGAGTGAAGGGATGGAAAAAAAATTTCCATGCAAAAGGAAAAGAAAAAAAGTTGGTGTAGAAATACTCATATCTGTCAAAATAGACTTTGAAATGAGGCCAACACAAGAAACAGCAAATATCACAACATAGTACTAAAGGGATTGAAACAACAAGAAGATATAACCATGGTAAACATATATGCACAAAACATAGAAGCACCTAAATATATAAAAAAACTCCTAGAGGACTTTAACAGAGAGATCAACAACAATACAGTCATAGTAGGGGACTTTTACACCCCTCTGACTTCACTGGATAGATCTTCCAGACAAAAATTTAACAAGAAACAGAGACTCTAAAGGACACACAGGATTTAATTGACATTTATAGAACATTGCACTCCAACACAGCAGAATATACATTCCTCTCAAGTGCACATGGATCATTCATAAAGATGATAGACCACATGTCAGGACACAAAACAAGTCTCTACAAGTTCAAAAAGATTGAAATTATATCAAGTATCTTCACAGATCATGGTGGAATGAAATTAGAAAAAAACTACAGTACAAACCCCAAAAACATTCAAACACTTGGAGGCTAAATACCATGTTATTAAATAATGAATGTGTAACCGACAAGATCAAGAAAGAAATAAAAAAATGTCCTGGAAACAAATGAAAATGAACACACAGCAACCCAAAATATCCAGGACACAGAAAAAGCAGTCCTGAGAGGGAAGTTCATAGCACTAGAGGCATAGCTAAAAAAACAAACAAACAACAACAACAACAACAAAACAAACCAAGAAATATCAGCAATACACTATTTAACCCTAAAACTTAAAGAACTAGAAGGAGAACAACAAGAAAATCCCAGAGTAAGTAGAAGGAAGGATATAATAAACATTAGAGCACAAATAAATAACATAGAGACAAATATCAATGAAATCAAGAGCTGGTTCTTTGAAAGGATAAACAAAATTGGTGAACCTCTAGCCACACTCATCAAGAAACAAAGAGAGAGGACCCAAATAAATAAAATCAGAAACAAAAGTGGAGGAGTAACTGCAGACAACACAGAAATACAAAGGATTGTAAGAAAATACTATGAACAACTATATGCCAAGCTAGACAATGTGGGTGAAATAGTCAAATTCCTAGAAAAATAAAAACTCTCAAAACTGAATCAGGAAGAATCAAAAAACCTGAATAGGCCAATAACAACTGATGAAATAAAAGTAGTAATCAAAAAACTCCCACCAAACAAAAGCCCATGACCAGATGGCTTCATGGGGAAGTTTTACCAAACATCCAAAGAAGAACGAAGAACTAACAGCTATCCTCCTCAAACTATTTCAGAAAATCCAAAGGAAAGAACACTACCAAACTCTTCCTATGAAGCTAGCTTTATCCTAATTCCAAAACCAGGTAAAGACACTACAAAGAAAGAGCATTATAAGCCAATATCCCTGATGAACATAGGTGCTAAAATCCTCAACAAAATTCTAGAGGATTGCATCCAGCAATATATTGAAAAGATCATACACTATGATCAAGTGGGATTTATTTCAGGGATGCAACACTGGTACAATATTCACAAATCAATAAATGTGATACATCAAATAAACAAATTTAAAGACAAAAATCACATGATCATATCGATAGATGCAGAAAAAGCATTCAACAAAATCCAACACCCATTTTAGATACAAACTCTCAGCAAAGTGTGAATAGAGGGGTCATGTCTCAACATAATAAAGGCCATATATAAAATACCTACAGCCAACATTATACTCAAAGGGCAAAAACTAAAACCATTTTCCCTAAGAACAGGAACAAGACAGGGATGCCAATTTTCACCACTCTTGTTCCAACATAATACTGGAAGTGCTAGCCATAGTGACGAGATAAGAAGAAATAAAAGGAATTCAAATTGGAAAAGAAGAAGTAAAACTGTCATTATTCACAGATGACATGATATTATACATAGAAAACCCCAAAGACTCCATCAAAAAACTACTAGACCTAATAAATAAATTTGGCAATATAGCAAGATACAAAGTTAACACCCATAAATCTATGGCTTTTTTGCACACCAATAATGAACTCATAGAGAGAGAAAAGAAAAAAAAATCCATTTTCCATTGCAACAAAAAATTAAGTTACCTAGGAATAAACTTAACTAAGGAAGTAAAATACCTGTACTTGGAAAACTACAGGATGTTCAAAACAGAGATAGAGGAAGACATAAACAAATGGAAGAATATAATGTGTTCATTAGTTGGTAGAATCAACATCATTAAAATGTGCATGCCACACCAAGCAATCTATAGATTCAATGCACTCCCCATTAAAATAATGACTGAATATTTCACAGATCTAGAACAAACTCTCCAAAAATTCATATGGAATATAAAGTGATCCCGAATACCTGCAGCAATCCTGAGGAAAGAAGAACAAAGTTGGAGGGATCACAATACCAGATATCAAGCTATACTACAAAGCCATTGTTTTCAAAACTGCCTGGTACTGGCACAAGAAAAGACATATAGACCAATGAAAAAGAACAGAGAACCCAGAAGTTGACCTAAGCCATTATGCTCAATTAATATTTGACAAAGGAGGCAAGACCATACAATAGAGTCAAGACAGTCTCTTCAATAAATGGTGTTGGGAAAATTAGTCAGACACATGCAAAAAATGAAACTAGACCACCAACATACACCATTCACAAAAATAAAAATGGATAAAGGTCTTAAACATAAGATGGGAAACCATAAAAATCTTAGAAGAATACAGAGGTAGCAAAATATGAGGCATATGTTGTAGTAATGTTTACCGACACATCTCCAAGGGCAATGGAAACGAGAAAATAAACAAATGGGACTTCATCAAAATAAAAAGCTTATGCACAGCAAAAGAAATCATCAACAAAACAACAAGAGAGCCCTCTGCATGGGAGAATATATTTGCCAATGCTCTCAGGTAAGGGTTTAATCTCAAAAATTCACAGGGAACTCATACAACTTAACAAAAGAAAGATAAACAATCCAATAAAAAAATGGGCAAAGGACCTAAATAGACACTTTTTGAAAGAGGACATACAGAAGGCTGAGAGACATATGAAAACATGCTCAAAGTCACTAATCATCTGAGAGATACAAATCAAAACAACAATGAGGTACCATCTCACACCTGTCAGAATGGCTATCATTAACAAATCAACAAAGGACAAGAGCTGAAGAGGATGCAGAGAAAAAAAGAACCCTCATGCATTGCAGGTGGGAATGCAGACTGGTGCAGCCACTGTGGAGAACAGTATGGAGTTTCTTCAAAAAACTAAAAATGGAACTCCCATTTGACCCAGTAATCCCACTCCTGGGAATATACCCCAAGAAACTAGAAACACCAATCAGGAAAGACATATGCACCCCTATGTTCATTGCAGCACAATTTATAATAGCTAAGATTTGGAAACAGCCTAATTGCCCATCAGCAGATGAGTGCATTAAAATCTGTGGTACAACTTTACAATGGAATACTATGCTGCTGTAAAAAAGAAGCAACTGTTACCATTGGCAGCAGCATGGATGGACCTGGAGAGCATTATGCCAAGTGAAATAAGCCAGTCAGAGAAAGATAAGTATCACATGATCTCACTCATTTGTGGAATATAATGAACAACATAAGCTGATGAACCAAAATAAGGCAAGTGAAAAAATATTTTAGAATATAATAGAAGTAATCTTGTTATTTACAGATTTTTAATATTTCCTACAACTTTTGTGATATTATACTATGTTAGTACAGTTTTGGTAATATTATTATACTAGAGGCATGGTGCATGAAAATCATGCACTGGGGGGGAGGTCCCTCAGCTCAGCCTGTACCTTCTCTAATCCAGGACCCCTCGGAGGATATCTGACTGCCAATTCTTGCTGGATCGGGCCTAAACCAGCAGTCAGACATCCCTCTCGCAATCAGGACCATTGGCTCCAAACCGCTCACCTGCCTGCTTGCCTTATCACCCTTAACAAGTCTGCCTGACTGCCTGATCACCCCTAACCACCTCTGCCTGCCTGCCTGATGCCCCTAACTGCTCCCCTGCCAGCCTGAACTCCCCTAACTGCCTCTGCCTTGGCACCAGCCACCGTGGCTTTGTCTGGAAGGATGTCTGGTCTATTGGGTCTAATTAGCATAATACCCTTTACTTAGTTTTGATTTAAAATATTTTCCTTAAAATATTAACCTTTATTGCATGTAAAATTATATTTAAAATAATTTTTTTTGAAATATTAATGTTTATTTCATGTAATATATTTAAAATCTTTTCTTGAAATATTAATGCTTATTGCATGTAACATTATTATATTTAATATAATTTTTCTTGAAATACTAATGTTTATTTCATGTAACATTATATTTAAAAATCATTTTAAATAGTAATTCTTATCGCATGTAACATTATTATACTTAAAATTTTTTTTCATGATATTACAAAAAAGAAAAAAATGAAGTCAGAACTGCAGTTGTCCTCAAAGAGGCAGATATTGGCAAAGAACCTGAGGAAAAATATTGGAGCTGATTGAAATATTTACCATTTTGATGGAAATATGGATTATCCCATTTGTCAAAAGTCATCATATAGATCAGTTTAAAATATAGTTGACATTATTTTAACTAAAATTCTATTATAATTAAAATGTTATGATAAAAGGCCCTTCAGAAAGCAGGTATGAAATATCCCAGTGTTATTGAATTTAATAAAACTTCTAAATTGAGAACATAAAATACTATTGATATACATTAGAATTACTTCTTATTGAATTATTTCTTTTTTTAGTATGTGAACCAAACTAATTATATTAAAAGATAGTTTACTAGAGAAACCTATATTCCTAAAATGGTATAGAATATGCTAAGAAAAATAACAATCTTTATCTTTATGGCATTTTCTATGAATTCATATTATGAATTTAGTGGTATAAAAATATGTTTTTTTTATAAATTTTAAATTTTATACAAAGAAAATAATGAAAGTAAAACAGAAACATACACATTCATCAATGATATACTATCACAAAGTTTTGAGCATGTAGTCAGTCTTCAACTGGCCTAAGACTTTTTATTGGGCTCCAATGGTATCAATTTTCAATAGCTTTCCACTATGAATTAGTTACTCTAAGGCTACAAACACCCCCAATCAGTCAAGTCCAATAGTATTTGGTGGCAGATATTCAGCTGTATTAGCTTAGAGCTGTCACCTATAAATATTTCTGAAACTAAATTTTATTATGTTTACAGGTATTAATAAACTCAATTCCTCCATTTAATCATATTTACCCACAATATTTTGTTCATACCAAAAACCGAACACAGTAACTTTAAAGTGTACTTATTTGTACATAAATTGATTATATTTTTGGCATTTGAATTTTTGTCCCAGAGACCTTACAACAGGCTCTATAAAATCAGTTATACTCTTTTTACAAACCTTGAAGAAATATCTGAAAGTAAATCATCCTTAATGTTTAAGTTATATAGTTTCAGTGATCTTACAAGAAAAATTAAATAGACCATACAAAATCAAATAAACTAAAACATTTATCATAAGAAAATAATTACCAATATAGAATAGTAAAATTGCACCAATCAATCCAGCTTTGAAATTTTCCTCTTCTTTTAGGAAATTTCAAAATAGATCCACAGGAATTTTACAAGTTAAGGTGTTTCCTTTAGATAGTTTATTGGCAGGTAGAGGCATTTAAATATGTTCAACACCGTGCAGGATAATATTTTAGTAAAAGTATATTTCAAATATTGCATGGGAAATACTTATACTAAAATATTACTTGTTTACCTGAAGTCCAAATTTCACTGGGCATCTGTATTTTATTGAGAAGGTGAATCAGCAGTTGAGTTTTGAAAAAATAAGTTAAATTAAAAGTGGTATGGGGGCAAGGATTAGGCTACTCATTTTTAAAAATTAAAACATAAAAATTTCACAATGGAACTTGTTCAGAGTAGACAGCAAAATGTAGGGCTTGGAATAGCAAATGATAATAAAGAACAAACCTGATATAGAGTCTGTATGCCATGGAAGGAAGTTTGAATGTTTTGCTGAAGGTATGTGGTTAAGAAATCAGAGAGACATGTTTGCAGTTAGATCATTACAATCACAAAGAAATCAAAGAAATTAGAGGGTATGATTGGAAATAGTGTGGTCACTTCTTACCCTGGAACATAGAAAAAAAATGATCATGTAAAAATAATGATGTGGTGGTTTTTAAGGAAAATAGAAGGGAACAGACTTTTATTTATTACTAGAGGCCAGGTGCACGAATTCGTGCACAGTTGAGGTCCGGCCGGCCTGGCTCAGATTGGGGCAGATCAGGGCCAGGTCTGTGGGGAGGAGGAGATGGTGGGATGTAGGCTGGCTGGCCCACCCTCAATTGGGGTGGGAGAGGCTGATCAGGGGCTGGACCAGCCAGGGTGAAGGACCGCAGGAGGTTGGCCAGCCAGTCCCACCCTTGATTGGGCGGTTCACTGGCTGCAGTGGGCGTCAGAGGAACTGGTTGTTCTGGTTGTTAGGGAATTCCATAAGCTGGCTTTATATATATCTACACTAATAAAAGAGAAAAATGGTAATTGGCGTACGACGATACCCTTTTCATTGGTTACTCAGGGCTATATGCAAATTAACTGCCAACTAAGATTGGCAGTTAACTGCCAACAAGATGGTGGTTAATTTGCATATGTAGGCACAATGCAGGGAGGCGAAAGGGAAAGCAGGAAGAAGCCCCCTGCCACTGACAGTGATTGGAAACCCAGGGGGGAGCTAAGAGCTGGGGGGCTGGGCAAAGGCGGCCCTGGGACCGCCTTTGCCCTGCCCCCGAGCCATGATCAGAGAATCAGGCGCCTCTTCCACCCTGGCCAGTGATAGCAGGAAGTAGGGGTGGAGCCAGTGATGGGAGCTGGGCACGGTCGAAGCTGGCAGTCCCAGGAGCTAGGGGCCCCTTGCCTGGGCCTAAAGTGGAGCCCATGATCGTGGGGCCACTGCAGCTGTGGGTCCCCACTGCCCGGGCCGAACGCCTCAGCCAGAGGCATCCTGCAGGGGCCAGGGTGGAGCCCGTGTGATCGCGGCATCCCCCGCTGCCACTGCGGGTCCCCGCTGCCCGGGCCGGACGCCTAGGCCAGAGGCATCAGGCCTGGGCTGGGGGCAGAACCAGTGATGGGGGGAAATGAGGGTCCCCTGCCCAGGCCTGACGCCTCTGTTAGAGGCGTCAGGCCTGGGCAAGGGGCCGATCCTGCGATTGGAGGGTGATGGGGGTCAACGCCTGAGGGTTCCCAGTATGTGAGAGGGGGCAGGCTGGGCTGAGGGACACTCCCCCCCGCCCCACACCCAGTGCACGAATTTCGTGCACCGGGCCCCTAGTATACACACACACACACACACACACACACACACACACATACATACATACACACACATTTCAGTTAACTGGCTTCACTTCCAACTAGATTTAGAGCAGGAAAGGTGAGGGGAGAATGAATGACCTCTTCCAGGTTTCTTGTTTGGGCAACACAAAAGTAATGATGTGGTTTATTGAGCATTGAGATGCAATATAAAGGTAGTTTTGAGAGGGAGATTGTGAGTTCAGATATTGTACAGACACCTCAAATTCAACATTTGAATTTGAGGTGTCTGTACAATATCCAGAAGAACTGTAGAGTATGAGGTGGATATATGGCCCTGGAATTTGCTGAAGACAAACATTTTGGAGCTGTTGGCATAGAAATAGTAGCTGAATTCATGGGAGAAGATATAATGACATAGTAGGTATGTGTAGCATGAAAAGATTTCATTAAATCTATAAGACCATTATTTCACAAACCTCATTTACCTCATTTAATAGTTTCAAATATAAAGAATAAAGGCATTACATGTTTAAAGGAATAATTTCTATACAAGTACCTTAATATTCTTTTAAACAACCTTAAAAGGTAGAGGTTATGATCTCCATTTTCCAGATGAAGAAATTCAAATTAATCGAGGATAAACAATTTGGTCAAGGTTTTGCAGCTAGTAAGATAGTCGAGGGGCAGCAATATTAACACAAGCCAATATGACTCAAACACTTTGAGTGTTTTGATTACAAACCACACTCTTATTAACAATGTTTTCTTTGGAAAAACAATGAATGAACTAAGATCATGCTTTACCTAATGCTTGAGTCTAAAAAATTAAGTATAATACCTCATTTAAATTTTGAAGGTAATGTTTTATATGGTTATACGTACTAGTACAAAGGTGAAAAATAAAACATGCCTATGTTTGGTTAAATGAGTAAAGCACTAAAGACTCAAATTTTTTAAGTGACTAAATTATGTATTAAATGAATATATCATCATACATAAAAATGATACATATAAATCAAAATTATACTAAAAAACACACATAAAGGCAATAAATCTGTTGATTTCACTAGCTAAAAAGAAAACAACAGAAGAATGTCAAATATGTCAAGATTGCTTTAATCATGCCCACCAATGGAGTCAGATAGTAAGACATTATTAAGGTGTCTATGGGTCTTAATTTGCATGGAGACTTCCTAGGTTATTTCCATTTTGATAATGTAGTGATTGATAGCATTCATTTTCTTTCCAAAGTGTTCCCTATCTATATATTTAAAAGCCTAAGCAACTGAACTACCAAACAACCAGTCGACCAGTTGCTATTGACGCTCACTAACCACCATGGGCAGATGCTCAATGCAGAAACTGCCCCCTGGTGATCAGTGTGCTCCCAAAGCCAACCTCCCGTGACCGGACAACCTCTTGCAGTCCCCGCGGCTGGCCAACCTCCCCAATCGGCCTGATCTCTGGCCAGGCTGAGGGACCCCACCCGTGCACAAATTTGTGCACTGGGCCTCCAGTTAGATGATAAATTGTATGTTCTCTTCACCTGTGAGACATCCTATTATGTCAGAGTTAGGGTGGAGAGACATAATTAGATATTGTCACACAGAAACATGACTCTCCCTCTACATTTTCCCATCTATCAATATCTATCTATGGATTTCAATAGTGAAGGAATATATATACCAAAAATCTCTGTCTATTCAGGTAATTCTCTATCTATATTTATCATTTGTTATTTTTTCTATCTTGTAACTTATTATTCCAGCATTAGTAACTATGCTAATTTCTGGATCTTCTACACATTATTTCTTTGAATTCTCACAGCATCCATGGGTTTGGTAGTATTTTTAATTAAACAATCAGAGAAGTGCCACTCAGAATGGTTTAATCTCTAATGATTGCAAAGATTGTAAGCAGAAAAGTAAGAGTTTAAACCTGGGTTTCCAGTCTATATGGCAGCACCCATGTCATCACAATTAGCTCAAGAAATTTGCTTCCCTTTACCTTATATCTAATGAGAAAAAAAATCAGAAAATTGGATGTTTCTATAAACTCCTTACCAAAAAAAGTATAGTCAGAATAAGTATAGAGAAATGTGATACAGAGACTTGGATGAAATTTAATATGTACGCACCAAAACTATTATCAATACTTAGTAATTCCTCCAGGCTCTATAGGGGTAAATAGACATCCCAGTATGATGCTTCACTGGCGGGTATTGACCCTTGGAGGCATTAAATAAAACTAGGGACCATTTTTGTTTACTTTAGCTATTAAAAGATACTGGCATTTACTGGGTTGGCAAGGAATACAGTCTGGGTTGGCAACCATTCTACACAAGGACAAATTATTCTTTGTTTTATATGTGCTTATAATGTCCTATCATACATTCATAAAGATGAAAATATATATTTATAGTAAATTGAACTTGCCATTTAACTTTCTTTACATATGAACACTTTCACAGTTTTAAGATAGATTTATTTCAGGAAATGCAAATGCTAGTAGTGTGGAAAGAAATTCTAATTTGTTTTCTTCAGTAATTTAGAATCATCCTCAATTTTGGATACTAGACTACCAACAGCAACTCTCCTAATGGTATTTGATTTCTCAATACAGGATATTTGTATAAAGCTATATTTGTAGAGGTCAAATTATAGAATATGTATGTGACTACTTCTCCATGTTTTCTAATTTTGTTTTACCTGAAAGTTTACATATTGAAATGCATGCCATCCTATATAATAAAAGCCTAATATGCAAATAGACCAAATGGCAGAACGACTGGTGGAACAAACGGTCACTATGATGTGCACTGACCACCAGGGGCAGACGCTCAATGCAGGAGCTACCCCCAGCCCGCAGGCCCCAGGCCAGCCAAGGTGGGTGCCAGCAGGCTCCCCTTATGGCCCCAATAGTTCCCCACAGATTGGCCTTGATCGCCGGTCAGGCCTAGGGACCCTACACATGCATGAATTTCATGTACCAGGCCTTTAGTTTTATTATAAATGAATTTCTTATTATTTCTCTTCATAGTATAACGTCAGTGGTTCACAACCTTCTGGCCCTTTAAATACAGTTCCTCATGTTGTGACCCAACCATAAAATTATTTTTGTTGCTACTTCATAACTGTAATATTGATACTGTTATGAATCATAATGTAAATATCTGATATTCAGGATGGTCTTAGGCAACCCCTGTGAAAGGGTCCTTCGACCGCCAACGGGGTCGTGACCCACAGGTTGAGAACCGCTAGTATAGCTATAGTATTATTGACTTTTTGAAAAAATATTTATAGATAGGCTTTATTACCTATGAATTTCATTCCATAGTAATAAAAATGCATTAAATATTATTATGTTTTAATGAAAAGATGTGTTGGGTCTGTGAAAACTACTTCCTCAAAGAAATAGAATAATGTCCCTAGGACACTGGAGAGTTCTAATAGACTTTATAAATTCTGAGGAGTGCATACCATAACCAAGCTTAAAGTAGAAATTAACTTATCACATCATACTTCATTGATAGACTCTTTTATTTTGTTGAAGGGGCTTTGAACAACCTGGTTATTACTATTCACCCTCTGAATATTCAAGGAGCTAGGTGCTGCATCATGCAAATCCCTTCTTCAGGACTGAAGAACTCATCCATACTATTGAAATATTTCTGACAATCCTCTTCAACAATTGGAGTTTACTCTTCTTAAAGACATGTCCTCTGCTTTGGGTGTCTATTTTATTTGTCTTCTATATACAAAGTATATAGCTTCAGTGCCTTTCCTCCAAGTTAGGAACACTTTGAAGAACCACCCCAGTTTTGGCACTCCCTGTAGGGTCCATTGATGTCTTATTTTTCTACTACAAAACATAATCTCTGCTCAGTCTTGTTATGCTCTCACATATATTGTTTCCTAGGGGCATTAAACTCCAGATCAGCCTAAGCTTTCTGGGGAAGCTAACCTGTGACAATCAGACTCTGTGTGTATTAGCATGTTTGAAGAAAGGATTGCAGGTATATGAATATATATATATATATATATATGTATATATTCAAATGGATCTAAATAATCATATCATTCAATCACTTCATATTGAAGATGAAGAAATTGCTCTCTTTTTTTGTTACTCATTCAAAATGCTATGGCTAATGAGTGGCAGAAGTCCAAGTGTTCAAGTATCCAAATCACCAAACAAGGACTTTCTGCCACCACATAGTATAACTGAGAACACAGGTTCCATTGCCTGCCACAACGAAAACCAAATTCATGAGATAGGTGGTGGTGCAAAAGGAAAGAGGTTTATTCAGGTGCTGCAACCTGTGAGAATGGTAGACTCCTATCTCAAAGACTACTTTTCTTTCCTGCTCAGGTCCACAGTTCTTATATGGCTAGGGAGGGTAAGGCTTCTTTTCCTATCCAATTATGTTGCTAGCTTTTGGCGCCCTCAGGTCCAATTCATTCATCTTTCTAGCTTTTGGCACATTCAAGACTTGTCCATTCATCTTTCTAGCTTTTGCCTGCTCAGTGTAGGACAGTGATGGTGAACGTCTGTCAGAGGTGACAAGCGAACTCATTTTTTTGGTTGATTTGATTTTTCTTTGTTAAATGGCATTTAAATATATAAAATAAATATCAAAAACATAAATCTTTGTTTTACTATGGTTGCAAATATCAAAAAATTTCTATATGTGACACAGCACTAGAGTTAAGTTAGGGTTTTTCAAAATGCTGACACGCCGAGCTCAAAATATTTGCCATCACTGGTGTAGCACCTTCCCCTGCACCATCTTGCTCAGTGTAAAAACCATCCCCAGTACTTACTGTGGATGGTAATGATAAGGCTGTGGAATTTAAACTTATAATAATACTTTACTCTTTTGATCAAGTACTTTTACTGTTTCTCAGCTTTAACCACCACTCTATTTTCTCAGCATCCACTATATACTATGTTAATGTGCTGATCTTTTTAATAATCTGTTGAATAAAATCTGTTGCATTTCATTGGATTTGCTATCTTTTTTTGCTTAATAATTTATTAAATATTATTTTATGATTATAAATATTACCAATATTTGAGCAATAAATATTGATACCTTTATTAATAAATACACATCCAATTTTTAATATTTAGTATTTAATATTTAATATTTTTAATATTTAATTGTTTTAATATTTTGAGACAGTTTTATTGCAAAACAATGGACATGTTAAAAATAAAATATGCCTAGGTTCACTTTCATCTTCCTTTCCATAAAAGTGATTTATCTCATCATAAACACACATTATCATTGATGCTATATGATATACATTAATATTGTAAAATATACTTCATAAACTTTTACAATTCCACTATTCCAATTACATCTGGCTATGTCTCATTTTAGTTTAGTATTTGTTTTCCAAGTCTCTAGGCATTTTCACATGGGCTCTTTTTTACTTTATGTCTGTTTTTTATCTATCTTTTGCATCTGACTTTTTTTTTAAATATATTTTTTATTGATTAAGATATTACATATGTGTCCTTATCCCCACGTTACCACCTACCCCCCCCTCCCCCCGCTCATGCCTCACCCCCCCCCCCCCCGTTGTCTGTGTCCATTGGTTAGGCCTATATGCTTGCATATAAGTCCTTTGGTTGATCTTTCCCCCTTACCCTCACCCTCCCCTACCTTCCCTCCAAGGCCTGACAGTCCAATCAATGCCTCTCCGTCTCTGGATCATTCCTTGTTCATCAGTTTATGTTGTTCATTATATTCCACAAATGAGTGAGATCCTGTGGTATTTATCCGCTCTCCAGTTCCATCCATGCTGTGGCAAATGGTAAGAGTTCCTTTTTCTTCTTCCTCTTCTTAAAGAATACCTTTCAGCATTTCATATAATGCTGGTTTGGTGGTAATCAACTCCTTTAGCTTTTTCTTATCTGTGAAACTCTTTATCTGACCTTCTATTCTGAATGATAGCTTTGCTGGATAAAGTAATCTTGGTTGTAGGTTCTTGCTATTCATCACTTTGAATATTTCTTGCCACTCTCTTCTGGCCTGCATGGTTTCTGTTGAGAAATCAGCTGACAGTCGTATGGGTACTCCCTTGTAGGTAACTGACTGTCTTTCTCTTGCTGCTTTTAAGATTCTCTCTTTGTCTTTTGCTCTTGGCATTTTAATTATGATGTATCTTGGTGTGGTCCTCTTTGGGTTCCTTTTGTTTGGGGTTCTCTGTGCTTCCTGGACTTGTAAGTCTATTTCTTTCACCAGGTAGGGGAAGTTTTCTGTCATTATTTCTTCAAAAAGGTTTTCAATATCTTGCCCTCTCTCTTCTTCTGGTATCCCTATAATTCTGATGTTGGTACGCTTGAAGTTGTCCCAGAGGCTCCTTACACTATCTTCATATTTTTTGAATCTTTTTTTCTTTTTTGGTTGTGTATTTTTTGTTTCTTTGTATTTCAATTCTTTGACTTGATTCTTGGGATCCTCTTATCTGCTGTTGGATCTCTGTATATTATACTTTATTTCAGTCAGTGTATGCTTAATTTCTAGTTGGTCCTTTTTCATATCCTCGAGGGTCTCACTAGATTTCTTGAGGGTCTCACTAAATTTATCGGCGGTTTCCATAAAATTCTTGAAAAACCTTGTAAACGTGGTTTTGAACTCTATATTTAGTAGTTTTCTTTCCTCCATTTCTGTCATTTGTGACCTGTTTCTTTGTCTCCGCATTTTTTATGCTTCCCTGTGTTGGTAGAGTCGTTTTGTGTGCTAGGTGTCCTGTAGGGCCCAGTGGCTCAGCCTCCCCAGTTACCTGAGGTAGACACTCTTGGTGCACCCCCTTGTGGGCTTTGTGCACAGTCTTGTTGTAGTTAAACCTTGATTGTTGTAGGATCACTGGGAGGTACTGACCTCCAGTCCAATTGGCAGTGAGAATCGGCTGTGTCTGTGGTGGGAGAACTTCTGTGCTGGAGACACCCTTCTGGGGCAAGACTTGCTTCAGTGGGGCTTTGGTGCTCACTGAGTCTGCCCCCTGGGCATGTCCCTTATGGATCTGAGGAGTTGTAATCCGGATGGTTCCCCTCTGACCACTGGGTACACTGGCTCTTGGAGGTTACCCAGCAGGAGCTATGAAGAGAGCTGCAGATTCCCCTTCCTTTTTTGGAGTTTGGAGGTGCCCTGATGAGGCCCAGCTGTGAAGCAATGCAAGCTGCTGTGGGACCTTGGGCCTTCTCTTGGAAGTTCTGGGTCTGTGGCCCAGCTGCAATTTGTTAGGTAATTTTCAGGTTGCAAAGGTCCACGGCCTTCATATGCAAAAGCCTCTGCCTCAGTCTGGGTGGGGCGGGGTCTCAGGGAATCAAAGGGAGGAGCAAGGAACTATGGCGGATTCTCAGCCCTGCCCTAAGGGGCCGCACGCCTCTCAGTTTCCCGACAATCCAATTGCTGCAAGCACCTCTGAGGGAAAGCCGCCCTCGAGTTCCGAGTTCTGCCCGCTGCCAGACAGTCCAGTTTCTCCCCTTATGAGTCCTGGGTCCCCAGAGACTTCCTGGAACCGGAGTTCAGAGCAGTCGGGAGCTTGTGACTCCCTCCCGATTCAAAAAGACAGCGGTGTCCTCAGGTACCAGCCCCTTTCTGCGCACTCTCGAGCCTCTGTACCTTTGCACTTTACTTCCACAGCTCCTGACCCTCAATGTGCTTTTCTCTTTCCTTCTAGTTGTAGAATGTCCACTCCGCCAGCCTTCCAGTAAGTTCTGGATGATGTCCGTTTTGTCTGTTTATTGTGTTTTGAAGTTGTTGTAGGAGGCAGCAATTTCGGTGTTTCCCTATGCCGCCATCTTGGTTTCTCCTCCTGCATCTGACTTTTTTATTTTCAGTGTTGTCAGACAAGCGATCACTGGAGAGCTATACTTCAATTTTTCTTTACTAAACAGAAGTGGAAAGATTAAAAGTATCACCACCACCACAACAACAAAGGGTGAATAAATTAAATCGTATTTTTTTCATGCCCAATGATATAATGAAGCAGTCAACTCCTGTGATTATGTAGGTTTTCCAAAATCATCTACTTATAGCAATACATAACTATTGCTCTTCATTTATATCACTTACCATGCAGCCAACACCACATACATGCACATTTTAAAAAGCATCAGACAGGCCTTTGGTAATGCTTGTTGTCCTGCATGTAGAATTTCCAGTAAAGTATCTAGCTAGAAAAAGAGATTATAAAATTCATTAATGTAACCATTCAGCATGAGCAGATATTGAAACAGCAAATCCATCTAATCTGTAGACTGTCTTTGGCAAAGGCATGTGTTATATATGGGTTTATGATTATACACTGGAATATTATTCAGCTGTTATAAAGAAGGAAATCCTGCCAATTGTGACAACTTGGACGAAACTTGAGGGCGTTATGCTAAGGGAATTAAGTCACACAGATAAAGGTAAATTCTGTATGATGTCACAAATATGTGGAATCGGGAGAAGTCAAACTCATAAAAGAAAGAGTAGAGTGGTAGTTTTCAAGATCTGGGGGTGAAAGAAAGAGGGGATGTTGCTTAGAAGGTACAGACTTCCCTCATTTAAGATGAATAAGTTCATTAGATGATAGCTAATAATACTTTATTATATGCTTATAAGTTGCTAACAATTATGAGGTGATGGAGGTGTTAACTAACATTAGTAGGATAATCATTTTACAACATATAAGTGCATTACATCAACATGTTATACACTTTAAACTTCTACAACTTCACATTAAGTTATATCTTAATAAAGCTGGAAAAAGAGAAAAAAAAATGTGCTTAAAAGGCAACCATAATAAATTTCTAAATTGGCCCAAATCAAAGAATATGGATTTTTTTTTTTGGAGAAAGGCAATTTTATTATTGTAAGAAAATGTACCAACAGATGGTTGAAGGAAGGAGCACACAAGCCATGTGCTAAGTATCAGTCTGAGATGCAGCCAGGCTTGACCAGGGTTTGGGAGAGGCTTGTAAGAGAACCAAGTAGGCTCAGCGGTAGGGCTTTGTTCTGTTAGCACAGGGCCCGTCCCCAGCTGAAGCCAGACTTGGAGACAGGACAATGAGTGGCCCTGATCTTCTCCACCTGAGCAGTTGGGGAGTGGCTGGTAACAGAAGATCATCTGAGTGTGATTCTCAAATTCACAGATGCCTCTGTCCCACTTGCCCCCTCTAAACATGAAAATGGTCTTGCAACTGACAAGTCCCTCAGAACAAATAAAGTAATAATAATCCAACAAACTCAAATATTTAAATTTATACAACTTTAGTCTCTCTTATATAACCTCAGTATATATCCCTAGCATATTTTCAAATTGGATCTCATATGAATTCCTTCTTTTACAACCATCACCTGGTCTCAATATACTGTACTTTCATACATGGATAATTTGCTTTTTGTCACTAATCTATTTCCTATGTGATCCATTGGCAAAATGCTGTTAGAAAAATCATGCATACCACTGTACAATTTTATATGTACTTTGTTCATAATTATTCAATATTTTTCATTGTTTATCTTATAATTTTTCTAGGCATTCTAATTTTAGAAGAATCTGGTCTCAAATATTTTTACCAATATAAATTCTAGTTTTACAATATAATATTATTTTTGGTAAAGTAATTAATTTAAACTAAGTTAAATTAAAAAGGGAATTTTATTGGCACATTACACTAAATCTTAGAGGGATATCTAGTTTAGTTACAATTTGATGTAATAGTCAATCAACAGCCAAATTTGTATCATTTGCCATTTTTGTTGGTTTAGTATACCAGTACCAAAATTACTGCCAGCAGCTACTAGCATTACTTGCTTTGTTGTTGGTATTTCTTTCAGGGAAAATAGAATTGCATCCAAGCAGTCTCAGAATATTTTCAGGCATTCACTTTATTGAATCAGCTTAAATCATATACTCACTCATGAACAAATCTTCACCATAGCCAAAGACAGGCTATCCTTATGATCTTACTGCAATCCTGGTGATATTGGTTGCTATAATCAGAAATAGAATAAATTTCATTTAAATCTCGTGGCTGAGAATTGGGCAGAAATAATTTTCCAAAGAAATTGAAGATTTTTATCAGGTAAGAATGCTGGCAAAGGAAACAACAGATATGCATTGTTTCCTATATTAACCCTTTACCACCCCTACCAATATTATCTACTCATTGCCTCTTGAGGATTCCATAAGTATTTCCATCCATTTGTTTTATTCATTCTTGTTTGTCCATCTTAATATTTTAAAATCACTCTTTATACATAGCTCAACTTCAGGATTAAAAAAGACAATTATTGTTGACACTATGATTTTCTAGTTCATGGTTATCATGCTATCTTCTGGATGGTTGCAATTATTTGATAATTATATTGAGAGTATTCAATTTTTCCACTCTCTCCATTATTTAACTTATGATGTGTAAGTAGCCAGTTCCTTATAATTAAAATTTTAAGACCTAACAACAGGGAACCTGAATTAATTGTTTTGACATTTTTCAAAATATCTAACTTTGCAAAACCCAGTGCAAATTTATACCCAGAAAAGACACTAATTTGTCTTATGAGTTCAAGTTATTTCAGATGCCAAAGGAAATATAATAAAGAAAGTTAAACTTGTTGAAATTATTCAATTTTAAGGTCCATCAGTATTATATTTTATACAACACATGAAAAAAATTAATAGACTATTACTTTAAATAA
Organism: Myotis daubentonii; assembly: GCF_963259705.1. NCBI lineage: Eukaryota > Metazoa > Chordata > Mammalia > Chiroptera > Vespertilionidae > Myotis > Myotis daubentonii. Next base: position 92,380,099 of record NC_081842.1, read on the forward strand.
AAATCTTCTCTGTTGGTATTATTACAAAGATATTTTATTTAGATTAACAGTTCACTAAATAGCCAAAGCAATACTGAGATAGAAGAACAAAGTAGAAGGCATCACACTTCCTAATTTCGAACTATACCATAAAGTTGTTGTTATCAAAACAATATGGTACAGTCATAAAAATTGACACATAGACCATTGGAACAGAATCAATCCTAAAAAGAAACCCTCACATTTAAAGTCAACAAATATTTGACAATATATCTAAAAATACTCAATAGGGAAAGGATAGCCTCTTTAATATGTTGTGTTTGGAAAAGTTGATAAACACATGAAGAAATTTGAAATTGGACCTCTATCTGATGCTACTCACAAAAATTAGCACTTAACGATTATTGAGTAGATTTCCAAAAGTAAGAATAATTTTTTAATTGGCCATTGGAAAATTTATAAATTGTTAATATGTTTGTTATATAGAATAATTTACAATATAAAATATAATATAGTAATTTATTAGGAAATAATAGACTTAAGTATATCCTTCCTAAATTTGTACCATGAAGTTATAATATTATATTATTGTAGTTTTGTCATTTACTGAAAATTATAGATTGGAATGGTAGAGGGAGGACAAATCATGACAAAAATAAAATTTTTAAAGAATAAAAACAAATTTTAATATAAGGTTAATTAAAAGTTAATAGTGCATTTATTTTCTTGACGTCTTCTGCAGCAGCTACAGGCATTCCCTGGAAAATCTTCCTGCCCACATTTCAGGACCTCCTCACCTGAGACATCTGCCACTATTGGAGCTCGCCAATTATTTTTAAACAGTGCCCAAGACGGGGGGCAGGGTGTGGGGGGGGTGGGGCTGTGCATTTAGTAATATGCCTGCAGAACTCCTGGGTAAGAGGTGCATTAATAATTGTTTCCAGAGATCCAAGATGGCAGCATAGGACGGCAGGCTGGGAGGCTGCAAGACAGTGTATGAGTGAGAGAGTGAAAGGAGAGTGTGTGGATGTGTAGGGAGTGTCTGTATTTGTGAGTAAGAGACACCTATATTCCACAGGATTGTTGGGGACTGGCAGACCAGACTCCCCTGGCCGGGCAGCCTCTACTACTGCTGTACTCTTTCTCAGAGCAGCTAACTCTGTCTCAGAGACTGTGCCATCTTGAAGGGGAAAGCAGCTATGATCAGAAGTCCAGCCTTATCTTCAACCAGGGAAACCTCAGATACCTAATGGGACCTTACAACTACAACACCCAGGGGACCAGCTGCCTCAGCTGTGAGCCCACGAACACCAAGATTCCAGCCTCCCCAGCTGTAGGCACCTAAAAAGTTTGTCCAGGGGGAGACAAAGTGGCACAAATATGTGGATGGGTCATGCACCTTCTCACAGAGCAGAGAGAAAGAACAGTTGAATTGAATGACATCCATCTGGAACTGGTGAATTAAACACAGCTGGTGAGGTAATACATGGATGGAAATGTCAGAGATGGCCTAGAGAGAGCTCTGCCTCCTCAAATTTATCTGGGTGTTTGCTGTTTGGGTGCTTCTTGTTTGCATTGTTTGGATTATTTGTTGTTTGCATTCCTCTCTGGGTGTTGTTTGCATTTTTTGGATTAGTTATTAAGTTTTTGGAGTTTTCTCCCCATATACATATATTTCCCCCCTTCTTTTTTCTTCTCTTTCTTTTCTCTCTTACATTTTTTCCTTTTATCAATATCGTTTTTGCACTTTTTCCTCTCCCCTAATTCTCTGTTCTCTGGTGGTCACCTTTATTTGGGATTATTGGTATTGTGAATACATTTGTGTTTGGTGTCCTGTGCATTATGCCTTGTCGTGTTGTATTTTGTGCCTTTAAGTCAATGCAGGAGAGAGAGAGTTACATAACCAGACACCCTGAAAGGAACAAAAATGTGGAGACAAAGAAACAGCCGCCACAGGAAAGAAAAGGAAGAATCACTAGAAAAAGGAAGTAAATTAAATGGAGGAAAGCAGTATGTCAGAGAAAGAATTCAGAGCAATGGTCATAAGGAAGATGAAAAGGATGGAAGACAAATTCAACAACATGTGTAAGAACTAAGAGGAAGTGAAGAAGACCCAGAAGAAATGAAAAATGACATCACTGTAATAAAGAATGCAGTAGAATGCACCAACAGCAGACTAGAAGAAGTGGAGAACCACATTGGTGAGCTAGAAGATAAGGTAGGAAAAAATACCTAAGCAGAGCAGTATCTGGAAAAAACAAAACAAAACATACTTAAAAACAAGGAGGGGAACCTAAGGGAACTTTGGGACAACATGAAACAAAACATCTGCATAATAGGGGTGCAGAGAAAAAGAAGAAACTGAGCAAGGGATAGAAAACCTGTTTGAAGAAATAATGAAAGAAAACTTCCTTGATACTGGCAAGAAGAAAAAACTCACACAAGTCCCGGAAGCTCACAGAGTCCCAAATTAGATGAACCTAAAAAGTCTGAAACCAAGACACATTATAATTAAATTGGCAAACACCAATGACAAAGTAAGAATCTTAAAGGCTTCCAGAGACAGTCAGAAAGTTATCTACAAGGGATCTCCCATCAGACTATCGACTGATTTCTCAAGAGAAACACATCAGGCAAGAAGAGAATGGAATGAAATATAGAAAGGCATGCAAAGCAAGATTCTGAATCCAAAAATACTGTACTCAGCAAGGCTATCAATCAAAGTTGAGGGTGAAATCAGGAGTTTCACAGATAAAAAAGGACTACAGAAGTTTATTGCCACCAAATCAGCAATACAAGAAATGCTACAGGTCTGCTGTAAAAAGAAGAAGGGAAGAAGAAACACAGGTATAAAGAATAAAAATGGCAACAAACAAGTATCTATCAATAATAACTTTAAATGTAAATGGATTAAATTCCCCAATCAAAAGACATAGGGTAGCTGAGTGAATAAAAAAAAAAAAACATGACCCATATGTCTGCTGTCTACAGGAGACCCTCCTCAGAACAAAGGACTCACACAGATTCATAGTGAAGGAATGGAAAAAGGTTTTACAGACGAATGGAAATGAAAAAAAAGCTAGGGTAGCAATACTTATATATGACAAATTAGACATCAAAGTGAAGGTCATCACAAGAGATAAGGAAGGACACTTCATAATACTAAAGGGACCAATTAAAAAAGAAGATATAACTCTGGTAAACATATATGCACCCAATACAGGAGCACCCAAATACATAAAAAAACAAAATTCTGGAGGATATCAAGGGAGAGATTTACAGCAACACAGTCATACTAGGGGACTTTAATACCCCACTAACACCACTGGATAAATCTTCTAAACAAAGAATCAGCAAAGAAACATCATTCCTAAATGACTCACTAGATCAGATGGAATTAATTGACATCTTCAGAACTTTTCACCCCAAAGCCACAGAATATACATTATTCTCAAGTGCACTTTGGTCATTTTTTAAAATATAATTTATTGATTTTTTTACAGAGAGGAAAGTGGAGGGATAGAGAGTTAGAAACATCAATGAGAGAGCAACATCGATCAGCTGCCTCCTGCACACTCCCTACTGGGGATGTGCCCACAACCAAGGTATGTGCCCTTGACTGGAATCGGACCTGGGACCCTTGAGTTCGTAGGCTGATGCTCTATCCACTGAGCCAAACTGGTCAGGGCCACTTTGGTCATTTTTAAAGATAGACCACAGACTGGGACACAGGCAAAGTCTCTTCAAATTCAAGAAGATAGAAATCATATCAAGAATCATCTCAGATCACAATGGCATAAAATTAGAAATCAACCACAATAAAAACAACGGAAAAAAATGAAACACTTGGAGGCTAGATAGCATGCTAATAAACAATTATTGGGTTACCAAAGAGATCAAAGAAATAAAAAGCATCTTGGCAACAAATGACAATTAAAACACAAAAATCCAAAAATCTATGGGACACAGTGAAAGCAGTCTTGAGAGGGAAGTTCATAGCTCTACAGGACTACCTAAAAAAAAAAAAAAAAAAAAAAAAAAAAAAAAAAAAAAACACCAAGAAAAAATGGTAATAAATGATCTAACTCAACAACTAAAAGAGTTAGAATGAGAGCAACAAGAAAAGCCCAGCATAAGCAGAAGGGAGGAAATAATAAAGATCAGAGCAGAAATAAAAGACATAGAGACCAAAAACAAACAAACAAAAAATCAATACAAAAGATCAACAAAACTAAGACCTAGTTCTTTGAAAGTACAAACAAGATTGATGAACTTCTAGCCAGGCTCACCAAGAAGTAGAGAGAGAGGACCCAAATAATATCAGAAATGAAAGAGGTGAAGTAACAACTGATCCCACAGAAATACAAAGGATTATGAAAAAATACTATGAACAACTTTATTCTAATAAAATGGAAAACCTAGACAAAATGGACATATTCTAAGAACAATACAAGCTTCCAAGACTCAATAAGGAAGAATAAAACAAAACAAAAAAAACCTGAATAGGCTGATAACTACTGGAGAACTTGAAGCAGTGATCAAAATTATTCCAGCAAACAAAAGCCTTCATCTAGATCGCTTTACACGGGAGTTCTACCAAGCATTCAAGGAAGAATTAAAACCTATCCTTCTCAGACTATTCCAAAAATTCTAGAGGAAGGCACACTTCCAAGCTCTGACACCACAAAAAAAGAGAACTACAGGCCAATAACCCTCATGAACATAGATGCTAAAATCCTCAACAAATTTCTAGCAAATCAGGTCCAGCATTATATTAGAAAGAACAAACACCGTGAACAAGTGGGATTTATTCTGGGGATGCAAGGATGATACAATATCCGCAAATCAATAAATGTGATACATCACATAAATAAATTGAGAGACAAAAATCACCTAATCATATCAATCAATGCAGAAAAAGCATTTGAAAAAATCTAACACCCTTTCTTGATAAAAACTCTCAGCAAAGTGGGAATAGAGGGATCATACCACAACATAATAACAGCCTTATATGAAAAACCTACAGAAAACATCATACTCAATGTGCAAGCACTAAACTCATTTCCCTTATGAACAGGAACAAGACAGGGATGCCTACTTTCACTACTCCTGTTTGATATAGAACTGGAAGTGCTAGCCATAGCAATCAGACAAGAAGAAGAAATAAAAGGTATCCAAATTGGAAAAAAAGAAGTAAAACTGCCCTTATTTTCAGATGACATGATACTATACATAGAAAACCCCAAAGACTCCATCAAAGAAACTACTAAAGATAATAAATGAATTCAGCAATGTTAGCAGGATACAAAATTAACACACAGAAATCTATGGCTTTTTTATAAACCAATAATGAACTCACGGAAAGAAAAATGAAAAAAACAATCCCATTTACCATTGCACCAAAAAAATTAAGATACCTAGGAATAAACTTAACTAAGGAGGTAAAAAACCTGTACTCAGGAAACTACAGGACATTGACAAAGATATAGAGGAAGAAATAAACAAATGGAAAAACATACCATGTTTATGGATTGGTAGAATTAACATCATTAAAATGTCCATAATACCCAAAGAAATCTGTAAATTCAATGCACTGTCCATTAAAATACCAATGGCATTTTTCTTTCTTTCTTTTTTTTTTCTCTCAGTTATTTTTTTTTTATTGCTTAAAGTATTACAAAGGGTATTACATATGTATCCATTTTATCCCCCCGCCCTAGACAGTCCCCTAGCCTCCCATATCACCCCGTGTCTTATGTCCATTGGTTATGCTTATATGCATGCATACAAGTCCTTTAGTTGATCTCTTACCCCCCTACCTCCTGCCCCCCAACCCTCCCCGGCCTTCCCGCTGCAGTTTGACAATCTGTTTGAGGCAGCTCTGCCTCTGTATCTATTATTGTCCAAAAGTTTATAATGGTCTCTATTGTCCATGAATGAGTGAGATCATGTGGTATTTTTCCTTTATTGACTGGCTTATTTCACTTAGCATAATGCTCTCCAGTTCCATCCATGACGTTGCAAATGGTAAGAGTTCCTTCCTTTTTACAGCAGCATAGTATTCCATCATGTAGATGTACCACAGTTTTCTAATCCATTCATCTACTGATGGGCACTTAGGCTGTTTCCAGATCTTAGCTATGGTGAATTGTGCTGCTATGAACATAGGGGTGCATATATCCTTTCTGATTGGTGTTTCTGGTTTCTTGGGATATATTCCTAGAAGTGGGATCACAGGGTCAAATGGGAGTTCCATTTTCAGTTTTTTAAGGAAACTCCATACTGTCTTCCATAGTGGCTGCACCAGTCTGCATTCCCACCAGCAGTGCACAAGTGTTCCTTTTTCTCCACATCCTCTCCAGCACTTGTCGTTTGTTGATTTGTTGATGATAGCCAGTCTGACCGGTGTGAGATGGTACCTCATTGCTGTTTTGATTTGCATCTCTCGGATGATTAGTGACTTTGAGCATGTTTTCATATGTCTCTTGGCTTTCTGAATGTCCTCTTTTGAAAGGTGTCTATTTAGGTCCTTTGCCCATTTTTTGATTGGATTGTTTATCTTCCTTTTGTTAAGTTGTATGAGTTCCCTATAAATTTTGGAGATTAGGCCCTTATCAGATATGTCATTGGCAAATATGTTTTCCCACACAGTGGGTTTTCTCGTTGTTTTGTTGATGGTTTCTTTTGCTGTGCAGAAGCTTTTTATTTTGATGTAGTCCCATTTGTTCATTTTTTCTTTAGTTTCAAGTGCCCTAGGAGCTGTATCAGTGAAGAAATTGCTTCAGCATATGTCTGAGATTTTGTTGCCTTTGGATTCTTCTAGAATTTTTATGGTTTCCTGTCGTACATTTAAGTCCTTTATCCATTTTGAGTTTATTTTTGTGTATGGTGTAAGTTGGTGGTCTAGTTTCATTTTCTTGCATATATCTGTCCAATTTTCCCAACACCATTTATTGAAGAGACTATCTTGGCTCCATTGTATGTTCTTGCCTCCTTTGTCAAATATTAATTGAGCATATTGGTTCGGGCCGATTTCTGGGCTCTCTATTCTATTCCATTGATCTATATGCCTATTCTTGTGCCAGTACCAGGCAGTTTTGAGAACAGTGGCTTTGTAATACAACTTGATATCTGGTATTGAGATCCCACCTACTTTGTTCTTTTTCAGGATTGCTGCAGCTATTCGGGGTCTTTTTTTATTCCAGATGAATTTTTGGAAAGTTCGTTCTAGATCTCTGAAGTATGCTGTTGGTACTTTAATGGGAAGTGCGTTGAATTTATAGATTGCTTTGGGTAGTATGGACATTTTAATGATGTTGATTCTACCAATCCATGAACACGGTATGTTCTTCCATCTGTTTATGTCTTCCTCTATGTCTTTTTTCAACGTCCTGTAGTTTTCTGAGTAGAGGTCTTTTACCTCTTTAGTTAAGTTTATTCCTAGGTAGCTTAGTTTTTTCGGTGCAATGGTAAACGGGATTGTTTTTATAATCTCTCTTTCTGAAAGTTCACTATTGGTGTATAGAAATGCCTCAGATTTCTTGGGGTTAATTTTGTATCCTGCTACATTGCCAAATTCATGTATTAAGTCTAGTAGCTTTTTGATGGAATCTCTAGGGTTTTGTATGTATAATATCATGTCGTCTGCAAATAAGGACAGTTTTACTTCCTCTTTTCCAATTTGGATGCCTTTTATTTCTTCTTCTTGCCGAATTGCAATGGCTAACACTTCCAGTACTATGTTGAACAGGAGTGGTGAGAGGGGGCATCCCTGTCTTGTTCCTGTTCTTAGGGGAAATGGTGTTAGTTTTTGTCCGTTGAGTATGATGTTGGCTGTGGGCCTGTCATATATGGCTTTTATTATGTTGAGGTATGATCATTTTACTCCCACCTTGCTGAGAGTTTTTATCAAAAATGGGTGTTGAATTTTGTCAAATGCTTTTTCTGCATCAATTGATATGACCATGTGGTTTTTTTCTTTCAATTTGTTTATGTGATGTATCACGTTTATTGATTTGCGGATATTGTACCATCCTTGCATCCCTGGGATAAATCCTACTTGGTCATGGTGTATGATCTTTCTGATGTACTGCTGGATCCGATTTGCTAAGATTTTGTTGAGGATTTTGGCATCTATGTTCATGAGGGATATTGGCCTGTAATTCTCTTTCATTGTGTTGTCTTTACCTGGTTTTGGTATTAGGGTGATGCTGGCTTCATAGAATGAGCTTGGAAGTGTTCCTTCCTCTTGAATTTTTTGTAGTAGTCTGAGGAGGATAGGTTTTAGTTCTTCCTTGAATGTTTGGTAAAACTCCCCTGTGAAGCCGTCTGGTCCTGGGCTTTTGTTTGATGGAAGCTTTTTGATGACTGCTTCAATTTCTTCCATAGTTATTGGCCTGTTGAGATTTTTAGATTCTTCCTGATTGAGTTTTGGAATGCTGTATTTTTCTAGGAATTTGTCCATTTCCTCCAGGTTGTCTAGTTTGTTGGAGTAAAGCTGTCCATAGTATTTTTTAACAATCATTTGTATTTCTGTGGGGTCTGTTGTTATTTCGCCTCTATCGTTTCTGATTTTATTTATTTGGGTCCTCTCTCTCTGCTTCTTGGTGAGTCTGGCTAGAGGTTTATCAATCTTGTTTATCCTTTCAAAGAACCAGCTCTTGGTTTCATTGATTTTCTGTATTGTTTTTTTGGTCTCTATGTCATTTATTTCTGCTCTAATCTTTATTATCTCCTTCCTTCTGCTCACTCTGGGGTTTTCTTGTTGCTCTCTTTCTAATTCTTTGAGTTGTAGAGTTAGATGATTTACTACCATTTTTTCTTGTTTTTTGAGATAGGCCTGTAGAGCTATAAACTTCCCTCTCAGGACTGCTTTCAATGTGTCCCATAGGTTTTGGATTGTTGTGTTTTCATTGTCATTAGTTTCCAGGATGTTTTTAATTTCTTCTTTGATCTCATTGGTAACCCAATCAATATTTAATAGCATGCTATTCAGCTTCCAGGTGTTTGAGTATTTTGGGTTGTTTTTATTGTAGTTTATTTCTAATATTATGCCATCGTGGTCTGCGAAGACGCTTTTTATGATTTCAATCTTCTTGAATTTGGGGATACTTTGCTTGTGACCCAATATGTGGTCTATTTTTGAATATGTACCATGAGCACCTGAGAAGAACGTATATTCCCTGGCTTTGGGGTGAAGTGTTCTGAAGATGTCTATTAAGTCCATCTGATCTAGTGAGTCATTTAGGATTGCTGTATCTTTGCTGATTGTTTGTCTATAGGACTTATCCAGTGCTGTCAATGGTGTATTAAAGTCCCCTACTATGATTGTATTGTTGTCGATCTCTCCTTTGATATTTTCCAGGAGTTTTTTTATGAATTTGGGTGCTCCTACATTGGGTGCATATATGTTTACCAGGGTTATATCTTCTTGTTGTATTGATCCCTTTAGTATTATGAAGTGGCCTTCCTTATCTCTTGTTAAGGCCTTCACTTTGATGTCTATTTTGTCCGATATAAGTATTGCTACCCCAGCTTTCTTTTCCTTTCCATTTGCCTGAAAGATATTTTTCCATCCTTTCACTTTCAGTCTGTGTGAGTCCCTTCTAATGAGGTGGGTTTCTTGTAGACAGCAGATGTATGGGTCATGTTTTTTTTATCCATTCAGCCACTCGATGTCTTTTGGTTGGAGCATTTAGTCCGTTTACGTTTAAAGTTATTATTGAAAGGTACTTGTTTGTAGCCATTTCTTTTTTTGTGTGGCTGTTTTCTTTCTGAGCTTTTTATTTCTTATTTTTATACTAGTCCCTTTAGCATTCCTTGCATTGCTGGCTTGGTGGTGACAAACTCCCTTAGTCTTTTTTTGTCTGTGAAGCTTCTTATTTCCCCTTCAAGTTTGAATGATAGCCTTGCTGGATAGAGTATTCTTGGATTCAGTCCTTTGCTTTGCATCACTTTGTAAATTTCAGTCCATTCTTTTCTGGCCTGATGTGTTTCTGTTGAGAAGTCATTTGACAATCTAATGGGAGATCCCTTGTATGTAACTTTCCGTCTCTCTCTTGCAGCCTGTAAGATTCTCTCTTTGTCCTGAACATTTGCCATGGTGATTATGATGTGTCTTGGTGTGGGTCTTTTCGGGTTCACCTTGTTTGGGACTCTCTGGGCTTGTGTGACTTTTTTCTTCCCCACCTCAGGAAAGTTTTCTGATATTATTTCTTCGAGTACATTTTCTAATCCTTGTTCATCCTTCTGTTGTTCTGGTACTCCTATTATTTGTATGTTGTTTCGTTTCATGTTGTCCCAAAGCTCCCTTAGGCTCTCCTCCTGTCTTTTCATTTTTTTCTCCAATTGCAGTACATTTTGGGTGTGTTTTGCTTCCTTGTCTTCTAATTCACTAATTCGGTCCTCCGCTTCTCCTAGTCTACTGTTGATACTTTCAATGGAGTTTTTCATTGCAGCTATATCACTCTTCATTTCTTCTTGGGTCTTACTGAGGTTGTTGATTTTTTCATCTGTTTCTTCTAGCTTCTTCCATATGTTATCGATTTTTTCATCTGTTTCTTCTAGCTTCTTCCATATGTTATCGATTTTTTCATCTGTTTCTTCTTGCTTCTTGCAGAGGTTGTTGATTTTTTCCTCCATCCGGTTTATGCACTCTAGGATCCTTATTCTGAATTCTTTATCTGTCATGTTGCATGCCTCTGTATTACTTAGCTGCTTTTCTGGAGAGTCCTCCTTCTCTTTCCTTTGGGGGTTTCTTTGTCTACCCATGTTTGATCTCACTGACATACCTAGACGTTGAGTTGTTCAGTGGTTGCTCCCTTGGTGGCAGTGACTCCTTGGTCTGTGGTTGCTCTTCGGGTGGTTGCGGTAGCAGCTGCTCTTCAGTTGGCAGCAGCTCCTCTGGTGGGTGCTGTTCACAGCTGTGGTGGCTCTTCCGGCTGGTGGGGCGAGGTTTCACGTACAGCTGCTGTTCCTCAGCAGAGGATGAGGTGCTCAGAAGGTTGCTGTTGCTTGGATCTGCTGCGTTGATTTAAAGGCACAAAATACAACACAACAAGGCACCACGTACCAGGCACTATACACAAATATATTCACGATATTAATAACCCCAATTAAAGGTGACCACCTGAATTAAGAGAATTAGGGGATAAGGAAGAAGAAAGAGAAAAAGATAAAAGAGAAAAAGGAAAAGAAAAGTAGGGACCAAAAAAAGGGAGTGCAAAAATGAAATTGGGAAAAAGGAAGGGGGAAAATAAAAGCGAGAAAAGAAAAGAAAAAAAAAAGAGCAAAAAGAGAGAATGAAGTGGAAGAGGGAAGAGACTTTTTATATGAGGAGAATACTCCTATAGAACAGCCATTAATCCCAACAAATTCCAGCAACAGCTCCCTGGATATGAATGCAAACTAGAAACAACCAATAATATAACGATGAAAATAGAATGGTGAACACTAATCCCAAAATAAAATAAAGAAAAAATAAAATGGCACTTTAAAAAAAATGGTAAAATGGTAGCAGTAATAATACTGGTTAAAAATAAGAAGGTAGTAATTAAAAGGGTAAAATCAGGTGATGGAAAAAGAAGAAAAGAAAGAAAAAAAAGAGAAAAAAAAAAGAACAGAAAAAAAAAAGAATGAAAAAAAATTGGTTTCTTAGTTAAAAAGTGAAAAAAGAAAAAAAATTGCAGTAGTGAAAGTCCTTCGTTTCTTCTATTCTTCAGTGTGGCTCGCCTTAGACCTTACAGGTACTCAGGAGAGTGTTGAGTTTCCCTGCGATATACTGTTCCTCTGTGTTGTAAACCACAGTCCTTATTTTAAAGCATGCCGCATTTATTTCCCAGACTGCCTTATTTTGTGTTTAGCAAAGAGTCATTTTTGGGTCAGCCTCTGGGTGGCAGTGTTCTGGGGTTGGCCTCTGAGGCTATATGGCCTCTCTGTCCAGTGGAAGTTCACTGCCCAGAGCTGACTGCATAATAGTTAGTTACTGGCGCTATGTTGTTGCTGGGATTGAAAATCCCTCTATAGGCCAGGCCCTGTTAACTCCCAGGGACTGATCAGGTTATCTTAATCCTTGATCTCGAACAGGGTGGAATCTGGGTGTGGCTGTGCTCCTTGCTTGGGGGCTGGGGGGAGGAGACTCCCTCTCAGGAGCGGGTGGCTGCCCCAGTCCCGGCCTCTGGGGTGTCTCAGCACTCAATTCACTACCACCTCTCCCGGCTCCCCCTCTTTCCCCAGTCTCTCCCCAGATTCCACTCCTCAGCACACTCTCCCTCTCTTCAGCACAGGTGAGTGTCTGTATCCGAAATGTCCCATGAACAGGATTCAGTGAAAACAAACAAACAAATGCCGGCCGGGGAAACGGGGAAGGCTTGGTTTCTGTAAGCTTCTTCTCTTACCGGGACTGCATGGTCAGGTCAGCTCTTCAGGCTGCCCCCTTTAGGCTCAGTCCTCCGCGGTCACAGAACCCAGCTCTCAATTTCCCTGGCGGTGCCAGGAATCCCGCGGTTCTCCTTTCCCCCCGTCAGGGGCTGTGCCTGTCCCAGGAGACGCGGCTGTCTGCCACGTGGTCTCCCTCCGACTCTCTGGGCTCAGAGGTCTGGCAAACTTTCCTGCCCAAATCCCTGTTTTTTTTTTTTACCTTACCAGGGGAGTTCTGCTCTTCCCGGCTGTAAACCCTCTCACCAGCTGAGCAATTTCGCCAATTCGGTGTGAGTGTTACTAGCTTCAGCTGCTCGCTCCATTTCCCAATGGCATTTTTCAAAGATCTAGAACAAACTCTCCAAAAATCATCTGGAATAAAAAAATACCCCAAATATCCACAGCAATCCTGAGAAAGAAGAACAAAATTGGAGGGATCACAATACCAGATATCAAGTTATATTACCAAACCACGGTTCTCAAAAATGTCTTTTACTGGCACAAGAACAGACATATAGACCACTGGAACAGAACAGAGAACCCAGAAATAAACGCAAGCCATTATGCTCAATTAATATTTAACAAAGGAGACAAGAGCATACAATGGAGTCAAGACAGTCCCTTCAATAAATGGTGTTGGGAAAATTGGTCAGATCCATGCAAAAAAAAAAAAAAAATGAAACTAGATCACCAACTTACACCATACATAAAAACAACTCAAAAGGGCTAAAGGACTTAAATGTAAGATAGGAAACCATAAAAATCCTACAAGACTCCGTAGGCAGCAAAATAGCAAACATATGTTGTAGCAATATCTTTACTGACACAGCTCCTAGGGCAATGGAGACTAAGGAGAAAATAAACAAATGGAACTACATCAAAATAAATACCTTCTGCACAGCAAAAGAAACCATCAATGAAACAAGAAAGCCCACTGCATGGGAAAACATATTTGTCAATGCTATTTCAGATAAGAGTTTAATCTCCAAAACATACAGAGAACTCATAAAACTTAACAAAAAGAAGATAAACAATCCAATCAAAAAATGGTCAAAGGATGTAAATAGACACTTTTCAAAAGAGGACATACAGAAAGCCTAGAGACATATGAAAACATGCTCAAAGTCACTAATCATCCGAGAGATGCAAATCAAAACAACAATGATATACCATCTCACACCTGTCAGAATGGCTATCCTCAACAAATCAACAAACGGTAAGTGCTGGAGAGGATGCAGAGAAAAAGGAATCCCTCCTGCACTGTTGGTGGGAATGCAGACTGGTGTAGCCACTGTGGAAGACAGTATGGAGATTCCTCAAAAAGTTAAAAATAGAACTCACATTTGACCCAGTAATCCTACTTCTAGGACTATATCCCAAGAAACCAGAAACACTAATCAGAAAGGATGTATGCACCCCTATGTTCATAGCAGCACAATTTACAATAATTAAGATTTGGAAACAACCTAAGTGCCCATCAGCAGTTGAGTGGATTAAAAAACTGTGGAGCATCTACACAATGGAATACTACACCACTATAAGAAAAAGGAACTTTTGCAATTTGCAACAGCATGGGTGCAACTGGAGAGCATTGTGCTAAGCAAAATAAGCCAGTCGGAGAAAGATAAATGTCACATGATCTCACTCATATGTGGGATATAATGATCAATATACTTTGATGAACAAGAATAGATCCAGAGACAAATGGCAGGGTTATGGAGAAACCAAAAGACTTGTATGCATGCATATATTTTTTAATTTACTGTCCTTGAACGGCTAATAATGAGAACTGGTGCCAGAGGCAGCCAAATCTAGAACCACCGCATTTGACAATATCAGAAGTCTGGCTGCATCTGACTCCCCTTTCTGAGACCTAAGTAAATTTCATAAAATGTCCTGGATTCCAAGATCAATAATATTTACTAGATACCTACAATGTTTCAATTACCAAAGTTTACACTGTGAAGGACATAGTTTTTCAAAAGACATAGGTGTCTGTTACCTCTGAGTGCTCTTTTTTTTAATCCTCACCAGAGGATATGTTTTAACACATTTTAGAGGGAGAGTAAGGGAGAGATAGATAGATAGAAAGATATATAAATATAGATGATGATGATAGATAGATAGATAGATAGATAGATAGATAGATAGATAGATAAATGTATAAGCCCTGACTGGACATTGAACCCACAACCTGGGTATGTGCTCTGATCTGGAATCAAACCAGCAACCTTTCAGTGTATGGGATAATGCTTCAACCAACTGAGCCATATAGGCCAGGGTCTAAGTGCTGCTCACATATTTCTCTTTTGTAGGCTCTATCTATCTATCTATCTATCTATCTATCTATCTATCTATCATCTATCTATCTATCTACCTATCTATCATCTATCTATCTATCTATCTATCTATCTATCTATCTATCTGTCTATCATCTATCTATCTAGTCATATAGAAAAATACATTTATTTTATGGTGTGTTAGATTCATTTCCTTAAAAATCTTTAATTTTTATCTCTTCCTAGAGCTACATATTTTTTTATATAAGTTTGCAAGGCTCTAACATATTGATTCTGATCTTGGTCACAACATTTGGAATTCTAGAAGGTATGATTCAATAAACTTGATAAAGCATTTGCACATTTTTGCTTGTGTTTTTTTTCTCTGCTGTCACCATGACAAGGATATATTACCAACGATATGCTAAGGATGAAATTCACTAATTATTGTCAAGTTTTCTTCAACATCTCACCTGAGGTGTGCTGTATTAGCCAATATTGGCAAATGCTATTAATAGCAGCAGATCCCCATATCCAACCACCCTAGATCCATGATCAACAGGTGCTATTATTTTATTCCACTGAGACTTTTTTTTCTTGTAGAGAATTATTATGTCAATAAATATTTAATAGAAATGTCATGGAATTATAGTCTAAATTTTGTGGAAATATTGTGAAAATTTAGGTTCTTATGAGGACTGAATCATAAAATATATATTATAATCCTCCACTTAATAATATTTCAATAGTTGTTTATCATTTTCTTAATTGTTACAAATTTGCAAAGAATTTATTTAATTCAAAATAGTGTGAGAGAAGACAAATCAGATAGAAAATAGTTAACCCAATTATAAAGAGCTTTGGTTGCATGAAATAAACATCAACACAGACACACATGTGCCCATAAACCCAGGACACAGACACATATATGTCACCAAATTTCCAGTTTTTAAGGACATGTTTTCCTTAGCTATTAAATAGACTGTCACAAGCCTTTATTCTATACAATATGAGCACACATTATCTCCATATTTTAAGAATTCTTGAGATTAAAAAAATAGGGATGAATGAGTAAAATTTCTGATTCGTCCATTCATCCACCTGCTCCAATGATGCCAATAATTACTAGCAATTTGGTTTTAGTAATCCTTCTCTGAAGTGGTCATCTTCTTCTATTTACTTCCTTCTTCATGGTCTGGATAGATCTCTTTCTTTTATCCCTCCATATGTCTTTTTATGTATGAAGTGTATTGATTTTTCTAGATGAAGAGTATAATTACAACACAAGAAGTAATACAACTTAAAATTCTTCCCATCCTAGAAACATACCTGTATGTCCAAATCACATCGATTTTCCCTTTGGCCTTTTGTCATCTTATCTGATTCATTTTCTAATCTCCCTTTATCCTCTTAAATTTCTTCATGTACCAGGTATGTCACCCTTTAAACACAACATACTCAAATCTGTAGCTATTTTGAACAATTTCCAAATGTAGTTATGGTTAGCTTCTTTACAGAAAAAAAATATTTTTTTCTTTCTTATTCTCTTTTCTTTTAGATTTTTCTTAGAGAAAGTAAGATAGGTTTGGTGTGTATTTCAATTCACCTTTCACTACTCCATCAGAGTGTTTATAGAAAAGTAACCATAACAAAAAAGTTCCTGTTATTTCTACTTAAAAGTATAGGTAATTAATCAAACAATTTATTTAGCTGATATATCTATATATATATATATATAAGCTTAAGTGATCAGCCGACTGTCTGGTAGCTATGATGTTCAATGACCACCGGGGGCATACGCTCAACACACAGGCATGGAAACATAGAACAGGCTGATGAATCTCAGAGGGAAGGGGGGAGGTTGGGAAGAGATTAACCAAAGATCTTATATGCATACTAGAGGCCCAGTGCATGGATTCATGCACTAGTGGGACCCCTCGGCCGGGCCTGTGGGGATTGGGACAAAACTGGATCTCTGACATCCCCCAAGGGGTCCCGGATTGCAAGAGGGTGCAGGCCAGGAAGAGGGCCTCTAGCCTATATATATAAAAGCCTAAGCCCTAACTGGTTTGACTCAGTGGATAGAGCATCGGCCTGTGGACTGAAAGGTCCAAGATTTGATTCCGGTCAAGGGCATGTACCTTGGTTGCGGGCACATCTCAGTAGGAGGTGTACAGGAGGCAGCTGATCGATGTTTCTCTCTCATCGATGTTTTAACTCTCTATCCCTCTCCTTTCCTCTCTGTAAAAAATCAATAAAATGTATTTAAAAAAAAAAAAAAGCCTAAGCAACTGGCCAAGTGGCCGACAGCCAACTGGCCAACCTGCCAGTAGCTATGATGTGCAATGACCACCAGGGGACAGATGCTCAACGCAGGAGCTGCCAAGCAATAGCGACTTTGAGAGTGCCCTCTTGCACTCCAGGACCCCTTGGGGGATGTCGGGCTGCCAGTTTCAGCCTGATCCCCGTCTGCCAGGCCTAAGGACCCCACTTGCCAGAGGGACTCTGCTCACTCTGCAAATGCCCTTGAACCCTGGCACTGCCCCAGTTGTGATCAACCGAGGCAGGGATGGCCAGAGGTTGGCTTCAGGGCATGTCTGGCCCGCCTCACCCAGTCCAGCCCTGCTGGCCAACTTCTAATTAATTTCCTTTCAATGTGCAGGAATCCATACACCAGGTGTCTAGTCTAATATATATTATGCACAAATATATATATGCACAAATAAGAAATTTACACATATGTGTATATATTATTTATAAAATGTTATAGCTATTTAATGTGTTTATTATATCAACTTTTCTAGTACATAGTTGTTAAAATATTGGCTAAATATTTAAAAAAATTTATTAGCAAAAAATTGTTTAGTTGCAATGGTTACATTGTGCTTTGGTTGTCCATATCACTGTATAAAAATAATTCTATTTTTTAATGTACTTTATTTTATTTATTTATTCATTCTATTTTTAAATTTATCTTTATTGCTGAAAGTCCCCTTTGATTTTTTTGTTTGTTTTTCCCCATTAACCCTCTACCCTGCACCCACCAAATTGTCTATGTGTCCATGGACTATGCATATATGCATATGTTTGTTTTTTCCCCCCATTAACATCTTCCACCTTCCATTCATAAAACTATTGTCTGTGTCCATGGGCTATGCATATATGCATATAAGTTCCCCCTGTTAATCTCTCCCTCCCCACCTCCCCAACCTGCCTTCCCTCTAAAAGTAGTCAGTCTGTTCCATGCTTCTATGTCTCTGGATCTATTTTGTTCATCAGTTTATTTTGTTCATTAGATTCCACATATGAGTGAAATCATGTGATGCTTATCTTTCTCTGGCTGGCTTATTTCACTTAGCATAATACCCTCTAGGGCCAACCATGCTTTTGCAAATGGTAAGAGTTCCTTATTTTTTTACAGCCACATTTTATTCCACTGTGTTAATGTGGAATTAACACTGCTTTTTATCCACTCATCTACTAATGGACACTTGGGCTGTTTCTAAATCTTAGCTATGGCAAATTGCACTGTTATGAACATAGCAGGGTGCATATATTCTTTCTGATTGGTGTTTTGGTTTTCTTAGGTTACATACCTAGAAGGAGGATCTCTGGGTCAAATGGCAGTTCCATATTTAATTTTTTGAGGAAAGTCCGTACTATTTGTCACAGTGGATGCAACCAGTCTGCATTCCCAACTGGCAGTGTACTAGGGTTCTCTTTTCTCAACATCCTTGTCAATACTTGTCATTTGTTTAATTGTTATGATAGCCATTCTGACAGGTGTCAGGTAAGTACCTCATTGTTGTTTTAATTTGTATCTCTGAATGTACTTTAAATTTCAAATACAAGATTGTGTCACATCTATGACTTTCATCTTTAGATTTCATATGAAGAAATGCACTTACATGGAACCAGGTGAGTGATTGCTCTATCATTAGAGTTAGGCTAAGATTTTAATATAAAAATTGATAAATAAGAAGAATTAGAGAACATAGTTCGAATTAGAATACATGAAGAACATATGAGATTATATCTAAGCCTAGGGTTGATTTTCAGTTGCTGATAAAAGGTAAAATCTATTATAATGAACATTGGTTATTTTAGTTCTTGCTGTCCTTCATTTGACTCAGCCTTTTAATTTTGAGAACCCCCAATCTCAAGTTATTGGCATGATGGTATCTCTTCCCAATAGAAAAGCAAAATGCAATATACTTGCAATCTTTTCTCAGAGTTATCTCTATATGTCAATTATCCTGCTCTATATTACAATTTATTACAGAGTGACAGTGACTAGCTCATCTTGCCATATTATTGCATGTGTCTAGGTGAGATAGTTGATGATGAGGCTTCTTGTACTTGAAGAATAAAAAGCAAGAAAGATGATTTGGGAGTGAGTGGATGGGCCTTGCAGAAGCATTCTATATTCTGAGTATTAGATTAAGCTTCTTTTGTAGAAGAACACTGAATAACCACATGAATGAAAAACACACACTACACTGTCTTAGTCCATTCAGGCTGCTATAACACAGTAGCAGTGGGTAGCCTAAAAACAACAGAGATTTATTTCACACAGTTCTAGAGGCTGAAAGTCCAAGATCAGGTGCCAGTAAGCTGGGTTCTGGTAAAGGTCTTCTTTCAGATTGGCCAGACAACTAATTGATGTGTCCTCATACTATGGAAGGGCTAGGATATCTGTTGGCTCTCTTTAATAAAAGCACTATCCCATTCATGAGCTCTCCCCGCAACCTCTTGACCTGAATACTTCCCAAAGTTCCTACCTCCTAAGCCATCACATTGGGCATTAGGATTTCAACATGTGAATTATGTTGGCACACAAACATTCAGACCACAGGATCCAGAAATCTCGTTCATTAGAAACACACAATTATGCTAAGTGAAATAAGCCAGTCAGAGAAAGATAAATATCACATGATCTCACTCATTTATGGAATATAATGGACAACATAAACTGATGAACAAAAACAGATCCAAAGAAGCATCAATCAGACTATAAACGTCAGAGGGAAGTTAGAGTGGGGGGATAAGGAGGAGAGATCAACCAAAGGACTTGTATGCATGCATATAAGCCTAACCAATGGACACAGACAACAGGGGGTGAAGGCATGAGTGGGAGGGGGTCAGGGAAGGTAATGGGGAGATAGGTACACATATGCAATACCTTAATCAATAAAGAAATTTAAAAAAATAAATAAATAAGGGGAAAAAATAAATGAGAAAGACTGAAAAAAAAAAAAAAAAAAAGAAACACACAATCCTGCTCCAAAGATGGCATGGTTCCAGAGAGCAGAGATTTTATCCTATACATTAATATCTTTGGCTTCATCAGGTCTGCTCTGGCTATTGCCATGACTGAGAGTCCAACATGCCAGCATTGGCATCCATGTCTCCTTGGTATATGACCATTTCTTTTAGTAACAAACCAGCCACCTAGTTGTCTGCTGTATTTCACAAGGAGAGAATAACTTTGATTTTTTTTATTCTGCCTTACTTCTGCTTGTGCTACTGCTGTGGGTTCTTTTGGTATCTTCTTTGCTTTTATGTTATCTAAGTTAACATTGTTTTTTGGAGTCTCAACTATGGTGTCAGCTGAGGGACAGCAGACTTTGAATTTGGGGGACTCTCTATAAAATGGGTTGCATTCGGTGAATATATTTTACCCTCAGGCAGAGCATGTAGGCCCTGGATCCAAAGGATAGGAGAGCAATTCTTCTTATTATAAATGGGAATACATTTCACAGTTTTATGAGTCTTGAATCTATAAATTAGATGTTAGGAAATTAGGAAACAATGGTTTTATGCACCTTCCACAATAATGATTCTGTAGGATTTTTAGTTACAGCCATCTCACCATTTCATATTTCTCATACCACTAACTAAGTGAGGAAATAAAATAATACAGCTGCAATATTATCTAAGAAAGTTTTTCTTAACTATCAAGGGGATTTGGGAGAGTGGCTGTCAGTGCAGTCAGAGAAGAGCAAGGAGGGGACCAGAAGGTGCTCAGGAGTGGGAGAATGTTATTTCAGTGCCCTGTCCTTTGATCACAACACAAGGAGTATTATACTAGTAGCTATTTTGTATAGTTAGGATAAGCGTGAATATAGGTTCTTCAGGAATGATAATTTGGAGTAAAATATCTTTAAAATTATGATGCGCTCTGAATCATAATCTAGTACAAAGCAAATAAAACATATGCATATAATATCTTTTCACACTGATAAATCATGGCTTATTACAAAGGAGTTCAGTGACAAATAGGAAGGAAGACAGATTTTCAAAATACTAAGTAAAGACTCAAGTCAGAGCTGTGAATGGCAATGCCTTCTCAAAGTAAGGCAGTGACAGGGGAAAAAGCTTTTTTTGTTTAAGAGATGGTACACTTACTCCTCTTCCTATGGCAGGGTAAGAACCAACTGATTGCTGAAAGTTAATTCCAACTCCATGATTGTCAAACTCTAGTTATTAATACATTCTCTTCATTTTTTTTAAGGTAAATGTCATTCTGCTTTCCCTTTCTCTTTGTTTTCAACAAACTTTGATGCAGGGGTCCTCAAACTACGGCCCTCGGCCACAGGCGGCGCGCTGCAAACATTTATCCGCCCGCCGGGTGTTTTTGCCGCCCCTGCCTGTCCTGCTTAGCAGCTGACTCTTCCCGGGCCCACAGTGCACATGTGTGGAATGTCTGAGGGACAGTGAACTGGCCCCCTGTTTAAAAAGTTTGAGGACCTCTGGTAAAGTGACAACATTCCTTCTAAACAAATTTTTATCCCAAATATTAAAGTGATATTACAGGACACAAATTATGTGCCCTACATAGATATGTGATATCTGACTGAAAGAGGCACCAAATTCCTTGAAAAGAACCAATTTGGGAAGTATATTTCATAAACCATTATGCCACATTCTGTATATTAGGTATTGATCAATATTTTTTTCCTCAGGAATGTGAATTTGCTTCTTTTTGATCTACTTAAGGAGTCTTAAATTGTTGGTCTCATGCTTACCATTTTAGGAGAAATTCCTTTGTTAAAGGACAAGTCATTCCTAGATTTGTTCAAATTCTTCAAATGCTTTCACACAGTGGTTTTACTTTTAAAAACTACTTAAAAAGAGAGAGAGAAAAAATTGAAAGAACTGAAGAGGTTTAAACACATTTCTATATTATTAGGACTATGAAACACTTTTTAAAAAAGTGAGGAATACTCCAGGAACATGCCTGTTTAGCGTTATTATGAGTTTCATAACAATCTGTAAGAGTTGCAAAAGTAAATAAGAATATTTCTGAAAGGAATGGCAGTACTTCACTAACAGTTGTTCCCAAGGAGAAAGCAAGTCTTCACGCCTCCGCTGGTCATGGGTGAACTCTGCTGTTAATGGTCTGTGAATAGCATCATGGAGACTCTCCTGGGGACAGGCCTACTTGCTAATAATTTCTACCATGCAAATATGCTCATTGACCTACAATGGGATAAAAGTGCAGCCTTCTGGAGCTGTTTGCAGCAATTAAACTCAGTGCCCAGAGTGGATAATTTTCACATCAGAACAGGGAGAGTGACTTACTCCGTGCTCCGCCTTTGCCTCAGGTCCTGTAGTTCTTGCTGTCTTCCTCCTGAAACTCCTTGTCAAATGACTTCTTCCAGTGAGGGTTTCCAGCAGTCAACGTGTCTACATTGTCACATATATGAAATTAGGCCCTTCAGAGCGTAATAATGGGAATGAGGTAACCTTCCTGTACATTAATGCCTGTATCTTTGATGCGTAGGTGGAAACGACAGCCTAATAGAGCTACATACCGGCTGTAAATTGGAAGGGAGCCAAGGAAAAAGTCAGACAACCTTTTTTCCTCTAGCCACGTGAATTTAGTATTATTTCTCATGAAGTATGCTGACATACAGTTCATTGTTCATTATAATTATGTAAATGGTTTTGAAAGTTTGATAATGTGATAACACACTCCTCAAACCTCAACCCCAAATTGAACAACGAATAAAGAACAATGTGACCACTCCTACCACTAAAGGTAAAAAAAAAAAAAGTAGGATGAAAGGGTATATGTTTACTGATTCTTGTTTTGTTTCTTCTTTTCTTCTGAGCAATCAGAAGAGACTGCACAAAATGCCCATATTCCCATGTTCTAACTATGTTTTAAATGCCAGAAATTGCACCTTTTTTTACCAGTGTTTTTAATAATGTAGATCAATTCATATTTTTATAATAGAAAACTAATAAAAACATTAGCTTCATTGTTTTTAAAAAATCATTCTACTAGAAATCTTTGGGAAAACAAAGTTTAATTGACTGGTAGAGATCTCAACACATTTTACTTCCTGTGTATCTGTTGCTGTTATTGCTGTTTAGTCTTTGTGAAATGGTATATGTAAATAAGAAACATTAAAATTTGCTAGAAAATGAATTAATAGTTATTATATCATTTAATTTGCAATGGATAAAAATCCAGTAAAAATCCATAACATAGGAAAAGTAACCAGTCCTTTAAAAACTTAGGTAGCCAAGTTTTAGGCTTGGATTTTTGTTAAATTTTTAAAATTTTCTCTAAGAAAAGCTAAACCACATCTCCAGAAGTTCTGTGTCAAACAGCTGTTCTTAATTATCAGCAATTCATATTGGCATTTGAGGGGATGAAGTTCAATTCTTCTCAATAAACTGTTTGCAAAAAAAAAAAAAAATAATTGTGTACATTTACACAGTGGAATACTATGGGGCTGTAGAAAAGAAGGATATCTTACCTTTGCAACAGCATGGACTGGCATGGAGACTATTATGTTAAGTTAAGTAAGTCAGAGAAAGACAAATACCATATGATCTCATTTATATGTGGAATCTAATGAACAAAATAAACTGATGAACAAAATAGAAATAGAAGCATGGACCTAAACTGACAGCTGTCAGAGGGGAGGGAGTTGTGGGAGACTGGATGAAAGAAGGTGAAGAGAGGAAGGATAAATTATGCAGAAAGTAAACAAATAAGAATAGAGAGAAATAGGAAAGTTAAATGAGAGGCATTTTTGAACAGAAGAAAACTGAGAGGAAGTGTAACAAATATTTGCTAAAACATAATATATTCTGGGAAATTCAAATCTATCATGGCTAACTACACTTTGCTTACATTTTGGAAGACTTGAGGGGATTTTTAACTTTCTCAATAAATGACCAATCATAAGATGGGAAGAAATAAAACGATTTGCATTTATGTGATGAAGTTAATATCTAATGTATTTTTTTAATTATGAGTAATAGTAGAAATCATCTAGTTGTTTAATAATGAAACTATAGGAAGTAAAGCCATAGGCAAGCTGTTTCTACAGTGAAGAGCTATATAAACTTACAGCAACAAACAAGCAGCAAATAGCCCACTCTTGGGCTGATGAAAAGTTGAAGTTGTCTTCCAAATAGAGCCATCAATAATTTACAGGAACAATAATTCATGATTTGTTTGAAAGCTTAAAATACAACTGAACAGTGGGCTACTCCAAATCACTGGTGTTGGTTACTCCTCAGCAGTCGGGGAAAAGCACTAAGAGCATGTCATGAAATATGGTTACCGGTTAGCACGGAAAAACACATTCACTCTTCCCTCTAAATCCTTCTCTCAAAATTGTTTTAGAGAGAGTAAGAGCTGTTATTTATCATTTGTTCCTGAAATGAAGTCTTTTCTTTCTGAAATCTACTAAAAAATAAATGACTTAATGAGAATTTACATTTATTGAACTCATGTACTCTTGTATATGAGCATGTCAATACTCTAACAACCGGCTTCTTTTCCTGTGTCCCAATGAGTTTATCTGGATGATTTTACAACACAAAACACCATGGGGGTGGACTGGAAAATGTCTAGTTAACATTCTCGCCCTTCTTTACCCTGCTCCATGTCTTGGGAGACTGACAATTATGGATTGCATCAATTGGTTGCCTTGTCTTCTGGCTTAGAGAATGATTTGACCAAAAAGCAGAAATGGCAGGAGATTAAAGGCAGAAGGAAAACAAGGCCATACTGTTTATTTCCTTCTAATCTTATAGTCTGCGGTTCTCAGGATCCAATATGCTCTTTAGCTCTGGCCCCTATCAAGTAGTCTTCCTTCCCATACACCAGTGTTCACTGTGCTCCAGGGCCACACCTTTCTCTCTGCTCCCTCAGGGTTAAAGAGGAAGCAATTTTCTACAATTGGTAGAGCTTATGTTCCTCAACCTCCCAGTTCATATTGTATTAAAACCTCCTATTTATTTGTCTTCAAATAGTCAGCTTCCGTATCCTTCCATGATGTAATGAAATCGTATGCCAAATATCTATTCTAGCCTTGTGAACTAAGTGTCAAGTATGGCTTAACAAACTGAGTTTGGAAAGCAATTCAGAAAACAATAACCAATCTTACATTCCATAGCATCATTAGGAAATAAAAGAAAAATGATATTAAAAGTTTAAAAAAAATGTAACTACATACCATAGTTTTCTACCTAGTAAAAACAGTAAGATTATAAAAGTGGTTATCTGCATCCCAGATGTGGCTAGGTAAGTTCAAATAAACATTTTTTTTTAAATATATTTTATTGATTTTTCACAGAGAGGAAGGGAGAGAGATAGAAAGCTAGAAACATCGATGAGAAAGAAACATCGATCAGCTGCCTCAGCTGCCTCCTGCACATCTCCCACTGGGGATGTGCCCTCAACCCAGGTACATGCCCTTGACCGGAATCGAACCTGGGACCTTTCAGTCCGCAGGCCGACGCTCTATCCACTGAGCCAAACCGGTTTCGGCTCAAATAAACATTTTAATACCACTAAAAATGTACAAGAGTACATGATTTCAAGAAGTATCACTTCCTTCTAAAATCAATTTTCTTTTGGTTCTTTTTAACTTGTGATACTCACCTACCAACTAAGAATATGCGAACATTTAGCTGATCTCTCTTTACTTGGCAAATGTGTCAGGGAATATTGAGAGTTAGATCTTCCTCTCTATCTCCCTCCCTCGCTCCTTCATTTGCTCTTCTTCCTTCTTCTCTGTCTCCGTTAAGTATTCAATGAAATGCCTTAAAGAGTACTGGGAGGATCTAGGCTCAGATCAACATCAATAGAAATCAATGTGCCAATACTGTCGCTAATGTGTCAGGGAATCTCTCATTTTGCTTCCCTCTGTACTGCACAACAACCCCAAGGCTGCCTGGCTCATACTTCTTGTGGGCTGGAGATATAAGAGCTATATACTAACCAAATGAATAAATAAATAATGAAAAGCAGTAGGACGTCTGGAATGATGTCCAGAAGGTTGTTCACCTGTCCAGTCTAAGTAGCATATTATACTTTTATTATTATAGAGGATATATATATAGCCCATGGACACAGACAATAGTGTGGTGAAGGCCTGGGGTGGGGAGGGGGCTGAGCAGAGGGGGGCAAAGGGAGAGATGGGGGACATCTGTAATACTGTCAACAATAAAATATAAATTAAAAACAAGTAAAACACAAAACAAAACCAAAAAAAATCAAACAGTCATAGTAATTAACTATGTAATTACTATGTAATTACTATGTAGTAACTATGTAATTACTAAGATACATTTACATTATTGTCAGGAACAATACAATGATTCACATTTTCACCAATGTTTTTAAATACTGTTTAAAAATATACTAGCCAAAATAATTACATTAAGAAAAAAGTACAAAATATATAATATAATGGGACTAAGGAGGGAAATATTGTCATTTAGATAATAATTGGCTCAAATAATTTTGTCCTTGGAAAGTCCAAAGGAATCAGCTGAAAAATTCTGAAAAGAGAAATCAAGAGAAATCAGAAATATGGATGAGGTCCAAAAATCAATGACTTAGGCATGTATGGTCAATGACCAATGTGAAAATAGAATGGAATGTTTTGCTCCTAGTAACATTGGACAGAGTAAGTCAGACCAATTTATCCATTGACAATAACTACTAAAACTTAAAGAAAAACAGAAGGTATATGATTGAAGGCAGCAGAGAACTAAAGTAGTAGTGAAGAATTATGGGCCTAGGTTCAGGAAAAGGAAATTTGGTGAGATAAGCTAAGCATTTGGGGCTGCTTGGAGGACTTTTATCTATCATCTATCTATCTATCTATCTATCTATCTATCTATCTATCTATCTATCTGACCTACCTACCTATCTATTTATTTTAGCAATCTGGTGAAGTGTTAAACTTCTCTGACAACAATATTTTTAAAAGCATAGAATAAAATATAGACTATTAAACGATATAGTCACAGTATAATATTGGTTTAAATTATTTTTAAAAAATTATATTTGTTATTAACACATTTGATAAGAATATAATATCAAAACAAAAGCTGCTTTATTTAAAAAATGATAAATTACAACTAAGTCAAGACTAGCAGAGTAAATAAAAATAAATCAAAACAACAACAATAAAACACCCATAGGGATGGAAGAGTTTATATACTATAAAACATTTCCTGATGATAAAATGGCAGATTGGCATTGAAATCTAAATCTCTAAGCTCTTAGTAACTTAACCCAAAAATACATAAAGAATAAAAACAATACAATTAAAAGAAAAATGAAATAAATCCACAATTATAGTGGAACATTTCTCAATAAGTTATATGAAAAACACAGCAAGGAAAAGATTAAAAAGTAATTATTTTAAATGAGAAAAGTATTTGAGCAGTAACTTCAAAATTAACTATATACAATGACCAAATAAACATAAAAAGCATGCTTCTTAGTATAAGAGAAATGCAAAAATAATACCCTATACAATATGATTTTATACCCATCAAAATGGATCTAAATGGATCTAAAGACTGAGCAATCCAAAATGGTAGTGAAGTTATGAAATAGTAGTTTTCTTTGCTGCCTGAGGTAGTATGAACTATTGCAACTACAGTGGGAAACTATTTTGCAGAGTTTACTAAGTATTAAAGTGTAGGTGCCCCAGGAACCAGAATTTCACTTCTAGGTATGAACCAAACAGAAATGTGTGCACCTGTACACTCAGACACATGTAGACACCTTTTCAAAGCATCATTATTTGCCATGGTTCCACACTGAAAACAATCAAAATGTACATCAACAGAATGGGTTAAATTATAAATTAATCACAATTAGTAAGAGTGAAACTTACATATGAAATGTTACCTACAAATAGCCAAACACAAAAGGTTATGAATGCATGTTTCTATTTATACAAAAGTTAAAAACAGGAAAAGTAATCTAGGGTATTACAAGTCAGAATAGTGAGTACTTGGAGAAAAGATAATACAATAGATGAACCTTTTCTCACATGTTTAATTTCTATTTATATATCATTACATGTGAAATGCTTTGACATGACAACTGGTCTTTGGCCACAGAGCCATTATATATTGACAACTTAAATTATATTTTAGTGTTCACATCAAGTTACAGAAACAAATTTCATTCCTTGGGGCATCGTAAGGTGACCTTCTACCTTCACTATGTACACAGTTATCAAGCACCAACTGTGTATAATGCCCAGGTCTATCACTGACAATGATTATTTTTCCATTGAACTATTTTCAGAGGCTATTCAAAATGTTAATTTGTGCTTATGTTGTGTGCTACAACATTTTTATTGACTAACTAACTATGGGTTCTTGGCTCTTCTGCCTTCATTGATTATCTAGCATTCTTGAACAAAGATAAATGATCGAACAAGAAAGGCAAAATGGACAAACATGAAGAAAACTAGTTCAAGGAAAAGCCTACATGTCTTAAGTCAGCATTACTCTCCAGGTCTAGTCTGGACAGTGCCTGTGAAGCCTGTGTGAGCACAGTTGTCAGCATGTGCTGACTCAGTTGTGTCCCTGATTATGAGAATAAAATCATGCAGTTGAGAAAGGTTATGCCCTAGACATTCCTTTAGAAGATTGACTATTCCTTGCCCTAGTTTTTGAGACTTCAAACTGAACTTGAAACTTCAGTAATAGCAAATGTACAAATGTAAAATTTTGGAACAGATACAATCATTGTGATCTTGCTAAGTGCAATTCACTTTATCAGTGGTGGTAAAAGAAAATTTCATCTGAATATGATCCATAGAGAAAGAGTTTATAAACCACTACAAGGCCCAGGTAAGACATTATTTTATCTAAAATGTTATCTCAATGTAAAAGTTCTCCAGGATTAAATGCCTAGCATGATTGTGAATTAAATTCAATGAATAACCATTCTTAATTTTGCCATTTTAATGTATAATAACCTTATATAGTATCTTAAAACTGTAGTGTGTTATGATTTCATAATTGGTTTTTGAAGTCATGATATATTGTTTTTTTGAAGAATGAAAAATTAAAAATACATCAAATTCATGTTCAGTGATACTCTCATTTGCTTATTCCACAGCTATTTAATGGGTTCCTACCATGTGATAGAGAAAGTTAACATTATACATTAGCAATGATGTTATAACAAATATTTAATAAATAATTATTAGAATTTTTGCTTAGACTTATTAATTAGATATATTAATATGCTATTTTGATACCTATATGAGGTAGTTCATTCTTTGAATGTCTAAAGATCACCAAATAGCTAACACATAACACTGTGACATTTTCTATTATATCGATATCTTTTGTATGTCTATATTAGCAATGTTTAATATGGCACACTGGTGTGCCAGAGCATTTTTAAAACATATGATAACTGACTATTTAGTCAGGGAAACTGACCTCTTTTCCCTTATATTGCCAAATAAAAAAATGACAACAACCAAACAACAATAGCTGTCCCATGTGAAGGAATCAAAATTATACCTATTTTTTGTCAAATTTGCAAAAATATATATTTTTTGGTGTGTCAAAGAATTTTAGTGATTTATGTGTGCCATGAGATAAAAAGGTTGAAAATTGCTGGTCTATTTAAAATATATGTATCAGCCATTTAGAAAGCCTTTAATCCCACATAAAAAATCAAGAATTGATTGTAACTAACTGAAAAAAACTTTCAGTTCTTAATTTAATAAAATTATTAAATCAGCAATAGTATGTTGACACACAGAAATAAAGGAGTTAGTACTAGTGCAAAAAGGACTGGAGAGATTTAGAATTCTTATTATATTGATTGAAATTATGTAAGCAGTTTGAGCTTCCCAAAGCACCAAAGCATAATGAAATAAAGGAGGGGGAAAAAGGCAAAAGAAAAGATTGAATCTACATTACAAACATGTAGAAAAAAAAAGAAATGTAAGAAATCCTTTAGCTTATAATCTACATTTGTCAAAAGGACATAATGTGTGACAGATAGATTTTCCTCCTCTGCTTGTTAGTAGAGGTATGGTTTTCTCTTCTGTTCCAAGAATTAAATAAAATATACAGTATCAAGGAGAAGAAAGTAGATGAGTCATGTGTTAAGGACCATTTTCTCTGTTTTGTAACTATAATTTATTATTATGTCAAATTGAATCCAATTGTTCCCTAACATATATTAGCTAACAGATATTATATTTAAATTTATATCACTCAGAAAAGTTTATAGTTTTCTGGATATAGTTTTGTGGGTAACTATATTATTGTCTAGCTTAGACTATTATTAATTTGCTTATGTACCTCTGATATACACTATTATCTTTTATTCAGGCCTAATGTATCTTTTAAATTTAACAAAACAATTACATTCACTTCTGAGATTACTTTTCTTGACTCCCCTCCACAAGCTGTTTACTGTTTTACAAATTTTATTTTTGCTATGCATTGTTAATATGCATGGGCTTTTGAGCCAGGTTTTCTGAACTTGAAATATGGCTCTGCCCTCTATTAGCTGGGTGACTTATGACAAGTTTCTTTTTTTAAAATAAATCTTTATTGTTGAAAGTATTACTTATGTCCCTTTTTTTCCACCATTGATCCCTTCTAGCCTTCACGCACCGCCCCCTCTCCCGAGACCTTCACCACCCTTTTGTTTGTGTCCATGGGTTATGAATATATGCATATAAGTTCTTTGGTTGATCTCTTCCCACCCACCCATCTTCCACCACCTTCCCTCTGAGATTATGACCTGAGTTCTATGCATCTATGTCTCTGGATCTATTTTGTTCATCAGTTTGATTTGTTCATTAGATTACACAAAAGAGTGAGATCATGTGATACTTGTCTTTCTCTGACTGGCTTATTTCGCTTAACATAATACTATCCAGATCCCTCCATGTGACTTAAAGGGTAAGAGATCCTTCTTGTTTACAGCTGCACAGTATTTCATGTTGTAAATGTACCACAGCTTTTTTATTCTCTTTTATTGATGGGCACTTGGGCTGTTTCCAGATCTTAGGTATTGTAAATTGTGCAGCTATGAACATGCTGTGCATATATTCTTTCTGATTTGTGTTTTGGGCCTCTTAGGATATATTCCTAGTAGTAGGATCACTGGGTCAAATGGCTGTTCCATATTTAATTTTTTTTTTTTTTAAGAAACTCAATACTCTTTTCCACAGAGGCTGCACCAGTCTGCATTCCAACCAGCAGCGTACCAGGGTTCCCTTTCCTCCACATCCTCATCAGCACTTGACATTTGTTGATGGTAGCCATGCTGATACTTATGAAATGGTACTTCATTGTCATTTTGATGGGCACTTTTTCTGGTGATCAGTGACTTGGAGCATTTTTTCATATGTCTATTGTCCATCTGTATGTTCTCTTAGGAGAAGTTTCTATTTAGGTCCTTCACCCATTTTTTAATTAGATAGTGTGTCTTCCTGTTGTTAAGTTGTATGAGTTCCCTTTATTTTGGATATTAACCCTTTATCAAAAGTATCATTGCCAAATAGATCAACCCACACAATAGGCTCAATTTTTATTTTGTTGATGGTTGCCTTTGCTGTGCAGAAGCTTTTGATGTGGTCCAATTTGTTTATTTCCTCTTTAGTTTCCACTGCCCTAGGAGATGTATCCACAAACATATTGCTACTAGAGATGTCTGTTTTTGCTGCCTATGGTTTCTTCTAGGATTTTGAGGGTTTCACAACTTACATTTAAGTCTTTTGTCCATTTTCAGTTTATTCTTGTGTATGGTCTAAGTTGGTGGTCTACTTTCTTTTTCTTTTTTTTTTTTTTTTGCATGTATCTGTCCAATTTTTCCAATACCATTTATTGAAGAGATTGTTTGGCTCCATTATATGTTCTTGCCTCCTTTGTCAAATATTAATTGAGCATAATGGCTTCAGTAGATTTCTGGGATCACTGTTCTGTTACATTGATGTAATGCCTGTTCTTGTGCTAGTACCAGGCTGTTTTGATTACAGTAGCTTTGTAGTATAACTTGATATCTGGTATTGTGATCCCCAACTTTGTTCTTTATTGAGATTGCTGTAGCTGTGTCAGGACCTTTTTAATTCCATATAAATGCTTGGAGCATTTGTTCTAGATTTATGAAATATGTTGTTATTTTAATAGGGATTATATTGAATCTGTAGATGGCTTTGGGTAGTATGGACATTTTAATGGTGTTAATTCTATGAATCCATGAACACAATATATTCTTACACTTGTTTATACCTTCCTCTATTTCTTTTGTCAATGTCCTGTAGTTTTCTAAGTACAAGTAGTTTACCACCTTGGCTAAGTTTATTCCTAAGTATCTTAATTGTTTGTTGTAATGGTAAATGGGATTGTTTGTTTGGTTTCTCTTTCTGAGAATTCATTATTGGTGTTTAAAAATGGCATTGCCGAAACCGGTTTGGCTCAGTGGATAGAGCGTCAGCCTGTGGACTGAAAGGTCCCAGGTTCGATTCCGGTCAAGGGCATGTACCTGGGTTGCGGGCATATCCCCAGTAGGAGATGTGCAGGAGGCAGCTGATCGATGTTTCTCTCTCATCGATGTTTCTAACTCTCTATCTCTCTCCCTTCCTCTCTGTAAAAAATCAATAAAATATATTTTAAAAAAAAATGCCATCAATTTCTGGATGTTAACTTCGTATCTGCTACATTACCAAATTCCTTTATTAAATGTACTCATTTTTTGGTGAAGCCTATAGTGTTTTCTATGTACAATATTAGGTCATCTGAGAATAATGAGAGTTTTACTTCATCTTTTCCAATTTGGATGCCTTTTATATCTTCATCTTGCCTGAGCGCTGTGGCTAGTTGACATCCTTGTCTTGTTCCTGTTTTTAGGGGAAATGGTTTTAATTTTTGCACATTGAGAATGATGTTGGCTGTAGTTTTGTCATATATGGCTTTTATTATGTTGAGATGTGCTCTCTCTATTCCCACTTTGCTGAGAGTTTTCATAAAAAATGGGTGTTAGATTTTTTTGAATGCTATTTTTGTGTCTATTGATATGATCATGTGATTTTTATGTTTCAATTTGCTTATGTGATGTATCACATTTATTGATTTGTAAATATTGTACCAGTCTTGCATCTCAGAAATAAATCTCACTTGGTCATGGTATATGATTTTGAAATATATTTCTCGATCTGATTTGCTAATATTTTGTTGAGGATCTTAGCATCTATGTTCATCAGGAATATTGACCTGTAATTCTTTCCTTTGTAGTGTCTTTATCTGGTTTTGGAATTAGGATTATGCCTGGAAGTTTTCCTTCCTCTTGAATGTTTTTTTTAATAGTTTGAGGAGTTTAGGTCTTAGTTCTTCTTTGAATGTTTGGTAAAATTCCCCTTTGAAGTCATCTGGACCAGAGTTTTTGTTTACTGGGAGGTTTTTTTTGTTTGTTTGTTTGTTTGTTTTTTATTACTGCTTCTATTTCATTAGATGTTATTGGCCTATTCAGATTTTCTAACTTCCTGATTCAGTTTTGGGAGATTTTATTTCTTAAAGCATTTGTCTACTTCCTCCACATTGTCTAGCTTTTTGGCATATAGTTGATCATAGTATTTTCTTACATTCCTTTGTATTTCTATGGTGTCAGTTGTTACTTCACATTTTTTGTTTCTGCTTTTATTTATTTGGATCCTCTTTGTTTCTTGATGAGTGTGGCTAAAGGTTCATCAATTTTGTTTATATTTTAAAGAACCAGCTCTTAGTTTCATTGATTATTTGTATTGTTTTTTTAGTCTGTCATTTATTTCTGCTCTAATCTTTATTATTCCCTTTCTTCTACTTTGCACTTTTCTTGTTCTCTTTCTATTTCCTTAAGTTGTGGGATTAAATAGTTTATTATTATTTTTTCTTGTGTTTTGGGGGTAGGCCTGTAGTGCTATAAACTTCCCTCCCAGGATTGCTTTTTTGGTGTCCTAGAGATTTGGGGTTGTTGTGTGCTCATTTTCATTTGTTTCCAGGAAGTTTTTGATTTCTTTCTTGATTTCATTGGGAATCCATTCATTGTTTAATAATGTGCTATTTAGCCTCCATGTGTTTGAAGTTTTCTAAGTGTTTGAACAGTATTTAATTTCTAATTTCATTCCATTGTGGTCTGCAAAGATCTTGATATTATTTCAATCTTCTTGAACTTGTTGAGGCTTGTTTTGTGTCTTAACACATTGCAGACAGATCACAAGAATTCTCGCTTCATATTACACAGTGTCTTACAAAGCATCATACTTTAAAAAGATATTAGCTTGTAAGAACATGTAATAAATAACTTCAAAATGCAATGGGTATTTAATTTTAAAGAATGCCTTTAACATTTATATAAAATGTTTTTTGTACTCATTCAATAGAAACTTATGTGGCCACTGGGTAAAACTTGCAATAAAACTACTGATCTGCAATGTGATAACATGTGGTCTATCTTTGAAAATGACCCATGTGCACTTGAGAAGAATGTGTATTTGCAGCTTTGGTGTGAAATCTTCTATAAATGTCAATTAAATCCATCTGATCTAGTGTGTTATTTAGAGTCACTCTTTCCTTTTTAATTTTTTTTTTCCTGGAAAATCTATCCAGTGAAGTCAGCAGGGTGTTAAAGTCCCCTACTGTGACTGTATTGTTGTCAATCTCTCCCTTAAGTCCTCCAGAAGTTATTTTATATGTTTAGGTACTCTTATATTGGGTGCATATATGTTTACCAGGGTTATATCCTCTATATCCTCTTGTTGGATCAATACATTTAGTATTATGTAGTGACATTTGTTTTTTGTGATGGCCTTTATTTTGAAGTCTATTTTTTCGGATATGAGTACTACTACCCCAGCTGTTGGTTTGTTTGTTTCCATGTGCATGGAAAATTTTTGCCTTCTCTTCACTCTCATCCTGTGTGAATCTTTTGTCTTGAGGTGGGTCTCTTGTAGCATATATTTGGGTCATGCTTTTGTATCCATTCAGCTAACCTATGTCTTTTGTTTGGCGCATTTAATCCATTTATATTTAAGGTTATTTTTGATAGGTACTTATTTATTGCCATTTTAATTCTATATGCCTATGTTTCTCTCTCTATCTCTTCTTTCCATTATAGTTGTCCCTTTAGCATTTATTGCAGTGCTGGTTTGGTGGTTTTAAACTCTTTTAGTCTTTTGTTTTTTGGTCTGGGAAGCTCTTTATTTCACCATCTATTTTTGAATGATAGCCTTGATAGATATAGTAATCTTGGTTTTAGATCCTTGCTTTTCATTGCTTTGAATACTTCATGACATTCTCTTTTGGCCTCTGGTTTTCTGATGAGATATCAGCTGACAACATTTAGGAGCTCTTTTGTAGGTAATAAGTTGCTTTTCTCTTGCTGACTTTAATATTCACTCTTTGTCTTTAATTTTTGTTTTTTTCATTGTGATGTTCTGGAAGTGGGCCTGTTTGAATTCTTCTTGCTTGGGACTCTCTATGGCTACTGAATCTGTGTGAGTTTTTCCTTAATCAGGTTAGGGTAGCTTTCTGCCATTATTTCTTTAAACAGGTTCTCTATCTCTTCCTCACTTTCCTTCTCCTTCTGGCATACTTATTATGCAAATATTATTATGTGTCTTTCTTATTGTCCCACAGTTCCCTTAAGCTGTCCTCCTGTTTTTTAATTGTTTTCTCTTTTTGGTTCTCTGATTGAGTGATTTTTTTTTCTACACTGTTTTCTAATTCACTGATCTAATTCTGGGCTTCCCCTAATCTGCTGTGTATTCCTTTTAATATCCGTGCAGTCTTTATTTCCAACTGGTTTTTTTTTTTATGGTTACTATATCTTTTCTCATGTTGTTTAGCATCTTTACCATCATTATTCTGACCTCTATATCAGATAAATTTCTTATGTCCATTTTGTTTAGTTCTTCTTCTGGATAATTCTCTTGTTCCTTCATTTGTGGTTTGTTTATTTGTCTCCCCAGTTTTGCCTGCCTGTTTGGACTTGTGTCTATATATTAGGTAGATTTGATATGACTCCCAATGTGCAGTGTAGGACAATGTCAGATTGTTGTTTCTGATTGGCCCTGAGTACCCTGTTTGGAGTCATCAGCAATCCACTGTTTGTGGCTCCCTCTGGTGAGGCTGAGTGCTTTTAGAAAGGACCAAGAGCTACACCAGGGTCAGCTTTTCCTAGCCCCAGGCCCAAAAGGAGATCAGGCAAAGCCTCAAAGCCTCCAGAGATCCCCTCTGCCTGAAGTACCATTGACACTCAATTTTTACTTTCCTCAGGCTATCAACCAGAGGGTGGGGCAAGAGTTTTTCCAACATGGTGGGGCAACCGCCTTTCCCTCAGCCAAAACCACCTGGATCGCAAAGGTCCATGGGAGAAAGGTTTCCTCTGCAGTGTAAGGGAATGACCCAGCAGAGGGAACCAGTGTGGCTGCCCTCTGAGCCCTTATCGCAGAGCCTGCAACCTTGGACTCTCCTCACACAGAGTACACTTACTCTGCCCTCCCGCTGCCAGAGCCCAAGTTAAGTGGCTGCACATTCTATTTTGTGTGCTGGCCCTTTAAGAGGGTTCCTACATTTTCAGCCATCTCTGGCTGGCAGACAGCAACTCTGCTGCTTTTCACAGGCAGAGGTTCTGTGAGTGCCTTTCTCAGTTCTTGTTCTCTGTGCTGTGGAGCCCAGCTTGGGGTTTATATGCCAGAGTTCTCAGTGGGATCTCCCCATAGCTGAGATATCTCTTTGGACCTTCAGCTGCTGTCTGTAATAGCCCAGCTAGCCCTTTAGAATCTCCACACTTTCTACTCATCTCTATACGGTCTCCAATTTCCATCCTTGGTTATCAGGGTTCTCTTTAACTAGTCTTCATTTGATTTTTCAGGGTGGTTTTTCTATATTTTAGTTGTGTTTCCTGTTTGGTCCCGGGAGAATGTCAGTGTAGTTTCCATTTACTCCACCACCATTTTTAATCTTTTGCTGCTGTTGGTGAGTATTTCAATAAACACTATTGCTGCCAGTCAGTGGAAAGTGAGAAGTCTATTCATCTTTCACACCTTCTGCCCTTTAATCTCGGGGAGGTGTGCCCTTGTGGCCCCCTGCCCTCTCCTGACCTGTTGTGGTAAGGAAGGAATGAGGGTGCAAAGAATACAGAGCAAGCAGCTCGTCCTCCTGGGGCTCAGTGGCCTCTTTCAGGAGACAGGACTCCAGAGCCATGGGGACAAGAATGCAGTTGTGCTCACTATGGGCACAGGCAAAGGTCTGGTCCTGACAAGTGTCTTAAACTCTCTGTGACCGTGTAGTGTTACCTATACCTGGAGATAATGGTCATACCAATGTAATGGAATCAGTGTGACACAAAATATATCTAAAGTCCCTTTGAACAGTGCTAGGCATAGTGTATACACAATAAATATTAGCTTTTAAGTTCCATAAATTTCCTTTATACTTGACATTTTATTTGATAAAAAGTAATAATATTCAAATTTCTTCTTTTATTTATTAATTTTATGGCAACATTCTTCTAATAGGAAATTTCTCATTAGTAAAAATGAGAAATTCAAGAACTTATTTTTTAATCCATTTTGAACCCAAATTTGTAAAGGTGCATTATCTGAGTGGAATCCAGAAATCTTAAAGATATTTTGGGGGGAAATTTTGCATTTGAGGAATTGCAGCATGATTTGACTTGTTTTTTTTCATCATACTGCATTTGATGTCTATAATTCATTAAATAATTTTCTACTGAATTAAAAAATGTGAAATATTATAATCTGAAATTAACAATGGTAAGATTTTTTAAAAGGAAGTGTTTAATAGGTACCCTACTGAAATACAGCACTGAGAAAAGGGAACAATAGATCACTTCAGAGGGGAGTGAGGTGGTGGGAACTGGAAGGGATTAACCAAAGAACATACATGCATATATGCATAGCCCATGGACACAGATCATAATGTGGTGAAGGTCTAGGGCCATGGTCAGCAAACTGCGGCTCCTGAGCCACTTGCGGCTTTTTGGCCCCTTGAGTGTGGCTCTTCCACAAAATACCACGTGCGGGCGCATGTAAAGTGCGATTGAAACTTCATGCCCCATGCACAGAAGTCGGTTTTCGGCCTGGGCGAGTCTATTTTGGAGAAGTACTGTTGATATTTGGCTCTGTTGACTAATGAGTTTGCCAACCACTGTAAGCCCTAGGGCAGTGATGGTGAAGCTATGACTCATTTTTTTTGGTTGATTTTTCTTTGTTAAATGGCATTTAAATATATAAAATAAATATCAAAAATATAAGTCTTTGTTTTACTATGATTGCAAATATCAAAAAAATTTTATATGTGACACGGCACCAGAGTTAAGTTAGGGTTTTTCAATATGCTGACACGCCGAGCTCAAAAGGTTCGCCATCACTGGCCTAGGGGTTGGGTGGGAACTGAGTGGAGGGTGGCAAGGGGGGAAATGTATGGAGGACATTTGTAATAGTGTCAACAATTTTAAACAAAGGTTATTTAAGCTGTTAAAACCCACTCTGTCAAATAAAAGTCATTTATTTGAGCTTTTATCCTTTCCAGTATAGCATGTTTACATAATTTTGTGGTGCTACATACACTGAGTGGCCAGATTATTATGACCACCTGACATTTGTAGACAAATTAGCTATAATTTAGCGCTGAAGTTGCTAGAGGGCCAGACCATTATGAATCGGGAAGCAGGTTGTTTACCATGACAGTAGAAGTGATTTTTTTCTGAAGATATGGGTAAACAACATGATTTAACAGCCTTTGAATGTGGGATATATATTATATTTAAGTACTACTCCTCCAAAAAAAGTAGAACAAAAAAGTTCATGGGGAAGAATTTTAAGATGCTCTTTTTTAAAATATATGTTTTTATTGATTCCAGAGAGGAAGGAAAGGGAGATAGAGATAGAACTATCAATGATGAGAGAAAATCATTAATTGGCTACCTCCTGCACTTTGATCCACTAGTGGGGATAGAGCCCGCAACCTGGGCATATGCCCTTGACCATAATCAAGCCCGGAACCCTTCAGCCCTCATGCTGACGCTCTATCCACTGAACCAAACAGGCTATGGCAAGATGCTCTATATTTATTTTAAGTAATTTTTTAATAGCTATTTATTTATTTATTTATTTATTTATTTATTTATTTATTTATTTATTTATTTTTTGTTAATCCTCACCCAAGAATATTTTTTCAATTGGTATTTAGAGAGAGTGGAAGGGAAGGAAGGAGGAGGAGGAGGAGGAGGAGGAGGAGGAAGAGAGAAAGAGAGAGAGAGAGAGAGAGAGAGAGAGAGAGAGAGAGAGAAAGGTGAGAGACACATTTATTGGTTGCCTCCCTGCCTCCCCTGCACACCCTGACTTGGTCCAGGTATCCAACCTGCAACCCAAGTCTGTGATGTTTGTTTTTTTAAAAATATATTTTATTGATTTTTTACAGAGAGGAAGAGAGAGGGATAGAGAGTTAGAAACATCGATGAGAGAAAAGCATCGATCAGCTGCCTTCTGCACACTCCCTACTGGGGATGTGCCCACAACCAAGGTATATGCCCTTGACCGGAATCAAACCTGGGACCCTTCAGTCTACAGGCTGACACTCTATCCACTGAGCCAAACCAGTTAGGGCCAGGTCTGTGATGTTGATAGGGAATCAAACCTGTGATCCTTCCATGCTCAGGCTGACACTCTTACCACTGAGTACACTGGCCAGGGCTATATATTTTTTATTGTTATAAATCATTTTATAATAAACATTTCAATTTCAATTATTCATACATTTTAAGAAGTACATTATTATACAAATATGAAATCTTCATGGAAATTTCAAAGCAAATTTAATTAGGTGAATTATTTTATAAATTTTACTTTACACATGGACATATAAGTTATCTGATCACTTTTTAATATTTGACATTATGCTAATGACAAATACTTCCATAATATTCTAAAAGATACAAAATAATATGATGATTTTTCTTCCTAACTACTCTCATTATTTTAGGAAGACAAATAAAAGTTTATCATTTATAGGAGATAAAAAATCAACTGCTAAATTTTTAACAAATTTTTCCAATGATGACTATTTCAATGATCTGCTACTTCTCAAAATAAGGCATCATTTTTTCTATAAGTTATGAATTTGTATCACATCCTTTTGAAAAGGTATCTCGAGAGTCTATAGCTGTAAGTTTCCCAGATATTTTCATTTCATTTATTACCATTTTTCCAAGCTATTTAATACATAAATTGATTTTATTCCTTATGGATTATTACTTCAATTTTTCTTTGATTGACAGAGATACAAAGAGAAGATCAAGTAGATTTGATTTCCATAGCAGTGAGTGTTCATATATACCTCACTTTATAAGACACATCAGCAGAAGTTCACTTTAAAATTTTCCTTATACATTATGATAATCTGACAAATCTATACTAAAAATAGCACAGTATACTAATTAGACTAAATGACCTTCTAGACATTATTCCAGACATCTTTCTGGACAAAGCCGCAGTGGTGGTTGGGGAGGCCAAGGCAGAGGTAGTTAGGGGCAGTCAGGCCAGCAGGGGAGCAGTTAGGGGGAGATCAGGCCGGCTAGGGAGCAATTAGGGGGCAAAATCACAATAATGCCTCAATATACCCCTGTGAATCATTGATTTAATGGATGAATGATAGGATGCAGAAACCATTCATTTATTTAATAAATACATGCACAGTCCCCATCACACTTACATTACTCTAGGCCCTGTGAACAGGGTGGCATATAAGAGCAAGAATGATCTGCTAGAACTTCTGTTGGCGGGTTTCTCCCTTACCCCAAACCTTGTGTACTTCTGACTATCCTTGTTCTCTTAAAGCTCAAGGTTCAGTGAGTTGTCCTAGGTAAACCTTGAACACACACACACACACACACACACACACACATACACACACACACACTCACACTGATTCAAATGCTCAGTTATATTGATAGAAATTTGTAACTTTTTTCTTTTCCTTTTGTTTTTTTTTAGCTAATTGCTCAGATAAACTAAGATAACTGAAGTAAAAAAATAGAAAACATTTTATCTTGGCCTAAAATTTAAGTGCCACTTAGTACTTTTGAGTAATTCAAAGGTAGTTAACTTTCAGCCAGTTAATACTCCCACTGTATTGTTGCATTGATATTCAAAAAAGATTTAGCTTCTTCATTACATTAGCAGTTTCGGTTTTAAAGTAAAGATAACATATATGTAGCATTTGAAAAAAATCACATTCATTTGCTCCAATTACTTTAAATGCCAAAAGCTCTGTGCTTAGATGAGCAATACCTGGCTCCTCAATTAGGATAGAACTTGACAGAAGTAGAATAAAAGCTTTAATGTTAATTTGTTGGCAGGAGAATGGAGGTAGCGCTATTGAAAAACCCCAAAAACTTCAGTTTCAATTATTCAAATTTGAATTTGAATTGAAAAATACACTGGAGCATATATGTAAATTTTAGATAGAGGAGAGGAGAGGCAGAGGGAGGTAGAAACATCAATAATGAGATTCATTGATTGGTATACTCCTACATGGCCCCTACTGGGCATAAAGCCTGCAACCTGGGCATGTGCCCTGACTGGGAATTGAACTGTGACCTCCTGGTTCATGAGTCAATGCTCAACCTCTGAGCCACACTATATGGGCAAGAATATATTTTTTCAATGAGAAATATAGTAGCATAAGCATAATTTTAGCATTCTTCCATCTCAAATAATTATTTAACATGTAAAGCAAGAAAGCAAAGTATCATGGTCCCCAGGTTCAGAGACAAACATATTTAAAGAGAGAGAGAGAGAGAGAGAGAGACAGAGAGAAAGAGAAAGAGAAGTAAAGTAGGATAAATGAACACTGTGGTAGACTTCAACACAATCTTACAACATATTTCTGGATTTCAAGCCTCCTGAAATACTTTGACATCAGATTCTTCCATTACATTATGAAAAACGTCGGTATGCCTTGGTCATGTGGCTTAGTTGGTTGAGCATTATTCCATGCATCAAAAACGTCACTGGCTTGATTCTCAGTCAGGGAATATCCCCAGGTTGCATGTTTGACTGAACTGACCAATGTTCCTCACATCAATGTCTCTCTCTCTCTCTCTCTCTCGTATCTTTCTCTCTCTCAAAAAAAATCAATGAAAACATTTTTAAAAAGGAAAATGTGGGTGCAACTTTAATGAAAGTCAAACTTTGCACTACTAGATTTAAAAATGATTAAATTGTTCAAAATTTACCCTGAGTAGTCATAATAATGAAAGTGATTGAGAAGCATTTTATCTGAAAATAGAATGAAAATGGGAATGGCTATTGAAGAATATTCCAAGACCTCTGAATTCACTGAGGAACTAGTCTTTTATAATTGTGTATTATAATTAAAACTAGGTGTTTTTATTTTTTAAATAAGGATCAGAAGACAATCACCATCAGCTTCCTTGAAGAGGCATTCAAATACACATGTATACCTGTAGAAGGTGGGACTTAAACAAATGTGAACAATGGTTGGAACGGAGGGTTTACTTATAAGTTTTGAATAAATTTTTCTCTATAATCTTTAGATATTCATATAGAGTTCAAAACATATTTCAAATAATCAAAGTATAATAGAGAAAAGTTTATTGTTTTGTTTGCAAGATTTGCTTTTTTAGGAATTATGTTAGGTCTGTCCTTGCAAAGCATGTAGAATACTGACCGTTAGCGATTCCACTATACATTAAGTTTGTTTTTAAGTTTCTGGTATTTTATTTTCTATCTCAACTTTGAGAGCAAATGGATATTCCCTGTTCATGCACAACCAGAGTTGCAATCATAGGTGAAATATTTACTTGTTTACTAACTCATTTACTTATTAATTTAAATCTTTTGGCAATGGTATGAAATGGTCACTAGGCATTCCTGTTCAATTAGTTGTTTTTATGACACAATGCAGAAATTCTTGGGTAATAATGCTGCGTAATGAACCTTTGGGTGATATAAAGATACACATATACTAGAGTACTGAACACAATAAAGAGCCACATGGGTCAAATTGAGTTCTTCTATGGCAGAGTTTGAGCTTTGCTTTTAGTTTTGTTTAGTATAGTCAAGCATCTCATTCTTTGTTTGTTTGTATTTTATTTGTTTGTTTGTTTGTTTGTTTGTTTGTTTGTTTTTGTTAATACTAACCTGAGGATATTTTTTCCATTGATTTTTAGATAGAGTGGAAGCAAGGGAAAGAAGGGGAGAGAGAGAAATATCAATGTGAGAGAGACACATGTATTGTTGCCTCCTGCACATGCTGAGACAGGGGCAGTGGATGGAACCTGCAAGGTGTCCTTGATCGAGAATCAAGCCCATGACCCTTCAGGGCACTTGCTAATGCTCTAACCACTGAGAACACCAGCCAGGGTTTGCTTTGTTTTGTTTTGTTTTTAGCAATTGTAACTAAATAGCTGAAAGCAGGATATGAAAGCTACTGAGAACTGGATTTGGATTGGGCTCAGTTGTAAATGTGCACTATAAAGATTACGGAAAAAATAAATTTTTGATGCATAACCACTAAACAGTTTAACACATTTGATAGTGTTGTTAACTATTGTGACTGCGTTGAA
This sequence comes from Myotis daubentonii, assembly GCF_963259705.1. Taxonomy (NCBI): domain Eukaryota; kingdom Metazoa; phylum Chordata; class Mammalia; order Chiroptera; family Vespertilionidae; genus Myotis; species Myotis daubentonii. The sequence goes on from NC_081842.1 coordinate 92,423,686, forward strand.
AGATCAGTTTGCTGAGCAATGGTGAGTTGTTAAAATCAGAGGCAGCCTCAAGGGCTAGTTAGAAACAGTGGGAGTAAACAGTGTTCATAATTTCCCACTGCAGGAAGCAGTGTCTGGACATCAAAGTGTGATGATATTTGCTTTAGAAAGGATAGCATTCCATGATGGCAATAACAATGATAATAGTGACAGACAAATCTAAAACCTTGGACTTCAGAACTAAGTAAATTGATAGAATGATAAAAATCATGGAATGTTGGTAGAGCAAAAAAAATTGGGTCTTGGGGAGCACAAGTTATAGGTAGCTGTGCTCTCTCCCTGAAGTGAAGCCTCTGATTTTTTTATTTTTTGTGAGGTTTGGGTATTTTATTGTTCTAGACTGTTCCATAAAGGAAAGTAACAACAGCAGCAGAGCCGAGATGATTCTTAGCAACAGTAGTGTGTATATATGTGTGTGTGCCTGTGCTTTTGTTACATAGTTTGTTTTTATTACAGCACACATTAACATATTAAGAAAAAAAATTAAAGGGCTGAGCTTAGGGAGGGTTTTGCCCAGTATGCCAAACAGAATCCATTCAGTACCCTAGTAATAGTAGTGAGTGAGTGAAGGTATGTCACAGAAGAAGAACTTAGATATCAGAAAGCCTCAATATGTCCTAAGAGAATGCTCTCAAAACCTATTATCCCCCTCTGGAAAAATGCATTATGTTTATTTCCTTGGAATGTAAGTAAATAAGCTCCAGGGAAAGAAACAGCTCTCTTTCAAGGCTGTTTGTTTATACAAACATCTTTGAAACAATAGTCTGGAGGATACTAGGTGTCAATGCTTAGATGCACAGAGAGATGAGAGAGCCATGCAGATGGTCTCTCAAAACAAAGTGATGTTCCAACCTCTCTTATTTCCACTAATCTGGTTTAGATATTGCTTTACTGTCTATACCACATGCCTCCAATAAGGAGTATAAAGAGTAGATTTACCAACTCGCTCTAAGGTTGATGAATAAAAATACCAGTTACCAAGTTAAACTTGAATTTCAAATGAACATTTTTTTTTAAATTTTTTCTTTTAGTTTAGGTATGTCCCATGCAATGTAAAAAGCAATACAACCTGGACGACATGGCAGAGTGGTTGAGCATCAACCTATGAACCAGGAATTCCCAGTTGGATTCCCAGTTAGAGCATATGCCTGAATTGCAGGCTCAATACCCAGTGTGGGGCCTGCAGGGGGCAGCCAATCAATGATTCTCTCTTATCATTGACTAGAGGCCTGGTGCACAAAAATTTGTGCACTCAGGGTGGTCCCTCAGCCCAGCCTCTGCCCTCTCGTAGTCTGGGACCCCTCGGGCAATGACCATCTGCTGGCTTAGGCCCGCTCCCTGGGGGATTGGGCCTAAGCTGGCAGTCAGACATCCCTCTGGCAGCCCGGGAGCCCTCGGGGGAGGTCAACTTGCCAGCGGGGAGCAGGCCTAAGCTACAGTCGAACATCCTTAGCACTGCTGAGAAGCAGGAGAGGCTCCCACCACCACTGCTGTATTGGCAGCCATCAGCCTGGCTTGTGGCTGAGCAGAGCTCCCCCTATGGAAGCACACTGACCACCTGCAGCAGCTCCTGCATTGAGCATCTGCCCCCTGGTGGTCAGTGTGTGTCATAGTGACCAGTCATTTCCAGTCTTGCTGCTGTTAGGGTTAATTTGCATATTATCCTTTTATTATATAGGAGTACCTAGCCAGCCTGGGTGAGGGGCTGATGGTTGTTTGCAGGCTGACCACAGCACCTTAAGTGTGGGGGTACCCACTGGGGTTTCTGACCAGTCTGGGTGAGGGGCTGAGGGCCATTTTCAGGCTGGCCACACCCCCTTCAGGGTTGGGGGGAGTCCTGATGGGGTGCCTGGACAGTCTGGGTGACTGGCTGCTGGCAGTTTGCAGGCTGGCCAAGCCCCCCAGTGGGGACCCTCACCCCATGAAGGTGTGGCCACCCTGGGTGAGTGGCTGATGGCTGTTAGCAGGCTGGCCACAGCCCCTTCAGATTGGGGGTCCCCCCTGGGGTGCTTGGCCATCCTGGGTGAGGGGCTGAGGGCCATTTGTAGGCTGGCCACAGCCCCTTCAGTGTGGGGTGGCTTCTGCTGGGGTGCCAGGCCAGTCTGGGTGAGGAGCTGAGGACCGTTTTCAGGCTGGTTAAGCCCCCAGCCACCCAAGCTCCCAGTGGAGGCTGGTTGGAAGCAGGTATCTGGGCTTGATTTGTCTTCTATAATTGAAACTTTGTTGCTAATGAGGTGAGGCCACAGCTGGCTCAGGGCTGGTGGGAAGCTTGGCTTCCTCCATCGCCCAGGCAACCAAGCCTCCTGCTGCTCCAGCTCCATCACTGTTGGCCGCCATCGTGGTTGGGTTAATTTGCATATAGTCTCTCTGATTGGCTGGTGGGCATGGCTTAGGGCATTGTGAAACAGTCAATTAGCATCTTTGTCTTTTATTAGTGTAGACTAGAGGCCCGGTGCACAAAAATTTGTGCACTCAGGGGGGAGAGGGGGGTCCTTCAGCCTGGCCTGTGCCCTCTCGCAGTCTGGGATCCCTCAGGAGATAACGACCTGCTGGCTTAGGCCTGCTCCCGGGTGGCAGGGTGGCAGAGGGCAGGCCTAATCCCTAGGTGCAGCCCCTGGTCGGGCTCAGAGCAGGGCCGATTGGGGAGTTGGGGCGCCGCCCCCTGTCACACAAAGAGAAGGGTTGATCAGGGGGTTAGGGAACTCCCCCCTGTCACGCACAGAGCAGGGCCCATCAGGGGGTTGGGGAGCTCCCCCCTCTCACTCACAGAGTAGGGCTGATAGTGGAGTTGGGGCACCGCCTCCCGTCACCCACAGAGCAGGGCAGATCAGAGGGTTGGGGCGCCGCCACTGTCACACTCAGGGCAGGGCCGATGGGGAGGTTATGGCTCTACCCCGTTACACACAGAGCAGAGCCCGTGGGGTGGGGGGGTTGGGGCGCCACACCCTGTCACACACAGAACCACAGGGCAATCAGGAGGTTGGGGAGCTCCCCCCGATCAGGCACAGAGCAGGGGCGATCAGGGGGTTGGGGCGCCTTCCCCTGTCAGGAACAGAGCAGGGCAGATAGGGAGGTTATTGCCCCGCCCCCATCACACACAGAGCTGCAGGGTGATCAGGGGGTTTGGGCGCTGCCCCCTGTCATGCTGATCCCGGTGCTGGGAGGCATATTACCCTTTTACTATATAGGATAGAGGCCTGGTGCACGAGTGGGGGCTGGCTGGTTTGTCCTGAAGGGTGTCCTGGATCAGGGTGGGGGTCCCCACTGGGGTGCCTGGCCAGCCTGGGTGAGGGGATGATGGCTTTTGCAGCTGGTCACACACCCTTCAGGGTGGGGGTCCCCACTGGGGTGCCTGGCCAGTCTGGGCGAGGGGCTGAGGGCTGTTTTCAGGCTGGGACTGAAGCTCCCAACAGCTCCTTTTTTTCTTTTTTTAATTCTGGGCCAGCTTTAGCTCTGAGGCTCCAGCTCTTAGGCATCCACTGCTGAAAGCAGGTATCTGGTTTGTTTAGGTTCTATAATCAAAACTGTTTCAATTCCAGCTCTGAGATCCCGGGCTCACTGAAAGCAGGTTTCTGGGGTTTTGTTTAGCTTCTATATTTGTTACAATGTTTTTTAAACTGCAGGCTCAGAGGCCGGCAAGGCAGGCGGGGAACGTTGGTTTCCTCTGTCACTGAAGCAAGCAAGCAAGCTTCATGTTAGTTTCAAGCTGCCTGGTTGTCGGCCACCATCTTGGCTGGCAGTTAATTTGCATATCTCGCTGATTAGCCAATGGAAAGGGTAGTGGTCGTACGCCAATTACCATGTTTCGCTTTTATTAGGTAGGACTAGAGGCCTGGTGCACGAAATTAGTGCACTGGGGGCGGGGCGTGGTGTTGTGTCCCTCAGCCCAGCCTGCACCCACTCCAATCTGGGACAATCTGAGACTGCTGGCTCCCAACTGCTCGCCTGCCTGCCTGCCTGATCACCCCCTAATCACTCCCCTGCGAGCCTGATCTATGCCTAACTGCTCCCTTGCCAGCTTGATTGCCCCTAACTGCCCTCCCCTGCTGACCTGCTTGCCTCCCAACTGCCCTCCCCTGCTGGCCTGGTTGCCCTCCAACTGACCTCCCCTGCTGGCCTGGTCCCCTCTAACTGTCCTCCTCTGCAGGCCTGATCCCCCCAAACTGCCCTCCCCTGCAGGCCTGATCACCCACAACTGCCCTCCCCTGCAGACCATCTTGTGTCCACATGGGGGCAGCCATCTTTGACCACATGGGGGCGGCGACCTTGTGTGTTGGAGTGATGGTCAATTTGCATATTACCTCTTTATTAGATAGGATAGATGTCCTTTAATCTGTCCTCCCCTCTTCCTCAGGATTTAATCTAGATTTATACACAGATTATATTAGCAGTGTTAGTTAGGAAGATGTTAATGCTGGTAATGTATTAGTGTCACAATTAGCAATATTTCACCTGGAAGTGATTATTATTATTTTTTTTTAGAGGCAGGTATTAGTCAAAGCATATGTGTATGTTTTAATGGGGCATTAATAGGAATGGGGTGATGGTCATTATAAGGTTGTGAATTTACATGTGTTTTGTTGTTGTTAATGGCTTGAAAACCTTTTAAAAGCAATGGACACATTTAGATTATGGAAGTTGAAATTCAAGGCATAATATAAACATAAAAATGTTTGCATAGCAATATTTAAAGACATTATATCCTATAGGCTTAACTAGGCTGAAAATTAGCCTCAGGAATTAATTGTAAGGGTATAGAAGGTATAGAGGATACTGAATGATTAATATTTACAGGTATCTTAAGTTAATTCAGCTCCCTGATAGGAAAAGATTAAGGCTCTGATATTTTATGAAATGAAGTTGTCATAATTATGAACCTAGATTCATGAGTCCATAATTTTCCTCTATGTTGATAGAAGCAGCTTCAACACCATTGAAAGAGAAAAGCCTCTCATGCCAATACATACCTCCTTTGTCTGGAAATCCTGTAAGGGCTCACACATGGATGCTTGCTTGCCTCAAGATTTTCCTCTGCTTCTGTTCATTGCCTCGAGAGCAGTAACTAAGGTCAAATCATAGCACAGCATGAAATATATTGCAATTCCATATCTGGAAGAGATAGTACATCTACCCAGAGAATTGCATAATCTTCCCAGTTTGTCCCTGGCAGGACCTGAGTGATCATACACGGGAGTTGATCTCAGAGGTATGTATGAGGTACTGTAGAATATAAGGTAAATACAAGGCTGGTTAAGAGAGATGTCATTGACTCCTTTGTGATTCAGGAATTTTTGTATTGACATGGACCTTATGCTGGTTCTGATATGCTATTGTGATTTTCAGTTAAAGCCTGAATGTTGGATGAGGACTTAAGGTAACTACAATGGAGATGTAAGAACTGCCTTACCAGTGAATCACAGAAAGAGTTAGAAGGCTAAAAGTGTCATCCTGATATGCAAAGGTTGCGGGTTCAATCCCAGTCAAGGCACATACAAGAAGCAAACAATGAATACATAAATAAGTGGAACAATAAATCTATGTTTCTCTCTTTCCCTTTCCCTCTCTCTCTATATACACTCAATAATCTCTCTCTCTCTCTCTCTCTCTATATATATATATATATATATATATATATATATATATATATATATATGCCTAAGTGACCATCACAACTGAATGGACAACCGAACAGGCTGTATGGGGTGACCAGGCCGGCAGGGGCTTAGTGAGGGACAACCAAATGACAGAACAGCAGGCTGCATGGGGCAACCAGGCTGTCAAGGGGTTAGTGAGGGACAACCAAACGACTGAGCAGCAGGCTACAAAGATGGCAGTGCCCACAGCCATTAAGGAGGGAATATGCTAATTGACTGCCATGCCCTCAAAGATGGCAGCGCCCACAGCCACAAGATGGCCAGCAGGGGAGGGCAGTTGGGGGCGATTGGGCCAGCAGGGAAGCACTTAGGTGTCAATCAGACTGGCAGGAGAGTGGTTAGGGGATGATCAGGCTGGCAGGGAAGTGGTTAAGGGCTGATCAAGTTGGCAGGCAGAAGCAGTTAGGGGCAATCAGGCAGGCAGGCAGGTGAGCGGTTTGGAACCAACAGTCCCGGATTGTGAGAGGAATGTCCGACTGCCAGTTTAACAGGGATCAGGACTAAACCGGCAGTCGGACATCCCCCGAAAAATCCAAGATTGGAGAGGGTGCAGGCTGGGCTGAGGGAACACCCCCCCCCAGTGCACAAATTTTGTGCACTGGGCCTCTAGTTTAAAATAAAAATAAAAGAATTAAAAGTTCTGTCCACTGAGAAGATTGCCTTCAGGAATGTCCTAGAGAGGAGCTATAATACTGCAGCTGTCCACTTTGAGTGGTGCCTTCATATCATGCAGAATCACTTATAAACCAGGCCCATCTTCTCTTCCTTTGTCAACTGCTCACAAGGAACACTCCATGAAGCCATACATGCATGCTGAGAGAGAGAAGGCAGTGTAGCAGGAATGGGAACCATGGGCATTTAGGCCACTTTTTCATGTGATTACTTACTCTTCAGGGTCTGTCCAAGCCCAATTATATACATATTACTTCCATTTTATGATAGAATATTTCTGTGATTGCCCAACTTTATGACTTGGTAGGTTAGATAACACCATGTTCATGATAGACAGCTTAGGTTACATGGTAACTAGGTGCCTCATTGTTTAACTTTCGGTGTCTACTTAGGCCCAACATCAGGCCAAGAGCTGTTTCTCAAAAGGAAACTACTTCTCTGTGGATAAAGTCAGGCCTTGCTCAAAGCTCCTAAAGGCCTGTGTTGTAAGTTATCTGTAGGGGCTCCCAAAGGTTCCAAACAATACCCGTACCTGCCACTGATCCTTTAGGCACTATTGGATATTCTGGATCATATGGCCCAGCAGCCTTTCTCTTATTCTGAGCCTATTTATGCCATTCCTCCCAATTCATACATTGAAGTCCTACTCCACAATGTGCTGAAATTTAATTTCTGTTGTTTATGGTATCTTATCTGCAAACTGAACTGACTAGGGCAGGGACCCACTCAAAATAGCAGCTTTTTGGGTCATTTAGTAAAGGGGCCAGAGTGAGGAATACTAGTATGTTGCTTCCCAAATCCAAAAATACCAACTGGGTATTGTGCCTCTTTCTTAGTTGCAGAGGGGGCCATATGCAACAACTGATCCTTTCTTTACCCTAGTAGGGGTATCTCAACACCTGGAAAACATTAGTCATGACACTTCCCTACCCTAAACATCAACCGTCACCTGTAAAATGTATGCCTGATCTATTTCATTTATTTTATTCTGGCACATTGAGGTGTCTCTATGTAAATAACTCAAGACTTTTCTCCAATTCCTAGCTAATACTTAAATTAAACAATTGTTTATTCTCTACTCCTCAGCTCGTATGATTCAATTTTCCTTCTTATAAATGTAGTGACATCAAAAGGAACAATATCAGTTACTATCACGCTTATGTATGTCACATATACATAAATTGCAACACCTCCCATTCTACCAAGGAAGTCAATTATTACTGAGAACATTGTCTAAAAATCTTATATGGAGTGCTCTATTGGTGCACAGTGGCAGCAGATCTGGGTGGTAAAATAAAATTAAGAATTTAAGTGTTATCCAAAAACCAGAAAGGTCTAAAAGAGCAACATTTTGCTCTTCTTATATGTTTTCCTGTGTGTGTGTGATTTCCCTAACACATCTTTAGGATAAGAAAGAGGATTGACTTTTTGGTAATAAAGTAGAAACTCTAGAGCTGAAATTCTTGCCTGAGTTCAAAAATCTGGTTTCTTATTTACTGCCTCTATAACCCTGGGCAAGTTATAAATATCATTATGCCTCAATTTGCTTTTCAGTAAAAAAGGGTCATCATTATGTATCAAAACTGTTGTTATGGGAATTAAGTAAGATGCTGTTGGAAACTTAGAATAGTGCCTGCCACAAACTAACACCTCAGTAGATATGAGCTCTTCATTATTATTATTAGTGCAAAGGGAAGGTGTACCTTTTTTCTTGAGCATTTAAAATTGCCTGTGAATGCATAATTCACAAGCTGAATCTTTGAAACATGATATTCTATACTTGCTTTTGAAGTGGTTTTGAGAATCAGATGAGACAATATAAGAAAGGGCATTGTGAACTGCTGTATTATATATGCTTTTATTGTATTATTATCATTATCACACAAGAATATAGATAGAATGGCTTAACATTTCTTAGGCAGTGCATTTTTTACTTCTTGAATGCCTTGGGCATTCATTTGAGACTGATCTCTCCTCATAAAAGTCTTCAGGAGAAAGGGAAAAATGCAGTGCAAGTGTTCTTGATCCCTTGGGCTCTCAGAGAGCTCTCCAAGGAATGTGGAGATAAAAATTGAAACTTTCATAGGTTCTGCTCTACCCTTGTTTTACTTCTACTATAAAATGCCTACATGTATATCTTAAATATTAGCTTAAATGTATGCAGTGAGTAATAATTCAAGCTTTTGATACTTTCATGCCAAATATTCATGAGGCATGTATTTTGGAAAACAGGGATGCACAGCTTAACTCTCAGCCATGTTTTCAGGATTGTTGACTGGGAGTTAAAAGGTTTTGTTTTGGACATATTGCTGTTTGATAAATCATTTATCATATTGGGTTACTCAGCTGAATTAATAACATTAAAATCATAATTAAAATGGTTGCTGAAATTGAAATACTTTAAAACATTTCATTATAAACACTTTCTGTTAACAAGCTGCTAAATATTAAGCAAATAAGCAACATTTCTCAAGACACCTGTTTTCTTATGTAAAAAAAAATAAGAGTAATGAATAGTTGTTAATTTATGACGTTTACACAAAATTATGATTTTCACCAAAATTAAGACAAACATAGAAGAGAAATATTTTTCATTGTTTAAAGCTAAATAACTTTTTATAAAAGATTTGATTTTTAATTATTCAGTGATACCCAAAGTATTATTTTATCTTTTTAGCATTGTGAAAGCATCTGTCTGCTCCTCAGGTCCATACTCGTATCCAGTTATTTGCAAGAATCATTAGTGATGATCCATTATGATAAGATCAGCCCATACTGTTCTTAAAAGGGTGCGAGAAAATGTACCCATAGAACTAAAATGCTTTAATATTAAGGTTCTGCTTTAAAGTTGATCTACATATTTCTTCCAACTATCCTGTAATTTTGTTTCCTGTCAAATATCTGCTCCCCTTACCAAATGAAATACCTTCTATCTTTGCTAAATCTCCTGTATATGTTTGGAGGTGGGTGGGGAAATGCCATATACTATGCTCATTTCATCTTATTTGGTTCTTTAGTTATTTTATTTTGAAAAAGGTAAATGTGTATTTAGCTTCCTTCCCTGGCTTCTATTGGAAATAGTTGCAAGTTCTGGCAGCTGATAAACACAGGCTCCAACCCCAGTTCTGCAACTTACAAGCTGTGTGCCATTTGGCAAGTCCTTTAAAATGTCTGGACCTTAATTTATACCTTTATTAAGTGATTATAGCAACTTGAAAATGCCCAGAATTGCTGTGAGGACTGCATTGGATACTGTACATTGATCTGTGTACAGTACTTTCCCCTTACCCACAGGGGTACATGCCAAGATCCCCAGTGAATGCCTAAAACCATGGAGAGCGCTGTAAGTACATACCTGTGATAAAGATGAATATATAAATTAGGCAATTTCACAGATAGAAGCTGGATTCTTACTGTAGAACTTAGCAGCTTCAGCATACTAGTTTTTTTCCTTTTCTTATTAAGAAGTTTCAGCTAAACACACACACACACACACACACACACACACACACACACACTCACACACACTACAGCTTCCGTTTGGCATATCTGAATTGCCAGCGCCACTACTTTTGAACTCTTTAAAGCCATTATTAAAATGAGGGTTCTTTTTTAAAAAAAGTATTTATTGATGAAAATATGCATAATTCACAAGCTTTTTCCCCATTGACCCCCCTCCAGCCTGTCCCATGCTCCCCACCAGGCCTTCATCACCCTATTGTCTATTTCCATGGGTTATGCATATATGCATATGCATAGTAGTATATGCAAAGTCTTAGGTCGATTACCTCCCACTCTCCCACCCTCCCCCCCTGCCTTCCTTCGGAGACTCCCCACTCTGTTCTATGCTTCCATGTCTCTGGATTCACTCCATTCATCAGTTTATTTTGTTAATTAGATTCCACATATGCGTGAGATCATATGATACTTGCCTTTCTCTGACTGATTTATTTAACTTAGCATGATACTCTCCAGGTCCCTGCATACTGTCTCAAAGAGTAAGGGATAAAATGAGGGTTCTTGAACACAAGTGCTGTGATACCATGACAGTTTGATAACTGAGGTGGCTACTAAATGACTAATGGGAGAGGAGTATGTACAGCATCAGCATCAAGACACTGGAAAAAATGATGATTTAAGTCTGGGCAGGACAGAGCCAGTCAGCACAAGATTTCATCATGCTACTCAGCATAGCACATAATTGAAAACTTATGAATTGTTAATTTCTAGAATTCCCAGCTAATATTTTTGGATTATGGTTAACCATGGGTAACTAAAACCATGGAAAGGGAAATTGCAAATAAGGAGGGAGTATGCATACGCTAGAGTAGTGGTTCTCAACCTTCCTAATACCAGGACCTCTTAATACAGTTCCTTATGTTGTGGTGACCCCAACCATAAAATTATTTTCATTGCTACTTTATAACTGTACTTTTGCTACTGTTATGAATTATAATGTAAATATCTGATATGCAGAATGTATTTTCATTGTTACAAATTGAACATAATTAAAGCATAGTGATTAATCACGAAAACAATATGTAATTATATATGTGTTTTCCGATGGTCTTAGGCGACCCCTGTGAAAGGGTCGTTCGACCCCCAAAGGGATTGTGACCCACAGGTTGAGAACCTCTGCCCTAGAGGATACTTCACAAATAGTAAGACAAAAGGAGGAAGGTACCTTTCCTTCAAGTCCAGAATTTTTGGTAAATTCTCTTAAATAATATAATTCACCTTCCTGAATTGTCAACTGGGTGCAATAAAATGTTTTAAAAATTCTCCAAGGATCCAAAGGTATCTCCAGGTACCACGAAAGTGTGTGGTTATGTGGAAAGAATAAGTGGAATAATAGGTTATTCTAATTTTAGCTAGAATAGCTCTACTTTTATTTATTAGGCTCCAGTGTTAGTGTTCTTTTTAAAAAGATAATTATAGGGCTAAAATATTTCAGAAAGGCACTATTGGAAAGACAAGAAAATGTTATACTATGAGTTGAAAATCTTGGTTTCCTGCTCAACACCTACTTTGTGACTTCTTGGCCAGATTACCCCTGATGAAACAATTTTTAAATCTTTAAACACTCAGATATACCTCACATATATTTACATGCAAACTTTCATATAATAATTAGCTTAAACACGGAAATATTTGGAGCAATGACATAAACTTTAAGCACTACTTTATAGTATTATTTTTGAAAATGTTTGTATATATGCACAGAGTGGGATAAAAGTAGGTTTATAGTTGTTTGTATGGAAAATAATACATAATTAATAATAATACAAAAATAAACTCTGTTTCACATACAATTGTAAAGGTACTTTTACCCTACCCTGTATAGGACTTAAAATTTGACTGGTGAGTTACCTAATATTTCTAATATGTGATTACTCATTGAAGCGTATTTGCAGACAAACAGAAATGTCAATACATACATATTTTTGCATAGGAATACTTACCTCACATATAAACTGAAAAATGCATATAGAGGATGATTATTGTAATGAGAGGTAATATAGTGAGACAATTTGATAAAGTAATATGTCATATATGTTGTTTTGTTTTAATTTAAAAGTTATGTACTTATATGTTCACATGATACTAGCATTCTTAAACTTTATTGACTATATATAAAAATTTAAAAAGTTAAAAAAATTATGAATATACATAAAAAGAAATTAAATCATTTGGATACTAAAAATATCCAGTTGCCCCTTATACATTTTACATGAACCTTGAAAGGGTGTGAAATTTGAAACACTCTGTAACGTACTCAGTTTTAAAATCCTTCTTTAAATCACTTCATGTCAATTTTAAACTAAAATTAATTTGAAACTGTAGGAAGATATAAAGTTACCATAGTAACTCAAACTTTAAAACTGAAATCTTTTGCAAGCAAGACTTTTATTTCTATAGAAAAAAAAGAAAACATTTTCTAAAGTTAAATGATACTTATTCCATTACCACTAATTCTCATAGTAGGAAATAGGTGGAAATAGCAGTGCCTAATCTTTTGTTCATTGTATGCCACGATTTCAACTGATGGCAAATGAGTGACACCCTGTCTTACCAAAACAACTAACCTTGGATGATGCCTGGAGAAAAGGTTTTAGCTTCAAATTGATTCTTCTAATTTAGAGTTCGCTAAATATGTGAATGTGCCATGCTTGACCTTTAAAAGGAAGGAAAACAAATTGCGTTGGGTGCCACCAATACAAAATCCTTCAATGAATTCTTAATTTCTTCATGTGTCTGTGCCTATTCCTGAAAATGACTCATCCTCTTACTTTTTCTTCTTGTCCTCATCTTCTTTCTTTTTCTTAACAGTGTGAGACACTTCAAGTCTCTAAGCAATCACATTTCCTATAGCTGTAGTTATCTGCCACTCCTATGGGCATAATACTAGTAGTAATATTAGTAGTCAGCACTAATATTAATTTGAAATGACACATGTTTAGAGTGTTTCCTTCTGACTTCCTTTTTTCCCCTATAACATCTTCTTCTATCAAGGATAGATCTTATTTAGCAAAGTTAATCAAGTGTTGCAATGATCTCTCTCTGTTAGCGGTGACTATCAATTACCATTTAGTTGGTACTTTAAGATCTCTCAAAATGTCTTTTAGATAAAACTTTCTGGATTTTTGAAAGTATATTCAGGCACCACCCATGAGACTTGAAGGTATCCATGTCTAAACCCTTTATTATAAAGACACAAATAATGATTAGTGTTTATAAAATGTTTGTTTTGTTTTGGTGTTTGCAAACTGCTTTATCAATTATCTCACTCACCCCTCAAAACCACATTTTATTTGAAGAAAGCATCTCAGAAATTTGTTCAAAACCATTAGAATTGTTTCAGTGGAAAAAAAAAATCTTTGTAACTTCACAAACTCTCTTGGTGCCTTACAGGTAAGCATGATGTACTGACAGCCCTGGTCCTGAAGTCCTCATGTTCTGGAAGAGAGCAGTAGGGATTCATTACATATTCTGAGTGCTGTTGCAACTGAAACATTCCTGTGAAAGCTCATTTTTCTTTGCTTATATTTTCTCTAAAAAAGACGCATGACATTTTTCTCTCCAAAAGGTCTCAGTATAGTAGATATCCAAGGTAGATCTACAGAGTATAGCAGAGTAGATGGATAGCTAGATAACTATTGGCATATATAAATTATTATTTATGTATATTTTTAATTGAGAAATGTATAATTATGTAAAAATTAAAATGCCAAACAAGAAATAACAGGGGAATTAGAAATTGGATAAGTGAAAATCAATATAATATATACAAAAAGTGAGAAATTGCTAAAATAGTGATTAGAGGGGTGTTTATACCTGCAAACATTTATATTAAAAAATGAGAAATACCTCAAATTATCATCTTCCTCTTAGACTGAAGGGACTGGTAAAATAAGAACAAATTGAAAGTAAAGCATATAGAAGGGAGGGCATAATAAAGATAAGAAAGGAGTTAAATAAAATAAATAATTAACCCTAGTCAGTTTTCTCAATGGTTAGAGCATAGGTCCATGGACTGAAGGGTCACAGGTTCAATTCCTGTCAAGGGCACATACCTCAGTTGCAAACTTGATCCCCAGCCTCTGAGTCAGGGGGTGTGTGGGAAACAACCAATTGATGTGCCTTCTCATGTCAATGTTTCTCTATCTTTCCCCCTTTTTTCCACTCTCTCTAGAAATCAATGGAAAAATATCCTTGGGTAAAGTTTAACAATAACAACAAAAAAGAATAACCTAACATAGTAATTATTTAAAGCAATAGAAAAATCAACTAAACCAAACATCGTGTTTTAAAAAGATCAAACAATATGACAAAAATTTAGCTTGATTCACCAATAAAAATAAAAGAGTATACTAGATTATTGTAATCGTGAATGGAAGAGGTGACACTATTACAAATATTACATTAACTTTAAAAAATATAACAGGGCGGAAGTGCGCGCGAGGGCCTTCGGGAGCGCACACTCTCTGGGCTGCCAGGAGGGCCGGGCATGCGCCGCGGGCGTTTTGGCAGGAAGCACGGGGTGGGTCAGACAATTATAATGTCCGTCAACTGAGCCAATAAAGCTGCACTGGTCTTAAATCGCAAAAAAAAAAAAAAAAAAAAATTATAACAGAATAACATGAACAGTTAAATGACAAAAAGTCAGCATGACTGGGGAGGCTGAGCCACTGGGCCCTATGGGGCCCCTACCACACAAGACCCCTCTATCAACTCAAGAAGACTTAGCAGCTACCCAATATATAGAAACAAACACAGGGAAGCAGCCAAAATGTGGAGACAAAGAAACAAGTCACAAATGAAAGAAATGGATGAAAGCAAAATACTGGATATAGAGTTCAAAACCACAGTTATAAAGCTACTCAAGAATCTTTTAGAAACCTCCAAGAAATTTAGTGAGACCCTCAAGGATATGAAAAAGGACCAATCAGAAATTAAGCATACACTGACTGAAATAAAGAATAATATACAGAGATCCAACAGCAGACTAGAGGATCCCAAGAATCAAGTCAACGATTTGAAATACGAAGAAGCAAAAAACACCCAACCAGAAAAGCAAAAAGTAAAAAGAATCCAAAAATATGAAGATAGTGTAAGGAGCCTCTGGGACAACTTCAAACGTCCCAACATCCGAATTATGATGGGGTTGCCAGCAGAAGAGAGAGCAAGACATTGAAAATCCATTTGAAGAAATAATGACAGAAAACTTCCCCTACCTGGTGAAAGAAATAGACTTACAAGTCCAGGAAGCACAGCAAACTCCAAAGAAGAGGAATCTAAAGAGGACCACACCAAGACACATCATAATTAAAATGCCAAGAGCAAAAGACAAAGAGAGAATCTTAAAAGCAGCAAGAGAAAAAGTTAGTTACCGACAAGGAAGTACCCAAACAACTTCCAGCTGATTTCTCAACAGAAACTATGCAGGCCAGAGGGAGTGGCAAGAAATATATAAAGTGATGAATAGTAAGAACCTATAACCAAGATTACTCTACCCAGCAAAGCTATCATTTAGAATTGAAGGTCAGATAAAGAGCTTCACAGACAAGAAAAAGCTAAAGGAGTTCATCACCACAAAACCAGGATTATATGAAATGCTGAAGAGTATTCTCTAAGAAGAGGAAGAAGAAGAAAAAGGTAAAGATAAAAATTTTGAACAACAAAGTGACAACAAATACATATCTATCAAAAAGTGAACCTAAAAATCAAATGAATAAAAAACCTGAAGAACAGAACAGACTGATGAATGTAATAGAATCAGGGGCATGGAAAGGGAGCAGACTGACAATTCTTGGGGGGAAGGGCTTGTGAGGGTGCAGGAAGATACTGGACAAAATACTTATACCTATGGATGCGGTCAGTTGCGGGGGGGAGGCCTGGAGTGGAGTGCGAACTGGGTGGAGGGGAGCTATGGCGTGGGGGGGAGAGGAACATCTGTAACAATCTGAACAATAAAAATTTAAAAAAAATAAAAAGCTGCTGTATATATTTTAAACTATTAGCACTGATGTACCCATGGTGTCAATTACATTTTCTCTCCCCCCCTCCTTCTCTCTTGAAATCCACTTTCTACATTTTTTTTACTTTCGCAAAGAGATTATTGCTCAATTTCAGTTTCTTTAGAGGATGTATTTTTGTTTGTTGTTTTTTTAGTGGAGTCTTTGTTGAAAAATCTCA
Source organism: Myotis daubentonii (assembly GCF_963259705.1). Taxonomy (NCBI): domain Eukaryota; kingdom Metazoa; phylum Chordata; class Mammalia; order Chiroptera; family Vespertilionidae; genus Myotis; species Myotis daubentonii. Next base: position 92,439,747 of record NC_081842.1, read on the forward strand.
TGATACTTTAAATACAGCCATGGAATTAAAGCAAGTAGATGACTGCCATATATGTCAATCTTCAATTAAACCTCAACTGTAAGTTTCATTTTGTATTCTCAACCACAGTTGGCCCAAACTTCTGAGAACAAATTCTCTCTTAAATTCTGCATGGTAGATTTTATCCCTCCTTACTTAAGCCCTTCACATATGCATCAGAAAGTATATGTTTCCTTTCATCTATCAGTATTTTTGCATCATTTTTAAGTCTTCAAAAATGTATTATAATCTTTCCTCCATTGATATCCCTCATTGTATCTTTTTTATTTGTATGAGTTTAAACATTACTGAACTTTCAAAAGTGAATTTGGGATTTCGGGGAATCATGGAAACCACTATGTTTGACTTTTCCATAATAATTTACAGATTTCTTGATATTTTTCATTATAAAAGAGGTGAACTATTATGATGATGTAATCAAATATTTTTTGAAATGGTTACTTTATGAGACTGAGTATTCTTATATTATTCTGACTAAAATATGAATTGTCTTAGTGTAAAGCTGATAGTTTTTCTCACAAGAAATAAATTAAGTTGGGGTAGAGAATTGCATTTAAGCTCATTTTTAGATAATAATCAATTGATATAACTAAACCAGATATTTAGAAATATCTATAAAGAAAAATTGGCATGGCTTGGCCTTAATGAGCACCCTAAAAGTGATATTGTAACAAGAAAATTATCATACTCAGGTTAACCTTTATTTTCATAATCACAATTGCCTATAAGTAAAGCATTTCAAAGGAGATGAACCAAGTATTTTTTAAACACTTTTCTGCCTTATGGAATTCCTACAGAAAACGGGAGCCTTTAAGACAGAATAATGAAGACACTGTCAATTGTGGAAAAGAAGAGGATCAGTGCCTAGTATGTGTAGGTTAGTTAGCATCATAAATGTGCTCAATAAATACTAAATAACAAAGATTTTTACTAACAGAATCAGCAGTTAGACCAGATTTTCTCCTGAGAAATGTTCAGAAATATTCTGTCCAACATAGGCCTCCAAGCCATCTGGGACTTGGTTACTGGTAACAAAATCTTTTGAGGAGCCTCTAGCAAATTTCACAGTGAAATATAAATGAATCTGAAAGGTAGCCTATCATTTACTTTGAAATGAGTGCACATTTTGCATATAGTAGGCATTCATGCTTTTGTATCACATCTGGTGGCACCTTATAAAACTATATTACTAATAAACAAAATAATTACTTTGACCCCTCAGTCTGTAATGTAGGTATTATAACATTAAAAAAGGCTTAGTGTGTAGAAGGAATAATTGTATATTTGCTAGAAATCTGAAAATTGTGATACAATTGATATACTATAATTCACTATCAAACAAATATTAATTTTATAAGAAAATTGAAGCTATAGGAACACTCAAGAGTTTTGTTTTGTGTGTTGTTTTGTTTTAAAACTAAACACCCATTTAATTTTATTGAACTGAGGTTTTTTCCAATTTTATATATCATAGACTCCCTTATAGAAACCCCTATAATGGGATCTCACATATCACACTATGAGCAACAATAAAGAAATGAGGCCCCCTTTTAAATAATGCATTCTGTATTGTAATATATATATATATATATATATATATATATATATATATATATATATATGTATATATATATATATATATATAATTTTCTATTAGTAACATTTAGTAAGTTCACAGTATTGTTCAAGCATTACCACTATCTAGTTCTAGAACATTTCTTTCCAAAAGGAAACCTCCTCCCCATTAAGCAGTCATTCCCCATTCCTTCCTCCAGGGGAAACTACTAATATGTCTCTCTATGGACTTGCCTATTCTGGATATTTCATACAAATGGAGTCATGCAATATGTGGTTTTTGTTGTTCTGTTTTTAAATAAATATTGCCTCAGTTCAAGTCCTCTGAGTGGCAGAAACCAAGATTAGATTAGAAGTGCAGTGCAATAAGTTCATCAGAGGGAACTCCCTCCAGGGGCAGGGGGCAGGGAGCAGGGACAGGAGACAAGGAGAGCCATCCACGTGAGATGCAATTCTGAACATTGTGCAGAAGAGAAGGAACAAAGAAGGGATGCAGAGACAAGAGTCCAGACCACAGTACAGTTAGTAGAAAAGTTTAGTTAGGCTTCTAGGGAGCCCTTAAACCAAAGTTACACACCAGAAGTGTCCTGCTTCTGGCTGGGTTGTCCTACCTTATCACTTCTTAATAATGTCAACTGAAAAGGAGCACCAATGGATATAGTTAATATTTCATGAAAGCTGAAAAACATTCTGGTTAAATTACTTCCCTGTATTTATCCTAAATATTTAAATATGATTGACTTACAACTTTGATTTTGACCACAAAAAAAGCAATATAGAAAATTCCTCTCCAAATCTAGCCTTTCCACAACCAGGAATAACATGTCTGCCTTGTATTTATATTAATTGAAACTAAAAGAATAAGCAATGTATCTTTTATATCAGATCTCACTATTATTTTCCTTTCTTAATATATGATAAATTATAAAATCATGAGGAAGGCGAATATTTCAATCAAAATATCTCTATCAACAAAAGGGTTAGGCTAAGGTAATGGCACTTGCTGAGGATATCATATTTTCTTCAAAAATAAGAAACCTGTAGGTGTACTCCTTAAAATTTGTGCTTCAACATTTTATTGTCTAAAATATTCAGAAGATATAATTTTTCTTTGTGTTTAAAACTGTCACAACCTTTTATAAACAGAATGAAGGGATAGCTACTATTCATTCTATAATAAAAAGTATACCACCTAAATGTGTGCTGCCATGTGGCTTTCTATACATTTTGGTATTTGACAACATTAAGTAAATTATTATTTTTCTGTTACTGATATTGTTGTTTGTATGCCCTAAAAATGCAGTCTTGCATTAGCGCCTTTTCTCTTATATTTAATCATTTCTAAAATGCACATTTATTCACACTTCAATATATGTAAAATCAGAATGTATTTTGACTGGATGATATCTTGAATTTAACAAAATAAAATGATATTTTTATGAAGAAAACAGTAAAGAGATTTTCTTAGAATAAGAGACACTTTTCTTACTTCATACTAATTCTATTTTCTAAGATCCCAGTAAAGAATTAACCACATAGATAGTTCCTCAGGTGAATTTAGCATCATTTCTTAAGGTATCACAAATGTTATTTTACTTCAGATTCCTTCATATTTTTCCCAATAGGGTAGGTAAGGTCCAAGCTTCTAAAGTACTTTCAGTCCTTTAACTGCAAAATATTTGAAAATGTAATACTTTAAAGAATATATATTTTCCAAAAGGAAAAAAATCAATTACACTCTATTTTTCTTTTAACAAAAATTGACCATGTGTAATAAACATTGTCATTTTAAATATCATTATCCTGTATGATCATAAAAATATTATTTTAAAATTTTATCTTTATAAAATTCTGCCTTATACATACTAAAACCATTTTGTATTGGGACTAATTTTTTCAAAGTCATTTTGACTGAATTTGACTCAATTTGACTATCAGATCTATCAAGTAAGTGCCATAAATGGGACTGAAAGTGAGTGGGTTTGACATACATATCAAATCTCCATAATGGGAAGCGGAATGTGCGCTGTCTGCTCTAAGAGAAGTTTCTCCATCAAATGTGTCCTTACCTAACTCACACCCTCCAACTTCAATGCTGGGCTTGACTTTTTTTTAAAGAAGTCACTAAAATTTTGAAAACTATGAAGGCTCATGTTTCCATTACATGGTATTTTATGTAACTAATGACAAAATCTGAAGATGATGTACTGTCAGTGATACAAATATTAAAAATTTATTAAATCAAGTTATCTTCATTCTGTTACTCATAAAAGACACCAAAAAGCACCTAGAGCCCTAACTGGTTTGGCTCAGTGGATAGAGCATCGGCCTGCAGACTGAAGGGCCCCAGGTTCGATTCAGGTCAAAGGCATGTACCTTGGTTAGGGCACATCCCCAGTAGGGGGTGTGTAGGAGGCAGCTGATTGATGTTTCTCTCTCATTGATGTTTCTAACTCTCTATTCCCCTCCCTTCTTCTCTGTAAAAAATCAATAAAATATATATTTTTAATAAAAGCACCTACAGAGAAAGATGTAAAAATTAAAAAGAAAATATTTAATTCTAGATTATCACATTTTTAGAGGATTCTAAGTTGATAATACAGGCCACCTCAAGAAGCATACTATACACATTTTCCCTCAATTTATTTATGTTGAGGTACACTTGACATATAACATCATATTAGTTTTAAGTGTACAACATAATGATTTTCTATTTATTTATATTGTGAAATGATCACCACAATGTCTAGTTAATATCTATCACCATACATAGTGATAGTTTTTTGCCTTTTTTTTTTTTTAATCCTCACCTGAGGATATTTGGATATTTTTTCATTGACTTTTAGAGAGAGTGGGAGAGAGGGAAAGACAGAGAGAAATATCTACGTGAGAGAACACATTGATTGGTTGCCTCCTACATGGACCGGACCAGGGCACGGGCCAGGGAGGAGCTTGCAACGGAGGTAAGTGCCCTTGACCGGAATGGAACCTGGGACCCTTCAGTCTGCTGGCCAATGCTCTATCCACTGAGCCAAAACCGCAAGGGGCAGATTTGTTTTCTTAAAATGTGATCATTTAAGGTCTATTCTCCTAGCAACTTTCCAATATGCAATATAGTATTAAGTATAGTTGTTATGCTTTTTCTTTCTTTTCTTTTCTTTTCTTTTTTTTTTTTTAATTCCCATACCGTATTTATTCCCATGACTGGAAGTTGGTACCTTTTGACATATTTGATCTACTTTGCCCATCTCCCCTCCCCCAGTCTCTGGAACCCACCAGTTTATTCTTTGTATCTTCTGTGAGCTTGTTTGTTAGTTTTGTTTTTTAGATTACATATATTAATGAGAGAGATCATAAGTTATTTTTCTTTTTCTTTCTGACCTATTTCATTCATCATAATGCCCTCAAGATCCATCCATATTTTTACTACTGGCAAGATTTCCTTTCTTTTTATGGCAGAATAATATTCCATTGAAAATATGCTACATTTTCTTTATTAATTCATCCATCAGTGGACATATAGTTTGGTTTATATCTTGGCTATTGTAGTAAAGCTACCGCAAACAAAAGGATGTATATATCTTTATAAGTAAGTGTTTTGTTTTGTATTTTGTTTTTGTTTTTTTCAGATAAAACCCAGAAGTAGAATTGCTAGACCATATGATAGTTCTATTTGTAAATTTTTGAGAAATACCCATACTATTTTCAGTAGTCAGTGAACCAATTTATGTTCTCACAATAAGAGTTCCCTTTTCTCCACAGCCTCATTAACACTTACTCTTTGTTGTCATTTTTTTATAATAGTCCCTCTGACAGGTGTGACACGATATCTCACTGTGGTTTTAATTCACATTTACCTTTTGATTAGGAATGCCAAACACCTTTTCATGAACCTGTTAGCCATCTGTATGTCTACTTTGGGAAAAAAAAAATGTCTCTTCAGATCCACTGCCCATTTTTTAATTAGATTTTTTTTTTTTTTTGCCATTGAGTAGTGTGAATTCTTTATATACTTTGGATATTAAATATATAAATATTTTTTATATTTTCAGATATTTCTCTCATTTAGTAGACTGAGTATTTTGCTGATGGTTTCTTTGCTGTGCAAAAGCTTTATAGTCTGATGTAGTCCCACTTGTTTATTTTTTATTTTGTTATCTTTGCTTCTGGTGTCAGCTGAAAAAATTAATTGCCAAGACTGATGTCAAGGAACTTACCACTTATGTTTTCTTCTTGGAGTTTTATGGTTTCAGGTCTTACATTAAAGTCTTTAATCTATTTTGAGTTAATTTTTTTTTAATCTTGTCTAAGCTAGTGATACAGTTTTATTCTTTTCCATGTGACTGTTCAGTTTCCTAGCACCATTTACTGAAGAGACTATCTTTCCCCCATTGTATATTTTGGCTCCTTTGTAATAAATTAATTCACCACATATGAGTGGTTTATTTTGAGGCACTCTATTTTGTTCCAACAATCTATGTGACTGTTTTTATGTCAATGCCAAGTTTGATAAAAGAGAATGTGATGCCTCTAACTTTGTAATTCTTTCTCAAGATTGCTTTGGCTACTTGGTTTTGTATTTGTGTATATATGGTTTCATACAAATTTTAGATAGTTTGTTCTATTTCCTTTTTGTGTGTCTTCTTCAATATTTTTCATCAATGTGTCAGTGTACAGGTCTTTCATATTCTTGGTTAAATGTATCCCTAGGTATTTTATTCTATTCCATGCAATTGTAAATGTTAATTTCTCCTTTTCATTGTTCATCATCAGTATATTAAAACTTGATGGATTTCTGTATATTGATTTTGTATCTGCCACTTTATTAAATTTATTTACAAGTTCTAAGGATTTTTTGGTGGAATTGTTAGGGTTTTCCATATACACTTTCATGCCATCTGGAAATAGTGACAGTTTTATTTTTTTATTTTACTGTTTTGGTGTTGTTTTTTTCTTTTTGCCTTTTTGTTCTAGCTAAATATTCAAATACTACCTTGAATAAAGTACTGAGAGTGGCCATCTTTGTCTTGTTCCTCATTTTAGAGAAAAAAGTTCATATTTTCAACATTAAGTATGTTGCTATCTGTGTGGGCTTTTTATATATGGCCTTTATTATGTTGAGAGAAATTCCTTTTACACCAATTAGGTTGACAATTTTTATTGTTTTTACCATAAATGGATGTTGGGTTTTGTTAAATGATTTTTCTGCATCTATTGACATGATCATAATGATTTTTATCATTTTTTTGTTAATTTTATATATCACATGGATTTGTGGATATTTAACCATTTTTGTATTTCTGGAATAAACCCATTTGGTCTTGCTGTGACCCTTTTTAATGTATTGTTAAATTTGCTGCTGATGAAAATTGTTGATGATTTTTGCATCTGTGTTTATCAGGGTTATTGGCCTATAATTTAATTTTTTTGTGGCATTCTTTTCTGGTTTTGGTTACAGATTAACACTGGCCTCATAAAATGAGTTTGGAAGTATTTCCTCCTCTTCTAATTTTTGGAAGAGTTTGAGAAAGATTAGTATTAATTGTCCTTTGAATGTTTTATATAATTTACCAGTGAAGCCATCTGTTTCTGGATTTTTGTTTGTTGAGAGGTTTTTAATTATTGATTCAGTCTTCTTACCAGCATGCAGTCTATTCAGATTTTCTATTTATTCAGAATTCAGTATTGGAAGGCTGTATGTCTAGGAATTTATTCTTTTCTTCTATTTTGTCCAATTTATTGACATGTAATTGTTGATAGTTATCTCTTATGATTCTTTGTGTTCCTGTGGTAACAGTTTCAGTTTTCTCTTTTACATCTAATTTGGTGAGTCCAGCTAAAGATTTACCAGTTTGGTTTATATTTTCCAAAAACCAGTTCTTGATTTTATTATCTTTTCTGTCTTTTTAGTCTCTATGTCATTAATTTCCCCAGCACTTTGACTATATTTTGCCTCTTCTTCAGGCCTTCAAAATCTCTCCTAGGAAAATCTTTTGATATTCTATGAGGTTCCCTTGTATGTAATAAGTTGATTTTCTTTTCCAGCATTTAATATTCTTTTATTTTCTTTAACTTTTGACATCTTAATTACAATGTGTTTTGTTGTGGGATGCTTTGGGTTACTCTTTTAAAAAACATTCTGTTTCCTGTGTGTGCATGCCTGTTTCTTTCCTCAGATTAAGACAGTTTTTAACCATTATTTATTCAAATAAGTTTTTTGTATCCCCTTTCTCATTCTGAAATCTCTATAATACAAATGTTAGTCTATGTGATGTTGTCTGCTAAGTCTCTTAAGATATCTTTACTTTTTTTTTTTTTTTGCTACTCTGATTGGATGGGTTCCTCTGTCCTGTCTTGAGGGTCACTATTTTTTTTTCTTTTCATTTGCTTCATTTAGTCAGATGTTGGACCCTTTTTACATGTTTTTCAGTTTAGTTATTGTATTTTGTGTCTCTATCACTTTTGTTTGGAACTATTTTTTTTTTTTTATATTTCCTATCTCTTTACTGATTTTCTTTCTGTGTTCATTCTATTTCCAACAGTGGGAATTCTCAGACAATTACTTTAAACTCTTTATAAGGTAAATTACTTGTCTTTGTTTCATCAAGATCTTTTTCTTAATGTTTTATTTTGTTCATTTATTTGGAATACATTTCTTTGTTTCTTCAATTTACTTAAATCTGTGTTGGTTTTTATGAATTAGATGAAGCAGCTGTCTTTCCATGAAGGGTTGGTCTTATGTAGGAGATGAAGCTTATCATTCAACCCTCCTCTAGTCCTTAGATGTCTTTCAAACCCCGGTGATTGTCCAGGCAGCCTATGTTATTTTTATTAGCTTCTTGTAGTTGAGGGTGTGCCAAGACCAGTCATTGTTCCAAAGTGGAGTATCAGTCAGCACCTAAATACAGGCTGATTGTAAAGCAGACAATCAGCAGCTTCTAAAGTATGCAAATGTTTTTAAAACTAGGAAATTAGTCTCTTTCACATGTCTGCATGTTTTCACAAAGGGCTGCTGCTGCACTAGACAATGGGGTGAGTTAAATCTTTTTGCAGGCCCTTTAGGAGCCATTCCTCAGGTCACCACAGCCTCAAGGGCCTTGTGGGTGCAAGCCTTACTGGTCTTCAAAGACAGATATTTTGGAGGCTTATCTCTCAGGTGTTGTTCTTAATACTTGTTGGTTTAATGTGGATAAACCCTTCAATCCTTAGGGAGAAGCTCTTGGTTTTGAGTTTTTACCTGATTGTGGGTCACCATAAGCAGGATAGGATTTATGATGAAATTGTATGTCAGCCTTTTCTACCTGGTTCAATGTGGTTTCTCTCCCATTTTCCTGATGTAAAGGGGTCACCTTGTCAGTTTTCAGTTCTTTATCAGAAAATAGTGTTCCATATATAGCTATAGATTTGGTGTGTCCATGGAAGAGGTGAGTTAAGGATCTAAGTTGTCATGAATGAAACTATAAATAAATTTCTTTAATGGATAATATTAAATGCTGATACTTTTCCTGTGTCTGACAGTTGTATGGGCACTACTTAGTAAGTTACTAACTGCTTTTCTCTTGCTGCTTTTAAGAGTCTCTCTCTGTCTTTAACCCTTGGAAGTTTAATTATGATGTGTCTTGATGTGGAGCTCTTTGAGATAATCTATTCTCTAATAATAAAAGCATAATATGCTAATTAGACTGGACAGCCAAATGACTTTCCAGACATCATTCCGGATGTCCTTCTAGACAAAGCTGCGATGGCAGGAGCCAAGGCAGAGGCAGGGGCGATCAGGCAGGCAGGCAGGTGAGTGGATAGGGGCGATCAGGCAGTCAGGCAGTGTGGTTAGGGCATCAGGCAGGGCAGGCAGAAGGATTAGGGGCAATCAGGCATGCAGGCAGAGGTGGTTAGGGACAATCAGCCAGGCAGGCAGAGGGGTTAGGGGTGATAAGGCAAGCAGGCAGATGAGCGATTAGGAGCCAGCAGTCCTGGATTGTGAGAGGGACATCCGACTGCCAGTTTAGGCCTGATCCCAGGAATCGGGCCTAAACTGGCAGTCGCACATCCCCCAAGGGGTCCCGGATTGCAAGAGAGTGCAGGTCCAGCTACCACAAATGTTGTGTACCGGGCCTCTAGTGTTTTATAAAACAAAATTTATTTTAAAGTGCAAATTCATATATTTATATTAGTAAATGAAGGCATTTATTATAAAGCATGTACACATTTAATTACCAAAAGCCCAAATGTATAATCCAGATCCCAAATGCATGTATTGAAATATATAATAAATTCAAAGCTTATTTGGCTGTTAAGTTACATATTCTCTGAAATTTTCAACAAAATTCCTCAGAAAATAGAAAGTGATCAAACAAAATAAAAATAGGAACTGTTTCTTAAATATTTCAGTATGGTATGCATGCCCAAATACACAAGCGACACATGATTTTTAATCAGAAATGATAGGTAAAAGTTGGCATTGCCAGGAGCAAAATCCATTTGAAAGCTATAGTCATGCTGTGTGAAAGAAAAGAAAGCCAAATTTAGATATGAAGCTGTTAGCAAAACCTTATCTTTCACTAGGGCACTTCAACTCTGCTATTTTTGACTTAATTTATTGACAAAATAAATAAATTAGTAATTTATAATAAGTTTCAAATAATTTTTTGGAATAAAATATAAATGTAATGGTTCAAAAGACAACAAATAAACCTCTGAAGTTTTTACAATATATAGGACTCAATATACCTTGACCATTTGCAAAGAGACAGAGTTAAAAAGAGTGGGTCCTGGGGAGGGGGAGATGTAGATAAGAGTTTAATAGAGAGAGGAAAGAAAAAGAGAGGAAGAGAGGGAGAAAGAACATTTGATAAACACTAATTATATTTCTGAACATTGGGTTTGAAAAGATAAATTATGTTAGTAAAGAGATGATTAAAAATTGTCTGCTTCTTCCACCACAATCCTCCTTTATCATCTTGCGAACTATAAAAAGTAACTTAACATTATATTAGATTAGAATTAAGATGCTTTTATTGACAGATGCAATGGAAAACAAATAACTAAATAAAAATCAATAAACTGTAAAAACAAAGTTGGTGAAAACTAGACTTATTTGAGGATGTAAAAGTAATTTTTAATGAGGCAGAATTATTGAAAATACCAACTGCTCATTGAAAGTTGTAACTGTGATATAGAAAGTGACTTCTAACCTAAATTTATACTTGCAATTATAAATTCATAGCCTCATAATCAAACACAAATCTATAGCTTATAGTCATTCATCATGTATGCAATATAAATTATTTTGTTTTTACTGCTATTACAAAGTTTATATTATAGATCAGAAGATCTCAAAGGTCAAAGTTAAAATCCTTTTACCCTTTGAAGCATTACAGAGGAATCTGGATAGTATTATGCTAAATGAAAAAAGCCAGTCTGAGAAAGGCAATTATCACATGATCTCACATATAGGTGGAATCTAATGAACAAAATAAACTGACAACAAAATAGATCCAGAGACATGGAAGCACAGACAGACTGATGGATATCAGAGGAAAGAGAAGAGAGGAGGGCTGGAAGATTAACCAAAGAAATTATATGCATACTAGAGGCCTGGTGAATGCACTGGAGGTTGGGGAGGATTCCTCAGCCCGGCTTGTGTCCTCTTGCAGTCTGGGATCCCTCAGGGGATGTCTGCCTGCCGGCTTAGGCCCACTCCCCACTTCTGGCTGAGCCCCCTGTGGGAGCACACTGACCACCAGGGGGCAGCTCCTGCCTTGAGCGTCTGCCCTCTGGTGTCAGTGGGCATCATAGCAACCCGTGATTCTGCCATTCAGTTGATTTACATATTGGCCTTTTATTATATAGGGTAAACATTACTGATGGACACAGAAAATAGTGCAGTAGGCCTGGGTGGAGGTTTCGGGGGGAGCGACTGAGCAGAGTGGAAGGGGTTAATCAGGGAAAAAGGGGGACATCTGTAATAGTACTTTCAACAATTAAGGAACATTTAAAAAACCTTTTAAATGTTCATGTAATACCTAATATTATAAATAATCAGATTTATCAATGCCTTAACATCCCAATAAATTATTATAGAAAATAACAGAAAACTGTATGGATCAAAATTAAGTATTAAGAACTCTTGAGGACATATATTTCTATAGAAAACAGAATAATTTAACTTAATAAAATGGAGGGATGAGTAGAGGTGGATGAGGTCTATAGTGTAAGCTTATTCTCAACTTTTGTAGAGAGACTCAATTGATGATGTCTATAACTAAAACACATAATAGTGGATGATATATTTTAGGAGTCTTCATATAACTTTCAAAGATACCTTACCAGAAGTAGTTGAAAATATTTTCCTACATGGTGGATCTAAGGATATGGAGGAGTGGATGTGAAGTTTGTTGTATTTCACTAAAAGAATTTTAATACTATTTAGTTTTAGCAACTAATTCATTTCTTTGTTGAAAAACTATAACCTAAAAAATAAACAATTAAACAAGCAGAGCACTAAAGCACAGAGGACATTTCTGGGAGATATAGAAAAAAATATATACTTTATGTACCTATGAACTAAAATCTAATGAAACTTTAGGTAGGAAACTTTAAATTAGCTAATTAAAATATATGAGTAGATATTATATTTTGAGAATAGTACACAGCACTAATGACGGGAATATGAAGTTTGCCAGAGAAAATAGAATATAGGTATGGGGAACAGTACATTTAAAGGCTGTTGTACCCTAGCCAGTTTGGCTCAGAGGATAGAGCATGGCTGGGGACTGAATGGTGCTGGATTTAATTCCGTCAAAGTCATGTACTTCGGTTGCAGGTTCCCCCACCTTGGTTGGGGTTCATGTAGTAGGCAATAAATCAATGTGTATGGATGTTTTTCTCTCCCTCTCCCATCCCACTTATTCTAAAAATCAATGGAAAAATATCCGTGGGTGAGGATTTACAACAAAAACAACCAAAATAAATAAACAAACAAACAAACAAACACATAAAGGCTGTTGTAAGCTGTGAGATATCATAATGTATGAAGTAACTTTTGGGGTTATTAATTTGGGTGGAGTAAGAAGTTAGTTAAGACTGGCTGGTGCCTGGCACCTGGGAGCAGGCCCCCAGGGCAAAAAAGGGATCAGCGTTCTTCTGACTGAAGCCCTGGTTCATCATTGATGGAGATGGAGCCAGAGAAAGTCAACGTGCAGAGGGGGCCGAGCACAGATGCGATTCCTCCCACTGCGGTGCTGCCAGGGGATGAGGATGCCACTCTGGGCCACCCAACCGGGTCACGCCCAGTCCCGCAGCCTGCCTGCCACGCCGCCCTGGCGAGCACCAAGGAGGTCAGGGGGATGCGCTCTCTGTGCGCCGTGGCCAGTGACCACTTTCGGACCCAAGGCCTGTGTGCTGCAGAACCCCCAGACCATTGTGCACATCCAGGACCTGCCAGCCAGCGGCTGACGTGGAGCAAGTCCCCAAAGAGCGTCCTCGCCATCAAGAAGACCCAGGAGGCCAGCATGCTGCAGCCTTCAAGGCCCTCTGCGTGTACCTGATGGAGGAGAACCACTCCATCGTGTATGTGGAGAAGGTTCTAGAAGACCCTGCCATCGTGGGAGACAACAGTTTTGGCCGGTGAATAAGTTCTGCCCCTTCAGAGAAGACTATGACGACCTTTCCGACCAGACCGATTTCATCATCTGCCTGGGGGCACTGACCCTGCCCTGTGCCTGCCTCCTCTGGCAGCTGAGTGCCCACGCCCAGCGCAGCGTGCCTCAGGTCATGGCGTTGTACCTGGGCTCCCCAGGCTTCCTGACCCCCTTCCACTTCCAGAACTTTCCAACCCAAGTTACTCAGGCGATACAGGGAAATGCAGCTATTGTTCTTCGGAGCTGGCTGAAGGTCGAGGTCGTGAAGGAGCTCAGAGGGAAGAAGACTGCCATGACTAATGGGGTCAGTGAGAATGGGGTCCCGGCCTCTGACTGGGACACGGAGGCCAGGAAGCAGGTCACACGGTCACATGTTCAAGCAGGTCCTGAACAAAGTGGTGATTGACAGAGGCCCCTCCTCTTACCTGTCCAACGTGGACGTCTACCTGGACGGACACTTCATCACCACAGTGCAGGGTGATGGCATGATCGTCTCCATCCCCCGACCGGCAGCATACAAGGTGGCATCGCGGCTCTCCATGATCCAACCCATGTCGGCCATCATGATCATGCGCATCTGTCCCCACTCACTGCCATTCCGGCCCATCCTGGTCCCTTCAGGAGTAGAGCTCAAGATCGCGTTGTCACCGGAACATCGTGTGGGTGTCCTGCAATGGACGAAAGAGGCAGGAGATCCGCCATGGAGACAGCATCAGCAGCACCACCTACTGCTACCCGCTACCCTCCATCTGCGTGTGAGCCCCTGTGAGTGACTGGACGGAGACCCTGGCCCAGAGTCTGCACTGGAACGTGCACAAGCAGCAGGCTCACTTGGCGGATCAGGAGGGGGAGGAGGGCTACCTGCCTGCTGCGCCCTGTGGCCCAAGGTCACATGCCCTGTAGGTATCAGGTGTGACATCACTTCTGTCTGTAGCCAGAGGAGCCCCAGAGTCTGCCTTTGTCAACCAGATCAACCGTTTTTAACATTTTAAATCTGACCTTATTTTGCATTTCTGAAGATGCCAAGTAAGCAACAGTCAGGGCCAGTCCCTGGGCAGGGAAGCCCAACTGCATGGGCTCTTCGTGCTCCTTGTCAGGAAACTTCCACAGATCAGTCTATCACATTGAGAGGCATCAGAATGGGTGGATCTATCCTTTGGTGTTGAAATGAAGTCTCACAGCTGAGTCCTCCTTTGGGGGAAAAAATTAGTTAAATAAGGGGAGAGAAGGTAAAGAGCAAAAATTAGATGAGGCCTGATTATTAAGACTATTTTGTGACATAATAAGAAATTTAAGCTATTTTTCTGGTAAAGAATAATCATCTGATGTATTTAACTTGAAGGAATATGTGATCAGATTTAAATTATAAAATATAACTGTCAGTGCTGCATGTCAATGAAATTAATACAATCAGTGTTGCTGGCTGTGCAATATGGCATACTGTTTACAACAAACTTTTTGGTTGTTTTTAATAAGTAGAAAGAATAGACTCTAAATAAGTATAAAAAGTATCATATAGTAAATACATAAACCAGTACCATAGTCATTTGTAGTCATTATAGAGTATTATGTTCTGTACATAATTGTATGTGTTATATTATGCAATATGAAGTTATGATGGCTACAACATCACAATGTTATAAGAATTTTTCAGCTCCATTATAATCTTATGGGACAATCAGAATATTTATTTGTTTGTTTACTTAATCCTCATCCTAGGATATTTTTTCTTTTGAATTTTAGAGAGAGTAGAAGAGAAGGAGGGAGTGGGAGGAGAGAAAGAGAGAGAGAAGCACATCAATGAGTTGCATCCTGCACATGCCCTGACTGAGCTGGGAACAAACCTACAACCCAGGTATGTATGTGCCCTGGACCAGAAATTGAACCTTCAACCCTCAGTATGTGGGACAATGCTATATATACCACTGAGCGACACCAGCCAGGGCTAGACAGACAAATTTTTAAAAATAAAAGCAGATTATGAAAATGTTTGATTAACTTGAGGGGTTAACATAATGATGGTAAAGTAAATAATAATAATTTGGGACTCCCTCAGTGAAGAGATTTCCCAAATCATAAAGAATTCCTGCTAGAAAACAAAAATGCATGCTTAGGTAAATGCCTGTACTTGCTGCCTCCCATAACTACATCAAAATTACAACTAAATACAGAACAACCATCATTCAGAACCACCTGAAATCTGGTTGAATGGAAGTTCTACAACTACAGAAGTAAAGAAGAAAGAATACTGACACTAGTAGTAGGGGCCGAGGCACAGAATAGGTTGATCCAACACCCACGTGTGGTGTTTTTTTAATCAGGAGGAAAATCTCGGCTGTGGAGAACTCCAATGAGGAGCAAGGGGTCCCAGCCCCATAACAGATCCCCAGCCCAGGGTTCCAGAGTTGGGAAGAGAAGTCTCCACAATTTTGGGCTGTAAAAACCAGCGGAGATTGTGGCTGAGTGATAGGGAGACTGCTGAAGACCCAGGCAGGTCCTCTTAAGGGGCCAACAAACAAACTCACATGGCCTCACTCCTTCTGAGTGCCAGTGCTGGAGCAGCAGCTAGGGGGGATCCAGGAACATATAGGGAAAAACTGAATTGTCAGATTTTGGAGCAAGAACTAGGGGGTAGCTTTCCCCCAGTCAGGGGTGCTCACAAGAGTCATTGTTCCTATACTGGGACCTCTGCCATTCCAGAGCTGACTGGAAACCATATCTAAGTTTCCATCAGCATGACTTACTCACACTGTTCTCTACATCCTGATGATTCCCTGAGACCCTACCCCATCCAATTTGCAGCCCCACCCAAGCTGTTTGCCGTGGATTTTCTGTATGAATGGCCTGTCCTGGCTCAGGCTTCAGACTTTCCTAAAATCTCTAAAACAAGCAGCAGCTGGCATTAGTGTGCCCAACACCTGGCACTAGCAGCAGCCTACCTTACTTGAGAACTTGGCCTCACCTTGGCACTTCCAAGTCCAGCAGAAGTAGCATTCATCTTCAGATCATTCTGTAGCTCCTGCTTTGTGGCCCCAGACAATGGCTGACTTTTCACCTCACTGTAGCCCCCAGAATCAGTGCACCTGGTGGACAGCTTCAGACCAAATGAGAATATAACTCTACACATCCACAGGTAACACACTCAAGGGCAGACTCAGTGAGCACCAAACCTCCACTGAAGCAAGTTCTGCTCCATAAGGGCGTCTCCTGCACAGTAGCTCTTCCACTGTAGTCACAGATGGTCCTCACAGCCAATTAACCTGGAAGTCAATTCCTCCCTATGATGCCAACAGCAATCAAGGCTCAACTACAAGACTGCATATGGCCCACACAGGGGCGCACCTAGAGTTCCCAGCTCAGGTGACTGGAGAAGCAGGGCACCTACTACATAAGGCCACTCCACCAAGTCCAGGAGACATAACAGCTCTACCTAATACATAGAAACAAACACAGGGATCAGCCAAAATCTGGAGACAAAGAAAAAGGTTACAAATGAAAGAACAGAAGAAATCTCCAGAAAAAGAACTAAATGAAACGGAAGCAAGCAAACTACTAGATAAAGAGTTCAAAACAATGATTATAAGGTTGCTCAAGGATATTAATGAGAGTTTCAAGGGACTTAGTGAGACTTTTAAATACCTTAGTAAGAATTTCAAGGGACCAGTTAAAAATTAAGCATACACTAACTGAAAAAAATAATAATTTACAAGAATTCAACAGTAGAGTAGAGGATTCTAAGAAGCAATCAATGATTTGGAATATAAAGAAACAAAAAATACCCAATCAGAAAATCAAAAAGAAAAACTAATCTAAAAGTATAAGGATAGTGTAAGGTGCCTCTGGGACAACTTCAAGCATACCAATATTTGCATTATAGGTGTGTCAGAAGGAGAAAAGAGAGGGCAAGATATTGAAAACCTATTTGAAGAAATAATGACAGAAAATTTCCCCTACTTGGGAAAGAAATAGACTTACAGGTCCTAGAAGTGAAGAGAGTCAAAAACAAGAGAAACCCGAAAAGACCCACACCAAGACACATCATAATTAAAAAACCAAGGGTAAAAGACAAAAGAGAATATTAAAAGCAGCAAGAGAAAAGCAGTTAGTTACCTACAAGGGAGTTCCTAAAGAACTGCCAGCTGATTTCTCAACAGAAACTTTGCAGGCCAGCAGGGAGTGGCAAGAAATATTCCAAGTGATGAATAGCAAAGACCTACAACTAAGATTATTCTACCCAACAAAGCTATCATTTAGAATTGAAGGTCAGATAAATAGCTTCATAGACAAGAAAAAGCTAAAGAAGTTCATCACCACAAAATGAGTATTACATGAAATTTAGAAGTGAATTCTTTAATAATAGGAAGGAAAAAAAGAAGAAGAAGAAGAAGAAGAAGAAGAAGAAGAAGAAGAAGAAGAAGAAGAAGAAGAAGAAGAAGAAGAAGAAGAAGAAGAAGAAGAAAAAGAAGAAGAAGAAGAAGAAGAAGAAGAAAAGAAATAAAATGGAAATACATATATATCTATCAATAATTGAATCCAAAAATCAAAATAAATGAGCAAAAAATCTAACGAACAAAATAAACTGATAAACAAACTAGAACCAGGGGCATGGAAACATGGAACAGACTGATGAATATCAGAAAGAAGGAGGAAGGGGGAGGGCAGGAAGAGATTAACCAAAGAACTTATACACATATACATATATACATTATCCTATGGACACAGACAATAAATAGGTAGTGAAGGCCTGGGGTGGGGCGGGAACCAGGAGAAGGTGGCAATTGGGGGGACAATAAAGGGAACATCTGTTATATTCTCAAACAATAACAACTTAAAAAATTCCTTAGCAAGCAAGTAAGTATAAACCCACATAAGTATGTTCTCTTAAAATGAACAATGATGTTATAATGGAGAATAGAAATTGTATTAGAATATAATTTGGACATAAATTTGTTTTTAATTTAAATTTTGTTTATTAAATCTAGCTCAGCTCAACTATGTGCCAGGGAGAAATTTGTGGTAGTTGCATACAGCTTAATTTTCTCCTCATAAAGACACTGTAAGTATTAGTATTTTCACTTAATAGGAAAGGTGAGCTTAAGTCAGACAAAGAGATAAAACATATTGCCTAAGGTTACATACCTAGGAACTTGAGGAATCGAATTTTTTTAACATTACAGTTTATTTTCTCTTTAGATCATGGTGGCTCAAGATGAGTTTGATGCTCTAGTAAAGGCATCATTTTATTTAAGATTTATAAATCACATGACAAAACCTCAGGAAGCAAATATGTTTTCAGGTATCTATATCATTTGTATTTCATCTTACAACATTTCACTGTCATTTTAACCTAGAGGTGAAAGATAATTTATGAAATTAGCCATGTGTTAACACTTTATGCAGGAAATTAAATATGTTATCTCTGACAGTTTGCTTTTTTATGATAATGTTATTGGTGAATGTTATTGGAAAAAGGTATACTCTAGTTATATCACTTTGTTGCTGAATTTTCCTCATTGATAATAGGATGAGTAAATGTTATAAGAGTTATATAAATTTTGCGGGTCCTGCATTTGTTATTTATAGTATCTTCTGAAACAGAATATGTCAAAATATATTTTTCTTCCTTCTTGAGAAGAAGCACTCTTATCTTAAGCCAAGTTCTATATAGAATTCCTTTATCATGTTTTGGGGCCATACAGAACTTTGATTTATTATTATAATACTAGAGGCCCGATGCACAAAATTTATGCAAAAGTAGGCCTTCCTTCCCCTGGCTGCCAGCACAGCTTCCCTTTGGCATTCGGGACCCTTCCCTCCAGCTATTGGCAGGCACCCGGGACCTGGGCTTCCCTCACAGCCCCAGCTTCGCCCAGAAGGACATTTGGAAGGGCATCTGGTCTAATTAGCATATTAGGCTTTTATTTTTATAAATAGAAAATATATTTGTTAATTGATTTATATACTCTTCCTCAAATACTTGGGTTTTCTTGATGTAGATTAAAACAGACCCATAGCCAACTACTTGGCTATTATAGTGATATTAAATTGCCACATCTATTATTATTAAGTTGTTGTTCTGTGACAGGAACTATGATAACTGCCAAAAATATAAAGATAAATCATTTATGTCTCTGTCCTAAAGTAAGAGCTCACAATCTAGTGTGGGTTGGCGGAAGTATAGAATAACATACAACAAAGTTTTGAATCAAGTGTTCTGGAAGCTCCAAGTCTAGAAAAGTTAAATTCCTGGAAATTTTAGAAAAAACAGAGAGAATGCTTTAAGTCTGGACTTGAAGAAAGAGAAGGTATTGCCTTGTCATTCCAGGGAGAAGATGTCATAGTCACAGATAAAGTGATTTGAAAGACCAAAGATATTTTTGGTGAAGAATTTAAAACTTGATGTGGTTCTAATATAAAGTGTTGTTTTTTTAAAGTTTGAGATATACATTAGACCATGTTATTGCCAGCCAGTTAGATAACTTATTAAGAAAAAAGAGGAAAAGAAAGAATACAAGCGAAAAACACTGATGATGATTTTAAGGAAAACCACAACAACTATATGAACATATTCTAATTTTTAAAGTTAAATAACAAACATTATTTTATACTATTTGACATGAATGGATATACTTTAAATATCTAGAAAGGTATTTTCAGGATTTTTTATGAGTTACATATATAAATATAACAACATACATTTTATTATCCTTAAGATTTCAAAAGAGGCACTCTTATAAATGGAAGTAAAACAATGTGAAATAACCTTTCTTGGCATTTATTTTAAAATTTTTCTGGAACTTTTATGCTAATATTAGTATTTACTTAATATTACTATACAAAATAATATCCATTTTACGGATATATAAAAATATTCAGATAGATGATAATTTCACTAATATAAATTCTTTGTATTTTTCTTATTTTTCTTATTAATGATTATTAACCATAAATTATACTGAGAAACATATAAGATAGAATGTTAGAATATGAAATTCACAGATCATCACAAGTCTGCATATTTTTAAAAAATATGCATGAATAGTATAATTAAAATGTATGTGATAGCTCTAATTACATAAAAATATATAATGTGAAATTGTTTAAATCCAAAAAGACAAATATAAAGTTAATTAGAATATTATAATGACTTTTAGATAGTGCCAAGTTTTATGAAAAGTAATGCTCCACATTAAATTCAAGTCAATTATAAATATCACAAATGACAGTTAAAGCATAAAGGTTTTATTGCATATTAATTATAATATGTACTCTTTATATAAAAGCACATAATTTGACTTCTAAGACCTATAAGATAGAATAAGTTATAAGTAACCCACATACTGCAAAGCACATGCAAATACCATATAACAAATATTAAGAAAAATATAACAAATGGAACAGAACAGAGAACCCAGGAAATGACCCAAGCCATTATACCCAATTAATATTTGACAAAGTAGGAAAGAGCATATAATAGAATCAAGACAGTCTCTTCAATAAATGGTGTTAGAAAAGTTGGACAGATACATGCAAAAAAAATGAAACTAAACCACCAACTTACACCATACACAAGAATAAACTCAAAATGGATAAAAGACTTAAATGTAAGTTGTGAAACCATAAAAATCCTAGAAGAAACCATATGCAGCAAAATCTCAGACATCTCTTATAGCAATATGTTTATAGCTACATCTCCTAAGGCAAATGAAACTAAGGAGAAAATAAACAAATGGGACTACATCAAAATAAAAAGCTTCTGCACAGCAAAAGAAACCATCAACAAAACAAAGAGAGCCCACTATATGGAGAACATATTTTGTAATGACACATTTGATAAAGGGTTGATATCCAAAATATATAATGAACTCACACAACTTAACAAAAGGAAGATAAACAACCCAATTTTAAAAATGGGCAAAGGACCTAAATAGACACTTCTCCAAAGAGAACATACAGATGGTCAAGAGACATATGAAAAAATGTTCCAAGTCATTAATCATCTGAGAGGTGCAAGTCCAAACAACAATGAGGTACCATTTCATACCTGTCAGAATGGCTACCACCAACAAATCAACAAAAGACAAGTGTTGGAGAGGATGTGGAAAAAGGGAATCAGCACACTGCTGGTGGGAATGCAGACTGGTGTACTAGAAGTTTCCTCAAAAATTTAACTATGGAACTTACATTTGACCCAGTGATCTCACTTCTAGAACTATATCTTAAGAAACCCAGAAAGAATGTATGCACCCCTATGTTCATAGAAGCACAATTTACAATACCTAAGATCTAGAAATAGCCTAAGTTCCCATCAGTAGATGAGTGGATAAAACAGCTGTGGTACATTTATATTATGGAATACTATGCAGCAGTAAACATTAAGAATATCTCACCCTTTGAGACAGCATGGAGGGACCCAGACGCTAAGTGAAATAAGTCAGTCAGGAAAGACAAGTATCACATGATCACACTCATATGTGGAACTAAGTAACAAAATAAACAGATGAATGGAGTGGATCTAGAGACATGGAAGTATGGAACAGAGTGCAGAATCTGAGAGGGAAAGCAGGGGAGGGTGGGTGGGAGGGAAGTAATCAACCAAAGGCCTTGTATGCATTTAAACATAACCCATGTACACAGACAGTAAGGTGCTGAAGGCCTGGGGTGGGTGTGTGTGTAGGGGACCAGAGAGGGTGGATGGGGGGAAAAGGGGAACACCTATACTAATAAAAGGGTAATATGCTAATTAGACTGGGAGACCTTCTGGACATCCTTCCGGACAAAGCCATTGTGGCGGGCCCAGGCAGAGGCAGTTAGGGGTGATCAGGCCAGCAGGGGGGGCAGTTGGGGGTGATATGACTGGCAAGGGGGGGCAGTTGGGGGCAATCAGGCTGCCAATGGGGGGCAGTTGAAGGCAATAAGGCCAGTGGGGGGGGGCAGTTGAGGGTGAGCAGGCCAGCAGGCAGAGTGGTTAGGGGAAATCAAGCAGGCAGGCAGGTGACTGGTTAGGAGTCAGCAGTCCTGGATTGTGAGAGGGGTGTTCCAGATTGGAGAGGGTGCAGGCAGGGCTGAGAGACACCCCCCCGCCCCCGTGCACAAATTTTGTGCACCGGGCCACTAGTATGTAATACTTTCAATAAATAATTATTAAAATATATAAATTTAAATCTCTAGTGATAGGTTACCACCCATAGACCCCTTTACCCATCCCCTGTCCCTAAAACAGTATATATCCTGCCGCTGTAAGAATAAAATTTGAGGCTTGATCAGAAAAAAAAAAATAAAAAAATAAAAAAAAATAAAATAAAATAAAATATATAAATTAATATTCCTTTAAACAATATGAATTTTAATACATAATAATTGGTTTTAAACAATTAGAAGTACAGAGGGGGGCAAAGGTAAGTTTATAGTTGTTTGTATGGAAAATAGTGCAATAATTAATAAATAATAATACAATAATTAACTGTTTCACAACTGTAAATCTACTTTCCCCCTACCCTGTATAAAGATTAGCAGATCTCCCAAAGCTGTTTAACTGCTATTATTTTTATAACATAGTAATGTTTGTAAATCTTATATATAGAAGAAAAATTGCACACTCATATAAGTATATATGAAAATAATTTTTCAATTTTAATTCATATCTTATTTTCAATTTGCATATAATATCTAATTCTTAGATATTTATTTCTTTAACACAGACTTCGGTTTTACTGTTTCAGACACATTTCTAAGAGCTTTACAACCATTACTCATTTTAATCTCATGTTAGTCCATTTGCACTGCTATAACAAAATACTGTAGACCAGATTGTATATACACAACAGAAATTTATTTCTCATGGTTCTAGAGCCTGGAAGTTTGAGATCAAGACAGCGGCAGCTACAGTGTCTGGTGAATTTGGTTCCTTGCCTGCTTCCTGGTTCATAAACAATCGTCTTGCTCTGCCTTCACATGGTGGAAGGAATAAGGGAGCTCTCTGGAGTCTCTTTTATAAGGGCACTAATTTCATTCAGGAAGGCTCACCCTAAGGACTTAATTACTTTTCAAAGGCTCCACCTAAAATACCATTACATTGGGGATTAGGTTTCAACTTATGAATTTTGCGGGCACAAATATTCAGTCTGCTGCACCTGGCAAAAATACTGTGAGCTAGTTCTCATTATTATCTTTACTTAAAGATGAAGAGTACAGACAGGAGAAAATAGCTCAATCAAGTAACTATGCAACAAACTCAGTATTTAAGACCAGACAGTCTCAATCCAGATCAAGGAGAATCTTCAACCTGTTCTTATACATATTCTAATATACATTAAATCATTGTATTCACATGTCATAATAGATCAATAATGCACATCCTCTAGCTGTGTATGCTAGCCAGCTACAGTTAAATCATTTGCTATTTAAATTTCTTTATTCTCCTATTTCTCTCCATTTTTTTTTTACCCTGTCCTGGCCCCCAACACTAATAAAACACAGTTTACATTGTATATAGAGAAAATAACAACATCAAAGTTTAAATTCAATAGACTCAATGTGGCTGCTATAAAATACGTGATTTTTTTTTAAACGAATTCAAAGGAATAGGAAACACAGAGTGAGAGAAGTGTATCAATATATAGTGCATACTACAGTGTATTAATACAGTATAAAATGCTAATAAGCTTTTATGAAATATTTCCAGTTATAAAAACTTTAACTTAATCTCTGAACAGGCTTTTCACAATAGTTTGTATTATTTTAATATTTCAAATAGGATTCTGGATGGTCCTAGACCCTTGTTCATAAAAAAAAAACTTTAAGAATAAAATATCCATGGAAAAGTAGAAAACTCGCTTCTGGTTTGCCATTTGTTTCTGGATAGTGTTAGGGCTCTTTATTAACACCAGCAGCATCATTCTCTTTGGTCACCTGTAATCTTCTAACTTATCTTTAATTTTTATCTTACTTTTAAGATTCAAATCTTTTTCTTGGTACCTTTCTTATTCTTCTCTGCCTGGATCATATAACTAGATTCACCTTGCCCCACAAATGTCAGTATCAGAATCTGGTTTCTTTGAACAAATCTGCCTCCTCAAAGAATTCTCCCATATTGTTTTCAGGAGGAAAATGCTAGCCAGCTAGGGTCCTGGGTACCACAGTCCTTGTGTTTCAGATGTACTTTCCTCCTGTACTCACTTGAGCCTTGTGTCACCATACTGGATGGGCCCTATCTGTTGGGTTGTATAGTTTCTAATTACTCCTTTTATAATTAACTAGAGGCCCGGTGCACAAAAATTTCTGCACTCAGGGGGGAAGGGGGGGTCGTTCAGCCTGGCCTGTGCTCTCTCGCAGTCTGGGACCCCTCGGGAGATAACGCCCTGCTGGCTTAGGCCTGCTCCCTGTGGCAGAGGGCAGGCCCAATCCCTAGGTGCAGCCCCTGGTTGGGCTCAGAGCAGGGCCAATTGGGGTGTTGGGGCACTGCCCCCTGTCATGCACAGAGCAGGGCGGATCGGGAGGTTGTGATGCCACTCTCAGTCACGCTCAGGGTAGGGCTGATTGGGGGGTTGGGGCACCGCCCCATGTCACACTCAAGGCAGGGTTGATGGGGAGGTTGCAGCGCCACCCCCTGTCACGGACAGAGCAGGGCCAATCAGGGGGTTGGGGAGCTCCCCCCTGTCACTCACAGAGTAGAGCCGATAGGGGAGTTGGGGCACCACCCCCTGTCACACACAGAGCAGGGCGGATCAGGGGGTTGGGGCGCCGCCCTCTATCACCCACAGCGCAGGGCCGATCAGGGGGTTGGGGAGCTGCCACTGTCACACTCAGGGCAGTGATGATGGGGAGGTTATGGCTCTACCCCATCACACACAGAGCAGGGCCCGTGGGGGGCGGGAGGGTTGGGGCGCTGCACCCTGTCACACACAGAGATGCAGGGTGATCAGGGGGTTGGGGAGCTCCCCCCTATCAGGCACAGATCAGGGCTGATCAGGGGGTTGGGGCACCTTACCCTGTCAAGAACAGAGCAGGGCGGATAGGGAGGTTGTGGCCCGGCCCCCTGTCACACACAGAGCCGCAGGGCGATCAGGGGGTTTGTGCTCTGCCCCCTGTCACGCTGATCCCGGTGCCAGGAGGCCTTGCGGCTCCCTGATCCTGGTGCTGGGAGGCATATTACCCTTTAACTATAAAGGATAGAGGCCTGGTGCACAGGTGGGGGCCGGCTGGTTTGCCCTGGAGGGTGTCCTGGATCAGTGTGGGGGTCCCCACTGGGGTGCCTGGCCAGCCTGGATGAGGGGATGATGACTGTTTGCAGCTGGTCACACACCCTTCAGGGTGGGGGTCCCCACTGGGGTGCCTGGCCAGTCTGGGTGAGGGGCTGAGGGCTGTTTTCAGGCTGGGGGTGACTGAAGCTCCCAACCGCTCCTTTTTTTCTTTTTTCTTTTTATTCTGGGCCAGCTTTAGCTCTGGCTCCAGCTCTGAGGCCTCCGCTGCTGAAAGCAGGTATCTGGTTTGTTTCGGTTCTATAATCAAAACACTGTATCAACTCCAGCTCTGAGATCCTGGCTGGCTGAAAGTGGGTTTCTGGGGTTTTGTTTAGCTTCTATATTTGTAACAATGTTTCAAACTGCAAGCTCAGAGGCTGGCAAGGCAGGCGGAGAACGTTGCAAATCTCCGTCACTGAAGCAAGCAAGTCTCATATTCACTTCAAGCTGCCTGGCTGCCGGTCGCCATCTTGGCTGACAGTTAATTTGCATATCGCCCTGATTAGCCAATGGGAAGGGTAGCAATGTATGGCTAATTACCATGTTTCTCTTTTATTAGATAGGATTGTTCTATCTAGCTGATGTCACATAACAAAGTTAGTTCATACAATATGTTTAATTATTTTTTAAATATGAAGAATACAATTCTTTTTTCTCATGGTGTCTTACCTCTGAAATAAACTCCCTCACTTCACCCCTCCCCCCTGCCACCCCCTGCCCAACTATCCTTTATTTTCTGCTTGATGGTAACTGAGATCTTGAATCTTCAGGTAACTTTTCAGTAGTAGTTGTGGATACATTGTTTTCATTTTTTGCTAAGAATCACTACTTCAAATGTTCCTTTTGCTCATCAGGCAGAGCAGCTCATGCATAATTTTAAGACAGCAAACTTTCTTTAACTCTTGTGTACTTAAGTAAATTGGGCCTAGGCTGTTCTTTGAGAAGCCCAAGCAAATGGCTTGAGGTTTTGCAAATTTATTTTTAAACCTCCATAACTTCTCTAAAAGAAAGCCAATACAGATAATATTTACCTTTTTATTTTGTTCAGTGAAAAAAAAAAGTTTTAAGCTTCTCATTTTAGAAAATGCATAGGGATAATCTTCGAGCCTGTCATACTTCATCCCTTAAAATATGTCTCTCTATAGTTCCCACTGATAGGTAGCCCTAGAAGCCCGACAACATTTGCATGTAAATTCTCCACCCTGATAGCCCAACTGGAGATAATTGCACCAGTAGTAGATATCAGAGGTAAGGATATCATAAGGCTTGCCAGGTCACTGAAGGACAGTGTGAAAATGTCTATTTCCAGCTTAGTGCATAAGTCTCAATTCTCAGAGCACTGTATTAGGAAATGACAGAAACATGGAATTACAAAATAATGAATGAACAGATTGAAAACATAAATTATATCATATTAACCAAAATTCCAAGTGACATAATGATTTAGAAAATACCTTGGGATACATATGGTATATGGACTAGATGTGAGGGGAAAATATTTCAGAGAGGAAAACTCACCAGAAGCAGTGGTCAAAAACTGGTTGAATTTCCTTAATGAAGTACATGCCTCCTAATGTGCAGTTTTCTGTTTTCATGTCCCCAAGATAGACCACAAGATGACTGACGGTTCAGCTTCTTGTTGTGTCTCACTGAATTGTTTTCAGACTAACCCAGCTCACTCACACATATGCATTTGCCTCAAATATCCTGAATGAGTGTCTGGCCCTTTGAATTCACTAGGAAAGCTTAAACGAAAACTCATCAATTACGAACTTCAGTAGGGCCAGCCAGAAAATACATTCACACTCACTCCCACACACATAGACACAAAAACACACAGCACCTTATGATAAGCATATCTAATAGATTACACATATTTCTCTTCCTAATATTACATTTTAAAATGTTCTGCCTGATGAGCAATTTAAAGCAAAACATAATTTAATTTGATGTCATAAGTCAATGAAACTCTGATAAATTGCATGCATAATATTATTCTCTTTTTGGTTTATAAACTTTGTTTAATGGCAATATCATTAAATATGGCAGAGTGGCTATATTTTTTAATACTACAAATTTATTTTATCTACTAGAAATAAAATATTATTTGAAATATCTTAAAAATGTTTCCTCTCTGGTTAAATTGCACTTATTACAAAAGTACCAAATTTTATAATTCAGGATGATCTCCCAGAAAAGGCCATTGGGTTCCCCATGAGGCAGACTAATTTGAAAAACAGCAGCTTCAGAAAGACAGACACTGAATTTCTCTTTGACCCCTGAGCCAGGCACTGAACCCTGCCTGTGGCTATAGTAGAGCCTTTATGGAGAAAGGACTAGGAGAAAGCATTGCTGCATATTTCAGAATTTAGTTTGTTCTTATTAGATAAAATTTCTCTACTCCCCAAACACCAACTGTCATATTCTCTAAAACTATAAATTCTATATGAAGAAATCACCTTTATTTACATGTGAAATTCTTATGAAATGTGCATGTATGTATGTATATCAGCTGTGCCTCAAATGATCAGCTATTTTATAGGGTTAAAAAAATCATTGGCTTAAAATTAGAGAAGTGTAGGGGAAAAAAGGATATGCATTTTTAAAGTAGATTGATTTACACTGAGATTATAATTTGACAGAAAAAACCTTAAACACTAAGGGAAACTATTTTCTCTTTGGACAACTTCATAGGCCAATGCTTATCATCTATTTTCCCTGTTAAACAATTGTACAGGGTCTATAAATATATATATTTTCCCTCATTAGTGTTAATATGCTTTATTTTTATGAAATATTGAGATATTTTCTTCATGTCAGCTTTATTTTATTTTTATCTTTCCCTAGAACATTTTATAAAAGTGTAAGTTAAACTAAAAGGATAAACTTAAAGAAATAACTTGTAGCATAATTTTAAAAATTTATGTGGTTTCACATATCTTTCGCTGCAAATTATGTCTTAAGGATTGACCTTGCTATATAAATTAATTTATGGAAGAAGAGAAAATATAACTTAAAAAAAGAAATAAGATTTTGAGTTTCACTAGGAAAATTTCAAGTAGTCTATTACAGAAAATTATCAAAATGTCTAATTTAAAGTGATTTAAAGTGCAGCATTTTAAAAGCTATGATAAATTTTAAGTTTCTGACTTCATTGACTGACATAGAATAAAATGAAATAAGAATGTTAATAACTAAATTACTTAGCTTAAAGATTTTATACAATTACAGTAAAATACTTTAAAATTTAAAATTGTCTTAATTGACTATTTTATATGGATCAAAAATGTTATTAGTTTTAATAGCTTAAAATATATTCCTCACTTTATTTATATAACATAGTCCTTGACATTTAAATTTAAAATTGCCAGATGGTGCTTGAACGTTTCAATCACTGTTGAAACTATATGATAAATTATCATGTAACGGAGGCTACCACTATCGGTAGCGGCAAAGCAGGATCTTTGTTCTTGAGTTTAGCCAAGAAAAAAATTCAGAGCCAAGAATTCTAGTGCAAGAAGTTTATTTAGAAAGTCAGAGAGGTAGAAGAAGTGAGACAACTGGGCTGTGTGGACTCAGGAAACAAGCTACAGAGACAAAAGAAGGACGCGTGAAGCTTAGAGGGGGAAAAAGCAAGGATAACGCGCCTGAGGAAAAAAGAGGGGAAAGTCATGAGCTTGCTCTTCTAGGGAGAGAGTGTGTGCTCTGGGCTTTTCATCTTAAGATTTTTTATCTGTGCTGTAAAGGCAGAAATTTTAGGGAAGGTCTCAGGGGATGATGTCCATAAAATATTCATCAGCTTTCCAGGTGTGTCCATTTAGGGCCATGGTCTCTACTGATCTGTTAGTGCGAGGGGGTGGGGTTATTAGGTATTGCATCTGGTCCTAATGTCAGCCGTGGTGTCACTTTATCTGGTTTTGCTGCTTTTCTGGACATGAAGCTAAACACAATTGAGGTCTCGATGCTGTCTCTAGTTGGACCAAAACTCTGTGTCTGTGGTCAACAGACAAGCAGAACCTCATTGTCCTGAGGGTTAATGCTTAAGGGAGTGGCCGTGCAAAGGCTTGTATGGATATTGTATCAGGGTATTCTCTGGCCGCTTCTTCGTCCTCTGAGTGGCCTGTACCACATGACTAGCAATAAGAAACAATGGGCGTCTAAACTGCATGACCTAGCCACATGCTAGGGGAGGAAAGGTCACCTTAGGGGTAAGGTCCTAGCTTATTAATACTTGTTTTCCCAGTTTTGCCCGCTGCTAGGCACCCGCCACTTTCCACCCTGTGACCTGGCCTATTATCCCTGCTCTGCTCATGGCTAACTGCCTCCTCTACTTTCCCTCTTGAGGATTCTTGGCTTTGAATTCTCAAAGGGAAGGGGGTATAGGGTCTTTTCTGTAGCTGCTTCCTGTTAAAAAAGCAAGTGATTCTTGCTTTCCATCAGAGGGATGATGAGGCCTACGCAGGTTGCAATGGTGTATAGATTTGGTAAAAAGCAGTATTCCCACAATACCAGTAGGGCTTGTAATGTGGTGGAGTCAAATTGTGTTATAAATCTTAATATTATTGGGGAAAAAGGTAGGATGACAAGAATTACGACAAATGGTCTGAGGATAGGAAGCTTTCAGGTAAGGATAGTGGGAAGGGGGAGAGTACCCAGGCTAGTTGGCCTGAATTTCCAATGTTGTTTACCTCGACTGATAAATAATACCTCTGGCGATGTCACCGGTGCTCAGGTACATTCTGCGTGGTTTATACAGCATCGGTCACTAAGATAGTTCAAGTATGAGCTGTTGTGGCAATATCTCAAGTTTGTGTCCAGTGCTTTGGCTGAAATTTGTGAGTGCAAAACTAAGAAAAAGTTTTATTTCTCAGTAATTCCAAGTCAAAGAATGGGAGAAAAATGAAACATTAGTTTGAAGGGTTGTAGCCAAATATTTAAAGAATACTAGAAAAATTCAGGATCCAGTTCAGTTTATCCGTAAAAGTTAAAGCTTTAAAGACAATTAACTGAACTAGAGTTTAATACCTACAACTGTGCATTATAGATTTTACTAAAACAAATTTGCTCCTCCTAAAACCATTCTCATTTTTATAAAAAAGACAAATTAATATCAATTTATTTACTACACTATGTCCTGTTTTAATTTGGCCTGATTATTTGCATAAACACACAAAAATAGTAATTGTATATATATGCTCTTTTAAATTTGCTTTACTGGAATCTCATAGGAATCTCTAGATTGAGTTTCAATTAGCCTCTAAGGGAAAATAAGCCACACAATTACAATCAGGCTTTGCCTGTAATACCTGTAGTTTTGGGTGAATTCCTTAGGTTATTGAGGTCCCCCAAAATATTGTGAGGTTCTTTCTTTGCCATCTCCCAGGAAAGCCGCCTTCATTCCTCATGTGAAAAGAATGCCATAAACCATGTAATAAGCAAGGTAACAGGCTGTTTTTCCAAGGGACTTTTTTCTGGCTTCAAAGCCAATTTTCACTTCTTAAAGCTTTCTGATGACATCCAAGTTGTAGGCATGTCTCTTTCAAACATGACATTCCTGTGAAAGTCTTGGTTAATTAAACTAGTTTTCAATTGTGTCCCATTACAAAAGGTAATATTCATATTGGATTCATGCAAACAAATACATTGCCATGAAAATAATACTCACTTAATAAGAGTTTCCAAGTTCTAGAGAGATTTAGTAGGGAGAAAAATATAAATATTTAATATTGCTTGTAATGGTATAATTTACCAAATTGCTTTGAGAAAAAATAAGTTTACTCATACCTGAAAAGATAAAGTAAAATTCTTGTCCTTTTCACGGAGTGAATAAGAACCTAATTCCAACCTATATTAGCTTACTTCTTATGTTTAAATTCATATACTTAATTAAATTTATTATTCAGGCTAACCATATATTTTCTTCTCAAGATTTCTCTTCACAAACCTTCTACAACCTTCCTGGTTCCTTCAAAATGTATCTCCATATCTTTTAACTCCTATTACCGAAACCATACAGTTCCTTTCCACTTAATTAGAATTTTTAACTCTTAGAAACCTCAATTTTTAGTGAGTAAACAATAAGCAATTAGCATTCTTTAGATTGACAAATACATTTCCTAACTTCTATAAACAGACTCCCTCACTGAGAAACAAACACACACCTGATTAGAAGTATGGAATATGTCACAACACACATGAACATATAGACAAACAGACACAAAGATCTTTTTAGCCATGAGACAGGTACCAGAAAGCAAAACTCACTAATTTAGAAAGAACCAGCTAAAAAAATAAATAAATCGGTCTGCTCAAATGGCTACTTTTTGTTTGTTTGTTTGTTTGCTTTTTTAAATAAGAATTAATTACCACCTAGAAACTTGAATTTTAAAAAATAGCCCAGATAAAAGTTCTTGAAAAAGTGGAGGTATTTATACCTCAAAGGTAAAGGGAGAAAATTATAAAAACTTCTCCTAAAAGGACTTTTGTTTCATAAAAACAATTATTTTTAAGCCTTTGAAATGAATAGTAGATGTTTTGGGGAAGTAAAAAGAATTGGTGGGATCTGAATTGTTTCTGAAACCACATCTCTGACCCTGTAAAGACTTTATTTATAAAACAAGAATGGTCATTTTTAGTACCTTAAGAATTGGGTTGCCACCTAAATGTTGGCAAAGAACTGAAAAATTCATTTACCCCTTTTGGGGATGTTTCTTTTTCACCTGGGTACATTTTTCTTTCAGGTTCTGAAGAGGAGAGGTTATAAGGTGGCAACTGTGAGTGTGCTATAGAAATTACAGAGGGATCTAGTTTACAGGAGTACAGAGCTTAGGGCAGCCGTGGGCAAACTACGGCCCGCGGGCGCATCCGGCCCGTTGGGCTGTTCTATCCGGCCCGCGGAGCTGAAAGAGCGGAGGGTTCTCTTGCTCTCCCCTCCGCTCCTTCACCAGCAGCAGTGTTAACATGGCAACATCGGGAAACATGGCCGCAGCTCCTTCTTCTGAGTCCAGTTTAAGAACCCATTGTGGCCCTCGAGTCAAAAAATTTGCCCACCCCTGGCTTAGGGTCATCCCTCAGAGCCATAAAGGCTTGGATGATGGAACCTCCATCCATTTCCCTTGGGAGAACAACATAGATCTAGCTGTAAGATAGTATTAAAATTGATGATGCCATTAATTGGCCAAACTTCTCCATTGCCCAATATATACTGGGGCCAGGCGGTATTACAAAACAAGATTAGCCTTTTGTTTGTTTGTTTTTGAGGGACTCAGAGTTATTTTTTTTCCAATTGGTGACTGTGCACCCCAAAAGGAGTATCTTGAAGTAGAATGGCCTAGTCTCCCATCTATGAAGAGACAGATATGGAACAAGTCAAGAGTTAGAGGCATACCTTCAAGTTTCTGGCCTGTTTTGGGCCATCCTAAGGTACAGTAGGGTGCGTACCCTGTCGTCTGGGAGCTACCGAGGGTGTGGAGTGCTCACCACATACTCTGAGGGAAGCCTTAACAACCGTCACATTAGTGGCTAGGCACTGTGACAATGCACTTACTCTGCTCAGACAGGTGGACTCTACATAAAAATTAAATATGGTCCATTTCCCCAAGCAAGGGTTCCCTGCTGGGTGACTTTTGGCCTAGCCAGCCTACTGGAGATGCCCCTTTGTGTCTATCCATACAATGGGTGCTTAGTACCCCTGTCTCCTTAGGTGGAAAACTCATCCTATAACTCTGGTCTTTAGTGGACTGGTAACATGTTGCCCTGCCTTTCATGTTCCCAGAAACCTTGGCCCTTTAAGAGTCCTAGTAGGAAGAAAGGAAAGCAGCCTGTAGAAGGAAGGGTGAGGGGAGGGGGGTCCCTTTTAGGCTGTCCCTGAGGCGCTCATGGAATTTAATAATGAAGAAAAAATGGTTGGAGAAGTGTAGAAGAGTTGAGTATGTGGTCCCTGTCCTAGTTTCATGGGTCTTAAGTAGTACCCATAAAAGGTTTTAAAAGACAAGGAACCAAGAGGGATCAGAGAAGATCCTGGTGACCTGTGTTTATCAGCTGGGCTGGTCAGACAGAGACAGCACTCCAGGCCCGGGGGGAAAATCCTGCCAACCTTCTGTAAGAAGATCATACATTGCCAAATACCCCTGGGTATGGGAGGGCACAGACATTGCAGGAAAAATTAACAAACGGCAGTCAGTCTCAAGATTGATTTCCCCTTATGGAGGTTCCTTTAAAATCATTATTTTCCCAATTGGTTACCTTAAAACAGGGAAGTCCAGAATTCCAAGAAAAAACCAAGTTTACAGAATGCAAAGTGAGGAGAAGGTGGGGAACATAGCTCAGTGCGCTTCTTTGGAATCCTGCCACACTAGGGGATGCGACATTCTGAGTCCAGCACTATCAGGCTCAGTTGACAAGATGTAGAATGTAATAACATTGCCAACCAAATTCTCCATTCGGATTGATACAAATCAAAGTTTAATTATAGAATTATTACCTTTATTTAACATAACACAGGTATACATATATATTCCTGGTACATATATGCCATAAAAAGTTAAAGGCATTATACCAGAAATATTTTGTATCAGCCTTGATAAGGTCATGAGGTAAAACAAACAAACAAGCCCTGACCAGTTTGGCTCAGTGGATAGAGCATCGGCTTTCAAGTATATAGGAAATAAGGTTCCTCAATCTTTAATACAAATGCATGTAAATTAAAATTATGCTATTTCCTTTAGAGGAAAAGGTATAAAGGATATTTATCATTTATTATGCCCAGAAATATTCCTTTCTGCATTACTGCCAATAAATGTTTTAGTGTGACATACTAAAGCTTAGTATGGCAGAGAGTACAATATGTAATAAAGAGCCCTATCTTTTAAAGGGTAGCAGAATATACCACTCTCATATAATGTGCTGCTTCTGCATAAGAATATTTTGAGTTGAAAGCAAAATAAAAAAAGAAAAGCTCTCTGCCCTCACCCATTGCCTATGTCTAGGGCATAATTTAGTAAAAGTGGCACCCCTCCCCACTCTACCAGGAAGAACAGAAGTTAATCACTGGAGACAACTCTGGATAACTCTAGCTCAGAGATGTCACCACAGGAATCTACATAACAAACCTTGTTAAAGCTGGCCATTATTGACCATAATATATTTCCCAAATATATTTGCCTTCTGACAATTTCTTGACCCTTATGAGCAAAGATCTTTTACTTCATCTTTTCCCTTCTCTAAAACTGTATTTTTCTTTTTGTAAAGAGTATATAAGCCCAAGTTCTAATCACCCATTTGAATTACTCATCTGTGAGCCTCCCATGTGTATGTACGATGTGCATGTTAATAAGCTTGCTTGTTTTCTCTTGTTAGTCTGACTTTTGTTAGCTAATTTACAAGACCTCAGTTGGAGAACCCAAAGAAACAGAGAAAAAAATATTTTTCCTCTCCAACACTGTAAGGGAAAGTTGTATATTCCATATACCATATAAAATAATCTACTCTACTAAAAGAGAAACATGCACATTAGTGTCACTCCCCTACGCCCACCAGCCAATCAAATGAGTATGCAAATTAACCCAACAAAGATGGCAGTTAATTTGCATATGCAGGCATGGAGCGAAAACTGAAGACAACGTAGAAGGAAGCCAAGTGCTGCAGAAGGGAGCGAAGCTGTGGAGAAGCAAGCAGGGCAGCAGAGGTGGGAGGGAAGCAAGCGGGGTGGCCGAGGCAGGAGCAAAGCAAGCAGGGCGGCCGAGGCAGGAGCGAAGCCTGCCTTGGCGGGACTCGCTCCCTTCTCTGCTTCACTCTGGCCACAGGAAGCCCTCTTCTTGCAGGAATCTTCCTGCAATGGGCCTGTAGTATATAAGTATTATTAAATACTAGAGGCACGATGCATGAATTCGTGCAAGGGGCTCAGCCCCCACCACCGCAGCAGCTGCTTCAACCCCCTCCTGCCATGGCTTTTGTCTGGATCGATCTGTGGGGATTGGGCTGAAACTGGCAGTCTGACATCCCCCGAAGTGTGCCGGATTGCAAGAGGGCACAGGCCAGGCCAAGGGACCCCACCAGTGCACAATTCCATGCAGCAGGCTTCTAGTGACATTATAAAAAAATATGACACCAAATATGTGAGGCATTTAATAAAGTATTTTAACAAAAGCTCGACTTCTTATTAGACATTATGATGATTTTATAAATGATATTTTGCTTTATATATTGAAAGAGTTATGTTTACAAACTGAGTTTTACAAACTGAATTATTTCAATGTTAATAACATAATATCAATTATATTTCCCTTTGAAGTTATGTTAATAATTATATTAACAAAATTAATAATGTTGCTAGTGACATTTGAGGGCAAGAATCATCAATATTCATTTTGTCATAGTTGAATATCTCTAAATTAGAAGGAATTGTGGAGAAAATATTTTTGTAACAGAATAATTGTAGATTCAACAATAATGGAATTGGTAAAGGACCTTGTCATAATTTTTCTGAAGTGTTTCATATTACAATACCCTAATAATGACAGAAACTTAGGAACCAAACCATTTCTAAAGTCACAAATACCAGATCTAGAATCTCAGGTTTTGAATTAACTACATTTGATTGTCTTCCTCCGTAATTTAAATAAATATACAGTATTCTATGCAGAATGAAGAATCCAATGGACATAAAACATTATATTGGAAGTTTGAATTTTTGGACAGTAGATTTTCATGCATTAAAGCAAACCTGGTAAAACCACTCTTCACTACTCACTGCAATTACCTTTTATATATTTAACATGTGACATAGGTTCTTGTTGGCTTATATACTAAGTAAATATAAAATACAGAATTTGTACATCTGTGATAATTTAAAAGCAGATGCTTTAATTGAGAAGTTTTTTTTTAATTCAGCTTTTTTATGTGTTAAAAGTAGTAACAATAAAATTTGACATTTTAAACTCTTGGGAAAATATTTACATATATATTGATGGAGTGCTAAAGATCAACTTTTAAATTTAAGTAAAATATTTTAAAGTCACAATGCTCATTTTCTTATGTATTTAAAAGTTCTTATTCCCTTTTATAAGAGCTATATCTCTATCACAGGACACAACAAATTAATTGATTGCCAATTTCCCTATGAATCGGACACAATGATAAATGATTGATATGACCTTCACTTAGTTTAAGTTTACCACATATTTTTTTAATTATTCTTTTTTTAATTAAATCTTTATTGTTCAGATTATTACATTTGTTCCTCTTCTTCCCCCCCCATAACTCCTCTCCACCCAGTTCCTACCCCACCCTCCGCCCTCACTCCCTACCCACTGTCCTCATCCATAGGTGCACGATTTTTGTTCAGTCTCTTCCCACATCTCCCACACCCCTTTCCCCCCCTCAAGAATAGTCAGTCCACTCCCTTTCTATGCCACTGATTCTATTATAATCACCAGTTCATTCTGTTCATCAGATTATTTATTGACTTGATTTTTAGATTCACTTGTTGATAGATGTGTATTTGTTGTTCATAATTTGTATCTTTACCTTTTTCTTCTTCTTCTTCCTCTTCTTAAAGGATACCTTTCAGCATTTCATATAATACTGGTTGGGTGGTGATGAACTCCTTTAGCTTTTTCTTATCTGTGAAGCTCTTTATCTGACCTTCAATTCTGAATGATAGCTTTGCTGGATAAAGTAATCTTGGTTGTAGGTTCTTGGCATTCATCACTTTGAATATTTCTTGCCACTCCCTTCTGGCCTGCAAAGTTTCTGTTGAGAAATCAGCTAACAGTCATATGGGTGCTCCCTTGTCTTGATGATATAATTTTACCCAACTAATTGCTCTAATATTTATTTTATTTAAAATAAAATAAGTTAATAAACATATTAAAATAAGCATTATTATTTTGGAGCATCTTCTACATATTTATCTTTTTGTAAATGTTGGTACTGATTTTAGAGAGAGACAGTTGAGAGGGATAGAAAGATAGAAACATGGATGAGAGAGAAACATCATTGATTGACTGCTTCCTGCACATCTCCTACTGGGAATGGAGCCCGCAACCTAAGCATGGGCCCTGACCAGGATCGAACAGGCAATCTCCTGGTTCATGGGTTGATGCTCAACCACTGAGGCATAACAGCTGGGCTATATTTATATTTTATGTTCTTTGTAGTTTATGTTCATTATAGATAGATTTTGAACTGTCTTCTCATATGAGTTTAATATTTAGTTTATTTCCAAGTCTAGAATTATATTAAACACTTATTTTTAAGAAAAAAAATAATCTGTTCATTTAACTCTTTACATACTCATGTTTTAAATACATATGTATATATGTATGTGTATATATACATATATATATAAAACTTAGCTTTAATTTCAAATACATCAATTCATATATCACTTAAGATCAGATATCTATTGCATGTTTGTTTTATAAAATATTGGATAAATTAGTGCGTTTCACTTTCATTAGTAGACCTTGAGACCAAATTCATCAGAGAAATAAGAAATGTCCACACATATATCAGATGGTAATGAGGCTTATATAAATGCTAATATATTTAAAACACATTTCATGTAGCTTTCTTTTAAAAAGAAATTAATATAAATCTCATATTAATCTTCTTGATTTTATTTTTTGTTTGAATTTTTGATTTAGTTCCTCTTTAAAATTCCCACTGTTTTTATTATAACTATGGTCATGATTCATTCAAATTAACGTTTCTCTTCTATTGCTTTATCCTGATGTTTTAAATTCTCAATCCAAAAAAAGGATATGCATTGATTTCATATAGTGATCAAGTTTTGAGTGGAATCTAAATATGGGTATAGTTACTTTAAAAGCAACTTGAAGTTCTTTATCTTAATATCTTATCCTTACTCTTTAATACAAAGAAAGATAAAATGGCATTAAACACTTTCATTATCTAAAAAGAAAAATTAAATTGAGCATTGATATCTTCTAATGCTAACATTTCTTCTTTAAAATAATTACCTTAATTTGCTCATGCTGCCCTGGCCAGTGTGGTTCAGTTGATTGAGCATTGTCCCATGCACCAGGAGGTTACTGGTTTGATTCCTGATTAGGGCACATGCCAGAGTTGCGGGGTCGATTCCCAGTGAGGTACATGAAGGAGGCAGCTGATCAATGTTTCTCTCTCATTATTGATGTTTCTCTCTCTCTCTCCCTCTCCCTTCCTTTCTCTCTCTCAAATCAATAAAAATAAAATAAATATATATTTTAAAATTGCTCATGCTGACTTTCTCAAATTTGTCTTCCAGGATAATAAATCATTGTCTTTGATTTTCTGTTCATGATCATGGTGAGCTTGATGAAGACCTGGGGCAAATTATGAAGGTTTTCATATTGTATCATCAATAACCACATATGAATTTATGTTAGTTAGACAAATACTTTCTCTTTCACAAAATAAAAAATAAAAATCTTCTGTAGATTGTTCTGTGATAATAAAAGGAAATAATAAGGAAATAGCCACTTGAAATTATGAGTTTTGGATGCAGAATTTGACAAAGCATTATGTATTTGCAGAAGTACACACAGACGACTCAGGCTCTACGTTTTAAGAATTGCTGAGCGAGGAAGCCAGAAAATCAAGCAGATGTCACAATCTTGTAGTAGATGCTAAGAAATTTGAACTTTGTCCTGTGAGTAATGGGGCCGATTAAAGGCTTTTAAGCAAGGGAATACTTTGGTCAGATTTGTATTTATGAAAGATCATTCTGGCAGCAGTGAGGAGAATGGATTGGTTGTGGCATCACTGGAGGCAGGAAAATTTGTTAAGAAACCTTTGCAAAGAGACCACTGACACAACATTGGGGATACAGGGCCACCATTCTAGCTCAGCCACTAATTTTCGGTAAGTCACTGGGCCTCTCTGGAGCTTTCAGATGCCTAAGCTAAACAAGACAACTGGATTACTTGGTTACTCAGGACCTTCCTGCTCTGATGGTGTAATGTTCTAAAAGCTTCCACAGTGTGTGCCATCCATTATGAGATAAAGGCCCTGCTTACTTAGTGGGCATTCCTGTCTTTTAAAGATGACTGCTATTATTATAAGCATAAATATCACAAGCAGAACACAGCTTTTAGTTTAGAAACTGAAATGTTATAATAAATGAGTGATATACAAAAGTATCAAAGTACTAATTTGTTAGTAATTCCATTTTGAGGCCCTAGTTTGTCTTTATATTATTAAAATATGAGGAACAAAGTATTTCTTCATTTTTAAAACAAGGCCGTGATTTTTACTTATCATTTAGCCCTTGTAATTCTTAAAACATTATGTATTCATAGAGCATACTGACAGGATAGTTGTAATGCTCCTATTTATAAAAATATCAGGAAGTGCCTGGCCAGTGTGGCTAAGTGGTTGAGCTTGGACCTATGAAACAGGAGGTCACAGTTTGATTCCTGGTCAGGGCATATACCCAGGTTGTGGGCTTGATCACAGCCGATCAATAATTCTCTCTCATCATTGAT
Organism: Myotis daubentonii; assembly: GCF_963259705.1. Lineage (NCBI taxonomy): Eukaryota > Metazoa > Chordata > Mammalia > Chiroptera > Vespertilionidae > Myotis > Myotis daubentonii. Next base: position 92,479,731 of record NC_081842.1, read on the forward strand.
GTTTCTATCTTTCTCTCTACAATTAATAAAAATATATTTAAAAATTACTAGGAAACATGTTTTAATTATAGATGATAATAATAAGTTTTCAAACACATCTCTGAGCTGTTATTATTATTTTTTTTTAGTAATTCATATTTTGAATTATATAGACATATTTATTTTAACTTATTTCTCATAAGTATGAAGTTTCCATGTTGGAAGAGATTGGTTTATATGTTTTCAACTCAGGGTAATAGGACCTTGGACACTGGAGTCTGGCTTTAAAATAGTTGTCATTATCCTCATTAATAAGTCATAGAAATCAATATTCTTCACTCCTTGCTCATAGGTAGAAGCTTGCTTATTGCTTGTCTAATCTAATAAAAGACAAACATACAAATTGACTGTACCTTCGCTATGCCTAAGCCATGCCCACCAGCCAATCAGAATGACTATATGAAAATTAACCCAACCAAGATGGCAGCAGGCAACCACGGAGCTGAAGCGAGCAGGAGGCTTGGTTGCTCCAGTGATGGAGGAAGCCAAACTTCCTGGCCAGCTTTGAGCTCCACTGAAGGCAACAAAGTTTCAATTATAGAAGGTAAATAAATCCCAGAATTAAAAAAAAAGAAAAGAAAAAAAAAGGGAGTCTGGGAGCTTCCATCGCCGGGGGGCTTGACCAGCCTGAAAATGGCCCTCAGCCCCTCACCCAGACTGGCCAGGCACCCCAGTGGAGACCCCCACCATAAAGAGGGTGTGACCAGCCTGCAAATAGCCATCAACCCCTCACCCAGGCTGACCAGGCACCCCAGCAGGACCCCCACCCTGATCCGGGACACCCTTCAGGGCAAACCAGCCAGCCCCCACCCATGCACCAGGCCTCTATCCTATATAATAAAAAGGTAATATGCAAACTGACCATAACAGCAGAAAGACTGGGAATGACTGGTCACTATGACACACACTGACCACCAGGGGGCAGACGCTCAATGCAGGAGCTACCCCCTGGTGCTCAGTGCATTCCCACAGGGGGAGCTCTGCTCAGCCACAAGCCAGGCTGACAGCTGCCAGTACAGCGGTGGTGGGAGGAGCCTCTCCCGCCTCCTCAGCACCGCTAAGGATGTCCGACTTCAGTTTAGGCCTGGTCCCAGCAGGCAAGTGGAGATCCCCCGAGGGCTCCCGGGCTGCCAGAGGGATGTCTGAATGCCAGCTTAGGCCCAATTCCCCAGGGAGCAGGCCTAAACCAGCAGGTGGTCATCCCCCAAGGGGTCCCAGAGTGCGAGATGGCACAGGACAGGCTGAGGGACACCCCCCCCCCCCCGAGTGCACAAATTTTTGTGCACTAGGCCTCAAGTTCAATATAAATGACTGTAGATACAATATTTCTGTTGAAAAATATCCACAGTTGCCTTAAATCACTTTCCATGAAAGTTGCCTGAATTTTCATGCTATTTATAAACTACTTGTTTTATTTTTAACTGCAAGATTAAAAATAGCAGAATTTGATTTTCTTTCTATACTTTGATAGTCTTTGATATTTTTGACCTGGAAAATTCTGAAAGCAATTGCTTAAAAATTTGATTCTTTTTTATTTTTGAGACATGTACATAATCTTTTTTATAATATAGCATATTTTTTCAAGGGCATATGTATTTTTTAAGGAATCATATCTCCCTCAGGCATCTTCTCTGGGTATTGGGGCATGTCAGGCTCTTTAAATTTATTTGTTCTAGTTTTTATTTACTTCCTGTCTCAGTTTTCTATGGGAACTGCTGGTAAGGTTGGTTTTGAAAATTTTGGGTTTCATGAATTCTTTTAGATCTTCTTTTTTTTCCTTGTAATATATGGTCAGGATTAATATCATAATAAATTAAATGCCACAAATTAAAGTATTATAAAATAAGTCATGTTTTATATTTTTTACATATCTAGTACAATAGCATATTAAAATTATATTGACTATAACAATAGCTGTGTCAGACTTTGAGACTAGTTAGAGAAAAATATTGTGAATTGAACACAGCCTTAGAAACCACAATTTAGCCACCACTCTGGTATTAATCATCTGGAGAATCTTGAGGGAATCTATTTCCATCCCTGATATTTGGTGTGCTTGGCTTCGAAATGCGTAAATTGGATTAAAATTTTATTTTCCAATCCATTTTTAAATATTTAACTCTTATTACTTATATTCTTTCAGAAAATTACATTGGTAATTGCATCAGTAAATATATTTTAATTCAAATAAAGCATCTTTAAATTTCTTACATAAAATAATTACTTTCCTATGATGTGGCTCTGAAAAGATCCTCAACTATAGAGATAGCCAAGTAACTATCTCATATGCTGTTTCAAGTACTGCCTTCTCCAATACCCCTGACATCATTTTAGTTCAAGGCTTTACATTTCTCCCCAAATCTTTTTCAACTTCCTCTTAGCTCTTCTCCTTTATCCAGACATGCTTCCTTCCAATCCCATATACTGGCAATCATCTTTCTAAAAATAACTGTTTTGCCAATAAAAATAATGAAATAAATTATTTTCACCCTAAAGATTAAAGTCCCAGCTCATTAGCATGTGACATAAGGTCCTGTTTACTCCTGTTGTCAGATTTTCACCTTTGCCCTCATGCCTAAATTCTTATATAGTTCTATAGTTATGTTACTACCCATCCTCTTAAACTTATCTTAAAGTTTAAGACTTCTGAAAAGAACACACACAATTATGAATCTTCTCTTCATTCCCCCCAAATGTCTATTTATGTCTTTTACATGCTTTTAAGGTACACATATATACCTTAATCAATATCTTCCCTAAAGTAGGGCAGAAGAGGCCTCTGATCTTCACCGGCACATTAGAAGATCCACAGTTCATAAACACATAGAAAAAATTAATTTAATAAGGTACACTTGGGCACATCTGTCACTCTGGATCCAATGCTCAAGGTTGACATAGGGTGACCATAACCTTAAATGTCTGCTCTTGTGAGTAATGCCTTTCTGGACCTGAGGTAATGCTTCACCGCATCACTTGCACATGTCCTTGAAATTATAGATGCCTGAACACTGAGAACATTTATGGATTGTGCTGCAGCCTATACTACAGAATGCACTGTGACAGAGCGTGGAGACAATTTGAGCAGCAGAAGCATTTAGTTAGGAGAAAAGACAAATTAATTAACTTGTCAAATACTTTCTCTAGGCATGAATGCAATAGATTCCTGCGTAACCAAGTATAATTTCCCAGTAGCGCTGAGTGACCTTTTATTCTTTCTTCACTTTTGTTTCAATTTGTGGTTCCAGAGATACTCAAGAATTACATGGTATTCAGAACAGTTTCACATGGTGACTGAAGAACATATTGAAATATTAAACAATCTCTCTTATGCATGTGCACATATATATGTAGGTCTAGATGAAATGTGTGTATAGCATGATATTAATTCTTGACATCAATAATAAGATAAAAATTGCCATTTGAATTTTGAATAGTTTTATTTTTCATAAAAATTTAATAATCAATTACTTTTTCAAAAAATTAAATTACTAACTTGATTATGTCATTTTTAATTTAAAGTGTTGATTTTGCTTTAGTAAATAAATATTTCTATTTGAAAATACATAGTTTTGAGAAAATAAAATGTTTGAAATTTTCACTTTAAGCTTTAAGCTTTTGAAGAACATATACAAACTGTACATTTTGGTACAATACTTTTTATTCTGAGAACCTTACTATCCTATATAATAAAAGTCTAATATGTAAATTTGACCAATCAGCAGAACGACCAGTGGAATGACCAGTCGCTATGATGTGCACTGATCACCAGGGGGCAGATGCTCAATGCAGGAGCTGTCCCTAGCCCACAGGCCCCAGGCCAGCCAAGGTGGGTGCCAACAGGGCAGTAGCGGCAGGGAGCGGTGCTGGTTGGCGAGCAGGCAGTGGCAGGCGGTAGGGCCGGCAAGCGGGCAGCGCCAGCCAGCCAAGGCGGGTGCCAGCAGGGGCCTCCCTGATCACCCCGCCAGTCACCCCACAGATCAGCTCTGATTGCCGGCCAGGCCTAAGGACCCTACCCATGCATGCATTTCATGCAACAGGCCTCTAGTCAATAATAAGGTTTTTGAAAATCATTATTGTACCAAGAAAAAGAGGTTTTGCTACCATGATGACAAAAATAAATTTTATGAAATACTTATGTAGTAATTTATTAATTATCCTTAAATTATCATTCATTTAAATATTGCTACACCATCAATTATGCAATCAAACCTGAAATATAAATAGTAAATTAAATATTCTCTGTTATTTTGCTGTTACTGTAATATAAATGCCAGACTTTTTTATGTAATTTCTCTATCTCATTTGTTTGTGTTAAAGTGTAATCATGACAGTCGGAGGAGAGAGCATATTTTCACAATTTGTTTTATGTATTTCTTAAACATAATTTGTCTCCTTATTCTTGACCCCATTAATGTTAGGAAAAAATACCTTCCTATTATGTTAAGATGATGTGTTCCCTTCTTTTCTATGGCTATTTCATAGTCCCTGTCCTTGGTCAGGATAAGAATGCAACATTCTAATAAAATAAATTATTCTAGGCACTGACCAGCCCCAGTCCAAATCATGCTTACATGGAAACCTTTAATCTCATATAAGTGGTTATTATCCACAACCCTACAGTCCAAGCTCAGGTTTAATAACAATTTCTACAGAAATACCTCAAGATTTCCTTTGCCTTGCTGAATCTCAGCTTCCAGTTTAAATGTTGCTGTGTTCTAAGGCACTTTCTTCTTCTTTTTTTTAAATATGTTTTTATTGACTTCATAGAGAGGAAGAGAGAGTGATAGAAACATCAATGATGAGAGAATCATCAATCAGCTGCCCTCCCCATGCTTCCCACTGAGGGTCAAGCCCACAATCCAGTCATGTGCCCCAACCGGTAATTGAACCATGACCTCCCAGTTCATAGGTTGATGGTCAACCACCTAGCCACACTGGCTGGGTTCCTCTTTCTTCTTTAACTCTGGACCTGAGACACTCTATTGACCAAAGTTTACCCCTTGGCATCTTTGATGGTACAGGGTTATTTAAATAGTTTCTCTGTAGACAATGACCTATTTAAGGGAAGTGGTTGCTTCTAATTTATCTTTTTATCCCTAATACTTAGCTTAGTGCTTGGCATACAGTGAGCACTCAATACAGCATTGTTCAATGAATAAATGAATGGACAGGTGAATTAAATTGAGGTGATGCTAAGTCTATTCTTTCAGGCTATGTTTCTTACAGGTTTTACTTTTCAGTTTTTAAGTATGAAATATATATAAATGTTTGTTGAGAGATTAATAGGCAGACTGTTTCAGACACTTAAAATGCTCTTCTATGATAAATGGATGAAAGGATTAGGCATTGTAAAAAAGGTGGAGTTTTGACAGGGAGTGAAAAGTTTTAAAAGGGACATTATTTTTTGAAAATACTTGAAGAATTTCCATACAAAGTATTTCTTTACTATGTGTGTATTCCTATGCAAACATTTTCTTGGGTAATAATAACTAACAATTATATATTTGTTCTCAGCCCCAGGCATTGGTCTAAGCCAGAGGTTCTCAACCTGTGGGTCGCGACCCCTTCGGGGGGTCGAACGACCCTTTCACAGGGGTCAACTAAGACCATCGGAAAACACATATATAATTACATATTGTTTTTGTGATTAATCATTATGCTTTAATTATGTTCAATTTGTAACAATGAAAATACATCCTGCATATCAGATATTTACATTATGATTCATAACAGTAGCAAAATTACAGTTATGAAATAGCAACGAAAATAATTTTATGGTTGGGGGTCACCACAACATGAGGAGCTGTATTAAAGGGTCGAGGCATTATGAAGGTTGAGAGCCACTGGTCTAAGCAGTTTAAAAATTCAAATTCATCATTATAACAACATTTAAGGTAGTTACTTTCATTATTTGCATTTTACAGAGGAGGTTATTGAGCAACAAAGCAGCTTTTGACCACTATGCACTCTGGCTATTTTCTGTGTTTTTCTTTCTCTCTCTATTTTTTCCTAATAGGTATAAATATTATACTACTGGTCATAGAGTGAAGAGAAAGGTGTTAGACAATAAATAAGAATAAAAAAAAAAAGGTTTTAGGAAGGTGGGGAAGAAAATATTTGTCTCTGTTCAGAACTTGCTTTTTAATATCTCGCTTTGGAGGAGCTGAGAGTCCCCAGTATGGGTTGTTTGGTTGAAAGGACCTTGTATGACACCATTACATGTAGGCTCATCAAGAAATCATTAATATAAGGTGAGCAGCATCAGAATGCTATTTTAGTTAAAAATAAGATTATCTAATTGCATGTATACTGGTTGTGTTATCCCTGAGATTTTAAATTTTTCTTTGAATATTTTACCTTTTTCTCATCTGTAATAAATGATGTTAATGAACAGACTGTGCATCCAAAATGGTCCATAGTACTAAGTGTGACATAGATAATTAAGGATATATTTCTACAAGAAAGGTAAGTCTCTGGACAAGAGGAGTGGCTTGATACTACTTAGAAGTGCTCTATAGTTTAAATCATAAACAAAGGAAGGTGTCTACCTTTCTTATACATTGTTATATAAAAGAGATGTAATATTAAAAGAATTTTATTTTTAACCTATATAGTTTACAGATAAAATATTCACAAATTAATTTTACTTCTTAATTATGAGCAATGCCTACTTAATAGCATAAGGCCTCTAAACCTTTTGGAATTTATTTTAAGAGAAATGAAAAAATATTAAAAAATATTAAACACGTGATGACAGGTAAGATTTACACAGCAAATGGCTTCTTTTTTCTATAATGGCAACATTGCATGTGGAAAGTACAACTAGGAAACTTTTACTAGAGGCACATAATGAGTGATGTTGTGTTAGACTAGAATAGTTTAATAGGCATGCAGAAGAGTGGATTAACTTAGCTACATTTAGGAAGAAGCATTAGAATTTTATGATTAATTTGGTATTGCTTGTGAGAAAGAATGAAGAGTAAGAACAATACCTATATTTCTTATTTGGGCAATTATGATTGAAAATGACAAATATGTTGTTTATAATTTCTGTGGAACAGTTGTCATATGAAAATACTAGAGGCCCGGTGCATGAATTAGTGCATGGGTGGGTTCCTAGGCCTGGCCGGTGATCAGGGCCAATCAGGGCCATTTTGCCCAGTCCTGGTTGGGCCCAGGCCAATCAGGGCTGGGCCCAATCAGGACCTGCAGGCTGGGGGAAGGGACAAGGCGAGGGACTGCAGGAGGTTGGCCAGCTGGGGTGAGGGACCACAGCAGGTTGGCCCGCTGCCTGGCTGGAGGGACCAGGGGAGGTTGTTCAGCCATGGGAGGTTGGATGTGGGAGCAGACTAACCACCAGGGGGCAGATCTTGCATTGAGAATCTACCGCCTGGTGGTCAGTGCATGTCATAGCAACTGGTCGACTGGTCTTTCCGGTTGTTCTGGTTGTTCAGTCCTAATGGTCGCTTAGGCTTTTATATGTATAAATAGATACCTAGAGTTGGATAGTCAAGCGTATGGATGGTCCTTCACCTAGTAAATGAGAATCTAGTAATGAATTTCTTAAGCCAGCTGGTTGTCTCTGAGATTACATTGGGATCTATTTATAATGTTGCATCTACTCAGTAGTTGTGTCAGTTTTAGTGAGAAAGGTACATGCTATAGAATATTATCTAGCCTTGATGGTCAGGGAAGATTTCCAGAGAAAGAAACATTAGACTAAAACATGTCATTAAATTTAATGTGTGTGTGTGTTTGTGTGTGTGTGTGTGTGTGTGTGTGTGTGTGTGTGTGTGGTGGGGGGAAGGGATAAAATATCTGGGATAAGAAATGGCATATGAAAATGAGAAGAAACAAAAATAGCTATTGGAAATAGAAAGAAATACATTGTGACTATAGTTCAAAAATGAAAAAAAATCAATAGCATGATAAATGACAGGTAAGTTAGGCAGAAGTCACATGACATAAGACTTTATGGACCATATTAGTAGCCAGTGAGCTATTTCATCTGGATAAATGGCTTTATTTTACATTTTAAGATTTAGCTACTATGTGAATATATATTGATACCATGAAGGTTTGGGGAGGCAATGTGGATATCCAAAACTCCTTTCATCTCTGTAGAAGATTGATATCATTTAGATTAAGATACTTGCATAGACCTAAATGGAGGTGGATAGAATGAAAGACATTTAATATGCAAGATTTATAGATATTTAAAGTGTATTAGACATGGAGATAGTTAAGATGACCTTTTAGAATTCTAACTTAAACTTGCATATTGTCTCTTAGGGGAAAAGAAAAATTGAGAAGTTGCAATGTTTTAGACTGGGAGGAAAAAAAATAAAAAGGTAGACATGGGGAGAGAGAACCAAGATGGCAGTGTAGGTAAATGCCTGTATTCACGGCCTCCTGCAATCACATCAAAATTACACCTAAAATATAGAACAACCATCACCTAGAACTGCCTGAAAGCTGGATGAATGTTAGTCCTACAAATAGAGAAGTAAGGGGGAAAAGCACATTGAGACTAGCAGGATGGGCAGAGGCACAGAACGAGCTGGTCCCACACCCAAGTGTGGCATGTTTTTAATTGGGAGGGATATCTTGGCTATAGAGGCCTCCCATGAGAAGCAAGTTGTCCCCGCCCCACACCAGAACCCTAGCCCACGTTCAAGAGCTTGGAAGAGAATTCCCCGTAATTTCAGGTTATAAAAACTATCAGGGATTTTGGCTGAGTGACACAGAGGCTGCTGGAGACTCAGGCAGTCCCTTTGAAAGGGTCAGTACATGAACTTACCCAGTGGTTCTCAACCTTCTGGCCCTTTAAATACAGTTCCTCATGTTGTGACCCAACCATAAAATTATTTTCACTGCTACTTTATAATTGTAATGTTGCTACTGTTATGAATCATAATGTAAATATCTGATATGCAGGATGGTCTTAGGTGACCCCTGTGAAAGGGTTGTTCGACCGCCAAAGGGGTTGCGACCCATAGGTTGAGAACCGCTGATACACGGTCGCACTCTCTCTGAGCTCCAGTGCTGGGCGGTGGTATTGGGGGAAACAGAGATATATAGGGAGAAACTGGACTGTCTGGAATTGGGGCAGGAACTCAGGGGCAGCTTTCTCCCAAATGGATCATTATCCCTGTGCTGGCACCTCCCCCAACACAGAGCTGATTGGTAGCCATATGTGAGTTTCCACCAGCATGACTCACAATGTTCTCTCCAGCATGGTGATTCCTTAAGACCCTGCCCCATCCATTTCGTAGCCCCACCCAAGCTGTTTGCAGTGGCTTTTCCATATTAATGGCCTGTCCTTGCTCAGGCTTCAGGCTTTTCTAAAATATCTTAAACAAGCTGCAGTTGATTCAGGGAGCCCTATACCTATCAATAAGAGGCTCAAGATCCAACACTAGCATCAGTCTGCCTTGCTTAGCAGTTTGGCCTTGCCTTGTAAATTCCAAGCCCAACACAAGTATCCTCCATCTTCAGATCATTCTGTAACTCCTGCCTGGTATCCCCAAGCAGTGGCTGACTGCACCTCCCACGAGGCCCCAGAGCAGTGCACCTAGTAGACAGCTTCAGACAATACCAGATTATAACTCTACACATCCACAAGTGATATACTCAAGGGGAAGATTCAGTGAGCACCAAAGCCCCACTGAAGCAAGTCCTGCTCCATAGGGGTATCTCCTGCAAGTATCTCTTCCATTGTAGTTGCAGATGGCCTCAGACAATTGCCGTGGATGTCAATTCTTCCAAGTGAGGCAATCAAGGCTCAACTACAACAAGACTATGCACACAGCCCACACAGGGATGCGCCTAGAGTTTCCAGCTCAGGTGACTGGGGAGTCTGAGCAACTGTGCCCTATAGGACACCTACTGCACAAGGCCACTCTACCAATTCCAGGAGATGTAGCAGCTCTACCTAATACATAGAAACAAACACAGGGAATCAGCCAAAATGTGGAGACAAAGAAACAGGTCACAAATGAAAGAACAGAAGAAATATCCAGAAAAAGAACTAAATGAAATGGAAGCTAGCAAACTACTAAATACAGAGTTCAAAGCACTGGTTATAAGGCTGCTCAAGGATCTTAATGAGAGCTTCAAGGGACTCAGTGAGACTTTTAAGGATCTTAGTAAAAATTTTAAAGACATGAAAAAGGATCAGTCAGACCCTTGCTGATTTGGCTCAGTAGATAGAGCTTTGGTCTTGGGGACTGAGGGATCCCTGGTTCGATTCTGGTAAAGGGCACATACCTGGACTGTGGGCTCGATCCCTGGTGGGGGCATGCAGGAGACAGCCAATCAATGATTCTCTCTCATCATTGATGTTTCTATCTCTCTCCCTCTCCCTTCCTCCCCAAAGTCAATAAAAATATATTTGAAAAAAAGAAAAGGACCAGTCAGACATTAAGCATACACTATCTAAAATAAGGAATAATTTACAGGGATTCAGCAGTAGAGTAGAGGATTCCTAGAAGCAATCAACAGTTTGGAATATGAGGAAGCAAAAAACACCCAATCAGAAGATCAAAAATAAAGAAAAAATAATCCAAAAATATGAAGATAGTATAAGAAGCCTCTGGAACAACTTTAAGCATGCCAATATTTGCATATGGGAGTACCAGAAGGAGCAGAGAGAGGACAAAATATTGAAAACCTATTTGAAAAAATAGTGACAGAAAACTTCCCCTACCTGGTGAAAGGAACAGACTTATAGGGAGCCCCAAACAAGAGAAGACCAAAGAGATCCACACCAGACACATCATAATTAAAATTCCAAGGGTTAAAGACAGAGAGAGACTCTTAAAAGCAGCAAGAGAAAAACAGTTAGTAACTTACTAAGTAGTGCCCATACAAATGTCAGCTGATTTCTCAACAGAAACTTCCCAGGCCAGAAGGGAGTGGCAGGAAATATTCAAAGTGATGAATAGTGAGGACCTATAACCAAGATTACTCTACACAGCAAAGCAATCATTTAGGATCAAAGATAAGATAAAGAGCTCACAGACAAGAAAAAGCAAAAGGAGTTCATCACCACCAAACCAGTATTACATGAAATGTTGAAGGGTATGCTTTAAAAAAAAAAAAGAAAAGAAGAAGAAGAAGAAGAAGAAGAAGAAGAAGAAGAAGAAGAAGAAGAAGAAGAAGAAGAAGAAGAAGACAAATGAACAATAAAATGGCAATAAATATATATCTATCAACAATTGAATCTAAAAATCCAAATAAATGAACAAGGAATCTAATGAACAAAATAAAATGATGACTAAAATAGAACCAGTGGCATGGAAACATGGTACAGACTGAGGAATCTCAGAGGGAAGGTGAGGAGGAGGGAAGACATTAACCAAAGATCTTATATGCACACTAGAGGCCCAGTGCCCAACATTTGTGCATGGGGCTGGGGAGGGGGAGTGTTCCTCACTCCAGCCTGTGCTCTCTTTCAGTCCGGCACCCTTCAGGGGATGTCTGCCTACCGGCTTAGGCCCATTTCCTGCTTCTGGGTGAGCAGTGCTCCCCCTGTGGGAGCGCACTGACCACCAGGGGGAAGCTCCTGCATTGAGCGTCTGATGCCTGGATGTCAGTGAACATCATAGTAACCGGTTGTTCCACCGTTTGGTCGATATGCATATTACCCTTTTATTACATAGGATTAGAGGCCTGGTGCATGAAATTTGTACACTGGGGGGAGGTTGTCCCTCAGCCCAGCCTGCACCCTCTCCAATATGGGACCCCTAGAGGGATGTCTGACTGCCTGTTTAGGCCCAAAACCACAGGGATTGGGTCTAAATAGGCAGTTGGATGTCCCTCTCACAATCCGGGAATGCTGACTCACCTGCTTGCCTGCCTGCCTAATTGCCCCTAACCACTCCCCTGCCAGCCTGATTGATGCCTAACTTCTCCCCTGCTGACCCGGTCACCCCTAACTGCCCTCCACTGCAGGCCTGGTCGCCCCCAACTGCCCTCCCCTGCAGGCTATCTTGTGGCCACATGGGGGTGGCCATCTTGTGTATTGGAGAGATTGTCAATTTGCATATTACCTCTTTATTAGATAGGATATGCATTATCTATGGACACAACAATAGGGTGGTGAAGGCCTGGGGTGGGATGGAAACAGGGTGGAGGGGAAGTGAGGATTAAAAAGGCTACATTTGTAATACTTGCAATAATCAATATTTTTTTAAAAAAAGAATACACACAGGGCATACTAAATTAATGAAATTTCAGGTCAAAAATTTGATTATATAACTTTATGTAAACAATACATGGATATGTTGATTAGTTAAAAAAAGGGATTGATGAAGCAAAGGGCATTTTTAATCTGGAAATACCCTTGAAGTCATATATAATAGTTTGACTGGAGCTCTTTATCAATCATGGTATCACAGTCCAGAAGTTTCTGATTAGAGATGTAGAAGTTTGAGTTAGCAATCTCGGAGCTATGATATTTTCAGATGACTTTGTTCATGATTTATCATTGACCCTCAGTGGAAAATGGGCAAAGATAAGTAAAATGTAAAAGAATGTATAAGTGAGAGGAACTTTAGGACAGAATCCTGAGCAATTATAATTAAAAAATTGGTAGTTGACAAGGGACCAGAGTAAAACTAAAATAGGAGATGCCAGGTAATTTAGACAATACAAACAAAACTTATATATATATATTAATTTTGATATATATTAAAACTGAGAGAGAGAGAGAGAGAGAGAGAGAGAGAGAGAGAGAGAGATGAAGAAATGTTAGTTAGGTAGCTATATTGCCCTGAAAGACAAAAGTAAAGAGATTTTCACAAAGAAAAAAAAAAGACAAAATACAACTTGTATTTATGACATTGGTTTATAATTAATGAGATGGCTATGAGGCAAAAATGTAGAGAATGTGTATGAATAATAGAATCAGATTCTCTCATTTGTTAATAATATAAATACTATTATTTCACTAGGAAATAGGAATATAACAATAAATACTATACCTGACATTAAGAAGCTTTAAATCTAAGGTAGTATCACCAGGTCCTGTTTATTAGTGCAATTGAAAGTTATTTTCAAAAACAGATTCTGAAGATAATGTTTTCACTTTACATTTCTACTTAATATTAATATTTCTACTTAATATTAATATCTCTACTTATATTTTGCTCTAGGTATTAGTGTAAGATATTTAATACAGTACTCTTTCAATATGATCATGCTACTCACTGCAACATAATCCTAAACCTTAACTTCTTTTCTGCAAATATACTTATTTAAATATTGATCTCCATCTAAAATAAAGATTCATTATTGAATAAATATGACTTTGAAAGGCATGGAATAGTATTTTGGAATGTAGTAATATTTGTATAGTCTCTTTTAGTAAAAAAATTAATAAATGCTTCTTGTTTCCACAGCAAAATGTTATACAAGATATAAAATATAATCAGAATTGTAAGTAAAGTGTAAATGTTTTGTTTACTTAAAAAATAGAACATTTCTTTCAGTCTAGCTTTTTCATCAAAATATAGTTTTTGTTTTTTATTTTATTATGCATTCTCTATTTTATATTGCAAGTATTTGCTAGTATAAATTTTGTGTTTTCAGAGATGGGTAAGATCAATAAAAGGTAAAGGAAGAAATAAAGTCACCTAAAAAGAAGCCAAAGACAGTACTGAGTACTGTGGAGCATCCTAAGGGAATTGGGAAGTAAGACTACTCCAGGTCTAAAAATAATCTAATACTTTCATAGTATGACAGTGTGCCAAGGAAAAGAAAAAAACATCTAAAAATTCAGTTCATGTTACAAGCTTTTTTGTTTGCTAATCTTTTGAACATTCAACCCATTAAAGGAGACTGTCACTTTCATTTAAACAACACTTAATAACAGCTGTCTGATAAAAATTCCACATATCATACAGCCTGGAGTAAAAGTAACTGCTCATGTCCTCATCAAGAGTGAAACTGTCAAAGAAGTACATAATCTCACTGAATGAGACAATGCATTTACCAGCCCAGAGTCTTTGTTCGGTTTTCACAAGCTTCTTAATGCAAATATTTCACAATTTTATTTGAAACAATGGCAGGAAAAAAATTGAAAATAAGTTGAAATATTTTTCTTTGGCTTGTGAAAAGCTGTGGATGTCACCAATAATTCTATTTATTGCCTAATCAGCATGCTAAAGATTTTTCTTTCATCCTTTTTGTTGTTTTTTTTTTTTTTTGTTTGAAGTCATGTTTTCTTTGGGATTAGCTGAAAGAATTTGAGACAACATTCATTAAGGATAGGAAACAGTTAAAAATATATGACTTAAGGTGGATAACATTTTTAAGATATATTTTTTATTAAATAATGCAGTCTTGACTAATAATGATACAAACCATGCTGTCCTTCATTTCAAATTCTAAAAGCTATTCTGATATTCCTATAGCCATCATTAACTTCTTGGTAGCCTCTTTGAGCAAAAACAAATGAACACACCACAAAAAATATGAAAAAAATTAATATTTAATATAATTTTATTGTAGTTCTTTCTCTTTACTAATCATTCATTTCATTACCAACAAAAAAAATCCTTCTTTACTCTTTGTTGTCTTTGGATTTTAGATGAGTTGCCTTATCCTATCTAATAAAGAGGGAATATGCTAATTGACTCTCACATCATTGCAAAGATGGCAGTGGCCACTTCCAATATGAGAGAATATGCTAATTGACTGCACTGCCCTCAAAGATGGCAGCACCCACAGCCAATAAGAAGGGAACATGCTAATTGACTGCCATGCCCTCAAAGATGGCGGCGCCCACAGCCACAGGATGGCAGCGCCCAGTCCTCTCAGCCCTGCTGGGGTGCCTGCCTCCAGAGTCCCCCAGTCCTCTCAATCCCCCAGCCACTCGGAGCTGGCCTGAGGCTCAGGTAACCAGGGTTGGCCAAGGCTTGCGCTGCCAGCAGTGGCAGCAGCAGAGGTGTGATGTGGGCATCGCCTTCCCCTGATCATCAGGTCGCCTCCAGCCCTTGAGGGTTCCTGGACTGTGAGAGGGGGCAGGCCGGGCTGAGGGACTCCCCCCATCCAGTGCATGAATTTTCATGCACCGGGCCTCTAGTGGTTTTTGTTTTTCCTTGAACGTATTATTAGTTCTCTTCTCATATACATACTATCACAACATATTATTAAGGCAAAATATAAATTTTAACAAAGAAATATGATATTTTAGCCATTTATCACATAATTAATAGTTGTTTACATACAGTGTGGACCTACCTCTGCATTCTTTGTGATCATTTGAAATAGGAAAATCTTAGACCTGCTCATAATGGAAATAAACCATTATTGATGACAATCATAATAGAAGCATTGCAGTCATAAGAAAACTCACTAAGAGCATAAAGTCATTTTAAATTTAATCTCTTCAATCAGTACCTGTTTAAGATACTGTTATTGATTGGGATTACTGGCTGGGACCTCAGATCCTTTCATCAATGCAGAAAAGATTTCAAGGTCAATAAAAATTAAAATAAAGCAAAGTGGGATTTATTGAACATAATCCAAGTGAGGAGTCAGCCAGTTGACAGAGACAATGACTCCGAATATATGGTTTATTTATTTATTTTTAAAATATATTTTTATTTATTTTGAGAGGGAGGGAGAGGGAGAGAGAGATAGAAACATCGATGACGAGAGAGAATCATCAATTGGCTATCTCCTGCCAGCCCCCTACTGGGGATCAAGCCTGCAACGCCATGTGCCCTGACTGGGAATAAAACTGTGACATCCTGGTTCACAGGTCGATGCTCAACCACTGAGCCATGCCAGACAGGCAGTTATATGATTTAAATGAGAAATTTTCCGGGTGGAGACTTTCATGGATGATTGACAGAAAAGTGCTATATAGCTATATTTCTTCTGTGCATGCCCTTACTTATCCTATATAATAAAGAGCTAATATGCAAGTGGTCATCACTCCATCACACCGTCACGCTGTAATGGCTCAGATATTCAACACTGGGGAGAGAGGAATGGGGACCAGCCAGGCACAAATGAACTCCTGAGAGAGGAATGGGGAACAGCCAGACTGGCCTGGGAGAGGGACAAGCTGCAAACCCCATGGTCCCATGGTCTCAGGCACCAGCTGCTACACCTGTGGCCCAAGAAAGAGACAAGCCACCCGCCCCACAGTCCTGGGTGCCTGCAGCTGCAGCCCAGGCAAAGCCACCTGCCCACAGTTCCCTGCAGCTGTGGCCAGCCCAGGCAAAGCCAGCCTGGGTTCTGGGTACCTGTGGCCAGCCAGAGGGAGGGAATCCCGGGTCCCAGGTTCCTGCAACCAGCCTGGAGAAGGGAATCCTGGGTCCCGGGTGCAGAGGTGGTTAGGGGTAATAAGGCCAGCAGGGGAGCAGTTAGGGGTGACCAGGCAGGCAGGCAGAGATGGTTAGGGGCAATCAGGCAGGCAGAGGTGGTTAGGGGAGATCAGGCAGGCAGACAGGTGAGCAGTTAAGACTCAGCAGTCCCAAATTGCAAGAGACAGTTGGAAGGGGTCCTGGATTGGAGAGGGTGCAGGCCAGGCTGAGGGACTCCACCCCGTGCACGAATTTCATGCACCGGGCCTCTAGTAATGCATAAAGGAGGAGGTCAAAACTGAAATGCAAATTTTATTGTAATTAGTCCAGGGCCCTAATAAGGTCACATTAAGGTCATGCCATTTTCCTCTGATCTTGTGCCAAGAACTGGTTGGTTCTGAACCTGACCTTGGGTGGTTGCTGGTTGCTGGGCCGCCCATAGAGAGGCAGTCTGAAAGCAATTTTGGTCCCACCCCTGTTCAGGACCCCAGGAAAGGCCCCACCCCAGCCGCTCCTGTCTAACTTATCTAACAATATCAACCCATTACAGAAATGTCATTATTAAAAAAATCTGAGATGTAAAATTTCAAAAGGATAGAAAAGAATAATTCACTCTATAAAATGTTCTCCTTTTATCATATGCATTTGTAGTGTCATCAACAAAACATCTTTCTATTTGTAAATCATCCAAAAAGAATGTATATATCTACATATAATAGATGTGTGTGTGTGTGTATATATATATATATATATATATATATATATATATATAGCATATATACGTATACATATATGTATATATATGCTATGTGTGTATATATATATATATATTTCAAGAAAATATATGCTAATAAAGCAAGGTTCACCTTAAATAAAAGCATTTACAAAGTTAATGTTTATCTTCTTACTAGAGGCCCAGTGCCTTCTCAAAACCCAGGACCCCTCGGGGGATGTTAGAGAGCTGCTTTTGGCCTGATCCCTGCAGGCAAGGCCGAGGGACCACACCAATGCATAATCAGGGCTGGGGAGGGACTGCAGGAGGGCTCCAGGGCATGTCCAGCCCATCTCATCCAGTCCCAACGGGCCAGACCCCAGCAGCAAGCTAACCTACTGGTCGGAGCATCTTCCCCCTGGTGGTCAGTGTGCATATAGTGACTGATCAAATGGTTGAACAGTCAGACACTTAGAATATTAAGCTTTTATTATATAGGATACAACTATGAAGATAAAAAACCTTCAAAAAATTAATAGTCAAAATATATCAAACACATAATATCACACAACTTGCTAGTGTTTTGCATACACATTAGTTTATATAGTGGTTTTCAGAGTGTGGTTTCTAGATCAGCAGCATCTGACTGAGAACTTGTTAGAAATGAAAAATATCACTGGGAACTCAAGGTGATTATGACACAAGTTAAATATTGAGAACCACTAAGCTAATATAATTCTCACACCCCTTGTTTAATGCATGGACTTTTATTATCATCATTTTACAGAAAAGGATAAGTCTTGGCTAGATTATTTATCTTGCCCAGAATGACAAATCAAATAAATGTGTGTTAGCCTCCAAACCCAGACATTTTGTTTGACTCTACCTCTGTGCCTTACCATGCTACACTATTGAACTGTAAATAAGAAAGGTCTTAGTTCCTCTTAAGCAGGAATTAATAGAAGCATGAGAATTACTTCTAAGGACTACAGAGTCAGGTCTCCCAAGTATGAAATTTGGTTCTTTTTGTCTTGTTTTTCTCTGTTTTTGTCTCCCCACACCCAATATTGCTATAAGTTTTAAATTACAGTTTGTATCTAAAACAATTGTCTCTTAAGTATTAATTGTATTTTATCTATGAAAATTTGTCTCATAGCCAGGCCAGCAAGGCTCAGTGGTTGAGCATCAACCTATGAACCAGGAGGTCACGAATTGATTCCCAGTAGGGGGCACATGCCCAGGTTGCTGGCTGGATCTGCAGTAGGGAGAGTGCAGGAGGCAGCCAATCAATAATTCTCTCTCATCATTGATGTTTCTATTTATCTTTCCCTCTCCCCTCCTCTCTGAAATCAATACAGAAAAAAAAAGAAAAAGAAAATTAGTCTCATAAATTTTTCAGGGAATATTTAGAGAGTCATTAGTCTATACACAACTTTTTATTGATTCCCTTGACTTTCTGCTTATTGTTCTTAACCTATATAGCTAAAATTCACCATCTTCATAAAACCCACCTCAGTTTTAAAATTCAATTAAAATACAGCAAATCAGATCAAGGAAGGTGCACTCATACGATCTTTAGGTACTTTAAATAATATTAAAAATACCCATAAGCATGTAATGTGTCTGGCATTATATTTGGGAATTATACAGCTGGTTACATTATATAAAGAGCAATGGCAAGCCTATAGTACTTTAAAAATATTTTTTTTCTTATTCCTTCAAACTGCCTGAAATTCCACTGCATTTGTAGTGTTTCCTTAATGTTTATATCACAAACTACCATTCCAACCTATCAATGCTATAACTGTTAGAATCATTTTATCAAATATATTTTCACATTAACAAGTGAATGAGAATTTGAAACACCTGTGGATAACCTAGTTCCAGTTTCATTTTGATTTAGTGAAAAATAGTTAGGGCCATGGCCAGTGCACTTCAAACACGGAAGTAGTCTATGGATTCCACCATGCTTTGATTCTTAGTCAACTAAGTGCAACTTGAAGATCATGTGTGGTGAAAGTACAGATTGAATTGGAAGAGGAGCAAAGGAAACATATTTGGGAGAACTACTTGGTTACTTCAGAAAAAAATCTACAGAAGGTTTTTTGCTTTCATCTTTGTTTTTTATCTGAAATAATTATTGGAGGTATTAAGAAATAGCACACCACACTTATCTACCCAACTTAATGTAATTTGAAAAGTAGCCAAAACAGTCACATAAATTGATATTAAAATGCTATCTTTATTTTCTATAAAAGTATTTTTTCGAGAATATAGCTTTACTATTCAACAAAAGTTCAGTGACTTAACAAATATAGTTTACTTCCCATTCATGAAGATTACATAACCATGTCCTAGATTGGTTGTAACTAGGTTATAGAGCTGGTCTGAAATGGCTCAGCCAGTTTTAACAACTGGCTTCCAAGGAAAATCCCAACTCATTGGAAGTGGAAAAGCATGGAGCAACATACGAGGAAGGGTCTAGAGACCAGGTCAGACTTGAAGAGTGTACACATCCCTTATTCACACATCTTGTTAGATAGAACCCATGGTCAAGCCTTGGGATGAGGTAGAGATGAGCAAATGTAGTTCAGTTATGAGTTCTGGAAGAAGAGAGCAGATTAGAATAGTTAGCAGCCTCAATGTGTTCTCCATTAATCACCAAATACCTCAGGGCAGCCTTTGTCTCACAAAGAGCACATATCCTATGTCCCCTTAATGTAGACAATCCAAAGCCCACCTACTTGTTGCATTGAGCTCAAAGTCCAGGACCTCTTGGTGATAAGCAGTTCTGCCAACTAGGTCTTATGGGCTCCCTGTGACACAGTGACCTTATGAAAGAAAAGGCAAGTTCCAGCGCTGCTCTCTTCCTGCCAAATGCATAATATGTTAATGTGAGCCAAGGGAAAATTAAACACAATAAAAATGTCTTTCAAAAAGGAAAGACTAGAAAATCACAGTGTCTCTTTGATAGCAGTTATTGATGATACTCTTGTGGGTATGTGTAGTCAAGATACTTTGATCTGATAGTTATGAAAGTTCCTTGAATAGAACAAAGTTCTAATCTCTGGGAAAAACTTTCTTGGCCTTATTTTTTATGGCTCCAGATTTGTCCTCTGTAAAATTCTTTCTTGCCCAATATACTCAGTTGAATCCATCTGAAGTGAGAGTTTTAGTTGATACTCTAAGTGAGGGATTACAGCTTTAAAAGCTGGCTTCCTCCTGGTGCAAGTTTGCCAGACTGTGGCTTATTTTATAGATTGCTCAGTCACAAACTCTTTCAGTGCAGTTTGTGGTCAGTTTGCAATATAATTTCTTTGAAAACTTATAAGGCTTCTCATTCTTTTGCTTCCATTTATTCCCATGTGTCAGTAACCACACAATAACCAAATTATTTTTCTGCTCATGTCTATGACACTGGATTTATTTATTTCTTCCTGTGTCCATGCCTTTCTGTTCATTTATTCCATTATCTTGAGAGCACTTGAAACAACAGGTTTCAGTGGGACAGCAACACTCACATCCCTATCCTTGTTAAAGGACTGTCACCTTAGCAACTATAGTTTATGTTCCTTTATTTACTAAAGGGCTATGTTCTGTGTAAAAATGCTTAATGAATCTCATTGCTTAAAGTGAGTTTTATCTTTATCTCATCTCTTCACAGTTCAAAAGCAGTTTGGTTATTTTAAGCTGTGGGTAGTGTTGCAAGTTTTAGCAAATAACAATTCAGGATGCTCAGTTAAATTTGAATTTGAGATAAGCATTGAATATTTTTTATCATGTCTCACGCAATAGTTGGTACATTGTCATACTAAAACAATATTTGCTACTTTTCTGAAATTCAAAGTTAAAAGAGAGTTTGGTATCTTTGAGGCTCTTAATCTTTGGATCATTACTATTTTTATGAGAGACCAGGTGCATGAACTCATGCACTGGTGGGGGGGGGGTGTCCCTCAGCCCAGCCTGGGACTCTCCAATCTGGGACCCCTTGGGGGATGTCCAACTGCCGGTGAAGGCCCGATCCCTTAACTGGCAGTTGGACATCCCTCTCACAATCCAGGACTGCTGGCTCCCAACCACTCACCTGCCTGCCAGCCTGCTCACCCCCTAACCACTCCCCTGACAGCCTGATCGATGCGTAACTGCTCCCCTGCTGGCCCAATTGCCCCCAACTGCCCTCCCCTGCCAGCCGTCTTGTGGCTGTGGGCACCGCCATCTTTGAGGGCAGGGCAGTCAATTAGCGTATTCCCTCCTTATTGGCTGTGGGCACCGCCATCTTTGAGGGCAGGGCAGTCAATTAGCATATTCCCTCCTTATTGGCTGTGGGTGCCATCATCTTTGTGATGGAGTGAGGGTCAATTAACATATTCCCTTTTTATTAGATAGGATTTTTTCCAACATCTCCATATTAATCAATCTTACCTATGTTATTGTAATATTTACATTATTATACTATTTTCTGCAAGTGACAAGGAAATGCCAACACATACTAATACTTTTGCTCTTTTGCATAGTTTTGGCTAGATATGCAGGGTTGGCAATCTGCCTCCCAAATTAGAACAGGCAATAATTTTGCCTTAGGCTAGTAAGGGTCTTCAGCTTTTCACTCTGCTAGATCTGCTATGTCTACCCTGCAGTCTCCATTAGCTGGTTACTCAGCCAATTCTACATATACATATAGTTATTTGTTATAGAAGAATTCTACTATAATGTACTGGTTTTCTCTGATTAAGGTAGACTAGCCACTTTAGAAAGACACAAATAATTTAGTTATTTGAAAATAACATAACAATCCAGTGGAAAGGGGGCTTTCCTCCATTTCACAATGAAGGCCCGAATCAGAATTTCCCAGGTATAGAACTTTCAACTTATTTTCTTAGTCTTTGGATTTGCTATAGTTTAATTGAATCACTTTACCCTATGCACCCAAGAAGATGGCATTATAATAAGGCCCATATTGCTTTTTGAATGTTTATTAATAAAATATGTTCACCTGTAGGTGAAGCCTCAGTTGTTATTGTTTCCGGGATCGGCTTTGGTTAGTGCTTTTGTCATTATTTCTGAGACAATTTAAGACTCTATTGTGGAGACTTTTAGTTTTCTTTATTTTTTTAATTAAAATTTTTTAATGTTGACATAATTGCAGGTGTCTCCCTCTCCCCTACCCCTTCTGTCCCCCACCTCCACCCACCATTCCCTCCTCCTCCCTTGGCTTTTACAAAACTATTGTCCATGTCCATGGGGTATGCATATATGATTTTTAGCTAATCCCTTCACCTTCTTTATCCAATCACCCCCACTCCTTTCCCATTGGGGACTGGCCAGTCTGTTCCCTATATTCATGCTCTGGTTCCATTTTGTTCATCACTTTATTTTGTTCATTAGATTCCATTTAGTATTGAAATCATATGATATTTATCTTTCTCTGCCTGGCTTGTTTTGCTTAGCATAATATTTTTCAGGTCCATCCATGCTATTGCAAATGGTAAAAGTGTCTTCTTTTTTATAGCCACGTAGTATTCTATTGTGTAAATGTACCATAGTTTTTTATCCACCCATCTGCTGATGGACACTGGGCTGTTTCCAAATCTTAGCTACTATACAGTGTGCTGCTATGAACATAGGGGTGCATATATTCTTTCTGATTGGTGTTTCAGGATTCAAGAGTACATTGCCTTTATTTGAGACTAGACCAGGCATTTGAATTCAGACAAAATTCCTAAGAGAATTTTCTCTCTTGACCCCAATTGAAATTCAGAACAATAAAAAAATAAAACCTATGCTCCACATTGATCCTACACATTTAGGAGTTGAAAGCCATAGACTGAAGACTTGATTGAGGCTGTGAATTCTAGATGAGGCTTCACTGGGCCTAAAAGGTTCTCTTTCTCAGTTGAATGCCCTCCAGATGTGTTTGTACCCTACACTATGCATCTCCCATACGTTGATTTGGGATGGTACTTTCCAACACCTGAGCTCAAAACCATGAAGACTAGCCACAAGAGAAGTCTCAATCATTTTGATTACTCCACTCTTAATTATTTGTCAAAATGTAAAGTCAACTCACCAAATGCTGAGGTGCACTATCAATAAAGAACATTCTTGCCCCAGTGGAGTGGCTCAGTTGGTTGGCGTGTCATCCCTTACACTGAATGGTGGCCAGTTTGAAGATTTGATTCCAAGTCAGGCTTCATACCTAGGTCATGGGGTCAATCCCCAGTCAAGGAATACCTATAGGAGCCAACCTATCAATGTTTCTCTCTCAAATTGATGTCTCTCTCTCTCTCTGTCTTGCTCTCTCTCACTCGGGAGCTGGGTGAAAAAATTGAAGGGATTAAGAAGTACAAACTTGCAGTTACAAATTTGCCACAAGGATGAGAAGAAAAGTGTAAGGAATATAGTTAAAAGAAAATTGTAGCCAGAACTGGTTTGGCTCAGTGGATAGAGCGTCGGCCTGCGGACTGAAGGGTCCCGGGTTCGATTCCGGTCAAGGGCATGTACCTTGGTTGTGGGCACATCTCCCGTGGGGGGCGTGCAGGAGGCAGCTTATCGTTGTTTCTGTCTCTCCATCCCTCTCCCTTCCTCTCTGTAAAAAATCAATAAAATATATTTTTAAAAAATTGTAATAACTATATGATGTGAAGTGGGTACTAGAATTATCAAGGGGATCATCTTGAAAATTATATAAATGTCTAGCCACTGTGCTGTACACCTAAAACTAATCTAAAATAATATTAAATGTCAACTGTAACTGAAAAAATTAAAAAGTAAATAATTAGAAATATAAATCTTGCTTATTCAAAAGAGAAAAAGCTATTTTCATGTATTTGCTTGTGGAAGCTTTATTATTTTACTTTTGACATTTAGATATATAATTCCTCTGAAATTAAATTTTGAATGTGGGAGGAAAATTTGTGTTTAGAGATCACTTTTTCCCCCATGTGTATATATACAACTATATATAATTTTATATACTGTATACAACCATATATATATATATATGTGTGTGTATATATATATATATATATATATATATATATATATGAATTAGCCAGAATTCCTTCTTAAAGAGTCTCCTTTCTCCAGTACTCTGCAACTTTGCCCTAGATAAAATGTCATTTATGTGCTGCTCTATCTGTCCATTGCTTTTGCTTTTATCAGGGTGTATAATTTTTCATTCTTGCCTCAGAACCACATTGTTCTAATTTCTGTAATTTTATAGGAGGTCTTTATATACAGTATGATAAATACTCCCATGTTACTCATGTTTTTCAATAATCTCTTTGTTCTTAGACTATTGTATCTTCATATGTTTTTAGATTAATAAATAAAATTCACAGTCACTGTTTCCCCCTATTTCCCATTGCCACATCATTATTTTCAGATACCCACATAATATACTACACATATTTTTGTAGTTAAAACTGTCAAAAATCTTCATTTGATAATAAATACCTCAAATTACACAATACAGTGTTATTTTAAAGTCATTCATTTAATTGCACATATTCTCAAAGACTAATTGGTCTTGCATAGATTTTAGAATACGATGAAAATTAACAAAATTATTTCCTAGAATTATAAGCATATGCTCCAAAGTATTCATGCAAAATTTGAGGATTCAGGAACTTATTTGAAACCCATCTGAGAACCTCTGTTTGAAGCAACCAATTTGTCCTTCAGCAAGTGACTGGACAAATAAACTGTAGTACCTGCAGACAATGTGCTATTATTAAGAGGTAAAAAGAAATGAGCTATAAAGCCATGAAATAACATGGAGGAACATGAAATGAATATTACTAACTGAAAGAAGCCAATTCAAAAAGGTTAAATACTGTTTTATTCCAACTATCTAACACTGTGGAAAAGCATATCTTTCTGGAGACAGTAAAAACGTCAGTGGTTGATAAGGGTTCCAGGATCAGATGGGATGAAAAGACAGAGCATGCAGGATATTTAAGGCAGTGACAATGATCTGTGTGATACCATAATAATGAATACCTGTTGTTCTACTTTTGTTCTAACCCATGGAAAGTACAGCACCAAGAATGAACCTTTATGTCAATGTGTTCTTAAATGATTATAATATGGCAATGTAGGCTCACCAATTATCACAAATGTGTCAATATGGTAGGGGATATAGGTAATGGAGGAAGCTATGCATGTGTGGAGGTAGGTGGTGCATGGGAAATCCTTGTATCTTCCCCTCAATTTTGCTCTGAATCTTAAGTAACTCTAAAAAATGAAGTAATAATAAAAAAGAGACTTTAATATTTATTGTTATGTGCCTCAGTTTCTTTAATAACTTTTGTTTTGTTTATATACTTTTATCAACTAGGTATGAAATAATCCTTATTAAGTTCTTGCTCATTTTTATAGCTGTAAACATTACATTTCAAATGGCCTGCAATTCAAGTCTTGATTATAGGAGGGCTACCATATAATTTTGATAAATGCACAACAATAGAAAGAACATATTGTAAGATATGATAGAAAAACTGTTGTGTGTCATCTTTCCCCTGCAATTGAAGGGTCCCTGGCTGGAATGTGCAAGAAGCTTCTCATCTTTGACAGTTTCTATTGAACACTCACTGACAGCACAATACTGTCATGCTGCTGGGCATCATATTCGGTGGCAATGTTCCAGAAAAATCCAAAATTCTTTGTAGTGTGATTTTGTAAGTCAGAGGCACAATTAGTTTTCTTAAGCTTTTCTGTTGACCTTAAAAAAATTATCTTTTTAATAATCTAAAGGTAGTAAAACCCGATACATATTATTTTGCTATTAGTATTAAAATTGTAATCAAGGCTTCATTTTAATTAAACTTCTTAGGAAATATAAATGCCAATTGTTTCTGACAGTAAAATAATTTCACACATACCTAAATCATTATTCTATTAAATGAATATAAATAAGGATAGTCACCGTTTTTTCAATAATAACAGAATATATAATTTATATATATATGATCAATAATATCAAATATATTGACATCTAATGACAGTTTTCTTATTGATATAAATATTTAAAACAATCCCATTTAAAATATTTAGGTAAGGGGCAAAATGCTTGGAGACTATAGGAGATTCCAGAGATTGGGTAAAAAATTGTATATATAAAGACAAATGCATCTGACCATATATTTATTATGTTAAGAATACTTAATATGAAATGTACCCTCTTAAATTTTTCAGTGGACAGCACAGTATTGTTAACTATAGGCAGAATGTTGGACAGTAGATGTCTAGAATTTATTCATCTCCCATATTGAAATTTTATACAGCTGAATTCCCCAGTTTTCCCTTTCTTCAGCCCCTGGTTAACACTCTATATTTGGGTTCTATGAATTTAGCTGTTTTGATACCTCATATAAGTGGATTAATAGTATTTGTTCTTCTGTCACTGGCTTATTTCACTTTGTACAATGTCATTCATGTTCACTCAGGGCCATATTTATTTTTTTCTTTTTTGTATATTATATAATTTCTATTAATTTAACTGTTTTCAATATAAAAGCAATTTATCCGTAAATTCAAAACTAGAAAACAAAAAACTAAAACAAGATGTATTCATAGCTTTCTGAAGGAAAACTTGCTATCGTGCCTAATGGTCTGTTTCCTAACCTGTCCCAGAGGCAGCCACCATTCAGAGTTGATGTGTATCATGCCAGACAGTTTATAAACACACATTTCTGTATATGTTTTCATTATTTTGAAAGTTCTGTTTCATTTAATAATTTTTGCTTATGTTGCAGAAAATATTGCACCACATTTTTAGAGTAATATTTGTGTTTACATGTAGAAATTTTTATTTTTAAATACATACCTTATTTGTATTTTAATTTTTTCCAGGGGAGTTTTGTTATGTTTACAATAATTTTTTTTCTTTTTTTACAAAGAGTAAAAATTGGATGCAATTGTAAGCCTCTTCAATGTTAAAAAGACCAGTTTTAACCTTTAATGCAATTAATATAATAAATTATGTGATTATAATTCTAATATTAAAATATTCTTTAATTATTTTAATAAGCTTTAATTGTTCAAAATGCATTATTTTTAATATCCTGCTACATTTTGTTAGATTGTATTGAAGCTTTTGTTTCCATATTTGAAATGAGATTTTTATGCCATTTGCCTTTGGGTACATTACCAGATATTGGTATCTCTGTTAGTCTGACTTCATATAAAAGCTTGAGGTCTGGATGGCCTGCATCAGTTTAAACAACTGTGTCAAAGATCGCATCTTGTATATTTGAGAGGTTGCATGTCAGAATTTTTTTTTTGCCTGCTGATTTTTGAAAGAGGTATCATTTTGGCAGTTTTCTTTTTACTGTCATAGTAATTGAATAGTATGAGTTTCCTAGCTTCCTTGGGATCAATGTTTTATGTTATATTTTCCTAAAGAATCATTCATTTCATTATGTATGTGTATACTTATGTATACATACGTAAATTTATAATTTATCTTTTGATTATTTTGATGTTTTATTTTTTCAAATTTTTAAACTTTAAATAATCAATTTTACTTTTTAGAACTTGCATTTGTTCTAGAAATTATCACTCTCCAGCCTAGCCAGGAGACTCTTGCTAGCTGGGTTCAGTTCTAGGTCCTTTTGTTTGTTTATCTCTGTGATACAGTCAGCAAGCTGCCTCCTGTTATTTCACAAGAGAAATGTTTATTTCTTAAATACATACCTTATTTGTATTTTATTTTTTTTCTGTTATTCTTGGACTTCCCTGTGCTATTTCCCCTCCAGTAGTTCTGTCCCTGACTACCTAGCCTCTTCTATCTCCTCACAAGCACACACACATATATACACATACATATTAAGATATATGTGTAAGTCTCTCTCTGTATAACCAAGATATTTTTTCTGTGAACAACTTGGTTGAGAATCAAATTGTTTGAAATGGGAGAGATATGTAATATACACATATGTACACACACAAGCTTAACAACTTATTAATTGTTTAATCAAAGGGATTAGTATGCAGATGGCCATCCTTCCACATTGAGTGCTTAAATATTTTCCATTTAAACATTTAAAAATCATTTTATTTGTGCTAAAGCCATATTCTGATATTTTGTGGAAAAGTTTTTCTTTGTTAACATTATACATTACATTTATTTATATGTTGAAATTTGGTTTTACAGCCACCTTTGAGTAAGTAGAAGGGATTTTTGTTTTGTTTTCTTTTGTTATTTTAGTTGTTGTGCTTCTTTTTTTAAAATATACCTTTACTGATTTCAGAGAGGAAGAGAGAGGAAGAGAGAGATAGAAACATCAATGATGAGAGGGAATCATTGATTGGCTGCCTCCTGCACGTTGGACCAGGCCCGCAAGCCAGGCATGTGCCATTGATTGGAATCAAACCTGGGATCCTTCTGTCCGCAGGCCGACACGCTATCCACTGAGGCAAACAGGCTAGGGCTGGTGTGCTTCTTTACTTATTCTTATCTTTTCACAGTTTTGCAGTTTTATGTTGGTTCTGCCTGATCCTAAGCCTCTGTCCTGAGCCAAGTGTTGTAATCACAGGCTGTTGCTCTTGTTTTGAAGTGATATTTGGGCTAGAAATTCATTCATGGGCCCAGTGGGAAAACTGGATTACCTTCTACTTGCAAAGCTCCTTGTCTTCCACCCTTCGAAGGTTTTCAACTTACTCTAAAGCCTTCAAATCAAACCTAATGTGAACAGCCTTTTTTTTTTTTTTTTTTTTTTTTTTTTTTTTTTTTAAGCAGGCTTTTAAGATAGAGGCACCTCACATCAGCTGCTAACTTTAAACTGTGTAACTGGCTCAGGGCTCTTCTCTCACATTAAGCACTTTCAGGCTGATAATCAGAGTATTATGTTCCATACTGCTACTAAGTTTACTAGTGAAATGAGTTTTAGGTATAAAGAGGGTCCATGGGGGAGGAAGGCATAGGTGAGGGCTTGGAGCTGCCAAAAGGCATACATTCACAGAGAGAGAGAAAAAGTGCCATAGGATAAGGGGAGAGGAAGACATCCATTCACAGAAGATAGGGAAAAGCCACAGCGTATGGGGAGAAAAAGGAAACAAACTTTCACAGAGGATAGAGAAATGCTGATACATGTGAGAAAGGAAAACAGATTTTCACAGCAGATAGAGAATTCCACCACGGAAGGGGGAGAAAATGATTGGGCACCATGTGGGGTTTGGGCGTTGAAGCTGATATTCTACCAATTGGAAGGCAGTATGAAGAGACAAAGAACTGCAGCCTTTATCAACCTTAGCAAAAAAGAGCTTGGTGGGTCACCCCCTTGGGACCCCCTCCCTTGCTTCCAATAAATTTCCACCCTTTTCACCTGCCATCTTCTGTCTGTGGCTTTAGTCTTTGAATCCATCTGGACAAGAACCCAGGAAAGAAATCACCCTTGCACCCTGCTCAGGAAAACAACCCGACTCAGAAGTACCTAGGGTTCAACAGACCAAAGATTTTTCTTAAAACTTTGAATTTTGTTTTATTTTAGGCAACAAAGTTGTTTATCTTGCTGAGTCTTGCACTTTTTTTATTTTACCTATCATTGATCTGTATGCTTATTATTAAGTAGTCAATAAGTAAGTAATAGCATTGTTATCACATTAAAAATTATTGGTATTGAAGATACTTAGGCCCCAGCTCAGGTATATTGTATCATAATTTTCATTTAATCAGTTTCCGAACTGCTTAAAATACACATTACTATTTAAGATGCACTAGTTTAGACTACTACTACTACTACTACTACTACTACTAATAATAATAATAATAATAAAGTTAAGTAAAATCTCCCTATGTCCTCTTAACCAAATTTGGGGACATATCACGTAGGAGCCAATGGTTAGTATGTTTTCTGAGTGGTTAGTATATTTTCATATTTGGTTTCATTTTGCAACATTCATATGAATATGTTACCTTACATGGCACAAGACTTTGCAGATATAATTGAGTTAAGGAACTTGACTTGAGGTGGGGAGATCATACTAGATTATCTTAGTTGTACCTAATATAATCACAATGGTCCTTAAAATGGAAGAGAGAAACAGAAGAAGAGAGGGAGATGTCACTACAAGTAAAAGACTCATAGATATACAACACTGCTGGATTTGAAGACAGTTAAAAGAGTCTCTAGAATATGAAAGAAGCAAGAAAAATGATTCTCTCCTACAGCCTCTGGAAAATAATACAGCCTTGCTAATACCTTGATTTTAAACCAATGAAATCTGTCTAGGATGTCTGACCTATACAACTATATGATAATAAATTTGTGTTGCTTTAAGTCCATAAGTTTGTAGTAATTTGCTATGATAGCAATAGGAAACATGAAGATTTTGATACCTGGAAGTAGAATACTGCTGTAACAAAAACCTACAAATGAGTGTTGCTTCAGTATTGGGCAGTGAGCAAAAGTCAGAAGACATTTTAGGAACAAGATAGAAAAGGTTTAGATTGCCTTAAAAAGATATATATATATGGCATATGTATAATTGGATGCTAATTTTTTTTTTTTTTGCTAGTTAGTATCTGAAAAGAAGAGAGAATCCAGGTGTGGAAATCATATTTTACTTCAGAGAATACCTAAATCATCTGTTGGTAGGAATATTGATATTAAAGAAATTGCTGACACAGAAGAAAAGGAGGAACATGTTATTGGAAACTGTAGAAAAGGAAATCCTTGTTATATAGTGACAGAAAATTTAGAAGAATTATATCCTGCAGTTAAGTAGAAAATAGAACTTGTAAAAAATAAAATTGTACATTTAGCTAAGACAATTTCCAAGAAAAATGTTGAAGATGTGGGTTGGTTTATTTGATACTAATAGTAAAATATGAGTGGAAAGAAAGAAATTGGGGGAAAATTATTAAAGAAAAAGAAAACAGGAATTGATTATTTGGAAAAATTTTAGTCTATCAAGATTACAAAAAATGCTAAAATTTACTGCCTGGAATGTGTGCTCTAGAGAAAGATTGAAGGTATGGTTGTTAGAATCAAAGAGTCAAAGGATTTAATCAGACTCTTTGGAGAGATTAAGGTTATAAGTCACAGATCCTCTCAATAATATCAGAAAGCATGTTTTATATATATGTATATGCTTTTCCTCCAAAATCTGGATATATAAATTCTTACAGAGGCCATATGATCATTTTTGGTTGTTTTTGATTATTATTATTATTTTTTTTTACATTTTTGACATATTTTAAGAGGATGGGAGAAATGTCTGGTTTTTACATTCAGTGTTCATTTGCCAAGGAAGGTTTATTTTTTATTTTTCATGGACTGGTTTATTCTATTAATAGCGAATTTGATATTCAAAACTCAATCAAATAGTCCATGAACTATACATATTGCA
Organism: Myotis daubentonii; assembly: GCF_963259705.1. NCBI lineage: Eukaryota > Metazoa > Chordata > Mammalia > Chiroptera > Vespertilionidae > Myotis > Myotis daubentonii. The sequence goes on from NC_081842.1 coordinate 92,511,153, forward strand.
AATAAACATTTGTTCTAAATAAAAGCAATGGTGTAATCACAATACAAATTAAAATAAAGTTAAGCCCAGCCTTATTTTTAGTAATATATTATAAAGAATGTTGAACACATTACTTTAAAGAAGGTTTTAAGAAGACCCCTTCAAAATAACTTGCTGATTGGCAGCTGAACAAGAAATATTCTGTCCCTTAAATAAAAAGCAGACACTGCACCATGGAGTAAAAACGCTGCAACCAATCTAAGAAGATGCTTGGAGTGAAAATGTGTTGTTAACTTTTGATGCAAGCTCTTCACTTTCAACTTTCAAGTTTTCTGTGGACTTCTAACAGATTTCTAGGATTTGAACTGGGGGGAGGGGCGTAGAATGGCCTTATATCTGCTAAGAACCATCATATTCTTAAAGACTTCATGATGGAAACCTTAAGGTTGCAGGGCCACCTGTTTGCTATCACATCCTATATAATCCTATCTAATAAAACAGAAACATGGTAATTGGCGTACAACCGCTACCCTTTTCATTGGCTAATCAGCGAGATATGCAAATTAGTCGACAGCCAAGATGGCGGCTAATTTGCATATGTCAGCACCAAGCCTCAGACTGAGGCTTTAGGCTGGGGCCTGGGCTGAGCCATCCCGCAATCATTGATGGCGGCAGCGGCTGGGAACCAGGCGGAGCCAGCCAGCTATGCTTGATGGCAGCAGCGGCAGGAAGCTGGGGGTGCTCGGGCCCAAGCCTAAAGCCTCCGCCAGAGGCTTTAGGCTTGGGCCGGTCCAGCCAGCCAGGGATCCTTGATGGCAGTTGCAGCGGGGAACCGGGGCGGATTCAGCCAGCAATCAGTGGCGGCGGGGAGCTGGGGGTGCCCCAGTCCAGGCCTAAAGCCTTGGCCAGAGGCTTTAGGCTTGGGCCGGGGAGGAGCCAGCCAGCGATTGTTGATGGCGGGGAGCATATGGGGGGTCCGGCCCAGGCCTACCACCTCAGCCAGAGGCTTTAGGCTTGGACTGGGGCGGAGCCAGTCAGCAATAGTTTATGGTGGCTTTGGCGGGGAACGGGGCAGAGCCAGCCAGCGATTGGCGGCGGAGCTGGTGGTGCCCAGGTCCAGGCCTAAACCCTCGGCCTGAGGCGTTAGGCCTGGGCCAGGGAGGAGCCAGCCAGCGATCTTGATGGCGGGGAGCATGGGGGGCGGGGGCGGGTCCGGCCCAGGCCTAACACCTTAGCCAGAGGCTTTAGGCTTGGGCCGGGGAGGAGCCAGCCAGCCATCGTTGATGGCAGCAAAGGTGGGGAGCATGGGGGGAGGGTCCCGGCCCAGGCCTAACACCTCAGCCAGAGGCTTTAGGCTTGGGCCGGGGAGGAGCCAGCCAGGGATCATTGATGGCGGTGGCAGCTGCTGTGGGGAGCTGGGGGTGCCCCGGCCCAGGCCTAAAACCTCGGCCTGAGGCTTTAGGTTTGGGCCGGGGAGGAGCCAGCCAGTGATCATTGAGCCAGCGATCATTGATGGCGGCCCAGGCCTAACACCTCAGCCTGAGGCTTTAAGCTTGGGCCAAGGAGGAGCCAGCCAGCAATCGTTGATGGTGGCAGCGGTGGGGAGCTGGGGGTGACCCGACCCTGGGCTAATAACTCTCCAGAGGCTTTAGGCCCGGCAGGGGCCATACTGGCAATTGGTGTGAACTACAGAGGAAACACCTTTTCTGACTGCTGATTGGCTAAGCTCCCTGTGGTCACTGGTAATATTCTTAGTAACTTGGGTAATGAGAGTCCAAATAGGTGATCTAGGGTTTTTTACTACACTCCTGGAGAAAAAAAGGAAGGTCTGCTGCTGGAGGGTTAAGAAATGTCATATCCTGCCCTAGCTGGTTTGGCTCAGTGGGTAATACCTCGGCCTGCCCAACGCAGATTCTGGGTTCAATTCTGACCAAGGGCATGTACCTAGGTTGCAGGTTCCTCCCTGGCCCAGGCCCAGGACAGGGCTTATGCAGGAGGCAGGCAATCAAAGTGTTCCTCTCACTTTGATGTTTCTCTCTGTCTTTCCCTTTCCCCTCCACATTCTCTAAAAATCAATGGAAACATATCCTCAGGTGAGGAGAAGGAAGAAGGAAGGAAGGAAGGAAGGAAGGAAGGAAGGAAGGAAGGAAGGAAGGAAGGAAGGAAGGAAGGAAGGAAGGAAGATGGATGGAAGGATGGATGGATGGATGGATTTTTTCATGGTAAAGGGACTGGAGTCCGTGTTGATGAAAACATCTTGGTGGCTGCCCTGACTGGCAGTGGCTGCAACAGTGCGGTGATGGGGCTGCGGCCTTCCCCTGATCAGCCCAGTCGACTCCCACAAAGGGAGGCCAGACTGTGGCTTAGGCCCACTCCCCAGGGGAGCAGGGAGCAGGTAGTAGGACATCCCCTAGGGCTCCCAGTATGTGATAGGGGGCAAGCTGGGCTGAGGGGCCCCCCCTCCCCCCGCCAGTGCACAAATTTTTGTGCACCGGGCCTCTAGTAAAAGCATAATATGTTAATTAGACCAGATGTCCTTCCGGACGATCTTCTGGATGAAGCCGGGGCTGCGAGGGAAGCCCGGGTCCCAGGTGGCAGAGGGAAGCTGGAGCCTGAAGCTGGGGGAAGGAAGGCCTACTCTTGCGTGAATTTCATGCATTGGACCTGTAGTCTAATTATACGTGTCAAATGGCTATATATTATCTGTCCTCATTTATTTATATTGTTTTTAAAAGACATAAGGAATTACTTTAAGATTTTAATCTGATTATTTATTTTAATGCTCTATATTATTAGAACATATTTATTTTCAAAAACCATTGAAGTTCATGCTTAATCACCAAGATACCATTTTCTCAAATTTTAAGCCCTATCAAATAATGTCAATATCATATGTAGAATGATAACAACCAAGGAGCTGAATGGATTTATATGTATGGAGAAAAATAAATTTGTAACTACAATTCTTTTTTTTTTTTTTTTTTAATATATTTCATTGATTTTTCACAGAGAGGAAGGGAGAGAGACAGAAAGTCAGAAACATCGATGAGAGAGAAACATCGATCAGCTGCCTCCCGCACATCTCCCACTGGGGATGTGCCCGCAACCCAGGTACATGCCCTTGACCGGAACCGAACCTGGGACCCTTCAGTCCGCAGGCCGACGCTCTATCCACTGAGCCAAACCGGTTTCGGCAACAATTCTTATATTGAGTCTAAGTAAGGCAATGTTTAGGAAGGGTGTTTAAAATATTTGGATAATTAATACTCAGGATAATTGGTTTACAAGGTGCATGCCAAAGTTTTCTCAATTGAAGAATTCTATATAATAAAAGGCTAATATGCAAATTGACCAAACAGCAAACAACTGGTTGCTATGACACACACTGACTACCAAGGGGCAGATGCTTAATGCAGGGGGAGCACCGCTCAGCCAGAAGCCAGGCTCATGGCTCGCGAGCAGAGTGGTGGTGGCAGAAGCCTCTCCTGCCTCCATGGCAGTCAGACATCCCCTGAGGGCTCCCAGACTGCAAGAGGGTGCAGGCCGGGTTGAGGGACCCCCCCTCCCTCAGTGCACAAATTTCATGCACCAGGCTTCTAGTATAATTATAAGAATGAAATAATGAGAAAATGAAAAAAAAATTGCCATTTTATTTTTTTAAAAAAAAATATTGAATTTACTGGGGTGACATAGTTAATAAATGTATAGATCTCAGAGGGAAGGGGATGGAGGTAGAAAGAGATTAACCAAAGGACTTGTATGTGTACATACATAGCCCATGGACACAGATAATAGTGCAGTGAAGGCCTAGGGTGCAATGATGGCTTGGTAGAGGAAGGCCAAAGGGGAATGGGGACATCTGTAATATTGTCAACAATAAAGAAATTTTTAAAAAATATAGGTTTTAAGTGTACAATTCTATAACACATCACCTGTATATTGTATTATGTGTTTGCCACACCCAAGTCAAGTCTCCTTCAGTCCCCATTTATTGCACCTTTAACCTCTTCTACCTTCTCCAACCCCCATTTCCTTCTGGTAATCACCATATTGTTGTCTGTATCTATTCAGTGGAACAGAATAGACAGATCAGAAATAACCCCATGCCTTTATGGTCAATTAATATTCCACAAAGGAGATAAGAACATATAATGGGGTAAAGATAGTCATTCAATAAATAGTGTGGGGAAAGATTAGACAGATACTTGCAAAGAATTAAATTAGACAACCTTTTTACAACATACAGAATAATAAACTCAAAATGAAATAAAGACTTAAATGTAAGACTCAAACCCATAAAAATCATAGAAGATAACATAGGCAGTAAAATCTCAGATATTTCTCTCAGCAGTATTTTTTCTATTGTCTTCTCAGACAAAGGAAACAAAAGAAAAGATAAACAAAATTGATTATTTCAAACTAAAACGTTTTTGCACAGCAAAAGAAAACATCACCAAAATGAAAAGATAAAACACTGAATGGGAGAACATATTTGCCAATGATACATCTGATAAATTTATAAAGAATTTACAAAACTCAACACCAAAAAATCCAATTACAAAATGGGCAAAGGGCCTGAATAAACACTTCTTGAAAGTGGACATACAGAAGGCCTAGAGGCCTATGAAAAAATGCTCAAAGTCACTAATGTTCTGATAAATGCAAATCAAAATGAAAATGAGGCACCTCACACCTGTCAAAATGGCTATCATCAGTAAATCAACAAAGAAGTATTGGAGAGGAGGTGAAGAAAAAGGAACCCTCATGCACTGTTGGTGAGAATGCAGATTGGTGCAACCACTGTGGAAAAAGTCTGGCATTTTCTCAAAAAATTAAAAAATGGAACTGCCTTATGATTCAGAGATTCCACCTCTGGGAATATATCCAAAGGACCAGAAACACTAATCTGAGAGAATATAGGCACACCTATGCTCATTGAAGAGTTATTTACAATAGCCAAGATTTGGGAGAATTGGCATTTTAATTTATAGAAGACCATATAGCTGCCCCCAAATATCCAATATATTTTTATAACTTGACTAGAGGCTGGTCCACAAAATTCATGCATGGGTGTGGTCCCTAGGCCTGGCTGGTGATCGAAATGCAAGCATCTGGTGTGGAAGGGCAGGTCCCAGCTGACCTCTGGGTCCCGGGCCTCTGCACATCCCCCTCCGCCTGAGTCCCCACACAGAGATGCAGTAAGCATGTCTGGATGCCGCGGGCTGGGGCACATCGTGGGCCTCTGGGCCACCCAGCTGTGTAACATGGATGCTCAGTGGGCAGTGCACTCTCTTCCAGATGGCCTTGCAGACCAGCTCCTGCTTAAACCCATGGGGAGCCTGACTGGACCCTGCAGTCCCTGTGGCTGTGACCCTGCTCACGTGCAAGATGCCGTAGGAATGCAGGGCAGGCTCCTCGCAGGCACCTGGAACCTGGGTGTGGGGGCTTCCCTGGCATATGAGCCTTGGTGTTCCAGGGGAGGGTAGCAGGGGGAGTGAGAGCGAGCTTGGCAGACACCCTGCATTCTCACCACACCTCCATCCCTGTCACTTTCTTCCCCAGGTAGCAGGTGAGAGGTCGCAGCATGTTGCCAACCATGTTCTGCAACCCCCCCCCCCCCCCCCCGCGGGTCAGTGCACATCATAGCGACCAGCCAAACTCCTGGACTCCTGGTCAAACTCCTGGTAGAACAACTGCCTGAGGGGACAATTTACATATTAGGCTTTTATTATATAGAATTCCTTGAGATACTAAAGGGTTCTGGTTTCTCTACCACATAGTAGACAGAAAGGGCACAACCAATTTAAAAAATATTGGGAACAAGTTAAGTGAGTGACCTAATCATTTTGTTTTTATTATTTTTTATTTTGTTATTGTTACTCTTTTCAAACGTTGTTACATGCTTGCTTCAGCAGCACATACACTAAAATATTGTTATGTTTCTACTTCATTTTCAGGAACCATTGCTTTGCACATTGTTATTTGACTTTATTATTAACATGTCATTGTTTTGGTCACAGATTATGAAAGCTGAATTATTTTACAGAAGATTAATGGTTAATATATACCTTCATTAAACTGCACCCTATTAAATAAGTTTCTAAAGTTTGGTATTAAATTAATTTATGAAACTAAGGTATATTTTTAAATTACCCATCTTTTTATATGATTTATGTTGAATGGTTGGTATTTTGTGTTGTTTTTTAATGTTGTATTTTATGTTATGCAGCTGTGTTACCTCTGGGTTAGTTTGATCCTTTCAGGACTCATTTAAGAATGTTTAGAATGAGTAAAGGTAATCTTTATTCTAGGACTAACTGTGCCCCTTCTCTAAAGTAGGCCCCACTGTAGTTTCTAATAATGCCATATTGATTGAATGAGATTTAACCACTTTTTTTGTATGGAGCTCAAGGAACTTTTTTTTCTATTTGAGCTCTGGGATTTATAAGTCTTAACACATCTCCATTGATTGTTCTTGCCTCAGAAGTTCTCTTCTCTGGCTTCTGGAACTCTGCCTGACAAATTCTAACTTCTCAGTGCTCCTGTAATTCTATCTCAGTCTGCTCAACTCATGGAGATTCACATTCTCTGCACAACAGCCTATAAATTGCACTGAAATACTCAATTAGATCTTAATCTAACAATGTAAAATAGCTGACCTCTTTGTTTTGACCACTTATAAAAGTACAATATAAATATACAAAAAAGTAGTTCAAAAGAACTCACAATTATAGCAATAATGCAAACACTATTTTATTTTATTTTTTTAATAAAAATCTCATGGATTCACATATTCAATATTTTTCAGTTTTATTGAATTTAATTTAAGTATTTAATAAACATCTATATTGTTTTAAAACAATGTCACAATAAAGGTAATCACTGTAGGATAATTAAATCATGATTTTAAATTTTTAAAAAGCTGCTATGTATCATAAGACATTTGAAATATCATTTCTCTATTTAAAAATCCTTGTTTGATGTCAAATCCACACACACTAGATATATTAGCAATTTAAACACAAAAAGTAAAAAATTAGGTGCTTTTTATTTAAATGCAAAATTCCTTAAATTTTGTGGGCTTTTTGAATTGTCTTTGGAATTATTTTTATTCGACTGCATTGATAATGAGATCATATGCCACATGTGGTGAAAACAAAAGAAATTGATATTTTTAACTCTAAACTCTCAATATGAATATCTTACTCCAGGTTTTTTCTAATGAATAAAAGTTTAAAATAATAGTTGCATTTTATTTTTAATATATTTTTATAGCTTACAGTATTACAGATGTCTCCCATTTTTCCTCCTTTGCCACCCTTCTGTTCACCTCCACCCTACCCCAGGCCTTCACCTCACTACTGTCTGTGTCCATGGGCTATGAATATATGCATATAATTATTGGTATAATCTTTCCCATATCACCCCCCTTTCCCTCTGAAATCTATCTGTTCCATGCATCCATGTCTCTGGACCTATTTTGTTTATGCTAAGTGAAACAAACCAGTTAGAGAAACACAATTATCACATGACCTAACTTATATGTGCATTTTAGATCATGGAAAGAACACATCTTATGATTATGATTTTGTTCAATGTATTTATGAAGTAATATATGCTACTCTATTCTGAATCAAACTCAGGAATGCTACAGAAAAGGATGGGGTTAGTGCACCCTGAATAAATTTTTTTAACTGTGAGAAATCCTTGGATAACCGGTTATCATATTCCAGTGTCAATGAATGAAGAGTGTGCACACATTTATACTTCTGAACCTTAAAAGTGCATTAGCATGAGTGAAAGGGAACCACAGAATCATGAATAGTTCTAGAAAAAAAAATCTTTCCTCTCTTACTGTCTAGCTTTCACAGCCACACCAGCAGTATCTCCCTGATAATGAACAGGGTTATTTTCATAATATTTGTCTCATTTGTTGTTTCCATAAGAAATTCCAATTTTAGGTTATCTCATGACCCCTGAATCCACAACCCAAATGACATTGAGCATCACTTTATCTGACCTAATTTTCCAGCCCTCCCTCTTCACTCCCATAAGCCTCCAGGCGTGCCCCATCAGGCATCAGCAAAACACCTGTATCATCAAACTTTTCTAAGAATGTTACTATTAACTTTTTCTCTGAAACCTGGTAAGATGCATTTCCTGAAACCATTTATATTTTCTTACTGCTTCTCTAACATAACCTTCATGGTAATAGGCAATGAGATAGGGGTATTTTTCTGAGCTGCATTTAGATCAATGCTTTGTTCTCTCCATAACAACAATAGTAATAACAATGTCCTATATAATAACGATGTAATATGCAAATGGTTGTTATGTAATGACCGACCGCATAATGACTGGATCATGGATCAGCAGGAGGGTGGGGCAGTGAGCTACAAGAGGCAGCAGAAGGAGAGCTACAGGAGGGGGCAGGGCAGCAAGCTATGAGGGGGGCAGGAGGTGAAGGGGCTGGGGGAGCTACAAGTGGGTGGGGCAGTGGGCACAGAGCTATAAGAGGGTGGCAGTGAGCTACTGGCTACAAGCGGGTGGTGGAGAGCTACAAGAGGAGGCAGGGCAGCAAGTTATGAGGGGGTCTGGGGGGAGCTACAGGAGGGTGGGGCAGCAGGCAGAGAGCTACAGGACAATGGTAGCGAGCTACTGGCGCATGGATTCATGCACAGGGCTATTAGTAGTAATAATAACAATAATATACAATCATGAGGATTAGATGATCATTTTGTATGAAAAACTACTCTCCATTTTTTTAATTTAAATTCTTTATTGTTTAATGTATTACATAAGTTTCCTTTCCCCCCCATTGACCTCTCCCCGGAAAACCCCAACCCCCAGCACATGCTCTCACCCCCCCGCCCCCCCGCCATCCTCATCTGTGTTCATTGGTTATGCTCATATGCATGCATACAAGTCCTTTGGTTGATCTCTTACCCCGTTACTCCCCACCTTCCCTCATAGTTTGGACAGTCTGTTCAATGCTTCCATGACTCTGGTTCCATTTTTCTTCCTCAGTTTATGTTGTTCATTATATTCCACAAATGAATGAGATCATGTGATATTTATCTTTCTCTGACTGGCTTATTTCGCTTAGCCTCATGCTCTCCAGTTCCATCCATGCTGTTGCAAATGGTAAGAATTCCTTCTTTTTTACAACAGTGTCTACCCACTGGTGGTCAGTGCACTTGATAGTAACTGGTCGACTGGTCAACTGTCTGCCCCCTGGTGGACAATGCAGGTCATAGTGAGCGGTTAAGCAGCCTTAGCATATCATTAGCATACTATGCTTTGATTGGTTGACCAGATGACTAGATGACTGGACACTTAGCATATTAGGCTTTTATTATATAGGATTAGAAATCTGAAATGCTGGTTCACTGTATGGTGATTGGGTGAAGACCAAAAATTTGGTTAGAAATCCTTAAAAACATGTCTTTTATTTTAGGTTATATAGATTTTTCCCCTAAGGGACATATTTTAATTCCAGGACTGTATAAAACACACCGCCAGCATTCTGATTGTTGAATAATAGAAAAGAAAAAAAAAAGTTTTTCATGTCTTATGTCTGAGTTCTAGATTTTCATTTAAAACCTTCTTTGAGCTTTCATTCCATCCCTCAGTTGTTGATTCTGAGTCCAGAGACATTCGTCTTCCACTCTGGGGTAGGAAGTGACCTGGGGCTCTAAGTGCTTTTCATAAGTATATTTAAACAACCCTTCTCTTTCAGCCATAACCTACACCCAGTCTTAGAGAATACTGATGTCTCCTAACTTTAAGCCTTTTTGGCTTTGTGAAATATAATTTCACCTTCCCCACTAATATTCTTTCCATGCCTAGGTTTCAGTATTCTCTGTCTGGCAAATCATTCACCAGGTTCCATCTCTTCTCCTTTCTTTAGCATATTGGGAATTACTTTTTACTCTCCACTGTGTTTTAGTAAGGTTTTAGGTGGAAATGAAATTAATGTTTTTAAATGTATTGTATTAAACTGATTAAAATAATCATGCAAATTGAAAGCCAAATAAATTTAAAAATTTTGCCTTGTTTTAAAAAATGCAAGAAATTAATAAATGTTAGAGGATGAAATGATATACATGAATTAAAAAAAATGATAGCAGCATAGGGCTTTGTCAAGGTAATATAATTAAGTGAATTTATTAAATGTATTATATTCAGGGGGGCTGGGAAAAGAAATAATGATTGAATTTAAGAGGAAAATATCACACTAGAAAAACTGATAATAATGTGTCAAAAAAAGAAAGTAAAAAAGTAATGAAGTGTCTTTCTTTCTTATTTTTTTGCACACATGGTTGGCCAGTTATTGATACACATATATAAAATTTGCATTGGGCAAATAGGTCATTTTAAATAAAATTTCAGATTTACATATTTATTGTTTTACAATTTAAATACATTTAAAACAATACTACTCTAAGTTACACTCTAGATTTCTGTATTTTCCTGTTTCACTTGGGCCTTACCAATTGTTCAAATATAATTTTTTTGGTATCTTTCTTTTATTCTTTATCAATGATAGTGATGAAATAGGGCTATGCATAAATTATTGTATTATCTATATATATAAAAGGCTAATTGATAGTCGACCGACCGATATATATGACATGCACTGACCACCAGAGGGCAGACGCTAATCACAGGAGCTGCCAAGCTGTGGTGACTTAGCAGTGGCGGTTCTCAGGTGATACACCCCGGAACCAGAGAGGAGGGAACCCAATTCCTCTTGGGGCCTCACTAGTCCACCTTCGGCCATTGGTGCACAAATCAGTGCACTGGCCTACTAGTATCTTTATAAATGAATATGTTAACTTGATACAAAAATGAATTTTTATGAAAACATTTCCCTCAGCTTTTATTCTTACACTAAAAGCCCAATGCACAAAATTCATGCAAGAGTAGGCCTTCCTTCCCCTGGCTGCTGGCACTGGCTTCCCTCTGGCACCTGAGACCCAGGCTTCCTTCCTCTGGCTGCCAGTAGACACCCGGTACCTAGGCTTTGCTCTGGCCCTGGCTTCATCTGGAAGGACATCTGGTCTAATTAGCATATTACCCTTTTATTATTATAGATGACTGCTATACTTCTCTAAATCTTGTATCAATTAGAGTCTGAATTCTAGTGTTATATAAGCAATTTAGATAAAACTAAGATAATTCTATTAAAATGCTCACTGAGTCCTTTTTGTATATCAGATTCTGTAGATGGAGTTCTTATTCAATTATATTTTGAGATTTATAGCCTACTCTTGATTTCATTCCTATGATATGACCCAATCAGTTTTATTCTTATTGTTTTACTAGGGACCCAGTACATGAATTCATGCACGTTGAAAGGAACTGTGGGCCATGAGGCTGCAGTGGGCATAGGGGCAGGTCTTGGCCCCTCCCACCACAACCCCAGTCCCCTCCAGCAGCCCCACCCTCACGATTGGGGCCAGCGCCAGCAGTGGGTGCAAGCGGGAATGGTGCCATCAGTGGGTGTGAGTGGCAGTTGCTGCCCTGATTGCCCCTCTAGAGCAAGGGGAGGTGGAGAAGCCCTCAGGGGCAATTGCTGCCAGCAGCCACTGCTCACACCTGCTGATGGTGCCAAGCAATCAGGACTGGCACCAGACTCTGGCCGCAGGTGCAAGCGGCAGCTCCAGCACCAGCAGTGGGTGCAAGTGGGGCCCAGGACAGCAGCAGGTGTGAGTTCGAGATGTGCAGAGCAAAGAATTTTCAGTAACCACCAGAGGCTCTCCCCAATGACAGCAACTGGCATCCCACCTTGGTCTGGTGCCCCCGCTCACCTGCTCCACCAATCCACAGCGGCCCTCACCTGCCAAGTTCCGCACTCTGCCACTGGCTGCCGACACCCACCATGCTCTGTTTCGCGCAAACCCTAGTTGTCAGTGCATGTCATAATGACCGGTTGTTCGGTTATTCCACCATCTGGTCTATTTGCATATGAGCCTTTTATTATATAGGATGTTTTTATGCTAAGTTTCAAAATGTTTTATTTTGCATAAAGATCTTTTTTTCATAACTTTAGTTGTTATTTGAAGCTTTATTTAAGCCATATTAAATTTAAATTAAGACTTAAAAACTAAAAAAATATTTTCTCCCATTCTATTAGTTTGAATTGCTAAAATGAAAATGATGACAAACATGGGTTCTCAGATATTTGTTGGTTGTGGGCATTTTTGACATTTTAGAAATAGAAATTGATAGATTTTACTATCAAAGCATTTTTAATCTCAAGTTACCATTAGGGAATATAATATAGATGAGATACTCAGGAAAAAAATGAGGAGCTCAATAAGTGGGCAGAATTGGTTGTTTCTCTACAAAATAAACTATTGATTTTAGAGTTCAACTTAGAGAAGTTCACAAATGGGCATTTTTTTGTGTGTTTGCAAGTATTTTGTTTCTGTTTTTTTAATAAATTTCAATATATTTAGCACTGTGCAACATCAGTTTTACATGATGCAAAACTCAATTAGTACTTGGGTATAATAAAAATATTTGTTCTAATTATAAACTTGTGACATAATAATTAAGATATTTTATTGATATTTATTTAGTGAGAACTATTTGATAATATAACTAAACTTTTGACATTTCAAAGAAAAATTCCAATGGAAGGATAGCATTATATAATAGATTTGAAGTTTTTTGTCCATTTAGAATAAGTCTATTCCTAAGGAACAAATATATGGTAAGAAAAATATTCTTTACACTGTTTTCTGTAGAGAACATTACTTTTAAATTACCCATTTTTTTTATAAAGATATAAGAATCACTTTCATTTTTTTATAATTTATCTTTATTTTTGAAAGTATTACAGATGTCCCCTCCTGCCTCCCCCCCCGCCCCCCCATTAACCCTCTTCTCTCCTGTTCCTGCTCCCTTATTTCAGACTTAAAAGAGTATGTACAGACCTAGCCGGTTTGGCTCCATGGATGGAGCATTAGCCTGTGGACTGAAGGGTCCCGGGTTCAATTCCAGTCAAGGGCATGTACCTTGGTTGCAGGTACATCCCCGATGGGGGGTGTGCAGGAGGCAGCTGATTGATGTTTCTCTCTCATCAATGTTTCTAAATCTCTATCCCTTTCCCATCCTCTCTGTAAAAAATAAATAAAATATATTTTTTAAAAAGAGTATGTACATATAAAAAAAATGTAAAATTTTGTTCATTAGCTCTCTATAGTATACCATTTGGAAAAACATAAGGACAACTATCTTTTTTTTTTTATTATTTGTTAATCCTTGCCTGAGGACATTTTTTCCATTGATTTTTAAAGAGAATGGGAAGGAAAGAGGGAGGGAGGGAGGGAGGGAGGGAGGGAGGGAGGGAGGGAGGGAGGGAGGGAGGGAGGGAGGGAGAGAACACCAATGTGAGAGAGACATTAATTAGTGACCTCCAATATGCACCCCAACCGGGGTGATCAGGAATTAAACCTGCAACCCAGGTAGGTGCCTTGAGTGCTGGGATCAAGGCTCTGATCACTGAACAACACCAGCCAGGGTGAGGTAATTATCTTTTAAACATTGCTTGTATTGTAAGAGGACAATTTGGCAGTGTCCAAGAAAACATATTTTTAAAAGAAAAACAATTAACCTTAAAGTATATAGAATGCCATAGTTATGCCATTATAACTTTTTCTTGTCTTTATTTTTATTCTGTTCACCTTAACTTTTTGATAATTCAAACAACTGAGATCTGCTTGCTGTTGGTGTAAGTGTATGATGACTTTGACTTATTAATATTTTTCAGAATCAAAATTTTATGCATAATGAATAAGCTGTTCTAATAAAACTTCATATTCATGAATATATTGTGGGCCAGTGTTGAACCATAATTTGTAGACCAGGGAATTGGACCAATCCAAAATAAAACCTGTAAACCACATCTAAAATACTGAATAGAACAGTTGAATGCTTTAACCTTCATTGAATAGATACCGGTTTGATTATCCCTTAAAAGTCACTTGAATATTACGTTAACTTATAAATTAAAATACGTTATTGGCCAGTGTTGAAACATAGCCCATAGCTGTAGACCAGGGAGGTAGACCAATCAAAAATAAAGCCTGCAATCCACATCTAAAATATTGAATAGAACACTTGAATGCTTTAACCTTAATTGAATTAATACTGGTTTATTTATCACTTAAAAATCACTTGAATATTATAATAAATTATAAACTAAAAGTTAAATTTTATATATCAATATTAATTATAATATATATATTACATATATGCATGTATATACAAGCATCACTTTCTATCTTTTCATATTTCTGCTTGTCTGGTATTTCCAATAGAGTATCAAAGAAAATAGTACCTCAAATCACAGACTAAGGCATGAAGGATAAATTTTAAATCTTCATTTTTTATATACACTGAGTGGCCAGATTATTATGACTGGCCAGATTATGACCACCCCATCAGTACTTCGTTGGGCCACCTTTTGCCTTCATTACTGCAGCAATTCTTCTTGGCATTGACTCCACAAGATGTTGAAAGGTGATGCGAGGAATCTGACACCATGCCTGATGAATAGCACTGTCCAGTTCTGTGAGACTGGATGGTTGTGGATGCCTGATGGCTACCTAATGGCTCTTTTAACTTCGTCCCACAAATGCTCAATTGGATTGAGATCTGGTGATTGTGGGGGCCACCTAAGCAAGGTAAATTCGCCCTCATGTTCTTGAAACCACTCCTGCACAATACGAGTACCATGGCATGGCGTATTGTCTTGTTGAAAGAAGCCATCTCCATTGGGATACGCCATCAACATGATAGGATGAACTTGATCAGCAACAATACTTAGGTATGTTGTGCTATTCAGATGTTTATAATGATCTGGCCCTCTAGCAACTTCAGCGCAAAATTATAGCTAATTTTCCTACAAACGTCAGGTGGTCATAATGACCTGGCCACTCAGTGTATACTCCAAGTAGGATTGACACAGAGACCTGATGGTCAAACCACAATGGAATGATACACATCAAACTGTCCTGGCAAATAAGAAGACAAACTCATCCATAAACCATTTTTGGCATTTCTGGAGGTCAAGTACTACCCATCATAGATCTTGTCTCACTGCGAACGACATCTTTGGAATGGTGCTGTCTGGCACATTTGCCTATCACAGAAGGCATAATTCTGATAACTCTATTAGCCTCAAAGGATTCATATCATAAATGCATATTTCAAAGGACATAGTGTTCAGGTCAAAATGGCATAAAAAATGGAAAGCTGTCAAATACTCTTTTAGGAGTGTAGAAGAAACCAAGCATCAATCTTCTTTCAGTTCCTAGAACTCTGAAACAATTTTTGAAACCATGCTACCGATTTACCTTAAGAAAAAAAAATCTCTCAAACACATTGAATTGGCTTGTATGGCACTATAAAATTTTACATGTACAATTTTGAAATAATTTTGAGATATTTATGATGTTATAACATATTTATATAACACTTGGTTTTAATGAAACCCAAGTAATTTATGGATATCATCTCATTAAACATATACTAAGCAGTCTGCATTACCTACCCTTGGCTATCTGTTACTCAGATTTAAAATAGTAATAACTTATAGAGTCTAAGAGAAGTAGACAAATGTACAAAATTAGACATACTGAAATAACAAAAATATCTATATATGAATTTGATTGCAATAACATAAATCATTCAGCATGGCTTTAATATTAATTTTTTTGTTATTAATCCTTACCCAAGAATACTTTTCCATTGATTTTTAGAGAGAGTGGAAAGGAGGGGGAGAGATAGAGAGAGAAACATCAATATGAGAGAAACAATGATTGGTTGCCTTCTGCACAGGACCCAACCAGGGTCAGAAATCAAGCCTGCAACCAAGATGTGTGCCCTTGACCAGAATCAAAGCTGAGACCCTTCTGTCTGCGGGATGATGCTCTATCCACTGAGCCAAACTGGCTAGGGCTCAGCATGGCCTTAGAATAACTCTTTAGGGGAACTCAAATGCAATCATTTAATGTCCAGCTAGTTTTGTTTTAATACATTCTGATGAGAACTTGTCAATATTTCTCTGCCTGAATAAATACTATATTATGAAATTTTATTTTATTTGGGAAATTAGTATATAATAAGTTAATACATATTTTAATTTTAGGGTGTATCTTGGAACTAATTTATTAATTCAAAACAATAACAACAAAACTAAGATAGCAGCTATTTTGTGGGCATATTCTTTTACAAAAATTTAAATGCACTGACATATGAGTGGCTTCATATTAGATAATTAAATTGGATTAATATCTATATAGATATAAGCTTAAGCGACTGGTCAACTGGCTGACCGTTTGACCACCTGACCAGTAGGTATGACACACACTGACTACCATTGGGCAGATGCTCAGCACAGGAGTTGCCGAGCTGTAGTGACTTGGCAGCTGCAGTTCTTGGGTGACACACCCCCACCCAGAGAGGAGGGAGCTCAATTCCAGGATGCATCACCCAAGAACTGCCTTCTTGCAATTCAGGACCCCATGGGGGATGTCGGAGAGCCGGTTTTGGCCTGTTCCCCGCAGGCCAGGCTGAGGGACCCCACCAATGCACGAATCCATGCACCAGGCCTCTAGCCCATTGGCTTTCCCCTTCACGTCTGGCTCCCCACCAGTCTCTAGCCCATTGCAGAGGTCGTGAGACTGGCCCTTACAGAAACTTTGGACATGATTAGCTAAAGGATGAGACATGCAGGACCTACTGGCTGCAGCCCGATGTCTGGAGTTCACACCAGCCTATCTGCTTAATATCGATTTCCAGTGGCGGCAATGAATTTTCCCACTACCACTCTTGGCTGGGAAACCAACCAGGGCTTCCCTCCTTTTGGGTAGGCAGTAGCTCCAGCAGGCAACCTTCAGGGAGGGAAGGAGGAAAAAGAGCAGCTCAGGTGGAAAGAAGGAGTTTCCATCTGCCACACGACTCCACCTGGGTGGAGGGCCTGGATGGGAGCCTGACATTGACCAGGGTCTAGCCCTAGGCCAACTAGATTCCAGGCTAAGTAAATCCTGTTTGCTAAATAATTACATTTTGCAGTTAAATGCCTATAAGTCATCAGTTACCCCCAAACTTAGGATAAAATAATACAGAGAGCAAATGACATAATATTGGGAGGAAAGAGGAGGGAGCCTGATTCCAGGGTGTGTCATCGGAGAACCGCCCTCTCACAATCCAGGATCCCTTGAGGGATGTCACAGAGCTGGTTTCAGCCCCATCCCCAGAGGCCAGGCTGAGGGACCCCACCGGTGCAAGAATTCATGCACTGGGCCTCTAGTTCAATATAAATCTATATAATAAAAGCCTAAGCAACAATTACGGCAGAATAACCAGAACAACCAGTCACTATGATGCGAACTGGCCACCAGGAGGCAGACGCTCAATGCAGGAGCTGCCCCCTGGTGGTCAATGCACTCCCACAGGAGGAGCGCCACTCAGCCAGAAGCCAGGCTCACGGCTGGTGAGTGCAGCGGCTGTAGCAAGAGCCTCTCCCTCCTCCACAGCAGCGTTAAGGAGCAGTGAGCCAAGTGATAAGGAGCAGTGAGCAGGTGGGAAGTAAGAAACAAAGGCTCCAGGATTGCGAGAGGGTGTAGGCTGGGCTGAGGGGACCCCTGCCTGCCCTCAGTGCATAAATTTTGTGCACCAGGCCTCTAGTATCAATATAATATACTAGAGGCCTGATGCATGAAATTCGTGCAAGGGGCTCAGCCTCTGCCACCATGGCTGCCGTCTCTGCCTCGGCCCTTGCAGCCCCGGCTTTGTCTGGAAAGTCATCTGGAAGGACATCCAATCTAATTAGCATATTATGTTTTTATTATTATAGATGTTTTTAGCATCAATATTTATTATTTTGTAATTATTTTCTTTCTATAATTGAAATAATTGGGATCTTAATAATATTACCTAGTAGTTTAGTGAACTCTGGGTTTACTATGGCACATAATAATTGATAACATTTTGATTCTCCATACTGAGTAATCCAAGTATTAACATGTATAAATAATGTGTTTGGGATTATGGTTAAAATAATTATTATAAGCATTGATTTGTTTGTATCAATATTTTGTACTTCCAAATATATATGTCAGCTTCAAGAAACCACATTAGTGTTTTAGATTTCTTGTCTTTAAAATTGCAATGATAAAAGTATATATATTGGGAGATAATTAGTATTTTTAGTTTATTTTGTATATTTGTAATTTTAATCTGAGTGTTTAAAATAAAAATATGGTATGTAATAGCTATTGAGGTTAGTTTGCCACTTGTATCCCCAGTCAACTGAAATATAGTTGAATTTATTAGTTTTGTTTGTTTTTCTTTGTAGAGTTTTTTGCTCCAATGTTTTTAAAATGTTTTTTTCTTCTGAATTAGTAAAGATTAACATGACTCCAAGAATCAAAACTACAAAAATGTATATTCAAAGGAATGTTGCTTTTCCTTACTTATTCCACTTCATCCTCACAATTCATCCTTTTATTTCACTCTTAACCATCCTCTGTAAGTAGTCACTCTTCATTGTTTCTTTCTTTTAGGAAAAATAAGCAGACATATGCAGTTGTCCTTATTTCTTATACAAAAAGTATTAGTATTATACAATTGGTATCCTTTTAAAAAAATTTTGTTATTTTCCCTTGAAACTACATCTCAGGAATTGCTCCCTGTGGGTTTAGTTCACAAATGTATTCTGTATTATTTTTAACAGTTACATGATACTCCATTGTGAAGGTAAATACACATTCAGAAATAAGCTTTATGTAAACATCAGCCTTCATTTATCTAGGTTAAATGCAAAAGACTGCAATTGCTGGAAAACTGAATACTTAGTTTTTATGAAATTTGCATTTTGTTTTGCAGAATTGCAATGCATGATTGGTCTATTTTTTAATATCATTTCCAGCATTTGGTGTTGCTACTTTTTTTAATTTTAGCAATTCTGATATGTTTTAGGGTATGTTATTGTGTCTTAATTTGGATAACCCTGATGGATAATAACATTGAACATCTTTTTATTAATTTTTTCAATCTGCATACTCTCTTAAGTTAAATGTTCATTCAATTTTTTACTCATTTTCTGTTCAAGCTTGATATATTTATTACCTTTAGATACTAGTCTTTTGAAAGATAAATGCTTTGAAAATATTTTTAACCAGTTTTTAGCTTGTCTTTTTATCTTTTTTACATGTACTTTTACAAAGCAAAAGGTTTTCATCTTGATCAGCTACAATTTCCATTTTTAATTTTTTTATAGATTGTATTTTTTTTGGTGTCATCTAAAAACTTGGCTCAGCTTTAGATTTCGAGGATTTTATCTTAGGTGTTTTTTCTAAAGTTATAGTAGTTTTAAATTTTTAATATAAATTATTAAAAATGTTGTATGTACTATATGTTAATATCTAATTTGCTAATTTTCAAATAGTCTTTAAGTATTCCTATAAAACCAATGTTTTCACAAAGAAAGAAAATAGCAATTGTCCCTACTGAGTCTTAATTGAGGTAGTTTAGGAAATACATACTGCAAGAAAAATTTCAGACTATAAACATTGTTTGGAAATAAGTCAGTTGGATAACTAGTTAACATAGAGAAACTGTAAAAACTTATGATAATTGCTAAGTATTTAACACAATATGTACTAATGTACAAAAGCAATTAAGAAATTCAATAAATTTTGGCTGAGCTGTGTCCTTGTACATGCTATATAAACATATCTAATTAAATAATATCTGTAATTATTAATACTTCATATATACATGCATTTATTCACACATAGTATGTACTCAAGTTATATTTATTATAACACCCAATAGTATGGTTACAAGAGTACTACTTGACACTCTCAACCATAAATGACAACACCATGTTGCTCTACTGCACTTTCCTTAGTTCGAGTGTCACTTGCCCATCTGTGTCCTCACTCATGGTCTCTCTTGCTGCCATTACTTTGTATTGTGAACAGTGTGTGGAGAAAGTGAAGGTGCTTGAGGTGCTGTAGAAGTGCTCAGGAACAATCAAACTAAAAGTTAAAGATGAGAACTTTATTGTTGCTTGAAATGGGTGAGCACCTTACAAGGTGAGCCAGTGACAATGTGATATATCTTGAAAGGTGATGAGGAAGGAACTGGTGACAGTTTTTGAAAAAGTCAGCTATAAAAGTAAAGAGAAGACACTATGGTTGAAAGCATGTCACCACTGCAACAGTTTGCAATGTTAGCAACAAATGCCCATAGGAAGTATGCTGGGATTTCACATTTAGTTGAATTTAATTAGCACTTATTTTAAGTACGGTGACATCTCACTTAACAGGAAAGGGGTTTTATTTCATCAAATACACACCTCATATAAAAGGGAGATACAGATATACTAAACATAACTTAGCAGTTTAAACTGAATAAAATATTTGAAATATTTTTCAGAAGAAATTTCATATACCTTATATCTTATACATAATTGTTCTCTGGGATGAATGCCCTGTCTAATCTTTACACAAATGTTCACTTTTATATAAATACTAGAGGCCCCGTGCACAAAATTCGTGCACTGGAGAAGGGGGTTGTCCCTCAGCCAAGCCTTCACCCTCTCCAATCTGGGACACCTCGAGGGATGTCCGACTGCCCATTTAGGCCCTGTGGGATCAGGCTTAAACAGGCAGTCGGACATCCCCCTCACAATCCGGGACTGCTGACTCCCAACTGCTAGCCTGCCTGCCTACTTGATTGTCCCTAACTGCTTCTGCCTGCCAGCCTGATCATCCCCTAACCGCTCCCCTGCCAGCTTGATCGATGCCTAACTGTCCCCCTACTGGCCCAATTGCCCCTAACTGCCCTCCCCTGCTGGCCATCTTGTGGTGGCCATCTTTGACCACATGGGGGTAGCCATCTTGTGTGTTGTAGTGATGGTCAATTTGCATACTGGTAGTGACTAATTAGCATACCTGGGATAATTAGCATATCCCTCTCTTATTATATAGGACTAGAGGCCCAGTGCACAAATTCATGCACGGGTGGGGTCTGGCTGGCCCGGCCCCAATTGGGGCAGATCAAGGCTGGGCCTGTCAGGAGGAGGAGATGGTGGGAGGTTGGCCAGCTGACCAGCCCCAATTAGGGCCCAATCAGGACAAGACCGGCTAGGGGGAGGGGCCGCAGGCAATTGGCCAGCGAGTCCCACCCCTGATTGGAGTTGGGGGGCTGATTGGGGGTGGAGGCTGGCCATGGGGAGGGGCTATGGGCCAACCAGGTGGTGGGGGCCCATAGGGGGTGGGTTGGCCAGGGGAAGGGGCTGCAGGAGGTTGGCTGGCCAGCTCCAATCCCTATTGGGGTGGCGGGCTGATCAGGGGCTGCCAGCTGGGGGGAGGGGCTGCAGGAGGTTAGGCTGGCTGGCTACAGTGGACATCATAGTGACTGGTCATCGGTTGTTCTGGTCGTATGGATGCTGGCTTTTTATATATATAGATATACTTTTGATTTAGTGTCAACCTCTTTCCTATCTAATTAAGAGGGAATATGCAAATTGACTGTCATGCCATCAGAAAGATGGCGGCACCCATAGCGGAGTCAGGGTTTCCATACACAAGATGGCATGCCCACAGTGGAGGCCGAGTTCCTGTAATGAGCCTTAAAAAGCAATCAGCAGGGACCTGAGGCTGTGTGGCGCTGGGCCAGGGCAGGGCACCTGAGGCTGTGCCCCCCCCCCAGTAGGGCTTAACAGGGAACCTCAGGCCACACCCCCCACCCTGGCACCGGACTGGGGGACCTGAGGCTGCGACCCCACTAGGCGGGGCTTGAGGGGAAATCTCAGGCTGTGCCCCCTGCCTGGTGGGGCTTGAAGGGGGACCTAAGGCTGCTCCTTCTGCCCCTAGCTGGGGAACCTCAGGCCACGCCCCCCACCCCAGCTCCAGGGGACCTGAGGCTGCACCCCCACCAGGCAGGGCTTGACGGGGGATCTCAGGGTGCATCCCCCACCTGGTGGAGCTTGATGGGAGACCTCAAGGCATGCCCCCCACCCTGGTGCCATGCCGGGGTACCTCAAGCCACGCCACCACCCCAGGGACCTGAGGGTGCACTGGGGGACCTGAGGCTGCACCCCCGTCTTGGTGGGGCTTGACAAGTCTGGGTCTCACATGATTTTGAGGCGCTGCGGGTGGACAGGGACTTGACTCTGGGGTGGGGGCGTGGCCTGAGGTTCCCCAGACAGGGGTGGAAGGAGCAGCCTTAGATCCCCCTTCAAGCCCTGCCAGGCAGGGGTCATGGCCTGAGATTTTTCATCAAGCCCCGCCTGGTGGGGTCGTAGCCTCAGGATCCCTGTCAATCCCCGCTAGGCAGGGGGCACGGTCTGAGGTCCCCCAGCCTGGTGCCAGGGCAGGGGGTGTGGCCTGAGGTCCCCTGTCAAGCCCTACTGGTCAGGGGGCACAGCCCTAGACTCTGACAGGAGGAAGATTTTCATATACATTTTACTAATTTTCTTCCATCTCTGACACTTCTATTATAGAGAAAGGGCAAATAGCAATATTAAAATATTTCCTCTAATTAATCCCCTTTTAATGTGCACAATTTTTTGCACTGGGCTACTAGTATTCTTATGTTAGCCCTTCGCCCAACAACAGTCTTTAGAAAAACTATATAAAATGATAAGCCCAATAAAATACACCTTCCTCCTGACATTTTCTTACCTTGCTCCATTAATAGCTTGGATTATTAGTGACAAGTTTAGAAAATAATATATTTGAACGCTTTGTGTCATGAAACAAGAAAAGTCATTCTTACATTGTAATTCTATTTTATGCTTACATCTTAACTTCTTCCAAAGACTCTCAAGATCATCAGGTCATGTACTGAAAAATCTGCCCAGTGCATATAATGTGTGCTCCTATTTAGCTCAATAGCAATTTCAAGTACTTTGACAGGAGGTAGTCTAATGAAAGATTTGGAGTTGGAGATAATTGAGAGGATTTAAATACTGGCAAAATGAGAAACTAAAAGAGTGGAAAATAATTTTGTGTTCTGAAAATCAAAGCTATCAGTAAGTTTTTTATCTTCAAATCCTAAAGCATTGTATTCGTTTGATTTTCTTTCCTTAGAGACAAAATTTGGATTTATATTAGTTGAGACATAGAGAAAAAGTGATACAAATAGGCTTTCCAATATTCAACGACCTTTTGAATTTAGCCTGGAAGCACAAACTCTGGGAAATCAGTGCAATGTTAGCACAAGGGGCTCGAGTCGATGCACCATCTGTCTTTTCTCAACAGACCACATTTGATGGTTCTTTGGTTGGTTGGTTTGTTTCTTTGGTCAGTAATTCAATGCATCCTCGGGTATATAATTTAGCCATAGTCGTAAAATAACACTGCACTTTTAGATCCCGCTGCTTATTTTTGTCAATTAACATTCCCTTAACACTGTGATTTAAGAATTTTTTTCTTGCTGCCATGTTCTTGCTTGAGAGAGAGAGAGAGAGAGAGAGAGAGAGAGAGAGAGAGAGAGAGAGAGATGATCTCTCTAAGGTGCCAGGCTGAAAAAGAAAAAATAAATGAAACTTTATTGCCCACATATCCTTCTTAAACATAGTGCTTTGAGCCAAAAAGAGGTCATTCAGAATTAGAAAAGCATGACTGAGATATTATAACATTAGATGGACACTGATATAATATTGTAATTTGAATTAAACATGAATAAAAATTTAAAAAAACTATATAGAATGTGATATAATAATATAATAAAACAATGTGGAATTAATATATGTGGTTTATTTTTAATGAGAAACTATTCAAACAAATGATTCCTTTTCAGTTTTTTACAAACTAACTTTCTCCATCAAATTATCAAATAATTTAAAAAAAAATATCAAACATAGTTAAAAGTAAAATAGTTTTCACAATGCTTGGAAGAAGGGAATTTTTCACACATGTGGTGGGAGTATGTATTTATTTAAATTTATTGGTGTAACATTAGTTAATAACATCGTATACATTTCAGGTGTACAATTCTGTAAGACACCATCTTTATGTCACATTGTGTGATCACCACCGAGCGTCTCGTCTCCTTCCACCACCATAATTTGACCCCCTTTACCTTCTTCATCCTCCCTCCACCTTTCTTTCTCTCTGGTAACCAGCATTCTGTTGTTTCTGTTTATGGTTATATTTGTTTTGATTGTTGCTTTCTATTTTATATCTCACATATGAGTGAAATCTTGACCTTTTCCATCTTACTTATTTCACTTAATATGATACTCCCAAGATCCATCCATATTCTTGCAAATGTCAATATTTCATCACTTTTGTATGTCTGAGTGCTGGGTGTTTTGGAATACACTCATCAGTCATCCATTAAAAACTCCATGGTGGGAGTTTTCATTGGTAAAATAGTATAGGAAAAGAGCTTTTAAAGATATGTAGCCTTTTTATTTTTAATTATGCTTTATGGAATTCTCAGTGATATGCATAATGCTTGTAAAAAGATGAAGAATCAATTATCACATGCATCAGATGAAAGGCTTTTAATCATTGAAATGTTATTATAGATAATATAATACATAAAAATGAATAAAAGCAAACCACAAGGATGTACAAACATGTAAATATATATTATTATAGTCTTTGTGTATCTTTCCTAAATATCCAACTTTTATACCTTTTTATATTGTTTGAATTTACAATCTCTTTATATAAACTAATACCCCATTGTTCTGCAATTTTTTTCAATTAAGAAGTTATATTAGATAGATCTTTTAAATAATCCTGTGTATCTCTAACTCATTTCACTGCAGTTCATTTTTTATATTTTATTGTTTTTTTACAGAGAGGAAGGGAGAGGGATAGAGAATTAAAAGCATTGATGAGAGAGAACATCGATCAGCTGCCTCCTGCACACCCCGCACTGGGGATGTGCCTGCAACCAACATACATGCCCTTGACCGGAATCAAACCCGGGACCCTACAGTCTGCAGGCCAACGCTCTATCCACTGAGCCAAACTGGTCAGGGCTCATTTTTTAAATTTATCTTTACTGTTGAGAATATTTCAGTTTCTTCCCTTTTCCCCTCTTCCCATTGCTCCTCTCCACCTGTCTACCGCCCCACCCTAGGCATTCACAGCACTGTTATCTGTGTCCATGGGTTATGAATATAAGTTCTTTGGTTGAACAGGCTGACAAATCTGAGAGAAAAGGTGGGGTGGAGGATGGGAAGAGATTAATCACTGTAGTTCATTTATAGATGTATCATACTTTATAAAATCAGTCTCCTTTTGAGAAAGATTCAGATAGAGAATATGCATTCATGTAAAGAAAAGTGGTAGAGTAAATTACTAGAATTGGTTAAAAAAGAACAAAATAAGTAAACTAACTAAAATGAGAAATAAGCTTTATAATTTAAGTGATTATGAATTACAAAGCCCTGAATTTCAGAAACATTGCCATTATTTGAATTAGTGGTTGACATGATTGAAGTAATAATTAAGTGACCATGGATTAGGATGGACAATATCATGTTTTCTTTTCCTTCCTTTCTTCCTACTTTCCTCCCTCTCTTTCTCTCTCCCTCTGTCTTTATGTATTTTTTCCCTCTAATATAGAGTGGTTTCTTCTTTTAATTCAGTTTCATATCATTTCAGAAAATATTTTTTTATATATGACATAATAAATAAGCCTCTAGATAATATTGTACATATAGTAAACTTATCTTTCCCATAGTTAACTGATAAATGGCAGTTATTTCTATGGGACAGATGTCATTACACCCACTTGTTGATAGAATTATGTAGCAATTTAGAACGTTGTCAAAATAAATTACAAATCTATATACAAATTATTTTATGACTTTAATCGATTAAAAAAGAAAGCCAACTCATCAATTTTTTAAAAATAAATATTTATTGTTGAAAGTTTCACATATGTCCTTTTTTCACCCCCATTGCCCTCTCCCACTCCCATCCTCCCAAGCCTTCACCACCCACTGTCTGTGTCTATGAGTGATGCATATATGCATATGAGTTCATTTTGATCTCTTCACCTGCTGACTTCCCTCTGAGGTTTGACAGTCTTTTCAATGTTTCTATGTTTCTGGGTCTATTTCTGTTCATCAGTTTATGTTGTTTATTAGAGTCCACATATGAGTGAGATCATGTGATAATTATCTTTCTACAACTGGCTTATTTCACTTAGCTTAATGGCCTCTAGGTCCATTCACGCTGTTGCAAATGGTAAGAGTTCTTTCTTTTTTACAGCAGCATAGTATTCCACAGTTTTTTAATCCATTCATCTGCTAAAGGTCACTTAGGCTGTCTCCAAATCTTAGCTATGATAAATTGTGCTGCTATGAACATAGGGGTGCATATATTATTTCTGATGGGTGTTCTGAGTTCTTGGGATGTATTCCTAGAAGTGGGATCACTGGGTCAAATGGGAGTTCCATTTTTAACTTTTTGAGGAAACTCAGTGGCTACACTGGTCTGCAGTCCCATCAGCAGTGCAGGAGAGTTCCTTTTTCTCCACATCCTCTCCAACAGTTTTCATTTTTTGATTTGTTGATGATAGCCATTCTAACAGGTGTGAGGTGGTACCTCAGTGTCATTTTGATTTGCATCTCTCAGATGACCAGTGACTGTGAACACTTTTTCATATGCCTTTTGGCCTTCTGTACGTCCATTTTAGAGAAGTATCTATTGAGGTCCTTTGCCCATTTTTTAATTGGATTGTTTATACAACTCATTGATTTTTAAGTAACTCCTTTGAAATTACAATAGTTGTAATAAATAGACCACTAAAATAATTTAGAGTTTTACTAATATGGGAGAGAATAAGATATAGAATTATTTATGGGGTAAAAATTATAACATCATAAATACACAGCACTTTATTATATTTTATATAATTACTAGAGGCCTGGTGCATAAAAATGTGTGCACTGGCGGGAGGGTGGTGTTCCTCAGCCCCACTTGTGCCCTCTCGCAGTCTGGGACCGCTTGGGAGATAACGACCTGCTGGCTTAGGCCCACTCCCGGGTGGCAGAGGGCAGGCCCAATCCCTAGGTGCCTTCCCCACAGCTCCTGGTCGGGCTCAGAGCAAGGCCGATTGGGGAGGTGGGGTGCCGCGCCCTGTCATGCACAGTGCAGGGCAGATCAGGAGTTTGCGATG
The DNA here is from genome assembly GCF_963259705.1 of Myotis daubentonii. NCBI lineage: Eukaryota > Metazoa > Chordata > Mammalia > Chiroptera > Vespertilionidae > Myotis > Myotis daubentonii. The sequence continues at coordinate 92,538,309 of NC_081842.1, forward strand.
CCACACTCAGTCACACTCAGGGTAGGGCCGATTGGGGGGTTGGGGCGCTGCCCCTGTCACACTCAGGGCAGGGTCGATGGGGAGGTTGGGGCGCCGCCCCCTGTCACCCACAGAGCAGGGCCAATCAGGGGGTTGGGCACTCCCTCCTGTCACACTCAGGGCAGGGCCAATGGGGAGGTTGGGACGCTGCACCCTGTCACACACAGAGCAGGACCGATCAGGGGTTTGGGGAACTCCCCCTATCAGGCACAGAGCAGGGCCAATCAGGGGGTTGGGGCGCCTTCCCCTTTCATGAACAGAGCAGGGCAGATAGGGAGGTTGTGGCCCCACCCCCTGTCACACACAGAGCCTCAGGGCGATCAGGCGGTTTGGGCTCTGCCCCCTGTCATGCTGCTCCAGGGGCCAGGAGGCCTCATGGCTCCGCAAATCCCAGTGCTAGGAAGCCTTGCTGCTCCGCTGATCCCGGTGCTGGGAGGCCTCGCAGCTCCACTTGACACAGGGGCAGTGAGGCCTCGCTGCTCTGCTGATCCCAGTGCTGGGAGGCATATTACCCTTTTACTATATAGAATAGAGGCCTGGTGCATGGGTGGGGGCCGGCTGGTTTGCCTTGAAGGGTGTCCTGGATCAGGGTCGGGGTCCCCCCTGGGGTGACCTAATCTCCCAACCGCTCCTTTTTTGCTTTTTTTTTTTTTTCATTCTGGGCCAGCTTTAGCTCTGAGGCTTGGCTCCAGCTCTGAGGCCTCGGCTGCTGAAAGCAGGTATCTGGTTTTTTTGGGTTCTATAATCGAAACACTATTTCAACTCCAGCTCTGAGATCCCAGCTGGTCAACCCCCTTCTGGGTGCTGGGGTCCCCACTGGGGTGCTTGGCTAGCCTGGGTGAGGGGATGATGGCTGTTTGCAGCTGATCACACACCCTTCAGGGTGGGGGTCCGCACTGGGTTGCCTGGCCAGTCTGGGTGAGGGGCTGAGGGCCGTTTTCATGCTGGCGGGTGACTGAAGCTCCCAACCTCTCCTTTTTCTTTTTCTTTTTTTAAAAATATATTTTATTTATTTACAAATATATATATGGTAATTAGCCGTAACTTAATATTTTTGAAAACACAATTACCCGTGAGAATTGTAATTTTTGAAAGCTGCTCCATTTATTAAATAATGTTTAGGTATAACAATTATGACACAGTATTGGAATGGGTTTATGTTATCTAAGGATAACATAAAATTGCTGATTTTTGTGCAAAAAAAAAATTCCAGGGACATAAAAAACTGCAGGATTATAAAAATAAATAAGATATTTTTAATAGTATATGCTTGCTTTATGTGATGTTTTATATTTTGTTACTAAATATCTACACTAGAGCTACTGATTTATACTTGTGTTAGCTGACTCAACAATGGAACTATGCCAACAATAGATTATATGAGAAAAAGTAACTGCTCTGATGGTTAAACATTTCCTAAAATAACCTAGATTTGGAGGCAAATATGTTCTGTAGTTTTACTGTCTTCTCAGTCTCTACAGTAGCCCCATGAAAGCGTAACGTATTTAAAGACACTGTCCCATAAAAATAAAAGTAAAGCAAATACAGTTATACATTTCAGTGAAGAATTGAGCCAACCCAAGCAATAATCTGCAGAGATGTGTTTGTGTTTAGTTTATTTCTTAACTTATCCTCTAGTGAGTAGCTGTAGAAAAGTTGACTCTGAAATTATTCTCTAAGTGTAGATTTTCTTCTTTTCTACTTGGACAGAAATGCTGTCAGGAAAAGGCCAACTCACCTTACTGCCTTATTGTACTAACACTTTTAAATAATGTTCTTTGGAATAAGTACCACAGAGGATTTCAGAAACCACAAAATGATTTGCATTTTCTCCTCTTTTTTAAAAAATTAAATTAACTTTTATTTTTCCATCACCTTTTATCCCCTTCATGCCTTCTTCCATCTCCCCTCACCACACCTCCTCCACAATCACAATACTGTTGCCCCTGTCCATGAGTTCTTGCTCTCTCTTTTTTCTTTTTTTCTCAATCCCTTAACCCCCCCAAAAACCTACCCACCAGAGCTGTCTGCGTGTTCTCTATCCATGAATCAGTCTCTATTTTGCTTGGTAGTTCAGTTTCCTCATTAGATTCTGCATATGAGTGAAATCATATGATACTGGTCTTTCTCTGATTCGCTTATTTCTCTTAGTATACTGCTTTCCAGGTCCACCCATACTTTCAAAAGAGGCAACATTATCTTCCCTTTTATGGCAGAGCAATACTCCATTGTGTCAATGTACCGCAGTTTTTATCCACTCATCCACTGATGGACAGTAGGCTGCTCCCAAATCTTGGCTATTATAAACAACTAGAGGCCCAGTGCAAAAAATTTGTGCATTTGGGGGGGAGGGGGGGTCCCTCAGCCTGGTCTGTGCCCTCTCGCAGTCTGGGACCCCTCGGGAGATAAGGACCTGCTGGCTTAGGCCTGCTCCCGGGTGGCAGAGGTCAGGTCCAATCCCTAGGTGCAGCCCCTGGTCGGGCTCAGAGCAGGGCTGATTGGGGAGTTGGGGCGCCGCCGCCTGTCATGCACAGAGCAGGGCAGATCAGGAGGTTGCGATGCCACCCTCAGTCACGCTCAGGGTAGGGCAGATTGGGGGGTTGGGGCACCGCCCCCTGTCACCCTCAAGGCAGGGTCGATGGGGAGGTTGCGGCGCCACCCCCCGTCACGCACAGAGCAGGGCCAATCAGGGGTTGGGGCACTGCCCCCTGTCACTCACAGAGCAGGGCCCATCATGGGCGTTGGGGCTCCGTACACTGTCACGCACAGAGCAGGGCCAATCAGGGGGTTGAAGAGCTCCCCCCTGTCATGCACAGAGCAGGGCCCATCAGAGGGTTGAGGAGCTCCCCCCTGTCACTCACAGAGTAGGGCTGATAGGGGAGTTGGGGAGCTCCCCCCTATCAGGCACAGATCAGGGCTGATCAGGGGGTTGGGGCACCTTCCCCGTCACAAACAGAGCAGGGCGTATAGGGAGGTTGTGGCCCACCCTCTGTCACACACAGAGCCACAGGGTGATCCGGGGGTTTGGGCGCTGCCCCCGTCACTCTGATCCTGGTGCCAGGAGGCCTCGCGGCTCCACTGATCCCAGTGCTGGGAGGCATATTACCCTTTTACTACATAGGATAGAGGCCTGGTGCATGGGTGGGGGCCGGCTGGTTTGCCCTGAAGGGTGTCCTGGATCAGGGTGGGGGTCCCCACTGGGGTGCCTGGCCAGCCTGGGTGAGGGGATGATGGCTGTTTGCAGCTGGTCACACACCCTTCAGGGTGGGGTTCCCCACTGGGGTGCCTGGCCAGTCTGGGTGAGAGGCTGAGGGCTGTTTTCAGGCTGGCGGGTGACTGAAGCTCCCAACTGCTCCTTTTTTGCTTTTTTTTTTTTTTTTCATTCTGGGCCATCTTTAGGTCTGAGGCTTGGCTGCAGCTCTGAGGCCTCGGCTGCTGAAAGCAGGTATCTGGTTTTTTTGGGTTCTATAATCGAAACACTGTTTCAACTCCAGCTCTGAGATCCAGGCTGGCTGAAAGCAGGTTTCTGGGGTTTTGTTTAGCTTCTATATTTGTAACAATGTTTCAAACTGCAAGCTCAGAGGCCGGCAGCAGCAGGCAGGGAACGTTGGAATCCTCCGTCACTGAAGCAAGCAGGCCTCATGTTCGCTTCAAGCTGCCTGGCTTCCGGTGGCCATCTTGGCTGGCAGTTAATTTGCATATCGCCCTGATTATTCAATGGGAAGGGTAGCAGAGTGACACCAATTTGCATGTTTCTCTTTTATTAGTGTAGATTCCCCAATAAAGATAGGGGTACATATATTCTTTGAAATTTGTGTTTTGGGTTTCCTCAGATAAATTCCCAGAAGCAGGATCACTGGGTCATAAGGCAGTTCCATTTTTAATTTTTTGAGGTAACTCCATACTGCTTTTCACAGTGGCTTCACCAATCTGCATTCACGCCAACTGTACACAAGTGTTACCTTTTCTCTACATCCTTGCCAACACTTGTTTATTGATTTATTGATGAATAGACCCCAGCAGCAAGCTCACCTACCAGTTAGAGTGTCTGCCCCCTGGTGGTCAGTGCACGACATAGCAACTGGTTGACAGGTCGACTGTCTGCCCCTTGGTGGTCAGTGCATGTCATAGAGAGCAGTTGAGTGGCCTTAGCTTATCATTAGTACATTATGCTTTGATTGGTTGGACTGCTGACCGGACGACCAGACACTTAGCATATTAGGCTTTTATTATATAGGATAGCCATGCTAACAGGTATGAGGTGATATCTTATTGTGGTTTTAATTTGCAAATTTGTGCACCAGTGGTGTCCCTTGGCCTGGCCTGGCCTGTTGGATCGGGCTGAAACCCTCTCCAACATCTTTCAAGAGGTCCCGGATTGCGAGAGGGTGCAGGCCAGACCGTGGTACCCCACTGTTGCTCGATCAGGACTGGGGAGGGATGTGGGACGTTGGCCAGCTCGGGAGGAACCATGGGATGGTTCCAGGGCATGTCCGCCCCATCTCGCTCAGTCCCGGTCAGCCAGACCCCAGCAGCAAGCTCACCCACCAGTTGGAGCATCTGCCCCCTGGTGGTCAGTGCACGACATAGCAACTGGTTGACAGGTTGACTGTCTGCCCCTTGGTGGTCAGTGCATGTCATAGAGAGCAGTTGAGTGGCCTTAGCATATCATTAGTATATTATGCTTTGATTGGTTGAATTGCTGACTAGACGACCAGACACTTAGCATATTAGGCTTTTATTATATAGGGTAGCCATGCTAACAGGTATGAGGTGATATCTCATTGTGGTTTAAATTTGCATTTCTCTGATGATAAGTGACATTGAGAATCTTTCATGTCTATTGGCCCTATGTATGTCCTTTTTATTTTCTTTTGTATGTGAATACCATTCTGATAAATGATTGTAAAGAAAAGTGGAATATTTAATAACCAAAATAATTCAAGATTGTAGCTACTCTTCAAAACTTTTCAAAGGTTCCTCATTATTTCATGTTTTTAAAAAAATGATGTTTAGCTTATCTAACATTTGATAAGTTCTGAGAATTTTACAACTAGTAAAAGAAAGCTTAATTTCAGAGTTAATATGATTGTGTATAAAAGGAAATCTCCCTTTCCAATAGAAAAGACCACCAGAACATTAAAATCATGAGATATAATTCTCATAGTCTGTATTCATACTGAAAATTAAAATGAAGTAATCCAGAGTAGATTTCTTTACTCTATCAGCTAGGGATATGATAGAGTCACATTAAAATTATCTACAAATAAGATTAAAGATATTTTCTCTCTTACAACAACATAGTCTGTTATTTTTGTTTCATCACTACCATGTCTAAATCCCTATAATATCTAACAGAATGAGCTACTTTCCTAAAATGCATGGTATTATGTCCTGTAAGAGAAAGGATGAGTACTTTTAATTTTCATATTGTGAAACCATATACTAGGTAGTCTATTAAGTACTGAGGATATGAAGACAAACAGAGCCAAGTTCCAATCCCTTGTCAAGCTTACAGTAAAGCTATAATGCAAGTATATATGACAATATAAACTAAGCATGCTGAGTGCATAACCTGTGGGAAATCTCAAATAGTTCTTAGTAAGTGTGGCATAAATGATGTCTAAAATGACATATAACAGGGAAAGGGGCATTTGTGCCAAACTATTGAGGATGTGTGAAGGTTCACCAGGGCTTGATGTAAAGAATATTCTATAGAAAGGCAACAGGATATAAACCATTAAATTGTGACAGCACATATATTATTCATTTAAGAAATATTTATTGAGCCCTGGATGTGTGGCTTAGTTGTTTGGGTGTTGTCCTGTGCACCAAAATGTTGTGGGTTTTATTCCAGTCAGGACACATACCCAGGTTGTGGGTCAGATACCGGTTAGAATGCATGTATAAGGTAACTAATCAATGTTTTTCTCCCATCTCTCTCTCTCTCTCTCTCTCTCTCTCTCTCTCTCTCTCTCCATTAAAAAAGAAAGAAATATTTATTGAATCTTGGCTGAATAGCTTACTTGGTTAGAGTGCCGTCCCCTACACCAAAATGTTTCAGGTTTGATCCCTAATTGAGGCATAAACGATAGACAATCTATTGATGTTTATCTCTCACCTGAATGTTTCTCTCTTCCTTCTCCTTTCTCTAAAGTCAATAATAATAATAAAAACACACACACACAAAAAAACCCCACACAAACATATACTCATATAAGGATTTTTTTTAAAATAAGAAAGAAATATTTATTGAGTAGGTATTAGAGAATGGGAAAAACTCATGAATTAAATATTCAGGACAACTTTCCTCAAAAGCTCATAGTCAATTGGGTGAATATAGACATTTATCTATGACAATAAGGGCCTATTAGAGATGGGCACATGAGAGGCTTAGAGAAGATATTTAATCAACGAGTTGATAAGATGCAGTTTTGTAAAGAAGACACCACCAATGAATAAAAATGAATATAAAGTTAATCAAATAAAATTAGTCAAAGTGTACAAACATGTTGAAGATAAGCATAATTCAAAATAATCTATTTAAAGATCTAACTATGTCTGATACATGGCAACATTGGGAAATTGAAATTAGTTGTTTACCATTGTTGTACTGAAAGAGAAATAAAATAAAGTGCCCATGTCCAATAAGGAGTGAAAACTCATTAATTATAAAAATATTTATTGATTAGCTAGTTTGTGTCAGGGTTTATGATCAATGATTATAATTTAAATTTATATTAAGCACATTTATTTAATTTTTATTATATTCAATTTTATTTATGTTAACATTAAATTAGCTTTCAATTTTATCTATTTTAAAATTAGAGGCCCAGTGCACAAAATTCATGCATGGGGGTGTCCCTCAGCCCAGCCTGCACCTTCTCCAATCCAGGACCTCTTGGGGGATGTCCAATGGCCAGTTTAGTTCTGATCCCAATAAATGGGCCTAAACTGATCATCGGACATCCCTCTCACAATCCTGGACCACTGGCTCCTAATCACTCACCTGCCTGCCAGCCTGGTCACCCCAAACTGCCCCCCCTGGCAGCCTGGTTGCCCCAACTCCCCCCTCCCCAACCGCAAGCCTGGTTTCCCCACTCAGACTGCTGTTCAGTTGTTTGGTTGTCCCTCACTAACCCCCCTGCCGGCCTGGTCACCCCATGTAGCCTACTTGTTCAGGAGTTTGGTTGTCCTTCACTAACCCTCCTACAGGCCTGGTGGCCTCACACAGCCTGCTTGTTCAGACATTTGGCCATCCCTCACTAACCCCCTTGCCAACCTGGTCATAGGCAGCCATCTAGTGAGGGCTTGAGGGTCAATTTGCATATTACCTCTTTATTATATAGCATTTTAATCATTTTTAAAATATACATTTTAATTGATGTCAAGTGGAAATGAGAGGGAGAGATAGATAGAAACATCCATGATGAGAGAGAATTGATCAGCTTCCTCCTGCATGACCCCCACTGGGAACTGAGCCCATAAGCCATGCATTTGCCCTGACCAAGAATCGAACTATGACCTCCTGGTTCATGGATCAATGCCCAACCACTGTGCAATGCCGGCCTGGCAAACTTTTGATTTTAATATGCTTTTTAAAAAATTATAACCCCTTCAGTACCACATTGTTATATTTTACTCTTTCAAAAGGAAAATAAAATCTACAGGGAGTCAACCACCTTAAATAAAATGGACATTTGTTTTTGTCATGCATCTTCTTAATTCTATTAAGTAATTTTGAATACACTTTTTGTACGAAGTGAGCAAGAAATAAAATGAAAATGTGAAAAGAAAAGTTGTATGCTGAAAATGTTTTTTGGAGCAAATTTTATAACTTTTTGTGAAGAAATTTTATAGTTTAAAGAGGAAAAATTTAAATGGGACTCTTACTCAATATCAATTTTGAATTTAATGTAAATTTTAATTACACTGTCAACTTATTGTATTTTAAGTCTGATGTCAATGTTTGTATAATCTTAGGAGTAAAATATACTGTCAGTCTATATAATAAAAGGCTAATATGCAAATTAACTGAATGGTGAAATGACTAGTCTCTATGACATGCACTGACCACCAGGGGGAAGATGCTTAAAGCAGGAGCTGCCCCCTGGTGGTCAGTATGCACCTACAGCGGGAGCTCCACTCAACCAGAAGCTGGGCTCACAGCTTGGGAGCACAGTGGCGGTGGTGGGAGCTTCTCCCACCTCCACAGCAGCACTAAAGATGTTCCACTGATGGCTTAGGCCCAAGGGGAGCGGGTCTAAGCCATCAGTCGGACATCCCCTAAGGACTCAGGAACTGCAAGAGGGCACAGGATGGACTGAGGGACCCCCCACTGAGTGAACAAATTTCATGTGCCAGGTCTCTAGTATAAATAACAGTATTTTAATTTTTCATTAATTTTTTCATCTCTGATGAATAATGAGAATTCAAAATATAACATATCAGCAATTAAACTCTAAAACAAAAGTCTTTGTTGTTGTTAATCTTCACCTGAGCATATTTTTCCATTGATTTTTCAAAGAGAGTATAAGAGAGGGGAAATACAGAGAGAGAGAAACATCTGTTAGTTGCCTCCCATGTGCACCCCACCACCGCTGGGGATGGAGCCTGCAACTGAGGTAAAAAGCCCTTGAGTGGATTCGAACCCAGAATTCTTCAGTCTGTGGGCTGGCACTCTATCCACTGAGCCAAACTGGCTATGGCTAAAACCTAGGTCTTGAAGTATGGATGTAAGTGTATACATAAACACCTATATCTTTCAAAAGTAGTACTATCATTATTCCCATTGCATGATTGGAAAATTGAAATGCCATGCGGATAAAACTTTTCCATGGTCATGTTACTGATATGTGGCAGGATTACACCAAACACAGACAAAAAATAATAACTGCCTATTTCAATTTCATGATCATGATATACTCTTAAATAGATCTATCTTCTCTCCTCTCAGTCACTATATATTTTATATGCCATTCTCTATAGCCAAAATGTATTCCCATCTTAATTCCTTGTTGAAACTCTTGTAAGACCAGATATTAAATATGAAAACCTATGACATGGCAACAATTTATAAAGTATATGACTAAGTGAGAAGAAATATGACACCTATTTTCACTTACCAAAAAAGATAAGCAATGACATTTGAGACCAACTGAGAATGGCTTACTAAATGTGAAAACTGTTCAATGTTGTTAGAAAAAGCTGTAAAAGGCAGGCATCAGTGTTGATGCTTAATAAGAATTAAACCATGCACTTTCAACAATTGATGCTTTCAAAGCTGTTCATATTTGTCATTGTTCATTTCAGTTACTTAGAAAAACAAGAAAAAAATACATTGGTTCTTTAAGAAAAGTACTTAAATCACAAGCAAACACACCCATACATATACATACAAAAGAAAAGTAAAAATAAAAAATAAATGTAAAATGTATAACAAACAAATATCAAACAAAAAAGGCTGGTATTGCAATATTAATATTAGAAATATAAGGCATAAATATTAAAAAGTTTTATACATAATAAAAGAGCAATTCAATAAGAAAATGTAATAAAATTTTAAAACATGAAGTAAAAATCAATACATTTATGTGGACGCATTGAATTATATAGTATTAACTTATATCAGTGCAAAATAAAAGTACAACTGACACAAGACATTTAGAAAGAGACTCAGCTAACATATAGTACTCATTCAATTTAACTAATTGAGGCAATTGTGAGCAAATATCAAGAAAATCTCCTGTTAGATACATTAAGGATGATGTTAGATGTTTTGTAGGTTTAATGAAAAACATTATTAATCAAGAAAGTCAATCTCGCTGAAACCGGTTTGGCTCAGTGGATAGAGCGTCGGCCTGCGGACTGAAGGGTCCCAGGTTCGATTCCGGTCGGGGGCATGTACCTGGGTTGTGGGCACATCCCCAGTGGGAGATGTGCAGGAGGCAGCTGATCGATGTTTCTCTCTCATTGATGTTTCTAGTTCTCTATCTCTCTCCCTTCCTCTCTGTAAAAAATCAATAAAGTATATATTTAAAAAAAAAAAAAAGAAAGTCAATCTCTCCTAGCAATATGTTTACCAATACATCTCCTAGGATAATGGAAACTAAGGAGAAAATAAACAAATGGGACTAAATAAAAAACAAAACAAAACAAACAAAAAAAACCCCAAAAATACTTCTGCACAGCAAAATAAACCATCAACAAAATAACAATAGAGCCCACTGCATGGAAGAACATATTTGCCAATGATACATCCGATAAGGAGTTAATCTCCAAAATTTATAGGGAACACATACAACTTAATAAAGGAAGATAAACAATCCAATTAAACGATGGACAAAGGACTGAAATAGACACTTCTCAAAACTGGACATACAGAAGACCAAGAGACATATGAAAAAACTAGAGGCCTGATGCACGAAAATTTGTGAAAGAGTAGGCTTTCCTTCCCCCGGCTGACAGCACCGGCTTCCCTCCAGCACCTGGACCTGGACTTCCCTCCTCCTGCTGCTGGCAGGCATCCAAGACCCCAGTTGGCTTCTCCTGGGCCACTCGCAGGCACCTGGGACCCCAACTGGCTTCCCCCAGGCTGCCGGTCAGGAAGGATGTCCGGTATGACATCTGGAAGATGTCCGGTCTAATTAACATATTACCCTTTTATTATTATAGATGCTCTCAAAGACACTAATTACCTGAGAGATGCCTGTCAGAATGGCTATCATCAACAAAACAACAAAGGACAACTGTTGCAAGGATGTGGAGAAAAAGGAACCCTCATGCACTGCTGGTGGGAATGCAGCCTAGTGCAGCCACTGTGGAAAACAGTATGAAATTTCCCCCAAAAAATTAAAAATGGAACTCCCATTAGACCAAATGATCCCACTTCTCGGACTATATCCCAAGAAATCAGAAACACCAATCAGAAAGAATAAATGCACCCTTATGTTCATAGCTGTGCAATTTATAATAGCTAAATTTGGAAACAGCCTAAGTGCCCATCAGCAAATGAATGGCTTAAAAAACACGGTACATATACACAATGGAATACTATGCTGCTGTAAAAAGGAAAGAACTTTTACCATTTGCAACAGCATGGATGGATCTGGAGAGCATTATGCTAAGTGAAACAAGCCAGTCAGAGAAAGGTAAGTATCATGTGATTTCACTCATATGTGGAATCTAATGAACAACATAAACTTATTAATAAAAATAGATCCAGAGACATAGAAGCCTGGGACACACTGTCAAACCTCAAAGGGAAGGGGAGGATGGGTGGGTAGGAATAGATCAACCAATGAACTTTTATGCATATATGCAAAACCCATGGATACAGACAATAGAGTGGGGAAGGTCTGGGGAGGGGGCATAGAGGCAAGATGGGAGAGGCTAATGGGGGGAAGGGATATATGTAATACTTTCAACAAGAAAGATTTTAAAAACAAAATAAAATTTTAAAAAAGGGCATTTTTTGCAGGTTGGCTGAAAGAGATTTTGCTTTTATTGTCAAGAGAAATATCTACAATTAATTGAATAAAATATGTGGAACAGAATTAAACATTCTGTTCATGAAACTAATTTCCCATTCCTCCTAGGCTCATCATAGCTAGACTATATTTTCCAGTATTTATTGCAGTTTTGTTCAGTTGTATACCCAAATTTTGGCTGTAAGGTGGTTGGAAGTAATGTATATTACTTTAGTTTAGTCAGGACTATAAAAACTTATGCCTTTTGTCTGCATGTTGATATTCAGGTAAACCTCTATCAGGATGTATGGGTAGATAGATAACTATTGTGTTATATTACAGATATAAACTTTTATTTAAGTAAATGCCTTCCTTTCCTATGTCCACTAAACTTCCTTTACTCATGACTAGAATTTTCCAAAGTTTTTCTTAAATTCTAAAGCTCTACCATGACACTGGAAATGTAACACTAATCTTTGCTGAACTGGGCAACTATAGAGAATTAACAGCAGAAAGACCAGGAACAAAGACAAGAGCTCCTCAGTTCCTAGAACTTACTTCTATGAGATGTCTGGGCTCCAACACAGACTCCATGGTCACTTGTGGGTCTGTTTAAATGAAAGGATTCTGAAGGCATGACCTGGTCACTGAAGTAAACAGAGCTTTGAATGAACAAATGAAAAAAATAAGGAAATCCACAATGAGACTAAGAAAGACCTGGCAAAACTTAAAACTGTCAACTCCTAGTAAAGTAAGGGACTTGTAATAGGAAGATCAGAGACCAACTTATAATAACATTGAGTCAATTATAAAGAATATTTCCTAGAAAAGTGAATTTTGAATTATTGATTCCAACTAATGAACCATGAGATGGTAATGACTATTGAGTACTAAATTATTAGCCTGGAATATCAAAAGAAAAAATAATTGTCATGCACAAATAAGTAAAGCAACATCTAAAAAAGACACAATGAATATAAACAAAGGAAAGAAAATTTCAAGAAAGAAAAGGAGCCCAGTTGGCATGACTCGGTAGTCGAGTGTCAATCTATGAAACAGGGGGTTATAGTTCGATTCCTGGTCAAGTCACATGCCCGGGTTGCAGGCTTGATTCCCAGTGTAGGGTGTGCAGGAGGCAACCTATCAATGATTCTCTCTCCCCATTGATGTTTCTTTTTCTCTTTCCCTCTCCCTTCCTCTCTGAAATCAATAAAAATATATTAAATATATTTTTTTAAAAAAAGGAAAGGGAAGGATAAAGGGATTTGGGGAGCTTACTTAATGATAACACAACTTTCAAAAAGAAAATAAACAGGAGGTACAAAACATAGAGTAATAAAAATTATAGCAACATCTATAGATGTTTGTAGATTGAAATGTTTCACTAAGGTTTAGACAGATTAAAAAAAGACAATTTAAAAAATAAATTACACCAGAAAAGCTTAGTGATTTCTGACCTAAAAAACACATCCTATTAAGGGAATGCTTGGCATCTGACTTTTCATTCAAAACACACTACAGGGAAAGCAGCCTAGTCAGAGCTACTACAGTTAAAAATGTACAATGACACTAGCATCCTAAATATGCCCAAACTTTCTAACATTCTTACTAGCACTAAGGAACGATAGTGGTTTATATATAGAAGTTGAGAGAGTAATTCAGGCACATATGGCATCTAAGGAAAATACTCAGCACTGAAATCAAAAGAGCAAACTATGAAATTTCAATATAGGAAGAGATTAATGGTAGAGGATAGTACAAACCAACGGGCTTTTAAAAGCCATATAGTTTCATATAAAAAGAAAAGGATTGGTTATCAGCATTCTTAGAATAGAGTCAACTCATTGTAGGAAAAGCTTATCACCTTCCAGCTAGAAAAAAAAAAAAAAAAAACAACAATATTAAGCCTCATGAATCTAGTTTTTTTGAGATAAAATCTAATGAGAGTACTCATAGAAAGTTTAGAGGGTTAAAACACTTTTAAAGGTTTTGCTTAATTGACATAAAAAAATATAGAGAGGACATTAGTGGTGATGGGGTCAGGAGAATTAATTAGGTATCTTATTTTTTTAATAATAATAATGAGGAGACAGAAGAAAGCTAGGTAGACAGGGGTGCAGCCACAGGAGAGGAAGTAGAATCAGGAACCCAGCTGGGCAGAGTTACTAAGGCACCCAAACTGGGCAGGGAAGGAAGGGCACTCATGAGAGCGACATGAACTTTAATATGTATGGATGTTGCTAAGGCAGGCAGTATGCAGAAAACCAACCACAGGGCAGTGAGACATAAAAAACAATCCAAAGGATATTGCTAAGGCAGAATTCTTTGAAAAGATCAATTAGGAACTAGCAGGACTACCCACCTCCTAAATTAAAGTGTGTGCACTTTCTCTCCCTCTCTCTCTTCTTTCTGGCACACAATGGGCTCTGTGGTGGGGAGCACATCCCTGTGTCCACATGGGTTATGGCCATGTGGGCCTCCACACACAGACTATTAGACTTTTGCTCAGATACTAAACTACTCCCAACTGCAACATGGAAAGAAAGCTCTGAACACTGGCCTGCTCTTGGAACCCAGGCTACACCTTTTCCAGGACTGGCTTCTCCCAATAAACTTTGGTTCCATTAATTGTTTTTTCCCCTGATTTTATTGAACTTCATGAGACATGATCCCAGGAAGAACTTTGGCTTGGCATTCAGGTATCAATAATAATGATAAGGGCGCAGATATAATTAATATTTCAGAAATGGGAAAATAGCTACTAGAATGGGTTAACAAGTAGAGTTGAAAATAGAACAAAAGACAAAGTACTTAATATATTGCAAATTAAGAAAATTTAAAAAAATAAAATTAGTATACAAAACAGAATCAAACAGGAAACAGAATTATAGTTTTGGAATATAATAAATTGCACCTGAATGTTAAATGACTTGGTTCATTTATTACTAAAGCTGGATTTCACAAGCAGAACTAGACTACTTGTTATTTTAAATAACTATTCTTACAAAATTATTGAAGAAAAGTTAAAAACAAGAGATAAACAGAAAGATACTGGCAAATATTAACTAGTAATAATAGCAAAATATTATTGCGATGTTAATAGCAGAGTATAATTGATAATATTACTCTGTAAAATATTATCATGTAAAACATTGATAATGTTTAGTGGCTTATGGTATATGCATATTCTCATATAGTTTGTAGGACTAAATTGATGGCAAATTTCTTGGAACAGAATTGCACAGAGTACAATCTTTGACTTAGTGATTTCACTCTAATGTTCTATAGAATAATTTCTACTTGATGTGTTTATCCTTACATTTGAACTCAGGGTTGCACACAAATATACAGACAAATACTTTAACAATTCTAATATATCTGTAAGATAATATTCTAAGAAAGAATTATATTTAAACAATGTTAATGAATAGATTAAGTGGGAAGAGATTAAGGTAGAAGTCGGATAAGCTCAATATCAAGAAATACTATATATTTTTTCTAATCTGCAAGGCATTACCTAAATGATTTTTTTTTAAACAAAGCTATTTGATAGGTAGTAATTTTTGGGACAAAAATTATTGAAGGAACAAAAGGCAACAGATAAGCATTCAAATATATTTAGATATATTAATAAAATCTCTATTCACAAAGAAATTTGTAGGATATGCAAAAAATTTTTTTGATTACTCATACTCTCTATTTTCTTGATAACTGTTAGAAACACTACACATAAAACTTCAAATTAAAGTATTTGTATCTTGCCGTAACCGGTTTTGCTCAGTGGATAGAGCGTCGGCCTGCAGACTGAAAGGTCCCAGGTTCGATTCCGGTCAAGGGCATGTACCTTGGTTGCGGGCACATCCCCAGTAGGAGATGTGCAGGAGGCAGCTGACCGATGTTTCTCTCTCATCGATGTTTCTAACTCTCTATCTCTCTCCCTTCCTCTCTGTAAAAAATTAATAAAATATATTTTTTAAAAAAGTATTTGTATCTTACTCCATTTCTTATGGCCTTTACCAAGGAACACATATTTTCTATGCCTTAAAAAGAATATCTCCAGTAAAGGGGCTCTGAGTGAAGCACCAATAAAGTGGGAATATTCCATTGTGTGAATGCACCACAGGTTTTTTTATCTACTCATCTAATGATGGGCACTTGGGCTGCTTCCAGATCCTGACTACAGTAAACAATTCTGCAATGAACATAGGGGCGCATATTGGCCACCCAGGACTTCTGTCCATTTTTCAATTGGATTGTTTGTTTTTTGGTGTTGAGTTTTATAAGCTCTTTATAAATTATGGATATTAACCCATTTTCAGATGTATCATTGGTGAATATGTTCTCCCATTCAGTGGGTTGTCTTTTAATTTTGTTCATGGTTTCCTTTGCTGTGCAAAACCTCTTTAATTTGATGTAGTTCCATTTGTTTATTTTTTCTTTTGTTTCCCTTGCCTGAGAAGATATATCAGAAACAATATTGCTACAAAAAAAGTCCAAGATTTTACTGTCTATGTTTTCTAGAATTTTTATGGTTTCCAGTGTCCATCAGTAGATGAGTGGATAAAAAATGCTGTGGTGCAATTATACAATGGAAAAGTACTCTGCCGTAAAAAGGAAGAAAATTTTATTTTTTGCGATAGCATGGATGACATTATGCTGAGTGAAGTAACCCAGCCAGAGAAAGATAATTACCATATGATTTCACTCATATCTGGAATTTAATGAACAAACTGAACTTGCAAGCAAAATAGAGATAGACTCCTAGATAGAGAGCAGGCAGACAGGCCTGGTGGGGGTGGGAGTTTATGAGCAAGAAAGGGGAAGAAAAGAACTCATGGGCATGGGCAACAGAGAGAGAACTCATGGACATGGTGATTGTGGGGTGGGGTGTGAGGTGGGAGAGGGCAGAAAGGGGATAAATGGTGATAGAAAAAATAAAATGAAATTTTAAAAATAAATGAAGTGAGAATATTATCCAGTCTGCAAAAAGAGCAACATAAAAGGTTTTGCTATTCATCAAACCTCATTTTTCTTAGGTAAAATGTATTCATGGAGAGTAAAGAGCTTAAAATATTAAAGTTAATATTTTATCATTCATTGTTTTAATTCCTTTCTCTTTATCAGACTGCTAGCATAATAGCATTCAAATATTCTGTTGTTTAAGGGTCACAGTCAGTAGTCAGCTGAATGTTATAGGATGCATTTTAGTTATATCATTGATCATCACCATTATCATTATTATCAAGCTAGAGGCCTGGTGCACAAAAAGTTGTGCACTCAGGGGGGTCCCTCAGCCCAGCCTGTGCCCTCTCACAGTCTGGGACCCCTCAGGGGAAGACCACCTGCTGTCTTAGATCCGCTCCCTGGAGGATTGGGCCTAAGCTGGCAGTCAGACATCCCTCTGGCAGCCCAGGAGCCCTCAGGGGATGTCCACTTGCCAGTGGGGAACAGGCCTAAGCTGCAGTCAGACATCCTCAGCGCTGCTGAGGAGGCAGGAGAGGCTCCCAGCACCACTGCTGTACTGGCACCCGTCAGCCTGGATTGTGGCTGAGCAGAGCTCCCCCTGTGGGAGCGCACTGAGCACCAGGGGGTAGCTCCTGCATTGAGCATCTGCCCCCTGGTGGTCAGTGTGTTTCATAGTGACCAGGCATTCCCAGATATTCTGCTGTTAGGGTAAATCTGCATATTACCCTTTTATTATATAGGATAGAGGCCTGGTGCATGGGTAGGGGCCAGATGGTTTGCCCTGAAGGGTATCCTGGGTCAGGGTGGGGGTCCCCGTTGGAGTGCCTGGACAGCCCGGGTGAGGGGTTGATGGCTGTTTGCAGGCTGGCCAAGCCCCCCAGCAGGGACCCTCACCCCATGAGGGTGTGGCCAGCTGGGGTGAGGGGCTGATGGCTGTTTGCAGGCTGAACAAAGCCCATCAGGGTGGAGGTCCCTGCTGGGATGCCTGGCCAGACTGGGTGAGGGGCTGAGGGCCGTTTTCAGGCTGGCCACAACCCCCAGTCACCCAAGCTCCCAGTGGAGGGTGGCTGGAAGCAAGTATCTGGGATTTATTTATCTTCTATAATAATTGAAACTTTGTTGCCTTGAGAGGAGGCCACAGCTTGCCAGGGCAGGTGGGAAGCTTGGCTTCCTCCATCACAGGGGCAACCAAGCCTCCTGCTTGCTCCAGCTCCATGGCTGCTGGCTGCCATCTTGATTGGGTTAATTTGCATATAGTTGCTCTGATTGGCTGGTGGGTGTGGCTTGGGGCATAGCAGTGGTGCAGTCAATTTGCATGTTTCTCTTTTATTAGATTAGACTAGAGGACCCATGCACAAAAATTTGTGCACTCGGGCGGTTCCCTCAGCCCGGCCTGTGTCCTCTTGTACCCTGGGACCCCTCAGGGGATGACCGCCTGCTGGCTTAGGTCCGCTCTCTGGCAGATTGGGCCTAAGCTGGCAGTTAGACATCTCTCTGGAAGCCTGAGAGCCCTTGGGGGATGTCCACTTGCCAGTGCAGAGCAGGCCTAAGCTGGAGTCAGACATCCTTAGCACTGCTGAGGAGGCAGGAGAAGCTCCCACTACCACCGCTGTACTGGCAGCCGTCAGCCTGGCTTGTGGCTGAGCAGTGCTCCCCCTGTGGGAGTGCACTGACCACCAGGGGGAAGCTCCTGCATTGAGCATCTACCCCCTGGTGGTCAGTGTGTGTCATAGTGACTAGTCATTCCCAGTTGTTCTGCTGTTAGGGTCAATTTCCATATTACCCTTTTATTATATAGGAGTGCCTGGCCAGCCTGGGTGAGGGGCTGATGGCTGTTAGCAGGCTGGCCACAGCCCCTTCAGGGTGGGGGTCCCTGCTGGGGTGCCTGGCCAGTCTGGGTGAGGAGCTGATGGCTGTATGCAGGCTGGCCAAGCCCCCGCAGCAGGGACCCTCACCCCATGAGGGTGTGGCAAGCCTGGGTGAGTGGCTGATGGCTCTTTGCAGGCTGGCCACAGCCCCAAGCCACCCAAGCTCCCAGTGGAGGCTGGCTGGAAACAGGTATCTGGGATTTATTTATCTTCTATAATTGAAACTTTGTTGCCTTCAGCAGAGGCCACAGCCGGCCAGGGTAGGTGGGAAGCTAGGCTTCCTCCATCACCTGGGCAACCAAGCCTCCTGCTTGCTCCAACTCCGTGGCTGCTGGCCGCAGTCTTGGTTGGGTTAATTTGCATATAGTCACTCTGATTGGCTGGTGGGCATGTCTTGGGGCATAGCAGAGGTGCAGTCAATTTGCATATTTCTCTTTTATTAAATTAGATATTTATTGTATCTACACAGGAGATATTTCACTTGTGTGTGCCTGTTTATGTTATTCCTTAATAAATTACCATAATTTTAATACAAGGTGCGTAGTCTGAGGATTTATTTCCTTTACAACACAATTATAATGGGAAAGAAACATGACTTTCCACAAACTCTCTCCTTTTGTTATTTAGCATTCTTGAGCTTCCCTGTTAATGCTGAATTCCCAACAGGTGGCTTTCTCTTTAAGTTGAAAAACATATATTTATCCTAAATTCTAAAAGAGCATTTCTATTGAAAATCAAAATTAGGACAAACAAAACAAACAAACAAACAAAAAAACCTTTGGAAACATTTTTAAATGAAAAACAGAAAAATAGTATATTCCCATAAAAACAAGTAAACATGACAGGATCCTTTTGCTTTTCTTTTTCCTTCTTATCTACTTGTATATCTTTAAATATATACATACAAATATTTTCAACAGAATATTAAGAGTATAGTTAATATTTGATATTAACAGTGTTAATTTATTGCATTGTATTATTGTCTTTAATATGTGGTATATTAACATTGGTTAAAATAACAAAACACCTATGTCAACAAAGTGAAGAAAGCATAACAAATTGTACCAACATATTAAAAAGCATAACAGACAAATAGAACATGCTATTTATTAATTTACTCCAATTCATAGAATTACCAAAATATCAATGTTTTCAAAACATATAAATGTAATTGCAAAACGTCCAGTAAAATATCCAGTGTCTTGTCAGGTAAGATTAGGGTGTGGCAGTAAGTGAGAACAGGATATTTGTTTTCTCTCTTCTCTGCTTGTTGATTTACAGTGAGTTGGTGGTCTCCCTTTATTAAAGTCACTAGAGGCCCGGTGCACAAAAATTTGTGCACTTGGGGTTGGGAGAGGAGGTTCCTCAGCCTGGCCTGTGCCCTCTCACAGTCTGGGACCCATCAGGAGATAATGACCTGCTGGCTTAGGCCTGCTCCCGGGTGGCAGAGGGCAGGCCCAATCCCTAGGTGCAGCCCCTGGTCGGGCTCAGAGCAGGGCCAATTGGGGGGTTGGGGCACCGCCCCCTGTCACACTCAAGGCAGGGTCCATAGGGAGGTTGCAGCGCCACTCCTGTCATGCACAGAGCAGGGCCCATCAGGGGGGTTGGGGCTCTGTACCCTGTCACACACAGAGAGGGCTGATCAGAGGGTTGGGGCTCCGCACCCTGTCACACTGATCCCGGTGCTGCTCTGCTGATCCCAGGGCCAGGACGCCTCTCGGCTCCCCTGATCCCTGGCCTGGAGGCCTCTCGGCTGCTGATAACCATGGCCTGTAGGCCTCTCGGCTCCGCTGATAACTGGGGCCTGGAGGCCTCTCGGCTGATCACCGGGGCCCGGAGGCCTCTGGACTCCGCTGATCACCGGGGCTGGGAGGCCTCTCGGATCCGCTGATCACCGGGGCTGGGAGGCCTCTCGGCTCCGCTGATCACGTGGACTCCGCTGATCACCTGGGCTGGGAGGCCTCTCGGCTCCGCTGATCACCGGGCCGGAAGGCCTCTCGACTCTGCTGATCACCTGGGCTGGGAGGCCTCTCGGATCCGCTGATCACTGGGGCCGGGAGGCCTCTCGGATCCACTGATCGCGGGGCCTCCGACTCTGCTGATCGCGGGGCTGGGAGGCCTCTCGGCTCGGATGATAACCGGGGCTGGGGGGCCTCTAGGCTCTGCTGATCGCGGGGCTGGGCCGACTCTCGCCTCCCTGATTGCGGGGCTGGGCCGACTCTGGCCTCCGCTGATCTCGGGGCCGGGAGGCCTCTCGGCTCCGCTGATCGTGGGGCCGGGAGGCCTCTCGGCTCCGCTGATCCCGGGCCCTGAGGCCTCTCTGCCCTGCTGCGTCAGGGCTGTTTGGCTTCGCTCTGCTTGGAGCCTGAGTATGCAAATTAACCGCCATCTTTTAGCTTCTATAATTGAAACATTGTATCTTTTGGAGTTGTTGCTTCAGGAGCTCAGAGCCCCGCAGCTGCGGGGATCCTTGACTTTCTCCATCGCTGCGGCAACCAAGCCTCCTATTCTCAGCTGCCTGGCTGCCAGCCGCCATCTTGGATGACAGTTAATTTGCATATCTCACTGATTAGCCAATGAAAAAGGTATCGGTCGTACGCCAATTACCATTTTTCTCTTTTATTAGTATAGGATGGCTCCATTCACAGGACCTTCACACTATCTATATTCCATCTTCAAGATCTGAAAACTGGTCTTTTTTTTTTTTTTTTTTTTACATCCTCACCTAAGGATATTCTTCCATTGATTTTTAGAGAGTGGAAGGGAGAGGGAGAGCTGGAGAGAAACATCCATGTGAGAGAGACACATTGATTGGTTGCTTCTGCATGGTCCCCAACCAGCACCGAGGAACCTGCAACCAAGGTATGTGCCCTTGACTGGAATGGAACCCAGGCCAACACTCTATCCACTAAGCCAAATTGGCTAAGGCTGCAAACTGATCTTTTGTTTCTTCTGTCCTTAGCATAAAAATGGGCCCTTTCATACATCTGGTTTCAGGTTACTCATCATCCTTGTTAGTTTTCCCCTTAAAACTGAACCACATTTGCTGTGCAGAAGCTTTTTATTTTGATGTAGTCCCATTTGTTGATTTTCTCCTTGGTTTCCATTGCCCTAGGAGCTGTATTGGTAAAGACATTGCTAGGACAAATGTCTGCTATTTTGCTGCCTATGGATTCTTCTAGCTAGGATTTTAGTGTTTTCAGTCTTATGATTAAGTCCTTTATCCATTTTGAGTTTATTTTTGTGTATGGTGTAAGTTGGTGGTCTAGTTTCATTTATTTTCATGTATCTGTCCAATTTTCCCAATACCATTTATTGAAGAAACTGTCTTTACTCCATTGTATGCGCTTGCCTCCTTTGTCAAATATTAATTAAGCATAATGACTTGGGTTGAACTCTGTGTTCTCTGTGCTGCTCCATTGGTCTATATGTCTTTTTTGGTGACAGTAACAGCCAGTTTTGAGAACAGTGGCTTTGTACTATAGCTTGATATCTGGTGTTGTGATACCTTCAATTTTGTTCTTCTTTCCCAAGATTGCTGCAGCTATTTGGGGCCTTTTTTTTTTTTTATTCCAGATGAATTTTTGGAGAGTTTGTTCTAAGTCTTTGAAGTATGCCATTGGTATTTTAATGGGGATTGCATTGAATCTTTAGATTGCTTTGGGTAGTATGGATATTTTAATGATGTTGATTCTACCAATTCATGATCACTGTATATTCTTCCATTCATTTATTTAACCATCAACAAAACAACAATAAAGTCCACTGCATGGGAGAACATATTTGCCAATGTTATCTCTGAAAATGGTTGAATCTCCAAAATTTATAGGGAACTCATACAACTTAACAAAAAGAAAATAAGCAATCAAACCATAAAATGGGCAAAAGACCTACACACCTTTTGAAATAGGACATACATAAGGCTGAGAGACATATGAAAACATGCTCAAAGTCACTAATCTTCCAAGGGATGCAAATCAAAACAACAGTGAGGTACCATCTCACACCTGTCAGGATGGCTATCATCAACAAATCAACAAAGACTAATGTTGGAGAGGATAGGGAGAAAAAGGAACCCCCTTGCACTGCTGGTGGAAATGCCATCTGGTGCAGCCACTGTGGAAAACAGTATGGTGTTTCCTCAAAAAATTAAGAATGGAACTTCCATTTGACCCAGTAACCCCACTTCTAGGAATAAATCCCAAGAAAAAAGAAACACCAATCAGAGAGGATATATGAATCCCTATGTTCATAGCAGCATAATTTACAATAGCTAAGATTTGAAAACAGCCTAAGTACCCATCAGCAGATGAGTGGATTAAAAAACTCGGCACATCTACACAATGGAATACTATGCCGCTATAAAAAAGAAGGAAATTTTACTATTTGCAACAGCATGGGTGGAACTGGAGAACATTATGCTAAGTGAAATTAGCCAGTTGGAGAAAGATAAATATCACATGATCTCACTCATACATGGGATATAATGATCAACATAATTTGATGAACAGGAATAGATTGATCTAGAGACAAATTGTAGGGGAAGAGGGTTAGAGAACAATCAAAGGACTTATATGCAGGCATATTAGCATAACCAATGGACACAGACACTAGGGTGGTAGGTGCTTGCCCAGGCTGGGAAGGGATGGGGGATGGGGTCAATTTGGGGAAAAGGAGACATATGTAAAACTTTAGACAAAAATAAATAAATAAATAAATAAATAAATAAATAAATAAATAAATAAATAAGTTGTTACTTAAAAAAAAAAGAAAATGGTGGTACATCTACACAATGGAATATTACACTGCTGTAAGAAGAAGGAATTCTTACCATTTGCAACAGCATGGATGGAACTGGAGAGCATTATGCTAAGTGAAATAAGCCAGTCAGAGAGAGATAAATATCACATGATCTCACTCATTTGTGGAATATAATGAACAACATAAACTGAGGAACCAAAATAGAACCAGAGTCATACAAACATAGAACAGAATGTCCAAACTCTGAGGGAAGGTGGGGAGTAAGGGGATAAGAGATCAACCAAAGGACTTGTATGCATGCATATGAGAAAAACCAATGAACACAGATAGGAGTGGGGGTGGGGGTTGGGGCACATGCTGGGGGATTAGGGTGAGGTCAATGAAGGGAAAAGTAGACTTATACAATAAAGAATTTAGTCCTAACCAGCTTGGCTCAGTGAATAGGGCATCCACCTGTGGACTGAAGGGTCCCAGGTTTGATTCTGATCAAGGGAACATGCCTGGGTTGCAGGCTTGGTCCAATGTGCAGGAGGTAGCCAATTAATGATTCCATCTCATCATTGATGTTTCTATCTCTGTCTTCCTCTCCCTTCCTCTCTGAAATCAATAAAAATATTTTTTTTAAAAAAATAAAGAATTTAAATTTTAAAAAAAGTTAACCACATTGGTATAGCCAATTTATGAAAGACTTCACAAATTACACAGTTTGGGAACGCCATTTGTTTGTTGATAGAACTCAAACTTCTATAGCTGAAGATTCCAGATTGTAATTATCTATATATATAAAAGGCTAATATGCTAAGTGTCCCTACACCTGTCCGACTGGTCGCTATGACGTGCATTGACCACCAGGGGGCAGACGCTCAACTCAGGAGCTGCCGAGCTGCAGTGACTTGACAGTGGTGGTTCTCTGGTGACTCACCCTGAAACCAGAAAGGAGGGAGCCTGATTCCTCATGGGGCCACATGATTCCAACTTTGGCTGTGGGTTATGTTGCTGCTCGGCCACTGTTGGCCCTGAATCTGGTTTACTGCACACTTGCATTTGTGTTTCACACCCTGTACAACAGCAACTTTGCAGAGTGCCCTCTTGCACTCCAGGACCCCTCGGGGGATGTTGTAGAGCTGATTTTGGCCTGATCCCCGCAGGCCAGGCCGAAGGACCCCACCTGCCAGAGGGAGCCCACTCACTGCACAGACGTCAGGGAGGGACTGTGGGAGGTTGGCTCCAGGGCGTGTCTAGCCCATCTTGCCCAGTCCAGTCCCAACAGCGACCTCCTAATTAATTTTCTTTTGATGTGCACAAATCCATGCACTGGGTCAGTAGTATACAAATATAACTGAAAAATAATTTTAGCTAGCTTTAATGTGTTAGGTTTTTGTTGTTGATTTGTTTCTTATTTTTAAATGGATAATACCACAATCTAGACAACTATTGATGAGAGCATTATGTAGGCTTTTAATTTTATAAAATTCTAATCTTATAAAATTCTGGTTTTTTAATATACAGTAATAATTTTGCTTTATTACATGATAGAATATTAGTCTGCTAGTAATCATTGAGAAATGACAATCTTACAATAGATTAGGTTATCTTTCCATTAGAATTAGTAATGCCTTATAAAAAGAAAGAGGAAACTATAAAAGATCATCATGCATATTTCTTTACCTCAAATAATACCTTATAAAAAATATAGTCGGGCCGAAACCGGTTTGGCTCAGTGGATAGAGCGTCGGCCTGCGGACTGAAAGGTCCCTGGTTCGATTCCGGTCAAGGGCATATACCTGGGTTGCGAGCACATCCCCAGTAGGAGATGTGCAGGAGGCAGCTGATCAATGTTTCTCTCTCATCGATGTTTCCAACTCTCTATCTCTCTCCCTTCCTCTCTGTAAAAAATCAATAAAATATATTTTTAAAAAAAAGAAGACTTAAGAAAAAAAATATAGTTGGAAAAGGAGTTAAGCATCCATGATGATGGGAGGAGGAACACTATTTATTGTTTTTGATTGATTTATTATCTATTCATGCTAAACTAATCTCTTAAATTGTTAAGTGTTTTTTTGTTTGCTTATTTATTTGTTTTGTGTTTTCCTTCTTTTCAAAAAATTCACCACAATCAAGCATTCATCATTATCTCATTCATTATATAACTAAAACATTCTTAATCTAAAATTTTAGTTTGGACATCATATGAAAGAAAAAGTGTGAGTCTTAGAATGCTTTAAGTTTCATAAGTAAAACAGTTATGCAGCTGGGATGAGTCATGAGCTAAATGCCTCCTCAGAAGGGTTACATAATAATTCTTTTATTCCTTAGGTTTGAATCATGAATATTTTGTTGAATGTCCTCATTTTGTGAGGAAATTTAGAAAGTAATGGATCGATTTTGTCATGCTGTATAAACATTCCTAGTGTGGTAAGTGCTGAGAAGTGCACTCGCAGAGTTTTAACTTACCAAAATAAAACTGAAATGAATTTCTGAAGCCTGGGACATGATAAGAGAGAGGCGAAAGAGAGATAACGTGGTATTGACCCTAGAGAGTTTAAAAATGTTATGGTCATGTCTTTTGAGAGAATCTCTTAAAAGGAGATAATGGGGAAACTGAATCTGTAAAGAAAATATCTTGCTATCAAGTGCCTGAGAACAGGGCAATCAAGAGCCATGGGCAGTCAGCCAGAACCTGAGTAAGTTATTCACTTGCTTGAGTGAGGCTGTGTCCATACAATAAGAAATGAATTAACCAATACCACATTTTTTTTAACCCTCCACACTAAACTTAATAGACATTCTTTTTTTTTTTTTTGTTATGCTTTATAATGTGGAAGTTGTTAAACTCATGCATTGTGAAAAACATATAAAGGATATTTCATTAAAGTATCTGACATAATATTTGATAAATGAAACATCAGATCTGATAATTGTTTAATATTGTATATTGGTAGTTCTTTGACCTGTTCAATTTGTGGTTTTAACTCAATATTTTATTTCTTCTTCATTTCAGTTATATATCAAAATATGTATCCTAAAGGTACTGTCATCATCCTTAATTATGTCAGACTTGATATCTCAAACTCTTGACTTAATCAATTCCAGTATTCCTATATTTCTTGCCTTATATTTCCCCATGTATTCATCTCAATTTTTACACTTTGACGTTCCCTTCAGCTCCCTGAGCTGTCCTTTTCACTAGTCCTTTCTCCTCCACACTCCCACCAGACCTTCCCATTCCCATTTCAGTTCCTCCACTCCTTATGTCACTTGAATTTGAGGCCTCCTGCCCCTGTTGGTGACACTTGCAAGGCCCACGGACCACAGAAGTAACCATCTGAGGCTAAAACAGCTAACTGAGATCAGACTGTATATGTCATCCACACAGATGAGTTTGTAAATACCCAGATGACCAAATGGTATCTCCTCCATCATTTGGAGTACAAACTCTCCATAAGATCATACATCGTGACAAAGAAAATCTTAGGGTTCTCTTCTACAAATATAGGTGAGGACACTTTAGGTCTCATGTTGAAGAGGTAAACTCCACTTGTTCAATCTGCCAAAACACAGTTATGATAAAATACAAAGGTGGGTCAAAGATAAGAGTGAACTCTTTGTTGTAAACCAATAATACTTGCTTTTATGTGTGTGTTTCTATCTGAGCTATGGCTAAAGTTTTAAAAATATAAACTCTCTATTTTTGCCTATATCCTTATGCATATTTTTATGTATATATTTGTGTGTGTGTTATATTTTCTTAATTCCAGATAGTCTTACCAAATTAACTTTAAAATCTCTTAAAGTATCTCTATTCTAATTAGAAATAAGTAAATGTTCATATAAATTAAATAGACCTAAAAATTCCAGAAATTAAAAAATACTGGATTTCTTATATTTCCAATATTAAAAAAATGAATTAAAAGATCAAGTTTGCATTTATATACACTTTGATAAACAAGTGTAGTTTAATACTACTCATTCAATGAAAAAGGCTATGTGTTCTGAGTTATCAATGTTAAGTATAAAAAAATACATATTTTTTTAAAAATTATACTTGTGTATGTTCCCTAAACTTTACAGGTCCTACTTGAATAAGCTAGCATCTACACTAATGAAAGAGAAAAATAGTAATTGGCGTACGGCGCTACCCTTTTCATTGGCTAATCAGGGCTATATGCAAATTAACTGCCAACTGAGATGGCAGTTAACTGCCAACAAAGATGGCGGCTAATTTGCATATGTAGGCACAATGCAGGGAGGCGAAAGGGAAAGCAGGAAGAAGCCCCCTGCCACTGACAGTGATCGGAAACCCAGGGGGGAACTAAGAGCTGGGGGGCAGGGCAAAGGCGGCCCTGGGGCCGCCTTTGCCCTGCCCCCCAGCCATGATCGGAGAATCAGGTGCCTTTGCCGCCCTGGCCAGTGATAGCAGGAAGTAGGGGTGGAGCCAGCGATGGGAGCTGGGCACGGTCGAAGCTGGCAGTCCCGGGAGCTAGGGGTCCCTTGCCTGGGCCTAAAACGAAGCCCACGATCACGGGGCTGCTGCAGCTGCGGGTCCCCGCTGCCCGGGCCGGACGCCTAGGCCAGAGGCGTTAGGCCTGGGCAGGGGCGGAGCCTGCAACCACAGGGAGCTAGGGATCCCCTGCCCTGGCCTGACACCTCTGCCGGAGACCTCAGGCCTGGTCAAGGGGCCGATCTGGTGATTGGTGATCGGAGGGTGATGAGGGTCAACTCCTCTGGCCAAGGCATCAGGCCTGCGCGGGGGGCTGAGCCAGGGATTGGGGGGATATGATGGTCCCCTTGCCCAGGCCTGAAGCCGGGGTCAGAGGCGTCAGGCTTGGGCAGGGGGTGGAGCAAGCGATCAGAGGGAGATGGGGGTCCCCTGCCCAGGCATGATTCCTGGGCCAGAGGCCTCAGGCCTGGGCGGGGACCAGAGCCAGTGATCGGGGGGAGATGGGGGTCCCCTGTCCAAGCCTGACACCTCTGGCGGAGGCGTCAGGCCTGGGCAAGGGGCCGATCAGGCGATCAGAGGGTGATGGGGGTCTACGCCTCTGGCCGAGGCATCAAGCCTGGGCAAGGGGCAGAGCCAGCAATCGGAGGGGTCTGGGGGTCCCCTGCCCAGGCCTGACGCCTGGGCCAGAGGCATCAGGCCTGGGCTGGGGGCAGAACCATTGATGGGGGGAAATGAGGGTCCCCTGCCCAGGCCTGACACCTCTGTCAGAGGCGTCAGGCCTGGGCAAGGGGCCGATCCTGCGATTGGAGGGTGATGGGGGTCAACGCCTGAGGGCTCCCAGTATGTGAGGAGGGGCCAGGCTGGGCTGAGGGACACTCCCCCCCACACACACCCAGTGCAGGAATTTCGTGCACTGGGCCCCTAGTTATATATATTAGGTGTGTAAGATTATAAAAACATAAATGTGCATTTAATCACATTGAGTCATTAGTCTGAACAACTTTATTTAAACACAATTATATTTTATAATACATCAGGTTAAAGACAGCTTCCAAGGTATTTCTGGTTACTTAAAACTTTAGACTTAGGCTAAATTAAGTATGCAAGGTATGTACAATGTGTGTATATGAGTGTGTGTGATTTTTGTGTTGATCTGCCCAAAAGGCAAAGATGGCGTGTCTCATCAGAATAATTTTCAGTATTTTAGGTTGATTTATTATGTCCTTAATTATTTTTTTTTAACTTCTTACTTTAAAATTTATTTTTTTGTTAATCATCACCCAAGGATATTTTTCCATTGATTTTTAGGGAGAGTGGAAGAGAGAGGAAAAGACAGAGAAAAACACTGAAATGAGAAAAACACATCAATTGGTTTCCTCCTGCACAAGCCCTACCAGGGCCCAGGCTGGGGAGGAGCCTACAACCAAAGTATGTGCCCTTAATGGGAATCAAACCTGGGACCTTTTGGTCCGCAGGCTGACACTATCCACTGAGCAAAACTGGCTAAGAACAAATCTTACTTAGAAAGTGAGGGTTTTATATATATATATATATATATATATATATATATATATATATATATATATATATTTCACATGTATATATATTTCATATATATATATATATTTCATATATATATATATATATTTCATATATATATATATATATATATATATATATATATATATATAGTTAGTTAATTATTGGGGTTAACTTTCCCAGGTATCAAGTGCACAATTCTACAGCATATCATATGTCTGTTGTATTGTGTGTTTATCACCCAAATTCACGTCTTTGTCCATCACCATTTATTCCCCTACTAGAGGCCTGTTGCACAAAAAGATTCGTGCAATAGGCTTTCCCTTCCCCTGGCTGCTGGCACCAGTTTTCCTCCAGCACCTGGGACCCAGGTCTTCCCTCCAGCTGGAGCCGCCTTCAAGCCTTCACTGCTCTGGCCTGAGCCACCTTCAAGCCTTCGCTGCCCTGCCCAGCTGCCCAGGGTCTGGTCGCACACAGGACGCCTGCCACCCCGGGTCGCAGATAGCAGGCCCAGATGGCAGCAGGGCAAGCGGGATGGCGCTGTCCCACCCTGCCAGCAGTATGCAAATTAGCCGCCATCTTTGTTGGAGGTTAATTTGCATATCATGCTGATTAGCCAATGGGAGGCATAGTGAAAGTATGGTCAATTTCCATGTTTGTCTATTATTAGATAGGATAGCAGTGATGGCGAACCCTTTGAGCTCGGCGTGTCAACATTTTGAAAAACCCTAACTTAACTCTGGTGCCGTGTCACATATAGAAATTTTTTGATATTTGCAACCATAGTAAAACAAAGATTTATATTTTTGATATTTATTTTATATATTTAAATGTCATTTAACAAAGAAAAATCAACCAAAAAAACAAGTTCGCATGTCACCTCTGACACGTGTGTCATAGGTTCGTCATCACTGCCCTATAGACTCCTCCACCTGTTCCCGTTACCCCCTTGAAATCATCACATTATTCACTGTTCTCCTTGTCTATGAGTTTTTCCTTTTTCTTTCTTTTTTCTTTCTTTTTTGCTCAATTCCTCCACTCGCCCCCCAACCCCACTACCTGTCATCCTGCTCCTTATGAGTCTATCTCTATTTTTCTTCTTAGTTCATTTTATTACATTCCACATATGAGTGATATCATATGGCACTTGTCTTTCTCTGACGGGCTTATCTCACTTAGCATAATGTTCTCCAGGTCCATCCATGCTGTTACAAAGGGTAAGATTTCCTTCTCTTTTACTGTTGAGTAGTATTCCATTATGTAAATGCATCACAGCTTTTTTATCCACTGTTCTTATGATGGGCACTTGTGTTGCTTCCAAATCTTGGCTATTGTAAGTAACATTGAAATGAACATAAGGGTGCATATATTCTTCCAAATTAGTGTTTTAATTGACAGATTTGTTTGTTTGTTTTGTTTTGTTTTGACTTTGGTTTAACAATCAAGTTACCTCATATATGTATTCACTTTAAAAATATGATTGTCACTATAACTGAATAGGAAGCTCAAGTATTGCTTTTCAGTGATTTATGATTCTCATTAATTATTTTTATTATGTTTCTTGGGGGTGTGATTGCTTAATAAAATTATATATGTTTCAAGTGTACAATTTTATGATACATCTTCTGTATATTGTATTGTATGTTTACAACCCAAAGTTAAATCTTCTTCCCTTACGAGTATTCGTACTTCCAGGCAATTTTTGAATTTTTGCCTTCCCAAAGTTCAATCCTGAATTATACTTTTTACACATAAAACTAAGTTTAGTATCTCCCAAATGACCCCTGAAAATCATAAGTGACTTGACTTTTCACCTTGTAAAAGAAGGTACTAAAAATAATTAGGCGTAAGATTATATACAATGCATGGGAAGTGTTTGCAAATAAAAAAAATGCTTAGTCTTCCTTATATCAAATTTGTATAAGTACTATAATTTTCCATATTATTAATATAAATATTTAAAAACATATATCTGAATTTTTAAAGAACTCCCTTATTGCCCATGTTTTGATTTATCAGAGTTCTAATTCTGCTATATCAATTATTATGTAATAAAATATTAAAACATATAACTTCAATTATTTTCTGGAAATACTAACTTTGCCACAATGTATTTTTTTTAATTTAAATTCATTATATTCTAAACCAGTGATTTCCAATTAGGGATTCATATTATGCACCTATGGAGTTTTATTAGTATACAGGTATTTAAGACTTTTTCTTCATTTGCAATTAGATTGTATTAAGTTTCTTAAATCTTATTGTTATAAATATGCTCTTATAATCATATGAATGTTCTCTGACCACCTTAAAACTTCCTGGTAACAGGACCACTGTCATTATTGTTGTTAAACTTTTATCAGGACAGACATTCCCTACATGAGGATTTTTCTTTCACTGGTAGAGTCATTCAAGGAAGTCAATGATTCTTCCTTATTCCCCCAAATTACATTGTTTTGTTTTGTTTTGTTTTAGTCATCCTCAGTCATCTGAAATAATAGAGAGAGCTAATAGGTTATTAAAATTAAAATTTATTAAACTGACAGGAAAACTCAATAGCTTCCATGACCTAAGGTTTTACTCTTATTTTACCCTGTGGGTCTGATTACCTTTCATTCCTCTCCTGCTGTGGTAGACCAACTGCGGCTTAGAAAACAACAACTAAATTCAATTTATAAATTCTCTGACTTGCTCAGTTCAAATATTCTTAAATAAGGTAAGGAACTGATTAATTATGAACATACCTAGTATGCATAGATTGAGGCTGCTTTTCCTCCAGTATTAGGAACTTCATTCTCGGCGGGGGAAAGTCACTGGAAAACTAATTTTAAACCCCATTCCAAAGGCCCTTGCACATTGTACTTCTTACCACTAACACTGCTCCCAAACCCAGAGGGTCCAACCCTACATTCATGTCTCTCCACTAAAAATACATAAAAGCTACTTGAATAAAATTCCACCCCAATTGGAAACCTAAAAGTGAGGTTCTATTTAGAGTCCCAAGGAAGCAGATGGCACCATGATGTAGATAGCTTTCCAGAGAAATTTGCACCATGCAGATGACATCACATTAAAGTTGGTTCTTTAATCCAAGACCTTGAAATATGACCCCACGGATCCACATCTTCTTCCTATTCTCTCCATCTTACTTATCCTTTGCTAAATCTTATTTCTTCTCTATTCCTTCTAGCATTACCATTGATATTACAACTACAGCTTTACATAATGAGCCTTACTTTGTATTATCTTCTTCCTTCATCCAACCTGTTCTTCTTGTATTAAGTTCCCTGTACCTATAAGGATCAAAGATTTCCTTCGTTCAACACATAGCACAGTCTCACAATCTATTGATTACTGACGGCTGATTATTATATATGTCATTCCTTTGAAAGCCTCCAGTTTACCCCAAATTTTTATATCTGTCTCAGAACATTCTTGAGTTATCACATAGAGGCCCTTTATCTTTTCTCTTTACATTTCCAAAGAAATCTGCTTCAAAGTCAATACTTTCTAAAAAACATTTTTTTTTTTTAAAAAAAAAGGCTTGTATGAAATCCCAGATGCAAATCCAGGAGATGGTTTTATAAACCCTGGAGAACCCCTAATGAGACATGTTTTATTTGTGGCAGCTGTGCCTAGCAAACACTAACCTCTGAATAGGGGAGAAGGAACTTGGGCCCACAGGACTTCTGTTCTGGGTCTCTAGCTATAATTGTTTTATGTTTTGTTTTTCCTGTTCTTTCTGCCTACCCCAATGTCTTTGTGTGGAGGAAAAGAGCCTTGGCCCATAGACTCAAAAAGCTTCCGGAAGTGTGCTGCCTGGTATAGTTGGGTTTCTCTTGATTGTTCTATCATTTTTCTTGTTTTTATAGCACTGAAATGTACTTTTTTATCTGTGTTCTTCAAAATAATTGTCATTTTACTTCTTGGATAATCTTTGTGCCCAATATTTAAAATACAGCTATTCCAGAAAAGAATAGTGTTTTCTTTTCTCTTTTCTATAAGTATATACTATATTTTATCTCTTGATTGACATTTTGTCCACTGTTTTTAACTATTATTGCAATTTATAATAAATTAGAAATTATTATTTTTTTCTGATCCCCAGTTTATAGTTTATTTTGGGGCATAGTTACATGGATGTGCTGAGGATTTGACAAAATCAATACAGAAGTGGGTAAAAGTACCTTTATAAAATACCCTGTGACAAATGTGTTTAAGCATAGCAAGTATACTACAAGAATATGGAAATAAAGAAGGCCAGATATTTGAGCACTTAAAAGATTGTGCCATTGTGACATTCTTTTGAGTTAATAAAGCTACTAGCATAATAATAAAAATAACTTGCTCATTGTTTTCCATAGGAACAACTATAAACCTATTTTTGCCCACCCCTATATGCTTCAAATTTTACTCAGTAATTACCCTACTTCTGGTGTTTCTCCATATATATATAAAGAGCCAGGGACCATCACATCTGAAACAACTGAACGAATGACCAAACGACTGAGCAGCAGATTGTGTGAGATGACCAGGACAGCAAGGGGGCAGTGAGGGGTGACCAGGCTGGTGGGGGGGCAGTTAGAGGTGACCAAACTGGCAGAGGGGGGCTGTTGGGAGTGATCAGGCCAGCGGGGGGTCAGTGAAGGAAGACCAGGTCAGCAGGGGGAGGCAGTGAGTGGCAACCAGGCTGGCAGAGGGAGGCAGTGAGGGGTGACAAGGCCGGTGGGGGGACAGTTAGGGGCGACCAGGCTGGCATAGGGAGGCTGTTGGGGATGACAAGGTTGGCGGGGGGCAGTAAGGGTGACCATGCTGGCAGGGGGACAGTTAGGGGCGACCAGGCCAGGGGAGGTGCAGTTGAGGGCAACCAGGTTGGCAAGGGGCAGTTGGGGGTGACCAGGTGGCAGGAGGGGAGTTAGGAGCGATCAGGTTGGCAGGCAGAGGCAGTTAGGGGTGATCAGGCTGGCAGGGGGGCCAGTTAGGGGCGATTAGGCAGGCAGGCAGGTGAGCAGTTAGGAGCCAGTGGTCCTGGATTGTGAGAGGGATGTCCAACTGCCGGTTTAGGCCCGGATTGGAGAGGGTGAAGGTTGGGCTGAGGGGATCCCCCCCATGCATGAATTTCGTGCACTGGGCTTCTAGTATTTCTAAATAAAAAAAAAACACAACTGAATAATATTCTTTGTCTTTCTATTGTTACTTTTTTAAAAGTATATTTTTATTGATTTTAGAGAGGAAGGGAGAGGGATAGAGAGATAGAAACATCAATGATGAGAGAGAATCATTGATTGGCTGCTTCCTGCATGCCCCCTACTGGGGATCAAGCCCACAACCCAGGCATGTGCCCTTGGCCAGAAACGAACCTGTGTTCCTTCAGTCCGCTGGCCAACGCTCTATCCACTGAGCCAGTTTGGGCATCTATTGTTACTTTTAATAACTCCCCATTTAAATTTATTCTTTGAACAAATTAGGTAATCATTACTTGCTCAGAGTATTGCTGCAATATCTTTTTAACTGCTCCTCTTATATCCATTCTCTTACTTGAGTAATTCATTCTCCATCTTACCACCTCAATTAAGTATTGACATCTTCTTACAGAGACTATACTAGTTCCAAATCCCCATACATTCCTCAGCTCTCCCTCTTTTTACACTCTACTCAAAGTATTTATTTCTGGTCATTTTCTAATTGATATAATATAATATATTTCTATATATTTTTTAAACCCATACTCAAGTCCCAATTGAAATTTTGTTTTTAATAGCTATAAACCTTCTATAATACTCCAAATGAGTTATATCTTTTCACTTATATGGTAAATAGTAAGTTTTATTTAGCTTCTATCACTTACAGGAGAAATCTTAGCTTTATATATCTCTATCATAATATCATGACATAAAAGTCTTATTTAAGCTTGTCTTCAAGCCATTCTAGCACATGTTTACATAAAAATACACTAAATCAATTTTTAATTTTTAATTGTATAGTTAGTAGCTTTAAATATTTTTATGGCAGTTTAATTATGTTAGGAATTATAATAATTTTATTCCTTTTCCCAAATTCCTATCTAAATGTTAACTTTTCATACAAGTGGTATATGTGTGTGTGTGTGTATATATATATAAAATTCAAGAAGTAAATAAGAGAAACTATTATTTCTTTATTTTTTATTTTTTAGTCTGGAATGTAAAGCTCTTTTTAATTAAAGTATAGGTGACATACAATATTACCATATATTAGTTCAGGTGTACAACATACTGATTTGACATTATAATATAATTACAGGCCCAGCGCATGAAATTTGTGCACTGGGGGGGGGGGTGCGGTTGTCCCTCAGCCCAGCCTGCACCCTCTCTAATCTGGGACCCCTTGGGGGATGTCCGACTACCAGGATCAGGCCTAAACTGGCAGTCAGACATCGCTCTCACAATCCAGGACTGCTGGCTTCCAACCGCTTGCCTGCCTGCATGCCTGATTGCCCCTAACCGCTTCTGCCTGCCAGTCTGATAACCCCCTAACCACTCCCATGCTGGCCTAATTGATGCCTAACTGTTCCCCTGCCATCCCAATCGCCCCCAACTTCCCTCCCTGCCAGCCTGGTTGTCCCTGTCATCCCCTGCAGGCCTGGTCCCCCCCCCAATTCCCTCCCCTGCCAGCCTGGTCACCCCTAACTGCTCTCCCCTGCAGGCCTGGTCCACCCTAACTGTCCTCCCCTGCCAGCCCAGTCTCCCCCAACTGCTCTCCCCTCCTGGTCCAATCGCCCCCAACTGCCCCTCCCCCCCGCTGTCCATCTTGTGGCGGTCATCTTGTAATGACATGGGGGTGGCCATCTTGTGACGACATGGGCATGGCAATCTTGTTACCATATGGGCATGGTCATCTTGTGACCACATGGAGGCTGCCCATCTTGTGACCACATGGGGGCAGCTATGTTGTGAACACATGGGTGTGGCCATGTTGTGTGAGGGTGTGATGGTCAATTTGCATATTACTTCTTTATTATATAGGATCACTACAAGTAATCAGGGCAACCTGTTTGGGTCCCCTCCCTGCAATAGGGAGCTTTTCTGTAATAAAATTTTGCTTTCACTCATCTCTTTGTCCGTTAAGTCATTCTATTTCGCGAGTCAAGGAACTCAGACCAGAACAGAAATTTTGGATATCATCTTTGGAGGCCCCAGAGAGATTCTATGGAATGATGGGGAACTCCTCATCTACAACCAAGGTCAGCACCAGATTGTATATTGAGGAACTGTGTTTCATTTGACTCACAAACCCTGAAGAAAAAGCCCCTGATCTTCTGTACTCAAGCTTGGCCACAATATAAGCTTGCAGATGGAGAGACATGGCCCCCAGAGGGAAGTATTAATTATAATATCTTACAATTAGATATTTTTTGTAGAAGGCAAGGAAAGTGGTTGGAAGTTCCTTATGTGCAGGCTTTCTTCCTTTTAAGAGACAATCATTGTGCCAACAATTGTGCCAACAATGCAGAATTGATCCCTTGCTTTTGGCAGCCTTAACTGAAGAAGGCCCCTGAGATACACCCCTTCATAAAGAAGAACAGATCTAAGTTCTGTGTAGGTCTCTCCTGAACCTTTTTAGTTGCTCTTACCCTGGACCCCCAGGTGAAAAGCTCCTCCAGGGACAATCAAGGCAGGAGTAAATCAAGCCCCTGTTACCCTCTATCCCCTCCAGATAATGGCAGGAGGTGAAATTGGACCTAAGCAAATTAAGTGATTTGGGGAACTTTTCAGATGATCGTGATAAGTACATAGATGTCTTCCAGGGACTAACACAAGCCTTCAATTTGTCCTGGAAGGGTGTAACGCTCCTCCTAGACAAGACCCTCACAGGATCGGAGAAGCAAACCATTTTTAGAAGCTGCCCAGCTGTTTGGAGACAAATTTTACGGCTAATACTTGTGGGCCTGACAGTCAAGGGAGGAGTGAACACTTCCCCACTGGGTGACAAGCTGTCCCTTTGGAGCATCCAGATTCCTTTGAGGGTCAACTCGTTTTGAAGGATGAATTTGTTACGCAATCAGCACCAGACATTAGGAGGAAGCTGCAAAAATTGGCAATCTGTCCAGAAAGCACCTAGGTAACCTCCTAAAAGTAGCCACTTCAATCTTTTACAATAGGGATCAGGAGGAGGCTGAGGAGAAGGAAGAAGGCAGTGGCTCTGGTTGCTGCACTTCAAGAGGCCAATATAATAACTCAGGAACCCCTGGGACATGGAGCCCTCACAGCCACTTGTTAGGGCTGTGGCCAACCAGGGCACATCGAAGGGATTGCCCATAAGGAAAGAGGAAGCCACCTGGCCTTGTCCGATTTGCAAGGGGGGTCACCGGAAGTTGGAACTTCCCAAAGGGGCAAAGGCTTCCCCAGGCTGATCTGGCTTCCCAAATGGTCGTGCAGCAGGACTGATGGGCCCTAGGGCCTTCCTACCCGGCTCTGACAGACTGTCATCTATACCCAGGATCCCCGGGTAACCCTGACTATTGAGGGCAAGGAAATTAATTTCCTCCTCTACACTGGAGCCACCTTCTCTGTCTTTCTCTCCAATCCCTGCCTCCTCCTCTCATAGCGTGACTGTAAAAGGTGTGTTTGGAAAGCTGGGAACTAGGCATTTTTCATGGTCTTTAAGTTGCGATTGAGACAGCCTATTTTTCTCACTTGCCTTCCTGATCATGCCAGAAAGCCAGACTCCCTTACTAGGATGAGATGTCTTAGCCTGCTTCAGCACTACAATGTGCATGTGCCAGAACAAGTCCTCTTCTCCCCCTGGTGGAGACTGAGATTGACCCTAAGGTATAGGACACCCATGGAAAAGTAGACAGAGTGGGTGTGGGTATAAAGGCACTATCCTGCCTCACCCCAGGGTTGGCGGAGTAGGATTGGGGTGGACATGCCCATGACGATCCCATACTCCAGAGGCCAGGTGTTGGTCACTCCATCCCATGAGGTCTCGTTTGATTTGCTGGAATCCCCTTACTAGAAAGGTCTATTCTTAACCTTACAATCTTAGCCCACCAGTCTTGGAAGGCCACGGTGGGAGCAGTTGAAGCCCAACAGGAATCACTAAATTCCCTAGTCCATGGTCCTCCAGAATCAAAAGCCCTAGACATACAGACAGTAGAAGGAGGAGGGACACGTATCCTGATAAATGAAACCTGCTGCATGTGGATTAACACATCCCCTACAGGTAAAGGAACATCTTAATATTATAAAAAAGAACAAACTCATTGACAACTTGAAAGCACAGGCAGGACAGGGCCCTAGCTGGCACCTGTCATTCTTATCTCAATTCAAAAATTCCTTGTGGCCCTAACCGGTTTGGCTCAGTGGATAGAGCGTAGGCCTGCTTGGCTCAGTGGATAGAGCGTAGGCCTGCAGAATGAAGGGTCCCAGGTTCGATTCCGGTCAAGGACGTGTACCTTGGTTGCGGGCACATCCCCAGTAGGAGGTGTGCAGGAGGCAGCTGATTGCTATTTCTCTCATCGATGTTTCTAACTCTCTATCCTTCTCCCTTCCTCTCTGTAAAAAATCAATAAAATATATTAAAAAAAATTCCTTGTGATCATGGCTATTACCCATTTTGTCTTCACTTATTATGCTTATGTTAGTATTACTATTTGGATCTTGCCTTTTGAATTTACTCGTATATTTTGCTTCCACCAGGATAGAGGCAAGCAAGCTACAAATGTTCATGGAAATGGAAGCCTAAATGGCAGCTCCCATCTTCCATGGTCCCCTATCACCCACCTCTGATGGAACCCTAACGATAATTGCCCATCACCAGTGCTTCTTACCAGCTGGAAATAGTAAGAGCAGTTGGACGGGGGGATGAGGAATTAGGAGCGGCGAGGCAGTTAGGGACTGCTACAGCAGAAGAGTGTAAAGGGGAGGTGCAGTTGAACCCCAAGACCAGAAACCAGTTTGTCAGCCACACCCTGTCTCATATAAAATCACAAGACCAAAGGGCCCTGATCCTGGGCTGAACACTCAGGGCGGGGAAAATGAGCGATATCCCTTGAAGTTTAAAATGTATGGATGTTGCTAGGGCCAAATTTTTCAAACCAACCAATGGGAAGTTAGCAGGGCACATATTAAGCCCTAGACAAAGGAATTGCCCAGGAACCTGCTTGGGTCCCCTACCTGCAGCAGGGACATTTTCTGTAATAAAGCTTTGCTTTAAAAGAAGAAGAAGAAGAAGGAGGAGGAGGAGGAGGAGGAGGAGGAGGAGGAGGAGGAGGAGGAGGAAGAGGAGAAGAAGAAGAAGGAGAAGAAGAAGAGGAAGAAGAAGACGGCGCTAGTGTCACCATTTATACAAAGTTATTGCAATTATTGACTAGATACAAAAATAATTTATCATTACTTTTTTAATCCTTATTGGAGGATATGTTTTTATTGACTTTAGAGAGAGAGGAAGGGAGAGTGAGGGAGAGGGAGAGAAACATTGATGTGAGGAGAAATACCAATCAGTTGCATCATGTATGTGCCCTAACAGGATGGGGCATGAAACCTGGATATGTGCCCTGACCAGGAATCAAACCCATGACACTTCAGTGCATGGGTTGATGCTCTACCCAACTGAGCCATGCTGGTCACGAATAAATTATTTAATTTATTACTTTTGTATTGGTATAAATGAATATTATATATCATTAAGAAGGAATCAACAGCCCATTGGTATTATTTCTTAACAGAATACATTTTTACTGACTTTTAAATTTGCCTGTAAGACACAGTAAGCCAAATAAAAATATGCACATGCGTGTGTTTCTCTCTCCCTCTCTCACTCTTTCCCTGGTTTGTTTACACAGGTGGAATCACATGTTACAAAATGTTTTTAACTTGCTTTCTTCTTTAAAAAGTCCTTAAGATTGTTCAATATTAAATATAGAGCTCTCTATTCAATATTCAATATAGAGTTCAATATTAATAAATATAGATCTACATTTGTTTATTTATTTTTTAATTCACTTTATTGTTGAAAGTATTACAGATATCCCCTTTTTTCCTCCATTGACCCCTTGCACTCCACTCCTGCTCCCTCCTCAAGCCTTCCCCACACTATTGGCTATCCATGGGCTATGCATATATGCATGTAGATTCTTCGATTAATCTCTTCCCCACCCCCTCCCTCTGAAATACATCAGTCTGTTGTATGCTTCAATGTCTCTAGAGCTAAATTTATTTTTAATAACTTAATAATATTAAATTTTAATATACCCTGTGCATATACCATAATTTATTTAACCAGGACCTGTGCCTTTTGCTGGACATTTAGGTTTCTATTTGATATCACAAACAGTAATGCATTGACTATTCTATCAAGACTCTGAATGGTCTGAAACTTTGCCTTTCTTGCAAATTTACAGTGTATCATGCCACAGTTTTGTGGATTCTGGCAAGAGATATGAGACTCATGAGTTAAATACATTATTCACAGCAGTAACAGTAGCCAGAGTATTGTTATTTGCGCTGATTCCTAGTGCCCCAGTCCACACAGGTGGTGCAAAGAGGGCCAGGTGATACCTGCAAACTGTGGATGATATTATTACAAGAAAAGAACACTGTTTATTTTTATTTATTTATTTATTTGTTTGTTCATTTATTTCCTCATCCAAGGACATTGTTGAAAGAGAGAGAGAGAGAGAGAGAGAGAGAGAGAGAGAGAGAGAGAGAGAGAGAGATGAGAGAGAAATATTGATCATATGTGCCCCAAACTGGAATCAAACCCACAATCCAGGTATGTGGACTGGAAGTGAACCAGCAAAGGCAACCTT
The DNA here is from genome assembly GCF_963259705.1 of Myotis daubentonii. NCBI lineage: Eukaryota > Metazoa > Chordata > Mammalia > Chiroptera > Vespertilionidae > Myotis > Myotis daubentonii. The sequence goes on from NC_081842.1 coordinate 92,579,181, forward strand.
TCAGTGCAGAGAATGTTGCTCAACCAACTGAGCCACTCTGGCCAGGGAAGAACACTGAGTTCAAAAACACAATCTGCCTCAATTTTGCCTCAGAGAGAAACATTATCTTTATTACACTGGACAGTAAGCAAAACTGACACTTGTTCTGGAGGAAATATTATCTTTATTTTTCAAAGTTGTTCACTATACAAACTTCCTTGAACGGAATGTCTGGAACAAAAGACTGTCAGTGATTCTGATCACAACACATGTGGGAATGTGTAAGACCTGTGAAGGGCTGTCTCTCAATATGTCACATATATATTTTTAATTGAAGGATACATTTCCAGTAATAAAATTGCTGAATTGCATTTAAACATTTTTTTTATTTTGACAGAAATTTTCAAATTCTTCCATAGCAATGTATAGTGTCTACTCTTTCCAGCAATATTGAAGAGTACCTGTTTCATAAAACCCACTTAAATTCAGTGAATTAGCAAGCTTAATTTTAAAAAAAATAGATATATTTAACATTAAACATTATATTAGTTTAAGGCATACAACATAAGGATTTGATATTTGTATATATTATGAAATAATTACCATAAGTCTATTCAACTTTCATAACCAACAGTTATATTTTTTATGATGAAAGTTTTAAGATTTATTGTATTAGCAACTTATAAATATACAATACATTATTATAACTATAGTCACCATGCTATACATTATTACATCTTTATGTCTTATTTTATACCTGAAAGTATTTGTATTTTTTGACCTTCTTAATCCATTTCACCCACCACTATCCCATCCTAGCAATCTTCAATCTGTTCTTTTTACCTAGGAAGTCTTTTTTTTTTTTAATTCCACATATAATTGTGATCATACAGTATTAATCTCTCTATATCTCATTTATTTAACTTAGCTTAATGCCTTAAAAGTTAATTCATGTCGTCTTATATGGCAGATTTTATTTTCTCTTATAATTGAACTAGAGGCCATGTTCATGATTTTCGTGCACTTGGGGGGGGGGGGGGGTTGTTCCTCCGCCCAACCTGCATCCTCTCCAATCTGGGACCCCTCTCACAATCCAGCACTGCTGGCTCCTAATCACTCACAAGCTTGCCTGCCTGATTGCCCCTAACTGCTTCTGCCTGCCAGCCTGATCACCCCTTAACCGCTCCCCTGGCGGCCTGATTAACACCTAACTGCTCCCCTGCTGGTTCGATTGCCCCCAACTGCCCTCCCCTGCCAGCCTGGTCACCCCCAACTGCCTTCCCCTGTTGGCCTGATGGCACCCAACTTCCCTTCCCTCCTGGTCTGGTCACCCCCAACTGCACTCTCCTGCTGGCCTGGTTGCCCCCAACTGCCCTCCCCTGCAAGCCTGGTCCCTGCCAACTGTCTTCCCCTGCTGGCCTGATCACCCCTAATTGCCTCTGCCTGCCTGATCACCCCAACTTCCCTCCCCTGCCAGCCTGATCTTGCCCCCAACTGCCCTCCTCTGCAGCCAATTTGGTTCTGATTGGTCAGTTTCTATGCCAGTCAGCATCAAAAGCTCTGCCTCCTAGGCAGCCATTGGCTCCCCACAGTTGACCCAGATTTGGTTCTGATTGATCAGTTTCTATGCCAATCACTGTCTCTGAGCCTATCAACAGGGCCTGATCAGAAAGGCGGGTCTGATCAACAGCCCAGGTGGAGGCCTGGAAAAAAGTGGAGCAGGGCTGCTGCTGATCAGAGCTAAAGAGAGAGGCAAGTTCTGATCAACAGCTGCCACAGAGGCTACAGATCAGACCCTGCTTCTCTCTTTAGGCCTCTCTCTGGGCCTGATTCGCAGCCCCCTCAGCAGACAATGCTGGGTCACTGGCAGCGCACTGACTTCTGGTTTGTCCAGCCTCCTGGTCTTCGCGGATGTGATGGATCCAGGGTTTTCGTATATATTAGGATATATCCATTTCTTTTAGCTTGGACACAGATTGTATCCAAATCTTGTTTGTTGTAAATAATGATATAATGGACATTGGGGTGCATATACCTTTTCAAGTTATTATTTTGATTTTTTTCCTAAAAATTACCCTATTTTTAAGTCTTTGAGAAAAACGTAATACTGTTTTCCATAGTAGCGGCACCAATTTACATCCCACCAACAGTGTATGAGGCTTCCCTTTTCTGCACATCCTCACTAACACGTGTTACTTCTTGTAATTTTTATAATAGCTATTCCAGCAGGTTGTGCGGTGGTTCCTCATTGTGGTTTTGGCTTTTATTTTCCTGATGATAACTGATCTGGAGCACCTTCTCATACACTTATTGGACATTTGTATGTCTTCTTTGGAAAAATGTCTATTCAGATCCTCCCCTCATTTTTAATTCACAGTTTCCTTTCTTATTGAGTTGTATGAGTTCTTTATATGTTTTATATATTAACCCTTGTCAGAAATACAATTTACAAGTATTTTCTCCCATTCGGTACACAGCCTTTTCATATTGTTGATAATTTCCTATGTTGTACAGAAGCATTTCAGTTTGTTGTAGTCTCAATTATCTATTTTGCTTAAACTTTTTAATATTTGAAATGTTATGGATGAAATGTTATTTTCATAATTGTAAGTACACTTTCTTCATCTTATTTCAATATAGCATTTTTTCATATTTGAGAAGCATTTATAAATGTGTCTATTCATAGCTTATATTAATATTTCTGTAAGATTGTAAATCATGTTCACTCTGGCTTTAGAAGCTTCTCACATTTTAAGGCAATTATTAGCTCTTAGTGTTTATGAGTTATAAATATTTTCCTTTTTGTAATGTATCTTTTGTCCTCTTTTACCATGTTTTGTTTATTTCAAGGTCTAGTTGTTTGGGTTTTGTGTATGCAAAAGTACCCATAGTTTTTTTTAAGAAACTGGTTTTGTGTTATTTTTTTTATGAAGGTCTTCTATATTATTCCTGTAACTTATGGATAACAAGACTTTGATTAAAATAACACACTATTGAATTCTACCTTTATGTAATGTATTTATCTAATTTCTTACAGAGAAAGGAAGTAATTTTATTTTAATATGTATGCCTACTGCACTGTCTAGGCTGAATAAAAACAGCAAGAACATACATCTTACCCTTATTACCAATCTCAAATGGAAAAATATTCATTTTTCATCATCTGATAATTTCTGTACATTTTTCATAGATGTCCCTTATCATTTGAAAAGGGGTTTACTTCCTTCTTTGTTTATCTAAACTTTGTTTTTTTAAATCCTCATCATAGAATATGTTTTTATTGATTTTAGAGAGAAGGGACAGGAGAGGGTGAAAGAGAAACATTGATCTGCTTTCCCCGTATGCACCCCAACGGGGGGATCAAACCTGCAACCTAGGTATGTGCCCTGACAGGAATGAAACCCACCACCTTTTAGTGTTTCGGATGATGCTCCAACTAACTGAGCCATACTGGCTAGGGATAAACTTTTTCCCAAAAATAGATATTGATTTTTATCAAATCGTTCTGCTTCCATTGAGATTATCATACCATTGTTATAGTATAATCAAATAAATTGATTGGTTTTCAAATGTTGGACCAAAATGAATTTATGAGATAAAGCTCAGTTGGTCATGCTGTATTATGTACAAGGTGTCCCCAAAAATTGCATACAACTTTAACAGCTGATAGCTCAATTTTGAAAAGGAAATGTGTTTTCATAAACGTTGCCTTTATAATTATTCAAAGTGCGTGTGTGTGTGTGTGTGTGTGTACATTTTTGGAACATCCCATATACCATTTTATTTATTATTGGATTTATTGGCTAAAATTTTGTTAAGAATGTACAGTAAGTTCTTACTTAACATCACCAATAGATTCTTGAAACTGTGGCAAAACACATATAACAAAACCAGTTTTACCATATGATAATTGATAAATACAAGAGTTAACTTTCTACAGTGTCTGATAAACATTATACTGAAATGACATTGAATGAAATGACATCCGTTGAGGACCTGCTGTGTGAATCTATATTCACAGAGAATACTTGTGTAATAGTTTTATTTATACTAGTAATGTCTATACCTAACTTTGATGGGATAGTGTTTGTCTTAAAGTATAAATTGGAAAGTTTTTCATCCTTTTTTATTTTAATATAAAATTGGCATTTAATTCTTTCTTAAATGTTTATAGAATTCACCAGCAATCTATGTGGGCCTGGATTTTTCTTTGTGGAAAAATGTGTAAACAAAAATTCAGTGTCTTGTTATATGTCAAGCTATTCTTGGTATTCTAAATGGAGTTACAGTATCTCAAAAATAAATGAATTTCATTGAAATTATCAAACATCCTGCCATGAAGTTGTTCTTAATAGCCCCTTAATTGTATTTTAAAGTCCATAGGAATTTCCTGTGAGTAGCCTCACTACAGTTTGTGAAATCATGACTTAGTCACAGTCCTGTGTGTTTCCTGGTGATCGATATGCCTGATCCTTTCTGATGAATTCCCCACAGTCTTGGAGAGTTTTCTCAAGTGTGCACTGGTCTGTACTCAGTTGAAGAACAAAAAAGAATCCTTCTCAGATATCCAGAACCATTTCTATGTCTGTGCAGCTTTCTTTTATCCACTAATCTCCTCTGAGAATTTTACACTTTGGCTTTCATAAATTCTGAACATGGTCTCTTTTACTCAGAGAGACTGATTGTTTCGGTTTGAATAACCCTTCCTGGTATCAGAGTCTGGAAACTGTCTTCATGCAGTAAGCTGGGCTATTGTAGGGATTACCTCATTTGTTTGCCTTCTCTCAAGACAATCAAGACAGCTAGCCCTTGTTGTCTGATATCTCATGTCTGAAATTATATATATATATATACACACTGAGTGGCCAGATTATTATGACTGGCCAGATTATTATGACCACCCCATCAGTACTTTGTTGGGCCACCTTTTGCCTTCAATACTGCAGCAATTCTTCTTGGCATTGACTCCACAAGATGTTGAAAGCTGATGCGAGGAATCTGACACCATGCCTAATAGCAAGCACTGTCCAGTTCTGTGAGATTTGATGGCTGTGGATGCCTGATGGCTGCCTGATGGCTCTTTTAACTTCGTCCCACAAATGCTCAATTGGATTGAAATCTGGTGATTGTGGGGGCCACCTAAGCAAGGTAAAGTCTCCCTCATGTTCTTGAAACCACTCCTGCACAATACGAGCACTGTGGCATGGTGCATTGTCTTGCTGGAAGAAGCCATCTCCATTGGGATACACTATCAACATGATTGGATGAACTTGATCAGCAACGATACTTAGGTGTGTTGTGCTATTCAGACATTTATAATGGTCTGGCCCTCTAGCAACTTCAGCGCAAAATTATAGCTAATTTGCCTACAAATGTCAGGTGGTCATATAATCTGTCCACTCAGTGCGTGTGTGTATATATATATATACACACACACTAGAGGTCCGAAGCAAGGGGCTTGGCCCTCACACCCCTGGCCGGCCCTCACAGCCTCAGCTGCCTCGGCCAGACCTCGTAGCCTTGGTTGGGCCTTGCAGCTCCTCACAGCCTTGGCCAGCTCTTGAAGCCCGGGCTTTGTCCAGAAGGTTATCCGGAAGGAAGTCTGTTCAGTTGTTCAGTCTAATTAGCATATTAGCTCTTTACTATATAGGATATATATATATATATATATATATATATATATATATATATATATATATATATATAATGTATATATATCCTGTCACTTAATTATGATTGGAGAAAAAGGTAGGAATGTTATATTTTTATGGAGGAATAAGTAGAGTGAGGGAGACTAAGATGAAAGAAAATGTTTGCAGAAATGTACTTGGAAACATTAAAAACTACCTGCATCTTTTCATAATTCGTAGCTTCCTCTTTCTATTCACATTAGTTTTTCTATTTTATTTGGTTTGACTTTTGTTTGTTCATTTGTTTTGGATAGGGTGTGAAACCTAATTCAAAAATAAATGCTATCAAATGGAGGAAATAACAAGAAGTTTAAAACGTCTCTCACTGGGTGAAGAAAATGCATTTTTCAATCAAGAAAAATATAATTCTATTTAATATATAATGTGACAATTTTATAGCAAATTTCAAGGCTTACTGGCAATATAGGAGACTGTTTGGCTCACTGATATATATTTTATTTCAGTAAAAGAGAAAAGCACAGATGCTTTGGACCTTAGTTCAGAGCTCAATTAATTTTGAAAGGTTTGAAAGTAATTTCCAAGGCCATAGAAGTATCTAATGAATCAAGTGCCAAGGGAGGTGAACGTACCTGAGCAAGAGATAATAATAAACCTCCCCCTCTTTGACCCACAAATCATAGATGACTTTCAGTAGCTTAGTAAGTAGCACAACATATTTGTCATGCTCAAGATGAAGTAAATAAAAAATATATAAAGAAAATAAGGGTGCTTTTTATAAAATAAATGAATGGACCTTAACTATAACAAATATATTTTTAAATCTTTATTTTTGAGGGTATTACAGATATCCCACTCCCCCAACCCGCATTGCCCATCTCCATCCATTTTCCATCCCATGCCAGGCCTTCACCATCCTACTGTATGTTTCCATAGGAAAGATATTTGTTTAATCTCTTCTGGCACCACCTTCTTTCCTTTCAAATTTGTCAGTCTGTTCCATGTTTCCATGCTTCTGATTCTATTTTATTCACCAGTTTATATTGTTCATTAGATTTCTTGTTCGTTTATTGTTATTTTTAGATTCAATTGTTGATAGGTATGTATTTATTGTCATTGTATTGTTCACATGTTTTATCTTTCCTTTTTTTCTTCTTATTTGTCTTCTTAAAGAATACCCTTCATCGTTTCATGTAATATTGGTTTGGTGGTAATGAATTCCTTAGGTCTTTCTTGTCTATGAAGCTTTTTATCTGATCCTCAATTCTAAATGAGAGCTTTGCTGGGGAAAGTAATCTCAGTTGTAGGTTCTTGCTATTCATCACTTGAATAGTTTCTTGCCACTCCCTTCTGGCCTGCAAAGTGTCTGTTGAGAAATCAGGTGACATTCTAATAGGTGCTCCCTTGTAGGTAACTAACTGCTTTTCTCTTGCTGCTTTTAAGATTCTTTCTTTGTCTTTAACCCTTGGCATTTCAATTATGGTGTGTCTTGGTGTTGGCCTCTTTGGGATTCTTTTGTTTGTGACTCTCTATGCTTTCTGGACTTGTAAATCTATTTCTTTCAACAAGTAGAAGTTTTCTGTCAGTATTCTTTAAATAGGTTTTCAATATATTGTGCTCTCTCTTATCCTTCTGGCACCCCCATAATGTGAATGTTGTTAGTTTGAAGTTGTCCCAGAGGCTCCTTACACTATGTTCATATTTTTGTTGATTTCTTTTTATTCTATATTTTTCTTGATTTCACAGAGAAAGGGAGAGGGAGAGAAAGATAGAAATATCAATGATAAGAGTGAATCATTGATCAGCTGCCTCCTAAACACCCCCTACTGGGGATTGAGTCCACAACTCAGACATGTGCTCTTGACCGGAATCAAACCCAAGACCCTTCAGTCCACAGGCCAACACTCTATCCACTGAGCCAAACCAGCTATGGCTGTTCATATTTTTGGATTTTTTATTTTATTTTTACTCTTCTGTTTGGGTATTTTTTGCTTCCTCATATTCTAAATCGTTCGTTTGATTATGCCTCCCATCATTGTGCCTACATATGCAAATTAACCGCCATCTTTGTTGGCGGTTACAGTTCACCGCCATATTTGTTGGCAGTTAATTTGCATATCACCCTGATTAGCCAATGGGAAGCATAGTGAAGGTATGGTCAATTACCATGTTTGTCTATTATTAGATTAGATAGGTATATAATTACAATAATAAATTTTAAATTAAATATTTTATTTCTTTTGAAATAAAAAATAGAATAAATAAATAAAATTTTAATCTTTTTGAGGATATTTTGGGAAAATATAAAAATTAGAAAATAAAATCTGTGTTATAAATTTAAGGAAAACTTGATATTTAAACTTTATTAGGTTTGTGATGTCAAGCTAGAAACAATTAATTAATTTTAATAAAACTTAATTTTAATTTAATTGAATCAATTAAAATAATTTTAATAGATTTTTCAAAATACTTATCCAAGTATATGTTTATTGACTTGGGAGGAAGGGAGAAGGAAAGAGAGAGAGAAAACATCTATGTAAGACAGAAACATTGATCGGTTGCTTCCCATACACACCCCCACCAGAGATCAAACCTACAGTCTTTTTGGTTTACAAGAGGATGATCCAACAAATTGAGCCACCTTCCCAGGCAAAATAGGTTTTAATACAATAATTTTAGAGAGATGCTGCAATTATATATATTTTTAATAAAGCTTCTTTTTTTATGCATTTTCAGATGAGACTTCAGAGGCTTATTTCAGCAGTAGAGACCCATTTTCTTCATTAACATTCATTAACATCGGTTATTAAAAATCCGAGCTTGCTTTTAACACCTTACAATTTAATTCACAAGTATAAAATGTTCTCATAGAGGCAGTGTATGGATGGAAGTTCAGCTTCTGCAAGCAGTGGTTCATCCTGATTCACCTCTGGGGATTTATGATATTAATAATTATTGGTAGATGTTTATGGGTTAAAGTTTATATTTTATTCATATATATTAATATGAGAATAACACTAATTAACACTGTTCTATGTATCTTTTATTGAAATTGTAGAGAAATACAATGAGAGTGAACTTAAACAAAATACCATAACCACATTGGTAAAAGAAAATTTGACCACATAACGTTAGTAGTAAATTACTGTATGTTTAATTTAGAGACCCAAATTTAATCTTTGACATCTTTGACTGCTAGTCATATTTTATGCAGATAAACCAAATAGTCTTTTACAAGGCTTGTGCTGTAAATAAAAGAGGCACTGATTTTATAATATTGACACCCATGGGAAGTACCTATGCATTTCTCTCAATTTCTAGAAAACATGTTTATTAAAGATGTGTAATGTATAATAATCACATTGGAAAACAAAATTTGCTTAAAATTATGAAGACTAATGTTTATTTCTACCTGCATTGTGCATTGTGCAATCACTTTTTGATCTCTACATTTTGCCTTATCAACCACCCTATTTTTTTTTTTTGAAAATTGAATATACATCTCACAAGGCATATAATAAACCAAGTTGTTTTTTAGCTATAAATGTAAAATATTTCTATATTAAATGGACAGTATTTGTCTGTCTAAAGTAAATAGCTGATATCCTTATACTTAACATATTAAAACATTTAAGAACAACAGTAAACCTTGGCCTGTGTTGCTAAGTGGTTAGAGCATCAGCTTGAGCACTGATGGGCCTGGGTTCAATTTCCAGTCCAGAGTACATACCAGGGTTGCAGGTTTGATCCCTGGCCTTTTTAGAGCACATGAACGAGGCAACCAATCTGTTTCTGTCTCACATGGATTTTTCTGATGTTTCTCTTTTTCTGTCTCCCTATCCCTCCTTCCTTTTCACTCTTTCTAAAAAAAAAAAAAAAAAAAAAAAAATCAATGGAAACAATATGTTTGAGTAAGGATTAACAAAAAAAAAAAAATTAAAGAACAACAACAAGAAATAAAGAATAACAGTATTACTGAGGTATTTGATATACACTGATTGGCCAGATTATTATGACCGCCTGACATTTGTAGGAAAATTAGCTATAATTTCATGCTGAAGTTGCTAGAGGCCCAGACCATTATAAATAGGGAAGCAGGTTGTTTACCACGACAGTAGGGTAATCTTTTTCTGAAGATATGGGTAAACAACGCTATTTAACAGCCTTTGAACGTGGGATATAGTTCTGGTCGTGATGCCTGGCCTTTTATTATTATTGATGGCTCAATTCCAGTTTCTTTGTTGTTATTTTTTGTTTGCTTCTTTTTATGGTTAACATTAGGTTCATGCAAAAGAAAGTTTTATACATAGAGTAGTCCTCCTTTTGTGTTTTGGTTGTCACAAATGATCTCTTTTTATGGGAGTTCCTTATCAAGTTGCAGTAGCTAGAAACTACTTTTCTTTCTAGCTACTTTTCTTCTCCTATTCTTTCTTTTTTCGTGTTTTTACCTTTTTTAACCTTTATGTTATATTTAAATGTATAGTATCCTAGTATGAATAAGGGTTACAATGACTGCTCTGTCTGTTAGTGATCTTATTTGTAGTTTTATATCCTTTTGTCTTTTTGTTTCAGTATTTCCTGTAATATATGTCTTGTGATGATAAATACCCTCAACTTCTCTATGTCTAGGGCTGAGCAGGAGGAAGTGGATGGAGATTTCCAACACCCTACAAAGAACATCACAGATTACAAGCTAAATAAAAATAATGAATAAAAAGTAACTTTATATAAAGATAAAACAACATTTTCTACTTATGAGGTAAAATTAACTTCTATTTGATTTCTTCAAAGTAATTGGACAATATTTGACAGTGATAAGGGAAATATAAAATCTGTCTCTCACACTGGATACTAAATAAGCAGAATTGCAGCTAAACCTCATGTTATTTAAGAGAAGATTGATTGCTGTTTTATTTCACATAGAGATATGTGTTTTATAAATATGCTTATTAGAATGGCTGATTATATAAGTAGTAGCTATTAATCTCATTTTCTTGCTTATACTGGAAATAAAATAGGAATGACTCATAGTTCTCTTTTCTTTTTAGCAGTTGCCCTAGTCCATTTGGGCTGCAATACCACAGAGTGGCTGGATTAGAAACCTCAGTTATGGAAGCTGAAAGTCTGGCATCAGGGTGCCAGCACAGACTGGTGAGGTCCTTGCTCTGGGTTGCAGACTTCTCTTTGTATCTTCACATAAGAACTGGGGCTTTCTCTGATGTTCTTTCATAAGAACACTAATGAACCCTCAAGACCTAAGCATTTCCTACAGGCCCCTAATACCATCACCATTAGGTGATTGTAATCACCTCTTAGTATTTCAATTTATGAACTTTTTGGGTGGGGGTGAGGGTGCACAAACATTCAGACTATAGCAACAATTTAAATGAATATACTTATTAGATTTATTTAATCCAAGTTTAGATAAATTTGGCATAAAATCACCCAACAATGGTTCTAATAATAGGCTTAATTTAACCAACAACAATTTAAGTATTATAACAAAGTATATAAATATGTTGAGTAGAATAACAGTCAAAGTTTATAAATTGTGGCTTTCCTTGCAAACTTTAAAATCTGTTTTTTAGGCTACCATTTTACTCTTACCTACATTTTTTTAAAAAACACAGATCCATAACACAATGAAGGAAGGGAAGGGAAGGGAAGGGAAGGGAAGGGAAGGGAAGGGAAGGGAAGGGAAGGGAAGGGAAGGGAAGGGAAGGGAAGGGAAGGGAAGGGAAGGGAAGGGAAGGGAAGGGAAGGGAAGGGAAGGGAAAGTAAGTATTCAAAGTAAATGGCATTTAGAGATCCTTGCTTAAAAATACTGCCAGAACAGAGGAAAGGGAGGTTGAGATACTTGATGAAAGAGGTAAATGGATTAAGAAGTACATATTGGTGGTTATAAAATAGTCATGAGGAATTAAAATACAACATAGGGTACATAGGCAATAATCTATACCAGTGGTTGGCAAACTCATTAGTCAACAGAGCCAAATATCAACAGTACAATGATTGAAATTTCTTTTGAGAGCCAAATTTTTTAAACTTAAACTATATAGGTAGGTACATTGTTATTAACTTAATTAGGGTACTCCTAAGGTTGCCTTTGCTAAAAACGTCCTCAATCTGATTGAGGTACATTCGCCGAGGTCGACCCCTTCCAACACTCCCATCCACACTTGTCTTGAATATTTGTTTCAGATAGACGAGTGTGGATGGGAGAGTTGGAAGGGGTTGACCTCAGCGACCGTACCTCAAAACAATGTACCTCCCCCACGCTGCATATCCAGTGGCCCGCCTGCACTGTGTCTCCCGTCGCCCAACCAACACCCCCCACTTCTTCTAATGCCAATTCTTCAAAATAGATTCACCCAGGCCAAAAACCGACTTCTGCGCATGGACCATAAAGTTTCAATCGCACTGTATGTGAGCCCCTGCACGTGGTATTTTGTGGAAGAGCCACACTCAAGGGGCCAAAGAGCTGCATGTGGCCCACCAGCTGCAGTTTGCCGACCACTGATCTATTCTAAGGTAATATGATAATTAGACTGGGTAGACCAGACGTCTTCCAGACATCCTTCCAGACAAGCCACGGTGGCGGGGCTGAGGCAGTTAGGGGCAATAAGGCAGGTATGCAGAATGGTTAGGGGTGATCAGGCTGGCAGGGGAGAGTGGTTAGGTGAATCAGGCAGGCAGGGGAGCAGTTAGGGGCATCAGGCAGGCAGAGGCAATTAGGGGTGATCAGGCAGGCAGGCAGAGGTGGTTAAGGGTGATCAGGTCAGCAGGGAAGAGCACTTAGGGGCAATCAAGCCAGCAGACAGGTGAGCAGTTAGGACCAATAGACCTGGATTGTGAGAGGGATGTCCAACTGGCAGTTTAGGCCTGATCCTAAACCACAGTCAGACATCCCCCAAGGGGTCCTGGATTGGAGAGGGTGCAGACCAGGCTAAGGGACTACACCCCCCCCCCCCATGTGCAAATTTCATGCTCCAGGCCTCTAGTATTACAATAACTATGTATGGTGCCAGGTGGGTAATTGAAATATCAAGAAAACACTTTGTAAAGGGTATGATTGTCTAACCACTATGCTGTACACTTGAAACCAATGCAAAATAATATGGAAAGTAGCTATAATCTTATATAATAAAAGCCTAATATGTAAATTGATTAAATGGCAGAATGACCGATAGCTATGACACACACTGACCACCATGGGCAGACACTCAACAAAGGAGCTGCCCCCTAGAGGTCAGTGCACTCCCACAGGAGGAGCGCCACTCAGCCAGAAGCCAGGCTCATGGCTGGCGAGTGCAGCTGCAGTGGCAGGAGCCTCTCCTGCCTCAGAGGCAGTGCTAAGGAGCAGCGAGCCCAACAGTAAGGAGCAGCGTGCAGACGGGTGATAAGGAGCAAGGGCTCCCAGACTGTGAGAGGGATTTAAAGCTGCCGGCTTAGGCCTGCTCTCTGTGGAGCAGGGCTAAGACAGTAGGCGGACATCCTCCAAGGGGTCCCGGACTGTGAGAGGGCTCAGGCCAGGCTGAGGGACCCTTCTGAGTGCACAAATTTTGTGCACTAGGCCTCTAGTAAAAAAGTGTTACCAGAACATTTATAGTAGCTCCACATAGTCATCAGTAGGAGAGAAACATAAAATTCCACTTCTCTGCTTATGACTACTTCAAATTTGGAGTAATACATTTAGTTTAATACTAACACATAACACTGTGGATCCAAGTTAATTTATGAATATAAAATTATTTTTACTTTCCAAATATCAAGAAGTTTGGCTTTCATATCAGACTAAAGTTTTAAATTGAGAACTTGAGTGAAATTCACTTTTATTTTATCAACAAATTTCCATGGGACTCTGTATTTCACACTGTGTGCACACATAATGATTCAAACATTTCATATCCTACTTCCAGAGGTAGTAATATCATGCACCCAACAGTGTGCATTTGATTTAAACTGCAATTGAGCATATTTTAGAAACAATCTATTTTAAAATCATATGCACAATTTCAGTGTTGAAAACTTTTATTCTTATGAAAATATATACTTCAGAGTAACAGCTTCAAATATAAAAGGAAATTCAAGAAACTAGATGAAAGTGTTGGTAAGTAGATGATGTGCCACTTCTTTGAAATTATTTATATTACTAAAAGTGATATAAGACAAGGCAGGAGATAATGTTCTGTAGCATTTAAATTCAAACAGAATCTATTTGTAGTGGCCATACAATTCAAGTAATATTTTTACTTTTAATCTTGAAAGGTTTTAATTATGTCATGTCTAAAATGTATTTCTAATATGATTTTTTGAAAGATTATGAAAAATTGGTTTTATTCTGTCTCTGTGCTTTGAGGTAGTAATGAACATCAAAAAAAATCCACATATCCATTTATTTATATACCAACATATAGTTAGAACACACGTTATAGAGTCAGACTCAGCATAATGATGATTCAGTCAACAATGGACCACATGCATATAAACTAGTGATTCTGTATGATTATTATGAAGCTGAATTACCATTAAAAATTGAACTATATGTGGTTCAGAAAGAATTCATTTTTCTCTGATGAGAACAATATATGTGGGGAGTAGCAATAGATTCCCTCTCACTGACAGCAGCTCAATTTTGAGTGCACTGATTACATCCCAGTGAGTTAGCCCCTGGCCTGTTTCAGCACAAAGGAGCCTGTATCTCCAGCGCTTCATATTGAGAGGGCACTACAGCCTTCCCAGATCTAGTGTGATGGTCTTCAGAGGACATTGCTTTAACTTTTTTGTTGAGCAAAAAAGATCTGGTACCAGGGCCCACGTAACAGGATCTACTTTAACAAATACTAAATGCCTTTGCCACTTTAGTAAAAGCTTTCTGTGATAGTGTGAAGCTAACCTGTCCTTGTACTTTGAAATATTTTTAGCTTGTAATGAAGCACAGTTCAGTTTTATTTCTTCTATTAATTCAATGATAGATAGGGTCTATGGAACCAAAAACAAATTTTCTAGGTCAAAATTTTGAGTACTCAATTCTACACTCCCTCCATATTAAACATCATAAATATATGAGAGGCCCATTGCAGGAGGATTCCTGCAAGAATAGGGCTTAGCTCCCATCTCTGCGGCTCCTACCCCGCCCTTCTCAGTGGCTCTGACCCCGCCCTTCTCAGCGGCTCCTACACGCCCCCCCCCCCATCTGTGCAGATCCTACCCCACCCATCTCTGTGGATCCTACCCAGCCCTTCTCTGTGGATCCTACCCTGCCCATCTCTGGGGCTTCTACCCTACCCATCTCTGCTACCTCAGCTCTGTTGCTTGGCTTCCTTCTACGGTGTCTTCAGTCTTCACTCCCAACTGGTATATGCAAATTAGCTTCCATCTTTGTTGGAGGTTAATTTGCATATCATGCTGATTAGCCAATGGGAGGCATAGCGAAGGTACGGTCAATTACCATGTTTGTCTATTATTAGATAGGAGATATATATATATATTAGAGGCCCAGTGCACAAAATTCATGCACTGTGGAGTGGGGTTCCCTTAGCCCAGCCTACCCCTCTCACCATCCGGGAGCCCCTCAGTGGATGTCCTACTGATGGCCACAGTCTGGCAGCAGAGGCTCGGAGCAGGCGTCGTGTGTGTGTGTGTGTGTGTGTGTGTGTGTGTGTGTGTGTATGCCTGGGCCTGCCCCCAGCCACACCACTTAGGCTCAGAGCAGTTGCCATGTGTGTGTGTGTCCCTACTGGCAGCCTGCCCCCAGCTGCATTGTAGGCTCAGAGCAGGCACTGTGTGTATGTGTGTGTGTGTGCGTGTGTGAGTGTGTGTGTCCCCGCTGGGGGCCTGCCCCCAGCTGCGTAGGAGGCTCAGAGCTTGTGCTCTGTGTGTGTGTGTGTGTGTGTGTGTGTGTGTGTGTGTCTTCTGGGGGTTTGCCCCCAGCCACACTGTGGAGGCTTAGAGCAGGCACCCCTCTGTGTTGATCTCTCAGACTCCTGGCCTCCACTGCATGTTGTACTCTCCTTTGAGCTATGGCCAGGGTGGGGTGCTGCCTGCTGGCCACCTTTTCTTGCTCACGGATTGCCTGCTCGCCGCAGAGACCCAGGGGAAGGCCCTCCTGGGTGCTGCCTGCAGCCGCACTTTCCTGCTCTGGGATCGCCACAGCAACCCAGGAGCAGGCCCACCTGGGGGCTGTTTGCAAGCTGCACTTTCTGCTATGGGACCGCCATGGCAACCCAGGAGCAGGCCCACCTGGGGGCTGCCTACCCTTCGCACTTTCCTGCTCTGGGCTAGCCATGGCGACCCAGGAGCAGGCCCACCTGGAGGCTGCCTGCCCTCCGCACATAGGGGTCCTGGCTGGGGGCGGAGCTTAGGCGGCACACAGGGGGCCCGGCTGGGGGCAGGGCTGCACAAGGGATGGAAGCTCGCACTGTCCTGCCCTGCCTGCACTATGCAAATTAGCCGCCATCTTTGTTGGTGGTTAATTTGCATATCACGCTGATTAGCCAATGGGAGGCGTAGCGAAGGTATGGTCAATTATCATCTTTGTCTATTATTAGATAGGATATATATATATAGTGAAGATCTTTAATCTGATCATTGTTCCAATTTTCCAACATGCAGTAGCCCAAACCACATTGCCATGACAATCCCCTAAATTCCTTTCTCTGTATCTTGATTTTTAATTCCTACTGATCCTCCAATCCCCTAAATTCCTTTCTCTGTATCTTGATTTTTAATTCCTACTGATCCTCTGGCCACCTTTCACTCCCTCCTTATATTCACTATCATGATGATCTACACCTGACCCAGAGAGTTCCTCCTCGGTATTTCTAATCAATTCAACCCACATCTCATGTTCATGGAGAAGCATTAACAGCTTTGATATTGTATTTCTGACCCTGCCAGTTGGAAGCAGGTTGTGGGTTTGTGAGACAGTTACACAATTTACTGCAGCGTACAGTAATGCCCTAGCCTTCACATTCTTTCACCGTGCATCACTGACTCACTCAGAGCAACTTCCAGTCCTGCAAGCTCCTTTCATGGTAAGTGCCCTATACAGGAGTACCATTTTTATCATTTATATCATATTTTTACTGTACATTTTCTACATTTAGATATGTTTAGATACACAAATACTTACTTCCATTGTGTTACAATTGTCTTCAGTATTCAGTACAATATGCTGTACAGGTTTGTTACACAGGAACGGGAGGCTACCTTGTACAGCCTAGGTGTGTAGTAGGCTATGCAACCTATCGGTGTGTAAGTGCACTCGATGTTCCCATAATATTGCAGTTGCCTAACAACCATTCATCAGAACAGATCCCTGTCTTTAAGCAACACATGACTAAATATTCATTTGGTTATCATTAGGCTAAATAGCTCAATTGACCATATGCATTTCCAATAAATATAGCAGAGTAAGGGAGGATATAATTCTAAACAAATGTTATACAAGGGGGAAATGTAGCTTAAAAGAAAACACATGAAATGCTGTGGGATTTCATAGAAAGAAAAAAAAATTGTGTTTGAGGAACCAAGGAAAACTTCATGAAGGAATTTCTATTTGAACCAGGAAATAGAGAAATTCTTTGAATCATGGAAAAATGGGAAGTTAAATTTATTCAAGTCTTAAGGAAAACGATTGGAAAATATATGGCAGCTCAGCTGATGTGACACAGTGGCTGAGAATCAATCATGAACCAGGAACTCAGTTCTATTCCATGTCAGTGCACCCCCAGATTGTGGGCTGGATCCCCAGTAGAGGCCATGCAGGAGGCAGCTGATCAATGATTCTCATCATTGGTGTTTCTATCTCTCTCTCCCTCTCTCCCTCTCTGAAATAAATACAAATATATATTTTTTAAAAGAAATATACAGCAACAAAAATATTTGGACTAGAAAAAATTATAGATTCCATATTTTTAATACTAGAACATATATCCTTTCTTCTAGGAAGTATTTTGAACTCAGAACAAACATATTTTGCACTTTATATTCTACAATCATGTATTTTTAATTAAATAACATTTTAAAATTGATTTTAGAGTGGTAAAAGAAACAAAATTTGCTAGTTGAGAATATGAGTTCCTAGCATGGGTTTTGCACAGTACTTCAATATGCTTTCACAAATTATCAAAGCATGTGTGACCACAAAGAGATAGTATATATTTTAAATTATTTAAAAATATGGCAATATTTCTTTGTGGGCCAAATATTTTCTAGTTGGGATATGTAACTATAAAGAGGAAGAGAGAGAGAGAGAGAGAGAGAGAGAGAGAGAGAGAGAGAGAGAGAGAGATTAAAGAAAATATTTTAACAAAGATGTCACATACTTTCACATGAAAGAGCAATAACTATATTTTTATTAGATGTTAAGGTTTCATAAAATGAACACTAGATTTTTGTATTCAATTTTTATATTCTGAATCGAAAATTTATAGGTAAATATATCAAATGAATTATTTTTTGCCATATGGTTATGCATGTTCATGTTCCTGTGTATGTATAATTCTTTATCATTTGAGTCAATTCTTGAAAGTAAAATGAATTGATTATTATATTTGATACATGTTAATTACTGTACATTTCTTCAGAGGTAACTTCATAATAGCTCAAATTTAAAAAAAAATGTAGAATTCAGTTTTAAATACTGCAGTCATGTAAAAAATCTTCGATTAAAATAAAACAAATAGAGTTGTTGTTTTGTTCTATAAGCATCATGAAAAATCTTTTCTAAGTATAGGTATTTACTAACAGTAATTCTAAAAATAATTGCAATAAACTTGATCCCAGGAAGAATTCATAAGACTTAATTTAACACTATTTTTGTTTTTGAAACAAGTTTTTTCATGATGGTTTATAATAAGTTAGCAAAATAGAAATAATAAACTAATGCAAAATCACGTTCAAAATTAAAGGTTGAAATAATAGTTTAAATGGTAAGCAGTCTTTCATAATCACCTTGAAAGCATGTTTGTACATTTTAAAACATGCATTCAATCTGAAAATATATAAATTGGTCTTCTTGGGAAGGTGTATATATTGCTCTTAAATAACATTTTAAAAGAGCATGAGTTCTATTAGAGGCCATGAAAAACAAAATGACTAGGATTTTATATTAAATGTTCAACAAGAATTACAGATACTACTTTATTTTTTTCTAAATCAATTTTTAAAAATGGGATGGGTTTTTAGCTAAATTTTGTACTTTAAATTTTTTTGCTATATTTATTAGGGTGACATTTGTTAATAACATTATGTAGATTTCAAGTGTACAATTATATGATACATCATCTACATATAGCACTGTGTGCCCACCACCCACAGTCAAATCTTCTGTTACCATACATTTGGCCCCCTTTACCTTTTACTACCCCCAACTTACTCTCCTCTGGTAATTACCATAGAGTTGTCTGTGTCTATGAGTATTTGTTTTCCTTTGTTCATTTGTTGCTTTCAGTTTCATATCCCACATATGAGTGAAATCATATTATTCTTGATTTTTTCTGTTGGACTTATTTTGTTTAGCATGCTATTCTCAAGATCCATTCATGTTACAAATGGCAGTGTTTCTTTTTTTATGGCTGAGTAGTATTGCATTGTATATATGCACCACATTTTCTTTATCCATGATGTATGCACGCTGTGTCCATTGCATCACTAAATCAAATTATTTTTAATGTCTTCAAGTCTATAGTCTTGATCTATTAGAGCATTTTTGATTGTCCAGAGGGTTCAAATAACAACCATATCTCATGTCCTTTCTTTGGAGTCAAGAGATTTTACCTATTTCTTTCTTATCCTCTGTTTTAAAAATTTCTTTCTACCTTATCCTCTAGTCTTTCCATCTTAATGACTTTCTTATTTTGATCTAATTGGGTTTAGATTGAAAACCACTGCTTGAGATATATTATTGACTTAGCACCCACATAGGAAAATATTCTAGAGACCTATACTATACAAGAGCTTAAGGGATGTCACATCAAAGGAACCAAGATGATGGCATAGGTAAACACCTGAACTTGCTGCTGCACACAAGCACATTAAAACTACAACTAAAAGACAGAACGAATATCATGCAGAACCATGGGAAGGTTGACTGAGTGAAAATTCTACAACTAGAAGGAAGGAGAAAAGAACATTGAGTCCGGTAGGAGGTGCAGAGGTGTGGAAGTGTGGAGGTACGGAGGTGCACGCAAAAGGGACTGGAAGCTGGGTATGCTGTTGTCTTTTTCAATCAGGAGGGAGATACAAGCTCGAGATGGCTCTGAATCTCAGTTCTGGGCAAGAATCTGGGGACCCAGACTCATATGGAGAGAAACTGGACTGTCTGGCATCAGGCCGGAACACAAGGGTGGTTTTCTCTCAGAGGTGCTTGCAGCGGTCATTGTTCCTGCACCGGCTACAGGACACAGAGACCCAGGGACCTATCTGGGGGAGGGCTGAAGGGCAACCATTGCTGTTTGCTCCACACTGGTGATTCCCTGAGACCTTGCCCCACCCAATTTACAACCCCACCCAAGCTGTGTGCAGAGGTTTTTGCATACAAATTGCCTAGCTTTTCTCCTCCTAAAAACCTGTCAAACTGCAGCTGGGTCAGAGAACCACAGAGCTTCCAAAAGAAGGCCTATGGCTCATCAGCAGCCTGCATTGCTTCATAGCTGCACCTCATCTGGGCACCTCCAAACTCCAAACAAAGAAGAGGAATCTTCAGAGCTCCCTGTAGCTCCTGCTGAGTGGACTCAGGCAGTGGCTAACTTTGCACCTCCTTGGAGATCCAAGAGCCAGTGTACCTAGTTGTCAGAGTGAGACCATCCAGATTATAACTCCTCACATCCATAAGAGACACACTCAGGGGGCAAACTCAGTGAGTGCCAAAACCCCACTGAAGCAAGTCCTGCCCCATAAGGGTGTCTCCAGCACACAAGCTCTCCCATTGTAGACATACTGTCCTCACAGCCAATTGGCCTGGAGGTCAATTCCTCCCAGTGATACCAACAACAATCAAGGCTTAACTACAACAAGACTGTGCACAAAGCCCAGAAAGGGGTGCACCAAGTGTGTCAACTTCAGGTAATTAGGGAGGCTGAGCCACTGGGCCCTATAGGACACCTAGCACACAAAGCCACTCTATGAACACAGTGAAGCGGCCAAAATGTGAAGACAAAGAAACAGATCACAAATGAAAGAAGTGGAGGAAAGCAAACTACTGGATATAGAGTTCAAAAGCACGGTTATAAGGTTACCCAAGAATCTTCTAGAAACCTCGGAGAAATATAGTGAGACCCTCAAGGATATAAAAAAGGACCAATTAGAAATTAAGCATACACTGACTAAAATAAATAATAATATTTAGAGATCCAACAGCAGACTAGAGGATCCCAAGAATCAAGTCAAAGATTTGAAAAACGAAGAAGCAAAAAACACCCAATCGGAAAAGCAAAATGAAAAAAGAATCCAAAAATACGAAGATAGTGTAATGAGCCTCTGGGATAGCTTCAAGAGTACCAACATCTGAATAATAGGGGTGCCAGAAGAAGAGAGAGAGCAAGATATTGAAAACCTATTTGAAGAAATAATGACAGAAAACTTCCCCTACCTGGTGAAAGAAATAGACTTACAAGTCCAGGAAGCACAGAGAACCCCAAACAAAAGGAATCCAAAGAGGACCACGCCAAGACACATCATAATTAAAATGCCAAGGGCAAAAAACAAAAAGAGAATATTAAAAGCAGCAAGAGAAAAACAGTTAGTTACCTACAAGGGAGTACCAATATGACTGTCAGATGATTTCTGAACAGAAACTATGCAGGCCAGAAGAGAGTGGCAAGAAATATTCACAGTGATGAATACCAAGAACCTACAACCAAGATTACTCTACCCAGCAAAGCTATCATTCAGAATTGAAGGTCAGATAAAGAGCTTCACAGATAAGAAAAAGCTAAAGGAGTTCGTCACTGCCAAACCCATATTATATGAAATGCTGAAGGTTATTCTTTAAGAAGAGGGGGGAGAAGAAAAAGGTAAAGATAAAAATTATGAACAACAAAGTGACAACAAATATGTATCTATCAACAAGTGAATCTAAAAATCAAGTGAATAAAAAATCTGATGAACAGAATAAACTGGTGAATAGAATAGAAACAGGGGCATAGAAAGGGAGTGGATTGACAATTCTCAGGGGGAAGGGGGTGTAGGGGGTGTGGGAAGAGACTGGACAAAATACTTATACCTATGGATGAGGACAGTGGGGTGGAGAGTAAGGGCAGAGGGTGGGGTGAGAATGGGTGGAGGAGAGGTATGGGGGGAAAAGAGGAACAACTGCAATAATCTGAACAAGAAAGATTTATTTTTTAAAAAAGAGAGAGAGAGATGTCACATCAAGCTCATTGGAGGTTTTAAACATAATTTGCCACTCTCAAAAGAACACCAATAGATGTCCCACTCACATGAACACCTCTACTGCCATCACTCTTTTATTTGGAAATACATCACACTTTTATAAAGATCATCATGAATTTTATATCGCTTGTTATGCATATATGAATTAGATAACTTTAAGAGGTTTCAGATTTAGGGAAGAAAAAAGAATTCCAGGTAAATGAAGTAAAGAAGTCATATTACAAAAAAAAGTAACATGCCACCAGAAATCACCTTGATAAGCTTTAGGTACAATCAATCTTCTTGTCTGCAATTCTTCTTAGGTTCAACATTGATTTCCATAGCCTTTCCTAGTAGACAATGAATTTTAAATGTGTGCCAATAGCAGTTGGCACAGAGTTTTATGAAGTGGATGAATGCTTTCACATTTTTTACTTAAACTTTCATTGTCTCTTTCTCAAAGTTATATTTTTCTTCCTTGGTTAGAAAATCAAATAATTTATTTTTCAGGTTTTATCTTTGTACTTCTCTTCTCTTGAGTATATGGTGGTAGAGAGTTTGGTCACCTTGTAAGTACTGAGGAAATCACAATTAAATGATCTTTTACGGCATGTTTCAGGATGTGCCCATGTTCCTCGAAGAATACAGGTCTTAGGTAAGGATTTGAATTTAAAACTGTTAATGTTCTATAACATCATAGAATATTAAAAACTATGAGAGATCATAAAGTTACTTCTATACTGATAACCTTGTTTTATCTCAAAGGAAAAAGCTTCAAAGTGACAGAATCTAGCCCAAACTCACAATGTCTGTTAGCAAGTGAAGATAGACAGAAACTTAGGCCTCCTGATCTAATGTAATCTTCTGCAGTTAACTGCATATGGAATTTTTCATACATCAAAGTAGTGATGATATAACAATGAATCATCCACCTTGACTAATGACCATAATGTAAGACTTGCTTACCATAACAAAAGTAAATGCAACAAGCAGGTTTCTTGAATTTAAAATGCTCTAATGTCTTTCTATGGTCTGCAACCCTGGTCTTTCTAATCTGCTTATGTTGTAGTTACCAGATCTATGATAACTGGTAGGAGGATATTAACTTATATTTTAGATAAATATTTTAATTTATATGTTAAGGGAAATTTAATATCTAAGAAAAAAAACTATCAATACCCAAATCCTAATATATAAAAACCCAAGATCCGTAACGATTGACTGAAGGCTCGACCAAACACCGTAAGTCAGTCCTGCAGTCAGTGCTGGGTTGAACATTTTTCAGAACATAGGTAGTGTTGTGCAATTAATAGAGTGCATTTGGTAAGACTTAATGGTGTAACTTTCTTTTTATGGAAAGTTTCTTTGAAATAAAGAAATAGAATTAAAAAACCAATTATGAAAAATGTCAAGAAATATAGGAAACAGAAAATCATACCATGTAAGTGACATATGATGTGTTTTTATAAATAATTTGGTATTAAAAGGGAGTGAAGCTGTTAATTTGACATGTTATAATCACAGATCAAAGATCTAAACAACCCAGTTGAGGGAACCACTTCATCAGTTTGACTCTGCTGTTTCATCAGTAATAAGGATAAAATAAAACCCTCCTTAACTATTTCCCACAGCTACTCTGGAGACAAGTTAAAATGGTGATTATAAAGTGTCTTGAAAATACAATTTCAAATAAAAAACTAGATGCCATGATAATTAGTTCTAAATGTTAATGAACTCTCATAAATGTCTAAAATTAATATTGTTTTTATTTTAAAAAGCCAAGTATTTCTTTTCCTTTTCAGTTCTCCTTTACATTTTATTCTTTCAATATTTTCTATGAACATATGGGGATAATTTTCTTTTATTACATATATGAAACACACACACATACACAACACAGACACATTTTTCTATGTCATATTGTTGACATTTTCTCTGTAACTACACACTTCCCCAATATAATTATTCATCCTTGATTTTTTTTTTCCTTGCAAGTGCCAGACAGGACCAGAGTGCATGGAAGCAGAGAATTCTCAGAGAAGCTTGCCCTGATGACAACAACTGGCACCTCACCTAGGTCTGGCGACCCTGCTCACCTGCTCCAGCAATCCTGCCACAGTAGATGCCAGCCATGTTCCACGTGCACCCTCGGTTGTCAGCATACGTCATAGCAACCAGTTGTTTGGTTGTCCGCCATTTGGTCTATTTGCATATTAGTCTTTTATTATATAGGACTAGGGGCCCGGTGCACGAAATTCGTGCACTGGGTGTGTGTGTGGGGGGGGGGGGAGTGTCCCTCAGCCCAGCCTGCCCCCTCTCACATACTGGGAGCCCTCAGGCATTGACCCCCATCATCCTCCAATCGCAGGATCGGCCCCTTGCCCAGGCCTGACGCCTCTGACAGAGGCGTCAGGCCTGGGCATGGAACCCTCATTTCCCCCATCACTGGTTCTGCCCCCAGCCCAGGCCTGATGCCTCGGCCAGAGGCGTAGACCCCCATCACACTCCGATCGCCTGATCGGCCCCTTGCCCAGGCCTGACGCCTCCGCCAGAGGTGTCAGGCTTGGACAGGGGACCCCCATCTCCCCCTGATCACTGGCTCTGGCCCCCGCCCAGGTCTGAGGCCTCTGGCCCAGGAATCATGCCTGGGCAGGGGACCCCCATCTCCCTCTGATCGCTTGCTCCACCCCCCGCCCAAGCCTGACGCCTCTGACCCAGGCTTCAGGCCTGGGCAAGGGGACCATCATATCCCCCCAATCCCCGGCTCTGCCCCCCACCCAGGCCTGATGCCTCGGCCAGAGGAGTTGACCCTCATCACCCTCCGATCACCAATCACCGGATCGGCCCCTTGACCAGGCCTGAGGCCTCCGGCAGAGGTGTCAGGCCTGGGCAGGGGACCCCCAGCTCCCCGTGGTTGCAGGCTCCACCCCTGCCCAGGCCTAACACCTCTGGCCTAGGCGTCCAGCCCGGGCAGCGGGGACCCACAGCTGCAGCGGCCCCACGATCGTGGGCTTGGCTTTAGGCCCAGGCAAGGGACCCCTAGCTCCCGGGACTGCCAGCTCCCATCGCTGGCTCCACCCCTACTTCCTGCTATCACTGGCCAGGGCAGCAAAGGCACCTGATTCTCCGATCATGGCTGGGGGGCAGGGCAAAGGCGGCCCCAGGGCCGCCTTTGCCCTGCCCCCCAGCTCTTAGCTCCCCCCTGGGTTTCCGATCACTGTCAGTGGCAGGGGGCTTCTTCCTGCTTTCCCTTTCGCCTCCCTGCATTGTGCCTACATATGCAAATTAACCACCATCTTGTTGGCAGTTAACTGCCAATCTTAGTTGGCAGTTAACTGCCAATCTTAGTTGGCAGTTAATTTGCATATAGCCCTGATTAGCCAATGAAAAGGGTATCGTCGTACGCCAATTACCATTTTTCTCTTTTATTAGATAGGATAATACTGTCATATTTGTAAATTTCTAAGAGATGTCTTAAAAGTTTTCATCAAAAGAAAAACAATTATATATAGTAATGTATGGTCATTTTGCAATATATGCAACTATCAAATAATTATGTTATACAACTGATACAATTATAATATTATGTATCAATTACAACTGAATAAAAAAGATTGTAGGAAAAGTGTGACTTGCATATGTCAAAAACACCATGTTTCCCTGGCCAGTGTGATTTAGTGGTTAGAGCAGGGGTCCTCAAACTTTTTAAACAGGGGGCCAGTTCACTGTCCCTCAGACCATTGGAGGGCCAGACTATAGATTTAAAAAAAACTATGAACAAATTCCTATGCACACTGCACACATCTTATTTTGAATTAAAAAAACAAAATGGGAACAAATACAAAATTCGTATTTGCATGTGGCCCATGGGCCTTAGTTTGAGGACCCCTGGGTTAGAGCATAAGCTCTCCCACCAAAGAGTCTTGTGTTTGTTTCCTGGTCAAGGGCACATACCTGAGTTGCAGGTTCAATTCCTGCCCCAATAGGGGCACTTGAGGGAGGAAAACAATCAATGTGTCTCTCTCACATCAATGTTTCTCTCTCTCTCTCTCTCTCTCTCTCTCTCTCTCTCTCTCTCCCTTCCACTCTCTCTGAAAATCAATGGAAATAATATTCTCAGGTAAGGATTTAAGGATTAACAAAAAAAGAACCACCAAGTAATTCTCCACACTTCACCACAACTAAAGAAATACTTTGATATGAAAAAAATGGATGTAGAATGTCCACATATATCTTTGTCATTAAAAAAAATCAACACACAAATCAACTTAAAGAATGACTCAAATCAAGGGAATATGGAAATCAATGTTTGAAGCACCTGATAATAAACACTGAAACTATTAAACCTAAAATTTGTTTTTAAAAATTTATTATAAATTTAAATATGTGTAATTTATTGTTTAAGATATTGTACAGTGGGGAGTTGACTTACGAGTGTTACAACTAACGACTTTTTTGAGATACGAGCCATCTCTCAGCCAATTTTTTGCTTTGAGTTGCGAGCTAAAATTCGGGTTATGAGCCAGCTTCAGATACCCCACTGCTAGTTGGCGCAGCAAATGTCACATTGAACGCCACAACATCAGCCCAGCATCACGTGTCTCACTCATTCATTGTTTGATTTGACATATGAGTAATTTGAGTTACAAGCTCAGTCATGGAATGAATTAAACTCGTAAGTCAAGGCCCCACTGTACTTAGTTTATTTTTACCCATTTTGAATTAATTTTTGTACATAGATACAAACCGTAGGTTACTTTCATTCTCTTGCATTCGGCTTTTCAATTTTCTCAACACCACTTATTGAAAAGGCTTTCTTTACTCCATTGCATGTTTTTTATTTACTTGTCAAAAATTATTTGCCCATACACATGTGGTTTTATTTCTGGGCTCTCAATTATATTTCATTGGTCTGTAGGTCTGTTTTTCTGCCAGTACCTCACTTTTTAAAAAATTAAGTTTAATAAGGTGACATCTAATCTAATAAAAGAGAAACATGCAAATTGACCATACCTTAGCTACACCCACAAGCCACACCCACAAGCCAATCAAGAGCAAATATGCAGATTAGCCTAACTAAGATGGTGGTGGCCATGGAGCTGGAGCGTTGCCCCTGGCAATGGAGGAAGCCAAGCTTCCTGCCTGCCCTGCTGGCTCTGAGCTCCACTCAAGGCTATAAAGTTTCAATTATAGAAGATAAATAAATCCCAGATACCTGCTTCCAGCCGCAGTGACCTCCACTCAAGGAGGGTGTGAGCTTCCGTTGCCAGGGGCAACCCAGGCTTCCAAGACCTGGGCTCTGCTTAAGGCTACAAAGTTTTAATTATAGAAGTTAAAAAAATCCCAGATACCTGCTTCTAGCCCGAGGCCGTGGCCAGCCTGAAAACGGCCATCAGCCCCTCACCCAGGCTGGCCAGGCACCCAGGGGGACCCCCACCCTGATCCAGGACACTCTTCAGGGCAAACCAAATGGCCCCCACCTGTGCACCAGGACTCTATCCTATATAATAAAAGGGTAATATGCAAATTGACCCTAATAGCAGAATGAATGGGAATGACTGGTCACTATGACACACACTGACCACCAGGGGGCAGATGCTCAATGCAGGAGCTTCCCACTGGTGGTCAGTGTGCTCCCACAGGGAGAGCTCTGCTCAGCCACAAGCCAGGCTGAAGGCTGCCAGCACAGCAGTGGTGGTGGGAGCTTCTCCCACCTCCTCAGCAGCACTAAGGATGTCAGACTGCAGCTTAGGCCTGCTCCCCACTGGCAAGTGGACATCCCCCAAGGGATCCTGAGATGCCAGAGGGATGTCTGACTGCCAGCTGAGGCTTGATCCCCCAGGGAGCAGGCCTAAGTCGGCAGGTGGACATCCCTGAGGGGTCCCAGACTGTGAGAGGGCACAGGCCAGGCTGAGGGACCCGCCTGAATGCACAAATTTTTTTGCACTGGACCTCTAGTATATTAATAAGATTATATAGCTTTCAAGTATACATTTCCCATGCTGTTTTTTCATATATATTTTTTATTGATTTTTTTACAGAGAGGAAGGGAGAGGAATAGAGTGTTAGAAACATCGATGAGAGAGAAACATCAATCAGCTGCCTCCTCCACACTCCCCACTAGGGATTTGCCCACAACCAAGGTACATGCCCTTGACCAGAATCAAACCCAGGACCCTTAGGTCTGCAGGCCGATGCTCCATTCACTGAGCCAAACTGGTCAGGGCCCCATGCTCTTTTTTTATTTAATTTTTTATTGTTGAAAGTATTACATATGTCTCTTTTTCCCCCCATTGACCTCTCCTTGACCATTTCCACCCCCCAAACGTGCCCTCATCCCCCTACTGTCTGTGTCCATTGGTCATGCTTGTATGCATGCATACAAGTCCTTTGGTTGATCTCTTACTCCTCCCCTATCTCACTCTCCCCTGTCTTCCCTCTGAGGTTTGACAGTCTGTTTGATGTTTCTATGTTGTTTGATTATCATTGCTCTATAGTATAATTTGAAGTCAAGTAGTGTCTCAACTTGGGCTTTCTTCTTTTTTTTTTTTTTAAATCAAGATTTCTTTGGCTATTTGGGGTCTTTTGTGATTCCTTATAAGTCTGAAGATTTTTGTTCTATTACTTCACAAAATGCCATTGGAATTTTTGACAGAGGTACTATAATTTTGGACCTTGGTCTTAGGAAAGATCTTATGAATTTGACTCTAAAGGCAAGGGAAGTAAAAACAAAAGTAAATGAATGGGACTATTCCAAACTAAAAAGCTTCTGCACAGCAAAAGAAACCTCCAATAAAGCAAAAAGTTAACCTGCTGAATGGGGGAAGACATTTTCAAAAAACAGCTCCAACAAGGGGTTAATATCCAAAATATATTAGGAACTCATACAACTCAACACCAAGCAAAAAATCAATCTAAGTAAAAATGGTCAGAGGGCCTTAACGTGCTTCTCCCAAGAAGACATACAAATGGCCAAAAGAAATATAAAATGATGCTCAACTTGACTAGCTATTAGGGATATGTGAATCATAATGATATCCCATAACTACAATGGGATATCACCTCACAACTGTTACAATATCTATTATCAACAACATCTTATCTAATAAAGGGGTAATATGCAAATTAACTGTTAATCTCTCACAAAAATGGTGGCGCCCATAGCCACAAGATGGTGGCACCCAGTCGCTTCAGCCCCGCTGGAGTCTCTCAGTCCTGGGGGGGTGGCCACTGAGAGCAGGCAGCATGAGCGGCCTGGCAGAATGCTTGCTTCACTTCCCCAGCTGTGGAGAGCATCTGGGCAGCAGGTGCAGAGCGGCCAGGCCCCACATAGAACAGAGAACCATGAGGAGTGGGTCTAAGCCATCAGGGCTCCTAGATTGGAGAGGGCTCCTCTGAGGGCTCCCAGATTGGCGAGGGTGCAGGTCGGGCTAAGGAACTCACTCCCCATACACAAATTTCATGCACCAGGCCTCTAGTCTATATATATAAAAGCCAGCGACAGGAACGCTGTAGCAAGCAGAATGACAAGTTGCTATGATGCTCACTGTGGCCAGCAAACCAGCTGGATCTGGAGGTGGGGCCAGCCAACCCCCCCTGCCCCTCTTGCCTGCCAGCCCTGCCACTGATCATTCCCCCCACCAAGCCCCAATTGGGGGTGGGGCCAGGCGGCCAACCTCCTCCAGCCCATCCCCCTACCCGGCCTCCCCACCCTGATCAGGGGCAGGGCTGGCTGGCCAACTTCCTGCAGCCCCACTCCCTGGCAGACCCCACCCCCAATGGGCCCCCACCACCCTGATTGGCCCATGGCCCCTCCCTGAACCACCCACAGCCTCTCCCCCAGGCCTCCGGCCCCTGATCAGCCTCTCTACCCCATTCGGAGGTGGAACCAGCCAGCCCACCTCCCATAGCTCCTCCCCACAGCTGGCCTCACTCCCAGTCAGCCCCTACCAACCAATTGGCCCAAAGCCCCTTCCCCCAGCCAACTCTGCCTTTGATTACCCCCCACCTCAATCTGGGGTGGGGCCTGCTGGCCAACCTCCCACCATCTCCTCCTCCCTACAGGCCCAGCCCCAATCCACCCTGATTGGGGCTGGGCTAGCTTCACCCCACCCATGCACAAATTCATGCACTGGGCTTCTAGTTGGTAATAAGTGTTGGAGAGGTTGTGGAGGAAAAGGAATCCTATTTCACTGTTGGTGGGAATATGAACTGGTACAGCCATTTTGGGAAACAGTATGGAAATTCCTCAAAAAATTAAGAATAAAATTACCATATGACCTAGCAAACCCTCTTCTTGGTATCTACCAGAAAAATTTAGAAACATTTATTCACAGAGATACATGCATCCCTATGTTTATTGCAACATTATTTGTGGTGGCCAAGACATGGAAACAACCGAAGTGTCCTTTAATAGATGACTTTATAAAGAAGATGTGGTACATATATACAATGAAACACTACTCAGCCACAAGAAAAGATGATATACTGCCATTTGCAACAACATAGATGAACCTTGAGAATATCATGCTAATTGAGTGGGATAGTTGCATAAGGTGAGTTTAGAAATGTAAGCAATTAAAAATAAATCAGTCAGAAAAAACTCAGAACCATATGATTTCACTCATGTGGAATATAAAACTGAAACTAATAGTCTCAGGCAACAGTATGGTGGATACCAGAAGGAAGAGGGGTGGGGGAAAAATAGTAAAGGAGACCAAATATATAGTGAAAAAAGATGATTTGATACACACAGTGAAATATACAGAAAATGTGTCATAGAAATGTGCACTTGAAATCTATATGATCTTATTAATAAATGTCTCACCAATAAGTTAATAAAGAAGGAAAACTATATAAATCCTATCTAATAAAAGAGAAACATGGTAATTAGCATATGTCCGCTACCCTTCCCATTGGCTAATCAGCGAGATATGCAAATTAACTGCCAGCCAAGATGGCGGCCGGCAGCCAGGCAGCTTGAAACTAACATGAGGCTTGCTTGCTTCAGTGACAGAGGACTCCAACGTTCTCCGCCTGCCTTGCCGGCCTCTGAGCTTGCAGTTTGAAACATAGTTACAAATATAGAAGCTAAACAAAACCCCAGAAACCTGCTTTCAGCCAGCCGGGATCTCAGAGCTGGAGTTGATAGTGTTTCGATAATAGAACCCAAACAAACCAGATACCTGCTTTCAGCAGCAGAGGCCTCATAGCTGGAGCCAGAGCTAAAGCAGGCCCAGAATAAAAAAAAAAAAGGAAAAGAAAGAAAAAAAGGAGCAGTTTGGAGCTTCAGTCACCCACCAGCCTGAAAGTAGCCATCATCCCCTCACCCAGGCTGGCCAGGCACCCCAGTGGGAACCCCCACCCTGATCCAGGACACCCTTCAGGGCAAACCAGCATGACCCCACCCATGCACCAGGCCTCTATCCTATATAGTAAAAGGGTAATATGCCTCCCAGCACTGGGATCAGTGGAGCCACGAGGCCTCCCAGCACCAGCATCAGTGGAGCTGAGAGGCCTCCCAGCACCGGGATCAGTGTGACAAGGGGCAGCGCTCAAACCCCCTGATCGCCCTGCGGCTCTGTGTGTGACAGGGGGCAGGGCCACAACCTCCCTATCCGCCCTGCTCTGTTCGTGACAGGGAAGGCGCCCCAACCCCCTGATCAGCCCTGCTCTGTGCCTGATAGGGGGGACCTCCCCAACCCCCTGATAGGCCCTGCTCTGTGTGTGACAGGGTAGAGCCATAACCTACCCATCGGCCCTGCCCTGAGTGTGAGAGTGGAGGCTCCCCAACCCCCTGACCGGTCCTGCTCTGTGGGTGATAGAGGGCGGCCCGCCAACACCCCCTCCATGGGCCCTGTTCTGTGTGTGATGGGGTAGAGCCGTAACCTCCCCATTGGCCCTGCCCTGAGTGTGACAGTGGCAGCGTCCCAACCCCCTGATTGGCCGTGCTCTGTGCGTGACGGTGGGGGGGGGCGCCCCAACCCCCTGATCGACTCTGCTCTGCGCATGACAGGGTACGGAGCCCCAACCCCGCTGATTGGCCCTGCTCTGTGGGTGATAGGGGGTGGCGCCGCAACCTGCCCATCGACCCTGCCTTGAGTGTGACAGGGGGTGGTGCCCCAACCCCCCAATCAGCCCTACCCTGAGCGTGACTGAGGGTGGCATCACAACCTCCCTATCCGCCCTGCTCTGTGCATGACAGGGGGCGGCACCCCAACTCCCCAATCAGCCCTGCTCTGAGCCCTACCAGCAGCTGCACCTAGGGATTGGGCCTGCCCCCTGCCACCCAGGAGCAGGCCTAAGCCAACAAGTCGTTATCTCCCGAGGTGTCCCAGTCTGCAAGAGGGCATAGGCTGGGCTGAGGGACCCCTCTCCACCTCCGAGTGCACAAATTTTTGTGCACCGGGCCTCTAGTGTATACATAAAAGAGGCTGCAACTGTAGTGAATAAATCTGTAAGAAAAGAGACATTAAGTAATATAATTATAAATAAACAACTTGGGCTTGAAAGCTATAGAGCTCTAACCAACACACACTGAACATTAAAAAAATATATTTTTAGAGAATCTGATAATTAAAAAATATTTTAAGTTGGTTTAAAAAGTAATTAAATTAACAATGAATGTATTTGACATATTTTTATGTTAATCAAACACTTAGGGAGAAAAAAGTATAGGCCTCTACAGATCTTAGTCCAATAGGACACAGATTTGAAATTTACACTGTAATGTAGTTAAAATTGACATTAATTGTAATAAGGATAATAATGATATATTTAATAATTACTTTCTATATGCTAGAACACGACGTCAGTGCTTTACATACTTTAAATCTCTAAACTTCACAGTAAATATATTATGAACTGATACAGAATAATGGTGTTGAGTCCACTCTCTACCTGAATTCCCATAATTTCACCTTTCAATTATGTCCTCTTATATTAAATCCATTATAATGTACAACTGGTTCTGCCTCCAACCTATATTTCAAATCTGTTCATTTCAGTTCCCATGGCCTCAATTCTACCACAAGTCAACATCTTCTCTCGCTTGGAATACTGAATTTGCCACCTTAATGATTAATTTTCATAGACTGTGTCAGAGTTATTTTATTGAATATAAATTTGGTCTTGCCTTTCCTCTGCTTAAATCCTCCAACATCTTCCCACTGAACTTTCAATAAAATTTAAACTCTATATTGAATTCTAAATCTTATAGAATGGAGTCCTTGCTTACATTTCTAAACTCACCTTATGCAAATATCCCACTCAATTCAGTCACCCTGACCTTTTTCCTGTTCTTCACTATAATAATAACTTTTCCCATTATTTTCATTTGTTGGTTCTTACGTGAAAGCTCTTCCCAAGGTGTTTTAATTGGATGACACCTTCCCATTTTGCAAGTATCTGTCAAATGCAATTTCCAAAGAAAAGTTTTCCCTACGTATTCCATCTAAACTAAGTAACGATCCATTACCATCTATCATTTACTTCTATGTTTTTCAAAACATATTAAAAAGTTGAAATGATTTTTATTTGTTTTATGAGTTTATTTATTTAATTATTTCCAAAAGGACTAAGATCCATCATGGATCTGACATTGCCTATCTTTCTTTTAATATTTCCTGGGCCTAAAACACTGACTTGTGTATAGAAAACAATAAACATGTAAAATAACATTTTGTGTTGAAATTATATAAATGGTGGAGTTGCATCTTTCACAGGGTAGGATTCTAATGTCAGGAAAGTAAAATTACATATAATGAAAATGGTAACCTCAAATATCCTTTCATTATTAATAATTACAAGGCACACATTTTGTGTGTAGCTAACACTCTCTGTAGACAACATTATTGGCTCTAATGTTTTATTGGTCATGTTTTCCCCATGGCAGTTGAATAAATATTTGAGAAATATTTTTATAATCTTTGTCATGATTTTCTTCAACTAGCTTTGACAATTAAGGTGTACTTATAAGCGATTTTCCAGTGTTGTTTCCCCCCTCTCTTTCCTTCTCCTTCTCCTTCCTTCTCCTTCTCCTTCTCCTTCTCCTTCTCCTTCTCCTTCTCCTTCTCCTTCTCCTTCTCCTTCTCCTTCTCCTTCTCTTTCTCCTTCCTTCTCCTTCCTTCTCCTTCTCCTTCTCCTTCTCCTTCTCCTTCTCCTTCTCCTTCCTTCTCCTTCCTTCTCCTTCCTTCTCCTTCCTTCTCCTTCCTTCTCCTTCTCCTTCTCCTTCTCCTTCTCCTTCTCCTTCTCCTTCTCCTTCCTTCTCCTTCCTTCTCCTTCTCCTTCTCCTCCTCCTCCTCCTCCTCCTCCTCCTCCTCCTCCTCCTCCTCCTCCTCCTCCTCCTTCTTCTTCTTCTTCTTCTTCTTCTTCTTCTTCTTCTTCTTCTTCTTCTTCTTCTTCTTCTTTTCTACCTTTTTTTAATTATGAGGGAGGGAAAGTGATTATTTTTAAGTGACTCTAAGTATTTCACAAATTCTCACCTTATTCATGGTATATAAATTTAAAAAAACATTAATAATTTCTCACCCCCCTAAATCATACCTTTTCATTTACTGATGATGCAACAATACAAAACATATACATAAAAAGATTAAAAAATTGATAAGGTATTTAACATTTCTGAATAACTTGAGTCACAAAGGAATGATTTTGATGGAGCACCTGAATGAGTGATGGTCTCACAGATATGGAGGTAGAGCAAGTAATGGGTGAGAAAACAAAAGGATTTCACTTTTAGAGAGGTTAGATGTGAGATTATTTAAAGAACCCAAGTAGAATATTGCAAGTATTATATGCAAGTATAAAGTTTAGGAGAGAAATTGGAAAGCGATTAAAATGTTGTAGTCACCGCTTTAGATGGAGTATATAAAATGTGGACGTGGTGAGATAACTAAAGGATTGAAAACAGAGAAAAATGAGAATTGACACTGCACTTTGCACAATTCATAATTGAATATTTTGTGGGTGGCAAAACAGGAAAAGCTGGTAAAGAGAATGAGCAATAAGAGGATGAAAACCAGAAAAACCAGGAAAACCAGAAAAACCAGGAAAACCATGAAATGTCCATGAAGTTTCTAGTTAAATGCTATACTTCTGGAGCTTTCCTTGATGTACATAATGCAAATGAACAACTTTTTATTTCTCTCTCTCTCTCCATATGTATCTGTTCTGTAAGTGCATGTGCTAAATAACAATGTAAATGTTAATGTGTCACAGCCAAATGTTTTATAACCACTTTACAGTGCTTATTTCCTAAAGTTCAATATTTCTCTTTTAGCATGAAAATTTTTACAACAGTTTCTAATGAACTAAATGCATTATTTTTTATTACTTTACTAGGGGCCCAGTGCATGAAATTCGTGCACTGGGTGTGTGTGTGTGGGGGGGGGAGTGTCCCTCAGCCCAGCCTGCCCCCTCTCACATACTGGGAGCCCTCAGGGGTTGACCCCTCCGATCGCCTGATCGGCCCCTTGCCCAGGCCTGATGCCTCCACCAGAGGTGTCAGGCTTGGACAGGGGACCCCCATCTCCCCCTGATCACTGGCTCTGGCCCCCGCCCAGGCCTGAGGCCTCTGGCCCAGGAATCATGCCTGGGCAGGGGAACCCCATCTCCCTCTGATCGCTTGCTCCACCCCCCGCCCAAGCCTGACGCCTCTGACCCAGGCTTCAGGCCTGGGCAAGGGGACCATCATATCCCCCCAATCCCCGGCTCAGCCCCCCGCCCAGGCCTGATGCCTCGGCCAGAGGAGTTGACCCTCATCACCCTCCGATCACCAATCACCGGATCGGCCCCTTGACCAGGCCTGAGGCCTCCAGCAGAGGTGTCAGACCTGGGCAGGGGACCCCCAGCTCCCTGCGGTTGCAGGCTCCGCCCCTGCCCAGGCCTAACACCTCTGGCCTAGGCGTCCGGCCCGGGCAGCGGGGACCTGCAGTGGCAGCGGGGGGCGCCGCGATCCTGGGCTTCGCTTTAGGCCCAGGCAAGGGACCCCTAGCTCCTGGGACTGCCAGCTTTGACCGTGCCCAGCTCCCATCGCTGGCTCCACCCCTACTTCCTGCTATCACTGGCCAGGGTGGGAAAGGTGCCTGATTCTCCGATCATGGCTGGGGGGCAGGGCAAAGGCGGCCCCAGGGCTGCCTTTGCCCTGCCCCCCAGCTCTTAGCTCCCCCCTGGGTTTCCGATCACTGTCAGTGGCAGGGGGCTTCTTCCTGCTTTCCCTTTTGCCTCCCTGCATTGTGCCTACATATGCAAATTAGCCGCCATTTTGTTGGCAGTTAACTGCCAATCTTAGTTGGCAGTTAATTTGCATATAGCCCTGATTAGCCAATGAAAACGGTATCGCCGTACGCCAATTACCATTTTTCTCTTTTATTAGTGTAGATGCTCAGTTTTCCTCTTATTTGATACTGGAGTAAGTGAACGTTAGTGCATAATTTGATACAATATATCTCTTTTATTTACTTTTAAAAAATAGGCATAAACTTAATGAAAGTGCTATTTTTCTTGTTTCCTCTCCAATTGTTTATGCCCCAAGTCAATGTCCTTCAAAGTACATGTTTGCTTTTCATTTTGTGTACCACGGAGTAAATGTCAAGTGCCATGTATTCTTGCCACGTCTGTGTCTAAGTTGATTATCCTATATAATAAAAGCCTAATATGCAAATTGTCCCCTCAACCAGGAGTTCAACTAGGGGATGGGGCTAGTGGGCCAACTGCCTGCAGACCCTCCCCCTGGCTGGCCCCACCCTGGCCAGCAGTGGCAGTAGGCAGCCAGGGGAAAGGAGGCCCTGGCCAGCAGCCAGCAGCCGTTAGGGACCTCCTCATGCACAAATTTCATGCATCGGGCCTCTAGTATTTTTAGAAAAGGCAATTTAGGTATAAAATTAGTTTTAATATTTTCTTATATATAATACATGTTTTTGTGTGTCTGAGAGCAAGATATTTTATTCATATTTTATGTACTTACACATCACAGACTATTCTCCAAGATTAATCACTTGGGCATAGTTTATAATAGAAAAATACTCAAGATCTTCTAAGAATAATACACAAGCCTTCACACATTATGCCACACTGATCCACATGCCAACTAGTATTCTCTAATAAGCAGTATTTTTCAAAAGGAAATCATAAAATTATTTTTAGGTAAAGTCAACCACAGAAAATGTATGACTCAAGGGAAAAATTATTTATTGATAGTTCCTTTTCAATAGTTTAGAGATCTTGCTCCCCAAAAAACCTATGACTTGCATACATAATCTTTTATTAGTTGTATATGAGTAATCGAAGAGTATATTAGTAATAATTAAAATTAAATTATTTTTATGTAGAAATGTTATGCATAATTTTATTTTTCATGGTGATTTTAATAACTATTTTATCCCCTTTATACATTTAATATTATAATATTTATATAGATGTATGGTTAGTACTCAATTGGAATATGAAGCTAAACTGTCACTAAAATCAGCAATCATCAGTTCTTATTTATTTTATGGTCATAAATGCTTTTATCTATTTCCCTACATATATACATTCATATTATTTCATACTAGGGTCCCAGTGCACAAATTTGTGCACCTTGAAAGGAACTGTGGGCCACAAGGCTGCAGTGGGCACAGGGGCGGGTCTTGGTCCATCCTCTGCGCCCCGGCCTGGTCTCTCCTGCAATGGCCCCTGGTCCCGTCTGCTGGCAGCCCCACTCCCACCACCACTGCTCGCATGTGCTGACAGCGCAGGCCCCACTTGCACCCACTGATGGTGTGGAGTGATTGGGTCCGGCGCCGGCGGCAGGTGCAAGCAGGGCTGTTGCCGACATTGGGTTCTGTTGTTTAATGGTCACCAACTGGTGGTCTGCAGACCACTGCTGGTCCATGAGGTCCAAAAGGTTGGCAACCCCTGGACTATGTAGGGAACACTATTAAAATTTGATTTTAGCTCAGCAAGCATGGCTCAGTGGTTGAGCATCAATCTATGAACCAGGAGGTCAAGGTTCGATTCCTGGTCCAGGCACATGCCCGAGGTTGTGGGCTTGATCTCCAGTAGGGGATGTACAGGAGGCAGCCAACCAATGATTCTCTCTCATCATTGATGTTTCTGTCTCTCTCTCCCTCTCACTTCCTCTCTAAAATTAATAAAAATATATATATTTTTAAAAAGCATCTTAAAATTCTTCTTCATGGATCTGTTTGTTCTGATATCTAAAACTTGATTTTAATGGAAATTTATGTTTATTGTATATCAGTTAAATCTAAAAAGTATATAAAACATTAAAATAGTGAACTTGCTGCTTTTTTCTACACTAAACTGTCAGTAATTTTCGTCTTTCTTTCTAAGGATTTGCATTGCAATGATTCTATAAATCTTTCTTAACTCCAGCAAGCATGGTTGATCTTTAGAATGCCATTGAAAACGAACTGGTGGTACAGGTAATTTCTATGTGGCAAACCTATTTGCACACTGCCATCAGCATGCAATGACAAGTTATAAAAATTGTCAGAGCAATTCATGTGAAGAACGTCACACCAAATAGCATCATCGAGGACCTGTGTCACCAATCACACACATGTTTCTGATCTCTTTAATGCTGTGCATGTAATAAATTATTCACCTGATTGTATAGTACTTTGTTCAAACCATGTTGTGTGCTACTATAATCAACAAACATACACACTACACACAGAGAGTTTCCAGTGCATTAAATTCCAGTGAGAGGAAATCTGAGACCCGGGCAGAACTAGAGGCTGCCAGATAGAAGCAAACCTTTATTAACCCGTGGCACCACTGTAGTACTTCTAGCCAGCAATTCCACAGACACTTAAATCTAAATTACTTAATGGTCCTTGTCAGCAGCCTGCAGTTCTAGGGATGCTGTGAAGTATTTCTTTCTTCCAGTCACAGAGAGCCTTGACTAGAGTGAAGTATATTGAGGAAGTAGGGCATGTGCTATAAATGAAATATATTGGATCTCTAATGTACATCTCCTAGAAATCATTATTATTCCCAAGTTTCTCAGGCTGAAAGTCTAGTAGCTGCCAAAAAGAAATAGTGGTAGTGGCAGTTAGAGCAACCAAGGCTTAAAAAGTAAATGTCTTCCGGGCATGGATAACTGATAGCGTGAGATCAAATGAAAACTTGCACTTCTGAATGCAAACCTATTTTAAAACAAATCTAAATTTTAAAAAATGCAATGACTTTATTCCATGGCACCATCTGGTTACACGTGTCTATTCACAAGAAAGTAATATTATGTTGTGTGATCTTTTTTTAAATTTTTTTTATTGATTAGGTTATTACATATGTGTCCTTATCCCCACATTACCCCCTATCTCCCCCACTCATGCCCTCACCACCCTGTTGTCCGTGTCCATTGTTTAGGCCTAATTGCTTGCATATAAGTCCTTTGGTTGATCTCTTCCCCTTATCCCCACCCTCCCCTACCTTCCCTCCGAGGCCCAACAGTCCGATCGATCCCTCTCCCTCTCTGGATCTGTCCTTGTTCATCAGTTTATGTTGTTCGTTATATTCCACAAATGAGTGAGATCAAAAGGAACCCTCGTGCACTCCTGGGAGGAATGCAGACTGGTGCAGCCACTGTGGAGAACAGTATGGAGTTTCCTCAAAAAACTAAAAATGGAACTCCCATTTGATCCAGTGATCCCACTTCTATGAATATATCCCAAGAAATTAGAAACATCAATTAGAAAGGATATACGCACCCCTATATTCATAGCAGCACAATTCACCATAGCTAAGATTTGGAAACAGCCTAAGTGCCCATCAATAGATGAGTAGATTAAAAAACTGTGGCACATTTACACAATGGAATACCATGCTACAGTAAAAAAGGAGTTCCTACCATTTGCAACAACATGGATGGAACTGGAGAGCATTATCCTAAGTGAAAAAAAACATTCAGAGAAGGGTAAATACCACAGGATCTCACTCATTCGTTGTGTGATCTTGACCCCAGTTTCCATTTCTCTCAAAATGAGGATGACAATGAAAAACCTATAGGATTGCTGTGAGCAAAAGTTTTATAGCCTTTAGAACAGTATCTGGCACATAGTAGGCATGATATAAGTGTATGGGAAATAAACTAGAGAGAGAGTTTAGAAAACTAATCACAGAAAATTTAACTCAAATGACTGCTTAATTCACAGTATGCGTCAGATTCCAGCCTTGCCTTTTACAAGCTCAACATTCTTG
Source organism: Myotis daubentonii (assembly GCF_963259705.1). Classification (NCBI taxonomy): domain Eukaryota; kingdom Metazoa; phylum Chordata; class Mammalia; order Chiroptera; family Vespertilionidae; genus Myotis; species Myotis daubentonii. The sequence goes on from NC_081842.1 coordinate 92,619,392, forward strand.
GACCAATTGCTTGACCTTGCTAAATTTCACCTGTAGAAAAGGAAATGCCACTTGTTTCATAGTGATAACTCAGAAAATTAAAGGAGCAGGTGCCTGTAATGCAGTAGATTGAATAAAATAGATGTTCAGCACGGAAGAGGTAATATTGTCCAGTTTCTCTTGTCACTAGTTAGTGCTGGGCTTATGTTTCGGTTATTTTCAGCATGTGACCTATGCTGAACCTGATTCAAGTTTTCATCAACACTTTGATAGCAAAAGCCTTTCAAGACAGTGCTTATAGAGTGCAGGCCTATTACAAATGAAAATGTTAACAAAAAACACACCTCAGGATGCCATAGTCTGAGGCATGTCCAAAGGTAGCACTTAGTTACCTGGAAGCAATGACTTTTGTAAAGGGTAGAAGACTTGCTCAGGTTGAATTTACCTTATAAGTTATTACTTTTTTCTATAAAAAGCAGATGCCAAAGAAGGTGTATAGAATGAATAAGATGCAGTTCTAGAGAGCACAGAAGTACATTAATGAGGTTTCTACCTTTGAGCAATTGCAGAGAGAATGAAGTTAGTATTCAAGCACAAACATGAAAATGACCATTTTCACTTAGATTACTTTACAATGAAAAAAGTTCAGTGTATGGCGTAAAATATGAATTAAAATTGAGATATTCTATAGAGGACCAGGTGACATCAGTCTTAACAATAACTAACTGAAGGGTATCAGTTTCTTTATGCAGAGAGCTGCATACTAACATAATGATCATGCTATATAGTATGTGGAATTGGTTGAGAGAGAATATTTATACTGTACTTGTACATGTGATTGTGTGCCTTGAACTACAGAAAACTAATATAGAGGGAAGCAAAGATGAAGTAATACATAAATAAAAAATATCTTTGAAGGTTTATTGAAGTGAAGAAAAAACAAACAAATTGAAGGTATTATTCCAAAGACATCATGGAAAAAAGACAAATGGAAGAAAAAGTATGGCAACAACTACTGGAAAATTCATTATTTTTCCTGTTGCCCCTTTGGTAAAGTACAAGAAGAAGTTTGGAAATAAGGAAAATAAATAGAAGTGAGACCATTGATCTAAAAAACAACAACCATAATATCAACCATCATTGATTTTATAATCCTGCAGAAGCCCTACTTAAAAAGTGGAACAATAAATCTCTCTCTCTCTCTCTCTCTCTCTCTCTCTCTCTCTCTCTCTCTCTCCTCTGTCTCTTTCTCAGGATCTCCCTTCCTCTCTCTCTTTCTAAAAGTCAATTTTTAAAAAATTGGTCTACAAATACAAGTAGAAGACATTACTTAAAATTATAAATAGATTAATATGGGTAGAGTATAAGGATGTATACATTAAAAGGAATCAAAACATGACAATGTGTAATTTGCAATTGATATTGAAACCTGTAGAAAGCCACCAATGGAATGCAAGCAAAGGCTAAAAGGGTTTTTGTAGAAAACCATTTGCATGGCGCAGTAGATGTGATTTGTACCCATGCCAGAGAGTTTCTTTCTGAGAAGATGAACTTATTTCTTCCCCAAACTTTTGCTATTACTATGAGTGTGAGCTACTCATGGATCACAGTTGCTGTTCCTTCAGCCATGGGCACCTGCCATACCCAGTATGTTATGTTCCCTCCTTCCTAGTGGGCTCCATGGGCAAAATGACTAACTAATGTGAAAGTGCACAAGATTGGCCCAGGGGAGCACTAATCCTGTCCAGTGGTTCATGCTCAAGCACATCCCAGGAGATCAGGTTGAAGGTAAACGTGAACAAAGACTATATTTTGGTTTAGCATTCTCTCTTGCTCTATCCTGCATCCATTATTTCCCTTCTCTGGAGAACATTCCCTCAGTGAATTGCTTCAACAACATTTCCAAGTAAGAATTGGCTTTGAAAAGTTCCAACCTAAATGAGTTATTGGTGTAAAGGATGGGCCTGAATGGGAAACAGAAGATTGAGGAGAAGCATTAATTCCAAAATCAGAGTAATTAAAGAATTCTTATTAGAACTAGAAAAGAAGAAATAATGAGGACAAGAAATAAAGGAAAATACTTAGACCAGAGAAGATGGCATAATTTCTAGGGATATGGAAGGCCAAATTGACAAGACTAAGAGGTATGTGATAAAGCAGAAAGTAGTACCAAAGATGACATCAAGATGTATTTATTGGCATTAATAATTACTGGGGTAAAAGCATTTAAAATTTATGTAAACATTCAAACACACAGAGAATATAAAACTGCATATTTAAAAATTTTTCATTCACTTTCAAAGACACCAAATATAATAGGATAGCTGTCTGAATTGGGGACAAGAAATGAAATCAAAGATGGAGAAAAATATAAAATCAAATGAGAAGGAACTATACTAATGAACAATAACAGTGGGCTATGACTTGAAGAGTGTGATACTCAGCTTCCTCTTTTCATACCAGTAAGTAGGAAAACCTGTAAGAGAAGAAAATAGAGTAAGTGGAGGTAATTTGATGGAGGAAGAGGTTATTTATTAAGCATTAGATATGTCTAGTAGAAAGTTGAAAATTATGCACTTGAGAAGAAATTTGACTCCAATATATCCATCTGCAATGAGAAAAGAGTTACCACATATGGTGAGAAATCATTCTATACTACTTGCTAAAACACCGATACACACATAAACATCAATTTTTCCTTGTCATTCTTGCCCACTTAACCTTGTGATTGTATCTGATTGTATATTGAGAAGATGAAAACTCTATTAGTTTGCACAGTTTGCCTTATTCCCTAATATGTGTTTCTGAACTTGCACTTTGGTACCACTCAGCTTTTCTTTTCATCTGATCCACTTCTAAACTAAGGACTATTGGCCTCAGGCCCTTTGATCATTTCAGCCAATTAACTACAGGTTTTCTGTGCATCTTATCATTTACCAAGAAACTATTTGTTTTAACTACCAAATCTTATCATTTCCTTCACCAACATATCCTAAGTTAAGCTTCTTTGTGTGGGTGGTGTAAAGTGGGAGAGAAACCTGCCATTCTCCATGTAATTCCCTACCTTTAAGTCACTGGAGTTTTACAACTTGGTTATTTCTGGTTAGTTTGCTAGTTTTAAATCCCTTAATGTAAAGAAGATGAGACCACATTCCTGATGAGTTATCAGTATATACAATAGTAAAAAATAAACATTATATTCAGGTGGAAAATAAAGGCAGGTTATTACCATTATATTTTGGTTGTAGTAGCCTCCTGTTTGGTTGTTCCATGTTATGTATCTTAGCTACACCTTCTTCTCATAGCGGATGATCCAATTTAAATAGTTGCAGTTGAGGCCACAATGGCTTATGGACTGTAAAGAAAGAAAGAATTGAGTAAAGATATCAAACATGAGATCCAGAAAAAAAAAAAAAGACTGCACAATTAATCACACAGTAGCCAAGGCTAACTTCAGAGATCCCAGGAACCCAGAACATGATACCTTTCTGTTTCCTATAATCTAGACCAGATGGCATACAGGACAAACAGTTAAGTACAGAAACTGAAACTAGTATCTGAGACAGAACAGGGAAAGAGGGTGGGATTAAAATGTTGGCTCATAAATCCATCCTTCTGCTTTTTAGAAAAGATGTCATTAATCCATGCCCATTCTCCATATACACACACACACACACACACACATACATACAGCCTTCCAGGAAGGAACTCTATATTAATACAAATTACTATGACTATTACACCTTTAAAAAGGAGAGGGGCTGACTGGTTTGGCTCAGTGGATAGAGTGTTGGCCTGTGGACTCAAGGGTCCCAGGTTCGATTCCAGTCACGGGCACCAAAAATAAATAAACAAAAAGGAGAGGGGCCTAGTGCTAGGGCAGTGGTTTCCAAAGGTTTACATTTTACATTTATCTCCCTTATTGATTTTTTCCTATTACTGATATTAATAAATGTATTTATATTACACAAGATGAGTGTATACTCACATGCAAATAAATATATAAACTATATATATACATATATATATATACATATATATATATATACACTCATATATTACTTACTTTATTTCTACTTCATTTTCCCTTCACATATTTTTTCTTTCTTTTTATCATTTCTTTCTTCATCCTTACCTTTCCTCCTTCCTTTTTCCTCTTTATTTCTCTTTTTCCCCTCCCCCCACCCTCTTTCTTATTCTTTCTTTCTTCTCATTTTCTTTCTTTCAATTGAACTATCTATATTACTTTCATGACAAATAAAGATGGATCACGAACATAATGTCAAAAAACATTCTTGGGAAATAATTAGATATGCATTGACATTTTTACCCAATAACCAGGTAAATCAAGAAAACCATGGATTACCTAAAGGATAAAAATGGATTTGGGATAATGACCTAGTACATTTTAATTTCAACCTTAATTAACGTTCTTTCGCATTCTTCCACTACTCAGGCTAAATTATAAATTTTACTAGTGGCCAGGTGCCTGAAATCCATGCACAGGGTGGTGTCCCTCAGCCCGGCCTGCACCCTCTCCAATCTGGGACCCCTCGGGGGATGTCCAACTGCCGGTTTAGACATCCCTCTCACAATCTGGGACCACTGGCTCCTAACAGCTCAACTGCCTGCCTGCCTGATTACCCCTAACCACTTCTGCCTCCCTCCTGATCACCCACTAACCACTCCCCTGCCAGCCTGATTGATGCCTAACTACTCTCCTGCTGGCCCAATCACCCACAACTGCCCTCCCCTGCTGGCCTGATTGACCACAACTGCCCTCCCCTGCCAAGACCGGCCTATTCCACTGGGACCCGCCTCCTCCGCGTGGCAGCGGAGATGTCCGGACTGGCCTCCTCTGTGCCATGCAGAGCCAGGGGACCCTTAGGCCTCACCATATGGAGTGGTCGCCAGACCCTGCCTCTGCTGTGCGCACAGCCATCTTGTGACCATGTCACACATGAGGGCCACCTAGGTTTTTATTAGTATAGATTACCCCAGGCTAATCCCAAGCTAATAAACATGGAACTGTGAAGTCTTTAACAAGATAATACTCTTGAAAGGTATTTTTAAACAAAGACCATGCCTTTGAACTTACTTACTTGTTTCTTTAGGAAATCTAAAAACATACTTAGGGAAATAAGTTACAAATTCTTTCATATCAAGAAGATAATGTGTCTGAGATGCAGGATTAGCTATGGACTAATGAACTTCCTTGAGTGGTAAAGAAGGAAGATATGCCTGTGATTTGGAAAAGGGGAAAACCATAAGAAATCTCTCCTCTAAGTGTCTTGGTTTTCAGAGAGAAGATCTCTCTACACTCAGAAAAACAACCAGTTAAATATTTATGAGTGAATATCCTAAACCAAGAGGATGGATGGAGAAACCTTAATGTTCCTATTAGAGCTGAAGAAAGGTCCTGCTTCCAAGGAGCAGCCAACAGATCTATCAAGCTCAGGGAGGTCAATTAACAGCGGTCTCAGAAACCAACCATGAATGCCAAAAACTGTGCTGAAAAGTCCACTCATTTCTCAATGGCACTCAACCCAGGATCAGAATGAGGCTTAGATCCCTCTGTCTCCAACATCAAAGGATTATAAAAGCCCTTTTTTCATCTCCTCAGATGCCAGTTTGAAGAAAAGCAGGAAAAATTATTCTCTACGAACTAAAGGGGAGACAACACAAAATTTAAATGACTGGAGCTAACAACATTTTATATTTGTCAGGAATAAATTTTACCCTGTACCTAAACAGGAGGCTCATGAATTTCCAGTCATTAATAATCAAGATAAAAGAACAATAATTTCTCTATGCATATGAGTTGTAGTTGATCAATTTTGATACCTTACACATAGCCACAGGATTAACTTCTCTAAATTATATATAATACTTAAGTCCATATACTGAAATAAAGTTAATATTCCAGAAAAAGCATTGCAACCCATTGTCATTTTAAATTTTCTTTTGTTATTAAAACTTAATACCACAGATGTATAAATTCTTTATTAAGCATGTTTTCCTCCCAAATGAAAAGGATTACCTTCAGGACTGCTTGGATGGCTAATCCACTTAAGCTGGGTTTGGGGGCTAATCTTTTGCTTATTTTCTTGCATGTTTTATAAAGAATGCTACTTCATAGAATTATGCCAATGGATAGAATTCTAATAAATCACAGAGTAATTTCCTTTGCCTCAGTTAAGACTGAAAATATATTCTAAAACACAGTTATTTATACAAATTATTAAAATATACCGATTATATGTATCAAAGTGCATAATCAACTAAATATTCTAATGACTACACTTATAATCTAAACATAACAATATTTAAAAGGCGAATACTACCTCAATTGTCCCTTTACATCTTCTAATAGCTTTACCAATTTATTAAAGTAATAAGTTGTCTAATTGGTGCTAGGGTTCTAGTACTTTCTTAAAAAAAAACATGGTGTTTTTCTAAAAAAATATGAACTGAATACCATGTTTTATTCTTCACATTGAGTCACATAGGATAAATTCATGACTTGTAATGTTCTTCTAAGATAAAAAGATTACAAGTGCATACATGTAAGCATATCCCTGAAAATCCATGCACAGAATGTCAGAAATTCACATCTAAATGAGTTGTGAGATCGGGTTTGCATAATTATTAAATTACTAGAGGCCCATTGCATGAATTCAAGCACAGGTGGGGTCAGGTTGGCCTGCCCTGATCGGGCTGTTGGGGGCAGGGCCAGCTGGAGGGAGGGGCCTTGGACAGTTGATGGGCCTGCCCCGCCCCTGATCAGTGTGTGGGGTGCCAGTCAGGGATGGGGCTGCCAGGGGGCTTGGGGGGCCAATCCCACTCCCTGCTCGAACTTCGTCAAACTCCCGGTCGAGGGGACAATATGCATATTACCCTTTTATTAATAGGATGATTATGAAGCTATAGTTACTAAGATAATATGTTATTCACATGGGTAAAGGAAAACAGAGCACCATAAAATGGAGCTACTTGATTTATGGGTACTTGTTATATAGCAGAGGTGGCACTAGAGAGTAATGGAATGTCTTCTAACAAAGATACAAAAAGCAAATGATTTGAAGATGTACTTCAAAGATAGGAACATTAATAGAAAATAATATTTCAAATATGTTTCATTTAACCCTAACTGGTTTGGCTCAGTGGATAGAGCATCGGCCTGTAGACTGAAAGGTCCCAGGTTCGATTCTGGTTAAGGGCATTTACCTTGGTTGCGGGCACATCCCCAGTAGGGAGTGTGCAGGAAGCAGCTGAATTGATGTTTCTCTCTCATCAATGTTTCTAACTCTCTATCCCTCTCCCTTCCTCTCTGTAAAAAATCAATACAATATATTTAAAAAAATATATGTTTCATTTCATCAGTCAACTAGAAAACATAAATTAAAACTGTAATTTTATACCGCTCATGAACTCACATCTGTTCTCGAATTCTTAAAGAATGAAAACACCAGTGATGTTTAAAGATGTGAAATAACAATGCATTTACACAATTTTGGTGATGTAGTAAGTTTTTAAAATTACTCTTATATTTTCTAGTAACATTGACAACAAACGTATTCTAAGACCTATAAATTCCACTACCTCATAATCCACTAAGCCTTTTGCAAATATGCAGCTAATCATAATAAATATTGCTCATAGGAATATTATTTTTAATTGTAAAAAAATTATAAATAGCTCAAATATTCATGACCATTTGATGCATGGATTTATTTATGTATATTTTTGCAATATAATGCTATAAAATAATAAAAATGAATGAATTATAGATATATTTAAAAATATATATTTCAATAAAAACATGTCATGGATGAATATATTTAGTCTTAGTGCATATGTTTATAAAGTGTAAAACAATACATTTAAATATATTATTTAAGCATTCAAATATCTGTGGTAAAACTATAAAGAAAAGTAAGTGGATGACAAACTTTTTAACAGTGACTACATCATTTTTGAAATATAATTTTAACATATTTTTTATTTTAATGTAAAATTTATGAGTTTATTTAGTGTATGCAATTGTACAATCATTAACACAAACTGGTTTTAGAACTCTTATATCACTCCATAAAGAATTTTTGTGATCTCCACAGTGAAACCATGCTCAGAACCACAGTCCAAGGAAATGAATATTTTATTATATATCTACTACTAGAGGCCCAGTGCATGAAATTCGTGCATGGAGGGAAGTTCTTTAGCCCAGCCGCACCCTCTCCAATTTGGGACCCCTTGGACATCCCTCTCACAATCAGAGACAACTGGCTCCTAACCACTCACCTGCCTGACTGCCTGATCGCCCCTAACCCCTCTGCCTGCCATCCTGATCACCCCTACCTTGACCCCTGCCAGCCTGATCACCCCTACCTTTCCCCCTGTTGGCCTGATCACCCCTACCTTGCCCCCCTGCTGATCTGATCGCCCTTACCTTGCCCCCCTGCCAACCTGATCACTTCTACCTTGCCCCCCTGGTGGCCTGATTGCCCCAACCTTGCCCCCTGGTGGTCTGATAACCCCTACCTTGCCCCACTGCCTTCCTGATAGCCCCTAACCGATCTGCCTGCCTTCCTGATCACCCATAACTGCCTTCCCCTGCCAGCCTGATCACCCCTAACTGCCTCTGCCTTGGCCCCACCTCTATGGCTTTGTCCAGAAGGAAATTGGATGTCTGGAAGATGGCCTGTCAACCCAGTCTAATTAGCATATTATCCTTTTATTAGTATGGATAGATTATATAGGATAGGATTGCTTAAATGGGGGGGGAGCCTTTTTCAGCAGGAGGAGCTGCTTTTGGCAGACAAAAATACATAATTCCTATATCTGGATTGATAGCCAGCAATATGTGCTATACATACAAACCGGTCATTAAAAAATTGAATCACTTTCTTACACCTTACACCAAACAGCTGTTGCCCTTAAAATCCCTCTTCAGTCCTCACCTAAGGTTCTGCCTTCATAGTTCACCCAGATTAGGTTCTGATTGGTCGATTTCTATGCCAGTCAGTGTCAAAAGCCCAGCCTCCTAGGCAGCCATTGGCTCCTCGCAATTCACCCAGATTTGGTTCTGATCGGTCAGTGGTCAGTGTCTATGACAGCCAGCATCTCCGGGCCTATCTATGGGCCTGATCATAGAGGCGGGGCTGATCAGCAGCCGCTCCAGGCTGCTGGTGAGTGGGCTGAACTGCTGACCTCTGGGAGAGAGAGAGAGGCTTGGCTGCTGGTGAGGCCCGAGAGAGAAGCAGAGTCTGATCACCCTGTTTCTCTCTCCGGGCCTCACCAGCAGCCACTGCTGCTGCTGATCAACCCGCCTCTCTCTCTCTCTCTCTCTCTCTCTCTCCCCCCCCCCCCCCCCAGAGGTCAGCAGTTCAGCCTGCTCGCCTGCTGCATGTGCAGCCTGTCGTTCGGTTGAGCCTTTGGTCGTTTGGGATGTTACAGCACTGGCTCTTTATATATATATAGTATTGTCTTTCCTTGAAATTACATATAAATTACATATAAATTGTGTCATACAATATGTTTGATTTTTTGCCTAGTTTCTGTCACTTAGAATGATGTTTTTGAGATCCATCCATGCTATTGTGCTTATCAGTGGTCCATTTCTTGTCATGCTGTGTTGTATTCCATTTTAATAGAGGTTGCATTGGCTCTACAGATCAATTTTGAGATAATTACAACTTAACAATATTTAGACTTCAAATTCATGAATATAATGTTTGTTGGACTTTATTGTAGAGATCTTGCTGCCATTTGTTAAATTTTCTTATATATTTTTGTGATACTATTGTTCAAGTGAATTAATTTTTTTATTTTAATTTGATGTTTACTATTATATTTACATACAATAGATTTTAACATATTTATTTTGTATCTTGTGACTTTGCTTGACTCACTTTTTAGCTCTAATATCATTTTTTATAGTTTCTTTAAAATATTTTCTGTACAAGATTGCATTATTTTGGAATAAGACAGTTTTTACTTCCAATTTTTATTCTTTTAATTTATTTTTATTGTGTTATATGCTAGCTAGATAGTTTAGCATAATGTTGAACAGGAATGGTGAAAGAAGAAACCCTAAATTTCTTTTCCATCTTAGGGGGAAAGTACTCAGTCTTTCACAATTAAGTATGATGTTAGCTTTAGCATTTTTGTAGGTGCCCTGTCTGAGATTAAGTTTTTTGAGAGTTTTTATCTTGAATGGAAATTATATTTTGTCAAATGCTCTGAACTTATTGGTATGATTGCATGCTTTATTACTTTATACTCTAAAAATGGCACATTATATTTATGCTTACTTTCGATGCTCTACGCTTTATTATGATTCAATAATTTCTGTGATTGTTTCTATAAAAAGTTTATTATCACTTCCAGAACATGATTGGAATTGATTATCTTTTTATGGAAATCTACTGTTCCCAAATTCATTAAATAATCAAGGAATCAGTGAAGACTACATTTACCAACCCTGATTGTTTTATTTTTATAACAAATTGTACATTTATATGTGTGAGTATAAAATATGTTTATACATAATATTAAATTGTATCTATTGCTTTTCTACAGTAAATATGACAATTTTTTCTTCCAATCCTAACAATAACATGCAAGGGGGAAAATGTGGTTTAATATATAGTATGAATTTCAGTAATATTTTTATCTATTTGCTGGCACTTTTAATGGGCACAGCAATGTTACTAAATTCCAGAATCTCCTCTTTAATTATAAACTTGTCATAAGGACTTTTTCCTATGTATGTAAACACAAAAACAAAATTTAACAAGATAACAATTGAGGGAGGGGGAAAGAGTTGTATTCTGTATTACAATAAGCATTCCATTAAGGAATATAAGTATTTAAATAAGTATGTAAATAAAAAATTTGCACTAAAAATAAATTAAAAAATAAAAATGGCACATTATATTAATTGAATTTTTGATATTAACCTTATCTTGTATTCTTGTATTATACTTGGTTAGAGTACATTATTTTTATATATTGTTGACTTTATTTGTGAATCTTTTGATGAATGTTGGTTTGTAGTTTCCTTTTCTTGTGCACTAAATTTCTGGCTTTGGTGTCAGAGTAATATTGACCTTTGATTGGGCATTACTTTTTATTTAATTTTTTAAATTAACCATAATAAAAAAAATGAGCCATGGTAAGAAAAGGTACTTTCAAACAAACAGGTTAACTAAATAAGCTTTGATTAATTAAAAAAAATATAAATGGGATGACTACTTAGAATGGGATATTATTAAAGCAATTAAATTAAAAGAAAACGGACTGGAAAATAACAATATGGACCAATAAATGGAGATACATGTAATTATAATACTCAAAGGTTTTGCTTCCTAGTTGCTAGCATTTTCTCAGCAGGCCCTTGCAGTGCAAAGTAATTCTCTAGCGTCTGTATGAACAGCCTCTACAGTGTCCTGCCTGCCCAACAGTATTCAGTGGCCATTAGCTTCTGCAGTCACCCTAATTTGGGTGGCTTATTAGTTTCCTAGAGTTGCCATAACAAAATATCACAAACTAGTGAAAGAAATTTCACAGTGCTGGAGGCTAGAAGTCAGCAGCCCATATTCCCTCTGAAATCTACAGGGTCAACTCTTTCCTTGACTTTTCTAGCTTCTCATGTTATCTGGCAATTTATTGCATTCTTTCGCCTTTAATGCATCACTCCAATCTCTGTCTTTGTTGTCACATGGCCATCTTCTTCATGTATGTCTCTGTTCTTCATATGCCATTCTTCTTTTTCTGTCTCTCCCCTGTTCTTATAAGACCCCCAATCTTATTAAATTAAAGGCCCACCCTCCTCAGTATGGCCTCATTAACTAGTTATATCTGCAATTTATATCTACTATTTCCAGGTAAGTTCATATTCACAGGATTGGGGTGTTAGGTCATCAATATATCCTTTTGGAAAACACAATTTAGTTCATAACAGGTGGTGCTTTCAGTGAAACACTCCCCAATATGACTTTCTCTGATACCCTCAAGGGCAGAATTCTGACAAATTTCAGAAGATCAATTTGTAGCAAATTTCATCAGTGTGGCACCACACTGACTTATCTGCCTTTTGCTGAGAATCAGGTCCTCTCCAACGGAGTCTAAGTATGGATACAAAGTAGATTCTCTTCTTTTGACTCTTTCTCTTATCCTTAAGTATAGTAGCTAATATATATTAAAATATATTTTATGTGATATGATTATAGGACATCTGACATGAAAAATTACATTCGCTATTCCTATATTCTTTGAAGTTCTATTTACTTTCTACTAGCCAATCTCTTGTAATTCTAATTTCTGTTAACTATTGTTTACATTAAGCTCTCCCTGTTCAAATTACAGTTTTCTCTTTTCCTATTGTAAACAAACTTATATAAAACTAAAGTAACATAAATGAAAATATAACTTCTAAATAATAAAAGTGGAAATGGGAATGCAGAAATATCTTTAGCACGTTAAACAAAGGCAGCAGAACACAAGAAAGGAAACAAATACACAGTTTTATATACTGAGGTGTTTAAGATGGCAGAAATAAAATCAAGAAAGTCAGTAATGGCAATAGATGTAAATATTAAAATCACCTAAAAAAAGACAAAAATTATATTAGAATAAAAAATAGAATAATCAAACCAACACAAACCAGGTATTTATTTTCTATAGGATACATCTCAATTAAAAATAATTTCAAAATATAGGATAAGAAAATATAACTCAGGAAAAAGTATCTAAACAAAAGATAGTGTAGTAAATTTAATCATTTTATTACCAAGATAAAATAATAATTACATTATATGTATGAAACAATGTAACATCAAGCATATACATTCCATTCCTATAATGAAAAGAAGAAATTGACAAGTCCATAAATACAGTAGCATTCCTCTCCTCTCACCAACTGACACGTCAAGTAAGACAGAAGTTGTTAAACATGTATTTTATTAAAATATAATATATACCTGGAAAGCTTTAATTTTCATAAGTGAGCATCTCAATAAATTCTTACAAATTGAACACATTTTTATAAACACTATCTGAACCAAGTTGTTGAATACTATGAACACATCTGAAGGGGATTTCTTGTATGACTAACTGCCCCACAAAGATGACCACTACCATGATCTTTATGAGCATAGATAATTTTATATAAGAGTATATGTAAGTGAAGGGATTAAGCCAAAAGAACAAACAAAACAACAACAAAAAATAACTCATAGACAGCAGCATGTGATTACCAGAAGGGTTAAGGGGTGTGGGGAGGTAGAAGACGCTATAGGGTGAATACATTGTGATGAAAGGACACTTGACTTTGCGTGGAGAACATACAATACAATATACAGATAGTATCTATAATAATAAAAGCATAATATGCTAATTATATCAGACATCCTTCTGGATGTCCTTCCTTCCAGACAAAGCCATGGCAGACAGGGGCCAAGGCCCTTGCATGAATTTCGTGCATCAGGCTGCTAGTATTATAGAATTGTACACCTGAAACCTATATGATTTTATTAATCAATGTTTCCCTAATAAATTCAATAAAAAATAGACGATATGTAGGCTCACTTCCTCACTATCCTGTCTGGCTGCCCACTGCCCATTACTCCTTGACTGTGACCTCAACCTCAGGCAGTTGCCTTCCCAGGTGTTCACTGTGGTGTAAAGGCAGAAGCTCTCCAGATGTCTTCTAGCAATGACTATATTTTTATCCCAGTGTCACAAAAAATACCAATGGCATCCCTGAGGGACCACCAACAACCTGAAGATGTTTACTAAAGCAGCTGTTAAGTTTTCATAACATCTGCTGTGGAGTGAAAGTGAAAAGTGACTTTCTAGTTGGTCAAAAAATAACTGATAAATACTAATGAATATCAGTGGGATTATGAGACCTGACTTCAATGCCACTCTGGGACCCATAGGTGAAGGCAAATCTTTTTTGTTGGATATCTTAGCTGTAAGAAAAGATCCACAGGGATTACCTGGAGATGTTGAGACAAATGAAGCACCATACCTTGACTTGCCATTTTCAAATGTAATTCAGGTTATGTGGTACAAGGGATGTGATGGGAACTCTAACAGTGAGAGAAAATTTATAGTTCTCAGCAGTTCTTCAGCTTCTAACAACAATGATGAATCATGATGAAAATGAATGTATAAACATGGTCATTCCACACTTCGGTCTGGCCAAAGTGTCAGATCCCATGGTTGGAACTCAGGTTATCCATGGTGTGTTTGGAGAAGAAAGAGAAAGGGTTAGTATTTGAATGGACCTTATTAACAGTCCATCCATCTTCATCCTGAAGGAACCCCCAACTGGCTTAGACTCAAGCTCATGAAATGCTATCCTTTTGCCTGAGGAGAGGTTACCTAAACAAGGACAAACCATCATCTTTTCCACTTATCCACCTTGCTTTTCTCTCTTCAAGTTGTTTGACAGACTCACTTCATTGGCCTCAGGAAAACTAATGTTTCATTGGCATGCTCAGGAGGCATTGGGGTACTTTGCATCAGCAGGTTGTCATTGTAAGCTCTATGATAACCCTTCTTACTGGATATCATTCCTGGAGACTCTTCTGCTGTGGTATTAAGCAGAGAGGACGGAGATGGTAAAACCAAGAAGAGCCTTCCAAGAAAGGTACACCACTCATAGAAAAATTAGCTGAGTTTTATTTCAACTCTTCCTTCTTCAGAGAAAGAGAGATTGAGTTAGATTAATTCTCAAGGGTTCAAAAAAGATGAGTGTAGTCATCAAGGAGATCACCTATGCCACTTTCTTCTGTCATCAACTCATGGATTTTCAAGAGTTTGTTAAAAAACATACTGTGTAAGCCCCAGGCCTCTGTAGCTCAGATAATTGTAATAATTTTCCTAGGACTGGTTATAGGTACCGTTTTTTGTCATATAAAAGTGAACTTATGGAATCCAGAATAGAGCTAGGGTACTCTTCTTCCTGACTTGCCAGTGTTTCAGCAATATATCATCCGTGGAGATCCTCATGGTTGAGAAGAAGCTCTTTATACAAGAATATATTAGTAGATACTACAGAGTTTCATCTTATTTCTTTGGAAACTGTTATCTGATTTACTACCCATGAGTATTATATTTACTTGTATAACATATTTCTTGTTAGGATTGAAACCAATGAAGGCCTTCTTTATCATATATATATTTCTAATAATTCTTTATTGTTGAAAGTATTACATATGTCCCATTTTATTCCCCTACTGACACCCTCTATCCTGCCCCTGCCCTGCTTCCCACCCCAGACCTTCAGCAGCCTATTGTCTGTGCCCATGGGTTATGCATATATGCATACAAAGTCCTTGGTTGATTACCTCCCACCCATCCACCTTCCCTCTAAAATTCCATACTATGTTCCATGCTTCCATGTCTCTGGATCCACTCTGTTCATGAATTTATTTTGTTAATTAAATTCCACATATGAGTGTGATTATGTGATACTTTTCTTCCTCTGACTGACCTATTTTACTTCGCATGATACTCTTCAGGTCCCTCCATGCTCTCTCAGATGGTAAGATGTTCTTCTTTTTTACTTCTGCATAGTATTCCATGGTATAAATGTACCACAGCTTTTTTTATCTACTGATGGGCATTTGGGCTGTTTTCAGATCTTAACTATGGTAGTTAAATATGGTAGATTGTGCTGCTGTGAACATAGGGGTGCATACATTCATTCTGATTGGTGCTTTGAGTTTCTTAATATATATTCCTAGAAGTGGGATCACTGAGTCAAATGGCAGTTCCATATTTAATCTTTTGAGGAAACTCCATAATGTTTTCCATAATGGTTGCACCAGTCTGCATTCCCACCAGCAGTGTACTAGGGTTCCCTTTTATCCACATCCTTGCCAGGACTTCTTATTTGTTGATTTGTTGATAGTAGCTATTCTGACAGGTTTTAGATGGTACCTCATTGTCATTTTGATTTGCATTTCTCTGATGATTAGTGACTTTGAGCATTTTTTTCATCTGTCCCTTAGCCATCTTTATGTCCTCTTTGGATAAGTGTCTATGTAGGGCCTTTGCCCATTTTTTAATTGGATTATTTGTCTTTCTTTTGTTAAGTTGTATGAGTTCCGTATATATTTTAGATATTAACCCTTTATCAGATGTATCATTGCCAAATATGTTCTCCCATAGAGTGGGCTCCCATTTCATTTTGTTGTTGGCTTATTTTGCAGTGCAGAAGCTTTTTTATTTTTATGCAGTCCCATTGGTTTATTTTCTCCTTAGTTTCCTTTGCCTTAGGAGGTGTATATGTTTATTGATTTCAGAGAGGAAGGGAGAGGGAGAGAGAGATAGAAACATCAATGATGAGAGAGAATCATTGATAAGCTTTCTCCTGCAAGCCCCAGACCTGAGCATATGGCCTGACTGGGAATTGAACTATGACCTCCTGGTCCATAGGTCGACACTCAACCATTGAGTCATGCCAATCAGCCAATCATGTTTACCTTTTTGATGGTGGCTTATACAGGCAGTTCTATGGCACTGGCTATAGAAGCTGGTCAAATGTAGTATTCATAGCAATACTTTGTGTGGTGACCATCTTTTTTGTGTTTATGATAATTTTTTTCAGGGCCATTGGTCAATCTCACAACCATTGTTCCTTGGCTGTCATGGCTTTGTACTTCAGCATTCCTGAATATATTTATGTGGCTTTGCAGCATCATACATTTTGGGGACAAAACTTTTGCTCAGGACTCAATATAACAGCAAACAATACCTGTAACTTTGAATATGTACTGGTGAAAACATTTTGATAACCCAGGCCATCGATCTTTCACCTTGAAACTTGTGGAAGAATCATATAACTTTGGCATGCATGACTGTTATCTGCCTTACAATTGCCTACCTAAAGTTGTTAATTTATTTTTTAAAAAAATCTTAAATTTCTCTCTGATTTACTTGATTTATCAACATATCAAAAATGAAACACTGTGATTTAAGTAAGATTAAAATGAACATATGTAAAACAAGCAAAACATCTATGCTCACATAAATCATTTATGTATAAATGAATTATGCAGTACATAGTGTTTTATTCTTTTGTTTCTGGCTTCTTTGGCTCAATATTATACTTTGAAACCCACCTATATTTTTGCAAGTACTTGTAGCTCATTTATTTTTATTACTTTACAATATTACATTGCATAAATGTTATAGTGATTTATCCATTTTAGTCTTTAAAAAAATGTGTGTGGTTCCCAGAGCTGTGTTCTTAAAACTATCATATACATATATGATATATATGTGTTTCTTTAGGAAAACACATGTGGGCATGCTGTTGAATCTATACCTGGTAATTATGTTGCTGGGCCATAAGGTAAGCAGATGCTCAACTTTAGGAGACAATGCCAGAGAGTTCTGAGAGCTCAAATTGACCCATTTCCTTGTCAACATTGGTATTTTTTGGTCTTAATTTAGTAATTAATTTACAGTGGTTTCAAATTTTGCTTTTATTATTTGCATTCTTGTGATCACTAATGAAGAAGAGCATATATGTATTCTAAATTTGAATGTCCTATTTTGTGAAGTGTCTGTTCAAGTATTTTGCTATTTTTTATTAATATATACAATTTTTTCTTCTTAAATGTATGGGTTCTATATATTCCTCACATAATACATTTTTCTTACTGTTATCCATGAATAGAAGTTGTTAACTTTAATATAATTCACCATATTTTTATTTATATTTAATACTTTTGCTTCCTATTTAAGAAAACTGACAAGCCAAAATCACTGATATATTTGTCTTATAAAAGGCTTGTTTATTATTTTACCTTTTCAAACTTAGATCCACAGCCCATATGGAATTTATTTATTTATGTTGTGAATTGGTGGTCAATATACATATTCATATTATTATCAAATTGGTACAGTTACTTTTATTGAAAACAAAATCCATAACTCCTTTTAATGCTAGTATTGTAATTGTCATAAGTCAGCCTTCCTTAAATGTATATAGTCTCTCAATTCCACTAATCAGATTGTATATCCTTTCACCAATGCCAACCCAATGTATATTTATTCCTATAGCTTTATAGTTCATCTAGATGCCTGGTACAGTTGATATTGGCCCTTCATTTGACCCCCACATTAAAAAGGCTTGATCAAATATATTCATTCCTACATCAAACATTGTTATGCACTTTAAATACACAGGAAAAATTATTTTTAAGAGCATCAAGTACAGGTTTAAAGAAAATTTAGCAGGAATTCCAATAGACTGTATCATGTGTCATACAGAACATTTATCTGAATGCAGTTCAATAAAGTTTTAAAGTAGTAACAAAAAGAAAACAAAATTTTATTTCGCAGACTTTTAACCACAAGATTAAATATTTATGATGTAGAACATATTTTAAGAATAGTAAAATGCATGAGGTTGAATAATAAAGGGAATAAATAGCAAAAGTTGTAATTATGCATTAAATCAGTAGTGGTGCTTAGAGATATATATACATATCACATAAGTAAAATGTGGGAAAAAAAGAGACAGGAGGAGAGAGATGGATTTAATTTAAATGAGAATTAAAATAACTAAGTTCAAGTAATATTAAGGACAAATAAGGCCCAAAGTAGCTATAACATTATAGAAAATCAAGAATCATTAGTGAAGATAAGAACAATCAGAAACAGATTGTTTGGTTCATGGAATCTTCAAAGACTCCAATGCAGTGTTTGCTATTAGCCTCACTTTACAGAATAAAAATCTGACCCTCACACAGTGTATTAAAAACACTTCATTTAAGTAGCAAATGTAGGATCTGGAGTAAAAACTCAGCTTTACAACAAAAATTCTTATCACTAAGTAGAAATTCTAAAAAAAATGAAAAAAGCAAATGAAGTGTACAGTAATACATAGAATAAGCAAATAAATACAAAGTATCAAGTACCGTTTATCTGAAAGATGCAAAGATGATATCATTTTTGAAGTAAATTATATTGTTATCCCAAGCCACACAAAAATTCAGAAGTCAAAGCAGCTATTTTAATGAAGGAAATTTAAGGTTAAACATAAATGAAGTGTTCAGGAATACATGTGCTAAGGTGAAGTCTAGTCTAATCACTTACCTGCTGTCGCCAATAACTAGATTTCTCTCTCGATCTCTGCTCTGCCTTTTATTTTCCAAAATGTTTGGTCCCTTGGGCTTTTGTTGAAAGGAAAATACCTGTAGCTGATCCAGACATCAAATTTTTCGGTTAGAGTGTGAGAGTTGGAGGTAAACCATGTGATAAGCTGATAGAGTTTAGATTGCTGGAGTAAACTTAAGAGCCAGGGGATGAATATTATCAAATATTTAATATCACTGAGCAGTGATTTGGGCTGAATTATCTTTCCTCTTTGCTCAAAAGATGAGTCTATCCTTTCATGGCATTATTAGGATTATGTATGCTTGGAAGCACCCAACAAAATCAATTACATGTAATACACTTTCTTAATTGAAAAAAAAGTTACTAATTTGCTCTAGATAACTGGACAAACACTGGACATAGAGAAGCTGATTGGATAATCTTTAAGATAAACTATTATTTAAAAATTTGGTGGTTTAATATTTTACTGAAGTATTATTTATTTTTATAACTACTAACAAAGTGGTTTTCTTCAGGACAACAGTGGATTTAGATTTGTTTCACATTTTGTATGTATGTTTATATATATGTAAAATATTAAAACCAGCAAATAACTTTAAATTTACATAAAGTAAGGAGCTTTAAAACCATAATAGATTAGCAACTATTAAAATGTAACACTGAGAAATGATGCTATATGTTAGCAATCATAACTTAAACACCAAATTCAATATAATTCATTGTATTAACAGCTTGAATATTTGGCAGTGTAGCAAGGTTTTTATCACACACGAAGTATAGGAAAAACCCTTAGAAACATGCTTATATACAAAGTTTATCACTGGTAAATAAAAACACATTAAGTCTGTATTTGAGTGTGGTTTTTAAAATATAACTGATTATTTTGTTTATATTTTAGAATCATATTTTAATTTTATTTTAAATTACTGAAAAGAATCCCTGGACCCAATTCCAAAGTGTGTATAGAGGCTTCCTCACATCAATAAACATTCTCAAACGTGAAAATTTACCTCAATTCTGACACTACCCAGAGGTAACGTCAGATTCCCTAGGAAAAGGGCTCAGTCCCACATGATCACCTTGTACATCCATCATAATTGACCAGTCATTGGCCACTGAAAATTGATTCTACCACAAGCCCCTTCTCCCCTCCCCCCAAAATTAGTGGGTGGCACTGGATTTGTTCTCCTGGCAACCGGCCCCTACCCTTGTATGTGATCCAAAAATCATTTCATTAACATAACAAAATATATTTTTTATCACTCTCAATGTTTAAAAACATCCAAGCTTCTAATTGGACATCTGCAATATTATCATTATTATCTAACCAGCTGACATCACCATTATTTAACAAGTTTAATTTTGGAAGGTGATGGTTAAAAAACAAAAAACTAGTAAAAGTGAGTGTTATCAATGAAAATTCTTCTCTTTTGGAGGAATTCATCCTCCCACAAAAATGGTAGCTAGAGAACTATCAGAGCAGTGCACAGAGAGGTAGACATGCTTTTGGGTGGATACATGTAAAACATCTCCATGGTTGGCCTTCTCTGAACATGAAATCTTATGATAGGGATGATGATATTTAATCAAATATGTAAACATTAATAATTAATATCAGATAGAGTACTATGACATAATAAACATCTTAAACATTGTGTAAAGGTCCTTTTGCAAAGAAAGCAAGCTTGTAAATATTTTTCTGAAAAGTTAGGCTGAAATTGAATGTCTATCATTTGTATATTTATAGCAGCCAATATATAATTATCAGGCAGCTACTAACAAAATAAACCAGTTCTTTGTGGATTGCAGGGACTAGAATAGAAATTAAAACAAGTGCCAAGATCCTATAGATGTTGAGTGGTATGCATATCTGTATTTAAGTATAAATCACTGATATATAAACATTAAGTAATACTGAAGAACAATCTCTCTCTCTCTCTCTCTCTCTCTCTCTCTCTCTCTCTCTCTCTCCACACACACACACACACACACACACACACACACACACACACACACACACATCATGTACAGACACACACACATACAACATGTTTCTTTGGAAATCTAAGTATTGCAAAGAACTTAATCTAATCAGTCACATAAAAGCAAATTCTACATCTATTTTCCCAAATGGAATGGACAGTTTTGTTCATTCAGCTTATAAGAATATATCTTTAATGTAAATGAAAAAAACAGTTACATTAGAAGACAATTCTGAACTATTTGTTCAGAATATGATATATAGAAATTCATAGTATTTAGATAGTTTCAATAAATAAAATTAAAATTAATGTTAAAGAGAATGACTTACAGCATCAAAATTCTTAAAGAGATTCTCTTCATCATTTCTATTTTTATTTTAACTCACACTTTCCCTTCTATAGTCCATTGGTGTATATTTGTTAGAGATTTGCTTAAATATTTTCTTTAAAATATTATGGTGGGGAATTCAAAATAAAATTTAATCAAATGTACCTTAGTTTATGACATAGAAAAATATCATTAAAAATTCTAGTCACTAAGAAAGCTATAAAAATAGAGCTATCCACAGTCCTTGTTTTATGTAAAGTTGCAAATTTATTTTATTGTGTGAAAAAAACACATTAAATTTCTCTTCATTACTTGAAACCATTTGAGTATACGCTTTTTTATAATTATACAGATGACTGAATTTGTGATGCTAATTCAAGCATACAATAATAGCAACAGTAAATAAATTCAGTAGGCAAAAGAATAAAATTATCAAGGGCAAATGTTAGAATTCAGTCAATCAACTTTATAATATTGATTATGAGAAAACAATGATAGTGGGGTAAAGAAATACTTCATAAGGTTATATTCAGAAGGCTATAAACAAAAAATGATTAGCTTTTAGGTACACACCACTATAAAGCAACTAGAATACACATTATAGCATACTTCAGAAAAGGTTAAAATGTGTTAAGACAAAAATATTTTTTTTTCTTGTGTGCTCAAAAGAAAGAAGAGAAAGAAACTGGCCTGATAAAGATGGAGCCATACAGAAGAAAATGTTTTCTTTCTCCTGTCATAATTTTCTGAAACTTTTTCAATGAGCGCCATAGAACATATCCTTAAAAACACTACACATTATTATTATTATCCTTATGTTTCACTTTTTAAAATGTGATTTCTTCTCATAAAATTCATTTTTTATTAAGTAGGGATTGAAAGTCATGACACATGTGCTTTTCTCATCTACCCTAGGAATGTGCACATCTTAAATTAGATTGATCATAACATTGTTTAATAATGTGCATGGTAATGATAATCCCAAAACACTCAATACAGAAATTTAGCCAATCAGTCCGTATGAGTTGATTGACAAGGTCACATAAGCACTTAACCTAAATTGCTTGATGTTACTATTAAATCAGTCTGTCTCTCCAAGTACTGCATATTGTAAGTTCTAATGCTAAGCTCATATCCCATCTTAGTAGCTCAAGACTTTCTTTTAATAGGTGTGCAATACAAATTTATCAACACTAATAAAAGAGAAAAATGGTAATTGGCGTACGAGCTACCCTTTTCATTGGCTAATCAGGGCTATATGCAAATTAACTGCCAACAAGATGGCGGTTAATTTGCATATGTAGGCACAATGCAGGGAGGCGAAAGGGAAAGCAGGAAGAAGCCCCCTGCCACTGACAGTGATCGGAAACCCAGGAGGGAGCTAAGAGCTGGGGGGCAGGGCAAAGGCGGCCCTGAGGCCGCCTTTGCCCTGCCCTCCAGCCATGATCAGAGAATCAGGTGCCTTTTCCGCCCTGGCCAGTGATAGCAGGAAGTAGGGGTGGAGCCAACGATGGGAGCTGGGCATGGTCGAAGCTGGCAGTCCCAGGAGCTAGGGGTCCCTTGCCTGGGCCTAAAGCGGAGCCCACAATCGCGGGGCCGCTGCAGCTGCGGGTCCCCGCTGCCCGGGCCAGACGCCTCAGCCAGAGGCTTCCTGCAGGGGCAGGGGCGGACCCCGCGCGATTGCGGCACCACCCAGCTGCCACTGCAGGTCCCCGCTGCCCGGGCCGGACGCCTAGGCCAGAGGCGTCAGGCCTGGGCAAGGGGCCGATCCTGCGATTGGAGGGTGATGGGGGTCAACGCCTGAGGGCTCCCAGTATGTGAGAGGGGGCAGGCTGGGCTGAGGGACACTCCCCCCACACACACACCCAGTGCAGGAATTTCGTGCACCGGGCCCCTAGTTTATAATAAAAGTATAGAAGGAATGGGCTAGGGTTCAACAACAGCTATGTTGTTTTGTGTTTTTTATATATATACATATTTTTTTTAATTCAAATATTCATTATTGCTGGCCACCAAAAGTTTCTCTTCAGAGAACTGGTAGAATTGTACATTCCCATGTTTTTAAATAAAACTTAGACAAGATTTGTCTGGTGCAGTGGTTTTCAAACTTTATTATGCATCTGAATCTACTGAAGGGCTTGCTAAAACATAGATTGCTAGGCCTCAATTCGGTATATAAATAACGAAATAAATCCATGATCCCTATTACTTAGGAACTTGTTAGAAATGTTTAGAGTATTTCTAACTGGGAGTTTAACTACTCAGAGTATTTAAACCCAGAACTTAATTCTGAAGATAGGTCCAGAAATTTTGCATTTCCCAAATTTCTAGGTGATGGTGATATTTCTGGTCTAGGGAACACACATTTAAAATCACAGGTCAGCCCTGGCTGGTGTGGCAAAGTGGATAGAGCATCAGCCTGTGGACTGAAGGGTTCCGGGTTCAATTCCATTCAAGGACACATGCCAGGGTTGCAGGCTCGATCCCCAGTAGGGTGTGTGCAGGAGACAGCTGATCAATGATTCTCTCTCATCATTGATGTTTCTCACTCTCTCTCCCTCTCCTTTCCTCTCTGAAATCAATAAAATATATTTAAATAATAATAATAAAGTCAAATAAAATAAAATCACAGTTCAATGAAATGTGAGTGCAAAAGACTGAAATTTTAAGAACTAGTGAATGATTTTCAAATCTCTCTCTCTCTCTCTCTCTCTCTCTCTCTCTCTCTCTCTCTCCCCCCCCCCCCCTTCCCATCCACCATGGAAACCTGCAACATCCACATACTTCTCTGGTAGCCTGCATTTGAAATTTAGGAGACATGAAGGCAAACACAGGCCATGGAATACATATAGTACACATGTAACATGAGGGAAAAATAAACCTTATTGCTTCAAGTAACTAAGATATTTCAGGTGGTTGGTTTCCATAGCATGCATAACCTACCCAATAAAAATGTATTTAAAATAAAGTATACATTTTTATAGATCAAGTTTTATAAAGTCAGACTTTGGTAAAAGTCTGATTTTGGATAACTAATGAAGTTTGTTGACTAGTCATTTGCACTGGTTAAGATAATTGCTTAAGAGAAAAAAAATAATGCTAAGCAGAACTATAATAAATCAAATACAAGATTTGTAGAATCTAGGATGTAAGTAAATAACATAATTAGTTTATAAATTAAGGAAGGATTTTTCATAAATAAAATATAGACTCTGGAAAATGATTATTTATTTTTTAAGCTACATATCTTTTTACTTTAGAAATACAAATTGAAGAATCTATCATATCTCATATTCTGTGTATTGACATTCAGATAATAGTATTAGAAACATTTTTACTTCTATACAGAAACAAACTTTAAACCAACTTCATTTGACATACATTGAAAAATCAAATTACACATATGAATCAGATTAGTGTGTCTTAAATATCCTCCAATTTCTTAGAAGTTTATATCAGCACTGTAAGATCATTCAACTCTAAAAGGTTAAAGTACAAAGACCTACAAATTGGGAAGATAAGACAATTTTTCATTGTTAGATCAATCTGAATAAAGTACAAAATCAAGAATACTTTTTTCCTGTCAGCAATGTATTCAATTGCTATATGTTTATTAAATCACTCTGTATATAAAATTTTCTTTAGCAATTAAAACTTAAAAAATTTATGTTAAAGTATTTGTATACCTTAAGTGGTATACTTTGGCCTACTAGATAATAGTGTGCTCTATGTGGTAGAACAATTTTATTAGATTAAAAACTCATCTAGAATGAAATATATTCCTTGAAATAAGGTAGGATTTTTAAATAACTAAGAAGGATTCAAGTAACCTTGAAAATCTTTATGTCTCAGAGGGATTCTTGTTCACACTATTTCATTTTGGAAAAAGGGGAAATATCCAACCTGACCAGTCTTTAAACACTTGGGAGTTTTTCTTTACATTTTGGTGGTTGACAAAACACTCTTGAGATTTCATATCTCATTTTCTATTGTGGACTTTCTGTAAATCAATTTTTTGGTATAAAGTACTATTCTAAAATAAAAAATTACTTTTAAAATGATAAGTGTGGTTCATGTTCCATTCATAGTTTTCATGCAGGCCTGAGTAAGTATAATTCATGTGTGTGTACATATATGTTTATCCATACATTATACATATGAATATACATATATGACACATCCTATCTAATAAAAGAGAAACATGGTAATTAGCCGTACCTCCGCTACCCTTCTCATTGGCTAATCAGGGCGATATGCAAATTAACTGCCAGCCAGGATGGCATCCGGCAGCCAGGCAGCTTGAAGTGAACATGAGGCTTGCTTACTTCAGTGACAGAGGACTCCAACGTTCCCTGCCTGCCCCTGCCGGCCTCTGAACTTGCAGTTTGAAACATTGTTACAAATATAGAAGCTAAACAAAACCCCAGAAACCTGCTTTCAGCCAGCCGGGATCTCAGAGCTGGAGTTGAAACAGTGTTTCGATTATAGAACCCAAACAAACCAGATACCTGCTTTCAGCAGCAGAGGCCTAAGAGCTGGAGCCAAGCCTCATAGCTAAAGAATAAAAAGAAAAAAAGGAGCAGTTGGGAGCTTCAGTCACCCGCCAGCCTGAAAACAGCCCTCAGCCCCTCACCCAGACTGGCCAGGAACCCTAGTGGGGAACCCCACCCTGAAGGGTGTGTGACCAGCTGCAAACAGCCATCATCCCCTCATCCAGGCTGGCCAGGCACCCCAGTGGGGACCCACACCCTGATCCAGGACACCCATCAGGGCAAACCAGCTGGCCCCCACCCGTGCACCAGGCCTCTATCCTATATAGTAAAAGGGTAATATGCCTCCCAGCACCGGGATCAGCGGAGCCGCGAGGCCTCCTGGCACCGGGATCAGCGTGACAGGGGCAGCGTCCAAACCCCCTGATTGCCCTGCAGCTCTGTGAGTGACAGGGTGCGGGGCCACAACCTCCCTATCCGCCCAGCTCTGTTTGTGACAGGGGAAATTGCCCCAATCCCCTGATCAGCCCTGCTCTGTGCCTGATAAGGGGGGAGCTCCCCAACCCCCTGATCGGCCCTGCTCTGTGTGTGACAGGGGGCGGTGCCCCAACTCCCCTATCAGCCCTACTCTGTGAGTGACAGGGGGGAGCTCCTCAACCCCCTAATAGGCCCTGGTCTGTGTGTGACGGGGGCAGTGCCCCAACCCCCTGTTTGGCCCTGCTCTGTGAGTGACAGGGGGTGGCGGCGCAACCTTCCCATCGACCCTGCCTTGAGTGTGACAGGGGGCAGTGCCCCAACCCCCCAATTGGCCCTACCCTGAGCGTGACTGAGGGTGGCATCTCAACCTCCTGATCTGCCCTGCTCTGTGCATGACTGGGGGCAGTGCCCCAACTCCCCAATCGTCCCTGCTCTGAGCCCAACCAGGGGCTGCACCTAGGGATTGGGCCTGCCCTCTGCCACCCAAGAGCAGGCCTAAGCCAGCAGGTTGTTATCTCCGGAGGGGTCCCAGACTGTGAGAGGGCACAGGCCGGGCTGAGGGACACCCCCTCACCCCCGAGTGTACAAATTTTTGTGCACCCAGCCTCTAGTATATGTATAAACACACATATATGATTTTATGGGACCTCTATTTGGCCTTTAAAATACATAAATCCTAATGATTATATATTTTTGGAATATATACTATATGAGTTTTTGAGTTTTTTTGTTTGTTTTTTTTTTTAGCACAGCTTATGTGCATTCATCCATTAGTTATTCTCCCAGTTTCCTTGTACTCATTATAAATATTCTGCATGGCAATTGGCATAAGACATCTTGTCTAACAATTGTAAGTGTGTGCTATGGATGGGGCTGTGTTTTGCATGTCATCTATTTAATATTCTTTTTCAGTTTGTATCCATTTCAATAAGTTCATAAATTTAGCTGATGTTCCACCTAGTTATATGCTTAACAATTTCACTTAATGGTTGGACAACAAATTTTAATACATTTGTGGTTCAACCCTTATTTAGCAAAATATAATAAAGAGCATTCTTATCTTCATTTGTAGCCTGAGCATCCAGTAGGTAAAATGGAGAAAATGTAGACTCAGCCCAGTTGTGTCCAAAGTAATACTTTCAGGATCTCATTAGTGCTTAGAATATGAAAAAAGGAAAAAAGAAAAAATTCTCCTTCTTTTGACAGTATTCATTTTTCAAATACAGTAATAATGATTGTTCCAAAATTGAGATGAAAGACTTAATATAGAGTTATATTGAATTTATAAACATAAATGACTTTCCAGTTATTTTTCATGTTTGTGTGGTTTTAACATAAGGCATAGGTAGGTTTTTAATGTGATATTTATTTTTCTTGCTTACTTTATGAGACTAGTATTAAACTCATATACTTATTATGTTATGTATAATATGTCAGAAATATATATATATATATATATATATATATATATATATATATATATATATAAATTAAGATAAGGTGAATTTGGAAAACTGTTTCAATGATGTTTCATACCATGTCATATTTTATAAAGTGTTATAAAGTTAGTCTGAATAACAAGAGATCATTTTGTATCATGTTGAATTATTCCAGATATTGTACATTCTATATTGCCATGATTGTATTGGAAGAAATATTATGATATTCTTTTTTAAAAAAAAATATTGATTTCAGATAAGAAGGGAGAGGGAGAGAGAGAAACATCAATGATGAAAGAGAATCATTGATTGGCTGCCTTCTGCATGCCCCCTACTGGGTATTGAGCCTTCAACCTAGGCATGTGCCCTTGACCAGAATCAAACCCGGGACCCTTCAGTCCACAGGCTGATGCTCTATCCACTGAGCCAAACTGGCTAGGGCTGATATTCATTTAATCCTAGGTTTGATGAGTTAATAAACCACATATGTGAAAGGAAATAGAAGAAAAATGAAAGGGAAATACCTCAATGAAAGAAAAAATGAACATTGAACAAAAATAGTCTAAATTCATTTATCTTAATAAATTAATCATTGTTTTATTCTTTCGCTGAGATTTGTCACAATTCATTGCTGCTAATTCTGCCAAAGTAGTCCATAGTCAAGAGTAGTTTGGAGTCCTAGCCAGTTTGGCTCCGTGAATAGAGCATAGGCCTGTGAATCAAAGGGTCCTGGGTTTGATTCCCGTCAACTGCGTGTACCTTGGTTGCAGGCTTCTCCTTGGCCAGGGCCCTGCTTAGGGCTTGTGTAAGAGGCAACCAATCAATGTGTTTCCATAACATCAATGTATCTCTCTGTCTTTCCCTCTCTCTTCCAGTCTCCCTAAAAATCAATGGAAAAAATATTCTCAGGTGAGGATTAAAAAAACATAGATCTTTGGAAACACTAAGCAATTAAGATTTCTCTCTCTCTCTCTCTCTCTCTGTTGTATTACTAAATGCATACAGTTAATGATAATAAACCACTTTAATTGTCTAAGATGAACAATCTTTAGTTCCATCAATCAATATTCCATGCTCAGTTATTTATAGAAAATATTTTTCACATGAATGTTATTCCCTCTAATGTACAATTATTTATAAAATATTCTTATTATAATTTTCAAGGTTTGGTGTTTCATAAATTTTGTATAGGTTTTAAAGAAATGATTTCTTTATGAATCAAGTTAAAATGTGTATATAGTTATTTGTTTTGACATCTAATAGTTATTTTAATTGAGTTTTATTTTGAAACAAATTGCAATTGATACATTCCTGTGTACACAGTTTTTGCAAATCTTCCATTACTAATAAGATTCCAGCAATCTGGATTTTGTTGATAGTGGTGCTATTGTTAAAATTCCTGATTTTAACAAAGCTGCAACTTGTTTAATATACAATATTAATATCATGTGGGTAAATCATCTCAATATATCTGTAAGCAGAATATCATAGTTTTGATCTCCTGATCAAAACTCCCAGCAGTGTTGTAGGAAAATTGAGCAACATTTTTTTTTATAAAACTTGATAAACTAGAGTTTTCTATAATTCTTCTTAATTACTTATAATGATAAGTTATAGCTGCTACAGATAACAGGTTGCAAATCTTTTTACTGATTTGATTATTTCAATAGTAATAAGCACTATGATTTTAGAATATTAGGTGTTTTTAGTATTTAAATTCCCCAACAATTTTAAGCATTGTACTCCTATCGAGTGGAACGAATATGAATCAAATAATTTCTGCTCATTACAAATACCTTTATATCCATGACCCAATACATTATTTTGAATTTTGCATTGAAAGAGTTTATTATAGCGAGGCTCTAATGATCAGAGATTGATTCGTCAGTCTATTGTAATTGGATAAAATGATTAGCCACTGGGAATAGTTTTACCTTGAAGCAGCAAATACTATACTACAGTGATATTCAACTTGGGATTAGATAAGTTAATCAGTTTAATAAATTGAATTAAGTATAAAATTTCCTAATGATAATTATTTATTCTGGGCTTGTCGATAAAGTTTATAAGTATTCTTCAAAAGTTTTAGTACATTATATACTACTAGAGGCCAGGTGCACAAAATTTGTGCACTGGTGTGTGTGTGTGTGTGTGTGTGTGTGTGTGTGTGTGTGTGTGTGTGTGTCCCCTCAGACTGGCCTGCATCCTCTCGCAGTCTGGGAGCCCTTGGGGGATGTCCGACTGCCCGCTTAGGCCTGCTCCCCACCACCACCACTGCGCTCGCCAGCCATGAGCTCAGCTCAGGGCTCTGGCTAAGCAGCACTCTCCTGTGGGAGTGCACTGACCACCAGGGGGCAGCTTCTGCACTGAGTGTCTGCCCCCTGGTGGTCAGTGCACGTCATAGTGACCGATTGTTCTACCGTTTGGTCAACTTGCATATTAGCCATTTATTTATTTATTTTTCTTTATTGATTAAGGTATTACATATGATCTCATTAGCCTTTTATTATATAGGATATCTCTAAAAGCCATTTCATGCATTGCTATCTTGGTTTGGTTTATAAATTATACTTCTTTGTAGGGGGATATTAATATTTAAATTTATAGTTTTTATGTGTGTATCCTTTCATCTTTAAATTATTTTAAGTGAGTTGCAAATCTATTACCTATTTTGACAAGATACAAATATTTACTGAACTGACAGAGCATGTTATTTACAAATTTAAAAAATGTATAAATGTGAACATTTTTCTTTGAGAACTGCAAAATTAGGACGTGATAAATTCCAAACAAACGTGATGTTAGCTTCCTCGTAATTATAGTTTCTGAATGATAAATTAAATTTCATGCACTGTACAACTATTAACCATGTTCTCAATACCAGATTGGGCATCTGAAGGAATAGCTCATTTGGTACCAGTTTCTTTCTTCCTTCCTTCCTTCCTTCCTTCCTTCCTTCCTTCCTTCCTTCCTTCCTTCCTTCCTTCCTTCCTTCCTTCCTTCCTTCCTTTCTTCCTTCCTTCCTTTCTTCCTTTTCTTCCTTTCTTTCTTCATATTTCTGGTTTTCTTCTTTTATAAAAAAAAACAACCTCATCTTTAATTTTGAAAGTATTACAGATGTCTCTTTTGTGATTTTTTTTTTTTTTGCTTTTTGTGTGTGTTTGTTTTTCTTATTGACCCCTTCCACCCCGCACCTGACCCTCTCAGGCCTTCACCATGAGCTATGCATATATGTGTATAACTTCCCCAGTTTGGTACCAATTTCTACTTTACTCTTACTCTATTGTCTTAGGTCACTTATTTTTAGTTCATATTGCATATATTTTATTTGCATTTTCTAACAAAGTAGCATTATTTCATATACCACTCAGTTCACATCTGCCAATTATATTTAATTGAATAAACAATTGAAAGTAAATCGTATCAACAATACTCAACAACAAACATCCTGAATCAATTAATAAAAGTTTAGTTTAAATTTAGTTTCCTGATAACCCAAGAAAGTCATTATTCATAAATTTTCAGAGAAGGAAGTGCACCCATATTTATTTATAATTTTAGGTGGTTGTTTGATTACATTGAAAAGTGCTTTATCTTTTTTTGATTAGTAATACATCTATAATTAAAGTATAAATGCTAAGTATACTAATATATGAAAAAACATGAATAAATCAATTTAATCATGTACTTCTCATGATTTATTTTGTCCTTCAGTTCTTCTGAAAAACTTGATTTTAAATAAAGTTTAACACTTGAAATATACATACTTTAATGAAACTATGTGAATTTTACTACAAAATTAACACAGTCTGTTATATGTAAGTGTATAGTTTTTAAAAACATATAATTTTATTTAAAACATATTTGATCATCATGGTAGAATGATTAATATAAATTTAGTAACTATAATATGAAACTCTGTTTTTTCTTTACTTCATAGCAGAATGGATAAAACAATTGAGTTTCTAACACTGTCAGTTACTTTATAATAGTGATACTACATAAACGTTCATATTTGATCTACACATAAGCATTATTAGTATGATAAAATATTGTAGGTTTTTTTTTTGTAATTTATTGATTTTTAGAAAGAGAGAAACATCGATCTGTTGCCTCCTGCAGGGGCCCCACCAGGGACATAAACCGCAATCTCAGTATGTGCCATGACTGGTAATTGAACCCAGTACCTTTTTGTGTAAAGGACAATGCTTCAACCAACTGAGGGCAAAATATTGTAATTTTTTTGCACATTTTTATTTTTCTTGTCTATACAACAAATAAATATTAACGTAAACATCCCTGCCTAAAATTAAAAGGTTGTGCGTGATTATTTTTAGTCTTGATAAATTAAACGACAAATTACAAGTCTTCCAATAATTCCAGTATAATGAATTCTTTCAATAAATCTATGAACTTTCTTTAGGCATGTTCAATAGTTGAAATTATTGTGTAAAATATACCCTTAAATTATTTATTTCCTCCTAATATGCTTATTTACTATTGTGTATGCCATGTATTATTATGCACTTACTATGAGATAAGCAGCATGCTAAATACATCCTAGAGATGAATTCCTATAATGCTGACAATAACTCCATTAAATAGATATCCTCACTCTCATCTGGCACCTGAGACTCTGAAAGTCAAGAGTTGTGTGACGTAATGAGTCACACAGCTATTAAGTGTCAGAATCAAGATTCAAACCCTAGTGTTTTAAAGCTAAAGCTCATTTTTCATCATTATAGAATACTGCCAATATTCTTCAGAGAGTTGTCAACATTACTGCGTCTACTTCCTCCCTTCCCATTCTCTTCTCAGTTATTTAAATTTGATGTCTATTTTCACTAGCCCATGCTTAATGGTCCCTGTATTGCTACACAAGACATCTGCTTTGGCAAATGACCTCCCTAGTGCCATATACATTAAATCTTATCTATTAATTTATTGATGTAGTTGGCAGCTCTCAAGAATATCTGAATATCTTGTTTTTTGAGGATTTAGTTCTTTTTCTATTTTTCCAATCTGTTAATATATTAATTAATAATAGCAAAATATGAAAAAATGTAAGATGTCCCATAGGAATTAAAGGAAATGCTTTCAGCCTTTGTAATGTAATTAATGTTATATTGTACCAAAATGGTTCTTTATGTAATTGATACAACAGTGGACTGGAGTCTTGTAGTCCTAGCAGCCGTGGGCAAACTACGGCCCGTGGGCCAGATCCAGCCCGTTTGAAATGAATAAAACTAAAAAAAAAAAAAGACCGTACCCTTTTATGTAATGATGTTTACTTAGAATTTATATTAGTTCACACAAACACTCCATCCATGCTTTTGTTCCGGCCCTCTGGTCCAGTTTAAGAACCCATTGTGGCCCTCGAGTCAAAAAGTTTGCCCACCCCGTACCTAGAGTCTAATATGGATATATTAAGAATTAATGTTTTAATTCAGGAGAAAATAACATTTCATCTTTAACCTCAGTTTACCTCCAGAATAATGACATATAAAAAAGCTTCCACTTCATACCATGTGTAGAATGTCATTTGATTACCCCTATATTTTTATCACTTAAAATATGATAATGAAAATGTAGTATAGTGAAAATAAATAACATTTATCTTTTAAAAACTTTCAGTTTGTTCCTTCTTGCATTTTCTATGTTAACAGATATTTAGCCTTTCTTTAAAGCCCCTACCTATAAAATGGAAATGTCTTTAGGCTTATGCACTTAATAAAATTATTTGAAAAAATATATACTCTCATATTTTTTCACTTTACTTCTAATGTTTTTACATAAATTTAAATGTAAATTGGGTCATTTTAATGTAGTTTCTCTCTCTCTCTCTCTCTCTCTCTCTCTCCCTGTCAGAGGACATGATTTTATTCATTTTTTTAGAGACAGAGGAAGGGAGGCAGAGAGAAATATCAAGTGGTTGCCTCCTGAGCACCCCAACCATAGATGGAACCTGCATTCTAGGTATGTGTCCTGACCAGGAATTCAACCTGCAACCTTTTGGTGTGTGAATCCATGCTCCAACCAACTGAGTCACTTGGCCAGGGCTTCATGTAGTTTTTAAAAATATGTACTCAATATAAACAATGTGTCAAAAATGGGGGGGGGAGAGGCAGAATCTTTTTTTTTTTTTTTTACCAAGTACCTCAAGTCTTGTAAATGTTAGGTTATCCTGCCCCATTAATATAGAGAAATGGATGGAGGTTGGTCAGGCCCAAGAAGTTCTCAGGTTGATGGAATAAACTGGCCCATCTATATCACTTTACTTATTGGAGACCACAGTGCTTTCCTCCAGCAAGAAATTTCTTAGACAAGGACGTCCATCAAGGGTCCATCCCCAAGGCCTGCTGTTTGTCTGCTAGAGTGTGCATAAGAGATATGACCTTAGAAGTGATGGGGAGGATAATGAGGTAATTATGTGAAAACCCTATTGTAAGCTGCAAAAGGCATCAAAATGAAGAGCTGTCAACTCTTTATCCCCAAAATACCATCAAGGTATTTAAAGCTTTAAAAGAAGCTCATTTTCAGTAAGTTTCTATGTGAATCTGTCCATCTACACTAAAAGTAGTTTAAATATAAGTTAAAAAAACAAAACTATTACCTTTTTAACATAACACTTTGGAACCTACCAATAAATATTTTGAAAATATATCAAAAAGTTCATCTTTAACTGTTAATATCAGCCAGGGACAACAAATGGCATGGAGGATAGCGTTTGAGAACCTGTAACTTTTGCAGTCAGCTTAACCTAGGGAGGAGGTAAATCTAAGGAGCCACACAGATGTGGTTTGATAGTTCACACTCACAATTATGAGAAACTTACTCAACAGGAGGATGTGTAACGGAGGAGAGAGGATACAAGGGTATTATGCTGTCAGAAGTTACATTAAAATAGGAAGTAACTTAACATTTTCTCAACATTAAATTAATGTTACATTAACAATCTCATAAATTAATCTTGTCATTATATCAAGTATCTATACACTTAAGCCTATTTTATTGAGTCCACATGCATGTCTATATGAATTATATAAATACTAGAGGCGAGGTGCACGAATTCATGCACCAGTGGGGTCCCTGGGCCTGGCTTGCAGGATGGGGCCAAACCAGCTCTCCAACATCCCCTGAGAAGTCCCAGATTGCAAGAGGGCAGGCCAGGCTGAGGGACCCCCATCAGTGCACTATCGGAGCCAGGGAGGAATGCAGGAGGTTGGCCAGCTGAGGAAGGATCGCAGGAGGGCTCCAGGGCATGTCCAGCCCATCTTGCTCAGTCCCGATCAGTTGGACCCCAGCAGCAAGCTAACCTACCAGTCAGAGCGTCCGCCCCCTGGTGGTCAGTGCACATCATAGTGAACAGTTGAGCAGCCTTAGCATATCATTAGAATATTATGCTTGATTGGTTGACTGGACCACAGGATGACCGGACACTTAGTATATTAGGCTTTTATTATATAGGATATGTATGCTTATAAAATGTGCATATATACACATATGTGCATATCTTTTGCACCTATTTTATAAAATATCCTTTGTGTTAATAATAATATTAAGTTAATTATGTTTTGACTTAATACTACTATTTATGGAAAGTTTATACACACTTTTTCTATATATCCTTTTCCATTTAATGCTATATACTGTTCTTAGAACTTTCTTAAAGACCTCAACATTTCAGAAATTTGAATGGAAGCAAAACTAATATTACATTCCACTGCATCAAATTTGTGTTCTTTTTAAATGTCTGTAATGTAATTAATTCTCAGAATAACATTTTCTTCTCTTTCTCTCCTGAAATTCTCTTAATAACTTCTCATCACCTTTTTAATATATTTTTATTTGTATTAGTCTGGGTTGTCCAGAGAAAAAAGAACCAAGAGGTTAAAGAAATTGGCTCATGTTATTAGGGAGGCTGAAAAGTCCCAAGATCTGTAGTCCACAAACTGGAGAACCAGGAAAGCAGGTGATGTACTTCAGTCTGAATGCAAAGGCCTGAGAATCTGGGCATTGAGGGTATAATTCAGTATGAGCTGAGTTTTATGGCAGGGAAGAAGACTGATGTTCCATCTCAAGCAAAGAGAGCAAATTCCCCTTCTCTGTGTTCAGGCTCTCAATGAATTGAAAGATGTCCACTGGATCATCTTCTTTTTTTTTAAAATATATTTTATTGATTTTTTTACAGAGAGGAAGGGAGAGAGACAGACAGTTAGAAACATCGATGAGAGAGAAACATCGATCAGCTGCCTCCTGCACATCTCCCACTGGGGATATGCCCGCAACCAAGGTACATGCCCTTGACCGGAATTGAACCCAGGACCCTTCAGTCCGCAGGCTGACGCTCTATCCACTGAGCCGAACTGGCTTCGACCACTGGATCTTCTTTACTACTAAATTTAAGGGTTCAAATGCTCAATGTTCTGGAAACATCTCAGACATACCCTGAAAAGTTTTACCAGCTATATGGGCATCCCTTAGCCTAGTCAAAATAATGCTTACATATAACCATCATCCAGTACTTTTATCTTGCAACTCTGCTTTGAATATGTTTTCATTGCCTTTTTTTCACTTTTATATTTTTAACATTAACAAATATCTACTTTTTTAGATTTATTGAGCTTCCTAGAGCAAAGTGTTCCCCATAACTACTTTTATGATTCACTTTTAGATTTGATTTCCTGTTTTTCTTAATCTCTTCAAATACAAAAAGCACCAAAAAGTTTTTCAGTAATTTTTTGTCTTATTTGTCTCCCTTCAATGTTCACTACAAGTTCATGTAACCATTGCCAAAATATTCTTTATTCTCTGTTCTCCCTCATTGCCCCTTCACATTTCTTCTTTTGAAAGTATTAAAAGTTTGTTAAATTATACTTACCTAGGACACAAATAATATTTTTAATAAAAATATTTCTTGGACCTTTGAGATATCATGAAATCATCCAGATGTTTAATTAAACTGCAACTAGAGGCCCAGTGCATGGAATTTGTGCACTGGAGGAGTGTCCCTCAAGCCCAGCCTGCACCTTCTCCAAGCTGAAACCCCTCGGGGGATGTCCGACTGCCGGACATTCCTCTCACTGCTGTCTCCTAACCACTCACCTGCCTGCCTGATTGCCCCTAACTACTTCTGCCTGCAAGACTGATCGCCCCTAACTGCTCCCCTGCTGGACTGATTGATACCTAACTGCTCCCTTGCTGGACTGTTCACCCCAAAATTCCATCCCCTGCTGACTTGATTGCCCACAACTGCCCTCCCCTGCCGACCTGGTTGCCCCTAACTGCTTTCCCCTGCAGGCCTGGTCCCCCCCAACTGCCCTCCCCTGCCGGCCCAATCACCCCCCAACTGCCCTCCCCTGCTGGCTTGATCGCCCACAACTGTTCTCCCCTGCCAGCCATCTTGTGGCAGCCATCTTGTGATGAAATGGGGGTGGTCATCTTATAACTACATGGGGACAGCCATCTTGTGTGAAGGTGTGATGGTTCAATTTGCATATTACCTCTTTATTATATAGGATATATACAGTGGATTTTAAGTATTGTAATATTATAAGTTTAGGGTAAATTTTAGATTTTTATATATGATACTATTGTGATGTTTTATCATATCCCTATAAATTAACTAAACAATGATGTTGTTATTCCTTAGTTGACTGACTATTCAATTAATTGATTGGAATTTAAAACCTTTTATTCATTAATTTGTCTCATCTATGTTTTGTATTTACTCAGGAAAATTGGCTTCTGAGAGTTGTGTTGTGAGATATAGAGAAAGAAGGCTATAAGTTATCTGCTCTAATCTCAATCAACACTATTTACTTTTTGGGTAGCCACACAAGGCTAATATCATACAAATATTGATACTTCCTATTATTTATAGCAATTTTTATTATATACTACATCACTTGTTTATATTAATAAATTCTATCTGTATAGTAGTAGGAATACTTCCTTATATTATATCAAAATATTGCCAAAATTTAATGTGGATGATATGGAAGAATAAAAGGCATAGACTGGAAATTGTTTAGATTATGCATGTACTGTTAAAAATTGTGTATTTTTTTCTAATTAAATTAATGGTTTACCCAATAATATTTTTCACTTGCTATCATCATAAGACACTTGTGTTTTATTCACTTAACAAACATGCCAAAATAAGTTCTTTATTTTTCATTCTATACGAGAGCAAGAGATCATTCTATACAAGAGAACACACACACACACACACACACACACTAGGGGCCTGGTTCACAAAGATTCATGCACTGGGGGGATGGGGGGGTGGAGCAGGGGTCCCTCAGACCAACCTGCACTCTCTCCAATCTGGGAACCTTCAGGGGAGTCCTCTCCAATCCAGGAGTTTCTGTCTGTCTTTGCAATCATATGAGCGAATTGTCTGAGACCCCCAACCCAGTTTGGTTTGTTGCTCACAGAATAATAGAGGCATTTTTTTTCTTTGCTCCATTGGTGGAGATTTCCTGGAAGTTTTAGGATATCTTCCCTTTAATTTTTCCTAGACACTCTGATTTTACTTATGCCTCTCACCTTTGCTTTCCCTCCATCCCCAACCGCAACAGGAACTTGCTCCAGGCTCACTTTGCTCTAGTGCAGGGGTGGGCAAACTTTTTGACTCGAGGGCCACAATGGGTTCTTAAACTGGACCGGAGGGCCAGAACAAAAGCATGGATGGAGTGTTTGTGTGAAGTAATATAAATTCAAAGTAAACATCATTACATAAAAGGGTATGGTCTTTTTTTTTTTTTTTTTTTTTTAGTTTTATTCATTTCAAACGGGCTGGATCCGGCCTGTGGGCCGTAGTTTGCCCACGGCTGCTCTAGTGTCTAGGTCTAGGAGAACTATGAATCCCAGCATTCCTGGTGCTCCCTGTGCTCTGGGCTTCTGCTTCTGGTCCTGGGGCTACCACCAAAACTACTCTTCCCAGAATTCCTGGTGCTCCCCACACTTTGGGTTTTCCCCGACCAAGGGAGCCATGTCCCCCCAAGCCTCTGGATTTCCTGCTCTGTTCTCTGTCCAGTGACAGAGGGAACCACATCCCCCGAAGGGAGCGACTGAGGGAGTGACCCAGCGAGCCACATCCCCCCAAGCTGCCGGCTCTCCCACTCTGCTCTGTGTATTCAAATTACCCACCATCTTTGTTGGGATAATTTGCATACTCACTCCTCATTGGCTGGTGGGCATGGTTTGTGGGCCTGGCTTGAGCATAGCGGAAGGATGTTTAATTTGCATGTTTCTCTTTTATATTATAAGATATATATATATATATATTAGAACTATCAGACAAACACAATTTCATACGTATACATATATATATCATATATATATATACATAAATACACCATTTTTTAATAGTACATACTTAATCTAAACAATTGCCAGTTATGCCTTTTATTCTTCTACATAACATTTTGGCAATGTTGCTGATATAATATAAGCACCTTTGTGGGTTGCAAAATAAAAATGATGTCGTTAAGTATTATTTTAAATAGTTCTAATTTAACAAGTGCATAATCAGACAACCATATTTCATAAGTTAATATTTATTTTGTTATTAACACTGTATATAAATACTAAGAAAAATTGTTATTAAGTATTTATTTTCTATACATTTTTATTATCAAAATTTATGTACCCAAGGCTATTTTCTATTTTTAATATTACAAACAATTGTTACATATTTCTTGTTCAATAAAATATAATGTCTTCAAATATTTTTAAAAACACAATTTCATATACTATATACTTTGGAAATGTTCTTATTTTATGATAACTTTTATAGCATCTAATTCTGCTGCTCTTAAATTTTAGTGATTTTCTGTTATGCTAAATTTGTGGTGCATGATGAGATAAACAGAAAAAAACCTGTATGTTAATTTTGTAAAATTAATTTAAAATACTTTAGAAGCACTATAACAACCTTGTTAATTATATAAAAAAGTGAGTTTATAATTTATGCACCATCAAAAAGAAAGGGCTTCTTAACACAGTAACAAATCAATTAATTAGGTCTCAGATAAATAGGGCATGATATAATGCTCTATTAGACCATAAAGAAAGAAATAACCAGGCAAGGACAAATTAGCACTAAGTAGATATGGGTAGATCTTTATACACTGTTTAAAAATATGAGATTACCTGAGCTTTTAAAAAATGATTGTAGTTAGAAATATCAGACAAACACAAATTAAAGAACATTCTAAAAGTAATACTATTCTGTAATCTTCAAAAATGTGCAGGATATTAAAGTCAAGAATGAAGAGTTGTACTGCACTATGAAATTGGGTTGGATTGTCCAATGTAAAAGCTATTATTGGGACAATTTTTGAAATCTGCATGAAGTATCCAGATTGAGGATATATGGGGCATTTTTACTGACTTTATTTTTTCTCTAATTTTGAAATGTATTCAAAATAAACAGTAAAAGAGAAAGAAAAAGAAATAACTGATTGAAGTGTGTGTCTTGTTAAAATTATAGTTAATGTATACCTCATGGTAAATTATATCCTTTTATTCACATAAGATCTGAAGGTACAGAATTAAAGGTCATTAAACTTTAAATATAATGTGAACAAACACTTAATACAAATAACGGACATATGGTGTATAAAAAGTAAAAACAAACAATTTTATTCATGCTTAAATTAATGTTTGTTAATATTTCTTGCATTGACAGATATAAAATTTCTCAATACTTGATAATGTAAGGGCTTAGATGCTAAGGGGTGGAGAATGTTCGATTTGAGGGCCATATAAAGCCTGTGAAATCATTTGGTCTGGCCCTGACAAGGCATTAAGGGTGAACTAATTAAATGTTTGACCAAATATAGCAGGCTAATTTTTAATTTGATAATTTTGCATGTCTCGTGAATCATGTTATATGTATCCCAATGGTTCTTGGCAGAAAAAAGATTACCCATACCTGAGAAACACATATCCATATTTATAAAAAGCCAGAGGCCATGATGACCAAAACGACCAAATGACTGGTCACAATGAGATGGCATTGACTGGTAAGTGGGCTGAACTGCTGACCTCTTGATCCCTCGCCCTGGCTCCCACAGCTGGCAGCGGCTTGCTCCCATCTCCTGTGGGCTCCAGCAGCTCCCACCCACCTCCAGCAAACTGCCACTGCCTGCTGTAGCCAGTGAACCAGCTTGATCAGAGGGTGGGGTCAGCCAACCTTGCGGCCCCTCCCCCCAACCAGCCTGCCTCTGATTAGACTCTCCCATCTGGATCAAGAGCAGGCTGCACAGAGCCTGGACCCTTCCTGGCAGCCCCAAGTCCCTGAGGTTGAGAATTCTAATGGCCCTGCCCAGAGAGTAGAGGCGCCTGACAGGCAGGGACAGGGATCACAGGCCTCCAGGGAGCACCACAGAGTTATCAAGGAGAGGAGAGGGCCTGCAGAGGGGAGAGGAGATGAAGCCAGTGGAAATCAGCCAAGAATCCAGCCCTTCTCCCCTGAGGCAGCGGGCCCTCAACCCAGAACCCAGCCTGAATCGAAGGGCCCCAGGGAGACTTCAGAAAGCTCTACCCAAAGCTGCGCATTGAGAATGAGAGACTTCATGAGGCCCAGGCCGAGACCACACTGCTGGCCGGTGCAGCTCAAGGTGGAGCTGGAGCATGCCACACAGAGGCAGGAGAGCTTTTCAAAGAGTATGGCCCTCCTGGAGCTGGAGAGATTTGAGTGCAGGGCCGTGGAACACAAGGCTGCTGAGCTGAAAGAGGAGCTGAAGGGCCTGTCTTACGTATGGGCTGACAACCAGCGCCTCAAGGATGAGAATGTGGCCCTGATCCGTGTCATCAGCAAACTGTACAAATGACCCCGGAGGACTTGCCCCTGTGCCCGCATTTATACAGCTGCTTCTGCCACACGCACCCCTTCCCTGTATGAACCCGAGTGACAGGGCTGCTTGGGAGTCTCTGAGAAGCCATAACCTCCCCTTGGGACCACCAGGCTGGGAGGGTAGGACAGAGCCCCCAGGAGCCAAGGAGGCCATCTGAGGCCAGGATGGAGATGGGAGGCTGAGCCAGGCTGGGGGACCAGGGCTGCAGGCAGGATGAGGAAGGAACCGAGGACCAGGAAGTGCCAGGACCAGAGTGGCCACCCGGAGGTCCACTCTTACGTGTGTTGCCATCAGTCACCCCTCCCGCTCTTGAGC
This sequence comes from Myotis daubentonii, assembly GCF_963259705.1. Lineage (NCBI taxonomy): Eukaryota > Metazoa > Chordata > Mammalia > Chiroptera > Vespertilionidae > Myotis > Myotis daubentonii. The sequence continues at coordinate 92,661,413 of NC_081842.1, forward strand.
AGGGATCCTAGAATGTGCCAAGCATCCCGCTGGCCTGGGCTGGGTGGGCCTGTTTATAGGGTCTGTGTGCAATAGGGAGGAATGTCTTCTATTTTTTTCTGCCTGCTCCCCGACGCTGAGGGAGAAGGTATTCTTGAGTGCAGCGGGGCAGTGGGTGGGGCTGCGAGCAGCAGCAGGCTGCCTCATGCATGATTTCATGCGCTGGACCCCTAGTATTCATATAATATGGATGATTGTAATATGGAATATTAAAATTAAAGAACTATTTGGAAATAGCTAAGATTAATTGCTATTAGATTTGTGAGAATTATTTTGCCTTGCATTTATTTCTCCTAGTTTTTATTTTGATAATGGTATCCTTTCTAAACAAAACGATCACATTTTTACTTTTTATTTTTTATTTATTGATTTTATTTTATTATTTATTTATTTATCTATTTTATTGTTTACGGTTTTACATATGTCTTCTTTTTCTTGATTGACCCCCCCCCCCGACCCCAACCCTGGCCAATACCACCCCTGACAGCAAGCCCTCACTGCCCCAGTGTCTGTGTCCATTGGTTATACTAATATGCATATATACAAGTCCTTGGTTGCTCTCTAACCCAACCCCCCTCCCCTGCCATTTTTTCTGGATCTGCTTTTGTTAATCAACTTATATTGATCATTATATTCCATATATGAGTGAGATCATGTGGTATTTATCTTTCTCCAACTGGCTTATTTCGCTTAGCATAATGCTCTCCAGTTCCATCCATGCTGTTGCAAATTGTAAAAATTCCTTCTTTTTTATAGCGGCGTAGTATTCCATTGTGTAGATGTGCCACTGTTTTTTAATACACTCATATGCTGATGAACACTTAGACTGTTTCCAAATCTCAGCTATTGTAAATTGTGCTGCTATGAACATAGAGATGCATATATCCTTTCTTATTGGTGTTTCTCATTTCTTGGGATATAGTCCTAGAAGTGGGATTACTGGGTCAAATGGGAGTTCCACTTTAATTTTTTGAGGAAACTCTGTACTGTTTTCCACAATGGCTGCACCAATCTGCATTCCCACCAGCAGTACAGGAGGGTTTCTTTTTCTCTACATCCTTGCCAGCATTTGTCCTTTGTTGATTTGTTGATGATAACCATTCTGACAGGTGCAAGATGGTATCTCACTGTTGTTTTGATTTGCATCTCTCAGATGATTAGTGACTTTAAGCATGTTTTCATATGTCTCTTGGCCTTCTGTATGTCCTCTTTCAAAAAGTGTCTTTTTAAGTCCTTTGCCCATTTTTTGATTGGCTTGGTTATCCTCCTTTTGTTAAGTTGCATGGGTTCCCTGTAAATTTTGGAGATTAAACCCTTATTTTAATAGCATTGGCAAATATGTTTTCCCATGCAGTGAACTTTCTTGTTTTTTCTTGTTGATGGTTTCTTTTGCTGTGCTGAAGCCTTTTATTTTGATGTAGTCCCATTTGTTTATTTTTTCCTTAGTCTCCATTGCCCTAGGAGCTGTATCGGTAAAGATGTTGCTATGACATATATCTGATATATTGCTGCCTATGGAGTCTTCTAAGATTTTTATGGTTTCCCCTCTTACATTTAACTCCTTTAGCCATTTTAAGTTTGTTTTTGTGTATGGTGTAAGTTGGTGATCTAGTTTTATTTTTTTGTGTGTATCTGTCCAATTTTCCCAATACCATTTATTGAAGATACTGTCTTGATGCCATTGTATGCTCTTGCCTCCTTTGTCAAATATTAATTGAGCATAATAGCTTGCATCAATTTATGGGTCTATATGTCTGTTCTTGTGCCAGTACCAGGCAGTTTGAGAGCCATGACTTGGTAATATAGCTTGATATCTGATATTGTGATCCCTCCAACTTTGTTTTTATTTCTCAAGATTGCTGTGGCTATTCAGGGTCTTTTTTTTTTTATTCCAGATCAATTTTTGGAGGGTTTTTCTAGGTCTTTGAAATATGCCATTGGTAGTTTAATGTGGATTGCATTGAATCTATAGATTGCTTTGGATACTATGGACATTTTAATGATGTTGATTCTACCAATCCATGAGCATGGTATGTTTTTCCACTTGTTTATATCTTCTCCTTTCTCTTTTTTCATTGTCCTGCAGGTTTTTGAATACAGGTCTTTTACCTCCTTGGTTAAGTTTATTCCTAGGTATCTTATTTATTTATTTATTGGTGCAATGGTAAATGGGATTTTTTTTTTTTTTTTTTTTTTTTTAGTTTTTCTTTCTGTGAGCTCATCATTGGTGTTAAAAAGGCCATAGATTTCTGGGTGTTAATTTTGTATCCTGCTACATTGCCGAATTCATTTATTGAGTCTAGTAGTTTTTTGATGTAGTCTTTGGGGTATTCTATGTACAGTATCATGTCATCTGTGAATAAGGACAGTTTTACTTCTTTTTTTTCTATTTGTATGCCTGTTTTTTCTTCTACTTGTCTGATCACTATGGCTAGTACTTCTAGTACTATATCAAACAGGAGTGAGGAGTGGGCATCCCTGTCTTGTTCCTGTTCTTAGGGGAAATGGATTTAGTTTTTGCCCATTGAGTATGATGTTGGCTGTAGGTTTGTCATATAAGGCTTTTATTATGTTGAGGTATGATCTCTCTATTCCCATTTTGCTGAGCATTAGTATAAAGAAAGGGTGATGGATTTTTTCAAATGCTCTTTCTGCATTGATTGATATGATTATGTGATTTTTGTCTCTCAATTTGTTTATGTGATGTATCACATTTATTGATTTGAAGATATTGTATCACCCTTGCACCCCTGGAATAAATGCCACTTGTTCATGGTGTATGATCTATCTAATGCAATGCTGGATCCGATTTGTTAGCATTTTGTTGAGGATTTTAACATCTGTGATCATCAAGGATATTGGCCTGTAATTCTCTTTCTTTGTAGTCTCTTAATCTGATTTTTGAATTAGAGTAATGCTGGCTTAATGGAAAGAGCTTGGAAATATGCCTTCCTCTTGAATTTTTTGTAATAGTCTGAGGAGAATGGTTTTTAGTTCTTCTTTAAATGCTTGGTAGAACTCCCCTATAAAGCAGCCTGGACCAGGGCTTTTGTTTGCTGGAAGATTTTTGATTACTGCTTTAATTTCTTTGGCAGTTATTGGCCTATTGAGGTATTTTTATTCTTCTTGATTGAGTTTTGGGAACTTGTATTTTTCTAAGAATATGTCCATTTTGTCTAGGTTGTCCAGTTCATTGGAATAGAGTTGTTCCAAGTACTTTTTAATAATCCTTTGTATTTCTGTGGGGTGGGTTGTTACTTCACATCTTTCATTTCTGATTTTGTTTATTTGGGTCCTCTATCTTTGCTTCTTGGTGAACCTCACTAGAGGTTCATCAATCGTGTTTATACTTTCAAAGAACCAGTTATTGGTTTTGTTGATCTTTTATATTGTTTTTGTTGTTGTTGCTGGTTTTTTGTTTTTGTTTTTGTCTCTATGTCATTTTTTTCTGCTCTGATCTATATTATTTCCTTTCTTCTGCTTATGCTGGGCTTTTCTTGTTGCTCTATTTCTTACTCTTTGAGTTGTAAGCTTAGATAATTTATTACCAGTTTTTCTTTTTTTTTTTTTGAGGTAGCCTGTAGAGCAATGAAGTTCCCTCTCAAGACTGCTTTCACTGTGTCCCATAGATTTTGGATTGTTGTGTTTTCTTTGTCATTTGTTACCAGGATGCTTTTTATTTATTTTTTGATCCCTTTGGTAACCCAATCATTGTTTAATAGCATGCTATTTAGCCTCCAGGTGTTTGATTTTTTATTGTTTTTATTGTAGTTGACTTATAATTTATGCCATTGTGATCTGAGAAGATGCTTGATATGATTTCAATTTTCTTGAATTTGAATAGACTTTGCCTATGTCCCAATATATGGTCTATCTTTGAAAATGACTCATGTGCATTTGACAGGAATGTATATTCTGTGGCTTTTGGGTGAAATGTTCTGAAGAGGTCAATTAATTCCATCCAGTCTTGTGAGTCATTTAGGATTGATGTTTCTTTGCTGAATTCTTTTTAGAGGATTATCCAGTGGTGTTTGTGGGGTATTAAAGTCCCCTACTATGACTGTATTGATGTTGATCTCTCCTTTGACATCTTCCAGAAGTTTTTTGATGTATTTGGGTGCTTCTCTATTGGGGGCATATATGTTTACTAGTTATAACTTCTTGTTGAATTGCTTCATTTAGTATTTTGAAGTGGCCTTCCTTATCTCTTAATGGCCTTCACTTTGAGGTCTAATTTGTCAGATACAAGTATTGCTACCCCAGCTTTTTTTTTTCATTTCCATTAGCCCAAAAAATATTTTTTCACCCCTTCACTATCAGTCTTTGTGAGTCCTTTGTTCTGAGGTGGATCTCCTATAGACAGCAGATATATGGGTCATGTTTTTTTCTTATCCATTCAGGTACCTTATGTCTTTTGATTGGAGCATTTAATCCATTTACATTTAAAGTTATTATTGATAGGAACTGATTTGTCACCATTTTTATTCTTTATGCCTGTGTTCCTTCTTCCCTTCTTATTTCTTCTTTATAGAGCAGTCCCTTTAGCATTTTTTGTAGTGCTCATTTGGTGGTAATAAACTCCCTCAGTCCTTTTTTGTCTGTGAAGCTTCTGATTTCACCTTCAATTTTGAATTATAGTCTTGCTGGATATAGTATTTTTGGATTCAGTCCCTTGCTTTGCATGCCTTTGTATATTTTATTCCATTCCCTTCTGGCCTGATGTGTTTCTGTTGAGAAATCAGTTGATATTATGATGGGAGATTCCTTGTAGATAACTTTCTGTCTTTCTCTGGCAGCCCTTAAGATTCTTACTTTGTCGTTGGTGTTTGCCAATTTAATGATAATGTGTCTTGGTGTCAGTCTTTTTAGATTCATCTTGTTTGGGACTCTGTGAGCTTCTTGGAATTGTGTGAGTTTTTTCTTCCCAATACCAGGGAAGTTTTTTGTCATTTCTTCAAACAGGTTTTCTATTCCTTGCTCAGTTTTCTCTCCTTTAGGTACCCCTATTATGCAGATGTTGTTTCACTTTTTGTTGTCCCAAAGCGCTCTCTTAGACTCTCCTCCTGCTTTTTAAGGGTTTTTTTGTTTGTTTGTTTGTTTTGTTTTGTTTTGTTTGTTTGTTTGTTTTCCATTTGCTGCTCTGCTTGGGTATTTTTTTCCTACCTTGTCTTCTAGCTCACTGATGTGGTCCTCAGCTTCTTCTAATCTACTTTTGATGCTTCTGTTGAGTTTTTTTATTGCAGCTATGTCATTCTTCATTTCCTCTTGGTTCTTATACATGTTGTTGAATTTGTCTTCCATCCTTTTTAGCATCCTTATGACCATTGCTCTGAATTCTTTCTGTGTCAAATTGCTTGCCTCCATTTTATTTTGTTTGCTTCCTTTTCCAGTGATTCCTCCTTTTCTTTCATATGGGGTTTGTTTCTTTGTCTCTCCATTTTCACTTCTCTCAGGGTGTCTGGTTATGTGGCTCACTCTGTACTGCATTGACTTAAAGGCACAAAATACAACTCGACAAGACACAATACAGAGGGCACAAGACACAAATGTATGCACAACACCAATAACCTCAAATAAAAGTGACCACCAGAGAAAAGAGAATTAGGGGAGAGAAAAGAGCACAAAAAAAAGAATTTCAGAAAAGGAAAAAAGGTGAGAGAGAAAGGAAAAAGAAAAAAAACAGGAAAAATATATGTATATGAGGAGAAAACTCGAAAAACCAACAACTAATCCATAAAATTCAAACAACAAACACACAGAAAAGAAGGAGTGAATCTTCATCTGAATACACAGAGCTTATTTCCAGAAGGTAAGGTCAAGGAATTGAATGAATGGGGAAATGGGCATGGTTCAGTATAGAGGAGCTTGAAAGAGAATGAGTGTATTAGATGGAAAGTAAAAAAAACAAAATACTAAAAAATGTAGAAAATAATATTTAAAAAAATAATAATAGAAAAATATATATTAAAAATATATATGTAAAAGAAAAATTTATATATATAATTTTTCCCTTTCTATCTATCTATCTATCTATCTATCTATCTATCTATCTATCTATCTATCTATGTATTCATCTATTTTTAGAAAAGAGAATGGAGAAGAGATCAACCTGAGTTGATGAATGAAACTAATTAAACAAGCTATTTGTAGAAGAAGTGAACAAGCGAGGAGAGAAAAACCTAAGCACAAAATTAAAAAAACACACAAAAAAACTATATACTAACAAACAATCAAACAAACAACAAGAAAGAAAGAAGAAAGGAAAAAGAAAGAAAAAAATTCGCTTATTCACTTGTGAAGAAAAAGAGAAGTGTGCATGGACTTGGAGCAGGAGAGATATATGAGTAGGCCAATTGAGTCTACTTTAATAGTAATGCATCAATAAAGCAGATAAAGAAGATCAATTTTTAACAGGGAATAAAAAGAAAGGATAAAGAAAAACTAAAGCAGGATCAGGAGAACAAGATAAAAAAGGGAAAAGTGAGGAAGAAAGTGTTGGCATAAAGGAAAAGTTGTGATAGAGTAAAATAATGATAAAAAATAAAATAGCATGTAGAACACTAGTCCATTTTTTTTAATGGTAAAAAAATAATAAATAAAAATACAACAAAATAAAGTGAAAAAATTAGTTTCTTAACTAAGAGATAAAAAATAAAAAAGTGAAGGAGTGAAGTTCATTCCCTTCAGCAGAGGTTCAATGACCCATGTGGCTGGTTTAACACCCCTCTCTACTGTTCTGCCTTCCACGCCTCAGTTTCCTGTCAGGTAGTCAGCACAGTGTTAAAGTTCCCAGGGATCCACCACTCCTCTGTGTCATACACCACAACCTTGGTTTTGTTTTTCTGCCTGCTTTCAGTTGTATTTACACAAGGGTCTATTTCTGACCTGGCCTGTGGGTGGTGGGGTTTCTGTATTAGTTTTGGGGACCAAATGGCTCCTGAACCCAGTCTCCCAGTGCTCCCTGAGGGTATTTAGAATATTTATTTCCCTGCTGTGCTCCAGACTGGGTGCAGCTGTGCTGCTAGGAGGAGCCTGATCTTCAGGAGGAAAAAGTCTGTTCAGGGTAAGGGACAGACTGTCCCAGAGCTGGCTTCCTGCTAGTTTATCTCTATTCTGTTCCCAGTTTCCACAAAACCACCTTCCCCTGCAATCTCCATGTTTTTAATGGAAAGATCCTATGCACTGGGTTTAGCAAGTAAAAGCAAGGAAGTTATCAAGACTGAGCAACTGCACAGCCTCACGTCTTTCTCCCCCCAGCACTGTGCAGCCAGTAAAGAACTTTAGGCTGCTTTTCTGGGTGCAATCTTCCATGGCTCTGGGCTTAGATATAGAGTCCCCCACTGCCAGAAGCCTTGTGGACCTCATTCCACATTCAAGGGCTACACTGACCCCAAGGGCTGTCTCCCTTTGAGACTCTACCAGTGATGGCGAACCTATGACACACATGTCAGAGGTGACACGCGAACTCATTTTTTTGGTTGATTTTTCTTTGTTAAATGGCATTTAAATATATAAAATAAATATCAAAAATATAAGTCTTTGTTTTACTATGGTTGCAAATATCAAAAAAATTCAATGTGTGACACGGCACCAAAGTTAAGTTAGGGTTTTTCAAAATGCTGACAAGCCGAGCTCAAAAGGTTCGCCATCACTGCATCCCAGCTGCACGTTTCTCCCTCCAGCGCAGATGCCCAATCCCACCTCTCTCCAGGCGATCTCTGACCTTTCTGTCCACAGACTGTCTCACCAGCTGTGTTTAATTCTCCAATTCTTGGTGGATGTTATTCAATTCAGCTGTTTCTTCTATCTGCTCTGTGAGTTGGCACAGGACATGTGCGCCCATTCAGCCACGACCTTTTCTCCCCCTGGATAGACATTTTAGGCACCCGCGGTTGGGGAGGCTGGAGTCTCGGTGTGTGTGGGTTCGCAGCTGAGGCAGCTGGTCTCTGGGCATTGTGGCTGTAGGGTCCTGGGTGGTATCTGAGGTCTCCCTGGGTGAAGGGAAGGCTGGGCTTCCAATCACAGCCCCTCTCCCCTTCAAGATGTCGTGGTCTCTGAGGCAGAGATTTCAGCAGCAGTAGAGGCTGGCCAGCCAGAGGAGCCTGGTCTGCCAGTCCCCAACAGTCCCATGGAATATAACTGTTCCTCATACACACATACACACACTCCCCCACGTGCACACACTATACTTTCACTCTTTAACTCACTCACACTATGTTGCTCACTGCCATCCTGTCAGCAGCCATCCCAAAATAGGCACATTTTTTCTTTTTCTTTTGTTTTGGTTTAATGGTGAATTATAAAAATATTTTACTGTATTCAATATTTTTCAAATATAAAAATATATATATTTTTTTCTTATTTTGATGGTGGGCTCTCCTTTTTATTCTGAATTGTTATTCAGCAAAACCAATGGCACTCTTTATTTTCTACATCAATCTTTTTCTACCAAAGCTTATTTTTAATTCCATGTACTCATATACTTTCCACTAGATCTTTAGTGATTCAGTTTTCCTAAAGTGTAGATAATGGTTTTCACTGTTTCACTGAAATTAGGGATTTTTTGAAACATAATTTCAATACAATTTTGATTGTGTTTGTATATGCATCTTATAAATAATTTCTGGGTCATTGGTTGTGAATACACCAGAAGATCTACTTCTCTACATTCCAGCAAGACTTACCATTGTTCAAATTAAAAGGCTAAGAGTGATAACTAATTATTTTAATTTACTTTTATTTGACTACCAAGAAGTAACATAATATCTTCAGAGTTTATTTTTCTATACATTACCTATTCATCTCCTTGACTCATTTTCCTGTTTGGGCTGTTGTTTTTTTCTAGTTGGTTAGAATTATCAGTATATTTTAGTTTAGTATAATACATATAGACTAAAAAGTAATCCTTATTAGTTTTATTCATTCTTTAATACTTTATATTATTTTAGAACTTTTTCCCCTTTTTTATTGCGTAGGGTATTGATCCTGACTTGAGGCTACATCTGTTGCCTCATATCGCTAAGATAAAGAGTAAAAACAAAACAAAACACACAGTATAATTTAAAATGTTTCTTCAGAAGTATTCTCTCTGCTTCTCACTCAGGTTCTGTAGCCGTTAATCTCCCACATAAACTTATCCCAAGAGACTTCAGCCTCCCTACAGATTTCTCATGTTGGTTGCATTTGTTTTTTGTTACATTTGTGGCTGTTTTGTTTATTTGTTTGTTTTGTTGTTGCTGCTGTTGTTTTGTTTACTACTACCCACATTTCCCTGCTGTGGCTATTCCAGGCTTTTTTTCTCTCTGTGGCCTGAGTTGGCTGTTGATTGGCATGATCCAGAATCTCCTCAATGGCCTCTTCAGATGTCTCATTTGCCTAGCCTCCCAGATGACTCTCTTCTATCTGTAGCCAAGGAATGTTTCTTCTTAATTTACAGGAACCTACTTCTTGACATCTTTGCTCTTTAGTAGAAATAGGTTTTTGGAAATAAATATCTTCTAGGGTCCTTCTCTGAGATAATAAACCACAGAACCTGCTACCTAGTCAAATGGGAAACAGAAAAATAAGATAACTTGGGGGGGTGTTAACATTAAAAAAAGATACTTTCTATATGTGTATAAATAGGAATTATGATGAGCCGATGTGCCACATTACAACAACTTCCAATTCAGAATATATCTATGTAATGCTTGATAATTTACAAAATGCTTTGAAATCCATGAACTCACAGAATGGTGAGCTAGTAAAGTATATTCACCTCAATAATAATGTGCTTATGTATGAAATTCAATCTGTAACACACTATAGGGACTGCTATATGATATTCTTGTTTTTCACACTCAGTAAGCTTTCATTATTGTCAAGAATTTTCAACTAACATTCTACATATGGCTATACTGCTTAAGGAATTTTTCATGTTAAGTAACAAAAAATGTCTGTCTTTCCCTTATAACACATTATTTTACTGAGATACCAATTAGTATGCCCTGAGAAAAGAAAAAAAAAAAACTAATCTTATTATTAGCTTAGGTACAACATGACTAGGAAGTTAAATCTACTACAAAAAGTCACTTGATATAAATTCTTCTAAAATTAACTGTACTTTTAGATTATTCATGCCCTTGCTTCACTCCAATAGTGTGGAAAAATGAAAGTTGATAAAATTGCTAAATTGGGTTCTTAAGAACAGCAAACTGAAAAGTTTCCAGCAAGTTAACACTTTTCTTGATTGTAGATCAAATAATTTATTTTAAGGAATACTCTCTTCACAGTGTCACCCTAGAGCATTCGAACTGGGGTTTCAAAATCATAGTTTGAAGTTTCTCATCTCACCAACTCCCACAACGAAGCTAGGGTCAAATATGTTGAAGTTATGAAACAATATACTCTAAACTAGAACCAAGAATTTTTTTTTAAGTGTAAGTTGAAGAAAGTCAAGCAAAGCTATCCCATTTTTTTTTCTACTTCAGATTTTTAAACTTTAGGAAGAATGTCTTCTAAAATCTTTGTATCATTTTACATAATTACCAGCTTTAAAAAAAGACATCTAATGTTCTTGTTATTAGCTATATTAATTCAATCAGTTTGATGAATAATTAAAAATATTAGTTTGCAATATTGAAAGGACTGGTTTGACTAGGTTATATAGCCAATCAGATTATAGTGCTGCTCATTGGGTCTTCAGGTAGTCCATGATATACCCATTTATCACATAATGTGTCCCTTTGGTTTTTTCTGACATCTTAGTTTCCAAAGTGTTTAAAAAACTCAGATATCATGTCTATCTCACTGCCTTCTTGCTAATAAAAACTAATTGCAACTTCCCTTTTGTTGATTTCCTAGTGGAGTGCCTTTGATGATACATCCCCTGGGAAGAGTTGTCACTGGTTCCCTAGCAGGTAGGTTTATGGCAAGTTCTAGAGAACACTTTCTGAGCAATTTCTATGGGTGGCACTCCAGTGACTTTTCTGCCACTCAATAGCCAAAGCTGTGCTTCAACAAGGTCTCCATCTGGCCCTGGGAAGTCCTCTTCTGTGGGTGTTCTTTCTCTGTTTTAGTTGAAGTAACTACACTTATATATAACAGAAGATGAGAGTAACTACACTTATATATAACAGAAGTTAGTAAATGAGGACTCTAAAAGGCATAAGTTCTTATGCCTTTTAGAGTCCTCATTTACTAACCAATTCCTCATTACTCTCATCTTCTGTTATAATTAATAATTCTTTATATTAAACTCTCCAAATTACTATGTGGGTTTTATCTCCTCAGTGAATCCTGATTAATACACACGGACGTGATGGCAGAGTGAAGTTGAACAAGATTTTTACTTTCTGTCGATTGCTTACAAATAGAGAGATTGACCTTCAACATAATAGATTCTATTACAGGTTATTGTGGAAATATAATCTCACAGAAAAAAATGAGAAACTTAAAATGAAGATGGAAGGAGATGGATGTAATGTCCTCATTCAATGCAATGAAATAAACAGGTATTCAGGAAATGACAATGATGATAAAAAACACAAAGAAATTCATATAGATGAACACTATCATTTAAGATATATTATCTTCATAATCTTATCTCAGAATATTTACACTATATATCAAGAGCCCTCAAATGTATGAATTTTATAATAGTATGAAACATAAACTTTGAAACTAAAAATACAGAGTTGAGAAAATACTGGTTACTAATCTCTCCCATTTTCTACCTTTGGTATACACAATATAAGTGAATGCAAAATTTTTCACTAAAGACAATTTCAGAGAATTCCAAGAATTCAGCTAGCAATATTTTTAGATCAACAATAGCTACTTATTTTTGGAGAATGTCCAGTAACCTTGGATATATAATAAGAACAGATGACAATGTAAAAAATGAGATATTACTAGCTTCTTAACTACAAACTTTAATTAATTTAATACATATTAAGATAATTAATTTTGAGATTTCATTTGAGAACAGTTATGGAAAAAAATTTGATCACCTCAAAAATTGCAGAGTGAACTAAAGATATGCAGCATTATCAGTTATAACTTTTACATGTTCTCAAGTTTCTAATCAAACTTCCATGTTATATCATAAGCAATGTGAATATACAATCTATATATATATATATATATATATATATATATATATATATATATATATATATATATATATAAAAGGTTAATATGCAAAGTGTCCCCTTGGGAGTTCAACCGGGAGACCAGGAATTCTATTGCTTGCTTTGATGTGCACTGACCACCAGGGGGCAGTGTGGAATGAAGGAAGGCCCTGTCCAGCAGCCGGAAGGCCCTGATCCACCCTGATCACTGGCCAGGCCTAGGGACCCTACCTGTGCATGAATTTCATGCACTGGGCCTCTAGTCTACAAATAAATTGCCTGATCACTGGCCAGGCCTAGGGACCCTACCTGTGCATGAATTTCATGCACTGGGCCTCTAGTCTACAAATAAATTGCCAGATAACCACAAGATAGTTTACTTGGTGGGGTCTGAACTTAAAAGAAAAATTCAAGGTTACGGACACTTGAATTTTTAAAAATTAGATTATTTATATCTAGTACCAAATTAAAGTTTCATAACTAATAGAAAACCCCCAATCCAATGACTCCTTTTAAATACAAATGACAATCTCTAAATCTTTTTGTAAACAGATAATCTGAAAAAAGTCCTTTTGATAATTTCTAAATTAAAGATTTTCAGAAAGGTTTCAAGACAATCCAATCTAAGAGTTCATTGTGAGTTACAGACTCATTGCCTTTAAAATGCACTTTTAGTGAGCTGATTTACTGTTTCACCTTAAACAGTTTTCTGGTAATTATATACAAATCTTTAAAACAGAATTTAATAAGCAATAGTGTTACCAATTTTGGTCCAAGCAGTTACAATTTTATTTTGCAAAACAAATACTTTGAAATAGTTCTCACTATTCAGACCTTGTCTGATATTTTAATGTTGTCCAATTTCTCTTCAAAAGGTGCTCTTTGATCGATACCAGTAGTAAACTCTAATTTTAGTTTCTAGCCTTATTTTTCATAGTGGGAAATATGAACTTTAATAGCAGTACCCTTCTTACTAATCTAAAGGAGGTAGAGGCCTGGTTTATTTCCAAGGTGAACCTTTTGCCATTCTTTTAAAGTAAACAGACTGCTACAATTTGCTTTTCTTCACATGGACAGGTGATCAGTGTTTTCTCTCGGAAAACCTTCCCGGGTGATAGCTCCTTGCTTCCTGTTTTGGTACCTCAAACACATTACTGTGCCTTCTTTGAAATCCTTAATGGTAACTCCTTCCCTTTGTCCACTCTGTGGTGCATGGGGTTACTGCCCAGCTACCATTCTTGGCCTTCTAGCTGGGTCTTTCTCCACAGAGAAAACAGGACTTCCTCAGGACCCACCTGTAATCAACCCATAAACTGCATATATTCTGGGATGCTGATTCAACAGTCTCACTACCTACAGGATAACATTCTATTTTAAAGTACAGAGTTTTGACAACATAACCATTTCCTATAAACATGGTTTAATTGACTTGATCAGAGAACATTTGATTAGTTGGGTTTATAACAGATCAGGTCATTAACAATGTTCCAATTAATTCTGAGAAACTCAACATCCATGATTAATATCGTTTTAGGGTGGGTTTTTGTTTGTTTGTTTTTAAGCACAAATCTAGGAACGCACTTTGAAGAGACATCTGTATTCAATAATCTATAATTCTTTGTAAATTTTATAATTAAAAATTAATATGAATTACTACTGATGTGCAACTTAACTGTTGCACCGTTTAGACTGTATATATTCAAAACCAATTCTGACTTTGATGTATTCTTCAGAGCTCAACTCACTGTTAGCTTTTACTCTTTGTGTAATGCTGTTTTAATATTAATGTAGTTGTTTGTCTTTATAATTTCTACTGGCAATATGTTCTAACCAGTATAATAATTCTCGTCCTGGAAAATACTTCTTCAGGCCATGTGGTTATAGTGAGAGTTATCCATAATTTTGATTCTCCCGCAAATTGCCATCTCCTACCCTTGATCACCAGGATAGACACGATTCAAACAGGCAAATATAATTTTATTATTTTTATTTACATTATGTTGATATGAGTATTGACTTGCTGGGAATATTATCTCCCCTCTTACTGTTTTTACAGTTTGTTACTTTTGGTTTATTTTCTATCATTTATAAAGAAAAAATCCTGATTGATGTAAAATCTAGTACTTTCCATCACCACTTCAATGTCAATAATTTTTGCCTCCACTATAACTTCTCCTATATTTCTACAGATTCCATTGGTATTAATATCACTGATGGGTCATTGACTTTAGTGCAAGACTGACAGCTAATCCTACCTAATAAAGAGGGAATATGCTAATCAACACTCATTCCATCGCAAAGATGACAGCGCCCACAGCCAATAAGGAGGGAATATGCTAATTGACTGCCCTGCCCTAAACGATGGTGGTGCCCACAGCCACAAGATGGCCAGCAGGGGAGGGCAGTTGTGGGTTATCAGGCCTGCAGGGGAGGGCAGTTGGGGGTGACCAGGCCAGCAGGGGAGGGCAGTTAGGAGCAACCAGGCCAGCAGGGGAGGGTAGTTAGGGATGGCCGGGACGGCAGGAGAGGGCAGTTAGGGGCAACTGGGTCTGCAGGGGCAGGCAGTTGAGGGCAACCAGGCCGGCGGGAGAGGGCAGCTGGAGGCGACTGGGCCAGCAGGGGAGCAGTTAGGTGTTGATCAGGCTGGCAGGGTAGTGGTTAGGGGGTGATCAAACTGGCAGGCAGAAGCAGTTGGGGGCAATTAGGCAGGCAGGAAGGCAGGTGAGAGGTTGGGAGTCAGCAATCCCGGATTGTGAGAGGGATGTCTGACTGCTGGTTTAGGCCTGAACCCGCAGTCAGACATCCCCCAAGGGGTCCCAGATTGGAAAGGGTGCAGGCTGGGCTGACGGACACCCCCACCCAGTGCACAAATTTCGTGCACTGGGCCTCTAGTGGGTATATAATAGCAGGAAATTAGCATCACATCTCAGTTGTGATGGAAGCAGCAACAAAAACTGCACTTCATGGATTCATTGTAGGGCAGCAAAGTCCCTATGCACACATATAAGTGAGAGGAATTTTAGACAGCACCATAGATTTAGATAAAGAGAGAAAATTGTGGAAACTGGAAAGATAAAAATGTTTTTAATCACTGAGCAAGAGGAAGAGGCTTGTAAAATATTCAGCAATAATTAAATCAGTGATAAGTAATTAACCATGGAAGAGGTGATGTATTAATATCTAGTTCTACTATATTTCCAGACTGATGATATTATGAGGAGCAATATTTAAACAAAAGTTATTATCAAAGGGTCATTTTGGGATCTCTTTCAGGATTAGAGAAAATAATGGTTCCCAATATAGTAAAGATTCAGTATAACTTAAGCTCTTTACATGTTCTTATTCTGATTTGCTATATTGTTTTCATGAATAGTTTACTAGTGTCCTTGAAGATTTATTAAGTTATATAAGTATTAGAGGCCCAGTGCATGAAATTTGTGCACGGGGAAGGGGTCCCCTCAGCCCAGTCTGTACCCTCTCCAATCTGGGACCCCTCAGGGGATGTCTGACCACCAGTTTAGGGACTGGGCCTAAACTGGTGGTCGGACATCCCTCTCACAATCTTGGACCACTGGCTCCTAACTGCTCACTTGCCTGATCACCCCTAACTGCTCCCCCTGCCAGCCTGATCGCCCCTAACTGCCCTCCCTGCTGACCTGGTCACCTTCAACTGCCCCTCTGCCAGCTTGGTCATCCCTTACTACCGCCCCTGCTGGCCTGGTTGTCCCAACTGCCCCCCTGCCAGCCTGATCACCCTTAACCACCTCTGCCTGCCAGCCTAATCACCCCTAACTTCCCCCCCCCTTCTGGCCTGGTCACCCGTTTCTACCCCCTCTGCTTGCCTGGTCACCTCTAACTTAACCCCCTGCCAGCCTGATAGCCCCTTACTGCCCCCCTGCCAGCCTGGTAACCCCACACAGGCTTCTGTTCAGTCATTTGGTTGTCCCTCACTAACCCCGCTGCTGGACTAGTTGCCTCATGCAGCCTGTTGTTCAGTCGTCCATCCGGTTGTTTCAGTCATGACAGCCCCTCGCTTTTTATATATTAGGATAAGTCATTATAGTATCATGTCAAATTTATAATTATTTGAGGTATAAAGCATAGCACTGGGTTCATTAAATAAAATTTTATGACTTCATGACTAAAAATTAGTGATGACATTTGTTGAGTAGATAAAATTATCATATATATAAGTCACTTATTTTTTTATTTTAGCAGTACTGCTTATAATACACTAGTGGCCTGGTGCATGAAATTTGTGCACATTAAAAGGGGATTAATTAGAGGAAATATTTTAATATTGCTATTTGCCCTTTTTCTATAATAGAAGTGTCAGAACTGAAAGAAAATTAGATAAAATGTATATGAAAATCTTCCTCCTGTCAGAGTCTGGGGCACACTGCAGGACACAGAGTCAAGTCCCTGCATACCCACATGCACCTCGAAATCCTGTGAAACTAAGACTCGGCCGGCCCCTCCCCCATCAAGCCCCGCTGGGCAGGTGGCACAGCCTCAGGTCCCCTTTCCCGGGCCGGCACCACGCAGCCTCAGGTCCTTGTTGATCGCTCGTTACCGCTCATTATGGGAACCCCGCCTCCACTGTGGGTGCAGCCATCTTGTGATGGTGTGACGGAGTGAGGGTCAATTTTCATATTACCTCTTTTTTATATAGCATGATAATACTTTCCTTTTGATAGGTCTGCTATACCATTGTACATTGTTATAAGCTAAATAGCATATTATTAAACAATAAATGGCTTACCAACAAGATCAAGAAAGAAATAAAAAAAAATTTCTTGGAAACAAATTAAATTGATCATATAACAAACCAAAATTGCTGGGAAACACACACACACACACACACACACACACACACACACACACATACACAAGCAGTCCTGAGACGGAAGTTCCTAGTATTACAAGCCTACCTCAAACAAAATGAAAAAAATAGTTACAAAACTATTTAACCCTATAACTTACATAATTAGAAAGAAAACAAGAAAACCCCTGAGTAAATAAAAGGAAGTAAATAATAATGATTAGAGCAGAAATAAATGATATAGAGGCAAAAAGAATATCAAAAAATCAATGAAACCAAGAGCTAGTTTTTTGAAAAGGTAAACAAAATTTATGAACCAATAGCCAGACACATCAAGAAACAAAGAGAGATACCATTTTATGGTATCTAAGCTCTTTTTATGAGGCCAGCATTATCTTAATTCCAAAACCAGATAAAGGCACTACAAAAAAAGCAAATTATAGGCCAATATCACTGATGAACATAGATGTTAAAATACCCAAAAAAATTTAGCAAATTACATCCAGCAAAATCCTAGACATCTCTCATAGCAATAAGTTTACAGATACATCTTGTAGGGCAAAGAAAACTAAGGAGAAAATAAACAAATGGTACTAAATCAAAATAAAAAGCTTCTGCACAGCAAAAGAAACCATCAACAAAACAAGAAAGCCCACTGCATGGGAGAACATATTTGACAATGATACATATGGTAAAAGGTTAAGATCCAAAATATATAAGGAACTCATCCAAGTTAACAAAAAGAAGACAAACAATCCAATTTAAAAAAATGGGCAAAGGACCTAAATAGACACTTCACCAAAGTCACTAATCATCTGAGAGCTGCAAATCAAAACAACAATGAGGTACCATATCATACATGTCACAATGGCTACCATCAGCAAATCAACAAATGGCAAGTGCCGGCAAGGATGTGGATAAAAGAGAAGCCTAGTACACTGCTGTTATGAATGCAGATTGGTGCAACCATTATAGAAAACAGTATAGAGTTTTCTCAAAAAAATTAAATACGGAACTATCATTTGACACAGTGATCCCACTTCTAGGAAAATATACCAAGAAACATGAAATACCAATCAGAATGAATGTATGCACATTTCTGTTTATAGCAGTGCAATTTACAATAGCTAAGATCTGGAAACAGCCCAAGTGCCCATCAGTAGATGAGTGGTTAAAAAATTTGTGGTACATTTATACCATGGAATAAAAAGAAGAATTTCTTACCATTTGAGACCACATGGAGGGACCTGGAGAGTAACATACTAAGTGAAATAAGTCAATCAGAGAAAGACAGGTATCACATGATCTAAATCATGTGTGGAATCTAAATGACAAAATAAACTGATGAACTGATGAACAGAGTGGATCCAGGGACATGGACACATGGAACAGAGTATGGAATCTAGCAGGGAAGGCAGGGGAGGGTGGGTGGGTGGGAGGTAATCAAACAAAGACATTGTATGCATATATATACAACCCAAGGACACAGACATTGGATGGTGAAGTCCTGGAACAGGGTGCAGGGGCAGGCTGGAGGGAAAGGGAGATATAAAAATAGAAACATTTTAATTTTTGTCCATTTACTATGATGTTAACTGTGGACTTGGCATTTATCGTCTTTATTAGGTTGAGGTATGCTCCCTCTGTTCCCACTTTGCTGAGAGTATTTATCATAAAAGAGTGTTGGACATTATCAACGGCTTTTTCTGTGTCTCTTGATATGATCATGTGGTTTTTGTCCTTCATTTTGTTTATTTGATGTAATGTGTTTATTGACATGCAGACACTGTACCAACCTTGCATCCCAGAATAAATCCCACTTGGTCATGGTGTATGATCTTTTTAATATATATTTGCTAATATTTTGTTGAGAATTTTAGCATCTATGTTCATCAGAGACATATGTCTGTAATTCTCTTTGTAGTGTCTTTATCCAGTTTTGGAATTAGGATAATGCTGGCTTCAGAAAAAGAGCGTGGAAATGTCCCTTCCTCTATTTTTTGAAATATTTTGACAAGCATAGGTGTTAATTCTTCTTTGAATGTTTGGTAAAACTACCCAGTGAAGCTGTCCAAACCTGGGAGTTTTTTGATTACTGCTTCTATTACATCAGTTGTTATTGGCCTATTCAGGTTTTCTGATTATTTCTGATTCAGTTTTGGGAGATTGTATTTTTCTAGGAATTTGTTCATTTCATCCACATTGTCCAGATTCTTGGCATGTAGTTGTTCATAGTATTTTTTTTTTTTTTACAATCTTTTGTTTTTCAGTGGTGTCAGTAGTTACTTCTCCACTTTTGTTTCTGATTTTATTTATTTGAGTCCTCTCTCTTTGTTTCTGGATGAGTCTAGCTATTGATTCATCAAATTTGTTTATCCTTTCAAAGAATCAGCTCTTGGTTTCATTTATTTTTATAATTTTTGGTCTCTATGTATTTTATTTCTGCTCTAATCTTTATTATTCCCTTCCCTCTACTTACTCTGGGCTTTTCTTTTTATCTTTCTAGAATTTTAAGTTGTAGTGTTAAATAGTTTATTGTTAATTTTTGTTGTTTTTTGAGGTATGCCTGTAGTACTAGGAACTGCTTCTCAGGACTGCTTTTCTGTGTCCCAGAGATTTTGGTTTGTTGTGTATTCATTTTCATTTGTTTCCAGGAGGTTTTTTTATTTATTTCTTGATCTCCTTGGTAATCCATTCCTTATTTAATAGCATGCTAATTTGCTTCCATGTGTTTGAATATTTTGAGGTGTTTTTACTGTAGTTGATTTCTAGTTTTATTCTAGAAATGAAAATGTGATCTGAGAAAATGCTTGCTATTATTTCAGTCTTCTTGAATTAGTAGAGACTTGTTTTTTGTCTTAATATGTGGTCTATCTTTGTGAATGATCCATGTGCACTGGAGAAAAATGTATAGTTTGCAGCTTTGGGATGAAATCTATATGTATAAGAGCCTAAATGACCATCTGACCATCTGACCATTCAACCAGTAGCTATGTTGAACACTGACCACCAGAGGGCAGATGCTCAATTCACAGGCATGGAAACATGAAACAGACTGATGAATCTCAGAGGAAAGGAGGGAGGGGGGATGGTAGGAAGAGATTAACCAAAGATCTTATATGTATACTAGAGGCCTGGTGCACAGATCCATGCACCGTTGGGGTCCCTCAGCCTGGCCTGCAGGGATCAGGCCAAAACCAGCAGTCCAACATCCCCAGTGGGGTCCTGGATTGCAAGAGGGCTCAGGCAAGGCCAAGGGACTCCACCGGTGCACAAATCCATGCACTGGGCCTCTGGTATTCTATAAATGTCAATTAAATCCATTGATCCAATGTGTCCTGTAAAGTCACCATTTCCTTGTTAATTTTTTATCTGGAAGATCTATCCAGTAAAGTCAGTGGGGTGTTAAATTCCCCTACTATGACTGAACTGCTGTTGATCTCTCCCTTAAAGTTCTCTAGAAGTTATTTTGTTTTTTTAAATATATTAGGTGCTCCTATGTTGGATGCATATATGTTTACCAGGGTTATATCCACCTGGTTGGATTGATTCCTTTATTTTCTTTTTATTTATATATATATACATTTATTGCTTAAAGTATTACAAAGGGTATTACATATGTGTCCTTTTTTATCCCTCCGCCCTTGATAATCCCCTGGCCTCCCCTTCCCCCCAGTGTCTTATGTCCATTGGTTATGCTTATATGCATGCATACAAGTCCTTTGGTTGATCTCTTACCCACCTACCTCCTGCCCCCCAACCCTCTCCGGCCTTCCCGCTGCAGTTTGACAATCTGTTTGAGGCAGCTTTGCCTCTGTATCTATTATTGTTCATAAGTTTATAATGGTCTCTATTATCCATGAATGAGTGAGATCATGTGGTATTTTTCCTTCATTGACTGGCTTATTTCACTTAGCATAATGCTCTCCAGTTCCATCCATGCCGTTGCAAATGGTAAGAGTTCCTTCTTTTTTACAGCAGCATAGCATTCCATTGTGTAGATGTACCACTGTTTTCTAATCCATTCATCTACTGATGGGCACTTAGACTGTATCCAGATCTTAGCTATGGTGAATTGTGCTGCTATGGACATAGGGGTGCATATATCCTTTCTGATTGAAGTTTCTGGTTTCTTGGGATATATTCCTAGAAGTGGGATCACAGGGTCAAATGGGAGTTCCATTCCATTTTTAGCTTTTTGAGGAAACTCTATACTGTCTTCCATAGTGGCTGCACCAGTCTGCATTCCCACCAGCAGTGCATGAGTGTTCCTTTTTCTCCACATCCTCTCCAGCACTTGTCGTTTGGTTTCCTTTAGTATGATGTAGTTGATAACTGGAATGGTGAGCTGAGGTGTTTTCCCGGGATTATGTCTCGCAACACTGAAGAATTAACTATGCAGACAGAAGATTTAAGCCAAGTGTGGAAAATGTATTACAAGCAGATTTAGACTCTCTGCAAAGGGAGGGGGACCCAAGAATGGGCTGCCCGTTAAAGCCTTGTAGTCCAGGGGTATATATTTGCTACAAGCCTGCTTCTATGTCTATGTGTGTTGTCCCCTGATTGATTCTCTCACTTGTTTTTGCCCAGCAACGGTCCTAAACTTTCTCTGTTTCTATGTGTTCTTTCTCTGTTCCTGTGCTGAATTTTTTCTGTTTCTATATGTCTGTACATCTTGTTTACTGCAGGCCCTCCCTTGGTTTCCCATGCCTCCCACTTTGAGTCCAGAAACATTTTATTTTTTCTGCTTGGTTGGTTCCTGTGGTTAGGCTGCTCAAATTGCCATGTCTGCCCTGCCCATGTTCCACCTGCCTTTGTTTTCCACTGGACCCTGCGCTATCTGCCTGCACTTCAATTAACCCTCTCATAGTGACCTTTGTTGTCCTTGTGATGGCCTTCATTTTGAAGTCTATTTTGTCAGGTGTGAGTATTGCTACTCCAGCTTTTTTTTCTTTTCCATTTGTATGATTTTCCCCCATCCTTTCATACTCATTCTGTGTGTGTCTTTTGTTCTGAGGTGGGTCTCTTGTAGACAGCATATAGTTGGGTCATGTTTTTGTATTCTTTCAGCTACCCTATGTCTTTTGATTGGAACATTAATCCATTTACATGTAAGGCTATTTTGTAAAGGTACTTATTTATTGCCATTTTAATTCTGTATGCCTAAGTTTCTCTCTCCATTTATTCTTCTCATTACAGCAGTCTCTTTAGCATTTCTTGTAATGCTGGCTTGGTGGTAATGTACTCCTTTAGCTTGTTTTTGTATGGGAAGCTTTTTTCTTTAATATATGTTTATTGATTTCAGAGAGGAGGGAGAGGGAGAGAGAGATAGAAACATCAATGATGAGAGAAAATCATTGATCGGCTGCCTCCTGCATGCCTCCTACTGGGGATCGAGCCTGCAACCTGGGCATGTGCCCTTGACCAGAATTGAACACAGGATCCTTCATCCTGCAGGTCAATGCTCTATCCACCAGATTAAACCATCTTGGGCTGGGAAGCTGTTTATTTGACTGTCTACTTTGGATGATAGCCTTACTGAATATAGTAATCTGGGTTATTATAGGTCCTTGCTTTCCATTACCTTGAGTACTTCATGCCATTACTTTCTGGCTTGTAGAGTTTCTGATGAGTAATTAGGTGTCACTCTTATGGGAACTCTTGTAGGTAATAGTTTGCTTTCCTCTTGCTTCCTTTAAGATTCTCTCTTAGTCTTTAATTTTTGGCATTTATTTATGATATATCTGTTAGGACACAAAACAAGTCTCTACAAGTTCAGAAGATCAAAATAATATCAACCATCTTCTCAGATCACAGTAGAATGAAATTAGAATTCAACTACAGTTAAACTTAATCTAGAGCAGTGGTTCTCAACCTTGGCTGCACAATAGAATCACCTGGGAATCTTTTAAAATCCTGATTTCTGGGCCTCATCCTCCAGAAATTCTGTTTCTTTGTTATGGGGTGGGGCCACAACATTAGTAACAAAGTAACAGAATTTCCGGAGGATGAGGCCCAGAAATCAGGATTTTAAAAAGATTCCCAGGTGATTCTAATGTGCAGCCAAGGTTGAGAACCACTGGTTTGGGGAAATTGCTTCTGCCTAGAGGCTAATTGTTATTCTCAGCCTCTTAATGGGCCTCAGAAACTTCACACCTGTGGGGCAGTGTGTTTTCCAATAGGGTGGATCAGTTATCTTCCCCAAGGCAAAGCCACCTGTATAGCAAATGACCTCTGCAGCATGAGGGAATGACTCAGCACAGGAAACTTGTCTGCCTTCTGAGCTCTAACCCCAGAGCCCCGGATCCTAGCTTCTGCTCAGGTAGCTCCAGTCTACTTTGCCCTCCTTCTGCGGAAGCACAAGGTGAGTGGCTTGTGCGTTGGGTCTTCAAGAGGGTGTTGAATTTCTAGCAATCTCTCCCTGTCAGACAGCCCGCTGCTTTTCACAGACAGATGTTATGTTGGTAACTTTCTCAGTTCTGGCGCTCTCTGCTGGGGGGCCCAGATCAAGGATTAGACCCTAGAGTTGTCAGTGGCACCACCACCACCCCCTCCACCCCCAATGCTGAGATATCTCTCTGAAACTTCAGTTGTTGTCTGTGGTAGCCCAGGCAGCTCTTTTGGGCTTCCATTCCTCCTACCAGTATCTATGTGGTCTCCACTTTCCGTCCTCAGTTATCAGGGTTCTCTCCAGTGAATCTTTCATTGATTATTCAGAAAGTTTTTCTGTATTTCAGTTGTAATTCCAGTTTTGTCCTGGGAACTTCTCCATGCAACATCCACTTACTCTGCTGCCATATTTAATTCCCCCCAGAAACAAGTTATTGATCTGCAAAACAACCTGGATGAATCTCAAGAAACTTATGCTGAGTTAAGAAAAAAAAATGCCTATCCCAAAAACTGATATATTGTATGATTCCATTTATGTGACATTCTTGAAATCTAACAGTGTTTTTCTCTTTTTTATTTAAATTCTTTATTGTTTAAAGTATTACATGAGTCTCCATTTTCCCTCATTGACCTCACCCCAGCTGCTCCCACCACCCAGCACCTGCCCTCACTCCCCTACTGTCTGTGTCCATTGGTTATGTTAATATGCTTGCATATGAGTCCTTTGGTTGATCTCTTACCCCCTCACCCTTCACCTTCCCTCATAGGTTGGATTGTCTGTTCAATGCTTCCATGTCTCTGGTTCAATTTTTGTTCATCAGTTTATGTTGTTCATTATATTCCACAAATGAGTGAGATCCTGTTATATGAATTTTTCTCTGACTGGCTTATTTCACTTAGCATAATGCTCTCTGGTTCCATCCATGCTGTTGCAAATGGTAAGAATTCCTTCTTTTTTACAGCAGCATAGAATTCCTTTGTGTAGATGTACCACAGTTTTCTAATCCACTCATCCGCTGATGGGCACTTAGGCTGTTTCCAAACCTTTCTTTAAGATCAGGAACAACACAGGGATGTCTGCTTTCACCACTCTTTTACAACATAGTACTGGAAGTCCTAGCCACAGTGATCAGAGAAGAAGAAAAAATAAAAGGCATCTAAATTGGAAATGAGGAAATAAAACTGGCATTATTTGCAGATGACATGATATTGTACATAGAAAATCCTATAGAATCCACCAAAAAGCTACTAGATCTAATAAATGAATTTGGCAAAGTAGCAAGATACAAAATTAACACCCAAAAATTGGTGGCAATTCAATACACCAATAATGAACTATCAGAGAAATTAAGAAAGCAATTTCATTTACAATTGCAGCATAAAATAAGATACTTAGAAATAAGTTTAACCAAGTAGGCAAAAGACCTGTAATTAGAAAACGATATCATAGTGATGAAAGAAATTAAGGAAGATACAAATAAATGGAAGCAAATATTATGCTCATAGATTGGAGGAATTCGCAGCATTAAAATATCCAAGTTATCCCAAGAAATCTATAGATTCAATGCAATTCCTATTTTAAAAAATAGGGGAATATTTTATAAATCAAGAACAAATATTGAAAAAATTCATATGGAACCCAAAATAATCCCAAATAGTCTCAGCAATCTTGAGAAAGAATTCAAAGTTGAAGGTATCACAATACCTTATATCAAACAATACTGTAAATCCACTATAATAAAAACAGCATGCTACTGGCATAGGGACAGACATATAGATCAATGGAATAGAACAGAGAGCTCATAAATAAAAGCAAGACTATAGTTCAATTAATATTTGATAAAAAAAGGCAACAACATACAATGACATAAAGGCAGTTTCTTCAATAAATGGCATTGGGAAAATTGGACAGGTACATACAAGAAAATAAAACTAGACATCAACTCATATCATACACAAGAATAAAGTCAAAATGGATAAAAGACTTAAATGTAAGGCACAAAAACATAAAAACCCTAGAAAACAGCATAGGTAGTAAAATTTTAGACATCTCTTGTAGCAATATTTTTGCTGATATGTCTCCTAGGGCAAGGGGAATAAAGGAAAAAATAAATAAGACTACATCAAACTTAAAAGCTTCTGAACAACAAAAGAAACCATAAATAAAATGAAAAGGGAGCCCACTCTATGGGAGGACATTTTTGCCAATGACATATTGGATAAGGGGTTAATCTCAAAAACATATAATGAATATATATAACTCATCAACAGGAAGACAACAATCCCATTAAAATATAGGCAAAGACATTTCTCCAGAGGACATACAGATGGCCAATAAACATATGAAAAAATGCTCAATGTCACTAATCATCAGAGAAATGCAAATTAATCTCTACTGATTGCTGTTTTTATTCCCCCCTCTAGTTACTAATTTGTGCATTTTGTCTGTTTTCTTTTTCCTTGAGCCATATTCAGAGTTAATTCTATTATTTATTCTTTCTTGTTCTTTATATTTAACATTTTCAAAGAATGAGATTTCAGATTTATCTTTTTTATGTTATTTATTTACTAGGGGCCCGATGCATGAAATTCATGCACGGAGGGTGGGTCCCTCAGCCGGACCTGCACCCTCTCCAATCTGGGAGCCCTCAGGGGAGCCCTCTCAAATCCAGGAGTTTCTATCTGTCTTTGCAATCATATGAGTGAATTGTCTGAGACCCCAACCCAGTTTAGTTTTGAGCTCACAGAATAGTAGAGGTCTTTTTTTTTTTTCTTTTTTGCTCCATTGGTGGAGATTTCCTAGAAGTTGCAGGATATCTTCCTTTTAATCTTTTCTCAACACTGTGACTTCACTTATGTCTCTCACCTTTGCTTTCCCTCTATCCCCCACATGCAACAGTAACTTGCTCCAGGCTCACTTTGCTCTAGTGTCTAGGAAATCCTGCAATGATTCCCAGAATTCCTGGTGCTCCCTGTGCAATTGGTTTCTGCTTCTGGTCCAGGGGCTAAAGAAACAAGAAGGACTGGGAACTTCAGCCACTCCCAGGCTGGGCTGACAGGACCGGACACTTCATTGGCATCCCCGGGACCTGGGCCACTCAGAGCCTGCACGCCCCCAGCCACTTGGTGCCCGCATGCATGTGCACTTCCCACATGCCCACCATCTTTGTAGGGTTAATTTGTAGTCACTCCTGATTGGCTGTGGGTGTCATGAAGGGACAGTCAATTTACATATCTGTCTATTATCAGTATAGATAACATTACTTATTACTTTAAGTAATTATTACTTATTACATCCACTAAAAGTTTAAGGCATAAAACAAATTTCTACTTCTTGGAAATTTTAAGGTTTACTTTTGGTTAAGTTTACAACTTATTTGTATATTTATTTTTTTAATCCTCACCCAAGAAGGTGTTTTTACTGATTTGAGAGAAGAAGAGAGATAGAGAAAGAGAGAGAGAGAAAGAAATATAGATGTGACAGAGAAATATAGATTATTTGCCTCCCATACTCAACCCAACTGGGGCTGGAACTCACAGTCTGGTCAAGTACCCTGACTGAAAATCAGTCACAAAACCTTTTGGCGCATAGGATGACACTCCAACCAACTAAATCACACATCATGATTTCATAGTTTATTTTTGTGTTTATATCGTGAACACAAAAATAAAATATACATCTTTAGTACTTAAAATATGAGTTTAAATCTATAATAATAAAAGCATAATATGCTAATTAGACCAGACAGTCGAATGACCTTCTGGACATCATTTTATACATCCTTCTTGATGAATCCTTGGTTGCGGGGGGCAAGGCAGAGTCGATTAGGGGCTATCAGGCAGGCAGGAGAGTAGTTAGGGGCAATCAGGAATGTAGTCGAGTGGTTAGGGTTGATCAGGCAGGCAGGAAAGCAGTTAGGAGTCAGCATCGGACATTCCCTGAGGGGTCCCAGATTGCGAGACGGTGAAGGCTGGTCTGAAATCCTCCCTCCCATGCACAAATTTCATGTACCAGGCCATATACCTACCTATATATATATATATATATATATATATATATATATATATATATATATATATATATATATATATATATATATATTAAACCATTTCTTTAATTAAATCATTCTATAACTGAACTGTCTTCTAGATATTTCTTTTTTTTAATTTTTTTTCCCCCGAGAGTTAGAAAGAGGGAGAAATAGAAACATCAATGATGAGAGAGAATCATTGATTGGCTGCCTCCTTCACATCCCCTACTGGGGATGGAGCCCACAACCCAGGCATGTATGCTGACCAGGAATTAAACCATGACCTCCTAGTTCATAGGTCTATGCTCAACCAATGAGCCACACCAATCAGGTTCTAGATATTTCTTATTGTTAAAAAGATAAATTACCCTCCCTCTCATAATTTCATTCATAACAAATTCTTCTTGCATCTCTAATACATTTTTCTTTGTGTAATTAGTTGCTGTGGAGTTTGATGCTGTTAGTATACTTACCTTTTACCATTATTTAATGTAATTCTTTGTCCTACTTCTAATGACAATCATAAATTTAATCTTGGTTAGTGTATATTTTTCCCATTCTTGATTTCTGTATTAGTTATTTTGAGCCACTATAACAAAATACCATCAACTAAGTGGCTTAAACAACAGTTAATCTCTCCCCGTACTGGAGGCTGAGAAGCCCCAGATACAAATGCTGGCTGATTCTGTTCCTGATAAGAGCTCTCTCACTGACTGGCAGACTGATGACTTTTCACTATGTTCTCTCATGGCCTTCCAAGGTTCATGCGAGCAGAGAAAGAGAGAGGAAGAGGGAGATGTGGGAGAGAGATATCCTCCTCTTCTTACAAAGGTACTAATCTCATTTTTAGGGCCCTGCCTTCATCACATAATCTCATTCTATCCAATTTTCCATCTCCAACTACAATCCAGTGGGTGTTCAGGCTTCAAAATATAGAATTTTGAAGGAACACAAACATTCAGTGCATCACCATGCCCACTTTTTTTCATCACATTGTTTTAAATTTATTTCTAATAAGCAACCTGAGTAAAGTTCTTAATTCAATTTTTCTTTTTTTAACAGTTAATCATTCACTCTTTAAAGATAAAATATGATTTAATGATTTCATATTATATTTTCCAAAAAAGCTGATAAGGTCTTCAATAAAGAAAGAGTGGAGTATCAAGAGTGAAAGGACAGCCCTGACGGGTTTGGTTCAGTGGATAGAGCGTCGGCCTTCAGACTCAGGGGTCCCAGGTTCGATTCCAGTCAAGGGCATGTACCTTGGTTGCGGGCACATCCCCAGTAGGGGGTGTGCAGGAATCAGCTGATTGGTGTTTCTCTCTCATCGATGTTTCTAACTCTCTATCCCTCTCCCTTCCTCTCTGTAAAAAAATCATAAAATATATTTTTTAAAAAAAGAGTGAAAGGACAAAGCAAATGGCATTAATCTTACATAAGCAATTTAGTGTCATCTGGCTAGGAAATATAATGGAATTAGTCTTATTTTCTAATTCCTTATGTATCCACGTATTCTCTTCCCTCCCTCTGTTGACTCTTGGAGCAGGAAATATTTCCACTGAGTATCCATACTTTGAGAAAATTTATAAAACTTCTCAAATATTGCTGTTTACATCATCTCTTTATGACATTTGTTCTTTAATTAATAAAAGTATTTTAACTGTTTTTATTATACTAGTTTTATTGCAGTATAACTAAATGATATATTATGTATCATTTCTCCTTTAACAAGTATGGAGCTGTAATTATTATTTACTAATTTGTCAATATTTTCTCAAACCTATTTATTATGCAAAATTTCAAACATAAATATTTACGGAAAAATTATGTGTCAACATAAGAAGTCTCCAAACTTGTGGAGAATTTTTGTAAGAGTTCATTTGAGCCAAACTAACTA
Source organism: Myotis daubentonii (assembly GCF_963259705.1). Classification (NCBI taxonomy): domain Eukaryota; kingdom Metazoa; phylum Chordata; class Mammalia; order Chiroptera; family Vespertilionidae; genus Myotis; species Myotis daubentonii. The sequence continues at coordinate 92,690,702 of NC_081842.1, forward strand.
CAATGCTGGGAAGCAAGATCAAATGGCCCAGAGAAGGACAACTGGCAGTTTCTTTTATGCATTTCAAATTAAGGAGAGGGCAAAAGTAAGACTATATGAAGGTGAGAGAAAGCAAGGCATAGATTGGATTACAGGATAGTTAACAATATTATGTGCTCTCTTAAGGGTGGTTATGCTTCTGAGGGATCTGAAGAAGAGGCATTTCAAAGGTGTGTTAATCTGGATGCACAAAAACAATAAACCGGGCTTGCTGAAGGCAAAGACAAACCTTTTACTAAGTATGTTATATGCCTGGGGCATGACTACCTGTCATGACCTTACTTCCCAGTTAGGAATTTATGATCAGATCACCTCATGAGGTTACTTTTGGTTAGATTTATTACAGCATCCTTCTTTTGTTGACATAGGAATGGAATATTTAATAATCACATTTCCCATGTATGTTTTCCCTATTTACATCTATAGTGTGTGTGTGTGTGTGTGTGTGTGTGTGTGTGTGTGTGTGTGTGTGTATATATATATAGAGAGAGAGAGAGAGACAGAGAGAGAGAGATACAAAGATAAAGGAGAGAATCACATATTTAAGGGTTGCTATTTATTTGTACTTTGTTTGAAAACTATTTGAATAAAATCATAATACTTCACCATGAAGTATGCAGTTATTTTTATAAAGATATTATATTGCATCATTAAATTTAAAACTATTTAAGCATTTTTTAAAAATTATTTATATGTATTTTATACTCAAATGTACCACTGTGATGAAAAATATATGTTTTCATAAAAGTTTACTTAATGCACTTGGTTGTTACATTTTATTAACCTGACTTTGCTAAAAAAAATAACTTTGAAGTAAAAAGAAAGGCTGTCTTAATAGATTGTAGAATGGGCCATGTTCTGGATTCATATGATTATTTTCTCAAGTTATTATTTAACATCTTTCTCTATTCCCTAAATTTCCTGGAAACTATGAAATTGTTCTAATCTAAAGGACTGCATGAATACAGGGTAAATATTTCTGGTAAGAGCACTTCACAGATGTTGCTTTGCACTTTGTGTTGATTCACATTTAAAGGGACTTGATAAAAGGTTATCGCATATTTAGTAATGTTAATTTGAACACCATTTTATAAAGGATATAACTGCCATATCTCAAAAATATAAAAGAATACCATTCACCTTAGAATTAGCAAGTACTATATTGGATAATATTTTGGAAGTTTACAAATATTCTCTTACTCAATAACTTCACTATTTTTAGGGTCTTTTGATAGTCTACACATGAATTAATTATTTCATTAAAGGTTGAAAACATAATGAAATTCTAATTGATAATTGCTTCTATACTATCAGCCATTCCTTTGCATTTTTTAAATTGATTTTTTTTTCTTTTAAAGGGGAAGGTAGGTGGTTATATTTTAAATTATCAATCAATTTTTAGAGGAACAAATTGGCATAATTATAATCATGATTGGTGAAAAATAAGTTTCTTTCTTTACATTTTTTAGTACCTTTACAAAAACTTTATTGTGATTCAAAAATATGAAATGTTAAATTAAATGCATAATAGGTTCATTATAAACAATTTTAAGAGCAACTAGTTATATACTATTCTCCTGTGTTGGTATTAGTTTTTTTCTTTTTAAAAATATCATTATGCTTTAAAGGATGATTATTTCATTTTTTAAATATATTCTTATTGATTTTTATTTTTTAAAATATCTTTTATTGATTTTTTACTGAGAGGAAGGGAGAGAGATAGAGAGTTAGAAACATTGATGAGAGAGAAACATCGATCAGCTACCTCCTGCACACCTCCTACTGGTGATGTGCCTGCAACCCAGGTACATGCCCTTGACTGGAATCGAACCTGGGACCTTCCAGTCCCCAGGCCGGCGCTCTATCCACTGAGCCAAACCGGTTTCAGCACACTCTTATTGATTATTAAAGAGAGAGGAAAGGAGAGGGAAAGAGATAGAAACATAGATGAGAGAGAACCATCAATATCTGCTGCCGCCTGCACATGCCCTACTGGGGATCAAGCTCAAAACCCAGGCATGTTCCCTGACCCTGAATAAACTGGTAACCTCTTGGTGCATGGGTTGATGCTCAACCACTGAGAAACACCAGCTGGGCTATTTATTTCATTTTTGATAGCAGATTATAATCATTACTAGGGGCCCGGTGCACGAAATTCATGCACTGGGTGTGTGTGTGTGGGGGGGGGAGTGTCCCTCAGCCCAGCCTGCCCCCTCGCACATACTGGGAGCCCTCAGGCGTTGACCCCCATCACCCTCCAATCGCAGGATCGGCCCCTTGCCCAGGCCTGACGCCTCCGCCAGAGGTGTCAGGCTTGGACAGGGGACTCCCATCTCCCCCAGATCACTGGCTCTGGCCCCCGCACAGGCCTGAGGCCGCTGACAGAGGTGTCAGGCCTGGGAAGGGGACCCTCATTTCCCCCCATCACTGGTTCTGCCCCCAGCCCAGGCCTGATGCCTCTGGCCCAGGCATCAGGCCTGGGCAGGGGACCCCCAGACCCCTCCGATTGCTGGCTCTGCCCCTTGCCCAGGCCTGACACCTCAGCCAGAGGCGTAGACCCCCATCACCCTCTGATCACCTGATTGGCCCCTTGCCCAGGCCTGACGCCTCTGCCAGAGGTGTCATGCTTGGACAGGGGACCCCCATCTCCCCCCGATCACTGGCTCTGGTCCCCGCCCAGGCCTGAGGCCTCTGGCCCAGGAATCATGCCTAGGCAGGGGACCCCAATCTCCCTCTGATCGCTTGCTCCACCCCCAACCCAAGCCTGACGCCTCTGACCCAGGCTTCAGGCCTGGGCAAGGGGACCATCATATCCCCCCAATCCCCGGCTCCGCCCCCCGCCCAGGCCTGATGCCTCGGCCAGAGGAGTTGACCCTCATCACCCTCCGATCACCAATCACCGGATCGGCCCCCTGACCAGGACTGAGGCCTCCGGCAAAGGTGTCAGGCCAGGGCAGGGGACCCCCAGCTCCCCGCGGTTGCAGGCTCCACCCCTGCCCAGGCCTAACGCCTCTGGCTGAGGCATCCGGCCCAGGCAGTGGAGACCCGCAGCTGCAGCGGCCCCACGATCGTGGGCTCCACTTTAGGCCCAGGCAAGGGACCCCTAGCTCCCGGGACTGCCAGCTTCGGGTGTCCAGCTCCCATCGCTGGCTCCACCCCTACTTCCTGCTATCACTGGCCAGGGCGGCAAAGGCGCCTGATTCTCCAATCATGGCTGGGGGGCAGGGCAAAGGCGGCCCCAGGGCCGCCTTTGCCCTGCCCCCCAGCTCTTAGCTCCCCCCTGGGTTTCCGATCACTGTCAGTGGCAGGGGGCTTCTTCCTGCTTTTCCTTTCGCCTCCCTGCATTATGCCTACATATGCAAATTAACCGCCATCTTGTTGGCAGTTAACTGCCAATCTTAGTTGGCAGTTAATTTGCATATAGCCCTGATTAGCCAATTAAAAGGGTATCGTCGTATGCCAATTATCATTTTTCTCTTTTATTAGTGTAGATATTTATTAATGTTTATATTATTCTAATTCTGGCCATTGGAACACCGTCAAACTGGATTTTTTGTCCATTTGACATATCCCTTTTCATAGTCTTCACGTGCTTTCATGCTTTTAGACATACAAAGTTGTTCATGATCATTTTCCAGTTTGATTTTTTCAAACTTGGAATCAATGGCTTTTCTAAGGAGCCTTGGTTTGGTTGTCATGTAAATGGTGTTTGGAAAACAAAAACTGGGTAGCAGCTGTGTTCATCATGTATTCATTATTGTTGACATGTCACTGTTTTTAGACATGTCAATAAAGTGCTAATAAATACATTTTATTTAAAATCATTTTCAGCTTATTTTTATATTGCTATTCAATAATAAAAAGTTGTTTTTAATAATAAGTCATGATTTTAAGGTACTTTCCTCTATAAGTATTGGTGTTTTGGTGTTTTCATGGGATGTTGAAGCCTTAAAACACCTATTCTACCATTTTATTGAAATCACTGTCTCCTCCATTGCTTACTTTGAAAATGTGATCTTACACTGTATGTTTTTTCATTTCCTTTTCTGCTCTACTTCTTTACTCACACTTGCTTTCAGAAGTTTTCTCCAATCCATTTCTTGTTTCAAACCCTATGTACTGGTATAGAAATTAGTAGGAGACATTGAGACATTTTCCTTTTCTTGTATTAGAGGCCTGTTGCATGAAGAGATTCATGAAATAGGCCTTCCCTTCCCCAGGCTGCCAGCACCAGTTTACCTCCGGCACCCCGGACCCAGGCCTTTGCTCCGGCCGGTCGCTGCTCTGGCCAGAGCCTTCAGTCTTCGCTCCGCTGCTTTGCGCCTATGTATGCAAATTAGCCACCGTCTTTGTTGGGTTAATTTGCATACTCTCCTGATTGGCTGGTGAGCATAGCGAAGGGGTGGTCAATTTACATGTTTGTCTATTATTAGGTAAGATATGGAGATGATCATATAATTTTTCTTATTATCTACTAAGACTAACTAGTTTTACAACACAAAATACTATCAGGTAACCTCTCATGATATTTTTAAATGTTCTCTATTTATGTTTAATTGATCTTTTTTAATCATTTTTTTATTTGGAGGCCTTGTTGCTAGTATGCTAGTCAGGAAATGCTAAGAACCATATGATGTCTCTCATATGTGGAATATAAAACTGAAACTGAATGGACACAGACTACAGTGTGGTGATTACCAGAGGGAAGGGAGTTGTAGGGTGGGGATGGAAGAGCATAATATATAGTCACGAAAAATGGTTTGAATTTAGGTGGTGGGTACACAGTGCAATAAACAGATCTTGTATCATAGAAATTTATATTTGAAACTTATATGATCCTATTAACCAATGTCACCCCAATAAATAAATTTTTTTAAAAGAAAAAAGAAAAGGCCGCTCTGAACATGGGTATCTTAATCAAATATTCAAGGCTGAGATACCATAAGGCCAAAGAGATCTCACGGTATGCTGTGCCCTTCTGTAGCCAAATGTTTGAAGTCACTGTTGGCAATTAGCCTCTTTTGTGTAAGTAATATTAAAAGTATATTACTAAGGCTGGAGAAGCAAGAGAGGGAAAAAGACTAGAGAGCTTAGATGGAGCTGAGAGAGAAGCTCAGCAGTAGTTACTACGTGAGGCTACAGAGGCCAGCCGGTGTGCTGGGCAGGGGAGTGTGCTCGAGAAGCTGAGGCAGGCTCAGCTCTGATGTGTGCAGGGGAGACAGGAAAAGCTGCTGAGCCAGAAAGGCTGGAGAAGCTGCTAAGGCAGCGAGCTTAGATACCACTACGATGTGAGGTGGTGAGTCGAGGGGCAATGTGCAGCTGCGCAGATAATAGCTTTGGGTATTGAGACTGCTACTACTGTGTGGGAAAGATATGTATTTACCAGCGGGTATGCAGCTGCTATATGGAATTGCTGTAAAGGACTGTTTTGTCTGATGGCTATGTGGCCACTGGCTTCTGCAACAAAGACTCATTCTTCTATACCCCAACTTCTCATGGCTTCTCCAGCTAAGACCAGGTGTCTTAGGAGGTCCAGGCCCAGGCAGAGGAGCTCAGACCCAACACTTAGTACAGTAGGCAGGGTTCAAGAAGGAGCCTACACTGTGGTTGGTGTAGTCGAATGGGAGAATTTAGAAGAATATATGAACTCAGGGCAACTCAGCGCAGCAGTGCTGAGCAGAGCTCCTACTGTCTCCTACAGTAACTCATTAATTTCTTCTTTTATAATTATTTCCTTGCTTCTGCTTTCTTTATTTTTACCCCTTAACTATCTTCAATGTTTTTTATTTATATTTCAGCAATTCCTTTAGTTGATGTGCTGAATTAAGGCTAAGAACTTTTACTAACAGGAATTGAATTGTGTTAGGTATTTCCTCCTACCTTTATTTTTAGCCTTTAAAATTATTTTTAAGTATGTCTCCTGTTTAAGTGATGAATTGGGTTTTGTTTTATTAAACAATCTGAAATTACTTTTTCTTTAAATGAGTTAAATCTGTTAATTAGTTAAATTAAAATGTGTCTTTCCTGGTTAATAGTCAATTTTCTTTAAATGTTTAAAATGCCTTCTGCTTTTTAAACATATGTTTTGGTTTTGTTTTTCTTTATATATTTAGTGATCTTCTGTTAAGCACTTAATATAACATCCTTAATTCCCATTTACTCCCTTATTCAGGCTTCTCCCTTTACTTGTTTTTTATATTACAATCAATAGATATTAGACTTTCGTTATTCTCTTGTCTACTTTCTCCTGTTTTCTAAGATGTGATATTTTTATTAGGATAGACCCATAACATTTACATACTATCCTATATAATAAAAGCCCAGCAACCGAACAGCAAAAGTACCAGAACTACCTGTCGACCAGTCGCTATGACGTGCACTGACCACCAGGGGGAAGACACTCAACGCAGGAGCTGTCCCCTGATGGTCACTGAGTTACCACAGTGGGAGCGCTGCTCAGCTGACCAGGATGAGCAGCTGCTCCCGCTGAGAACCCCAGGCCGATGGGCAGGAACCTGGGCTGCGATCATCGCCTCCTCGCCCCAGGCTCCTCCTCCTCGCTCCCTGCCACCTCCTCCGGATGTCTGTAGGCCATGCAGCACTGCCACCAGGCTCACAGAGCTGACCCCGGAAACTGGGAGGCGGGTTCATGGCTGCCACGGACTGAGATCTACTCCGCCACCTCTCAGTGCTATTGTCCCCTGGAGAGGCAAGTGCTCCGGCTCCATGGAAGATGCAGGACCAGGGAGCAGCCCTCTGCAAGTGACTTTGGCTAATGGCACTTCTGTTCTTCAATACGACCACAGTTTCTTCTCTTTTTCACTATCCTTGCCTCTTTGTTTTGCTGTGAAGTTCAGATCCATAACCAAATTTGTTAGTTTTTGGAGTTTCTTTCTTAATGTATCTATACTAATAAAAGCCTAGGTGGTGTCGCACCCTCACATCATCACAAGATGGCCACCACAAGGTGACCTTCACAAGATGGCCACCACAAGATACCACTAGGCCGGCAGGGGAGGGAAGTTGGAGGCAATCGGGCCAGCAGGGGAGGGCAGTTGCGGGCAATCGGGCCAGCAGGGGAGCAATTGGGCATCAATCAAGTTGGAGGGGGAGCAGTTAGGGATGATCAGACTGGCAGGCAGAAGCAGTTAGGGGCGATCAGGCTGGCAGGCAGAAGTCGTTAGGAGAAATCAGGCAGGCAGGCAGGCGAGCAGTTAGGAGCCAGCAGTCCTGGATTGTGAGAGGGATGTCCAACTGCTGGTTTAGACCGGGCCTAAACCAGCAGTCGGACATCCCCCATGGGATCCCAGATTGGAGAGGGTGCAGGCCGGGGTGAGGGACACCCCCCCCTGCTCCCCCCTCCATTCATGAATTTCGTGCATTGGGCCTCTAGTCCTATCTAATAATAGACAAACATGGTAATTGACCGTACCTTTGCTACACATCCCATTGGCTAATCGGTGCAATATGCAAATTAACCACCAACAAGGATGGCGCCTAATTTGCATACTGCAGGCAGGGTGGGACAGCACAGCCGCCAGCACGAGCCGCCATCCCAGGCCGCAGGCCGGCCCCAGAAGCCACCTAGAAGCCAGTGATCGGGGAGAGATGGGGGTCCCCTGCCCAGGCCTGACACCTCTGGTGAAGGCATCATGCCTAGGCAAGGGGCCGATCTGGGGATCGGAGAGTGATGGGGGTCAATGCCTCTGACCGAGGCATCAGGCCTGGGCGGGGGGTGGAGCCGGCAATTGGAGGGGTCTGGGGGGTGCCCTGCCCAGGTCTGATGCCTCTGGCCGAAGCGTCAGGCCTGGGTGAGGGGCTGATGAGGCGATTGGAGGGTGATGGGGGTCAACGCCTCTGGCCAAGGCATCAGGCCTGGATGAGGGGCCAATCTGGCAATGGGAGGGAGATGGGGGTCCCCTGCTCAGGCCTGACGCCTCTGGCCAAGGCATCAGGTCTGGGCGAGGGGCCGATCCGGTGATCGAAGGGTGATGGGGGTCGATGCCTCTGGCCAAGGCATCAGGCCTGGGCGAGGGCGGAGCTCGCAATGGGAGGGAGATGGGGGTCCCCTGCCCAGGCCTGACACCTCTGGTGGAGCTCTCAGGCCTGTGCAAGGGGCTGATCTGGCGATGGGAGGGTGATAGGCGTCGATTCCTCTGGCTAAGGCATCAGGCCTGGGCGAGGGTGAAGCCAGTAATCAGGGGGAGATGGGAGTCCCCTGTCCAGGCCTGAAGCCTGGGCCAGAGGTGTCAGGCCTGGGGCAGGGGGGAAAGGGGGGCCAAGCTGGCGATTGGTGTGAACTACAGAGGAAACACCTTTTCTGACCACTCATTGGCTAAGCTCCCTGTATGCCACTGGTAATATTCTTAGTAACTTAGGTAATAAGAATCCAAAAAGGTGATCTAGGGTTTTTCCACCTCACTCCTGGGTCCACTGCTGGAGGGCTAAGAAACGTCATATCCTGCCTTAGCCAGTTTGGTTCAGTAGATAATGCCTTGGCCTGCCAATGGCAGGGTTTGAGTTCAATTCTGACCAAGGGCATGTACCTCCATCCGACTGCTGGTTTAGGCCCTGTCTAAACCAGCCAGAGCCCAGGTCAGGGCTCATGCAGGAGGCAACCAATCAAAGTGTTCCTCTCACTTTGATGTTTCTCTCTGTCTTTCCCTTTCTCTTCCACATTCTCTAAAAATCAATGGAAACATATCCTTAGGTGAGGATAAAAATAATAATAAAGAAATTATTATTATATGAAAGACACATCTTGAAAATGCCTAAAGAAAGTTGTCATTTTTTCATGGTGAAGGGACTGGAGTCCGTGTTGATGAAAAATCCTTCGTGGCTACAGTGACTGGCAGTGGCTGCAGCAGCGGGGTGATGGGTCTAGTGCAGCCGTGGGCAAACTATGGCCCACGGGCCAGATCCGGCCTGTTTGAAATGAATAAAACTAAAAAAATAAAGACCGTACCCTTTTATGTAATGATGTTTGCTTTGAATTTATATTAGTTCACACAAACACTCCATCCATGCTTTTGTTCTGGCCCTCCAGTCCAGTTTAAGAACCCATTGTGGCCCTCAAGTCAAAAAGTTTGCCCACCCCTGGTCTAGTGCCTTCCCCTGATCATCCCAGTCACCTCCCACAAAGGGAGGCCAGACTTCGGCTTAGGCCCTATCCCCAAGGGGAGCAGGGAGCAGGCCTAAGCCATCACTAGGATATCCCCTGAGGGCTCCCAGTGAGTGAGAGGGGGAAGGCTGGGCTGAGGGACAACCCCCCCTCCCAGTGCATGAATTTCATGCACCAGGCCCCTAGTATATAAATAAAAGCTTATGTTTTTCCTCATGTTACTTATAATGTACATTTGGGATATTCATGAATTTGTTGATATTTCTTCCTGAAAATATTCTAATTTGGAGGACATATGAAGTGATTCAAATTTTAAGAGCTGCTTTATTTCATAACAAGAACCTCTCTATAGTGAATATATTTATTTTGGGAGGTCAAAGAAATTTTAGGATGCTTAGAGTTATCATCAATCAAGAAACTAAAAGGCTATGGACAGTTTTGCGCAGTGGTTAGAGTGTCTGCCCACTGACCAAAGGGTCACGGATTCAAATCCCAGTCAAGGGGATGTACCTGGGTTGCAGATTCATTCCAGGTCAGACGGATGTGGGAGACAACCAATCCATGTCTCTCTCTCATCAATATTTCTTTCTTTCTCTCTCTACCCCTCCTTGCCGCCCTTTCACTCTCTCTTAAAAAAAAAAAAAAATCAATGGAAAAAATATCCTTGGGTGAGGTTTAACAAAAAACAAAAGGAATGAAAAAAAGAAAGTAAAAGTACAGAAGTCAAATTTTCACATAATAACAGCAATAAATAGAAAAAGCAAAAGTAATTATAGTTAATAGACTTGTTAAACCCCAATTTTTTTTCAATGTTATCTTCTCATCATAGGTTATTTTGTGTAAACAAGATTAAGGAAGGTTGTTTTTTAAAAAACGGTAAAATGAAAATCTAGGGTTTCAATATATAGTGAATACACATTCTCCCCCCTTTATCACCTTTAAAATTTGTGCCTTTGATATCTATCTGTCTAATTATATTGTTACTACTTTCTTTTTAAGTATATTTGTCTGGTACATCTTTATCATCTTTTAATATCTCTTATTTTCAGGTATTATTTAATGTTTTCTTCAGGGATTTTGTCATTTAAAAAATAGCAGATTTATTTTTCTAGGAAAATTTCCTCCTCTATATTTTAATTGAGGAATTTAAATTATTCTGATTTATTGTAATTGTGATGATTTTGTGTTTTCTTTAAATATTTTACTCAATTAATTTGTTTAATGTTTTGTTGTTTCTGTCCCCTTCCTTTTTTAACTGCACTGATCAAAGTTACTTTCTTTCTCTTTCACTATAATAATATGAAATATTATTAACTCTATATTTTTAACTAAAAATAAAATAACTAAATAACCAAACCAGAGGAGTTCTGCCTTAGTTGTTATCTTAATTTTTAATCAATTTCCCAGGTGACTACAGTGATCCACTCCATTCTTTAGATTCTGCTCTTTTTGTCCTTTATATTTTATTGCAATTCCAGTATTCTGCTAGTGAACTTACACTTTGGCAGTTTTCCCTGGCATGAAGTTATGGGTCCTCAATAATTTGCAGAGAATTTTCCAGAATTTGCTTACTCCCTTCATATAATTATAAGATCCCTTTTGAATTTTCAGTAGTGCTATAATTACGTTTTTATTTTTTATATCTCATGAAATTTTAGTGTGAGTTGATTTGGAAAGAGACTTAATTGTGTACCCACAATCATTGAAATGAAATGCTTGTATTTCAAAGTTTTTCCTCAGATGCTACTTAATTCTTAGTCAATTTTCTACAGATCTGACCCAAAATACATACATTTTATGTATAATTTAATTTCTAATAGATCTATATTTACATTTGTCTTATGACATGATAATTAAATGTTTTCATGACTTTTTCCTATTTAGAATATGTCTCAATTACTTTTGGATGCTGTTAAATAGTGCAGTTTAAAAATATAAATTGAAATAATGCATGCTAGTCTGTTAACCTAAGTAGTAAGTTTATCATTGTATATAATAAAAGAATAGTAAATATTTACAGAAAGTGCAACTTCTAATTCTGGAATATTGTATGAATGTATTAAAATATTATGAGTATAAATATAAGATAAAAAACATTTAATTGGTCTATGTCTACACCAAATTAATATAAAATACCAAAATCTCTTGTCCCTGTTAAAGTTTTAAACTTACTTATTATATGATAATAATTTCAACTCTCTGAGCCTTAGTTTATTCATTTTTTTAAATTTTATTATTGGTTTTTAGAGAAAGAGAGAGAAACATTGATTTGTTGTTCCACTTTTTTCTTGTTGCTGTTAATCCTCACCCAAGGATATTTTACCATTGGTTTTTAGAGATAGTAGAAGGGAGAGGGAAACACAGAAAGAAACATCAATGTGAGAGAGACTCATCAATTTGTTGCTCCCTGCACACACCGGGGCCAGAGCCAGGGATTGAACCTGCAACTGAGGTATGTCCCCTTGACCAGAAAAAAACCCTTCAGTACACAGGCCAATGCTCTACCCAGTGAGCAAAACTGGCTAGGGCTTCACTTGGTTTTTATATATTCATTAGAGGTCCAGTGCACAAAATCTGTGCACTCCGGGGATGGGGGAGTTCCCTCAGCACGGCCTGCACCCTCTCGCAATCCAGGACTGCTGGCTCCTAACTGCTCCCCTGCTGGCCTGATCACCCCTAACCACCTCTGCCTTGGCCCCCGCCACTGTGGGCTTTGTCTGGAATGATGTTCAGAAGATGTTTGGTCTTATTAGCCTATTACCCTTTTATTAGTATAGATTAGTTGATTTTTGCATGTGCTGTGGCCAGAGATTTGAACCTGTAACTTTGGCCTATCAGGACAACAGTCTAACCAACTGAACTACCCAACCAGGGCCAGATTATCTGTTCTTAATCTGGGAATAATATCGTCCTTATTAAATTTTTTATATACTTTTTCTCATCAATAATAGAGCAAAAACTGTGGCTGGTTATTTAATACTGGCAAGAAAATTGAGCAGATATTACCACTAAGAGCTAAATTGTAAGAATTTAGCTCTTACTACACCTAAGAGCTAAATTGTAAGAATTAAATGATATAAAGCATGTGAAACAGAGCAGTAAACTTTGACTAATATGAAAATGTAAGATATTCATTTTTACATGCATGTCTTTTGGAAGATAAGTTAAAATATGAAGACAAACTAAGTTATGCTCTGCAGTAGTAGTCTGATAATATTGGAGCCAACAGAACTTGACACCAATAGACAACAATATTATCTATTAGGTTATTTTTAATGTTTAGATATAAAATTAAATTGTAACAAAGATAGTGTCTTCTCATCAGGAAAGCAACAACGTACTGTAAGTTATATGTAATTTGACTTACAGTATTCAGATTCGCCTGAAATGCTTTAGGGAAGTAATGGTTCTCTGGGACAGGAGTTAGCAAACTAAAGCCTTTGGGTGCAATTTGTTCTGCTGCTTATTGTAAGGGCCTAAGAGCTAACGGAGGTTTTTTATAGTTTTAAATGTTTGAAAAACATTAAAAAGAAAAAGAAGGATAACCTTTCAGGACACTTGACAATTATATGAAGCAAGAACCTTTAACCCCCTTGTGATTAAGTTAAAATTAAATCAGTAAGGGGGATCGTTAACCTAATCTGGTTAGTGTCCTTTTAAGAAGAGGAAGAAATCTGGACACACAAATACACAAATTTTGATGCCAACCATGTGGATGTGGGCACACTGTGGGGACCATGACAAGGCACAGAGAGGAGGCCATTACAAGCTAAGGGGAAACGTCTCTAAAGAGACCAAAATGCTGACTCCTTGATTTGGGGCTTCTAGCCTTCAAAACTGTCAGAAAAGAAATCTCTGGTGTTTAAGTCACTTAATATGTGGCATTTTGTTATAACAGCTCTAGCAAACTAATATAAGTGTCCAGAAATAAAAGAAAGTAAACAGCCAGCTTATTTATGTCTCTTCTCTGTGGCTGCCTGCCCACTCCGAAGGCAGTGTGGTAGCTTTGACAGTCATATGGCCTGCAGTCTTACAATATATGCTCTCTGGCCTTTAGCAGAAAATGCTTGCCAATTCCTGGTGTAGGAATCAGGAAAGATTTGTACTTTAGCAGGAAATATTATATATAATGCTGTGATTTTGAAATGTCTTTCAAAACATGTTAAATATTAACTAGGGAAATGCCACACAATAGTAACCTTCCTCTTTCTCTGTTTCTGTAGCATGAGAGAAAAGAGATGCTCTAAATAATTTAGGATTACAATAGTTTAGCTGCACATGTATAAAACAAATCCTTAATCAAAAGTACCATTATTAATTATGGTGACAATCTGATTAGTACTTTTATGGTAAAACTAACATTTCAAAAGGGTGAGGATAAAGACCCAGAAGATAATCTTTTTGCTGATTGTGTCTGGAATCATTAAGCCCTGTACCATACTGAGGATCGTTATCAGGGAAAGATTCAGGTGAATTCCAAAGAAAGATTTTAATAGAAGGCTAAGAATAGGGTGCCATGTTAGATAAATTTGGGAAAGTTCTGTTAATTATAGTCAAGAGTTGATGACAGAAGCAGCAATACAGATGTTGCTATCAGGTGATTCTTATTTTCTTGAGAGCTGAAAGAAGCGTGAAAAAAACAGTGTGAGGAAATACCAATCCAACTTTCCTGTTGAAATTTGGAAAAAATAATATACCTCAAGGGACACCGTAGGTGTAAAGAGTTGCCAATGCCGAAGCTTTCCAAGGAGAGAAGGCTCTCCAAGTCCCCAGGGAGGGAGGTGAATGATGAAAGGGAGCTTCCTTGCCAAAAACTGTTGGATTGGGTTTCTGCAGCTTTATTCAGCACAAAAACAAATTGTAGGCAGTAACCTAGGTCTCCCAGCAACACAGACACACAAGAGGATGCGAGGTTCCATTCCATGAACCCACACAATTAAATTCTCTCAACAGTTGTGTTCTTATTCAATATGAAAGGTACAAAGGAAATTAAGTGAATAAGTATTGTATTCTTGCATTCTATGAATGGATGCCCCTACTATGTGCCAGGTGCTCTCATTGGATCTGAGATAGAAGTATGAAGCAGGACCCTTGTGCCTTATAGATAATAGACTTACAAAAGCAATAGAGTTGTCTTTAAAGAACATATTTGCTAATTCAATCATTTCTTTAAAAATAAAGATCATACATTTTCAGTTTGATAAAAGTACTGTCGAAAAGCAAACAAAATATGTGTAACCTATAAAAGGCCTTAATTGACACTCTTCTTTAGGAGAGTCTTAATACCTACTTGGTAACTATTAAAATTATAGCTATTAAGAAATAGTCTGCTGGAAGATGAAAGCTAAAAGAAAACTACCATCAATATATATCAGGTGCTCCAGATTTTTTTAAGATAGGTGTTCAGCATGCGTGTGGGAGCAGAGAAGTGCCATATGCATCATATTTCGTTTTGTGGGTACTTTTTTCCCCCATGGAGAATTATAATTTGATAGGCACACTGCATATAATATTATTTTTTTAATAAATCTTCTCCCTATACATCCATCAACTAGAAGCTAAAATGTGTGAAAAATATATGACACAAAATGGAAAACAGGGACTAGAATAATGATTTTTTAAATGTGAAAACGATGGTCAAAATCAGCACTTTTCTTTTAATATCATGAATTTGATGACTTTTAACATCTCTATTTAAAGTAAATTATGTTTTAACACTGATGTAAATCCCTTCAGATCTCATTCTTTATAATTAAGCAAAGTTAATATATTTATAGAAAACTTTGAAAATGTATGGCTTAAGTGCTGTAGTACATGCAGAAATTCTCTACCTTTGTGTTTTTGGCTGCTAGAAGGTTGATGTCCTCTAATGTCCTGCTCTTGTTTACTTATGATAAGTAAGTTCTTGGTGTGGGTTTGTTGTTGTTTATTTTGTCAAATCATAACATTTCCCACTACTTCTGACTCAGGATATTTGCTGTTTGTTTTCATAGTAAGATTAAGGGTTATATTTACCTGGAGCAGAACCTATTCTTATATTCTTAAGGTAGTCCCTTCAATAAGGTCCATACACAGATGCAGGAGTTCCGCCCACCTTCACTGCTATTGTCTTCCCTAAAGTAAGGGGATTTACCTCCACCTTAGCTTTTTAGTCACCAAAACCAAGAGCAATTAGTAAAAACCAGGAAGGTGCTATTTAATTTGCCTGCCTTTTATTTTGAACTGTTTTTCATTTAATTTCATTTATTTATTCCATTATCTGACATTACTTAGACATTTTTAATTATATTGCCTCTTTTTATTTGCTTATATAAAGGATAATGACAACACTTTTAATATAACCCTACTGAAATTTCATTCGGTAGATATTACATGGAATTAAAAGAAGAAATATGAAATAAGAAAGGCAGGAAAAAAATCAAGTAGAAGGAAAGAAAGAATAAAGAAAGAAAATAAGAAGCAAATAGGGAAGGAGAGAAAGGAGAAAAGAATGAGAAAAAGTTTAATAGTAGAGAAAACCTAGCAACTCTCACAGAAGTTTCTTTGCTTTAAGATTTTAAAAAAAAGGACCATCCTAAATGGGTTGATATGAGTGGGGATATATAGGTTAACCATTAAAGTTATTCGTTGAGACAATTTTATGTTTACCTAAGTAACATCTAGAAATACATATTCATTTTAGATGGAAATTCTAATATCTTAAATGTATGTGATTCTTGAGTGGTTTAAAATAGTGTTGACCCATTATAACACTCACATGCATTTATTTTCTAATTTATTACCTAGCAATAATCATATATCTTGCACTGTTAAGTCAGTCTTTTCCTCCCTCTCTCTCCCCCTTCTTTATCCCTTCTTCCCTTATTTGATTCCTTTCTGTCCTTTCTTTTGCTATCCATTTTTATCAGTCTCTCTATATCTTTCGTTCTTTTTAAAAATATATTTCTCTTTAATTCTTCTCTACATAAGATAATAGAATTTATAGTGGGACCAATAACGATTGCTTAGAGAACTATCAGCAATAAGGAAGAGGATATTAACTAATATACTTCTTTAATGTACCCTATAATTATGAATTCAAATTTAATTGTCTACATAATAGATGCAATGAGAATATTACAAAATTCCCAACAATCCAACAGAAATATATGTGGATATTTTCCTAGGTATTAAAATATTAATGTCATGTGCTGTATAAGATAAAACAAAGTTCTAGATTTTGCTCTGATACAGGGAATTCTAAATAATTCCCTGAATATAGATGAAAGAAAGATGTTCTCATATTCCTTTATCATCCAGGCTTTCACATATTCCTTTATCATCTAAGAGAAATCGATATATCATTAGTCACTGCTAAACTCCGTTCCCACTGTATTGGCAGGAGAGAGAGTCAGCTTTGCTTACGACATTTGTCTACAGGCCTTGGCTTTGCTCTAGGTCTACAAGGTGGAATAGACATTTTTATTTCTTTTCCTCAGGCACTATATTTCATGAAAAATTCATTTATTCTATCTCCTGCCTCTAAGAAACTTTTTGAAAGAAATAGACAAAAGAAAGTGACCTTTTGTCCATTTGAATGACTGGTCCTGAACAGTTGGCTTGCTGTTTACTGCTTCACTGTTAGTGTCACACTTCTTACACTGACTCGTGCATACAAACTGAGCTGCCATCTTGTACTGTGCTTCACTCATACCAATTAGGTTCTCTAGACAGACCCTTGTCAACTGGCTATTATTGAAGTAGGTTGAGTTCCAAGTTCCTTAGACTAGAGTACAAAAGTCTCAATTTTTCAAACTTATTAAATAGAAGCATTGGAGTGAGCAAAATTCTTTTTTTCTTAAAAATAAAAGAAAATGCAATAAGCCATGAAAGTTTAAGTTATCAGCATGATGCATTACTCTGTATCTTACAATGATTTATAATTATGAGTTCAGGAATGCCTAATTATGCAATGGCTCAATACATGAATTAAAAAAAAATAACCTGAAGTGTAATATTTATGAATAAAACTAAATACAAAATATATTTAAATAATAGTAATGTAAATTCTTAACATCTTATATACCTTCCTTAGTATTTCTGGGTTACTGCCCAAAATATATAGATGCCTATAAACCATACCAATTATTTTTTAAATAAACCTATATCTCAAAGGAATACTAAATTCCATCAGTCAAAAATCAACAATATAACATTTCAGAGACAGAAATATCTAAGGAAACCCTGTATAACCTTTAAGAGGTTGTGGGCAGGCATCTGGGGAAAGAATTGGAAAAAGAGGTAAACAATAGTTGCTAAAATCCCTAAGTCAGGGGGAAAGCCCTTTTATTCTGTATTCTGCAACCCTCCCATAATAGAATTTGAGACTGCTTGGTAATCCTTAGACTAAAGTAACTACTAATTATTTTTTCTTGTTATGATTTGTTACCTCATTATTATAAAGCAGGAAGATAGAAGACATTTATTTTTCAGAATTTTTGATTCAATATTATGATGTGGAGCTGGTAGAATTATTATTCATGGGTTTTATAGCTGCCTAAAGAGTTACCCACATGGGTTTCCTGGCATGACCATCAGATAATGAGATGACTTTGATGTCTCATTTGACACATATGAATCATAGGCTTTCAAGAAATATACTTTGATTTTCTATGATATGTACAAAATCATTCCCTGGGCACAGATGAAAGAAAGATGTTCTCACATTCACTGAGAACATCTTTGCTTAAGAATAAGCCCAGGTACCTCAACATGGTTCAAAAGTTCATCATGACTTGGCACCAGTTGTCTGCGTTTTCTCTTCTACTACCACTCTCACTACCTACTCAAATATCTACAATACAAAGTCCTCATAAGGTGTTACTTTCACTTTCCATCCTAAGGATGTGCACATTATTTCCCCTTTAGTAGAGAAGCCTATTGATTCAGCTTGGACTCAATTTCCTGAAGGAATTCTTCCCAAGTCTATAAATTTAGTTGTTTGTCTCTTCTTTGGATTCCCATACCTGGTGCCAGCAGCGGGTATGAATGGCAGCTCCAGTGCCAGCAGCGGGTATGAGTGGGCCAGCACTGGTCGCGGGTGTGAGCACCAAGTGAGACCAGGGCACGCGGGAACAAAAAATTTTCAGTAACCACTAGGGGCTCACCCCGATGACAGTGACCAGTGCCCCATCTTGATCTGGTGCCCCCGCTCACCTGCTCCACCATCCCACTGAGGCCTACACCTGCCATGTTCTATGTGAACACCATGGTGGTCAGCGCATATCACCATGACTGGTTGTTCAGTTGTTCCACCATTCAGTCTATTTGCATATTAGCCTTTTATTATATAGGATAAAGACATTTTATGTAAAAGGAACTAGAGCACTATAGAGGCTAACATATTCCTGGTCCCAGAGTTGTGATTTCAATCCTTATCAGTATGTCCTACAGCTCTTACTATTTACACAAAGAATGATAGAAAGGCAGAGAACTGTTTTTATTATAAGTTAACACAAGTAGAAACTTTGTCCATATAAGTGAATGACTAAGAAGTAAGTGAAAGCAGCACACATGGATTATTCTTTGGAAGAATTCAGGGATAAAAAAGATGATGGCATTAGGGTAGTTGAGTACAATGATACTTTATTTTTTGTATCTATCTATACTAATAAAAGGGTAATATGCTAATTAGACTGGTCAACCTGACATCTTTCTGTCATCCGGTCCTCCTTCTAGAGAAAGCCACAGTGGCAGGGGCCGAGGCAGAGGCGGTTAGGGACAATCAGGCCAGCAGGGGAGAAGTTAGGGGTGATCAGGCTGGCAGGGGAGAGAGGATAGTGGTGAACAGGCTAGCAGAGGAGGACAGTTAGGATTATATGTTATGTTATGTTATGTTATGTTATGTTATGTTATGTTATGTTATGTTATGTATGTTACGTTATCTTATGTTATGTTATAGTATGTTATATTATAGTATGTTATAATATATTATGGTTTTGAACACATATCACAATATTTGAAATGCTCTTTTTTTTAAATTTAAGTCCCTATATGTCATTTAACTTTTCCTAGGAACAAACAATAAATTTCTTAGTGAATATTTAAAATGTTCAGGTGATTTCAGTTGAAAAATTTCTGTCAAATTCAACTTTTTGTTTTATTATTTTCATAGCCTAATATTTCCTGATATATTTTTTCACATTTATAAAGGTTTTTTAATTTATCTAGATTTTGTTATTTTCCATATACTTTTGAGTATCAGCTTTTCAATTCTTACCTCCTCCTTCTTTTAAAAATTAGCTTGCTGTGTTTTTATTAGAATAGCATTCTGCCCTAACCAGTTTGACTCAGTGGATAGAGCATCGGCCTGCGGACTGAAAGGTCCCAGGTTCGATTCTGGTCAAGGGCATGTACCTTGGTTGCGGGCACATCCCCAGTAGGAGGTGTGCAGGAGGCAGCTGATCGATGTTTCTCTCTCATCGATGTTTCTAACTCTCTATCCCTCTCTCTTCCTCTCTGTAAAAAATCAATAAAATATATTAAAAAAAAAAAGAATAGCATTCTATTCAGAGATCAAATTGTTGAAAACTATCATTTTAATAGTAGGTTTTCTCACTTATAATATATTTCTTCATTTAAATTTTCCTTCAGCAATGTTTGTAGCTTTTATTAATGAATCTTATCCATATTTTATTAAATTTTAGATTTTTTGTTAATAATTTATAATTGTAAATGGTAGTGCTCTTTAGCTTCAATTTCCAATTATTTATTATTATATAGAACTACACTTGATTTTGGTATACAATGCAAATTAGCTAAATATACTGACTAGCTTTTCTGTGGATTTCTTGGATTTTTATGCCATCAAATAAAATGAATAATTGTATTTCTTCCTTTCCAGCCAGCATTTCATTGTTTTATGTCCTTATTGCACATGCTAGGATATTCAGGACAATGTTAATTAAACATAATGAAAATATATATTCTTGCCTTGTTCTTGATATTTGAGTAAAGCTTCCTGGCTTTCACTGTTTAATATAATGTTACCTGTAGGTTTTTTATAGGTGTTCTTTTTCAGGTTGAGGAATGTTTCTTCATTTTCTCAGGATTTTAATCATAAATGGGTGTTGAACTCTTTTAAATGCTTTTTCTGCATCTATAGAAATGTTTACATGGTACTTTGGGGGTACGTCAATGTTGTAAATTACATTGGTTGATTTTTGACTTTTGCACTGCATTTCTAGGATGAACTCGACTCTTTTGAGATGTACTCTACCTTTTATAAATCATTGAATTCCACTTGCTGACATTCTGAGGTTTTTTGAGTCTATAGTCAAAGGAGGTAACGATCTGTATTTTTCTTTTCATCACTGTCATGTCTGGTTTTAGAATAAATGCTGGCTTCATAAAATTAGTTGAGAAGCGTTACCACCTCTCATTTTTTGGAATAATTTGCACCATATTTTCCTTAAATGTTACATAGTATGTTTTTAACAATAGATTCATTTTTAAGTACACATGTGGCTGTTCAGATCAATTTCTTCTATAGTTTTCTGCATTGTTATAAATATTGGGTTTTTTAAAAATATATTCATATTTACTATATTGAATTTATCAGCATTCAGGTTCCCCCCCCCAATATTCCTATATTATTCATGTAGTGCCAATAGCTTTTGTAGTTTTGCTTTCTTTTCTCTATCATTGATCTCCTCCCTCTCTCTCTCTATTTTTAAATTCTCACCTGAGAATATTTTTTCATTGATTTTTAGAGAGAGTGAAAGGGAGGGAGAGAGAGAAAGAGGAGCATTGTTATGAGAGAGGCACATTGATCAACTGATTGTCTCCCACACGTGCCCTTACCAGGACCAGGAACCGAACATGCAACTGAAGTATATGCCCTTAACCAGGAATCAAACCCAAGACTCTTCAGTTTGCAAGTCAACACTTTAACCACTGAGCAAAACTGACATGCATAAATTATTTTGAAGTTTATTAACTTTCAAAATGTAAGGGTTTTCCGGATAGCTTCCTGTTTTTATTTTTTTTAACTCTGTTATGTTCAGAGAATATACATGATATGATGTTTTTCCTTTTACCTTTATTAAGACTTGATTTATGCCCCCAAATAAGGTTTATCTTGGTAAATATCCCATTCTTTACTTGGGGAAAATGTATATTATACTGTAGATGATTGCAGTAAGGACACATTGTTTTAGTCTTCTAAATCCTTGCTGGTTTTCTGCCTTACTTATCAATTAATTATTGTGAGAGAAGTGCTGTTTGAGTTTTCCATCACCTCACTGGGGGCATAAAACTGCCCTCAGTCAGTAAGTAACTTTAAACCTTTTTTTGCTCCTTTTCTCAGGAACAAAGATTTTTTTCAGATGTTTTCTAGATTTCTATTTGCTTGAGTTATGATGGTAAGCTGTTTCCTTTTACTCCCTCTTAGAAGATGAAAATAGCAAGTAGCAAGTGTGGCTCAGTTGGCTGGGTGTGGTCCATTGCACCAGGGAGAGTTTGCCAGTTGGATTCCTGGTCAGAGCACATGCCTGGTTTAGCAGCTCCTCCTATCCAATCCCTAGTAAGGGAAATGAAGAAAGCAGCCAATTGGTGTTTCTCGTTGATGTTTCTCACTCTCTCTGTCTCTCTCTCTCTCTCTTTCAAAAACCAATAAAAAAGGTATTAAAAACAGAAAGAAAATATTTAACTATTCTTTAAATTTTTTTCTCACTCTTCTTTGCCCTCTAGTATAATATAATAGAGTCCCGGTGCACAAAAATTTGTGCACTTGGGGGTGGGGGGTCCCTCAGCCCAGCCTGTGCCCTCTCACAGTCTGGGACCCCTAAGGGGATGACCACCTGCTGGCTTAGGCCCGCTCCCCGGGGGATGGGGCCTAAGTTGGCAATCAGACATCCTTCTGGCAGCCTGGCAACCCTCGGGGGATGTCCACTTGCCAGTGGGGAGCAGACCTAAGCTGCAGTCAGACATCCTTAGTGCTGCTGAGGAGGCAGGAGAGTCTCCCACCACCACCGCTGTACTGGCAGCCATCAGCCTGGCTGATGGCTGAGCAGAGCTTCCCCATGTGGGAGTGCACTGACCACCAGAGGGCAGCTACTGCATTGAGCGTCTGCCCCCTGGTGGTCAGTGTGTGTCATAGTGACCAGCCATTCCCAGTTGTTCTGCTGTTAGGGTCAGTTTGCATATTACCCTTTTACTATATAGCATAGAGGCCTGAAGGGTGTCCTGGATCAGGATGGGGGTCCCACTTGGGTGCCCGGGCAGCCTGGGTGAGGGGATGATGGCTGTTTGCAGCTGGTCACACCCCCTTCAAGGTGCCCCCCCCCCCCCCCCCGGTGTGCCTGGCCAGTCTGGGTGAGGGGCTAAGGGCCGTTTTCAGGCTGGCCGGCGACTGAAGTTCCCAGCATCTCCTTTTTTTCTTTTTTATTCTGGGATTTATTTACCTTCTATAATTGAAACTTTGTTACCGTCACTGGACTGAGAGTCCACTCCTGCTCACTCCCAGCTCTGAGGCCACGGCCTGCTAAAAGCAGGTATCTGGGGTTTGTTTAGCTTCTATAAGTGAAACTTTGTTGCTTACGGAGCTCAGAGCCGGCCCATGGCAGGCGGGGAACCTTGGCTTCCTCCATCACTGGAGCAAGCAAGCCTCCTGCTCACTTTAGCTGCGTGGCTGCTGGCCGCCATCTTAGTTGGCAGTTAATTTGCCTATCGCCCTGATTAGCCAATGGGAAGCATAGCGAAGGTACAGTCGATTACCCTTTTTGTCTTTTATTAGATAGGATATGCAATTTTTAACACTGGTTTTCATGGGAGGAAAAGATTACTTTCACTTTTCTTCTTTTATCATATGACTAGGGGCCCGGTGCACGAAATTCGTGCACTGGGTGTGTGTGGAGAGGGGAGTGTCCCTCAGCCCAGCCTGCCCCCTCTCACATACTGGGAGCTCTCAGGCGTTCACCCCCATCACCCTCCGATCGCCTGATCGGCCCCTTGCCCAGGCCTGACGCCTTCGCCAGAGGTGTCAGGCTTGGACAGGGGACCCCCATCTCCCCCTGATCACTGGCTCTGGCCCCCGCCCAGGCCTGAGGCCTCTGGCCCAGGAATCATGCCTGGGCAGGGGACCCCCATCTCCCTCTGATCACTTGCTCCACCCCCCGCCCAAGCCTGACGCCTCTGACCCAGGCTTCAGGCCTGGGCAAGGGGACCATCATATCCCCCCAATCCCCGGCTCCGCCCCCCACCCAGGCCTGATGCCTCAGCCAGAAGAGTTGACCCTCTTCACCCTCCGATCACCAATCACCAGATTGGCCCCTTGACCAGGCCTGAGGCCTCTGGCAGAGGTGTCAGGCCTGGGCAGGGGACCCCCAGCTCCCTGCGGTTGCAGGCTCCGCCCCTGCCCAGGCCTAAGACCTCTGGCTGAGGCGTCCGGCCCGGGCAGCGGGGACCCGCAGCTGCAGCGGCCCCGCGATCATGGGCTCCACTTTAGGCCCAGGCAAGGGACCCCTAGCTCCCGGGACTGCCAGCTTCGACTGTGCCCAGCTCCCATCGCTGGCTCCACCCCTACTTCCTGCTATCACTGGCCAGGGCGGAAAAGGCGCCTGATTCTCTGATCATGGCTGGAGGTCAGGCCAAAGGCGGCCCCAGGGCCGCCTTTGCCCTACCCCCCAGCTCTTAGCTCCCCCCTGGGTTTCCGATCACTGTCAGTGGCAGGGGTCTTCTTCCTGCTTTCCCTTTCGCCTCCCTGCATTGTGCCTACATATGCAAATTAACCGCCATCTTGTTGGCAGTTAACTGCCAATCTTAGTTGGCAGTTAACTGCCAATCATAGTTGGCAGTTAATTTGCATATAGCCCTGATCAGCCAATGAAAAGGGTATCGTCGTACGCCAATTACCATTTTTCTCTTTTATTAGATAGGATGTAACATTTTTTGCCATCTGATATTTTGAGAAATACAATCTAGTTTCCATGTGTTAGGTAGTTTCATATTTTTAAATTCAGCTTTCAAAACAATGAACCAAATTGATATAAATCGTTCTGTTTTGCAGAACCTGACCCTAAAACTTTATTCAAATTATTTAAAGCCATGTCATTTTTTTAAATTATTTATAGTCCTAGGATTAAACTCCACAGGTACTTGATCCATAATACTGTAACTCCAAGAGTGCACACGTCATTATTTTGCATTATTTATTTTCACCATAAACTGATTCAACTACTACATTTTTATTTTTTAAATTCAGATTCACACTAAAGAAAATAATTATTGATACAGTCATACCTTTATACCAATTAACCCCCCCCCACAAAATCTATACATTGACATATATTGTCAATAAATGACAAGGATGTCAGTGAATTTAAAGTTTTACAGGGTGATTGCTTTAAAGACTATTGTTGTTTCCTGTATATTTGTTTAAAAATAAGCAATATATATTATTTTATCATTAAATGATGCTAACATAATATTGAAGTTAAAAATATAACTAATAGCCCTAGCCAGTTCGCTCAGTGGATAGATCATCGGCCTGTGGACCAAAGGGTCTTGGGTATGACTTGGTCAAGGGCACTTACCTGGGTTTCAGGTGCCCGGCCCCTGGTAGGGGCATCTGGGAGGCAACCAATCGATGTGTCTCTCTCACATTGGTGTTTCTCTCTGTCTCTCCCTCTCCTTTCCACTTTCTCTAAAAATCAATAGAAAAAAATCCTTGAGTTAGGATTAAAATGTATACATATACATATACAAACTATATATATATATATATATATATATATATATATATATATATATATATACATATATATATTATATATATATATATATATATAAAACTAATAAATATAACTATCATTTCAATGCATAAAAATAATCTGAATTCAAAATCCACTCATATTGTCCTCTGTCCTTTAGTGAAGTTAATAGAAGAATTTTCCTGAAATAGAGTGTAATTAGCAAATGAATGGGTTAATTTAAAGATATGCAATTTTCAATAATAATGAGAGTTAAACTTTCTTATGGGAACTGGCTTAAACTGGGTTATGATGAGGTATGAATAGTTGAAATAGATTAATTATCTTTCAAATTTGGGATATTAAGATTGAATAAAACACCTTTAAAGACTCTATTAAAACGATATCTTTGTGTGAGCAATTCAGGTCATAGATCTCGTTTTTCCCCTTTCGCCCCCCCCCCCCCAACTTCATATTTTAAACCATTTAACTGTAATTCATTGAATGAAAATGACAGTTATTGGGACTCTTGCCAGTGACACTGAAAATATATTAGTGGTTTTATATACCTTAATACAGATAGATTGAGAATTTTTGAACAAGTTCAAGGTTCTTTCTAAGCAGTCCCATTTTTTGAATAGACATATTTTTCTTTGCCAATTATTTCATAGATCTAATTTTAAACTTATATGTTTGCAGTAGCATGAAACTTATCTTTATTAATATAAAGGCTAAGTTGCTCAAATAATAGACTCCCAATATGAAAAGTGTGTAAGCCCTCAATTGCTTACATAAACACAAATAAATTAATAGTAATTCATTTTTATTTTTTCATGGTTTCTACTTTTCTGTACCTACTTACTGTTGTAACATCTGTAGCTGTGCAATTGGTACTTGGAAAGCTGGCAAATGGCTAACGTCCAAAACCTCCTGCCAATATAAATTAACATGTACCATCAGAGGGAGCCCTAAGTGGTATAAGAATGCAGTCTCTTGAGTTGTTTTTAGGAAAGAAGCTTGAAGCAAAATGGAATAGCTCTGGCTCCCATACAGCAGACATGAAGACACATGTGCCTTTAATTTTGTCCTTGGTAATATATACTAATTCACTCTAAATTATTCTAGTTTCTATTTTAAAAAGAATGAGAATGAGAAAAAAAAGGCTTTCTGTGTGTGAGTACTGTTACTGTAACTGTACATCCAAGGGGTCCGGACTGCCTGTCACTACTTGAGCCAATTAAGCAGAGACAGGGTTGAATCATATATGAGTGTTTATTCCAATACTGCCAGCTGTATGGGAGAGCAGCAGGTCATCCACAAAATCTGCTCTGGACCTCACTATAAGCCAGCTGCTTAGACTGTATTGGGTAGGACAAAGATTATGTGAGGAAATAGGAATTACAGGCATGGGACAGTGGGCACGGGATAATCATTACAGGGTACAAATCATGTGGGCTGGAGGGTGGGTGCCTCTGGGAATCCCCAGACCAAATTACAAGTAATAGGGGCAGGGGGTTGTAAAGAGCAGGTGCCTCCTGAACTAGATTATCTGGGCCATGAGGTTGTAAACCTTTCCATAATGACAGGCAGTTCTCAGAAGGAGGATAGACTGCATTCCAATGTTACCTCCCATATCCAGAGCACACAACTCTCAGGCAGGTTAGAATGTGTTTTCTAATCAGAACAGAACCATTATGGTTAATGGAGTATGATTAATATTTCTTATCATTATAATTAGTTTCCAATATTCTATTTCTGCCCCTAACATTATGTGTGCTTAAATCATGTCTATCTAATTACCTATCAATCTATCTGCATAGACAGAGTCCTAATAAAATATTTAAACTCTTCCATGAAGACATACCCTATCTAATAATAGAGAAACATGGTAATTAACCATAACTTAGCTACCCTTCCCATTGGCTAATCAGCGAGATATACAAATTAACTGCCAGCCAATATGGCGGCCAGCAGCCAGGCAGCTTGAACTAACATGAGGCTTGCTTACTCCAGTGATGGAGGAAGTCAATGTTCCCCGCCTACCTCAGCTCAGCTCTGAGCTCTGGATGAAAAAATGTTTCAATTATAGAACCTAAACAAACCCCAGAAACCTGCTTTCAGCCAGCGGGGCCTCAGAGCTGAGAGCGGCCAGTGATGGCAACAGAGTTTCAACTATAGAATCTAAACAAACCCAGGTACCTGCTTTCAGCCGGCAATGGCCTCAGAGCTAGAGCCTGCTCTCAGCTCCAGTGACAGCTATAGAAGGTAAATTAATCACAGAATTAAAAAGAAAAAAAGAAAAAAGGAGAGCCCACCAGCCTGAAAACAGCCCTCAGCCCCTCACCCAGACTGGCCAGGCACCCCAGTGGGGACCCCCACCCTGAAGGGGGTGTGACCAGAGGCAAACAGCCATCATCCCCTCATCCAGGCTGGCCAGGCACCCAAGCAGGACCCCCACCCTGAACCGGGACACCCTTCAGGGCAAACCAGCCGGCCCCCACCCATGCACCAGGCCTCTACCCTATATAGTAAATGGGTAATATGGAAACTGACCCTAACAGCAGAAGGACTGGGAATGACTGATTACTATGACACACACTGACCACCAGGGGGCAGATGCTCAATGCAGAAGCTGCCCTCTGGTGGTCAGGGCGCTCTCACATGGGAGGAGCTCTGCTCAGCCACAAGCGAGGCTGATGGCTGCCAGTACAGCGGTGGTGGTGGGAGCCTCTCCTGCCTCCTCAGCAGCGCTAAGGATGTCCGACTGCAGTTTATGCCTGCTCCCTGCTGGCAAGTGGACATCCCCTAAGGGCTGCCATGCTGCCAGAGGGATGTCTGATTGCCATCTTAGGCCCAATCCCCTGGGGAGCGGGCCTAAGCCAGCAGGTGGTCATCCCCTGAGGGGTTCCAAACTGTGAGAGGTCACAGGCCTGGCTGAGGGACCTCCCATCCCCCCCACCCCCCCGAGTGCACAAATTTTTGTGCACCGGGCCTCTAGTACATATATCAGTTCTTCACCTAAGGAAAACAATAATATAAAATTGTGATTAATGTGTCTTAAGGTATAATTTTTAATTATAAATAGTTTTCTTTAAATGGCAAGTTTTCTTCTAACATGACAAAGTATTGTGTTAATATTGATTTTCACATATTTCATAGAAACTTGTATTTTAGAAATCTAAATATTTAGCCATAAATATTGTTGTTTGACTGGTAAAGATAAGGTAAGATATATTTTAGGATCATGAGTGAATTTTGGATATTAAAATCATTCTTCAAGTAATTTAAATAAGTGAAAAAATAGTTACTGTTTCCAAAACCTCTATCCCTCTAGCATGCAGAGACTCAGTCAAACATAAATCTTACAAAACATGTTTTTTTTTAAATGTCTCCTTATAAAACATATTTTATAAGAGATATACATCGAAAGTTCAAGAATTAAAGAATGTTTTCTTTTTCTTTTTTAAGAGGAGACTTAGAGAACCACTTGGAAGATGATTATATAGTTTGACATTGTTAAAATATAATTTTACTTTTTACATATAATTTTTTAGTTAAATAGCATATTCCTCATCATATAATTTACATTAAAGACCTGGTGCACAAAAATTTGTGCACTCGAGGGTTTCCCTCAGCCCGGCCTGTGCCCTCTCACAGTCTGGGACCCCTCAGAGGATGTCCACCTGCTTGGCTTAGGTCCGCTCCCTGGGGGATCGGGCCCAAGCTGGAAGTCAGACATCCCTCTGGCAGCGCGGCAGCCCTCAGGGGATGTCCACTTACCAGCAGGGAGCAGAACTAAGCTGCAGTCGGACATCCTTAGTGCTGCTGAGGAGGCGGGAGAGGGTCCCACCACCACCTCTGTGATGGCAGCCATCAGCCTGGCTTGTTGCTGAGCTGAGCTTCCCCTGTACGAGCGCACTGACCACCAGGGGGAAGCTCCTGCATTGAGCGTCTGCCCCCTGGTGGTCAGTGTGTGTCATAGTGACCAGTCATTCCCAGTCTTTCTGCTGTTAGGGTCAGTTTGCATATTACCCTTTTATTATATTGGATAGAGGCCTAGTACACGGGTGGGGGCAGGCTGGTTTGCCCTGAAGGGTGTCCCGGATCAGGATCGGGGTCCCGCTTGGATGCCTGGCCAGCCTGGGTGAGGGGATGATGGCTGTTTGCAGCTGGTCACACCCCCTTCAGGGTGGGTGTCCCTACTGGGTGCCTGGCCAACATAGGTGAGGGGCTGATGACTATTTGCAGACTGGTCAAGCCCCCCCCCCCACCAGTGGGGACCCTCACCCCATGGAGGTTTGACCAGCCTGGGTGAGGGGCTATTTTCAGGCTGGCCACACCCCCTTTAGGGTGGGGAATCCCCACTGTGATGCCTGGCCACTCTGGGTGAGGGGCTGAGGGCCGTTTTCAGGCTGGCCAACCCCCCCGGCAATGGAAGCTCCCAGCCTCTCCTTTTTTTTCTTTTTATCTTTTTATTCTGGGATTTATTTACCTTCTATAATTGAAACTTTGTTGCCGTTTTCTGAGGCTACAGCTGGCCACGAGTAGCTTGGCTTCCTTCATCACTGGAGCAACCAAGCCTCCTGCTCACTCCAGCTCCGTGGCTGCTGGTCACCATCTTGGTAGGGTTAATTTGCATATAGTCGCTCTGATTGGCTGGTGGGCATGGCTTAAGGCATAGCAAAGGTATGGTCAATTTGCATGTTTGTCTTTTATTAGATTAGATATTACTAGAAATAGAGGGGAATATTATAGACTTTCTCCTTTCCACTTAACTTCTTTCTTAAGTCCCACAAAATTTTGATAAGCTACTACAGTATCAACTTCTCTGAGTTAAATGCATAGAACAGAATAAACATAAAAAATGGTGTTATCATTGATTAATTTAGCTATAAGAATATTTACCATAGTTTTTTTTTTTATAGGATACTTATTTCAATTTTATGGGGTCTACCACTTTAGTATAAGCATCTTTTTTTATTGATTAAGGTATTATATATGTTTCCTTATCCCCCCATTGCCCACTCCCCCAATCATGCCCTCACCCTCATCCCCTGTTGTCTGCATCCATTGGTTTTGCTTATATGCATGCATACAAGTCCTTTTTATAGGCATCTTATCCATTTCATTGTATTGTACACTTGCAAAGATGCATGTTACTATTTGATAATTTTTATCCATACTATCTCCTCAACAGACTCTTCTACTTATGCCCTATTTTCAGGATTCCAAAAACTTCTTGAATAATAATTATCTTTTCTCTTATATCAATTATTCGCCAAGTCATGTTCCAAGGCCATTACTAGTATTAGGACTGAGAAGGCAAGTCAATGAGACTACAAGTGTAGGGTTACTTATACATTGTGAGAAACATGGCATCGATATAAATAGATTTATTTTTATGTGGCTACTAGAGGCCCGATGCACAAAGATTCGTGAAAGAATGGGCCTTCCTTCCCCTGGCTGCCAGCACCGCCTTCACTCCAGCTGGAGCAGCCTTTCTGCCTTCCCACGCTGCCCAGAGGCCCAGAGCGGCCGGGGGTGGTGTGGAACGCCCACGGCCACTCAGTGCCTGCATATGCAAATTAACCCACCGTC
Source organism: Myotis daubentonii (assembly GCF_963259705.1). Taxonomy (NCBI): domain Eukaryota; kingdom Metazoa; phylum Chordata; class Mammalia; order Chiroptera; family Vespertilionidae; genus Myotis; species Myotis daubentonii. Next base: position 92,721,188 of record NC_081842.1, read on the forward strand.
TTTTTTGGGTTAATTTTCATACTCAATCCTGATTGGCTGGTGGGCATTGCGACGGTATTAACAATTTTCATCTTTCTCTTTTATTAGTGTAGATCTAAATAAAAAAGAGCTGATTTGTTTCACAAACATTATCATATTTTATATAAAATTCCATTTGCTCCACTTTTTATTATTTTTAATATTCACCTGAGAATAAGTTTTCATTGATTTTGAGAGAGAGAGAGATGTGAGACAGAAACATCAACCAGTTGCCTCCAGTATGTACCTCAACCTCCCACCTTAGTTATGTGCCCTTACTGAGAATTGAACTTACCACCTTTTTGTCTATGGGATGACACTCCAACCAACTGAACCACCAGGCAAGGGCCATATGCTCTACTTTTTAAAAGAATACATTTGCTTGAATTCAGTATTTCTTTTTTCTAAACAGTGAACTCAATGAACTGATGCTTGGAAATTGAAAATATATAAATATGTTGTAGCATTCTTATCTCCCTATCCATTCCATATTATTAATAATATCACACTCAATAGCATACAGGAAAAATGGATATGTAATTATGAGACTCATGATTTGTCTTTTCTAGTGATTAAAATTAGACTAATTAAAAGTACAAAAGTAGAGGTCAGTTTATTGTTTCTAGCTTTGTTCATTAGTTTAATCAATGCTTGTTAGATCCTAATGAGTTACATTAGATCAATCAAATATTTACTGTGTTCCGACTGATTTAGATATCTTCTAAGGACTAATAATTATGAATTTTCAACTCTCAAGATTCTTTTATTTTAGTGAGAGAAATCAACACAAAATATCAAAAATATACCTAATGTGTCTGGCAATAAAAACAGTAGTAAAAAAAAAAATAAGCACCTATGAGAATGGAATATACTGAAGCAACAAAACACATAGCAGATATGTAAGAAAAATTTATTCTAGAAAAAGGGAAGAGTTCATGAAAACGATTGGTATTAGTTTCCTAAGGTTGCTGTAACACTTGTACAAAGTGGATGTCTTAAAACAAAATAAATTTATTATCTTATATTTTTAAAGTCCAGAAGTTAGGGATCAAGTGGTCAGCAGGGCCACACTTTCTCTGGAGGCACTAATGGAGAACTTTTTACCCCTTCCAGATGCTAATGGCACCAGGCATTTCTTGACTTGTGACAGCATAATGCTCATCTCTTTCCTCCACCTTCACGTTGCCTTCTCTATTTTCTCCTTTGTGAGTTTTATACAAGCATACTTTTATTGGCTTTAGGGCCCACTCAGATAATCCAGGATTATATCTCCTCGAGATCCTTAGTTTCATTACATCTGAAAAGACTCTTCAGATGATCAAGGTAAAATTAGGTCTTTAGGGTGAGTCCTAATCCATAAGACTGTCTTTATAAAATGGAAATTTGGACATAGACATTCACAGAGGGAAAACAATATAAAAATGGGTATGTAATGAGGAAAACAGAAATTTTACTGATGTAACTGTTAACAAGGAATATTAAAGACTTCTGGTTACTACCAGACACTAGAAAGTGGCAAGAGAGGTTTCTATCCAGAGTCTTAGAGGAAACATGACAATGGTGGCCACCTTGATTTTATCTTCTAAACTCCAAAACTGTGGGACAACATGCTTCTGTTGTTTTAAGACACCCAGTTTGTGGCACTTTGTTATAGAAGCCCTAGCAAACTTCTACAGGCATATATTATTCAAGGCATTAGAGGCAGATAGGGCTTTGAAGACCATGTGTGACTATTAAAGGACTGGGTTCAGCTGCATGTAACCAAAAACTTGATAGTAATTTAACTCATTTTTTAAATATATATTTTTAAAACTTTATTACATAACAAGAGGTCCAGATATAACCATAGAGGAACTGTGTAAGGCAGCTGCCAAGTTTAAGTGACTAACTCACATTCCAGAACACTTGAATGAGGCAAAACCAAAGACAAAATAGGAGTGCCATCTGAAACTGCTATCAAACCTACCTTGAGTGTAGGAACATTCCTGAAACTACTGTTAAAATTTCTGCTGACTTCTTCAGCCTTTATCTTACCTCTCTCTGTAAGACAGAGATAAGGATATAACCACACTACCAATTCTCTGGGGACCCAGAATGACTCACCCCAAGATGTGCCTCTGGGGTATGTAGATTGTTTTGAGCCAAAGGCAATTTTATCTTCAGGCTCAAGAGTAACGTCTACCCAGAAAAGTTGAATTAGGTACTATAATAAGAGAATATCAGCCATAATCTTTTTGAGTCACATATTAACTAAAGATGTGTTCTTCTTATTATCCTGCGATGATCCTTTGAAGCCCCCACATGCATTATCTCCTCCCTAGCTCAGGACATCTTATATACCTCAATCTCCCTTGTCCATCTCTGAACCTCTTGTACATGTGGGTTCTCTGACTCTCTCGTGTATGCGGGGTTCCCATATATATACATGTATTAAATTTGGTTATTTTCTTCTGCTAATCTGTCTTATGTCTACAGTACGTGATTATTAGATCAGCCAGAAAAGTGTTGAGGGTAGAGGAAAGATTGTTTTTCTCCCACACTTCAAATACAATCAAATTCAATTATCCAAGCAAGAGTACTACAGGTAACCTCTGAAGTACTATGATAAGGATTTGAAATTTGATGCTGATAAATACTAGAAATCATTTCATATGATGTTTAAACAGAGGAAGCCAAAATCTGACCTATATTTGTAAAGGCTATTTCTGCTGCATTGTTGGCTATAGAGCATAAAAGAACAAGGGTAAGAACATGAAGACTAATTAGGACATTTAGGCAGGAAATGATGGTGGCTTAGACTAAGATGCCGGCAGTACAGGTGGAGAAAGTGGTGATTTTGAATATTTTTCTAACTTAAAGTTGACAAGATTTTGTCAATTTGGAGGCTTTGCTAGAAAGAGGAGCTAAGGGTGACCACAAGATATTTTCCCTGAAAAACTAACAGATTGAAGTTGCCACTTACTGAGATAAGAAATATTGTGGGAGAAACAAGTTTGATGGTAGAAGTTGCCCACTATACCTGTTAACATAAATATCCAATATAAAGAAGAGTTTGTGAATCTGAAATTGAGAAATATGTCAGGGTTGCAGATCTATATTTAGGATTCATTACATAATCATTTTTTGTTGTTATTTGTAAAAATCTCAATATGGTAAAACAAATTTCAATTTCAAAAAATAAAAATATAAAATTTTACTTTACTCTCGTTGTCATTAGTATTTCAGTGATAATTATCTAGGCATTGTCTATGCACTGAGATAATAAGATAGATTATTGGGTGGTATACATAAAATTACATATATATGTGTGTATATATATATATTTCAGAGAGAAAGGAAGAGGGAGAGAGACACAGAAACATCAATGATAAGAGAGAATCATTGATTGGTTGCCTCCTGCACACCCCCACTGGGAATTGAGCCCGCAACTTACGCATGTGCCCTGACGGGAATCAATCCATGACCTCCTGGTTCATATGTTGAAGTACATCCACTGAGCCATGCGGGCCGGGCTTTAAAATATATATACATATATATTTTTTCCGCCCCTCATTGGGGATTGAGCCCACAACCCAGGCCTATACCCTGACTGGGAATTGAACCAGTAGCGTCTTGGTTCCTGGGTTGATGCTTAATCACTGAGCCACACCCAACTGGGCACCATGCAATTTTAAAAAATTATATCATCTACTGTTGTCATAAAAGAATAATTCTTAAGGATGCATTGTGCAGTATAAAGTGCTGAACTGTCTTTGAAAGCCAGACTAGAAAAATGCTATTATATGAAAACTCTTGTTTTATAAAAATGTTTAAGTCTATATTATATGAGCTAGATCGAATTATGTAATTGAATATATTTAATTTGAAAATTAGATTATCATGCTTTTCTCATTTTCGTGACTACTGTTCTCTGTTACTTTTCATTGTAAATTGTGTTTGGGAGTTAGTTTTCTTTTTTTAGTTGGTCATGTTTCTCTTCCTGGCATTTTCATATGTTGCCCTATCTACAGAATAGATTTTTAAGCAGTTAAGGTCTTCAAGAGTTATCCTAGGAACTATAAAAACCTCTTCTGCCATTTTGGATTTTTGTCTTAGTAGGAAGATTGAAGGTTAGGATTTCTTTGCAGTTCAAGGCAGTAGAGCCCCAATAGAAGCAAATGCTCTGAGCAATTATAAAACTTAAAAAGATCGTTGTCTGTACTCAGGTATGTCTTCTTATATAAAAACAAAGATTTTGAATGCTGCATATAGCTGCAGGGACTTAAGACTTTTTAAAATAAATTTAATTGGTAACCACAGCTATGAAGCTATATAGGGAGTATCATTAAGGAGAATCCTTCATGAACATTTCATTTTTAATTCATTTCCGATGAAATAAAAGCTTTTAAGAGTTCCCATTTCAGCAGCACATATACTAAAATTGGAATGATACAGAGAAGATTAGCGTGGTACCTGCACAAGGATGATGTGCAAATTTGTGAAGCGTTCCAGATTAAAAAACAAAAAAGTTTATAACAGCAATCAGTCAAAAAAAGTAAATATATATCAATGTTGTATTATATATGCCACCATTATATAATCTTCTAATTATTTTATATCTAAATACTTTTGGGTCATTCTTTTTCAATAAATTTAAAATGTGGGTGTTATTTTTATAAATTTAATATAAAATTTGGCTGAACCTCAGAATTTTTATATAAGTGAGCTTTGGTTTTAAATAAACATGGGTGTTCATTTTGTACATAATAAAATTTTATTGTTGAAATAATGTCAGAATGATTTCAAAATAATAATTGAAAGATGTGTCTTAGGATGATGACTTAACAAGTTGTTTGGTCTTGTGCAAAAGACATGTAAAAGAAGTCAAGTGACCCATGAATAAGTTTTTTCTACTACCAATGGCATATGAATAAGTCATTTAGTCCCCTTTGTTTCTCCATTTATAAAATAAAAACAGCTATCCATGATAATTAGAGATCTTAGAGAGAACACTAAGGGAGTCCTAAAATGTAATTACATAGACTTTCAGGTGTAGCACAGGAGGCTTTTAGCAGAGATATTGATGATTTTGTATAATGAATCTATTTTTAATTTTGGATGATTATAACTATCAAATGTATCATTCAAAAAATCTTATGAAAAAAAACTTTATAATTTAAAAATAGAAACAATAGTTACTAACATGGAAAATTTAGATGCCATTTATTATTATGGTGGTTGTTATTATTATTCTTATTTAATCTTTATTGTTGAAAGTATTTCATATGTCTCCTTTTTTTCCCCATCGACCCCTGCTAGCCTGCCCCTGCTCCCCACCCTTGGCCTTCGTGACACTATTGTCTGTGTCCATGGGTTATCTATATTAATAAAAGGTAATATGCTAATTAGACCAGAAGTCCTCTGGACATCATTCAGGATGTCCTTCTGGATGAAGCCAGGGCTAGAGCAAAGCCTGGGTCCCAGGTGCCTGCTGCTGTACTAGCCAGCCATGAGCCCAGCTTCTGGCTGAGTGGTGCTCCCCCTGCAGGCAGGCAGTAAGGAGCAAGGGGTCATAGACTGCTAGAGCCCAGGGCTGTGAGAGAGATGTCTGAGTGCTGGCTTAGACCCGATCCACAGGGATCGGGCCTAAACTGGCAAGCGGACATCCCCCAAGGGGTGCCAGACTGCGAGAGGGCGCAGACCAAGCTGAGGGACCCTCCCCCCCAATGCATGAATCTCATGCACTGGGCCTCTAGTGCATATATGTGCATACAAGTTCTTTGGTTGATGACTTCTAGCCCCCTCACCCACTCCCACCTTCCCTCTGAGATTCAACAGTTTAATCCATGCTTCTATGACTCCAGTTCTATTTTGTTCATCAGTTTATCTTATTCATTACATTCCACATATAAGTGAGATCTTGTGGCACTTGTGTTTCTCTGACTGGCTTATTTTACTTAGCAGAATACTCTCCAGGTCCCCACATGGTGTCTCAAAGGGTAAGAGATCCTTGTTTTTTACTGTTGCATAGTATCCCATGGTGTAAATAAACCACAGCTTTTTTATCCACTCATCTACTGATGGGTGCTTGGGCTGTTTCTAGATCTTAGCTGTTGTAAATTGTGCTGCTATGAACATAGGGGTGCATACATTCTTTCTGATTGATGTTTCAGGCTTCTTAGGATATATTCCTAGAAGTAAGATAACTGGGTCAAATGGCAGTTCCATTTTTAATTATTTGAGGAAACTCCATACTGATATCCATAATGACTGTACCCCACCAATAGTGTACCTTTTGCTCAATATCCTTGCCAGCACTTGTTTATTGAGTTATTAATGGCAGCCATTCTTATAAGGTGGTACCTTATTGTCATTTCAATTTGCATCTTTCTGATGATTAGTGACATTGAGTATTTTTCAATATGTCTCTTGGTCATTTGTATGTCTGCTTTGGAGAACAGTCTATTTAGGTCTTCTGCCTATTTTTTGATTAGGTTGTTTTCTTTTTGTTGATTTATTTGATATATTTTGGATATTAACCCCTTATCAGATATATCATTGGCAAATATGTACTCCCATAGAGTGGGTTCTCTTTTCATTTTGCTACTGATTTATTTTGTTGTGTAGAAGCTTATTACTTTGATATAGTCACATATTTTATTTTTTTCCTTTGTTTCCCTTGCACTAGGCATCATATCAGTGAAAATGTTGCTAGGTGAGATGTCTATTATTTTACTTCCTATGTTTCCTTCAAGGATTTTTATGGTTTCATGCCTTACATTTAAGTCTTTTCTTCATTTTGAATTTATTCTTGTGTATGGTGTAACTTGGTGGTCTACTTTCATTTCTTTTACATGTAGCTGTCCCATGCAGTGGGCTTTGTTGACATTTTGTTGATGGTTTCTTTTGCTGTGAAGAAGGTTTTTATTTTGATGTATTCCTATTTGTTTATTTTCTCCTTAGTTTCTATTGTCCTAGGAGATATGTTGATAACATATAGCTACAAGATATGTCTGATATTTTGCTGCCTATGGATTTTTCTAAGATTTTTATGGTTTACCATCTTACATTTAAGTCTCTTATCCATTTTGACTTTTATTTTTGTGTATGGTGTAAGTTGGTGATCTAGTTTCACTTTTTTGCATGTATCTGTTCAATTTTCCTAACACCATTTATTGAAGAGACTGTCTTGACTCCATTGTTTGTTCTTGTCATTTTTGTCAAATATTAATTAAGCATAATGGCTTGGATCAATTTCTGTGTTCTCTTTTCTGTTTCATTGATCTAGATAACTGTTCTTGTGCCAGTGCCAGGCTGTTTTGATTACAGTGGCTTTGTAGTATAGTTTTGATATCTGGTCTTGTGATCCCTCCAACTTTGTTCTTCTTTCTGAAGACTGCTAGGGCAATTCAGGGTCATTTTTTATTTCATATAAATTTTTGGAGTGTTTTTTCTAGATCTGTGAAGTATGCCATTGGTATTTTAATAGGGATTACACTGAATCTGTAGATTGTTTTGGGTAGTATGGACATTTTAATGATTTTAGTTCTACCAACCCATGAACACGGAATATTCTTTAACTTGTTTATATCTTCCTCTATCTCATTTTTCAACGTCCTGTGGTTTTCTGAGTACAAGCATTTTACCTCCTTGGTTAAGTTTATTCCTAAGTATCTTAATTTTATTTTTTGCAATGTTGAATGAGATTTTTTAAAAAATTTCTCCTCTGAGGTTTCATTATTGGTATATAAATATGCCATCAATTTCTGGGTGTTAATTTTTTATCCTGCTAGATTGCCAAAATGCTCCAAACAAAGGACAGTGTGTTGCTGAATGAATAAGAAAACATGACCCATATATATGCTGTTTACAAGAGACTCATCTTAAAACAAAAGACTTACACAGAATGAAAGTGAAGGGAGGGAAATTTTTTTTCATGCAAATGGAAATGAAAAACAAGCTGGGGTAGCAATACACATATCTAACAAAATGAAGAACATAAGAGACAATGGATGCCTTTTCATAATACTAAAAGTTACCAATACAAGAGCATATAACCATGGTAAACATATATGCACCCAATATAGGAGCACCCAAACACATTTTAAAAAAAAAATTTGGAGCACGCCCATGCCTTTCTCTTCCCCTCTTTTTTTCCCCCAACAGGTTTACATCTCCTAAACTCTAAGGAACCCCATGAGACTTACAACCAGGGAAGCAATAGGCAGCAGTAGCTTATCCCAGACTAACCCCTGAACCTGTTCCCAATGCTCCCTGTTCTCTGACTCTCCAGTGAGCTCACAGCAGCCCCCTTCTGGCTCACTTCTTTTCCATAATGTTTCTAGAAAGCCAAAGCATCCCTGCCTAGGCTCTCTCCTCTTGCTTCTTTTAAACTAGTTACTTCCTTGTCTCACTGTCCCCAGCTTTAATAAATGTGAAACCTTCCTCCACAAAATGAAGAACCCACTACAGGCTGACCCAAGGCGACCACTCAGGCCCAGTCCCTTTCTGGCAACACTGAGACTCTAATCCCTCATGGTGGGGTGATTAATGGCCCAAAGACATTCAAGTCTTAACCACCAGAACCTGAAAACTTTCCCTTAGATGATGTGAAGGTTCAGAACAGTCTGCCCAGCCGAAACAGGTTTGGCTCAGTAGATAGAGTGTCGGCCTGCGGACAGAAAGATCCCGGGTTTGATACCGGTCAAGGGCATGTACCTGGGTTGCGGGCACATCCCCAGTAGGAGATGTGCAGGAGGCAGCTGATTGATGTTTCTCTCTCATCAATGTTTCTAACTCTCTATCTCTCTTCCTTCCTCTCTGTAAAAAATCAATAAAATATATTTAAAAAAAAATAGTCCACCCCAAGATGTGCCTTAGTAGTATGCAGATTACTTTGAGTCAAAGGCAATTTTAGCCACAGGTTCAAGAGGAACTTCTACCACTTCTTTTAACTTCCTAGGAGAATTTAAAATAGGGCTTTGTCCATAATAAGAGATTAATAAGAGATTATCAAGAATAATCTCTTTTTGACCTTCCTACATGGCAGGGCAAAGTTCTATTTACTAAACATCTGCTCATCATCCTGCAATAAAGCACTAAGTTGCATTAGCTCATACCTACCTTAGGATCTTATGCACCTATGTTCCCTTCTAACTTCAAACCACTTCTCTTGTTCCTATGGGGTCTGGTTTTCTCATGTGTCAAGGGTTCTTATCCATGAGAGTATTAGATTATCCAAAAGAACCATGAGGGTGTAACTGCATAGGAATATTTCTTTAATATAAACTTTTAAAGGAAAAAAATAAACTTCTGGAGGACTTAAAGAGAGGGATCAATGTCAATACCATCATAGTAGAGGACTTTAACTCCACATTGACTTCACAAGATAGATCTTCTAGACCAGTGGTTCTCAACCTTCCAAATGCCACGACCCTTTAATACAGTTCCTCATGTTGTGGTGATCCCTACCATAAAATTATTTTCGTTTCTACTTCATAACTGTAATTTTGCTACTGTTATGAATGGTAATGTAAATATCTGATATGCAGGATGTATTTAGGTGACTCCTGTGAAAGGGTCGTTTGACCCCCAGATTGAGAACTGCTGTTCTAGACAAAAAAAAATAAATAAGTAATAAATGAAGAAACAGTGACCCTAAATGAAACACTAGATAAAATGGATTTAATAGACATTTACAGGACATTTCACCCCAAAGTTACATAATATACATTTTCCTCAAGTGCACATGGGACATTGTCAAAGATAGACCACAAAGATAGGGCACAAAACAAGTCTTTATAAATTCAAGAGGATTGAAGTAATATCAAGTATCTTCTTGGATCACATTGGCATGAAACAAGGGGTCAACTACAATAAAAATACCCCAAAACATTCAAACATATGGAGGTGAATAGCATGTCATAAAATAATGAAAGGACCACCAATGAAATCAAGGAAGATATAAAAAACTTCCTGGAAACAAATGAAAATGAACACACAGCAACCTGAGCCCCATGGGACACAGGGCAAGCAGCCCTAAGAGAAAAGTTCGTAGTACCACAGGCCTATCTCAAAAAACAATAAAGTTGCTAATAAACTACTTATACTATAACTTAAAGATCTAGAAAGAGAACAACAAGAAAAGCCCAGCATAAGCAACATGAAGAAAATAATAAAGATCAGAGCAGTAATAAACAACATAGAGACTAAAAAAAATAAAATAGAACTACAAAAGTTCAATGAAACCAAGAACTAGTTCTTTGAAAGGATAAGCCAGACTTATCAAGAAAAAAAAAAAGAACCCAAATAAATAAAATCAGAAATGAAAGAGGTGAAATAACAACTGACACCACAGAAATACAAATGATTATAAGAAGATACTATGAATAAGTGGGACAACCTAGAGGAAATGGACAAATTCCTGAAAAAATACAACCTTTCAAAATTGAATCAGGAAGAATAAAAAAAATCTAATAGGCCAATAACAACTGCTAAAATAGAAGAAGTAATAATAATCCTATCTAATAATAGAGAAATATGGTAATTGACTGTACCTTCGCTATGCCTCCCATTGGCTAATCAGTGCAATATGCAAATTAACTGCTAACAAAGATGGAGGCTAATTTGCCTACTGCAGGCAGGGCAGGGCAGTGCGAGCCACCATCTGGGCCCGTGTGCGGCCCTGGGCGGTGGGGCTTAGGTGGTGCAATCATGCCGCATAAGCCCCACCCCCAGCCGGGACCAGCATGTGCCGCATAAGCCCCATGCCGCCTAAGCCCCCCCCCCCAGCCGGGACCCCAGTGTGCTGCTAAGCCTCGCTAAGCCCAGGCGCCAGCCAAGACCCCATTGCGATCTGAGAGCAGGAGGCAGCACCCAGCAGAGCCTGCCCCTGGTCGCCATGGCGATCTAGTGATCTGTGAGAGGGAAAGTGCGACCTGTAGGCAGCACCCAGGAGGGCATGCTCCTGGATCACCATGGTAATCCCAGAGCAGGAAAGTGCAGCCCGCAGGCAGCCCCCAGGTGGGCATGCTCCTGGGTGGCCATGTGATCCCAGAGCAGGAAAGTGCAGCCTGCAGGAAGCACCCAGGAAGGCCTGCCCCTGGGTCTCCACAGTGATCCAGCGATCTGTGAGCAGGAAAACGAGGCCTGCAGGCAGCACCCCACCTTGGCCACAACTCAAGGGAGAGAACAACACGCAGTGGAGGCCAGAGCCTGAGAGATCAACACAGAGGGGCGCCTGCTCCAAGCCTCCATGATGTGGCTGGGGGAAGGCCCCCAGCAGACACACACACACACACACACACACACACACACACACACACACACACATACACACATACACGGGACACCTGCTCCGAACCTCTACTGCCAGACTGTGGCTGTCAGTCAGTAGGACATCCACTGAGGTCTCCCAGACGGTGAGAGGGGCAGGCTGGGCTGAGGGAACCCCACTCCCCAGTGCACGAATTTTGTGCACCAGGCCTTTAGTCCTATATAATAAAAGGGTAATATACAAATTGACCTTGGCGGAACCACCAGAAATGACTGGTCGCTGTGATGTGCACTGACCACCAGGGAGCAGACGCTCAACGCAGGAGCTGCCCCGTGGTGGTCAGTGTGCTCCCACAGAGTGAGCTCTGCTCAGCCACAAGCTGGGCTGACAGCTGTGAGCGTGGCGGTGATGGTGGGAGCCTCTCCTGCCTCCTCTGCAGCACTAAGGATGTCTGGCTGCGGCTTAGGCCCGCTCCCCACAGGACATTCCTGTCAGACATCCCCCGAGGGCTCCCAGAGGGATGTCTGAGTGCCAGTTTAGCTCCTATCCCCCAGTGAGCGGGCCTAAATTGGCAGGTGGACATTCCCCAGGGGTTCCCAGACTGCAAGAGGGCACAGGCCAGGCTGAGGGACCCCCTGAGTGAATAAATTTTCGTGCACTAGACCTCTAGTATAATAATAATCTATACTAATAAAAGGGTAATATGGTAAGTAGACTGGACAGACCAGATGTCTTCCGGACGTCCTTTTGGACATCCTTCTCGACAAAGCCATGGTGGCAAGGTTCTTGTGTTCTCATGTGCCAAGGCAGAGGTGGCAGGGGAGAACAGTTAGGGGTGATCAGGCAGGCAGGCAGGCAGCGGTGGTTAAGGGCAATTAGACAGGAAGGCAGAGGCAGTTATGGGTGATCAGCCAGGCATGGGAGCAGTTAGGGGCATCAGACAGGCAGGCAGAGTGGTTAGGGGTGATCCGGCAGGAAGAGGGGTTAGGGGTGATCAGGCAGGCAGGCAGGTGAGTGGTTAGGAGCCAGCGGTCCTGGATTGCAAGAGGGATGTCCGACTGCCAGGTTAGGCCCAATCCCGCAGGTGGACATCCCCCAAGGGGTTCTAGATTAGAGAATTTGCAGGCTGGTCTGAAGGACACCCCCCCCTCAATGCACTGGGCCTCTAGTAATAATAATAATAATAATAATAATAATAATAATAATAATAAACACAACACCACCATCAACACAAAAAACCTCCCAGCAAACAAAAGCCCTGTTCCAGATGGCTTTGCAGGGGAGTTTTACCAAACATTCAAAGGAGAACTAACACTTATACTCCTCAAACTATTTCAAAAAATCCAAGAGGAAGGAGCATTTCCAAGCTCTTTTTATGAGGTCAACATTGTCCTAATTTCAAAACCAGATAAAGATACTAAGATGAAAGAGACTTATAGGCCCATATCCCTGATGAACATAGATGCTATAATCCTCAACAAAATATTAGCAAATCAGACCCAGAGATATATTAAAAAGATCCTACACCATGAACAAGTGGCATTTATTCCAGGTATGCAAGGCTGGTACAATGTTTGCAAAACAGTAAACATGATACATTACATAAACAAATTGAAAGACAAAAATCATGTGATAATATCAATAGAAAAACCATTCAACAAAATCCAGCACCTATTTTTGATAAAAACTCTCAACAAAGTGGGAATAGAGGGATCATACCTCACCATAATAACATATATGACAAACCTACAGCCAACATCATACTCAATGGGCAAAAACGAAAACCATTTTCCCTAAGAACAGGAACAAGACAGAGATGTCCACTTTCACCACTATTGTTCAACATAGTACTGGAAATTCTAGTCATAGCAATCAGACAAGAAAAATAAATAAAAGGCATCCATATTGGAAAGGACATTGTAAAATTGTCATTATTTGCAGATACATGATGGTGTACATAAAAACCCCAAAGACTCCACCAAAAATCTACTAGATTTAATAAAGGATTTTGGCAATGTTGTTATTATGATTAAATCTATGTTGCCTATGTGGGAAAGATTCTTTATGATAGTAAAGCCTAAGAAAAAAAAAACAAAGTTAATGACTGATTATAAATTGACTAGGCAATTGAGAAGATACTGGTAGAAACCAGGAACACTAGAAAAAATATTTTATTTTATTTTTAATATTTTTTTATTGATTTTTTACAGAGAGGAAGGGAGAGGAGTAGAGAGTTAGAAACATTAGTGAGAGAGAAACATCAATCAGCTGCCTCCTGCACGGCCCCTATTGGGGATGTGCCTGCAACCAAGGTACATGCCCTTGACCGGAATCGAACCTGGGACCCTTCAGTCCGCAGGCTGACACTCTATCCCCTGAACCAAACCAGTTAGGCAGAAAAAATATTTTAAATCACGATGGATCTGAAATTACATTTATATGTAACCTTAGGCCAATTAAATAAAGTTTCCTTTTATGTATGAATAATATGATTTTATTTATAATTTTTTTTTCTGTGTGGAGTTTAGTGATAAATTGTGATCATAATAGCTTGAAATTTATGAAAAAATGACAAAATTTGGAATGAGGAAAGCATAAAAATTATACAGAAGAAACTGATCATTTAAGAATTGTCAAGCCCTGACTTGGCCTGTGTTGCTAGGTGGTTAAAGAATCTGCCAGTGCGTGGAAGAGTAAATTCCCAGTCCAGGGCACATGATCCTGGGTGCAGGTTTGATCCCCAGCCCTAGTCAGGATGAGTGCAGGAGTCAACTGATTCCTCTCTCTTTCTCTTTCTGCCTCTCCTTCCATTCTCTAAAAATCAATGGAAAAATATATCCTCAGGTAAAGATTAATAACAACAACAAAGGAATTTGCAAGCTAGTTTTTTTATTTGTTTGTTTGTTTGTTTTTTTAGAAGGGGTGGCTGCTCTCTTGGGAGATTCTTTTGGTGGTGACCTGGAAGAAGAAGAAAAGGACAGTGAGCTACTTCCAGACAGGATGCTCATGAGCACCTTTTTGTCTTACTGGAGATCCGTTGCTGTTATGCCTTGGTGGAGGATACATTTGTGCTTGGTGGCATTCTCCTTGGAAGAATGGCCAATTTCTTGGGCTAGTCTGCCTCCTGCTTGGTTATGATGTTAAGTAGAATCTACAGCGTTGACTCCACAGAGTATGAGAAGGAGAGATAGAAGGCATTTGGGACCTCTAGGCTCTGATATAGGTCCGTATTTGTGAACTTTTAGGATATTACTAGTAGAGATGGCCTCTTATGCTAAAGGTCCTTTTACTTTCATTGCATGTTTTGGGAGTTCTGTAGTCTCATTTATTTCAGGAACAGAGAAGGACTATCTGCTTATGATTCTGTGAGGATGAAATGGATAATGACTGTCCTGTCTCTCTCTCCTGACAGATTAATCTTCTAGGGGAAGGCAAACTATATTGGCAACTTCTTGGACTTCTGGATAATGTACATTTTCTGCCATTTTTTTCCCTTCTTCTTAATCCTTTTATTTTTGTCTTCATCTTGCTTTTTTATAGATACCAAATTTCATATACAATAAATTTCTGTTTTATGCATTCTTCTTGAGTTCTAGGAAAGCAGAGTGAAAACTAGCCATATGTTCCTTTGCATGTAACAGCAGAGGCCATAGTTTATAATTTTTCTAGCTTTATTTTTTTTTAATTCAAAAACCCAGACAGGTTGATTTGAATTATGTTGAAGTCTGGAGTTTTCATTTCCAGCTAGTTGAATATAAACTCAGTCGCAATAATATTTTAAAACCCAAAGATTTCTTTTATTTATGTTGCTACCCAAGGCTTTTTAACCTCCAATTTTACTTTGCTCATATTTTTTCTGTGGCCTCTCTTACTGACTTTCAGACAGCCACCTTCTGCTGTGAGCCCACATGGCCTTTTTCTCTGTGTAACCACACTCAGGATATCTCTTCCTGTTTATTGTTGCTGTTGTTGTTGTTGTTTTAAGGATATACTTTCATTGATTTCTAGATAGAGAGGAAGGGAGAAGGAGAGAGGGGAAACATCGATGTGAGAGAGAAGCATCAATTAGTTGCCTCAGGTACATGCCCTAGCTGGGAAGTAAACCTGCAAACTAGGTATGTGCCTTGACCAGAAATCAAACCCACAATCTTTTGATGAACAGAATGATGCTTCAGCCAACTGAGCCACCAGCCAGGGCTCTTCCTGTTCTTAGAATAACACCAGCTTTATTGGTTTGGTGCTCCACATTTATGATCTCACTTAACATAATTAAGTCCATAAAGGCTCTATTCCAAATACAGACACATGGGACATAAGGCTTTAACCTATTAATTTTGGGGTATGGGTTGTACAATTCGGTCTGTACATAGGGGACCTGAATGTATAACACAAATTAAGTAACAAATTAACTTAAAAAATTATAAGTACATTGAAGAAGGTGGGAATGAAAATCTAACTTACGTAAGATTGGAAAGTAATATTTTGCCAAACATCTATGGTGCTGGCTCAAAAGGAACTATACACAAATACTATAGATTATAAAAAATATTTAGTAATTTTTTTTCTCATAGGTGTATGGGTTACAATTCTAAAACTCTTTTATTTGTAAACTAGTTTTAACAAATAAATATGTTTTAGGTAATTAAATGAGAATTCAATTTCTCATTATGGAAGAAAGTTCTCCAGTATTGAATATAATTCATCTATCTACAATCTATCTACTAATATATAGAGCTATAGATGATAGATGATAAGTAGGTAGATGGATAGATAGATGATAGATAGATAGATAGATAGATAGATAGATAGATAGATAGATAGATAGATAGATAATAGATAGATTGTTTTATTTTGCTTTGTTTTATTGTGTTTCATAAGTATTGTGATTTTTTACAAATTGAAAGTTCCTGGCAACCCTGTGTCCAGTAAGCCTATTGGTGCCATTTTTCCAATATCATTTTCTCACTCATTTTCCCAACAGCTTTTCTCTGTGTCACATTTTGGTAATTTTTTCAATATGATAAACTTTCTTATTATTGCTATATTTGTTATGATGATCTGTGATCAGTGATCTTTGATGTTACTATTTTAATTGTTTTGGGTCACCACAAACTACACCCATATCCGACAGTAAACTTAATTAATAAATGTGTGCATATTCTGCCTGCTTCATTGTCATGTCATTCTCCAGTTTCTCTCCTCTCTCCTTAGATCTTCCTATTCTCTGAAACACAACAATATTGAAATTAAGCCAATTAATAACTCCATAATGGCCTCTAAGTTTTCAAGTAGAGTCAAACATCTCTCATTTTAAATAAAAAAACTAGAAATGATTAATGAGAAAGGTATGCCAAGGGAAATTCAAAAGCAAGCCCCTTTGTCGCATATGATTAGCCAAGTTGTGAATACAAAGAAAAAGTTCTTAAAAAATGTTACTCCAGTGAGCACATGGATGATAAGATACCAAGACAGTTTTATTGCTAATAATGGAGAACATTTTAGTGATCTGTATACATCAAACCAGTCATGATATTCTTTTCATCCAAAAGGTTCTGTCTTCAATGCTATGAAGGTTGAGAGAGGTGAGGAAGATGCAGGAGTTTGAAGCTAGCAGAAGTTGCTTCATGAGGTTTAAAAACATAAGACATCTCCATAACATAAAACTTCAGGTGAAGCAACAAGTACTGATGTAAAGCTACAAAAAGTTAGCCAGAAGATCTTGCTCAGATAATTAATGAAGGTGGTTACACTAAACAGATTTTCAATGTAGACAAACAGCTTTATATTGGAAGGAGATGACATATAGAACTTTCCTCGCTAGAGAGAAAAAGTTAACGCCTGACTTCAAAGCTTCAAAGGACAGGCTGACTCTCTTTTAGGGGCTAATGCAGTTGGTAACTAAGTTGAAGCCAATGCTCATTTATCATTTCAAAAATTCTAGGGCTCTTAAGAGGTATGCTAGGGGGAAATGGGAGATATCTGTAATACTACCAACAATAAAAATATATTAAAAATAATTATGCTAAATCTACTCTGTCTACATTCTATAAATGGAACAAGAAAGCCTGAATGATAACACATCTATTTACAACATGGTTTATTGAATATTTTAAGCCCACTGTTTAGACCTACTGCTCAGAAAAAAAAAGCATATGTCTTTAAAATTATCACTGCTCATTGACAGTAATGCTATGGGGTGGAAAGGTACAAAAAGATGATTATTTTTTAAATATATTTTTTTATGAATTTCAGAGAGGAAAGGAGAGGGAGAAAGAGATAGAAACATCAATGATGAGAGAATCATTGATTGGCTGCCTCCTGCACACTCCCTGCTGGGGATTGAGCCTGAAACCTGGGCCTGTGCCCTTGACCAGAATTGAATCTGGGACCCTTCAGTCTGCAGATGGACACTCTATTCACTGAGCCAAACCAGATGGGGTGATTGTTGTTTTTATGCCTACTAACTCAACATCCATACTGCAGCTCATGGATCAAGGGGTAATTTTGACTTTCAAACCTTATTATTTATGAAATGCATTTTGTAAGGCTATAGCTGCCATAGATAGTGATTCCTCTAATGCAGTGGTTCTCAACCTTTCTAATGCCACGACCCTTTAATACAGTTCCTCATGTTGTGGTGACCTCCAACCATAAAATCATTTTTGTTGCTACTTCATAACTGTAATTTTGCTACTGTTATGAATCGTAATGTAAATATCTGATATGCAGGATGTATTTAGGTGACCCCTGTGAAAGGGTCATTCGATCCCCAAAGGGGTCACGACCCACAGGTTCAGAACCACTGCTCTAATGGATCATGGCAATAAAAATTAATTTTTTTTAAAAAAAATTCACCTTTTTAGATGTCAACAAGAACATTAATGATTTCTAGTGTTTAAAAGAGGTTAAAATGAGAACATTAACAGGAGTTTGGAAGAAGTTGATTACAACCCCCTGGATAACTTTGAGGGTTTTAAGACTTCAGTGAAGGAAGTAATTATAGCGGAAATAGCAAGAGAACTAAACTTAGAACTGGAGCCTGAAGCTGTGACTGACTTGCTGCAATCTCATGATAAAACTAATGGATAATAAGTTGTTTTATATGGATAAGCAAAGGAAGTGATTTCTTGAATGGAATCTACTCCTGGTGAAGACTTTGTGAAGATTTCTGACATCACAAGAAAATATTTAGAATATTATATAAACTAAGTTGATAAACAGTAGAAGGGTTTGAGAGGATTGATTCCATTTTTGAAGGATATTCTACCACTGGTAAAATGCTATCAAAGAGCATTGCATGCTACAGAGAAATAAGTGTGTTCATAAAAGAAGAGTTAATCATGTGGCAAATTTCATTGCCAACACTAATGACAATGCAATGTTTTCTTGGTCTTAGAGTCTCATGATTTATATCTACATATATAATAATTAAAATTATTCATGTGTAATTTTCAGTTGCATTTATTATATTTTTAGATATAGACTTTGACTTTCTTCTAAAGTTCTTTAAGTTCTATGATAAATCTTATTTAAAACTATAATGTAGTGTAAAACTATATTTTCAAAAAAAAATTGACATATGAGAAGATGCAGCACTGTAGAATAGGGGAGACCGAAGTACTCCGTGAGTAACTTTGTCTTAGTTTAAGAAACTCCCATAGACATTCCAGCCATCAGCAACCACCACCATGATTAGTCAGCGGCCATCACCATTGCGGCTAGATCCTCTACCAACAAAAAGGTAATGACTCACTTACTGAAGTTCCAAATGGCAATTATAATTTATTTTTAGCAATAAAGCATTTTTAAATTAAGGCATGTACATTGTTCCACATTTAACAAATGAGTTTATACTATAGTATAGTAATATAAACATAACTTTATACACATTAGAAAACCAAAACATTTTTCATAACTCACTTTATTGAAACATTCTATTTATTGTGGTGGTCTGGAAGTGAACCTACAATATCTTTGAGGTATCACTGTACAGATATATAGGTATATATCTTCAGATAAATAGGTAGATACATAAATATAAATCTATGAATATGCATCAGGTAGTACACATGATTATGTTTCCTAGCTCTGCCTATTCAGAGACCCTAGAAATAATGATACTCACATAGCAATGAGCACATTTATTTTCTCTGATTTTGGTTCCTAAATGTTATCTCTAAGTAAAGAAACAAGAGTGACTTAAAAATGATTAATCCTTGGGCTGGGCAAGATGCATCAAGTTGAGCTAAAAAAAAAAAAAAACCTTATAGTTTATAAAGTAAGGAAGTGAATATATGTAGATATTGATATAGATATAGACTAGACATAGATGCAGACATAACATATATAGGCATAGACATAGACACAGATATGTGTGCATGTTGAAAAGGTATAGAAGGCATTCTGAGAAAGTTCTCAATGACCATAGCTGGCACAATTAAATAAAACAATAATAATAATTTAAAAAATAATAATAAATGGCAGGTTATAGAAGCAAATAAATATGTATGAGTCCATATTTTTATGAACAAACACATAATTTGAGTAAACAAATTTCTGGGAACATAGTACAGCTCCCCCTTGGAGAAAAATTCCAATGAGTGATATAAAAGAAATAAGGGAATAAGGACAATAATATATATATATATATATAGTTAGAACACCATTGTAATACTTGAAGAAGGAAAGGTTCAAATGAATATTAAAATCAGTGGTCAAAGATTGAAGAGAAATAGATATTTGTATAGTCTCAAAGAATCTCCTAAAGACATTTACTGATTGCAAAGGGAAAACAAATAACTACAGTGGAAAAATCCCCAAACACATCTTTAATAAAATGATCAGAATTAATGTCTATGGTAATCAGCATATCATTACCTAGCCCAGGTTTATTTCACTGAGAAGGGCAAATGATATGTTATTCTTGCAAAAAAAAAAACAAACAAAAAAAACACACAACCTCAACCTAATTATGAGATAACTTCAGTCAAACTTGAAAAGTACTCTAGACAACATCAGACTAGCATTCTTCAAAAGTGGAAAGGTCATGAAGGTCAAGGAAAGATTGAAGGGCTGTTACAGATTGAAAAAGACCGAGAAGACATAACAATGCAATTTTGGATCCTGGGTTGGACTCTGTAGCAGGAAAAAATTATTAGTGGAAAATCTTTTAAAGTCTAAATAAAATCTATAGTTTAGTTATTAGTATTTTGCTAATATTAATCTATTAGTTTTAATAATGATACTATAATTATTGAGATGTTAAGTTTAGGGGAAGCTGGGTGAAGGGTGTGTAGGAAATGTCTGTACTATTTTGCAGCTTTTCTGTACATATAAATTTGTTTCAGAAAACAAAGGACATATAAAATATTAATTTAATTTTCTTCTCTGGATTTTACTTATAATTTCAACATTAATTACAATGTGATGTTTTCTTGGTCTTAGAGTCTCATAATTTATATCTACATATATAATAACTAAAATTGTTCATGTATAACTTTCAGTTGCATTTACTATATTTTTAGATATAGACTTTGACTTCCTTCTAAAATTTTTTAAGTTCTATGATAAACTTTATTTAAAACTATAATGTAGTGCAAGACTATATTTTCAGAAAAAAATTAACATAGGAGAAGATGCAGCACTGTAGAATAGTGGAGACTAAAGTACTCTGTTAGTAACTTTTCCACTTCTTTTTAAATAATGGAAAGAAAAGGAAGTTTAAGCTTTGATGCTTTGGTGGCATGACTTGTGGACCTTGTTGGCCATGCATGCTGTAGAAGGGGAAATATGAGTAGCTGTCTAATTGGCATTGTTTCCCAAGAAGTCATTATGCATCCAGCATAGTATGGGCAATTTCAATATGACAATAATTCAATCACCTCAACCAGTGCATGGAAATGTGAGTTGGTTTAATGCATTGATGAACACCTAAGTTTTACAACTCCAGGGAATGTTACCTGAGGTATGATTTCGACAAGTGATTTTAATAAACATTAATTTGAGATATTTTCCACTTCTCCTGGCTCATACATTTTTTTTAATGCTATGGCTGTCTCATTCTAATTAAAAATTCAACAAAAAATGTTCTTTCTCAAACACTCTCTTCCTTAGATGACTTAGGATGACTTAGACTTTTCTTATTGTTGTAATTATAATAGTTCAAAAATATAGAGTACTTAAAAATAGAGATAACACATTCTAGTCAAGTTTATAAAATCACATGATTAAAAAACACTTTTGGGGAATTATAATGGATTAGTCTTCTAACCCAGGATGTCAATATTCAAAATAAGTTCAATTACCATTTCACCCAATGTTTAATGCACTTAAAGGATCATTTTAAAAAGTCACATATTAATCAGATATGAAGATAACTAGGAAATAAATGGCTGCATAGATGTATTGCTTTGATTAATAAAATGTAATTATGTGAAGGTAAATGAGATTTTTCTTCTGAATATTAGTAACAGGAGCAAAGCAAATTTAAAGAAGCAAATTAATATATTAATATCTCTTCAGCATACAGTTAAATGGACACAGTTTGCAAAACTCCAGGCACATAACGTATATTGGTTGCATTCCTTTTTAATTTTTTCTTCAATATTCAAATCAAAATATAATAGACTTCATTAAGTCACATTTAGATTTCTAACAAATTACAAGATTTGTCTTTTGAGATTTTCAGATGAATGGTGTTTATATTTTTATTATACTTATTATGAAAGAAGATAATCTAGAACCTGCTATTTTTTTACTCAAATAAAATGATAATACTTTGAAAAATTAGATTCATATGGACAAATTTTCTTAAAATGTTAATAAAATTGTTTTAAACTTCTTTGTACTAAAATAAATCCTAATCCTTCCAAAGACCTAGATGTTTGAAAATGCTATAGACAAATTACATCTTTTAGGTAATTAGAACAAGGTTCATATACAAAACCTTCATTCAAAATGACAATGCCTTCCTACATCAGAAAGTATTTCTAAAAACTTATATTAAAAATAATTTAAGTGTATGATCATTTTTAAATTTTAATAAAGTTAACATTAATAGCATGATAGTAAATTACCAGTTTCAGAAGTAAGAAATCACAAACTTCTCATACTGATCTTTTTTCTTATTAAAAAAACACATCATGTTGTACTTTAATTTTTTTATTTTTATTTTTTTAATAAAAAATATTACTGAGTTGACTACCAAGTGACCAAAGGGCTGAGTGTAGGAGGCGTGGGGGCGTGGGGGCGTGGAGACGTGGAGAGCATCAGAGCGTGGGGCCGTTGGGAGCGTAAGGCTGGGGACCTGGGGATGTACGGGGCGTGGGGCGTGAGAGGCATGGCTTGCGAGGGGGCGTGGGGAGGGGGAAATGTGGGCCCGTGGGGGCGTGGGGGCGTGGGGCGTCTCGTGTTGTACTTTTACATAGTATTTGAGTGATGTTATATTGATAAAAGTGCTCTCAGACCTTGATTTTCAAGCTGAAGTTCCAGGGCCTATAGCAACCGCATCACTTGGGAGCTTGTAAGAGATGCAGAATCTTGTGCTCCAATTCAGACCTTTTGTATTAGAGACTGACAAGTACTATTCTAAGACACCGATTCTCTACTTTGACTATACATTAGAAACACTGAAAATTTAAAAATAAAGTACTGATGCTTTTCCAACCTCGGGAATTCTGAATTACTACACGTGTGGCATAATTTAAACATGAGTATTTTAAGCTTCCAGGTGATTCCAACATGCAGCGAAGTTTGAGAACCATTTTAAGATACATAATCAATCACCAATAGGTAACATGTTGACAACTGTGACCCACCTAATAAAAGTCAATTATAGTGATGGTTATTTTTATTTTTGTTAACACGTTAAGTGCCCAGCCTGTTTTGTCTTCTGGATGGAAACTGTAGTGTCAGTCACCAGAGACTGACTGGGCGCTTAATGTGTTAAAGAGAAATTAACTTATTTCAGATTTTTCTTTAAAAAATATGTTCTTGTAAAGTTATATATAACCGAAAGAATTATCTATAATAATAAAAGCAAAATATGCTAATTAGACCTAACAGCCAAATGACCTTCTGGACATCATTCTGAACAAAGCCATGATGGCAAGGGTCGAGACAGAGGCGATTAGGGGTGATCAGGCAGGCAAGTGAGTGGTTAGGGGCAATGAGGCAGGCAGGCAAAGTGGTTAGGGGTAATCAGACAGGCAGGGAGGCAAGTTGTTAGGAGCCAGAGGCCCCAGATTGCGAGAGGGATGTCCTACTGCCGGTTTAGGCCCCATCCCACAGAGATTCCTGAGGGATTGAGCCTAAACCAGCAGTCAGACATCCCCCGAAGGATCCTGGATTGCAAGAGGGTCTATGCCAAGCTGAGAACCTGCCCCCCCCCCCCCGCATTCACGAATTTTATGCACTGGGCCTCTAGTATATCCTATCTAATAAAAGAGAAACATGGTAATTGGCGTAGGGCCACTACCCTTCCCATTGGCTAATCAGGGAGATATGCAAAGTAACTGCCAGCAAAGATGGTGGCCGGCAGCCAGGCAGCTTGAAACTAACATGAGGCTTGCTTGCTTCAGTGACGGAGGACTGCAACTTTCCCCGCCTGCCTTGCCGGCCTCTGAGCCTGCAGTTTCAAACATTGTAACAAATATAGACACTAAACAAAACCCCAGAAACCAGTTTTCAGCCAGTTGGGATCTCAGAGCTGGAGTTGATACAGAGTTTCAATTATAGAACCAAAATAAACCAGACACCTGCTTTCAGCAGCGGAGGCCTAAGAGCTGGAGCCTCAGAACTTAAGCTGGCCCAGAATAAAAAAAAAAAAAAAAAAAGGAGCAGTTGGGAGTTTCAGTCCCAGCCTGAAAACAGCCCTCTGCCCCTCACCCAGGCTGGCCAGGCACCCCAGTGGGGACCCCCACCCTGAAGGATGTGTGACCAGCTGCAAACAGCCATCATCCCCTCACCCAGGCTGGCCAGGCACACCAGTGGGGACCCCCACCTTGATCCAGGACACCCTTCAGGGCAAACCATCCAGCCCCCACCCATGCACCAGGCCTCTATTCTATATGGTAAAAGGGTAATATGCCTCCCAGCACTGGGATCAGCGGAGCTGAGAGGGCTCCCGGCAGGGGATCAGTGTGACAGGGGGCAGCGCCCAAACCCCCTGATCGCCCTGCAGCTCTGTGTGTGACAGGGGGCGGGGACACAACCTCTCTATTGGCCCTGCTCTGTTTGTGACAGGTGAAGGCGCCCCAACCCCCTGATCACCCTGTGGCTCTGTGTGTGACAGGGTGCGGCACCCCAACCCCCTCACCCCATCGGCCCTGCTCTGTGCGTGACAGGGGGTGGCGCCACAACCTCCCCATCGACTCTGCCTTGAGAGTGATGGGGGCGGTGCCCCAACCCCCCAATCAGCCCTACCCTGAGCGTGACTGAGGGTGGCATTGCAACCTCCCAATCTGCCCTGCTCTGTGCATGACAGGGGAAGGCGCCCCAACTCCCCAATTGGCCCTGCTCTGAGCCTGACCAGGGGCTGCACCTAGGGATTGGGCCTGCCCTCTGCCACCCAGGAGCAGACCTAAGCCAGCAGGTCGTTATCTCCTGAGGGGTCCCAGACTGCGAGAGGGCACAGGCTGGGCTGAGGGACCCCCTTCCCCCCCAAGTGCATAAATTTTTGTGCACCGGACCTCTAGTTACATAATAAGATTACTTCATGAAGTTTTCTCTGTGAAGCAATTATTATGGATACACTAGTGCCCCAGTGCATGAAATTCGTACATGGGGAATGGCTGTCCCTCATCCTGGTCTGTACCCTCTCCAATCTGAAACCCCTCTGGGGATATTTGACTGCAGGTTTAGGGATCGGGTCTAAACCAGTAGTTGAACATTCCTCTCACAATCTGGGACCTCTGGCTCCTAACCACTCACTTGCCTGCCTGCCTGATTGCCCCCTAACTCAGTGATTCTCAACCTTCTGGCCCTTTAAATACAGTTCCTCATGTTGTGACCCAACCATAAAATTATTTTCGTTTCTACTTCATAACTGTAATGTTGCTACTGTTATGAATTGTAATGTAAATATCTGATATGCAGGATGGTCTTAGGCAACCCCTGTGAAAGGGTTGTTTGACCGTCAAAGGGGTTGCTGCCCTAACTGCTCCCCTGCTGGCCTGATGGCCCCCAATTGCCTTCTCCTGCTGGCCCAATCACCCACAGCTGCCCTCCCCTGCTGACTTGATCACCCAAAACTCCTCCCCTGCCATGACCCACTTCCTCCGCCGGGACCTGCCTCCTCTGTGTGAGGCGGCGGAGATGCCAAGACTGGCCCCTCTAAGCTGCACAGAGCTGAGGGACCCCCAGATCTCACCACTTGGAGCAGCTGCCAAGCCCTGCCTCCACTGTGCATGTGGCCATCTTGTGGCAGTCAACTACTGGTGGCCATCTTGTGGTGGCCATCTTGTGACTACATCACACACAAGGGCGTGAGTACCACCTAGGCTTTTTTAGTATAGATTTGCAATTGAAATTTTCTTTTTAATTATATTACTATTATGCTTTGTGTCTATAATTTTTCAGTTTTCTTAAATTAATAATATTTTAAACATTTTTGTCTTTAATCCAATTTCCAAATATAATTCCTTTTTTTTTGAAATCAAGAACACAGCTCTTATTTATTATTGTATTATTTAAATACTAGAGGCTGGTGCACAAAATTCGTGCACGGGTAGGTCCCTAGGCCTGGCCAGCGATCAGGGCTAATCGAGGCCTTCTGGCTGCCACTTTGGCCTCCCTTCCCCTGCAGCCAGCTGCCAGCTGATGCCTTCCTTCATTCTCTGCTGCCCCCTGGTGGTCAGTGCACATCATAGTGAGTGATAGAACTCCCAGTTTCCTAGTCAAACTCCTACGGGGACACTTTGCATATTAGCCTTTTATATATATATACTTGTTTATGCTGGGATTAATGGTTATTTTTAAAATTGAAATAGCAAATTACTGGGAAGCTCACCATCTTCTTCTTTATTTCTCTATACAATACACTTAAGCTTTTGTCCCAGTGAAAAGTGAATATGTTAATCTATATTAGGCATTTTAATAGTATTGCATTCTGCCTTTATGGCTCACATATTACTCCTAAAACATTTTTTATGTAATTTGGAGTGATACCTATTTATAAATGGCTATTTAATGAGTACCAGTATTGGTGATTATTGTACAGTTCTTTACCTGGGGAAATATAAGCATGCATTATGTGCAATAATATAGTTTTAATTTTAGTTGAACTATCTGAAGTTAATAATATGATAATTTACAACTCACCCCAATGACCCTTCCATTAAATATGTAAGTGGAATGTCTCTGTTTTTTTTTTTTATAAGAGCTGTGTGTTAATAACTCTTTATAATTTCCCTTCACTATACCTTTTAACTTACATTTGCCCTTGTGTAAAATATGAATTTGTTAAAGATTGTGTTCATGAGAAGGTAAATAAGGGGGAATGAAATATTAAATAGAGAAAAGTAGAGAATATATTTAATTATCTAAAACTAGCTAATTAACATTTTAATTAAAAAGTATAAATATATTTACTCTAACCAGTTAATACAATGCATCAAATTACAGTTTTAGGTTTATATAAATTATTTTATCACCCTTAATCTTATAAAAGTCATTTATTCTATTATCAGTACACATTCAAATTGCTATATAATCCTCAATATAGTTTTAAGATATTTTACAATGTTTACATATACATTAAACTCTTTACATATTCATTAATTAAATTCTTGGGTCTCCACAGTTTTAAGCAAAAGCCATCATCTCCACAATTCAATCCATGCTATTAGCTATTGATTTTTGACAACAGAATTTTTGATGTTTAGATTAATGTACAGTTAATTTTGACTGGGCGCTCGTCAATCAGCCAAAATTGATTGAACATTAATCTTGGGATCAAGAGTTCTGCACTTATATGATCAACACATTTGAAAATCCTGAGTTTAGTTTCTGATTAATTGTGATGAAAAGTTTTGAATGTAATGTTGATGTTTTCAATACAAAAAGATATTTTTAAAGTTATACCTTAATATTTTATGTATAAATTTTGGACTTCATCCCATTTTTATTAATATTAATAAAATAAATCATGTCAACTATATTTCTGTTTATCCTCACATAAACTTTTTTTCATAAGAGAAAAAAGTAAATAAAATAAGCATACATCCCTCAAGAAAGACTTTATTCAAAAAACACTAAATGGAGAAGCATTTTCCCATCTCAGAATCATGAAATAACATGGTAATATGCAAATTGACCGTCACTCTGCCACAAAGATGGCAGTGCCCACAGAAGAGGTGGCGTTTTCTGTAACACAAGATAGATGCACTCACAGCAGAGGCAGGGTTTCCATAACACAAGATGCTGCACCCACAGTGGAGGCCAAGTTCCCATAACGAGCCTTAATGAGCAATCAACAGGGACCTGAGGCTGCAGGGCTCCCCCAGTGGGTCTTAACAGGGAACCTTAGGCCACACCCCTACCCTGGCACCAGGTTGGGGGACCTCAGGCTGCCCCCCACCTTGCCCAGCAGGGCTTCACAAGGGACCTGAGGCCGTGCCCCCAGCCTTGGCACCAGGCCGGAGGACCTCAGGCCACTTCCCCCACCTGGCAGGGCTTGACAGGGGACCTCAGGCCATGCACCCCACCCCAGCACCGGACCAGGGGACCTGAGGATGTGCTCCCTGCCCAATGTGGCTTGACAGGGGACCTCAAGGTGAGCCCCTCACTCTGGTGCTGGGCCAGGGGACCTCAGGCCATCCCCCCCCACCTGGGTGCCAGACCAAGGGACCTGAGGCCACACCCCCCACCGGTTGAGGCTTGATGGGGGACCTGAGGCTGCACCTCCTGCCCACAGGGCATGACAAGGGTGGGGCCGGCCAAGTCTGTATCTTGCCCAATAGGGAGTGGGGACAGCCTGGTCTGGGTTTTGTGTGATTTTGAGGTGCACATGGGTGGGTGGGGACTTGACTCTGGATTCCATGGTGTGCCCCAGACTCTGACAGGAGGAATATTTTCATATACATTTTACTAATTTTCTTTCATCTCTGACACTTTTATTATAAAGGGCAAATAGCAATATTAAAATATTCCTCCAATTAATCCCCTTTTAATGTGCATGAATTTCATGCACTGGGCCACTAGTATTAGATAAAGCTGAATTTCATGGAGAACACAGAGTAGGATTATAAGCACTTACAAATTTTCATTCATTCTATACCTAAAATACCAACAGAATTAGCTGTAGAGGTAACCGTTGCAGGTTTGTTTTTTGTTACTTGAAATTTAATATAACCACTCTCATTCATTTCTTTAGACTGTTATGCACTAATTAAAGACTATAAAGCATCTTGCAAATAAAATGCTACATACATGCCTAATAAGGCTAATAACGTTTATAATGATACCAGCTGTTGAAACCCAACAGATATACATAATTAATGGCAGTTGAAGTTTACCTACAGCTTTTCCATCTGCTTCACTAGAATACAATTTTAAAAATTTACAAAGGATACTTTTACTTTAGAAGCCAAAATTTTCTTCACACCCATTGTAAAATATGTGTAGATTTTAATGTAACCTAAAAATATCCTTAACTCCTTCTTTCAAGAAAATACACAAAGGGAGTTTTTAAGATAAACACATATAAAAATAACATCTCTTTTGCTAATCTAATCATATTTGTATAAGTGTCAAGTTTCACTACCTTATTTAGAAACCAATAATACAAATAGTTGAACTTAATTTGAGTCACTAACTTTATGCCTGGCTCTATAGCAAGCATTACACATTCTATTACCTAGATAATATCCAAAACAGAGCTGTAAGTAAGATTGTTAATACTTCAATTTTAAAGATTAGGAAACTAAGGATAAATAACATTTAAAAATCAGAGAAAATGCCTTCATAATGCAGCAGAGAAACCTTCCAAAATGGAGAAAAAAAAGATCTAAAGTTCACCAGTAACCACAAAAAAATAAAATGGATAAAATCATACATTATTGCCCTGGCCAGTTTGGCTCAGTGGATAGAGCATTGGCCTGTGGACTGAAGGATTCGGGGTTCATTTTGGCAAAGGGCACATGCCCGGGTTGCGGGCTCGATCCCCAGTGGGGTGTGTTCAGGAGGCAGCCAATCAGTGATTCTCTCTTATCATTGATGTTTCTAGCTCTCTCTCTCTCCCTCTCCCTTCCTCTCTGAAATCAATAAAGAAATAAATAAAATAAAATAAAATCATACATTATGCACTTTGAAAAGCTAACTTTATGGTTTAGCATGAGTTGGATGATATTCTTTATAATACCCAAGTTTTTTGATGCTGAGAGGTTCAGTTGGCAGAATATTGAGTATTTGTCACTATAGATTTCAAATTGGAGAGAATAAAAACTGATGAGATAAGTATATGTTGGTGGGGAACAATTAAAAGCCTCCAAATTCAAATATAACTTTGGATTTTTGGAATAGATTCCAGAGGATATTTCTTAGGACTCAGGATAATGCAGCCCAAGAACACATACCCAGAGTGGCTCTCAGCTCCATTTCTCCCCAATCCCTCAGATATTTATGTTTCAGAAAAATGGATAGAAAACAGGATGTCGCTTTTAAACCCTAGCTTAACATTGGGAAATAAACTGATCTTAATCAAGTGGCAATAGTGTCAAGAATTCAACCACACTAAATAAAAAAAAAAAGGATCATTTCTGGGCAGAGCTGTTAACAGAACTTGTGCCTAAAGAAGATACTAGACATTACTAGTAAGTGTGAATATCCTCCTGTATAAAAAATGGGGGGAAAAGGAATGCAGCATGAAAATGAACAACTTAGTGTGTGAGAAAGCATAATCCCAGGTAATAAATACATGTCATTGTATAATTGATAACAATTTGAACAAACTTAATAAAAATGTAGAGACAATAAACAAGAGCTAAAATTCTAAAACAAACCACAAACAATTACATGAAAAGTATGACTGCACAGTTGAGGAAAGCAATTCAGTAAAATAAACAATTCAGTAAAATAAGCTAATGAAATAAATATATAGGAAACATCCACAGACATTGAGAGCAAAACAAAAACAAAAATACCCAAAAAACAAATAAAAACAAACAAACAAAGAAACAAAACTAAAGAACTGTGGCATGGAGGAATAAATAGAAAGAAATCACATTGAAGTAAATTTTAAAAGGCAAAGACTAAGACCTTTTTTTTAACTTTGAAAAGGCAAAGTTTATTACTCATTTATTACTCACAGGTCCTGAAGGGTACATAGCAGCGAGAAGCCATACAGTGAGGTCACAGGTAGAGAGAGCAGGAGAGAGAGTGTGGACCTGGAGTTCCCCCTTTATTTGGGTCAAGGCGGGGGTGGGTCTAGAGTTTCCAGGGTTCACTATTTGTTGGTGAATTTAACTAGTAAGTGATTCATGCAGAGGCAAAATATTTATTTGAGATGGATGTCTTTGAAATGGATGCATCAGCAATCAAATGCTTAATGCCAGGCACCCACATTGCACTTCTTAAACACAGACATTCCATGAGCTTTGCTTACTCCTCTACAAAAGAATATTATCTCTGGCTATTCTTTTATGTTTTATTTATTACTAGAGGCCAAGTGCACAAAATTTGTGCACTTGGGGGGGAGGGGGGGTCCCTCAGCCCGGCCTGTGCCCTCTCGCAGTCTGGGACCCCTCAGGAGATAACAAGCTGCTGGCTTAGGGCTGCTCCCGGGTGGCAGAGAGCAGGCCTAATCCCTAGGTGCAGCCCCTGGTCAGGCTCAGAGCAGGGCCGATTGGGGAATTGGGGCACCTTCCCCTGTCATGCACAGAGCAGGGCCGATCAGGGGGTTGGGGCACCACCACTGCCACACTCAGGGCAGGGCCGATGGGGAGGTTATGGCTCTACCACATCACACACAGAGCAGGGCCCCGTGGGGTGGGGGGGGTTGGGGCACCGCACCCTGTCACACACAGAGCCGTAGGGTGATCAGGAGGTTGGGGAGCTCCCCCCTATCAGGCACAGAGCAGGGCTGATCAGGGGGTTGGGGCGCCTTCCCCTGTCAGGAACAGAGCAGGGCCTATTGGGAGGTTGTGGCCCCG
This sequence comes from Myotis daubentonii, assembly GCF_963259705.1. Taxonomy (NCBI): domain Eukaryota; kingdom Metazoa; phylum Chordata; class Mammalia; order Chiroptera; family Vespertilionidae; genus Myotis; species Myotis daubentonii. The sequence continues at coordinate 92,752,607 of NC_081842.1, forward strand.
CCCCCTGTCACACACAGAGCCACAGGGCGATCAGGGGTTTTGGGCGCTGCCCCCTGTCATGCTTATCCCGGTGCCTAGAGACCTCGCGGCTCCACTGATCCCGGTGCTGGGAGGCATATTACCCTTTTACTATATAGAATAGAGGCCTGGTGCATGGGTGGGGGCTGACTGGTTTGCCCTGAAGGGTGTTCCGGATCAGGGTGGGGGTCCCCACTGGTGTGCCTGACCAGCCTGGATGAGGGGTGATGGCTTTTTGCAGCTGGTCACACACCCTTCAGGGTGGGGGTCCCCACTGGGGTGCCTGGCCAGTCTGGGTGAGGGGCTGAGGGCTGTTTTCAGGCTGGCGGGTGACTGAAGCTCCCAACTGCTCCTTTTTTTCTTTTTTTTCTTTTTTTTTATTCTGAGCCAGCTTTAGCTCTGAGGCTCCAGCTCTTAGGCCTCCGCTCCTGAAAGCAGGTATCTGATTTGTTTAGGTTCTACAATCGAAACTCTGTATCAACTCCAGGTCTGAGATCCCGGCTAGCTGAAAGCTGGTTTCTGGGGTTTTGTTTAGCTTCTATTTTTGTAACTATGTTTCAAATTGCCAGCTCAGAGGCCTGTACCGGCAGGCGGGGAACGTTGGAGTCCTCCTTCACTGAAGCAAACAAGCCTCATGTTAGTTTCAAGCTGCCTGGCTGCTGGCCGCCATCTTTGCTGGCAGTTAATTTGCATATCTCCCTGATTAGCCAATGGGAAGGGTAGCGGTTGTATGCCAATTACCATGTTTCTATTTTATTAGATAGGATTATTCTTTATTGTTTAAAGTATTATAAATAGTAGTACATATGTCTCCTTTTCCCCCCATTGACCTCCCCCCGCTCTCCCCCCCCCCATCCCCCTGGTACATGCCATCACCCTCCTAGTGTCTATGACCATTGGTTATACTTATATGTGTGCATACAAGTCCTTTGGTTGATATCTTACCCCCACCCCTAACCCTCCCCTGCCATCCTGCTGAAGTTCGACAGTCTGTGGATGCTTCTTTGTCTCTGTATCTATTTTGTTCATCAGTTTATGATGTTCTTTATATTCCACAAATGAGTGAGATTATGTGATATTTATCTTTCTCTGACTGGCTTATTTTTCTTAGCATAATGCTTCCCAGTTTCATTCATGTTGTTGCAAATAGTAAGAATTATTTCTTTTTTAGAGCAGTGTAGTATTCCATTGTGTAGATGTACCATAGTTTTCTAATCCACTCATCTACTGATGGGCACTTAGGCTGTTTCCAAATCTTAGCTATTGTATATTGTTCTGCGAAGAACATAGGGATGCATATATCCTTTCTGATTGGTGTTTCTGTTTTCTTGGGATATATTCCTACAAGTGGGATTACTGGGTCAAATGGGAGTTCCATTTTAAATTTTTTGAGGAATCTCCATACTGTTTTCCACAGTGGCTGCACCACTCTGCATTCCCACCAGCAGTGCAAGAGGGTTCCTTTTTCTCCACATCATCTTCAGCACTTGTCATTTGTTGATTTGTTCATTATTGCCATTCTGACAGGTTTTGAGATGGTACCTAATTGTCATTTTGATTTCCATCTCTCAGATGATAGTGAGTTGGAGCATGTTTTCATATGTTTTTTGGCCTTCTGTATTTCCTCTTTCAAAAAGTGTCTATTTAGGCCGTTTGCCCATTTTTTATGGGATTATCTCCCTTTTGTTAAGTTGTATGAGTTCCCTATAAATGTTGGAGATTAATCCCTTATTGGAGATAACATTGGCAAATATGTTCTCCCATGCAGTTGGCTTTCTTATTGTTCTGTTGATGGTTTTTTGTTTTGTTTTGTTTTTTGATGTGCAGCTTTTTATTTTGATGTAGTCCAAATTGTTTATTTTCTCCTTAGTTTCCATTGTCCTAGGAGCTGTATCAGTAAGGATATTGCTAAGACAAATGACTGCTATTTTGCTGCCTATATGGCTTCTTCTAATATTTTTATGGTTTCCCATCTTACATTTAGTCCTATATCCATTTTGAGTTAATTTTTGTGTAAGTTGATGGTCTAATTTTATTTTTTTGCATGTATCTGTCCAATTTTCCCAACACCATTTATTGAAGAGACTATCTTGACTCCATTGTATGGTCTTTCCTCCTTTGTCAAATATTAATTGAGCATAATGGCTCTGGTTGACTTCTGGGTTCTCTGTTCTGTTCCATTAGTCTATATTCTGTTCTTGTGCCAGTAGCAGGCTGTTTTTTTTACAGTAGCTTTGTAGTAGAGTTTGATATCTGGTCTTGTAATCCCTACAACTTTGTTCTTCTTTCTGAGGATTGCTGCAATTATTTGGGGTCTTTTTTATTCTATATGAAATTTTGGAGAGTTTTTTCTAGGTCTTTGAAGTATGCTGTTGGTATATTAATGGGAATTGCATTGAATCTATATTGCTTTGGATAGTATGGACATTTTAATCATGTTGATTTTACCGATACATGAACATGGTATATTCTTCCATTTGTTTATATCTAACTCTATCTCTTTTTTCAGCTTGCTGTAATTTTTGAATACAGGTCCTTTACGTACTTGGTTAAATGTATTCCTAGGTATCTTCAATTTTTTGTTGCAATGGTAAATGGGATTTTTTTGTTTGTTTGTTTTAGTTTCTCTTTCTGTGAGTTCATTGTTGGTGTATAAAAAAAAATCCATAGGTTTATGGGTGTTACATTGCCATAAAAAAAAAATCCATAGGTTTATGGGTGATACATTGGTGTATCCTGCTACATTGCCAAATACATTTATTAATACTAGTAGTTTTTTTATGGAGTCTTTAGGGTATTCTATGTATAATATCTTGTCATCTGTGAATAATGACAATTTTACTTCTTTTCCAATTTGGATGCCTTTTATTTTTTCTTCTTGTCTGATCACTATGGCTAGTATTCCCAGTACTATGCTAAACAGGAGTGGTGAGAGTGGGCATCCCTGTCTTGTTCTTGTTCTTATAGGGGAAATGTTTTTAGTTTTTGCCCATTGAGAATAATATTGGCTGTAGGTTTGTCATATAAGGATTTTATTATGGTGAGGTATGATCCTTCTAGTCCCACCATGCTGAGAGTTTTTTTTTTTTATTAAAATACTTCCAGCATCAATTTATTTTTCCTAGAATTTGAATACAATAACTGCAGCAAGACAGTGCTCAATACTGTTCAAACCTCACTTAAGGTTCTTAAACTACCTTAGCATTTATAAATGTGAATTCACATTCTAGTAAAACTGGAAAACTAAAATTTGACATACCAACAAATTTACTCAATATTGATGTAACTACAAAATTTTATAGTAACATGTGGCCTTTACAAAATTTGGCCTTTAGAAACTAGCTTACAAACACAAAGTTACTCTTTGCTTACGTGTCCTAACCTATCTAGTGTTATACCAACAGACCCTTTTCCCATAGGTTTTACCATGAAGAGATAGGTGATTCAGTGGGGGGGAAAATCCCACAAAAAACCCCAAAGTTCCCACCCAGAAAAAAATGTTAACAGAACTATCCAATTCTAAAGTATCAGCAGATATAACACTGGAAAAAGGTCATGGGTATAACAGAAAGTTACAGTGTTGACTAAAAGAACACACAGGTTTCTCATTAAACTTTGTTATTTTAATGGGTCTCACAATTCTGTGACAGATTTTTGGTCATGTTTTTTCCATTAAAAGGTACTGATTTTAAAAACTAATAACTTAAAAACTGCCACACACACAAAAGAACCAAATGGCCCACAAAACATTCTTCTTTCCTTCTGAAGGTTTTACGATGCATTGTAATCATTAGCCAGTCTTTTAATATTAAACTTAAATGGCCAATTGATACAGACAGTTGTGAGACTGTTCTTCCACCACTGATTAAGACTGGGGTGGCAGGTGTTGGAAATAATATTCATTTAGCCTTCTGAGATTTCTGGGCAGACTTGATGACTTTGCCACATGCTGAGAGTTTTTATCAAGAAATGGTGTTGGATTTTGTCAAATGCTTTTTCTGCATTAATAGACATGATTATATGTTTTTTTATCTCTCAACTTGTTTATGTAATGTATCATGTTTATTGATTTGCAGATATTGTACCATCCTTGTATCCCTGGAATAAATCCCACTTGGTCATGGTGTATGATCTTTCTAATGTAATGCTGGATCCAATTTGCTAGAATTTTGTTGAGAATTTTAGCATTTGTGTTCACGAGGGATATAGGACTGTAATTCTCTTTCTTTGATTTGTCTATCTGGTTTTGGGATTAAGGTAATGCTGGCTTCATAGAAAGAGCTTGGAAGTGTTCCTTCCTCTTGAGTTTTTTGGAATAGTCTGAGGTGGATAGTTTTTTGAATGTTTGAAAAATGTCCTCTGTGAAGCCTTCTGGTACAGGGCTTTTGTTTGTTGGAAGTTTTTTGATTACTGCTTCAATTTCTTCTATAGTTATTGGCCTATTGAGATTTTTTTATTCTTCCTGATTGAATTTTGGAAGGTTGTACTTTTCTAGGAATATGTCCATTTCTTCTAGGTTGACCAGTTTGTTAGAATAGAGTTGCTCATAGTATTTTTTATGATTCTTTGTATTTCTGTCGGGTCTGTTGTTATTTCATCTTTTTCATTCCTGATTTTGTTTATATGGGTCCTCTCTCTTTGCTTCTGGCTAGAGGTTCATCAATCTTGTTTATCCTTTCAAAGAACCAGCTCTTGTTTTCATTGATATTTGGGGTTTTGTTGTGTGTGTTTTTTTTTCATCTCTAGTCATTTATTTCTGCTCTGATCTTTATTATTTCCTTCCTTTTGCTCACTCTGGGCTTTTCTTGCTGTTCTCTTTCTAATTCTTCAAGTTGCAGCTTTTGATGGTTTATTACCAGTTTTTCTTGTTTTTTGAGGTAAGCCAATAATATCATGAACTTCCCTCTCAGGACTGCTTTCACTGTGTCCCATAGATTTTGGATTGTTGTGTTTTCATTGTCATTTGTTTCCAGTATTTTGTTGTTGTTGTTGTTGTTTCTTCTTTGATCTGTTTGGTAACACTATCATCCTATATAACAAAGAGGTAATATGCAAATTGACCATCCACCCTTGCACAAGATATCTGCCCCCATGTGGTCACAAGTTGTTCTCCACAAGATGGCCAGCAGGGGAGGGCAGTTGTGGGTGATCAGGCCAGCAGGGGAGCAGTTATAGGTGTCTATTAGGCTGGTAGGGGAGGGCAGTTGGGGGCGACCAGGATGGCAGTGGAGGGCAGTTGGGGCCAATCAGACTGGCAGGGGAGCAGTTAGGCATTGATCAGGCTGGCAGGAGAGTGGTTAGGGGGTGATCAGGCTGGCAGACAGAAGCAGGCAGGGGCAATCAGGCACGCAGGCATGCAAGCAGTTGGGAGCCATCAGTCCCAGATTGTGAGAGGGATATCCAACTGCCGATTGTGGCTGATCAGTTGTGCCAGCAGGGAGGGCAGTTAGGGAGACCAGGCCAGAAGGGGAGGGCAGTTGGGGGGCCAGGCCTGCAGGGCCAGGCCCGATCCCACAGAGGATATACCAGCAATTGGGCATCCCTTGAGGGGTCCCAGATTGGAGATGGTGCAGGATGGCCTGAGGGACACCGCTCCCAGTGCATGAATTTCATTCACTGGGCCTCTAGTTGTTCAATAGCATGCTATTCAGTCTCCAAGTATTTGAATTCTTTTGATTGCTTTTTTATTGTAGTTTATTTCTACTCTTATGCCATTGTGGTCTGAAAAGATGCTTGATATGATTTCAATGTTCTTTAATTTGAGGAGACTTTACCTGTGTCCCAATATGTGGTCAATATTTGAAAATGTCCCATGTGCCCTTGAGAAGAATGTATATTCTTCACTTTTTGGGTGAAATGTTCTGAAGATGCTAATTCCATCTGATGTATTGAGTCAGTTAGTATTGCTGTTTCTTTTCTGACTTTTGTCTAGAGAATTTATCCTGTGAGGTTAATGAAATATAAAAGTTTCTTACTATGATTGTGTTGTTAACAATCTCTTCCCTTATATCTTCCAGAAGTTTTTTTTTTTTTTTTTTTTTATGTATTTGGGTGCTCCTGCATTGGGCGCATATATGTTTACCAGAGTTATATCCTCTTGTTGTATTGATCCCTTTAGAATTATGAAGTGGCCTTCCTTATCTCTTGTTATGGCCTTCACTTTGAGGTCTATTTTGTCAGAAATAAGTATTGCCACAGCTCTTTTTCATTTCCAGTTGCCTGAAATATATTTTTCCATCCCTGCACTTTCATTCTGTGTGAGTCCCTTGTTCTGAGGTGTATCTCTTATAGATAGCATATATATATAGTCATGTTTTCTTATCCATTCAGTCACTTGTTGTCTTTTGATTAGAACATTTAGTCCATTTATATTTAACATTATTATTGATAGCTACTTGTTTGTAGCCATTTCTATTCTTTTTGCCTGTGTCCCTTCTCCCCTTTCTATTTCTTCTTTTTACAACAGTACCTTTAGCATTTCTTGCATTGCTGGCTTGGTAGTGATAAACTCCCTTAGCTTTTTTTTGTCTGTGAAGCTCCTCATTTCCCCTTCAATTTTGAATGATAGCCTTGCTGAATAAAGTATTATTGGATTCAGGCCCTTGTTTTGCATCACTTTGTATACTTCATCTCATCCCCCTCTGGCGTTATGTGTTTCTGTTGAGAAATAATTTGATTATCTAATGGGAGATCCTTTGTAGATAACTCTCTGTCTCTCCCTTATAGCCTGTAAGATTCTCTCTTTGTCATTAATGTTTGCCATTGTAATTTCAAAGTGTCTTCGTGTGGTGGTTCTTTTTGGGTTCATCTTGTTTGGGACTCTCTGTTCTTGTGTGGCTTTTTCTTCCCCATAACAGGGAAATTTTCTGTCATTATTTCTTCAAATAGGTTCTCTAATCCTTGCTGCTCTTCTTGTCCTTCTGGAACCCCTATTATACCTATGTTACTTCATTTCATGTTGTCCCATAGCTCCGTTAGGCTCTCCTCCTGCGTTTTAATTTTTTTTCTCCAATCACTGTTCAGATTGGGCTTGTTTCTCTGCCTTATCTTCTAACTCACTAATTTGGTCCTCTGCTTCTCCTGGTCTACTGTTGAAACCTTACATCGTGTTTTTTATTGTAGCTATATCAGTTTTGATTTCTTCCTGATTCTTGCATAGTTTGTTAATTATCTCATCCATCTGGTTTATGAACTGCATGACCATTACTCTGAATTATTTTTCTGATATATTGAATGCCTCTGTTTCATTTGGTTCCTTTCTTGGAAGTTCCTCTTATTTCTTTTGGGGATTGTTTCATGGTCACTCCATTTTCCTGTCACCAAAAGAAGACTAAAACTTTGAATGAGGGGACAAGAGTTCTGAAAGAGAAAGAGATAGTCTAGTACAAGAATAATTGTCATTAAGGTAGAATAACTGATGAAAGGGTGTAGAAAAAGTGTTGAGAGTTACAATACAAATGTTTATTTTCTAGAGATCAGAGGAAGAATAAAATATGGAAATTATAAGACAATATCATATAAAACAAAAAATGAAAATAATTACCATCGAACATACTTGTTTTAATTATTGTACTTCAAATATGAAGAAAGAATACTTCAGAAACCTATATGAGAAAGCAAATCATCTACAGAGGAAAGATTAGGTAAATTTATTTCTGAAAAAGCTACTATAGAAAAAATGTAGATGAGGTTTGAGTTGATATGTGCCTTATTTATCTTTACAATTTATTTAATTGTTTTTAATGGAATATATTATTTCTATAAATATAAATTTGTCACTCTATAAAATTTACATGTATCCCCAAAAACCTGATTTAAAAAGTAATACCACTCCATACATTTTTGCATCCTACTATAAATATTTTATTAATCTTAAATTATTGTTTTGTATATAATCTGCAGTAGCCTGCTTTCTTTCATTCAGTCAAAAATATTATATGATTGTCTCTTATCTGTTGTGTACTATTCTAGTTTATGAAATTATAGCAACAAATAGGATAAATAAAATATTATGTCCACAAGAAGTTTGCATTATAAAGGAAAGAGACAGAAAACAAACATAATACATAAATTATAAGCATGTTAGAATTTGATGTGTTTAGTTGAGGGAATAAAATAAAAAGATTGCAAGAGATGCAGAATGGTGATGTGGGGTAGTGTTTGACATTTCAGAAGAGGTTGTTGAGTAGGCAACTCTTTAAAGTAACAATTTGAGCAAAGGCTTGCATGAGGCTGCAGGAGGAGTCAGGTGGATATCTAAGGGAAGGACTCCAGCGTGAGTGAGAAACAGGAGAAAATATCCTGAGGCAGAATTATGCCTGGCATTTCAAAGAAAGGCCAAAGAAGCCAGTATGTCTGTAGCAAACTAAGAAAACGGAAAATAATAGGAAATGAGAACAGAGATAAGAGTATGTAGGGGGTTTGCATTCTGAGTAAAATGGGATGTTATTAGAAGATTCTGGGCAGAATAGTGGCATGATATGACTTGCATTTTGAAAGGACTACTGGAGTTGCTGTGTTGAGAATATTCTTTAGGGGAACAAAGTTGGAAGAGGAAACATAGTTTGGAGGCTTGTGGGAAACACGTCAGGTCCCCAGGTAGTCAAGGCCGGTGGGAGCACAGAGGCCTTGTTATCAATACACTGCTCTGGGCATGTGCCTAAACGGGATGTTCAAGGACTCTGAGCCTGGGAATCCTAATCAAGCCAAGATACCACGAGTGTGTGCAAGGATACACAGTACACTGTGCCCTTCAGTAGCAAATATGATTGATGTAACTATTGGCATGAAACCTTCTTTGTCTAAATGGTATAAAAGTAGGTTACTGACCAGCTAATTGGCTGGAGTCATCTGAGGATGGAGTGAGAAGTCAGCTGGAGTATGGAGAGAGAGCAGCTAGGATAGAGTGTGTGAAGAAGTCTGCTAGGGAAAGCAGCTGGGCAGGAGAGATAGGAGTAGCTGCCGAGAGGGTACCGCTATGATGTGAGAAAGTGAGTCTAGAAGGCAGTGAGTGGCTGCTCAGATAATAGCTGTGGGTGCAGAGACTGGTGCTGCTTTATGGGAAAGCTATATGTTCACCAGCCCATATCTGGCTGCCTGCCTGTTTGGGCTTTGCTGTGAGGACTGTCTTGTCTGATGGCTATATGGCCACTGGCTTCTGCAATAAAGACTTATTCTTATACACCCACAACTTCTCCTTCTCCATCTTCCAAGGCCCTCTGCCAAGCTCTATCCAGACTCAGAGCAGATATGCCCTTGGGCAGTGCTCTGACAAGGCTAAACAATAATCTGGAATAAAAAAAGTTGCTTGAACAGTGAAGGTAGCTGTGAAGTATTCAGGTCTTGAATGCAAATGCACACACTCTAACACACACACACAATCTACTTTATTGAGGTAAAACTAATGCAAAATAAAATACAGTCATGTTAAGTACACTATTCAATCAGCTTCAAAAGCACATACCTCTGTGTAGCCAACAAAATCAAGCTATAGAATATTTTTATCACCCGCACAATTCTTGTTATGACTCTTCATAGTCAGTCCATGCTATCATACTAGTATGTAAGCATCAGCAGCCACTAATTTGCTTTCTGTTGTAAGTTCTGTTTTATAATTTTATATTAATAAGGTCATGCAGTATTATCATATTGATATTAGTATTTCTTTTGTTCAGCATAACATTTTGAGATCCATTCATGTTGTTGCACATACCAATAGTTTGTTTTTATCATTGAGTAATAATTTATGTATATGATTTGTTTCTCCATTCACTAATGATAGAAATTTGGGTTATTTCTAATTTGGGTTTATTATGAATTAAGCTTCTATGAATAGTCAAATATAAATATTCTTGTAGACATTTATTTTTATTTATCTTGCATAAATATCTAGGAATAGCATGGTCAGATAATATATTATGTGGATGTGTTACTTTATAAAGAAATTGTTCTTTAAAGTGGTTGTACCATTTTATATTCCTACAAGCAATGTATGAATATTTCCATTGCTCAATATCCTTATTGAAATATGACATTGTCTACCTTTTTTGCCAGTGGGCATGTAGCAGAATCTTATCATGATTTTATTTTTTCTTTCAATTTTATTTTGCATTGGTTTTATGTGGACAGCTTATTGGTTAGATAATTACATAGTATTTTCCAACTGGAACCATGCAGTTATCACAATGTTATTGACTCTATTCCCCATGCCTTACTTACATCCCCATAGCTATTTTGTAACTACCAATTTGTACTTTTTAACCCCTTCATCTTTTTTACATAGTCCCCCAAACCTGCGTGCCTCCCTCTGGCAATTACCAGTTTTTTCTCTGTGTCTAAGTCTGTTTCAATTTAGTTTATTTTTTTTTAGAACCCACATATAAGAGAAATAATATGGTATCACTCTTTCTCTGTCTTCCCTCTAGATCCATCTATGCTGTTGCAAATGGTAAGATTTCATACTTTTTTATGGCTAATATTCCATTGTATACACATATTTTATCCACTCTTCTGTCAGTAAACACTTGGGTTGCTTCTACATCTTGGCTATTAAAAACAATGCTCAATGAAATTAGGGATGCATAGATTCTTTCAAATTAGTGTTTTGGGTATCTTTGGATAAATTCCTAGAAGAGGAATTGCTGTTTCATATATCAGATTCATTTTTTTCAATCTTTAATTTATTTATTGATTAAGGTATTACATATGTGACCTCATTCCCCCCATAACCTCCCACACACACACTCATGCCCTCACCCCCCTGTTGTCTGTGTCCATTGGTTGGGCTTATATGCATGCATACAAGTCCTTTGGTTGATCTCTTCCCCTTACCCCCACCTTCCCCTACTTTCCCTCTGAGGTTTGACAGAAAATTTCACCCCAAAGCCACAGAATATACGTTCTTCTCAAGTGCACATGGCACATTTTCAAAAATAGACCACATATTGGGTCACAAGCAAAGTCTCCCCAAATTCAAGAAGATTGAAATTATACCAAGCATCTTCTCAGACCACAATGGTATAATATTAGGAATAAACTACAATAAAAACAATCCAAAAAAACTCAAACACTTAGAAGCTGAATAGCATGCTATTAAATAATGAGTGGGTTACCAATGAGATCAAAGAAGAAATTAAAAACATCCTGGAAACTAATGACAATAACAACACAACAAATTTATGGGACAGATCCGTTTTTAATTTTTTGAGGAAAGCCCATACTATTTTCCATACTGGCTACATCAATCTGCAGTTTTATTGACATGGCAGTGTATATAGAGAACCCAAAGACTACACCAAAGAGCTACTACTCCTAAAATGAATTCAGTAGAGGATATGAAATAAATTATCAGAAGTTGGTTGCATTTTTATACACCAATAATAAATGATCAGAAACAGAAAGAGAACAATCTCATTTACAATTGCATAAGAAAAAAAAAACTAAAAATGAATTTAACCAAGGAAGTAAAATGCCTGCACTGTGAAAATTATAAGACACTGAAGAAAGAAATTGAAGAGGATATAAATAATTGGAAGCATATACAGGATTCATAGAGAGGAAGAATTAATATTATTAAAATGCCCATACAACCCAGAGCAATCTATAGGTCAATGCAATTCCTATCAAAATATCAATGGTGTATTTTGAAGAACTAGAGCAAATAAACCAAATAGTTACATGAAACCTCAAATAGCATCAGTATTATTGAGAAAGTAAAACAAAGTTGGAAGTATGCTTCCTGATATCAAGCTATACTCAAGGCTAATCAAAACAACATTGTATTGGCATAAAAAGAAACATATGTATCAATGGAACAGAATAAAGAGCCAGAAGGAAACTACATCTGTATGGTCAATTAATATTTGACAAAGGAGTCAAGAACATACAATGAGGTAAAGAGAGTATATTCAATAAATAATGTTGGGAAAATTGGGCAGATAATTTCAAAAAAATGAAATTATATCATCTTCTTACACCATATACAAGAATAAACTCAAAATGGAATAAAGACTTAAATGTCAGATTTGAAGCTATAAAAAAATCCTAGAAGAAAATATAGTCAGTAAAATCTCTACCATTTCTGTGTGTGTGTGTGTGTGTGTGTGTGTATATTTCATAACTCTTTTTCAATTTAAATTTTTTATTGTTTAAAGTATTACATATGTCTCCTTTTCCCCCATTGACCTCTCCCTGGCAGTTCCCACCCCCAGCACATGCCCTCACCCTTCTACTGTCTGTGTCCATAGGTTATGCGTATATGCATGCATATAAGTCCTTTGGTTGATCTCTTACACCATCCCCCGAGCCTCTCCAACCCTGTCCCCTGCCTTCCCTCTGAGGTTGGATGATCTGTTTGATGCTTCTATGTCTCTGGATTTGTTTTTGTTCATCAGTTTATCTACACTCATAAAAGAGAAATATATAAATTGACCATCACTTCTCAACACCCACCAGCCGATTAGGAGTGAGTATACAAATTAGTGGGACAAAGATGGTGGCAGCACGGAGCCAGCTGGAGAAGACAGGAGGCTTGGGTCACCCCTGGCGATGGAGGAAGCCAAGCTTCCCCCACGACTGTGCCAGCCACTGAAGGGGGGGGCCTGTGGGCAGCCGCCATGGAGCCGGCCTGAGCCCAGGAGTCTTGGGTCACCTGGGCCAGCCACTGAGGGAGGGGCCTGCAAATGGCCCTCAGCTCCTCACCCAGGCTGGCCATGTCACCATCCATGTGAGGGTCCCTGCTGGGGGGCATGACCAGCCTGAAAACGACCTCCAGCTCATCATCCAGGCTGGCCAGGCCACCATGGGGTGAAGGTCCCCACTGGTGGGCATTGCCAACTTGCAAACAGCCATCAGCCCCTCACTCAGGATGACTAGGCACCCTGGCAGGGACCCCTACCTTGAAGGGGGTGTGGCCAGCCTGTAAACAGCTCTCAGCCCCTCACCGAGGCTGGCTACGCCCCCCCCAGAGGGGACCCTCACCTCATGGGGGTATGGCTGGCCTGCAAACTTCCCCAGCTCTTCATCCAGGCCACCCCACTCCCCAAGGGAACCTCCACCCTTATACAGAACACCCTTCAAGGGCAAACCAGCTGGCCCCCACCCATGCACCAGGCCTCTATCTATACTAATAAAAGGGTAATAGCTAATTAGACTGGGAGACCTTCCAGGAGATCTTCCAGATGTTCTTTTGGACAAAACCATGGTGGCAGGGCCAAGGTAGAGGCGGTTAGGGGCCAAGAGGGGAGGGCAGTTGTGGATGATCAGGCCAGGATGGAATGGCAGTTGTGGGTTATCAGGCCAGCAGGGGGGGGGCCAGTTGGGGGCAAGCAGGCTGTCAGTGGAGGGCAGATGGGGACAATCAGGCTGGCGGGGGACAGTTGGGGGTGAACAGGCTGGCAGGGGGGGCAGTTGGGGGCAAGCAGGCTGGCACGGGGGCAGTTGGGAGTGAGCAGGCTGGTGGGGGGGCTTTGGGGGCAAGCAAGCCATCAGGCAGAGTGGTTAGGGGCAATCAGGCAGGCAGGCAGGTGAGCAGTTAGGAGCCAGCAGTCCTGGACTGTGGTTTAGACTGGGGGCCAAGGCGGAGGCAGTTAGGGGTGATCAGGCCGACAGGGGGGCAAGTTAGGGGCGATCAGGTTGGCAGGCAGAGGCAGTTAGCCTAAACCGGCAGTCAGACATCCCCCAAGGGGTCCCAGATTGGAGAGGGTACAGGCCTGGCTGAGGGGAACCACCCCTTCCCTGTGAACAAATTTCATGCACCAGGCCACTAGTGTTCATTATATTCCACAAATCAGTGAGATCATGTGATATTTATCTTTCTCTGACTGGCTTATTTTGTTTAGCATAATGTTCTCCAGGTCCATCCATGCTGTTCTTAGCAATATTTTTTTCTGCTATATTTCTTCAGGCGAGGGAAACAAAAGAAAAAAAAATAAACAAATGGGACTACATCAAACTAAAAAGCTTTTGCACAGAAAAGGAAACCAACAAATAAAGAGACAACCCAATGAATGGGGCAACATAGTCAACAATTACACATCTGATAAATGATTAATATCCAAAATTTATAAAGAACTTATACTACTCAGCACCAAAACAACATCAGGAACAAAAAGAAAACACACACACATGCACATACATACACACACACACACACAATCCAGTTGAAAATTAGGAAAGGGCCGGAGTAGACACTTCTCCAAAGAGGACATACAGATGGCCAACAGACTTATGAAAAAATGCTCAATGTCACTAATCATCAGAGAAATGTGAAATAAAACTACAGTGAGATATCACCTTATACCTTCAGAATGGTTGTCAATAAGTCCATAAATGTTGGTGAGGATGTGGAGAAAAGGAAACTCTAATCTAATTTTTATTTTTTTTATAACTGATGATATTTTACATATTTTCCTGTTTGTATTGGGTATATATGTACCTTTTTAAATTATATGTACAAAATATTTGGCCAGTCATTTGTATTACTGAGATTTAGGAATCTTTCATATACTCTGGATTTCATTATTTATCATGAACTTGCTAAATAAGAGATGTCTAATGTCATCCAAATGAAAAGATTAAGGATGAAGAAGTTCAGAAAAAAATTCACCTGAAAAATCTAGATTTTAGAGTGGTCCGTATATAACATACAGGCATTCTACAGAATATTGCAGGTTTGGGACTAAACCACTGCAGTAAAATGAGTATGGTAATAAAGCAAGTCGTAATACTTCCACTGTGAAGGGTCTTGCCTTCAATTTGTAAAAATAAAGGAACTCCTGTAAAATGCATTAAAATGAAGCACAGCAAAATCAAGTATACATGTATTTAAAATCTATGAGACTGGATGAAATATCAATAATAGTTGATTGTTAATAAAAAGGAGAAAGATCTAAGTACTGAGACACAACAGAAATAACATCTGTAAAGGGGAAAAGCAGCCAAGGAGAAAACAAAATGAGAAGTCTGTATGGAAGAAGGAGAACCAGGAGAGTGTGGTTTCCTGAAAGGCCAGTGATGAAAGCTTATTAAGGGTGAGTATTCATCAGCTGTGTCAAATGATGCTATGGGTCAAAGTAAGCTGTGAACAGGAAATTTACCATTGTGCTTAATAATAGAGGTCTTTGGTGTCTTTAGCAGGAGGAGTTTTTATTTAGTTACAGGGTCAAAAGCATAATTGGTGTGAAATTAAAGAGGGAAAGGATGACTAATGAATTAATAAAACTAAGCAGTGATCATCACTTTGCTGATATTACAAAAAGATCCAGTCATAGACTATGGTCTTCATAACAGATGTTCATAACACCATCTGTAAAGAAGTCCTGCAAAAATCAAACCTGAATCTTGAAAGTGTTAAGAAACATTATAGTGTTACTATATGGAAAAAAAAAAAAGATGGCAAGAAAAAATAATTTAGTTTTGAAAATAAGCAGAATGAACTAAAAGAAAGCAATATGTTAAAGGCAGAACTTGTAAAAAAAAGGCATAAAAATGTACAATCAATGAAAAAACAATTAATTTTTTGAATATTGATTCAATGAGATGGGAAAGAAACGCATTTGTGGAAAATATGAGGAATTTGAATTATGATTGATTCTTTTGGAAAGACAACTTGGAATGTTTATGAATAGGTAATTATATTTGGGAATTGCTTTAAAATAATTTAAAATGAGGAAAGAGAGTAAGGGTATAGATAAAATAATATTTTGAGTTAATAATGAAAGTTAGTGATGTATATGTATGAGTTTATTGTATAATCCTCTCTAAATTTTTATACATTTGATAATTTTCACAATACAATGTTAAAGAGTTCAATTGATAATTTAATATTACTAAATTCATTATTTAATTTTTAAAATAAAAGAGAGAATGAATGGAGGAAAGATACAAGAGAAAGCAAATATCAATGATTTTTTTAAGGAATTATCATATATATTTTTAAAAAGGAAATGGCCTAGATTTGCTTATCCAACCCCTGGATAGGGATCGTAACATATATGCAAAGAATTGGGTTATATGTCCAGGGTGTGGTATGCAACTGCACATTTTAGGTTTTCCAGATACAGGGGTTACATAAACCCTCTCTGACGAGTACAGATTGCATTCTGATAGGCTTGGAGGCAATCCTGGGAGTTTATGGAGATTTGTGGTAGAGTAAATTAAGGTGAAGCTTGAACAAAAAATTGTAAAGTTGGACTGGAGAGATGAGTCTGAGATCACAAAGTTTTTAGAATTTACCTTGGTAAATAATTTGGATGGATATTGTGTGTGAATGGGACGTGCTTCCCTTACCCTTTCCATGGACTGAATCTGTTCTTTAACCAGCTCATTTGTCAAGCTAAATATTGGCCTTGTCCATTCTCTCCTCTACAGCAAATATTAAACGATAGAGTATTCCAAGAAGACAGTGAGAGATCGATATTAAGATTAAAGGAATAGTTGATGGGGCTGTTTTAATTCCCTCTAACGTCTTTTTTATCAGACCTTTTTGGCCAGTATGCAAAACAGATCATTCCTGGAGGTTAACTATAGACCAACAGAATTAAACAAGGTAATTCCTCATACTCATCCAGCTGTACTTGATATGGGGTAGGCTCTGTAGGAAATGTGAAAAGCCAAGGGGGACAGCAGGTCCCGAGGCGAATGCTTTAATTTCCATACAATTTTGGAGTCCATCCAGCACAAAATTAGTGTTGCAGATTTAGCAAATAAAACACAGGAGCCCAGTTAAATTCACACTTCAACTAAAAAACACCTTTTTAGTATAAGTATGTTGTACATGTTGCATGGTATAAATAATGTGTTTTATCTGACAGTGATATGTGGCATTATTCTGGATTAGAATTTAGTATACAATTTTGTTACGCTACAGGAATATCTGAATTGCCATTATCTAGTGAGGCAGGAGTTGGACTTGGTAAGGATTTAAAGTGTGTTAATGTGCCACATTGATGAAGCATGATGTCTCCTCTGAGGAAGAAGCACAGGCAGAGGTAAGGACTGTAATCACTAGTACTGCAGATAGAGACTGATAAATCCAACTAAAATTCAAGTGTCAGTCCAGCCTGTGAAATTCCTGGAAGCTCTGCACTCTAAGGCTGCCTGGGAAGCTGTTTTTCACAGCCCATTAAATAGACACTCACTACCTTCTAACAGGATGTTGGTGAAAACTGTCCTAACCATAAAAGGTCATCATATAATTCAGGAGCCAGAAATACTGAACATGGCCAGGGTGATAGAAGAGATATTCAAGTAGAGTAGAAGCCCAGCGAAGATTACTCATGAGATGGAAGTAGTATATTCCTGGACATACTCAGCAGGAAAAGTTCAAAGGAGCCCTCCCTGTTCATGAGCAAATTAATTCAGTGCCCAAAGGACTGCATGGGGCCACTGCAAGGATGATTCTGCTCCCTTTGCTACAAAAGCTGAACCATATGATTCTCTCCAAATGATTCAAAATAGACTTCCTGGTTCCCAATTGAGGATTTTATTGTTGTTTGGAAATCATCTGCAATATCCCCTGCAGATGGTAAAATCTTAGTGACAGAAGTTCAGAGTGAGAGTTGTTTATTTCGCAGGAGAGAAGTTAGGCTTGGGTGGTCAGGCCACTATTTGAATATGTAGAGAATATAGGGCAGTACCTAGTGGCTTTACAATATGAACAGGAAAATGGAATCCTAGATGACTAGACAATGAAAATAACATCCTGTTGATCTCTTATGAGATCAACCGAAAGACTTGTATACATGCATATAAGCATAACCAATAGATGCAAGACATGGGCAGGGGGTTGGAGAGGAGCGGAGGGCATGTGCCATGTGCCAGAGGGTAGGGGAGGCTGGGTAAGGTAAATGGGGAAAAAAAGAATACATATGTACTACTATTTGTAATACTTTAAACAATAAAATAAAAAAAATAATATCCTATGATGTTCTCAGTAATGGAATATTCTGTGGGAATTTACAAAAAAGAATTCAAGTGGTTCCTGTAGACAAGTGACTGTTTCTCTGAGAGCATGCATACACACACACACACACACAACTATATAACTACATAACAGACAATCAAAAACAAAAATTAGCCCAGGTCTGGTATGGCTTAGTTGGTTGGGCATTGTTTAGTCCACCAAAAGGTTGCAGGTTCAATTTCCAGGCAGGTCACATGCCTGGGTTTTGGGCTCTATCCCCAGTAGGGGGCTCACATCTTGATGCTTGTCTCTCTCCCCTTCTCCCCCCTCCCTCTCCAAAAATCAATAAAAAATCTAAAAACAACAACAAAACAAAAAGTAGTTGCCAACTCAGAAAGGGATTGAGATGCCAAGGTAGATGCCTTTTTCAGACCTCCAAGTTTCCCTCCCCTAGGTTTATGAAACATATAAAAACACAGGTATTCACAGCATACACTGGACAGAGAGAACACAAATTACTCTGGTGGCCTATGGAACTGATATAAGGAAGTGAAACTGCACCTTTAACAGGGGAGCACTCACTTGAAGATGGTTTGGGGGGAAATTCTCCATAGTCACCAGCTCCACCATATCTAAAAAGTAGATCATATTAGACATATTCCAATAATTGCTGTGTTCTACAAATTATTGTTAACTGGGATTGATACTTATTCTACTTTGTGCTTTACTTATAACAAAAGCAGCTTTAGACAATACAGTTTGAAGTTTGAGAGAGCAAATTCTCTATCAATTCATACTTCATGGTTCTATTTCTTCTAATCTCATTACATACTTCACTGCTATCAATGTACACAAAAAAAATGCTGGGGGGTTGGGGAGAAAATAGTGCAAGGACATATCACTTTGATCACTTTGCTAGCACACCCGCAGACCACTGATCTCACTTAAAATTAAAATGAATAATTGAAGCACCTGCTACTCAAAATATGTGATGGAAATGGTAAAAAGTACAGATAAATTATGTAAATGATCATGTCCTCATGTTGCATATGAAAGGAAGTAAACTAGGGACTTGACTGGAAAGGTTTCAAAGATCAAACATGACAATGAGGACTGGGGGCAGAGAAAAGTACAGAATTCTCTATCTTACCTCAATTTTTTTGTTTTTTGTCTGATCCCTTAGCCTCAGGCCTGGGTGTGGACCTATGTATATCCGAAAGAGTTGATATAAATACACAAGACATAGTATCTATGCCATTAGATTTGATGGCTCTAGCACCATAAACAGTTCTGTGACTTTTTAATTTAAATATATATATATATATATATATATATATATATTTTTTTTTTTTTTACAGTCAACTCGACTGGCATCCACCTCAAGTCTGACAAGGAGTGTTAGTCGATTTTTTGTATTGTCTCACCTACAGGTAAGTACAGCTGAGCCAGGGAGAAAGCCTGAGCAAGAGGAGAAGGGTGTGGGTCAAAGAGAGGATACCTGGGAACAGAGGAGATCCTGCAAATAGAAGGAATGCTCACGAGTGGGTCTGAATCCCAGGAAGGAAGTCAGTCATGTCATTTTCTTGCGAGTACCTCAGATCTAGAGAATAGCCCTGTCCACTATTTTTTTAGATTTGGTACTAATTACTGATGCTGAGAAGAAAATCCTGTGGTGACTTGTGATTTCCACAGAAGGAAAATTAAATTCCTACCGATTTATGAGGTCTGCCTAACTACCATGGCCTGGATAATGTAGGGCAATAAAATTATATTGTGTGTACTGATGATTCAACTTCCTGGTAGCCAAAAACAGTTAAGCATCAGGTTGTGCTTTATAATAGGCTACATGCCATTCAGATTAATGTTCAAATGCATTGAGAAAAATTCTACCAATAAAAAATATAGGGCAGAGATTTCTGAACAGTAGAGTTTCTGCAGTCTTTGGGGCTACCATCCACAATGATACCTTGTTATGGTGGTTAAATGACTGCTGCCATATGAATAATACCAAAGTTACTCCTCTGATTATATCAAATATTAGTTTAAATAGAAAGTATTCAAGGACAATGGAAATTAAGTTAGAATAGCATTAAAATAAGATTTTGGATATTAGTTGGCTGCTGTATATTACCAAAACCACCCCTCAAGGAAAATTATAGAAAGCATTGTGGGATAGAGTTGTAATTTATGGCAGAATATATCCTATAACAGGCTTAAGAGGCACACAGTATTTTTGAGTGAATAAATCCCAGTAATATTTGATGACAACAAAATGTGTGATGGCTTGATAAGCCCTGGGCCTGCTAGGCAGTACTGTGCTATGCCATCTTCTGAGAGGATTTTAGAAGCTGGTCTAGGGGTATGAGTCAATTAAGCATGTCAAACTCACAGACGGTGGGCCACATGTGGGCCGTGAGTTTAACATGTAGTCTAAACTAACATTCCTGGAGGCTCTTTATAACCATGTGAAGGATTTGCTGAACTAAAAGCTTGTAATAGAAATTATCTTCTAAGAAACCTTAAAAGAATTCACCTTTAAAAGAATATAAAGTTGTAAGTAATTGAACTAATAAAATAATTGCCCTAAGGCAGAAGTAGGAGCATCTGGTCCTCGGGCCATATAAGGCCCTTGAAATCACTTGATCTGACCCTGTCAAAGCATTAGGGGTGAGTTAACTAAATGTTTGACCAAATATAGCAGGCTGATTTTTAAGGTGATAGTTTTGTATGGCCTCTGAAAGATATTATAAATACCCAAATGGCCCTTGTCAAGGAAATGTTCCCCATCCCTGCTAAGGTAAAAGTGCTGAGCAATAGCTTACGCTCTCAGTGAAATACTGCTGAATATTTTAATCACTGTGGAATCTGATGTGTTTTAAGATCAGTGTCCAAGGCTTCTAGAAGGACAAGTTAGAGAAGTTCATTTATTATAACCTGAATTATCATAAGTTTATGGCATAAGTTATGATAGGGTACCACTTGGCTAGATTTTGAAGGGATTTTAGAGACAGGAGAGGCAGTTTTAGGGAAGGGTCCATGGGAGAGGAATGCATATCTGACAGGCAGAGACAGCTCCAAGATGCCAAAGGGTTCACAAGAATGTTACAAGATAAGGGAAAGAAGAGGGGGCACCGGGTGAGCTTTGAAACTTTGAAATTAATACCATACCGAGAAGAAGGGGAAAGTGACCAATTAGGAAAGCAGGGGGGACATGAAATAAGGAAGGATCCAATTAGAAAGTGTCATGAAGACACAAAGAGCTGCCAGCATTTATAAAACCATAGACAAAGGGACTAGGTTTTTCCCATTTGAGAGGGAGAGGGGGGATTTTTCCCATTTGATGACCCCTCCCCGGGTAGTTCCCGTTTGGGGAGCCCTCCCCAAGGGGCAGTTTGTATGTGCTTGCAATAAACTTCTACACTTTTGCTAAAAATGTTTTAGTCTGTGATTTTATTCTTCAAACTTCATGAGACAAGAATCTATGAGTAGAGTCCAAGCTTGCCATTCAGGGTGTTAATTTGATCATTATTCCTAATTACCTAGAGACCGTAAGTAGAAGGCAACTTTTCTTCTTTTGCATTGTGACTTGTGAGGAACAAGTCAGATAAAAATAATTTACTATGGGAACTAGATGAGCTATGTTACAAAATATATTAGTAATGTTTTACTATGCATTGACCAAGATGATCTTAACGTTCCCTTCAGCTTTACCAAAGTTTAGACAGGTTTCTTCCTGACTAGAGGCTTCTGAATTTCCACTTCTGAGAGCATTTACTTTAGACAGTTGCCCTTTAAATGAATCTATAATCCATGAATGTATTTCTCAAGGATCTGGAAGCCATCTCTTTGAAATGTAATCATTAAGAATGATGGTGCCTCTATCTCCTAATCTCTGTTGAGGGTGACTTTACCACCCTACCAACTTCCCTGTAATGCTTTTCCATATGTTTTTTATCAGTTGACTTAAGAATTTAAATGCCTCTTGTCTTTTATTTCAGCAGAGTTGAGTTCAATCTCTCTTCCCTGTTGCATTGGTGTTTCCCCTATGGCAATTGCCTTGAATAGCATTTTCCTTGTTATTTTTTACAATTTCACTTCTGTTACAATTTCACTTTGACAGAAATAGTATTACCATAAACTTAGTGACTTGAAATAACACATTTATTATTTCATAGGCATGGACATGAGAGTATTATGTATCTGGAGATTTGAGAAGGAGCTTTCTTTTGAGCTACTGAAATATACAGTGGGGCCTTGACTTACGAGTGTCCCAACTAACGAGTTTTTCGAGATACGAACCTTCTCTCAGCTGATTTTTGCTTTGAGTTGCGAGCTAAAATTCGGGTTATGAGCCAGCTTCAGATACCCCACTGCTAGTTGGTGCAGCGAACATCACAGCGAACGCCACAACATCAGCCCAGCATCACGTGTCTCACTAGTTCACTTTAAGATTTGACATACGAGTAATTTGAGTTACGAGCTCCGTCACTGAACGAATTAAACTCATAAGTCAAGACCCCACTGTATTACCAGTCATTTGTTGCTAGGGTACCTAGTTTCTTTAACCTGTTGTAACCAACTAACTCTCTATTATTTTACACATATATTTTTTATTTGCTTCATATGTGGCAGGATAGTAAGACACCAGTAATATTCTTTGGCAAATGGAAATGGGGAAACTGAGACAGCTGGTTCAAACTGACCTCATCCAGCACCCTGACTCACCTGTCTCCTTCTCCCTTGTATTACCACTCCCTTAAACATTAAGCCCTCAGGACAATGAGGTTCTGATCAGTATCAAATAATCTTAGGAACAAAGCCTCCAGTCTATTGGCCACAGAGACAGAATTATGTTCAAACTAGAGATGACATCTAGATCTCAGTTGTGTTTTAGCTGCAGGCCCAGAAAATAAGCAAAATTCAATGAACCAATACCATGGCTGACATTAGGATGGATGCAATGACTCATGACCCTCTACTCTGGCCCAGACTAATCAGTAGAGACCACCACCTGAAAGAACACACCTGGAAAGCTGATGAATATTCTATTGAAATCCTCCCCTGGGACCTCCTCTAAAATTCCTGCTTTTAGAAAATAGATAAAACCTTTAAGGCAAAGGGCCCTGTGTGTGCTGTCTTTAGACCATGCCTGTGCTCCCCCACCCCTTCCTTCCAAAGGCATGTATCTTTGCTTTCTATCTCCCAAGGTCCTTCTTTTGCCTACTTTGTACTTCTTATATTTATGCATTCTCAGGAACTAGAACAATATCAGGCATATCATAGGACCTCAATATATTTTGATTAAATGTATAAATTATTATTATCAGGCTGGGATATTTGATTGCTTATCTCTCAAAAAAATGTCATTAAATAAAATCTGTTAGAAAAGTATGTATGTATGTATTTATGTATTTATGTATGTATTTATTTATTTATTTATTTATTTATTTATTTATTTTGTAACTGTTACCATTTAAGGATTTTACATTGAGAACTTGAGGAAATTAACCTTAATATTTACTTTAAAAATATCTGGGGGGGGGATCTGTCTTTTCAGACCCTGCTAAAAGAGGAAGAGCTAAATTTTATTAGCATAGAATTGCAAGTTTAATGTTTCCTCTGGGCATTCATTTCTGGAGTTTTCAACCATTTCCTCATTCTTGCTCTGAAATGCTTGAGTCTTTTTAGGCATTTGATTATTTCTGAAGCATTTTTCTCAGTCTGGAAAATCTTACTTGGATAGAGCACTTTTCATCATGCTCTTTAAAAATCAATTTTACTTTTTAACTTTAGCTTCATTGTTTTATCTATTTCAGTGAATGATGGTTGATTCTTTCCATTAAATCCTTCCTAAAGCTAAAATCCCTGAAGTTCAAAGCCCAGGATATAATTTGACAACATTTTGAAGTCTGTCAAAAATCTTAAAACAATAAGATGCTCAAGTATTGAGTTACTCTTTTATTTTGCTGACTCATATTATTTCTACATAGATCCAGAGTGTCCTGAAATTTAATTGGTTTCTCATAATGGAAGGATCTTCTCAGATGTGTGAATGTGTGTGTCTATTTATGTAAGTTCTTGTAAAGTTATAGAAAGCCAGAAAACTGTTGTAATAGAATATACTCATAGGTTCTCAGGATTCAGGTGAGGTGTGAAACTGCTTAGAGCAGCGATTCTCAACCTGTGGGTTGCGACCCCTTTGGGGGTCGAACGATCCTTTCACAGGGGTCCCCTAAGACCATCGGAAAACACGTATATAATTACATATTGTTTTTGTGATTAATCACTATGCTTTAATTATGTTCAATTTGTAACAATGAAAATACATCCTGCATATCAGATATTTACATTATGATTCATAACAGTAGCAAAATTACAGTTATGAAGTAGCAACGAAAATAATTTTATGGTTGGGGGTCACCACAACATGAGGAACTGTATTAAAGGGTCGTGGCATTAGGAAGGTTGAGAACCACTGGCTTAGAGGGACCATTATTCTGCTTATCATGCAAAGATGATAATAAAGAAAACCTGTCAGTGCCTCTGCTCACATGACATGCAAAAACATGAAAAAATAATAGAGAATTGTCCTCTAGCACTCCTTATTGATGAAATAATCACCAAAGCAAGAATTCAAAACTGATCAAGTACAAAAGGAGAATAAGAAAAAATTAGTGCCCTTAGAGGAAGGGAAAAAAGGAAACATTTAAAGAAAATGTAACAACAGTGTCAAATACTATATTCAAATAAACTTAGATCATAAAAATGTGTCCTACGATTTAGTATTGTAAAAGTCACTAGTGATTTTTTGAAACCAATTTTAGCAGTATTTCGTGAATCTGTGCCATATTGCACTGGAAGTTGGAGTAAATATTTGGTGAAGAAGAGACATCAGTAAGTACATACTATCTTTGGCAAAGCTTACTAGTGAAGTAGAGGAAATGTTTAAAAAAGTGAAATGAAACTAAGAATGAAATTAGTTGTAGGCTTTTTGAGAGAGAGATATTTGGCTTAGAGGTTATTTATAGGATAAGAGGTCCATTAAAAGGGAAGTTCAAAGTGTCTAAGTTAAGGTTTATCAGAAAGAGAAATTGATAGAATAAGGTTCCACAGAGACCAGGGTAGATTGCATCAAAATATTAAAGGGAAGTAGGAAGCTATTGATGACATGGGCATGCATTTATCGAGAGGCAGCACGAAGTAGAAGGAGCTCATGCTCAAGTTTTTTGCTATTCTAATATAAATATAAGGAAGTAGTGCATTGAATCAATACACAGATACAGAGACTGAACTCAACCCCTGGTGTAAAATTGTGGGAAATGAGAATATCAGTGAGGTAGAAATAAGTTTATAAGAATAAGTTTGGGTTGAGGGTCTTCACACATGAACTTCTTAATGTTGTGAAGGAGATAAGGGATGATAACATGAATGAAGTTAGAGGTGGTAGAAGTTGGAAAGGAATATTATGGAGATTTTTTATTATTATGGCTAATTACTGAGGGAGATGAATCATGAAGACATTAGGTAAGGACAAAGAAAAGTATTATGAATCAGCACAAATACTCATTGAAGGAGAACACCATGGATTTGAATTATCAGTATTTCTACATGTCTTTCTTTAATAATGCTCAATGCCTGTTTCAAATCTCAGTTTACACAGAATATTGTATTATATTTCCATTCCTGAGGGAATGAGAAATCAGACCTTGGACTGACAGAAATTGTAGAGATCGATCATAGATCACAAATAACATTTGGAAACCAAGAATAACCATAAGGTGAGCTTAGAAAAATCTAGCAGGTGGCAAAGAGAATGTGGAGTGGTGGCAAAGAGAGTGTCTGGCTCTTTCAGTTCTAGGAGGAAAAAACATTTATTATACCAATTATATTCTATGGGAAGTTATAACCATGCCAGTGCTCTACTACAGCAATTGAGTACTTCACAACAACAAAGTTAAGCTAAGCAATTAAATGACTGAGATATAGAATTGGTTTGCCCTTTTTATCTAGGTGCAAATATACAATTATTACCTGAAAAATTCTAAACACAAGCCTCTTATTATGTCAAAAAATCAGGCAATGTTAACTCATAGCAAAATTACCAAACACAGATGAAATCAAGCTACAATGAATGGGAGACAGAAGAAACAATAAAGAACAGGTTTGAGAGGTGGGTTTTATCTATAGAGATTATACTTATAAAGGGAAAACATTTGTTTTTCAACTATTTTCTTACAGTGTGATACAGGTTATTTTTTTTTTTCTGTTGTTAATCTTCACCAGAGGATTTTTTCCATTGACTTTTAGGGAGAGTGAAAGAGAGAAGGAAAGACAGAAAGATCAATGTGAGAGAAACACATCGATTAGTTGCCTCCTGGCATGATCCCAGGCCAGGGCCTGCAACCAAGGTATGTGCCCTTGACTGGAATTGAACCCAGGACCCTTCGGTCTGCAGGCCAATGCTCTATCGACTGAGCAAAACTGCCTAGTGCTGTGATGCAGTTTATATTAGCAACGAAGAATTTTTGATTTTGTTTTATTTAATAAAAATATCAAAATGATGAGTTAATTTCCCAGCATCATCCAAAAGTAACCAAACAGGGTTTTGTTTGTTTGTAACTTTTAACCATTAGGAATCTATGGATTTAAACATGTATGATTTATTTCAATTTATTGAAGATCTTTTTGTTTTGTTTGTTTTTTCTTAGTGATGCATTAACATCTTTTGACAGTGGACGCTTCTTCAAGTTGGCCACTAAATATTTTAAGATGACTCCAGTAGATATTGACAGGTTTTTGCTTTGTGCTATGACAAGTTATATCAGGCCTATCTTGTAATTTTACTGCATACACTTGGAATTAGTTGTTTTCCCAGATAATCTGTGTTCATGCAGTGGTCGGCAAACTGTGGCTCATGAGCCACATGTAGCTCTTTGGCCCCTTGAGTGTGGCTCTTCCACAAAATACCTACTTCTGTGCATGGGCCACGAAGTTTCAATTGCACTGTACGTGCACACCCACACGTGGTATTTTGTGGAAGAGCCACACTCAAGGGGCCAAAGAGCTGCATGTGGCTCGAGAGCCGCAGTTTGCCGACCACGGTATAGGGGAAGATAGGATTCTGTGGCCATAATCTGAGCACTATGACTCATCATTGTTACTGGCTGTGTAATTTGCCAGGTCTGCCGCAATAAAATACCATAGACTGGATGGCTTCAACAACAGAGATTTATTTTTTTCAATTTTAAAGGCTGGAAAAACAAGATCAAAGCACTGGCAGGGTTGGTTTCTCTTAGTAGATGGCTCACCTATTGATATCTCCTCACATAATCATGGTCTGCAAGTGCACCCCTGGTGTCTCTTTGTGGATCCACATTTCCTCTTTTTGTAGGGACACCAGTCAGATTGTATTAATGCCCCCCCTCCCACATAAAACTTCATTTAACCTTAATTACCTCTATAATGGTCTAGCTCTGATTATATTCACATTCTATGGTACTGGGATTAGGACTTCAAGATATGAATTTTGGGGGAATACAATTCAGATCATAACCCTGCCTATTGATTGTTTTCTCAGTGGAAATAATGAGGATATATATTATTTTAAAAATATATTTCATTATGAATTCTATTTGTATATCTATTTTTTTCTCTTGGTTTCTTTTTTGAATTTATTTATTAAGGTATTACATATGTGTCCTTATCCTCCCATTGGCCTCCCCCACCCCCATAGGTTAATATTATTACTGGAAATAATTTAGGCATTTTTACAGTTTCCTTTATCTGTCCTTGGATATAACCCACTAGATACCTGCTATCAAATTTCTAGATGTTAATTGAAATAATTTTTCTTTGTGATCTAACCACTGACTATATATACAAATTTATTTTAAGTATGTTTTAGATTTTAGATATTTTATTTTAAATTGTATTTTGTATGTAAAACATTTCCATATTTCCAAAATTGAATCCTAAATAGTTTCCTATGATACTCTTTATGCAGAGTAGAAACACCTCTTTTTAAGAGTAAATTTTTGTTGACAGCTACCTGGATTTTTATTTCTCAGGCCACCAGAATTCCTGTAATTTCACCTCTTGATTCTCATATGGTTACTGATACCACCAGAGTCTGTATGTTGTTGATGATTTCAAACCTTCCACTCATACTTGGATTTCCTCCACTTAGTAATTATAGGGATGTGAATGATTTATATGATAGATGGATAGTAGGTGATAGATAGATAATGACAGATAGATAGATAATTACAGATAGATAGATGATAAATAGATAGATGATAGATAGATGATAGATAGATAGATAGATAGATAGATAGATAGATAGATAGATAGATATAGGTAATCTTGCATATCTTCCATCTACTGTGCTGGTAAATGTTTAAAAACTGACTCTATGTGGGTTGGGGTAGACTGAGCTATTGTTTCACTTGTCAGTTTTCATGGTGTAAATACTACCACCGTGACTGGTTTCAAACTACCAATCTGACCCGACTGAAGACAGAGCTGAGGATGAGTCATCTCCAGCACACAACTGACCCCACCGCACATGATCTCCCTATGTGATATCAATATTCCTCCATCTCTTTGAACTTAAGCAGACTTTTCTAATAACCTCAACCAATAGATTATAGTTGAAATGCTGCTTTATGACGTCTGAATCTAGATCATAAAAAGCAATATGCCTTTCGCCTGACTTTCTCTCAGGAGATGTACTTTGGGAACCCGGAGCCACAATAGAAGCAGTCAAGCTACTCTGAAGCTGGAGACAGTTTTTGGAGCAACCATATAGAGATGCAGCAAAATTTTCTCAGCCTTTTGTCTTTTCAGAGCAAGCAGTGATCTGGCCTCCAGATGATTCTAGTTCTTACCAATATCATTTGACTGAAACTGCATGAGAGACCTCAAGTAAGAACTGTTTGTTAGCTACAGTCCACTTTTAGATCTGTGAAAAATAATAATATATTTCCATTATTAAGTTGCTCCTAGAGGCCCAGTGGATGAAATTCATACACTCGGGGAGGGGGATTCCCTCAGCCAGGCCTGCACCCTCTCACAGTCCAGGAGCCCATGGGGAGTGGCCCTAAGCTGGCAGTCAGACATCCTTAGTGCTCCCAGGGAGGCGGGAGAGGCTCCCGCCGCCACCACTGTGCTCGCTAGCCATGACCCCAGCTCAGGACTTCTGCTGAGTGGTGCTCCCCCTGTGGGAGTGCACTGACCACCAAGGGGCAGCTCCTGCATTGAGCATCTGACCACTGGTGGTCAGTGTGCATCATAGTGATCAGTTGTTCTGCTGTTTGGCTGTTTGGTCGATTTGCATATTAGCTTTTTATTATATAAGATAATACCTTTTTTAAACGTAGAAATAACTTTATAGTTACAAAAAATTCCTGCAAGTATCGTACAAAGGATACTTTTCAGCCAACTTCCTCAAATTTTTATGACTGTGCTTTTTCAAGTCCAGGATCCAACATAGGAACCCATATTATATTGCTTTCATTTTAATTTACTTAGTTTCTGTTGTTGTTCTTTTTGTTGTTTGTTTGTTTGTTTTAATGCAGATATAGTACCTAGAGCATCATTTCCAATATTTGGCCAATGAAATTCCCTTTATGTTGACTTTTGTGACCTTCTGTTTTAGGTCCCAGATCCACTGTCTGTGCTGCTCCCTCAACTTTCCTCTTTGTCCCAAGAGGTTGATATGATCCTCTTGGTCTAGAGCCTTATATACTAAAAATGAAACTTTTCTACCTGAACTAAATGAAACTAATATATAATGATGGAACAGGAGAAAGATAATTATAAAAGCACTCCATTCAGGAAAGGTAGCATATCTGGGTCCTCCTGCCATTATGCTCCATGGCCCAACCAAATTGATCCCTGGAGAAATTAATTCCATTTTTACTTCTCATCTTATTTATGGCTATTAGAAGTTTAGAGTAGCTCTCCAGTCATTTTAAATTCTAAAGAATCACTTTCTATTTAAAGTTCAGGCCCTTGGTCTTACATACTTGATACCTTTCATTTTTACTGTTTAGTTCTCTGAAAATTATTTTTTAAATATAATACTATGGTTTTTTTGTAGGAAATTTTATTTTTGTTCTGTTCTATATGCCTCTTTTTGTCATAGAATAAATTGGACCTCTCAGGCTTTGATGGGAGAGTGTCATGTTTATTCTTGTCCCTGAGCCATTTATGTTAAAACTAGAGGCCCGGTGCACAAAAATTTGTGCACTCGAGGGGGGAATCCCTCAGCCCAGCCTGTGCCGTATCGCAGTCTGGGATCTCTTGGGGGATGTCCCCCTGCTGGCTTAGGCCCACTCCCCAGGGGGTCAGACCTAAGCTGGCAGTCAGACATCCCTCTGGCAGCCCAGGAGACCTCAGGGGATGTCCACTTGCCAGAGGGGAGCAGGACTAAGCTGCAGTCGGACATCCTTAGCGCCTCTGAGGAGGTAGGAGAGGCTCCCACCACCACCACTGTACTGGCAGCCATCAGCCTGGCTTGTGGCTGAGCAGAGCTCCCCCTGTGAGAGCGCATTGACCACCAAGGGTCAGCTCCTGCACTGAGCATCTGCCCCTGGTGGTCAGTGTGTGTCATAGTGACCAGTCATTCCCAGTTGTTCTGCTGTTAGGGTCAATTTACATTTTACCATTTTATTATATAGGATAGAGGCCTGGTGCATAGGTGGGGGCCAACTGGTTTGCCCTGAAGGGTGTCCCGGATCAGGGTGGGGGTCCCGCTTGGGTGCCTGGCCAGCCTGGGTGAGGGGCTGATAGCTGTTTTCAGGTTGGCCACGCTCCTCGGTGACCCAAGCTCCCAGCCTCTCCTTTTTTTCTTTTTCTTGTTTTCTTTTTTTCTTTTTTTTCTTCTGGGATTTATTTATCTCCTATAATTGAAACTTTGTAGCCTTGATTGGAGCCCAGTGACAGTCAGGGCAGGCAGGAAGCTTTGCTTCCTCCATCACTGGGGGCAACCCAAGCCTCCTGCTCCCTTCAGTTTCGCAGCTGTCACTATCTTTATGACTGAGTGATGGAGTGATAGTTAATTTGCATAGTACTCTTTTATTAGATAGGATGCATAGATATATTTGTTTACATATATCAATCCATATTAATATGAATCATATTAATCAGTTTGATTCACCAATTGTTGACTTTACAATACTTTTTTTTTGCTTTTATCCATAGTATTTATTTATTTATTTATTTATTTATTTATTTATTTGTTGTTTTTTTGTTTTGCTTTTTATTTTTTTTATTGATTAAGGTATTACATATGTATCCATTTTTGGTTCATTCCTTCTGAAAAGCTGAGTTTTAGTCATATTTCTTTTGCTTAATTATTTCCCAATTTGATTTTTTATTGTGTCGGGTAGAAGGACAGTGTAGTTGCCTCTTCTAAAATTTATTAGTTCCTGAATTTGATCATTTCTGAGAATTTTTATTCCCCCTTGCACACTGGTCAATTCTGAATTTTTATAACATTTATAATAAGCAGAAAATATCTTAAGCTTCTCCCCTATGGGCTACAAGTACATTAGGAAAAGTATTTGTGATCAATATTATTATAGAAAATTTTATTAAATATGCCCACACAATATAACTTGTATTGCCATCCTCCCAGCCTCTGATAAAAGTGTATTTAGTAATTAACTTCTCTGCCAAACCATATATTCCAGGTTCTGGCTATGGAAACACCTCCCAATAGGTACTTGTGTTTACATACCCCCAAAGCATATACAAACTCCAGGTTTTACTAGGGTTACTTATGGATAGCCTCATCATTATGGTATATTTGTAAAAGCTATAAGATACAGAGTAAATTATAAAAGAGAAAAAAACACAGTGGATAAAATCTAGAGGAAGTCTGGCAAAGCTTCCACGCATCCCTCCAGTGAAGTCACATAAGGCACATTTAACGTCCCTGCCATGAAGTGTGACAATGTGTGTCCATGTATTCAAAGTATTGCTAAGTAGGAAAGCACACTTGAGTTAGGCTGTTAAAAAGGTTTTTTGTTTATGTCTCATGTTATTTTTTGTCTTTTGTTTTTTTTGAGAGAGAGCCACTTAGTTATTGTGACCTGATTTATTCCAACTCTAGACCCCAGGAGAGAAAGTAGCTGTTCACTATCAATTACATGTTATTATTTGCTATCTGGACAAACTGGCATGCTGTGGTTCCAGATTTCAGGCATGCTAAAATGTTCTTATTACACAGAACATTCCAGGAGCCTAGTTCCCAAGAGCGGACCAATGGCCAGTCCTATGATATTCCATCAACACTGACAGTCTGACCTTAGAAGCTGTGAATCAATATTTACTCCACATTTCATTTTGAAATTCTGCTCTTCCTTGGTTTCATTGACCCTACTTTCTCTTTTTTTCTCATTCTAGATTTAAAACTGTGTTTTCCCCCATAGGTATCTTCTATCTGCAAGGTTTAATTTGCTTTAAACAGCATGAGAGATAATTTAATTAAGAGTGTTCATACTTGTAGATTTAGGACTTATGATTTTAAGTTAATAAATTAGCATACATATTTTATGAATTTTAATAATTTGGAGTTTTGATGAGGCACCACAGGTACTTATTCATTCTAATTCACTTTCTTAAAGACTTTGTTTTCCTAGATTTTTTTGTCTTTCTGATACATTCAAAGCCTGTTCTACAAGCTATTTTTCAGAATATGTATTTATTTATTTTCCTAAATTTTTTATTGGTTGTATGCCTGAATTTGATCTCCAATTATTGTTTGTTTATTTTTTGCCTTTTAATAAGTCTCTTCTTTAAAAAAATTATTATTCTCTTGTTTATTTTGAGCACATACTTAAGCAGTATCTTAAAAAAGGATACATGTCAAGATATAATATTTTAGAGATGAAATGTCTAAAAATATAGGCTGTTCCAAAAATGTATACACATTTTGAGTAATTATTAATCCCAAAGGGTTAAATCTTAAAATAAAGAAACATCAATTGAACTATTCGGAAAAAAGTGTGTATACATTTTGGGGGGTTTTTTTGGATGCTCTGTATGTTTATTCAACCTTCATTCTTTGTTGAAAATATATCTAACAATAAAATTTTCTGTTAAATATTTTTCAACACATTGAGGTTTTTGTTTTTATTTAATACTAGGGGCCCGGTGCACAAAATTCGTGCACTGGGTGTGTGTGGGGGGGGAGTGTCCCTCAGCCCAGCCTGCCCCCTCTCACATACTGGGAGCCCTCAGGCGTTGACCCCCATCACTCTCCAATCGTAGGATCGGCCCCTTGCCCAGGCCTGACGCCTCCGCCAGAGGTGTCAGGCTTGGACAGGGGACCCCCATCTCCCCCCGATCACTGGCTCTGGCCCCCGCCCAGGCCTGACGCCTCTGACTCAGGCTTCAGGCCTGGGCAAGGGGACCCCCATCTCCCCCCAATCCCCGGCTCCTCCCCCCACCCAGGCCTGATGCCTCGGCCAGAGGAGTTGACCCTCATCACCCTCCAATCACCAATCACCAGATCGGTCCCTTGACCAGGCCTGAGGCCTCCGGCAGAGGTATCAGGCCTGGGCAGGGGACCCCCAGCTCCCCGCGGTTGCAGGCTCCACCCCTGCCCAGGCCTAACGCCTCTGGCTGAGGCGTCCGGCCCGGGCAGTGGGGACTCACAGCTGCAGCGGCCCCGCGATCGTGGGCTCCGCTTTAGGCCCAGGCAAGGGACCCCTAGCTCCCGGGACTGCCAGCTTCGACCGTACCCAGCTCCCATCGCTGGCTCCACCCCTACTTCCTGCTATCACTGGCCAGGGCGGAAAAGGCACCTGATTCTCCGATCATGGCTGGGGGGCAGGGCAAAGGCGGCCCCAGGGCCGCCTTTGCCCTGCCCCCCAGCTCTTAGCTCCCCTCTGGGTTTCCGATCACTGTCAGTGGCAGGGGGATGCTTTCTGCTTTCCCTTTTGCCTCCCTGCATTGTGCCTACATATGCAAATTAACCGCCATCATGTTGGCAGTTAACTGCCAATCATAGTTGGCAGTCAATTTGCATATAGCCCTTATTAGCCAATGAAAAGGGTATCGTCATACGCCAATTACCATTTTTCTCTTTTATTAGTGTAGATTTCTTATACCTTTCATTGTATATGCTTAAAAACTGATACCTTCTTATTTTTATCCTTTCACTTTATCTCAGAATACATTTATTTTCCTTAGAACAGTGGTTCTCAATCTTCCTAATGCCGTGACCTTTAATACAGTTTCTGATGTTGTGGTGACCCCCAACCATAAAATTATTTTCGTTACTACTTCATAACTGTAATTTGCTACTGTTATGAATCATAATGTAAATACCTTATATGCAGAATGTATTTAATTGTTACAAATTGAACATAATTAAAGCATAGTGATTAATCACAAAACAATATGTAATTATATATGTGTTTTCCGATGGTCTTAGGTGACCCCTGTGAAAGGGTCGTTCGACCCCCAAAGGGGTGGCGACCCACAGGTTAAGAACCGCTGCCTTAGAAGGATATCATACGGTCCTTTTTAAAATTTATATTCTGAGTACTCAACTCAGTAAGACCTCTATCAAATTTACTTTGTTTTCCACTTAATTCTAATTTATGTCTCCTCTTATTTCTTCTGTTTTCTCCTACTAGAAGTTTTGTTATCATTACTTTAGATATCCTATATTTTTAAAAAGGTTTTATTCTTTTTTCTCCTAATTTCTATTTGTAACTATTCAAAATTGTTAGATATTTTATTGACATGTCTTTGAACTATTAGTGTTATTATGTTATTTTACTTCTCAAGAACACTTTCATGTTTTCTAAATGTTATGCTTTTATAATATTGTTTTCTCAATATATAGTTTCTGTGAATTGTATTTTAGCTTGTTTATTTCAGGTTTTCCTATTTCATATCTTTTTCTACCAGATTTTTGTTTGTTTTTCCCCCCTGATTGTGTGGTTCTTTGCCTTCCATGATACACTATGTATTTAAGAATAAGGCAATAGCTTCTGGAAAATGACTCATAGGATATTTCAGAACAAATTTCTACTGAAAATTAGCAATAAAAAACCCCCAAAACTGCAAACCCACAAGAATATACAAACAAAAACTTAAAAACAAACACATACATAAACTTAATTTAAATGTATTAAAAATAAGTGAATAATTATGGGACCAACACCTAGAGAATGAGGAACCCAGAATGATGGTGATAATATATGAGACCCTTTTACCTCTTACGGTGACCAATGATTATGAAATTGGTTTAACAAATTGAACAGTGCTTTCAACTGTCTCAAGGAACAAAATGGCCAAATATTAAAGCTTACGACCTTCCAGAGATGGTTTCCTATACTTGCACAGGTTTTGTGTTGAGATTCCAAAGGCCCGTGTCTTCAGAAGGAGGGTAAGTAGGAAACTGATAAACTTCTATAGGTTACTGCCCAAACATGAATTCTTTAAGTCCCCGAATGAAATAAATAGATTTGGTATTTCTAGGACATTTGACCTAGCCAACTACAAAAGTAAATTTTATCAGAGGAAGGTAATGTAATCTCTAAGTATACTATAATATTTTATATATAAGGTGCAGAATTAAATTAAACAGATAGCTCTAGTCCACTTGGCTCAGTGGATAGAACATTAAGGGCACATGCCTGGGTTGCAGGCTCGATCCTCTGTAAGGGGTGTGCAGGAGGCAGCCGATCAATGATTCTCTCTCATCATTGATGTTTCTCTCTCTCTTTACCTCTCACTTCTTCTCTGAAATCAATAAAAATATATTTTTGAAAAGAAAAGATACATCAAGTAATAAAAAATAATAAGGAACAACAATATCAGAGTTTAAATAACAAATGCAAACCATTAGGTTTATCACTGAACTATTATAAAATATCTAACTAAATTTGATAACATGAAATTGTTACAGAAGGTCAAAATTGTAATTATTGAGAAAATCAAATTTATATTATAAAAACTCACAAAGAAAACTTCAGGCCTAATTGGGCCTACCAGTGAATTAAAATAAATAATTATGAAATAATGCCAATGTTATAATTTTTTTTCCCCAGAGAATGGAAAATAAAGGAATATTTTTCATTGCATTTGATGAGGCCAGCATAAAAATTAATACTGAAATATAACAAGAATTACAAGGAAGAAAATTTACAGGAAATTTTAATGACCATATATGTAAAAGTAGTTACCTGTAAACTGAGTCTAATGTTGCTTTGTAAAAATAACCAAGTATTATATAATATATGTTTTATTTGTTTAATGACTGAAAGAGAAAACAAATATTTTCTTTTACATATTATGAAACTTAGCCATGTAATTTATCTAACAGCCTGTTTCTCTTTGGATTAAATATTGAAAAAATTAAGATATCTAGACAAAAACATTTCAGTAACTGTTTTATAGTCTGTTACTGGTTTAAATTTTTCAGTCTTGAAAAAATGTCTTCAGATAATAAAAGACATCTATCTGACATATGACATTCTTTTTGCCAAGACATATGTATAACAATGGGAAATGTGTTATCAGATTAGATTTTCCAACTTACCTGTTGGT
Organism: Myotis daubentonii; assembly: GCF_963259705.1. NCBI lineage: Eukaryota > Metazoa > Chordata > Mammalia > Chiroptera > Vespertilionidae > Myotis > Myotis daubentonii. The sequence goes on from NC_081842.1 coordinate 92,789,097, forward strand.
TTACTTTACTTTATTTTATTTTATTTCAGTTTACTTGTAGTTTCTTTTTTTAAATATATATTTTTACTAGTGGCTCAGTGTATAAATTTGTGCACATTAAAAAGGAAAATAATTAGAAGAAATATTTTAATATCACTATTCACCCTTTCTCTATAATAGAAGTGTCAACCAAATTCATGATCGACAAAGACAGATCGAAACACACGCGTACGATTGGCACCAGCAAGAGCTTTATATGTACTGTGCATGCGTGAGTCAATTTAACCATATATATATATATATATATATATATATATATATATATATATATATATATATGGTTAACCATATATATATATATAAAATAAACTTGCTTAAATAGACTTGCTTTTTGATGTAGCTAAACTTTTTCCAGCCCAGTGAAGCACCCAACTTCTCTTTCAGGTAATTTTCAATAACACAACAGTAAATATCAACACAAAGCAGATTATTATTATAGATCATGCAAGGAGAACAAAGGGTAAAATATTGAACTGCAGAAGTGTTTGACTATATTCTGCACAATGAGAATACCTGAAGTCATTTTCAAGGTCCACCATTTCTTACTTCTTTTCAGTAGATCAAGTTTTTAAGCTTTCTAAATCTTCGTTTTCTAGCTAATGAAAAGAAAATAGGATTCCACTGAGTCTCCTAACTACTCCAGGACTTCTGTAAGGATCAAATGAGGTAAGGCATGGGAAAACACTTCACAGACATTTGTTTAAAATGTAAAATGTTTCCACCTGGCTATAAAGCAAGTCATATTCCTGGGCTGACGAAACTCTAAGAAGGCTAGTCCCTATGGAGAGGAAACTGGGCATTGCTACGTGACATCATTGCCTGGTGCACACAGCGACCGTTTCCAGGCTGGGCTGGGCTGGGCTGTGAGTCGCATTTTGCACCATGGAGTCTCAGCAGCATTGGCTGTGATTTGGTGGGGTGTCGCTCCGGGGTGGTGGTGGGGTCTGTGTCCCATTTGGGGGAAGCCTAGTATTGCTTTGTGGGTGCCAGGTTCCTGATGCCATTTTTCTGTAAATGACCAGTGTGCATCACGTCAGCTCCTGCTTTGAGCATCTTCCTCTTGGTGGTCAATGTGTGTCACTACCGGTCACTACCGGTCAGACAGTAGGACACTTAGCATATTAACATTTTATATATACAGGCTGATTTCAGAGAATAAGGTAGAGGGAGGTAGAAACATCAATGATGAGAGAGAATCATTGATTGGCTGCCTCCTGCATGCCTCCTGTTTGTCCTGTGCTGGGAATCAAGCAGATAACCTGGGCATGTGCCCTGACTGGGAATTGAACTGTGACCTCCTGGTTCATAGGTCCATGCTCAACCATTGTGCCACACCAGCCAGGCTATCTGTATTTTCTATGGAATTTTTACATTTTTCTAAATGAAAACAAATTGAACTAATAATGTGAAGAGTATCTGAGATAATGAAAAACAACAAAGCAATATAACCACTGTACTTTTATGGCTAGTTCTCTAATTTGGAGGTGCAGAGACTGTGAGATTACATATGAGGGTAAACCAAAATGAAATAACATACAAACGCATTATCAGTAGCACACTCAATTAGAACGCACAATTGGACCAGAGAAAGTCCATTTACTGGTACAGAAGATCTGTAGGTAAACTGAAATGAAATAAAAGTCAATATATGTGGGAAGGCTCTTAGAATTTGCCTCCAGTGTCACCAAGGAGTTTACTGGTACTTCTCAGAATACCAAGAAAGAGTGGAGTTTCAAAGAGTGGCACTGATTCCTCAAAATTATGCAAGGGTAACACCTTGTCATGGACTCTTTAAGTGGTAGATTCATTGGAGAGTATGCAGCACAAATGGGTTCCAAGTATAATTAAAAATTTTAATTTCCTGCCAATTTTTTAGTGAGACTTTTACATTTGAATTGTATTTATAAGTTGGGGTAGAAAAATAGAAATGTCGCCGAAACCGGTTTGGCTCAGTGGATAGAGCGTCGGCCTGCGGACTCAAGGGTCCCAGGTTCGATCCCGGTCAAGGACATGTACCTTGGTTGCGGGCACATCCCCAGTGGGAGATGTGCAGGAGGCAGCTGATCGATGTTTCTCTCTCATCGATGTTTCTGACTCTCTATTTCTCTCCCTTCCTCTCTGTGAAAAATCAATAAAATATATTTAAAAAGAAAAAAAAAAGAAAAATAGAAATGTCATTACATGTTATCCATTACATACTGAATCTATCATACATTCTTTGCAATAAGTTAGGCTCTCAGGTGTTATAAAACAAATGAAAATATATGATTTCTGCCCCTTAATAGATTATATATTTAATATTCTGGAGCATATACTAGTATATATATATGAGTTCCTCTATAGTTTCTTTTTTTTTTTTTACAGCACTTGTTTTAAACTTTTTCTAACTTTGAGCTCTCCATTTCTCATCTGCACATCTGCAGGTTGTCAAACTAATGCCACACTTATTTTATACCATCCACACAATGTTGGAGGCCTTTTCCATCCTCTCCCACAAATGTTATTGCATCTTCACCTTCTTTTCATCCTTTTCTATGATCTCAGTAGAAGACATCATTTTTTTCTCTCCAAGACAAATCACTTGGCTGCATCTTGGAAACTATCTCCCTTCTTAAGAATTTTGATTTTTACATAATTTCCTCCATGGCAATTAATTCCCTCCATCTCCACTTAATTTTTTTCAATTGATTTTCTAACTTATATATGTGTCTCCTATCTTGATAAAATATTTTAGTTAACTCTGTAACAATTGGTTATCTTTTTTAAATATATATTTTTATTGATTTCAGAGAGGAAAAGAGAAGGAGAGAGAGATTGAAACATCAATGATGAGAGAGAATCATTGATTGACTGACTCCTGCACACCCCCTATGGGGGATTGAACCTGCAACCTGGTCGTGTGCCCTTGACCAGACTCAAACCCGGGACTTTTCAGTCTGCAGGCTGATGCTCTCCCCACTAAGCCAAACTGGGCCATTCATTATCTTTTAAAAATTTAATTTCTTGACTATCAGTATATATTTACTGTTTCCATTTCATCACTATACACTTATTTTTTTATTCTTTTACAATACTGCTTTGTTTCCAAACTTTATTTTTAACAACTCTTAATGGGACAGAGATTCAGCATACCAGATATTTTCTACACCCTTGTACCAGAAAAACAAAAAAGAAAGAAAGGAAGGAAGGAAGGAAGGAAGGAAGGAAGGAAGGAAGGAAGGAAGGAAGGAAGGAAGGAAGGAAAGAAGGAAGAAAGGAAGAAAGAAACAGGAAAAAAAAAAGATTTGCAATCATTTGTCATTTTTTTCCTTTGCCATAGCTCTTCATTTTCTTTCTAAAATGTATCATTACATCCAACATCCTAATTTAAATCTTCAATCTTTATATCTGAATAATCAAAATTACTTTCTAATATTGAGCTGTTCTTAATCTGTATGTCTTCGAAATCACTATGCACAGAGTTACTAAATGAATCTTTCTGAAACATTGACCTAAAAAGATAGTATAATGTGGAATATCTCTACTGAATTTCCATTGACTGCAGAATGATGAGTAAAAGAAATTGACTTGTTTATCGGGAACTCCATAATCTGTCTCCAAATCACCTTTTTAATTTTACTTTCCCTACCTTTTCTCATGAGCCCTATAATCCTGCCCATAATCTTTGCTTATGTTAATACATTTGCTCCCATTTTTCTAACTTTGAATCTCTTTCTGGTCTTTATAATACATCCCCAATTCCTCCTGCTTCATCAATCATTCCCTGGTAATTTAGGCAGAATATACCCTCTTTTTAATGTCTATCATATTTTACCTACCCATTTTTTCTTTAAAAATATTTTATAATGTAAAATTTTAGCAAAGTTATAGTTATGCATTATCAACAACATAAACAAAATTGCAAAAGTATCATATTTTAAATATAATAAATTATAATATATTAATGTAATATCTTTATTGTCTATAAGATTTTTCTCACTTTCCCCCCTATAAATTTATTTATTAGACCCTCTTATATAATAAAAGCATAATATGCAAATCAACCAAATGGCAGGACAACCAATTGCTATGACATGCACTGACCACCAGGGGGGCAAACACTCAAAGCAGGAGCTACCCCCTGCTGGTGAGTATGCTCCCACAAGGGGAGCGCCACTCAGTCAGAAGCGGGGCTTGACTGGCGAGCCCAATATTGCTAGCGGGAGCCTTTCTTATATCTGAGGCAGTGCAAAGGAGCAATGAGCCAGGATCAAGGCTGGGAAGCACAGTGGTAGTGGCGGGAGCCTCTCCCACCTCTGCTGCAGGTGTGTGATAAGTAGTAAGGAGACCCAGACTGTGAGGGCCCCGAACTGCAAGAGGGATGTTTGCCTGCTGTGGGCCTAACCCGGCAGGCAGACATCCCCCAAGGGGTCCTGTATTGCAAGAAGGTACAGGCAGGGCTGAGGGACTCCCCCCAGTGCATGAATCTCATGCCTCTAGTTCAAATATATAACTTATCAACTTTGCTTTCAATTAATATAAGTAAAAACAATATCAGTTGCTCATGGAAAATGTAAGTTTATAAAATAGATTTTTTTTTTATAATTTTTGATGTTGAGAATAATATTTCTACTGATATAATTGGGTAGGATTGTTTGTTAAATTTTGATGATTTTCCATATATTCTAGGTTCAGCCCTTTATCATTTATGTGGTTTGAAATCTTTTTTCCAATAAGTACTTAAGATTTTTATCCTTTTAGCAGAATCCCTAGTAGAGAATTTTTTAAAAAAGGAAATCCAATTTATCTTGATTTTAATTTATGGATTGTATTGATGTTGTCATGGCTAAGAATTATTCACCAAATCCTGGCCACTAATATCTTCATTAAAGTTTTATATTTTTATGTTTTACATTTATTCATTTATTTTTGTTTATTTGTTTTTTGTTTTTTTATATATGTTTGTTGTTGAGAGTATTACAGATATCTCCCACTTCCCTTCCCTCTACACCCTCTACCCAGCCCCTATCCTCTCCCCCCAGGTCTTTACCACCCTGTTGTCTTTGTCCATGGGCTATGCATATCTATATCTATATCTATCTATATCTATATCTATATCTATATCTATATCTATATCTATATCTATATCTATATCTATATCTATATCTTTTTCATCTATATCTATCTATATCTATATCTATATCTATCTATATCTATATCTATATCTATATCTATATCTATATCTATATCTTTTTCATCTATATCTATATCTATATCTATCTATATCTATATCTATATCTATATCTATATCTATATCTATATCTATATCTATATCTATATCTTTTTCATCTATATCTATCTATATCATCTATCTGTCTATATCTCTCTCTCTATATATATAAAAGCCTAAGCAACCATTACAACCAAATGACCGGAACAACCAGAATGACTGGTTGACCAGTTGCTATGATGTACACTGACCACCAGGGGGCAGACGCTCAACACAGAAGCTGCCCCCTGGTGGTCAGTACGCCACAGCCAACCTCCTGCACCAGCTAACCTCCCACGGTCCCTCCCCCTGGCTAAGACTACAGGCACTGGAGAATCTGGGTTCGGGAAGCCTGTAGGAGGAGAGTGACCCTGACACTGATTGAAACAGTGTAGCAGAGCAGAGAGGGCCAGAAGGGGCAAGACAGCAGTCTAACTGCAAAGACGTAAAGTAAGCACCACCACTATCTTCTGCCTCCGCACCGCACATGCTGCTTGATCTTCTGCCCTCATCAACCACTTCTAGCTTGGCTCCATGCCTTTCCAGGCTCTCAACCACTGATTGGCTAGTTCTCCTATGGAGGTGTGCCACCATTGGCCAAAGTCAGCTACCTATCATGCTTGGGGGTGGAGCCCCAAGGAAATGTGTGGCTGGTAGGAGAGATGACCTGTCTGTCTGTCAACAACTCCGCCCCAAAGAGAGTGAGGTGGCCCTAGCGTGGGCAGTGAAGTAGAGCTGTATTTCCACCTCAGAGCATAGCTGGTGTTCAACCTGTTTTGGGGCACTCTGTCTGTGGTCTTCACTTGCCGCTACCTCAGCACATCTACACAACTAGATCAAGGCCTGCCAGCCAGCCTCCCACAATCTCTCCTCTGGCCCAGATCTCCCTCCCCATGCACAAATCTGTGTACCAGGCCCCTAGTAAGTATATAAGATTTTTGGTTTCTCTCTCCTTGTCACTAAACCCCCACATCGAAGTATGTCAGTGTTTTCCATGCCTCCATGATTTGGATTTTATTTTGTTGGTCAATTAATTTTGTTCATTAGATTCCACAAATAAGTGAGATTGTATGATCTTTGGTTCTTAGTTTGGCTTATTTCACTTACCATAATAGTCTTCAGGTCTACCCATGCTGTCCCAAAGGGTAAGAGATCCCTCTTTTTTTTACAGTTGCATAATATTCCATGGTGTAAATGTCCCACAGATATTTTGTCCATTCATCTACTAAAGGGTACTAGGGCTGTTTCAAAATTTTAGCAATCCTATATAATAAAAGCCTAATATGCAAATCGTCTGACCTGGAGTTCAACCGGAAATTCGACTGCTTGATATGATGTGCGCTAACCATCAGGGGGCACGTGAAACATGGTGGGCATTGGTGATGCGGCACTGGCAGCAGTTGGCAGTGGCGGTGCTGCCAGCCCCAATGGGCACTGATGAGAGGGGACCAAGGTGGGATGGTGGAACAGGCGATTATGTGGCACCAGGCCAAGCTGGGTGCAAGCAGGGGCCTGATCACTCTGCTGATCGCCCCGCAGACAGTGACCAGAAGGGGCAGCAAGGACTGGGGCTGCTACCTAGCTCCCAGGCACTGAGAGAGCCGGGCGAGGGGTCTGGTCTGATCAATCACCCACAGGAGGGATGGTGGAGAAAGTGAGGGGGTGGCACCAGGCCAAGGCAGGTTGCCAGCAGGGCTCCGAGGCTTGGGGCATGAGCTGGGGACAGATTTCTACAGGCCACCCTGAGGGCCCCCACCTGTGCCTGAATTCGTGCACCAGGCCTCTAATTGTAAATAATGTGTATATGAACATAGATATGCATATATACATTCTGATTGATATTTAAGGGTATTTAGGATATATTCCCCCAAGTTAGATTGCTGGGTTAAACAGAAGTTCCTTTTTTAATCCTTTTTCTCTTTAATTAAATTTTCATTGTTGAAAGTATTGCATATGTCCCCTTTTCCCCCCTTGTAGCCCACTGCCACCCTGGGCCTCAGGCCTTCATCACCCTATAGTCTGTGATCATGGTTATGCATATCTATACTAATGAAAGGGTTGCCCGAGGCTCAGGCAGGCCACGGATGGCAGCTGCCACTGCAAGGGTCCGAGGCTCAGGCAACGAGGGCCAAGCTGAGGCTCAGGAAAGCCGCAGTGGCTCTGAGGGCCAAAGCTCAGGCAACCATGGCAGCTGGCAGTGGCAGCAGCAGAGGCATGATGGGGGCATCACCTTCTCCTGATCAGCCAGTTGCCTCTTGCAGAGGGAGGCCAGACTGCAACTTAGGCCCGCTTCCCAATGGAAGCAGGCCTAAGCCATCAGTAGGACATCCCCTGAGAGCTCCCAGACTGTGAGAAAGGGGAGGTTGGGTTGAGGGACACACTCCCCCACCCCCAGTGCATGAATTTTCATGCACTGGGACTCTAGTATGCATATAAGTTCTTTGGTTGATTTTTTCCTACCCACCAACCCACCCACTGCCACCTTCCCCCTGAGATTCTGCAGTTTGTTCTGTTCTTCTATGTATCTGTATCTATTTTGTTCATCAGTTTATTTTGTTCACTATATTCCATACTAGAGGCCTGATGCATGAAAATTCATGCAAGAATAGGCCTTCTTTTCCCTGGCTGCCAGCACCAGCTTTCTTTTGGCACCTGGGAACCAGACTTCCCTCCTCCAGCTGCCAGCAGGCATCTGTGATCTGGGCTGCTTCCCTCTTCAGGCCACCTGCAGGCACCTGGGACCCGGGCTGGCTTCCCTCTGGCCCCAGCTTCATCAGGAAGGAAATCCAGGCTAATTAGCACATTACCCTTTTATTATTATACATATGAGTGAAATCATGTGATACTTTTTTTCTTCTGACTAGATTATTTCACTTAGCATAATACTCTCCAGTTCTCTATATGTAAGAGCTCCTTATATTTTACACCTGCATAGCATTCCATGGTGTAAATGTACCACAGCATTTTTATCCCTTCATCTGCTGATGAGCACCTGGGCTGCTTCCAGATGTTAGCTATTGTAAATTATGCTCCTATGAACTTAAGTGTTCATATTCTTTCTGATTAGAATTATGGCTTTCTTAGGATATATTCTTAGAAGTGGGATCACTGGGTCAAATGGCAGTTCCATTTTAATATTTTTTTAGGAAACTCCATACCATTTTTCATAATGGTTGCACCTGTCTGCATTCCCACCAGAAGTGCACTAGGGTCCCCTTTTCTCCACATCCTCACCAGCACTTGTCACTTGTTAATTTGTTGATGGTAGCCATTCTGACAGTTGTGAAATGATACCTCATTGTGGTTTTAATTTGCATTTCTCAGTGATTTTGATAATTTTCTCGTATGTCTCTTGACCATCTGTATGTCTGCTTTGAAAAAGTGTCTATATAAGTCCACTGCCCATTTTTCAGTTGGATTATTTGTTCTTCCTTTTCTTAAGTTGTATGAGTTCCTTATGTATTTTGGATACTAACCCCTTATCAGATGTATCATTGCCAAATATGTCCTCCCAAAGGTTCCCTTTTCATGTTGTTGATTGTTTCTTTTGCTGTGAATAAGCTTTTTATTTTGATATAGTCTAATTGGTTTATTTTCTCCCTAGTTTTAATTGCCCTAGGAGATGCATCTGTAAACGTATTGCTACAAGAGATGTCTGAGATTTTGCTGCCTATAAATTCTTCTAAAATTTTTATGGTTTCACACTTACATTTAAGTCTTTTATCCATTTTGAGCCAATTCTTGTGTATTGTGTAAATTGATGGTCTAGTTTCAGTTTTTTTTGTTGTTGTTGTTTTTTTTTTTTTTTTTGCATGTATCTATCCAATTTCCCCAACACTATTTATTGAAGAAACTGTCTTGACTCCATTGTATGTTCTTGCCTCTTTTGTCAAATATTAATGGAGGTTAATGGCTTGGGATCAATTTCTGAGGTCTCTTCTCTGTTCCATTGTTCTATATGCCTGTTCCTCTTCTAGTACCAGGTTGTTTGAGTGCAGTGGCTTTGTAACATAAGTTGATATCTGGTATTATAATCCCTCCAACTTTGTTCTTCTTTCTGAATATTTCTGTAGCTATTCAAGGTCTTTTTGGTTCCATATAAGTTTTTGGAGAATTTGTTCTAGATCTGTGAAATATGCTATTGGCATTTTAATAGGTGTTGCATTGAAACTGTAGGTTACTTTGGGCAGTGTGGACATTTTAATGATGTTAATTCTACCAATCCATAAACATGGTATATTCTTGCACTTATCTACATCTTCCTCTATCTCTTTTTTCAGTGTCTTATAGTTTCCCAAGTACAAGTTTTTTACTTCCTTGGTTAAGTTTATTCCTGAGTATCTTAATTTTTTGTTGCAATGGTAAATGGGATTCTTTGTTTAGTTTTTATTTCTGATAATTCATTACTGGTGTATAAAAATACCATCGATTTAGGAATGTTAATTTTGTATCATGCTACATTGCCAAAATCATTTATTAACTCTAGTGATTTTTGATGGAGTCTTTAGGGTTTTCTATGTTCAATATTATGTCATCTGAGAATAATAAGAGTTTTACTTCCTTCTTTATAATTTGGATGCTTTTTATTTCTTCCTTTTGTCTGATCGCTGTGGCTAAGATCTCCAGTACTATGTTGAATAAGAACAGACATCCCTGTCTTGTTCCGGTTTTTAGGGAAAATGGTTTTAGTTAATACCAATTGAAGAGGACGATTGCTTTAGGTTTGTCATATATGACCTTTATTATGTTGAAGTATGATCCATCTATTCCCATTTTGCTGAGAGTTTTAATAAAAATTGGGGAAATTTTTTATCATTATTTCTTCAAACATGTTCTCTGTTCCTTGCTTACATCCTTCCCCTTCTGAAATTCCTATGATGCAAATGTTGTTACAATTCATGCTGTTGAGAGCTCCCTTAAGCTCTCCTCCTGCTTTTTAATTCTTTTTTTTACTTGCTGTTATAATCTGGTACTTATTTCTACCCTGTCTCCAAATTGCTTATTCAATCCTCTGCTTCATCCAATCTTCCTTTAATTCCTTTAGTATGTTCTTTATGTCAACTATGTTAACCTTCTTTTCTGTTTGGTTCTTGTTCACAATTTTTATTTCTTTTTCACATGTTGTTGTAGTTCCAACTGAGTTCCTTGTAATTTGTTCTTAGATCCTTATTTGAACTTTGTGCCTGATACGTTGATAAGCTTGTCTCCACCTCATTTAGTTATTTTTCTAGAGATTACTCATTTTCTTTCATTTGGGGATTGCTTCTTTGTCTCCCCATTGTAGCTGTCTCATTGTGCTTGTTTCTATGTTTTAGATAGAACTGTTTTGCCTCCCATTATTTGTTGATGCCTGATGTAGAAATTGTCTAGAGGGGGCAGTGGTTCAGTCTCTTTGATATCCGAGCTGGATGCTCTAGCAATGCCCCTTCTGTGCATTATTTGGGCTCTCCTATTGTAATTGGAACTTGATTGTTGATGTCCCTTTCATTGGTGGAATATCCCCTCTGATTTACTGACAGTGAGGCTCAACCCAACCTCGTTGTGCAAGCTCTTATACAGGTGCTAACAGAAGAGAACTAAACACAATAGAACCAAAGCAAAAACACCACAAAAATCAAGCTACACAATACAACAACATGAAAGACTAAGGAAAAAAAAGAAGAGAAAGAAAGAAAAGAAGAAATGAAAATGAGAAATAAAAGACAGGAGATCAAAGACTTAGAGGGGATATTAAGAAAAAGGGAAGAAGAAGAAGAAATGGCTATATGGAAGCTAGTAGGAAACTAAAAGAACTAGTATAACAAGAAAAAAGAAGAGGGAACAAAAAATGAAATCATATTAATGAATTTAAATCATAGTAATTCTGGGTATACTAAGATATGGGTAGGAAAAGTAAAATGGGGAAAAGGGAGAAAAGAAGAGAAAAATAAAATAAGAAAAATTAATAATAACAATAAAAAGAGACAAAAAGAATAGACTCGAAGGAAAGAGAGAAAATGTAGATATGAAAGAAAATAGAGGAGAAAGAAAAAAGAATAAATAGCAAACAAACAACAAAAACAAAAATCCACTCACACACACACACGCACACACACACACACACACACAACAAAATCATATACACTCAAATATTCAAAGACTTTTGGGTCCACTATTTGTATAGCTCACTGAATTTTGCTCTGATGTTGTTGAATTTTGCTCTTGTGTCTATCCTGGGCCTCCTGGGAAACTCTTTGGTGCAGGGTAATGTAAGTCACTTTGCTTTTCTGGCCCTGGGCAATCTGATTTAGCTCTGGTATGTTGAAGCCCTAGCAAAGGGGGCTCCTTAGCCCAGAGGCAGGTCTGCCATGAGTCTCACCATTGATTGTCCCTGTTCTGAGCTGTTCTCCCTTAACCCATGGAGCTGGTCTCTGAGCAGTATCCTTCTTAGTTGGGAAGGTTTGATCACGCTTGTTTTGGGGGTGGTGTCAGTAGCTTGTAGGAGGGGAGGCCGGGCCATTCCTCTCCTTTCAATTCCTCAGCTCTGCCTGTTTTCTGGCAGCTCCTCTAAGCCACGTTCAGGGGCACAGATTGTTCCCCCTTGCCTCAGGTTGTTGCAGGTCAGGTCAGAAGCAACTGTTTTGCCAGTAGAAAAGAGGGGAGTTCCCCTGCATTCCAGGTGGGCAGGGCTAATCCTCCTTCCTGGTATTACTCTCAAAACCCCTTTTTGCTGGCCAGCACAAGCTCCTCCAAGACATAAAGGGTCCCCAAGATTCAATGTTTGGTGTGTCCTTCTGACACCCCCATTGTAGGCTGGCTCTCAGCTCCACTACTTGGCCCTTCCCATTGATCAGGAGGAGCATCCCAGGCTGCACAATGGTCCATGCTAGTGCTACTCTATCCAGGGACTTCAGCCACAGGCTTCTACTGCTGCACCCACTGCACAGCCTCCAAGCCAGTGCCCTCTGCCACCTCTCTCAGTCCCAGATACTTTTGTCTCACCTATAGATCTGCAGCCCTTTCAGTCTCCTCAGGTCCTCAGTTCTAGTGGGTCCAGGGCAGGGGAGGTTACACCTACCTCCCCAGCCTTAGCACAGTTCCTGTTCCTTAGCACGGGTGGTGGAGCCGAGCAGCTGGGCTCTAGAGTGTAAATGGCAGCACATAGTGATGGCAGTGGGTGGGTCCACAGCAGGTGCGAGAGTCCTGTGGGATCAGTGACAGCTGAGCTGCAGTCGCACAGGTTCCAGATTGGGTCTTCCTGGGGTGCATGCGGTCAGGCTGCATGCATTCCAGGCTCTTGAAGGTCCTCCTGGTGTCCGCTGCAAGTGCAGGGGGCACTGTATGTGTCCGCTTAGGCCTGCAGTCCAAGAAGAGTGGGCCCCAGGCGCCCAGGGTTTGGGTTGTATTCTTGGCAGGTGCACAGGGTCCTGGGCAGGGTGTATGTGGGTTCAGGCTCATGCTGCCACAAGTCTGGGTGGTGGTGAGACTGAGCACCTAGCTACTGCTGATTCCCACAGCCTCCGCCCTAGGAGGACCTTGTAAACCATTCAAGATGTCAAGGTCTCCAAGCCCGAGCGGCACCCCGGGAGTGGCTGTGGTGGTAGAATCACAAATTGCCAGCCCCCAAGACTCCTGTGCAACAGGACTATCCCTCACTCACACCCCCACACCCCCACACACACCCACAAATGTCAGCACACTTGCCCTCTCACTCACTCACCCTCCCTCACTCCCGTGCTGCCGGCTGCCATATTGGAATCCTGTTTTACATTTAAATCTATAATTTTGAGTTAATTATTATAAAGTTATAAGGTTTATGTTGAAGTTATTTTTTCTTTCCTCATCTTTTCTCTCCCTTTTTTCTCACTGACCTGTGGTCCCCTCACCTCCCATCCTCTTTCTTTTCCTTGTTCTTTTTGAATATATATATATATATATATATATATATATATATATATATATATATATATTATTTTTTATTAATTTACGAGAGGAAGGGAGAGGGAGAGAGAAATAGATACATCAATTATGAGAGAGAATCATTGATGAACTGCCTCCTGCATACCCCCTACTGGGTATTGAGCCCACAATCCAGGCACATGCCCTTGACTGGAATTGAACCCGGTACCCTTCAGTCCCCAGGCCAACGTTCTATCCACTGAGCCAAACCAGCTAGGGCTAAACATATATTTTTTATTGTTCCAGCACCACTTGTTGAAAATACATCTTTCTTCCTTTGAATTGCTTTTCACCATGGTATAAAATCAGTTGCCCAAACTTGTATGCACCTATTTCTGCTTTTTGTTTTTATTCTGTTCCATTAATCTGTGGGTCTATTTAGCCACAAATACTACACAGTCTTCGTTACTGTAGCTATATAATAAATATTAAAAAGTCTATAAAGTCATTCCTCACACTTCACTTTTCTTTTTCAAAAATGTTAGTGATTCTAATTACTTTGATTTTTTACATTATAAAAATGTTATTATACGCTGAGTGACCAGATTATTAATACCACCTGACATTTGTTGGCAAATTGGCCATACACTGCATTGTATTGGATATAGAAGCTGAAGGCCTGTTCAAACACCTTTGCTGTCTGCAGTTACCAAAATAAAACATCCCCAATTCGCACAGGAACACAAGGATTGGACAGTCAAGCATTGGAAAAAAGTCATGTGGTCCAATGAATCACGTTTCCAGTTGCATCATGCAGATGGCAGAGTGAGAATTTGGCTGAAACAGCATGAAAGCTTGCACCCCACAAGCATCAGTACAACCCTTCAAGCTGGTGGGGGCAATGTTATGGTTTGGGGCATGTTTTCCTGGCATGATTTGGGCCCTTCAATCCATGTGGAACAACGTCTGAATAGCACAACAGACCTAAGTATCATTGCTGATCAAGTTCATCCTATCATGTTGATGGCATATCCCAGTGGAGATGGCTTCTTCCAACAAGACAATGCGCCATGCCACAGTGCTCATATTGTGGAGGAGTGGTTTCAAGAACATAAGGGAGACTTTACCTTGCTTAGGTGGCCCCCACAATCACTAGATCTCAATCCAATTGAATATTTGTGGGACGAAGTTAAAAGAGCCATCAGGCAGCTGGTTCCACAACCATCAAATCTCACAGAACTGGACAGTGCTTGCTATTCATCAGGCATGGTGTCAGATTCCTCGCATCACCTTTCAACATCTCGTGGAGTCAATGCCAAGAAGAATTGCCGCAGTATTGAAGGCAAAAGGTGGCCCAAGGAAGTACTGATGTGTGTGGTCATAATAATCTTGCCACTTAGAATATATATACATGCGTGAAATCTGTGCCTGGGGGGGGGTCCCCTCAGCCCAGCCTGCACCCTCTCCAATCCGGGACCCCTCGGGGGATGTCCGACTGCCAGCAGTTGGACTTCCCTCTCACAATCCTGGACCTCTGGCTCCTAATCGCTCACTTGCCTGCCTGCCTGATTGCCCCTCACTGCCTCTGCGTGCCATCATAGTCACACTCAACTGCCCCCTAAGCTGGCCTGTTCATGCCTAACTGCCCCCCTCTGCCAGCCTGGTCGCCCCCAACTGCTTACCCTGCTGACCTGGTCACCCCTCAAGGCCGCCCTGCCGCCTATACCCTCTTGCAATCCAGGACCCCTAAAGGGATGTCCACATCCAGGCTGAGGGACCCCACCAGTGCACGAATCTGTGTACTGGGCCTCTAGTATTATATAGCAACCCAATTTATTATGAGTCTTACTTATCATACCCTTGATCCCAACATTTGCTAGCTATCTTGGAGCTGTCTATACTAAGTGAATTTCCAAAGGGCTATAGCAACTTACAAAAATTGTGAATTCCATGCTTTCATTTCAGATCTACTGAACTGATTTCTCTGTGTCTCTGGAATTCTATTTTTAAAAACTCTTCAGGTTTTAATAGTATAAATATTGCAAAAATCTATTTATACAGCATTTATAAAATAACCATCAAAGAAATGAATGCTAGATTAGTAATTGCTAAGGTTTAGAGTTAGACTGTGGAGGAATACAATGTGGCTATAAAGAAATAATATGAGTCATGTCATTCTATACTTAAGTATCTTAATTGAGTGTTACCTGAATCTGCACATATAAAGACATTAGTGCACACACACACACACACAAACACACACACGTATGCACACACACAGAGGCATGTATAACATGAAATCAGATTGAGCTTTGTGAATTGTATCAATGTCAATTTTTTGTTTTGTTTTGATATACTGTAGTGATGCAAGATGTCAATATTGGGTGGTTCTGAATGAAGGTTCCATGAATCCTATCTATAAATTTCTTTAGAATTTCTTGTGATTCTCTAATTATTTTAAAAATTAAAGTTTAAAAACAAAACATCTCAGGTAACTTTTATGCAACTTTTTTTCTCTGCCATTATTAACATTTGGAAACACCTGCTTAGAAAGTTTTTGAGGGAATTAACAATAAGTTTGCATAAAAATTTCTCTTTTAGTGGTAATAATGTTATAATATGTTATTAAAGAAATTTGATTTTAGTTTGACTGAGTAGCACCGAATCTCTATCAGGCATATGTTAGAAACATAATGCTTAATTTAAAATTAATCCACCCATTTTTTTCTGCTCCATATTGGACTGCCCAGACCCTTCATTATAGTGACAGAAGATCAAATGAATCTCAAACTCCTGACATTTGTAGATAATATAGGCTATAATTGTCATTTTATTATTGAGGAAGGTCACTGGATTTGCACTATTATTCTTTTATTGTGAATGTGTAATTCACATTTGATCCTATGAAGTGACATCTTTGGTTATCTGGTTTATAATCCCAATGGGAGCTATTCATTAACAGCGGGTAACAAGATGAACTAACAAGATGAACATGAGTGCACAATCTTATTCCTCATTTATAAAAACAGTACAATACTGGGATTCATAGTGAGAAGAAGAATGCGTTGATACCATGAGATAAATCTCCCGGTATAGTCAGCATCTCAGCATATTTTAAATCTTTTGTGGGTACCACATTAACTTTTGCACTGCAACTTAAAAGGGAACTTACAGAGGATTAAAAAAAAGAGTTACATAAATGATTAAAGGATTAAAAATATGACCTCTAAAAGAAGGTTAATGGGACTGTAATTATTTAGCCCGAAGACTAGGAAGTCAGAATTGTCTGTTAAGGATATGACAGACAATTATACAGAGAAGGCTAAACTGTATTCTCTAATTCCTCTAAAAATGCCTAGAAGAACTGAAAATAAGTTGCAGCATAATACATTTAAGTGGTATTTTAAATGAATTTCAAGAAAATTAAGTTATAGATATTTAAAATGGTCTATGGATATTTTAGAAATTTCACTTTGAAAGCAAATTAAACAAATATTTAATCAAAAGGCATCCAATTAAATGAACCTATTTGTAGGAGCACTGAAGATGAAGTGCCTTTTATGTCATAGAAACACCTTAGGTAACAGTCACTCTATGATGCCAATCATCTTAACCAACAACAACAACAATGCAACAAAACAACCATCAAGCATACTTAACATAAAGCACATAAAGCATACACACCTCTTTTTGCAATTATGGATAAATACTTTCAACATCAAATAAGGGTAAGAGGACTGTATTATGCAAAATTATGCTCTCTCTGTGCAGAGTTTATTGTCTTGCCTTGATTTCCTGCACGTCAAATTTTCCCTCTTCAGACTTCAGGGGTCCAGTGTCTTCCTATTCTACCCTGTCCATTCTCCTTTTACCATGGAATCATTTGTTTGATTATTTATTCTTGAAATGCTTACTATTTAACATGTGACAAGCATTGTGGTGACTGATGAGGATACTGTCGACAAATAAATAATTGTGGACAATAAACAGCTACTGTCATCATGAGCTAACTGTCTAATAGGCACACAGAGAAGTAAATAAGAGATAGAATACATCTGGTTATGGTTATGGGACCATAGAGGAGAGATAACTAGCTTTGGAAGTGTGGCAGTTATGATAACCTAACATTGCAATAGTCAAAGAAATGTGTATCCCACCTTGTTGGATAGCAGGGCACTTAATCTTTCCTGCTACCAATATCCCTGCTGCTTTTGGTATGTGTAGTGTCTATGCAGTTTATAATAGCTACTTTAATATAGCTGCTTACTAGTAGTCATTCTGAATACTAACCTTTACATCTGTTTCTTTTCCAGATGGAAAGTGCTCATTATAGTCTCTTAACACAGAGACTTGCATCTGAACATTATTAATCTATGTGCTGTTCCTTGGGCCCCTGAGGGATTTTGAAATAAGTGTTTCCCTTGGCCATCTGATCACTGCTCACAGACTTTGTCCCTAATATCTGCTGCTGGTAGACTTATGGGTTTAACTCTTTTAGCTTGATGACAGCCTGGGAGTCCACACAATGGCTCAATCCAACTTCAGCTCTTACTTATTCCTTGGATATCTGGATGTGAATCCCATTTGACCCTTGACCCTGCTGAGGTCACACCTGACTGCACTCATACTTTCAGCTAGTCTTTTCCAAGGGATACTTCTAAAAATCTGACAAGATAAAATCATTAGTTATATTTTTATCTTACCAAGAGTTATTCACAATCTTTTCAACAACTGACTGCTTATATCAGTGAATCAACAACTAACAAAATGGGTGGCTGTATTCGCTGGGGTAAATAATCTTGAAGCTCAAGAGAAAGTTAGATAGCTACTACATATGGGGGGAAAAATGATCTCTGGAGTACACAAGATACTCTGGGACATCTCTTAGTACTGTCATGCCCTGTGATTAGCCAAGTAAAATCATAATAACCCAAATATAGGCATTTAATAGTGGCCCACAATATTCAATTACAACAGGAGAACCCAAATAACTCAAGTAAGGGGCTTTCCTAGAGCACCCAGATGAGGACATAAAAGAGATTGTACCACTGGTTCTCACAAAACATCTACTACATAAGACCACCCCACAAAGTCTGGGAGGAATAGCAGTTTGATCTAATAGAAACAAAACCAAAGGGACAGGAAAATGGGGAGACAAAGAAACAATCCCCAAATTAAAGAAAAAGAGGAATCTCCAGAAAAGGAACTAAATACAATGGAGGTAAACAATTTACAGATAAAGAATTCAGAGTAATGATAATAAGGATGCTCAAACAATTCAGTGCGAACTACAAGCAACTTAATGAGAATTTTAAGGGTCTTAATGAGAGATACACCAACATGAAAAGGGAGCTTGAAAAAATAAACCAGAGTCAGTTGAAAATGAGGAATGCCATAGATTAAATAAAGGACATTCTAGAATGACTCAACAGTAGACTAGAAGAAGGTGAGGATCAAATCAGTGAATTAGAAGAAAAGGTAGAAAAAACATCTGTTCAGAGCAGCAAATGAAAAAAAAAAAAAAAGCAGGAGGCGAGATTAAGGAGCTTTGGAAGAACATGAAATGTAACAGCATTTGCATCTTTGGGGTACCAGAAGGAGCAGACTCTGAGAAAGAAATAAAGAAATAATGGCAGAAAATTTTTCTTACCCTAGTGAAGGAAAAGGTCACTCAAGTTTGGGAAACATGGAGACTCCCAATCAAGATGAACCCCAAAAGAGCCACACCTTGTCACATAATAATTAAAATGGCAACATAAAAGACAAAGAAAGAATCCTAAAGGTTGCAAGAAAGAGACAGAAAGTTCCCAACAAGGGAGGTCCCATTACACTGTTAGCTGATTTCTCAATATAAACACTTTAGGCAAGAAAGGAGTGACATGAAGTATACAAAGTAAGGAAAAGAAGATTATGCAGCAAGCCTATCATTCAAAAGTGAAGGCAAAATAAAGAGTTTCATAGATGGGAGTTCCATTTTTAATTTTTTTTGAGGAAACTCCTACTGTTTTCCACAGTGGCTGCACCAGTCTGCATTTCCACTAGCAGTGTATAAGGGTTCCTTTTTCTCCACATTCTCAAAGAGCACTTGTCTTTGTTGATTTGTTGATCATAGCCATTCTGACAGGTGTGAGGTGGTACCTCATTGTCATTCTAATATTCACCTCTCAGATGATTAGTGACTTTGAACAGTTTTCATGTTCCTCTTGGCCTCTGTATGCCCACTTTCGAGAAGTGACTAGTTAGGTCTTTTGCCCATTTTCTGATTGGAATGTTTATCTTCCTTTTGTTAAGTTGTATGAGTTCCTTATAAATTTTGGAGATTAAACCCTCATCGAATGTCACATTGGAATATATGTTCTCCCATGTAGTGGGCTTTGTTGATATTTTGTTGATGGTTTCTTTTGTTGTGAAAAAGGTTTTTATTTTGATGTAATCCCATTTGTTTATTTTCTCCTTAGTTTCCATTGTCTTAGGAGATATGTCAGTAAACATATTGCTTCAAGATATATCTGATATTTTGCTGCCTATGGATTCTTGTCAGATTTTTATGGTTTCCTGTCTTATATGTAAGTCTTTTATCCATTTTGAGTTTATTTTTGTGTATGGTGTAACTTGGTGTATCTGTCCAATTTTCCCAGCACCACTTATTGAAGAGACTATCTTGACTCCATTTTATACTCTTGCCTCTTTTGTCAAATATTAATTGAGCATAATGGCTTGGCTTGATTTCCGGGTTCTCTGTTCTGTTCTATTGGTCTATCTGTCTGTTCTTGTGCCAGTACCAGGCTATTTTGAGAGTAGTGGCTTTGTAATATAGCTTGATATCTGGTACTGTGATCCCTCTACCTTTGTTCTTTCTCATGATTACTGTGGCTATTCAGGTTTTTTAAAAATTCCATATATTTTGGAGAGTTTATTCTAGGTCTGTGTAATATGCCATTGGTATTTTAATGGGGATTGCATTGAATCTATAGATTGCTTTGGGTAGTATGGACATTTTAATGATGTTGATTCTACCAATTCATGAATACAGTATACTTTCCACTTGTTTATATCTTTCTCCACTTCTAGGAATATATTCCAAGAAATTAGAAACACCAATCAGGAAGAATATATGCTCCCCTATGTTCATAGCAGCACAATTTACAATAGCTAAGGTTTGGAAGCAGCCTAAGTGCCCATCAGCAGATGAGTGGATTAAAAAACTGTGGTACATCTACACAGTGGAATACTACACTGCTGTAAAAAAAGAAAACTCTTACCATTCACATCAGCCTGGTTGGACCTGTAGAGCATTATGCTAAGCAAAATAATCCAGTCAGGAAAGAATAAGTATCACATGATCTCACTCCCTTGTAGAATATAATGAATAACATAAACTGATAAAAAAAAAATATAGATCCGGAGAACAGACCATCAAATCTTAGAAGGAAGGGGAGGGGGGAAGCAGATCAACCAAAGGACATTTATGCATGCATATAATCATTACCAATGGACACAGACAGTAGGGGGCAGTGAGGGAATGTGCTGGGGAGTTGGAGCAGCTGGGGAGAGGTAAATGGGGGAAAAAGGAGACATATATAATACTTTCAACAATAAAAAATTTAAATTAAAAAATAAAAAATAAGGTAAAAATTAGAGTTTCACAGACAAAAAAAGGAAAGGCTAAAAGAGTTTACTATCATCAAACCAGCACTGCAAAAAATGCTACAGTGACTATTTTAAGAAGAAGAAATAGAAAGAGAAGAACAGAGGCATCAAGAATAAGAATGGCAATAAATAAATACCTATCAATATAACCTTACATGTAAATGGCTTATATGATCCAATCAAAAAACATATGGTAGCTGAATGGATTTTAAAAATCATGACCCATATATATGCTGTCTACAAGAGTCCCACCTCAGAGAAAAGGACGCATATAGAATGAAAGTGTAGGGATAAAAAAAGTTTTCCAGGCAAATGAAAATGAAACAAGAAGCTGGGTAGCAATACTCATATCTGACAAAATATACTTTAAAATTAAGGTCTTCATAAGAGATAATGAAGGCCGCTTCATAATACTAAAGGAATCAATACATCAAGAGGATATAACTCTTATCAACCTATATGCGCCCTATACAGGAGTATCCAAATAGATATATTTAAAAAATCCCTCTGTATTTTAAGCAAGAGAAGGAGAGCAATGAAAGAGGTGAAGTTAACAACTGAACCCACAGAAATATAAAGGATCATAAAATAATAATGTGAATGAATTTATTCCAGTAAACTAGAAACCTGGACAAAATGGACATATTCATAGAAAAATACTATCTTCCAAAACTGAATCAGGAAGAAGCAGAAAACCTGAATAGGGCTGATAACTACTGATGAAACTGAAACAGTAATAAAAAAAAAATCCAGTAAACAAAACCCTGGTCCAGACAGCATCACAGGGAATTTTACCAAACATTCAAAGAACAACTAACACCTATCCTCTTCAAACTATTTCAAAAAATTCAAGAGGAAGGAACACGTTCAAGCAGGTTCAGGAGGCCAACATTACGCTAATTCAAAAACCAGATAAAGACACTACAAAGAAAGGGAATCACAGGCCAGTGTCCCCAGTGAACACAGATGCTGAAATCCTCAACAAAAATATTAGCAAATAGGATTCAGCAATATATTAAAAAGATCATACACCATGACAAAGTTGGGTTTATTCTGGGGATGCAAGGCTGATCCAATTCTCACAAATCAATCAATGGCAGTGATTCTCAACCTTCTTAATGCTGCGACTCTTTAATATAGTTCATCCTGTTGTGGTGACCCCCAAGCATAAAATTATTTTCGTTGCTACTTCATAACTGTAATTTTGCTACTGTTATGAATCAAAATGTAAATATCTGATATGCAGGATGTATTTTCATTGTTATAAATTGAACATAATTAAAGCATAGTGATTAATTACAAAAACAATATGTAATTATATATGTGTTTTCCGATGGTCTTAGGAGACCCCTGTGAAAGGGTCATTTGACCCCCAAAAGGGTTGCGACCTACAGGTTGAGAACCACTGATCAATGGGATACACCCACGTAAACAGATTGCAAGACAAAAATCACGTGACAATATCAATTGATGAAGAAAAAGTATTCAACAAAATCCAACACCTTTTTTGATAGAAATTATCAGCAAAGTGAGAATAGAGGGATCACAACTCAATAAAAGCCATATATGACAAACCTACATACAACATCATACTCAATGGGCATAAACTAAAACCATTTCCTGTAAGAACAGGAACAAACAGAGATGTATCTTTCACCACTCTTATTCAACATAGTATTAGAAATTCTAGCCATAGTGATCAGACAAGAAGAAAAAAGAAAAGGTATGCAAATAGGAAAGAAGGAAGTAAAACTGTCATTATTCACAGATTATATGATATTATACATAAAAACCTTAAATACTTCATAAAAAACCTACTAGATTTAATGAATTAATTCCACAATGTAACAGGATAAAAAATTACCATTAGAAATCTATGACATTTTTACATAACCATAATGAAACCTTGCAAACGAGAAATGAAAAAAAAATCCCATTTATCATTGCAACAAAAAATTAAGATACTTAGGAATAAACTTAACCAATGAGGTATAAGACCTGTACCAGAAAATAACAGGACCTTGAACAAAGTGAAAGAGGAAGATATAAACAAGAGAAAGAATATGCCATGTTCATGGATTTGTAGAATCGACATCATTAAAATGTCCATACTACCCAAAGCAATCTATAGATTTAATGCAATCCCTATTAATATACCATTGGCATATTTCACAGATCTAGATCAAATAGTCCAAAAATTTATATGGAACTAAAAATGAAGCCAAATAGCTGCATTAGTCTTGAGAAAGAAGAACAAGGTTGGAGGAATCACAATATCAGATATCAAGTTATACTACAAAGCCACTGTGCTCAAAACAGCCAGGTACTGGAAAAAGAACAGGCATGTAGATGAGTGGAACAGAAATCAGTACAAAGGATTAATAAAACCAAGAGCTGGTTCTTTGAATGGTAAACAAGATGGGTTAACCTACATATAAACCCAAGCCATTACCCTCAATTGATGTTTGACAAAGGAGGCAAGAGCATACAATGGAGTATTGATACCCACTTTAATAAATGGTGTTGGGAAATTGGGCAGGTACATGAAAAAAAAAAAAAAAAGAAACTAGACCATCAACTTATACCATACACAAGAATAAACTCAAAATGGATAGAATACTTAAATGTAAGTTGTGAAACCATAAAAATCTTAGAAGAAATCATAGGCAGCAAAATCTCAAACATCTCTTATAACAATACGTTTATTGCTACATCTCTTAGGGCAAAGGAAATTGAGGAGAAAGTAAACAAATGGTATTACATCAAAATAAAAAGTTTCTTGCCCTATCTTGTTTGGCTCAATGGATAGAGCATTGGCCTGCAGACTGAAGGGTCCCAGGTTTGATTAAGGTCAAGGGCACATACCTCAATTGTAGGCTCCTCCTTGGCCTGGGCCGTGGTCTGGGAACATTCAGGAGGCAACTAATCAATGTGTTTCTCTCACATCAATATTTCTCTCTGTCTTACCCTCTCTCTTCCACTCTTTCTAAAAATCCATGGGAAAATATTTTCAGGTGGGGATTTAAAAAAAAAGTTTCTTCACAGCAAAAGAAACCATCAATAAAATGAAAAGAGAGCCCACTGCATGGGAAAATATATTTGTCAATGATACATCTGATAAGGGGTTAATTTGCAAAATATATAAGGAATCCATACAATTTAACAAAAGGAAGACAAACAATCCAATTAAAAAATGAGTAAAAGACCTAGTAGGTATTTCTTAAAAGTGGACAGACAGAACACCAAAAGGCATGCAAAAATGCTCAAAGTCACTAATTGTCCAAGAGATTCAAATTAAAACAACCATGAGGTGTCACCTCACACCTGTCAGAATGGCTCTCATCAACAAATCAATAAACAAAAAATGTTGGTGAACATGTGGAGAAGAGCAAACCCTAGTACGCTACTGGTGAGAATGCAGACTGGTTCAGCCACTGCAGAAAATAGTATGGAGTTTTCTCAAAAAATTAAAAATTGAACTCCCATTTGACCCAGTGATCCCACTTCTAGGAATATATCCTAAGAAACCAGAAACACCAATCAGAAAGAATAGATGCACCCCTTTGTACATAGCAGCACAACAGCTAAGATTTGGAAACAGCCCAAATGCCCATCAGCAGATGAGTGGATAAAAAAGCTGTGGTACATTTACACAATGAAATTCTACGCAACTATAAAAAAGAAAGAATTCTTACCATTTGCAATGGCATGACAGTCCTGGAGAGTATTATGCTAATTGAAATAAGCCAGTCAGTGAAAGATAAATATCACATGATCTCACTCATATGTGTAATGTCATTAACAAAATAAACTGATGCATGAAATTGATCCAGAGATTTGGAAGCATGGAACAGACTAACAAGTATCAGAGGGAAGGTGGGAGTGTGTGTGTGTGTGTGTGTGTGTGTGTGTGTGTGTGTGTGTGTGTGTCAGGGGGGGAATGGAGTGATTTACCAGGGAACTAATATGCATATATGCATAACTCATGGACACAGAGAATAGAGTGTTGAAGGCATGGCAAGAGCAGTTATGGGGTGGAGGAGGTCAATGTGAATACAAACAAACAAACAAAGGGGACAACTATACTTTCAACAATAAAGGTAATTTTTAAAAAAAAATTAATGAAAAATAAAATATCTGAATTGACTTATTACAACAAACAAAATCAAAGTATAATTGAGTAATACAAACAAATAAAATTCCTGTATCAAATGGCTTCACAGGTAACTTTTACCAAACATTGAAAAAAAAATAATTTAAGCTATTATTTTTTTAAATTAATTTTTAAAATTCAAGAGAATGAAAGCCTCAATCTTATGTTATCAGACCAGCATTACTTTATTCAAAAACCAGATGAAGGAACTATGAAGAAAGAGAATTGTAGGTGATTATCTCTGATGAACATAGAAGCAAAATTTTTCAACAATATATTAACAAACTGAAGTCAGCAATATATTAAAACATCATGCACCATGATAAAGTGTGATTTATGTTTTATTCATGTTTGGTACAATATATGCAAATCAGTTAAGATGATAATACACCATGTAAATGAAATGAAGGATAAAATCATATGATCATATCAATAGATGCAGGAAAAGCACTTGAAAAAATTCAGCACCCATTTATGGCAAAAACAAAATAAAACACAAAACAAACAAAAAATAACTCTCAGCAAAATAAAGATAGAGGGAACATAACTCAACACAATAAAGGCCATATATGACAAATTCACAGCTAACATTATATTCAATATGGAAAAACTGAAATTGTTTCCTTTAAGATCTGGAACAAGACTGAAACATCCACTTTCACCTCTTATTCAACATAGTACTAGAAGTCCTAGCCACAGCAACCAGACAAGAAGAAGAATAAGAAGGTATCCATATTGGAAAAGAAGAAGTAAAAGTATTTATTTGAAGATCACATGGTACTGTATATAAAGAACCCTAAAGACTACACACACACACACACACACACACACACACACATATATATATATACACACACTCACACACACACACACACTACTAGAATTGATAAATAAATTCAGTGACATAGCAGAATACATTCAGAAATCAGTTGCATATTTTATACATCAATAATGAACTATCAGGAAGGGAAACTATGAATACAGTCCTATTTATAATTGCATCAAAAGTAACATAAAATACCTAAGAATAAATTTAATGAAGAAGGTAAAACATCTGTACTCAGATAATTATAAAACACTGATGAAAGAAACTGAAGAAGATAGAAATCAATTGAAGTATATACCATTCTTATGGATAGGAAGAGTTAACAACATTCAAATGTTCAGACAGTCCAAATAAATGTATAGATTTACCATCTATACATTCTATCTATACATATTTTGTATCTATACAAAGTAATGTATAGCAGTTCCTGTCAATTTTCATAGAATTAGAATCAATAATCCAAAACTTATATGGCAGTGGTTCTCAACCTTCTTAATGTTGTGACCCTTTAATATAGTTTCTCATGTTGTAGACCCCCAACCATAAAATTATTTTCGTTGCTATTTCATAACTGTAATTTTGCTACTGTTATGAATCATAATGTAAATATCTGATATGCAGGATGTATTTTCATTGTTACAAATTGAACATAAAGCATAGTGATTAATCACAAAAACAATATGTAATTATATATGTGTTTTCCGATGGTCTTAGGTGACCCCTGTGAATGAGTCGTTCGACCCCCAAAGGGGTCACGACCCACAGGTTGAGAACCGCTGTTATATGGAATCACAAAAGACCCATAATAGTCACTTTAATCTAGTATGCATATAAGATATTTGGTTAATCTCTTCCTGCCCTCCCCTTGCCCCTCTTCCCTCTGAGATTCATCAGTCTGTTCTAGGTTTCCATGCCTGTGAGCGTCTGCCCTCTGTGGTCAGTGAGCATCATTGCAAACAGCCCAATGGTTGAATGCTTGCTTAGGAATTTATATATAGAGATTATAGTATCATATGGATTAGTTTTACTGCCATAAACAATCTTCTGTGCTCTACTTATTCAATCCTTCCACCTCCCAACCCCTGGCAATCTGCTGATTTTTATACGGTTTCCATAATTTTGCCATTTCCACAATCTATATATATAAAAGCCAAGCTACCGGAATGATGGGAACTACAAGAATGACTGGCATGACCCGTCACTATGACTTACACTATGGTGGCCAACTGGCCCGATCGGGGCCCCAATCAGCCACCCCCACCCCGATCAGGGTTGGGGCTGGCTGGCCATCTGCCCACATCCCCTCCTCTCAACTGGCATGGCCTAATTGTCCCTCATCGGGGTGAGCCGGACCCCACAGGTGCAGAATTCATGCATTGGGCCTCTAGTGTTATATAATAGGAACCCTACAATATAAAGACTTTTAAGTTTGGCTCCCTTTATTTAGTAATATGAATTTATGTTTCCTTTAAGTCAGTTCAACACTGAATAATATTCCATTTTCTGGATGTACTACAGTTTATTTATTTATTTACCTACTGAAAGGCATCATGGTTGCTTTTAAGTTTTGGCAATTAAAAATCACATTGCTATAAGCATCCATGTACAGGCTTTTGTGTGTATATGTTTTTTAACTCTTTGGGGTTAGTACAAAGGAACACAATTGCTGGTTTGTATGGTAAGAGTATGTTTAATTTTAGAAGAAGCTGCAAGACTCTCTTACAAAGTAGCTGTATCACTTTGCATTCCCATTTTGTATAATCCTATATAATAAAGAGCTAATATGCTAATTAGACCAAACAACAGAACAGCCGTCCAGATGACCTTCCTGAAGAAGCCAGGACTGCCAGGGCCAGCTGAGGCTGCGAGGGGCTGCGAGGGCCAAGCTCCTTGCATGAATTTTGTGCATTGGGCCTCTAGTCAGCAATAAATGGAAATCCTCTTGCTCCACATCATTGTCAGCATTTGGTTTTGTCAGTGGTCTGAACTTCGGCCATTCTAATAGGTATACAATAGTATCACATTGTTGCCATCTGTACATCTTTTCTGATGAGGTGTCTATTAAGGTCTTTGGACCATTTTTAATTAGGTTGTTTGTTTTCTTATTGTTGAGTTTTAAGAGTTCTTTATTCTATCTATTTTTGTGTGGCGTTTCTTCTCATTTTCTTGATATTGACTGTTGCAGACAGAAGTATTTTAATTATTATAAAGTTCAGCTTATGAATTCTTTAATGAATCATGTTGTTCCAGCAACATGTGTTGAAAGACTGTTTTTGCTCCATTTTTTTTCTTTTACTCCTTCTGAAGGATCAGGTGACTACATTTATGTGGATCTATTTCTGGGTTCTTTATTTTTAAAAATTGATCTATTTGTCTGTGTATATATTTTTTCCAACATATGCAATCTTCATTATTGTAGCTTTATAGGAAGTCTTGAAGTAGGGTAGTGTGAGTCTTCCAACTTTGATTTTCTCCTTCAATCTTATACTCTCTATAATCAAGTTGTCAATATTCACACACACACACACACACACACACACACACACACACACACACTTAAAGAAATTTTTATTTGGATTGTATTGAATCTATAGATCAAGTTAGGAAGAACTGACATCTTGACAGTATTGTTTTCCTATACACAAACATAGACTATTTCTTTACTTAGTTCTTTAATTTCATTCACTGGCATTTTGTACTTTTCCGCATTTAGATCTTGTACATATTTTGTTAGATTTACATCTAGTATTTCACTTTGGGGAGTCATTGTGGTATTGTGTTTTTAATTTCAATGTTATTTGTTCATTGAAAAGCGGTTGACTTTTTTTTAAGTCAAAGAAGTCATTTTAATTTATTTATTTATTATTTTTAAAATTTAAATTCTTTATTGTATAAAGTATTACATATGTCTCCTTTTCCCTTAAACTGGTTGACTTTTGAATATCAACCTTTTATCTTATAACCTTGCTATTTTTGCATATTGGTTCCAGGAGTTTTCTCATGAATTCTTTTGGATTTTCTACATAGTCAGTGATATCATCTGTGAACAAAGACATTTTTATTTCTTTTCTTATAATCTATATACTTCTTTGTAGTCTTACCTCATTATCTAGGACTTCCAGTGGTGAAAATCAGTGGTGAGAGGTTTATATTATTGTCTTGTTATTGATCTAATTGGGAAAGCTTCACATTTCTTGCCAGGAAGTGGGCTGTTAGCTGTGTTTTGTAGGTTTACTTTATTAAGTTGAGGAAGTTTCTTAATTTTCTACTTGACTATAAGTTTTTTTCATGAACAGGTACACATTTTTTTTTGAGACCAATTTTATTCTATTAGAGTCATGTGTCAGTCTACTCTGGGGTGGTATGCTTAAGATAGTTTGAAGTGCTTTCTTCTTGCAATATGTCTTTTTATAACATGGTTACTTTAGCATGTGATTCATAATTTGCAAATATTGGTATTTCCTTTTTCACTTTGTATTAACATTTGTTATATTTGCATTTGAATCAGAAAGATATTCTGTATGATCTCAGTATTGAGTTTAATGATGTTTTATTTTTGAGGATATTGTTAATTTTTATGTTATATTTTAGGTTGTAAGAGAACACACCTGTGAGTGTGTTCTACCATTGTGATATATATTAATTTAAGTCTGTTAATTATTTTACTCATATCTCCTTCAACAATTTTCATATGTACAATTATGATTGTACATATTTCTGCTATGATTATGGACTATTCTATGTCTTCCATTCATTCTATAAATTGAAAGGCTATGTTAAAATCAACTAAAATTATAATTTAATATATATGTACTTAATTTAACTTTTGACATTATGAACTAATACTTTTAATAACTAGAAAATAATATTACTATTATTTTAAAATAAAATTTAATGACTAACAATTTGGGAAAAATAAACTGACAGAAATGTAAGCCTATGAAACCAATCAAGATAAAGAACATTTGCTATATTTCTTTAATTTTCTTTATAACATTTTACAGTCCATCTTTTTTTGTAGTATTTTCCAAGCAATGAGTTTTCCGTTACTATAAATTTGTTTGCATTTTTCAGAATTTTATGCAGATAAAATCAGAGTATTTTTCTTTTTATTTTACATTTGTCACTTAATATAATTATGAGATTTCTCCATGTTTTTATGAGTCTCAATATTTTACTTCTTTCCGTTGCTGAGCAGTTTTCCAATGCATGCTCATACAACAATTTGTTTAATCATTCACCCATAAAATACTATTTGGGGAATGTTTTAGTTTTGAACTATTATGATTACAGCTTCTATAAAATTTGTGTGCAAGTCTTTGTTTGGACATAGATTTCATTTCATTTGGGAAGATATCTAGAAATGGTAAGGTTTAGTTGTATGGTAAAGCTTAGACATTTATGAAATGTCCAAGTTGATTTATAAAATGATTATACCTTTTTCCCCTCACTGATAATCTATGACGGAATTGCTTCATCATATTCAACAATACTTCTGATCATTTTTTTAAAAACGTTATCAATTTGCAGTGTTTTAGTAGTATTTTATAGTTTTTTGATTTGCATTTTTCTAATGGCTAATAATGTGCATTAATAAAAAAATATTTTGCATTTTTATGTGTATAGCCACCATCCTTCTTTTGAAATCTCTGCTCAAATCTCCTGCTCATTAAAAATGTTGTTTTTTCCGTATTATTTTAGGTAAGTGACTTCTCTTTTGAGCTCTTAAATTTTAAAGTTTACAGCACTACATTTAGATAATTTATGTTTACTAATATAAAAATTTAAAGCACCAATTTCCTTCAAAGCATTGCTGTTCTTGTATTTAATGAATTTTATGTTTCATTTTCACCATGATTTAGCATAGAATGGTTTTGAATTTCTATTTTAATTTCTCCTTTGACTGATGTGTTTTTGTAGGTGTGCAGTTTTATTTTCTGGTACCTGAAGCTTTTCTCAGTGATTTATTGTTGCTGATTTTTAATTACAGTCT
Organism: Myotis daubentonii; assembly: GCF_963259705.1. Taxonomy (NCBI): domain Eukaryota; kingdom Metazoa; phylum Chordata; class Mammalia; order Chiroptera; family Vespertilionidae; genus Myotis; species Myotis daubentonii. The sequence continues at coordinate 92,819,884 of NC_081842.1, forward strand.
ATATTCATTCAGGAAAACTACGCAGTAAGATTTCCTTTTCACATGTATTAAAGCTTGCTTTGCAGCCCAGCCTAGATTTTATCTTTGTGAACAATCCATATATGTGTGAAAGGAATATTCTGCAGTTTGGGGAGGTAGTGTTCCACATATATCACTTATGTTAAAGAATCTGGATAATGTAGTTCAGATCTTCTATTACATTACTGGGAGAAGTTCATCAAAGCATCCAACTATCACTGTGGATTTCTCCATTTCTCTCTTTTAGTTCTGACAGTATTCATATATTTAAAAATCCTATTATTATACAATATATGTTTATGTGGCTATAAATATGCACACATATATACTGTTATAGCTCCTTGATATATTGTCCCTTTCAGACCTTTTTTTTTTGGAAATTGTTTCCCTGAAACTAACATAGACACTCCAGCTTTCTTATGTCTACCGTTTGTATATTGTATTTTTCCATCCTTTTACTTTCAAAATCTTCATGTCTTTGCAATTAAGTGTGCTTCTTATGGCTAGGCTGTAGCAGATTCTTGCTTTTGTATGTCTGTGCCTTTGGATTGGAGTGTTCAGCTCATTCATAATTTCTATGAGTATATTAGATTGGACTGCCATAAAAATATATTGAATGGCTTAAACAAAATAAATTTATTTTATTTTCTCATAGTCCTAGAGGCTAGAAGTCCAAGTTCAAGGTACTGGACAATTTGATTTCTAGTCAGAACTCTCCTCCTGGTTCCTACATGGATACCTTCTTGCCATGTCCTTAGGTGGACTTTCCTCGGTAAGAATGAAAGTGGAGAGAGGGAGAAAAAGGGAGCTTCCTGGTGCCTTTTCTTATAAGCACAATAATCTTATATGTTTGGGGCTCCACCCTCATGACTTTATTTAACCTGATTACTTTCTTTGAGACCCATCTCCAAATACAACTACACTGGGGAGTAGAGCTTTGTCCTATGAATTTTGGGAGGGCACAAACATTCATTACATAAAACTGAGCATTTTTCTTTTTAACTTTGTTTTGTTCTTTTGGTATTTATTTTCTATTTGCCTCATTGATTTGTATTTCTCTTTCCATCTTTTCTGTATTTTGTTTAATTGGGTTCTTTTGGGGAGAGGGTTGTGATCCTTAATTATTTGTTACTAGAGGCCCCGTGTAAGAAATCATGCATGGGTGGGGTCCCTCTAGGTAGCCTGTAGGGAATTGGCTGAAACCCGCAGTCCAATGCCACCTGCAGATCCTACCTGCCACTCCTGCTCATCCTGGCCTCACTGTGCCTGCCGTGGGCTTGCGCTCCATCAGTCCTGATCAGGAGAGGCTTGCACTGCTGCAGCAGCACTCACCAGCCATGAACCCTTCCAATATAAAGATTGTGATGTCTGGCACCCTTCCAAGTGGAGTGGCCTGCAGGATTGGGCTAAAACCGGCTCTTAAACATTTCCCAAGGGGTCCCAGATTGTGAGAGGGCACAGGCCAGGCTGAGGGCCCCCACAGGTGCACAATTGGGTGGGGAGGGGCTATGGGAGGGCTCCAGGGCGTGTCTGGCCGATCTCACTCAGTTCCGATCAGCCAGACGATCAGCCAGACCCCAGCAACAAGCTAACCTATTGGTCGGAGCATCTGCCCCCTGGTGGTCAGTGCACGTGATAGCGACTGGTTGAGCAGCCTTAGCATATCATTAGCATATTACACTTTGATTGGTTGCTCTGTTATTCAGACTATTTGCATATTACCCTTTTATTATATAGGACTAGAGGCCTGGTGCACAAAAATTTGTGCACTCGGGGGCGGGGGGAGGGGAAGGTCCCTCAGCCTCACTTGTGCCCTCTCGCAGCCTGGGACCCCTCTGGAGATAAGGACCTGCTGGCTTAGGCCTGCTCCCGGGTGGCAGAGAGCAGGCCCAATCCCTAGGTGCAGCCCCTGGTTGGGCTCAGAGCAGGGCTGATTGGGGAGTTGGGGCGCCACCCCCTGTCATGCACAGAGCAGGGCGGATCAGGAGGTTGCGATGCCACCTTCAGTCACGCTCAGGGTAAGGCCGATTGGGGGAATTGGGGCACCGCCCCCTGTCACACTCAAGGCAAGGTCGATGGGGAGGTTGTGGCGCCACCCCCTGTCACGCACAGAGCAGGGCCAGTCAGGGGGTTGGGGCACTGCCCCCTGTCACTCACAGAGCAGGGTTGATCAGGGGGTTGGGGAGCTCCCCCCTGTCACACACAGAAGAGGGCCGATCAGGGGGTTGAGGAGCTCGCCCCGTCACTCACAGAGTAGGGCCGATAGGAGAGTTGGGGCACTGCCCCCTGTCACACTCAGGGCAGGACCGATGGGGAGATTATGGCTCTACCCCGTCACACACAGAGCAGGACCCGTGGGGGGGAGAGGTTGGGGCGCCGCACTCTATCACCCACAGAGCAGGGCCGATCAGGGGTTTGGGGCACTGCCACTGTACACTCAGGACAGGGTCGATGGGGAGGTTATGTCTCTACCCCATCACACACAGAGCAGGGCCCATGGGGGGAAGTTGGGGCGCCACACCCTGTCACACACAGAGCTGCAGGGTGATCAGAGGGTTGGGGAGCTCCCCCTGTCACACACAGAGCAGGGCTGATCAGGGGGTTGGGGTGCCTTCCCCTGTCATGAACAGAGCAGGGCAGACAGGGAGGTTGTGGCCCCGCCCCATGTCACACACAGAGCCACAGGGCGATCAAGGGGTTTGGGCGCTGTCCCCTTTCACCCTGATCCTGGTGCTGGGAGGCCTTGCAGCTCCTCTGATCCCGGTGCTGGGAGGCATATTACCCTTTTACTATATAGGATAGACGCCTGGTGCACGGGTTTGGGCCAGCTGGTTTGCCCCGAAGGGTGTCCTGGATCAGGGTGGGGGTCCCCACTGGGGTGCCTGGCCAGTCTGGGTGAGGGGCTGAGGGCTGTTTTCATGCTGGTGGGTGACTGAAGCTCCCAACCACTCCTTTTTCTCTCTCTTTTTTTTTATTCTGGGCCAGCTTTAGCTCTGAGGCTTGGCTCCAGCTCTTAGGCCTCCGTTGCTGAAAGCAGGTATCTGGTTTGTTTGGGTTCTATAATCGAAACACTGTTTCAACTCCAGCTCTGAGATCCTGGCTGGCTGAAAGTAGGTTTCTGGGGTTTTGTTTAGCTTCTATATTTGTAACAATGTTTCAAACTGCAAGCTCAGAGGCCAGCAAGGCAGGTGGGGAATGTTGGAGTCCTCCGTCACTGAAGCAAGCAAGCCTCATGTTCGCTTTAAGCTGCCTGGCTGCTGGCCGCCATCTTGGCTGGCAGTTAATTTGCATATTGCCCTGATTAGCCAATGGGAAGGGTAGCGGATGTACAGCTAATTACCATGTTTGTCTTTTATTAGATAGGATTATTATACATCTAATCAATTTAGTGAATTTAAGTAAAACACTGAATCCTTACAACAGTTACTTTTTTATTTCACATCATTTAATTATATAGTTAAATAGATGGATAGACACACTTATAGTTATAATTCTTTCTTAATTATTTGTAGTCACAAATAATTAAGAGAATAACAAAAAACTGGAAATCATAAATATGTGGGTAAGTATAAAGGATGTGTTCCATCCAATTTTTTATATCTGCATGTTTTATATTTTTGTTTTTATCCTTTTCATTATTTTTATCATTCCATTTTTCCTTGAACTAATTTGAAATTTACTTCTACTATTATGCTGGTTAATATAGAAATTAATATATGCATAGCTAACATTTCACAAACTTTAAATTTACTGAATATATTTATACTCCTGTAAGATAAGATATCACAAAATGCTAACTCATGCATTCTGTCACACATCAGGATTGTTATTTTGCATGTTATCTTGCTATTTTCATTTGAACTTCATAAGACATTTATTATTGGTTTATACAATCTACAAACATTTAGATTTCACTTTTTTTTCCCTCTCTTTGGTCTTCATTTTCTCTTATATCTCAAATGGAGTCATATCCATTTTGTTATAAGTTGTAATTTGTTAAAAGTTTCATCATTTAGCCTCCAACTCCCCTCATTTCTTTCATCTTAAAAATTTTCGTTCTGGAAGTACTTTTAACAAAATCTCGGTGAGCTTATTATTTTTGCCTTTGACATCACTTTCTGGATCACAGTAAATATTACTGATTCTCACCAACACTGCGTGTTTTCTGCTTTACTGATAGAAGACTTTATTACTCAGTTCCCCTTAGAGTTGGTTAGGGACATGTTACTGTGGTTCTGGGTAAGATAATATGAGTACAAGTAATTGGTATCACTGTGTTGTAAGAGAAGCAGAAAGGGATTTGGACTGTGCACAGTAAAAACAACAACAACAACAAAATGAGCAAACAAACAAAAACACTTGTACCAAAGGCGGGAAAGATCATGATTCAGTTTTGCAGTAAAACTGTGGTCTCCATAGGAAGCCTAGCGTGTGAATAATGCTAGGAAAAGAGTTTGAACAACAGAGCGTGAGTAGTGAGTGTTTGCATTTTATTTGTTGCTTTTAGCAATGTTTTGCAAGTGAGTAAGAATCTTCAAAAAAGTAGGTAATTTTGCACATTAAAAAAAATGTAATACTGTGTCTCATTTCATGCCTTCTCATCTATGGAAAACCCAAAATGACACAGAAAATTGCAGATTCTTTAGAAGTAGAGCCATCCAGTAAGTGCCTTCAGTTGTATAAATTACTTATGGACAAGAAGGAATTTTAATTTATATAAGCCTCCATGGTTTCCACCTCCATTTCTTTAACACAATGGTTTAGCTTTGATTTATCTTACTTTTCTAGCTATTAGACTTGTGTGACCTACTTCTTTACTAGATGTGAAAGTTCTCTCCTAAAAATAAGACTTTCTTATCACATAGTTGTCCTATTAGAGATTCTTTGAATCTAGAATGAAAAATCCTGTGACGACTTAATTTTTCAAACTACCCTTGTGTCTCAGGGTCTCATGAGCAGAAAGGGGGCTGATAAGGCCATGCAGTTTCCAAGGAATAAATAGTCTTACCCAACAACCACACTAACTAAAGCAGAGGAGAGTGGATTCTCTAGGGCAGGAGTCAATAAACCTGTTAGTCAAGAGCCTGGTAGCAAACTGTAGGCTTTGTAGGCAGACAGTCTTTGTGAAACAGCCACAACTGGTATTTAAGCCAAAGTTTGTGGCTATGCTCCAATGAAACTATTTAAAATAGATTTGACACTGAGGCTGCAGTGTGATGTCTTCTGCTATAGAGATTGAGCCAGGGATCAGGGGGAAAAGCTGTGCAAGGAGTCACTTCCCAAACAGTAGAAACAGTGCCCAGTAATGGATCCCGTTAGGAGGTCCAAGGAGATTAAGGACATATATTTATCTGTGGTTTTGCATGCTTTCCATTCTTCCTTTTTCTGAATGGAAATAATTATTTTTCCTGCTAACGTTTTATCTTACATGTAAGTGGGGATATAGGGGTGCAGATAACTATTCTCTTTAATATATAAAGTGACATACACTTCTTCATTCTATTAACAGACTCATTCCACTGTAATTTTGCATTGCTTATTTAGATTGGAACTTTGATCTAAATCTAAAATTTTTACCTTAGAAGGTTAATCTCTCTTTTATTTTAGGCTGCTGTTGAGATCCAGCATTCTTCATGCAAATATATTTAATTTAATCTGATTGAGATTTGTTGCATTTCTCGAATCTTTAGCTACCTGTTTTTATGCAATTTAACTGTGAACAGTTTTAGGCATTCCTTGATTTGAGTATCTCCAGAGGAGATTTTCATTGCCGCTGTTTCCTGCCTGGGGCCACTAATAACCAAAACCATTTTAAATTTTAATTCCCTTTTTATATTTGATGTGAAAAATCAGTGCTAGAGCCATTTTAGGATTTAAAATTTTCAATAGACTTCTATTTATTCAGCTAAATTGAGGTAGTTGAGCTTCCTTTCTGTGTCACCTCAGTACAGTTTATTTCTTGTTGAGTCTTACCCTGAAGGAACACCTTTTTGAATGCAGCTTTATAATGGTTTTCCACCTTGTCTCTGCTTCCTGTGTTCAAATGTCAGTTCTGAAGCCATTGGTCCTAGACTACAGTGAACAACCCTAGGGTGAAAGCCACCTTCAACTCTCAATTAAAACAAACAAACAAACAAACAAACAAAAAAAATAGGATTCTTGTACTCACTTCACTTGTGGGTTTCTTTCAGCTGTGTTTACAAACATATCCAGGTTTGTTTATTCATTTCTATCCTGTAGTTGCTTTACTAGGAGAGCCATCTGATGATACAAGCAGCCATGCTGCAGGGAATATAAGTTCATTTCAACCACTTTCCCAATGTATAAAGTTGTAACTGTTTACTTGGTGTTGGCTCCCACGTGATTCACGAGAGAAGGAACCATATCCCTCTTCCTCACCAGTACATCTCAGCACCTAGCAACGTGCCTACCATGTAGAAGCTAATTGGTAATTATTTGCAGAATGGAGGTCTGTGGATAGAGGAGACTTTCTTCAGTGTCACCAGGCTCCTCTGAAGGAGCCACTGTGTCATGCCTATCTCTTCAATTCTCCCACCATTCCTCCCTTGAAATTACAGGAATAGATTTTCTTTACCAAAACAAGAATGAGATAATGTGTGCTGTAAATAGCACAGAAAGTAGTGATTGAAATTTAATACATTTTAGTCACAACCTGCCTGATCTTAAGGTTTGTCCCAGCCATATACCTGTTATGTTTCACAGTCTGAGATACACATTGATCTTCCTAAGGTTTATGATTTAATTTTGGTTTGATTTTAATAATTCTTTTGCATTATAAATCATATAAGCGCTACTCACACATCAAACAGTAAAATTGCAATAAGCAACTACATTATTTTTACCTGTAGTTATGCAATTTCTTTTGAAAGATGTATGTAATTAAAATCAATCTCTTTACTAATAAATATATTATTATGAATTGCCAACATCTTTTCCAGATCTTTGGGTCTGTTATATATAAGGCATTTCATAACATATGAGGGACATTCAAATAATATGTTATACTTAGACAATATTGATTTTTTGGTAAATAATAAGTATCTTCAAAGCCAATTTCTATTTCAGGACTGTCTATTGTCCTTTGTGTTATTCAAATATACTTAATTGTTTTGAAAAGTGCAACAATATTTGAGATTTGAAAACTTGTCTTTATTCAAATTTTTTCATCTAGGAAACAGTGTAGTAGGAATGTTGATCTTTAAATCTGCTTATTTTCATTTTAAGTATTCTTTGTAATTTCTCTCATCTAGGAATTTTTTACTCAGTTTTGCTGAGCCCATAGCACTTGTCCATTTGGGATAATTTTTTGATAGATAATAAGCACATCCACATGAAGTATAGTTGTTAATTTGCTTGACAGTATTAATCTACTGAAAAAGCAAATGATATTTTACAAGACAATGGTTGAAATGTACTGATGCTTTACTTGTTTCTATGATACTGTTTCCTTGACTTCAAATACATTCATAAGAGATAAATCTATTAAGAGAAAAAAATGACAGAAAGGAGTTAAAACACTTTTTAAAAGAATATATCAGAAAACCTATGATTCTGGGCTAGTGCATCTACAGTGTGAAATTTTAAAGCAATAAACTGAATTTTCATTGAATCTACTCAGAACTCAGTCTGTATAATGGAAGAAATAAGTTTTGTTGGGAATGATCAATAGACTCTTTAGCACAATGAATTATCAATGAGGTTTCTAGCAATCTGTGTTAAAAAGAAAGGCAGATATAATTTCTATACTGTCTTGCAAATGTAAGCAATGCCCTAGAAGACACAAATCTGGTGTTCAGGAATCTAGGATTCTATGCTGGTGGCATGCTTCTAATTCAAAAACTACTTTAACATCAGGAATCTGAATTATTTGTCTCTTAGCAGTAAGACTCTTGCCACAAAGATAAAAAATGAGTTTCTCTATGAAAAATATTGGCAAGAGATGGGCAGGGAATGAGTTCCACATAATCAAATGAGGTTACAGACTGTTTACTACAGCACTGAAAGGTAATGCGATATAAGAGAATGCAGGCATAAGCTCAATCACATAAATGTAGCTATCTCAATGAGGGAATTCTGTCATTTGCAAATTTTGGGATATAAATTGTCTTGCATTTGGCTTACCCACAATGCTCTAATTTTATACCTCATCCTTGGTAACTCAGATATTCTTGATTTGGTTTTTCTCTTATCCCATTGGCTGCTCCCCCACATACTCTACTGGACTTAATAATAACTTCTTTACTGAAGCTTTTAATGTTAGCACATTTCAAGTTTCAAGCTAGGGCAATGTATTTTTCTCTACTATAAAGACATTGGAGATTTCATCCTTTTCTGTGTTGTAACTATATACTGTTTCCCAAATGTGTTTCTTCAGGTAGACTGATTATCCATTGACTTTCAGATGCAATAACATATTTATTATCTCCATTTGGAAATTTCATATAGTTCTCAATTTTAAAAGTTACAGAAGAGAACTCTTGACTCTCTCTCAGAGCCTTTTTATCTCCTTAACATTCCTTGACTCATTTATTGACATTAGGAATCTTACTAAATTCATATGTCACATTAAAGTTCAAAATCTGACCCTTGACATTTATTATTTACCTTCTCATCTGACCTATATTTAACTCCAAAATATATCTTTGATTTGCTCTTTTTTTATTTCACATTGCCTTGATCATTTTCTAGTAACTCCCCCCTCAATTATTTTCTTACCCCTTCCTCCTCATTCCATTATTTTACATAAGCTAAAATAAATGCTTAAAATAGTGTAAATCAGATCATATCACTGCCCTATTTATAAACCCAATCATTAAATTTACTAAAATCTTCAAGCATCTCCCCATGCTCCTGGTGTGGTTCAGCCTCTCCCCTCTTCCCTTTACTCAGATTATTCTATTATTTCTTGCTGACCACTGAGTTCCTGCAACACATTCCTTCTGTCAATTTTTAGATCACACCAAGTCGTTTTCAACCTCAGAAATTTTGCACTTGCTATTTCCTATGACTTCCTCTTTTCCTGATACTTTCTTACCTGAATAATTTCTATAATGATAATCCATTTTAAATGTCACCTCTGAGAGACAGTTCCTGCTAATTCTATCCAAAATGGTTTTTCTTCATTGTTATCTTTCATAGAATCATATCAAGTATTAATAACATGCATACATACTTTATATAATACAGAGATTATATGCAAATTGACCATCACACCCTCACAAGATGGCTGCCTATGACCAGACCAGCAGGCTGCGTAGGGTGCAGGCCAGCATGGGGGTTAGTGAGGGGGTTAGTGTAAATCAGATCATATCACTGCCCTATTTATAAACCCAATCATTAAATTTACTAAAATCTTCAAGCATCTCCCCATGCTCCTGGTGTGGTTCAGCCTCTTCCCCCTTCCCTTCACTCAGATTATTCTGTTATTTTTTCCTGACCACTGAGTTCCTGCAACACATGACTGAAAAAGCAAGCTGTGTGAGGTGGCCAGGCTGGCAGGGGGGTTGGTGAGGGATGACCAAACGACTGAACAGCGGACTGTGTGGGGCGACCAGGCTGGCAGAGGGAGGCAGTTGGTGGTGACTAGGCCGACAGGGGGGGGCGCAGTAAGGGGTGACCAGGCCAGCAAAGGGAGCAGTTAGGAGCAACCAGTCTGGCAGGGAGGGGATAGTTGGAGGTAACCTGGCTGGCAGTGGTGGGCAGTTAGAGATGACCAGGCCAGCAGGGGGGGCCAGTTAGGGGCGACCAGGCAGTCAGGCAGGTGGGCGATTAGGAAACAGTGGTCCCGGATTGTGAGAGGGATGTCCGACTGCCGGTTGAGGCCCAATCCCTGGCAGTTGGACATCCCCCAAGGGGTACCGGATTGGAGAGGGTGTAGGCCAGGCTGAGGGGAGTCCCCCCCCACATGCATGAATTTCATGCACTGGGCCTCTAGTGTATATATAACATATATGTACTATATAGCAAATGAATACCACACAGATATAAACATATATAGTTAAATTATATATTTATATGCATGTATATATAATACATATGGATATATGCATGTGTATATACATATATAATAACTTAACCATGTGTTCTGGGTGTCTTTCCCTACACCAAAACAGCTCTGTGAGGGCATAAGTATTTTCCACCTTGTTCTTCAAACAGTGTAGCAAATACAAATACTAGCTTCTAAAATATATATTGTATAAGTAAACAATGTGTCAATAGTTAATGCAATACAGTAAATCAAAACAAATCTTGTTGAGGGGTAATTGCAGGCAAGTCTTATTGTTATTCCTAATTCCTTAAAGTAAAAATTGTATTCCCTCTCAAAAATATAAATGTAATTTTATTCTGGCAACAAATATCTATTGTAAGCCTAATATGTGATAAAATATTGCATTAGAGGATGGCAATTCCATACCATGATGAGCTAAATGTGGTCTACCATTGGAAATTATTCTATACTAGAGGCCCGTTGCATAAAAGTCATGCACTAGGTGGGGAGGGGGGTGTTCCACAGCCCCGCCTGCGCCCTCTCACAGTACAGGACTCATGCAGTCTGGGACCCCTCACTCCTTACTGCCACCTGCAGTGGAGGCAGAGAGGCTCCCGCCACCACCACTGTGCTTGCCAGCCGTGAGCCCAGCTACTGGATGAGTGGCTCACCCCCTGTGGGAGCAGGCCCTGAGCCAAGCTCATAGCTGGTGAGTACAGTGGAGGTGGCGGGAGCCTCTTCTGTCTCCGCAAGAGCACTAAGGATGTCCAACTGAGGGGAGCGGGCCTAAGCTAGAAGGCAGACATCCCCTGAGGGATTCTGGACTGCGAGAGGTTGCAGGCCAGGCTGAGGGACACCCCCCCCCCCCTCCCAGTGCACAAATGTCATGCACTGGACCTCTAGTATTCTAATAAAATGACAAAAATGTTCAAATTATAAAAAAAAATCAATGTAAATTTCAAACTTTGATAGTGATTGTAAAAATATTAAAAGTATCATGTAAATTTTAATGTAAAATATTAGAAGTTAAATATGTAAGTTAGAAGTATAAACAATGTCTCTAAAAAGCCCAGAAACCTGACCGGGTTTTTCTTTTTTTTCTTTTTAGAGGAATAACTTTCACTGCTGTTTAGAGTATATGATAGGAGAGGTTCAAAGCAAACAAAAAGAAATTTGTGGGCTAGTTCTGGAGCACAAGAAAGGAATGTCATGCTTTGGATAAGGATGACAGTAATAGAGATGAAGATAATTAAATGGATTTAAGAGAAACTCAGTATATAGGATTTCAAAAGCTGTTCACAAAACACCTTATCAGAATGGCTATCCTTGAATATTCAATATAAAATGTCTAATCACTATTCACTATCAAATATAGCCTGTTTTCTTTTTCTACATAGCAGCTATCATGAACTGACAGCTTCTCACTTTTATTATTTATTGGCTTTTTTCCTTTCACCCCTTGTCCCACTCTCTCTTTAAAATGATGTGCCATGATTGCCCGGATTTTTTTTTATCCCCCCTGCTATACCCCTTGAACCTAGATCAGCCCCTAGCATAGAGCAGGCATAATAAATATTTATTGAATAAAAGATTAAATTTGGGGGCAAGAGAAAAATAGGAGTCAAAATAGCTTGCAGCTTTCCAGTACTTGAAACTGGGATGGATGGTGGTGAGTAATTTATTGATGTTAGGATCACCTGGAGCTTACCAGGAATAGAGTGGAGGAGAGGGAAGTCATAAATATGGTTTAGAATATTTTGAGTCTGAGATGGGCATACAGATACACAATTAAAAATAGCTATTAGGTATAGAAGTATAGAACAGAAAACAAGTCATTACTAAAAACATACATTTTGGAGTTATTTGAATATATGACTGAAATTACTGTGAGTAGGGAGGAGATTGAGTAGTAATCAAAGTGTCTGATTCAGTCTACAATCTAGGCTTGAGAAAATCCAACTTTCAATGGCTGACTAAAGGAATCCATTATTTAAATACAAGCCAGTAAACAAACAAAAATAAAAAAGACAAAAATGAATGGTCAGACGCGTAGGGAAAAAAGTATTAGAGGATAATTTCATGGAAATGAGAGGAGAGTTCTAACAAAAAGGGTGAAATAATCATTAATCCATTTAAGATAAAATGATATGAAGATCAGAAATGCACCTTGGGTTTAGCAATATGTTTGTTATTGATGTCTTTAGATACAATATTCTTTTTTGTGGAAGGTAGGAGACAGAAGATACATTGGGTTGAGTGTAAAATGCAGGGATTGGAAGTGAAAATATTCTGTTTTTTTTAAAAAAAAGATTGGCTATAAAAAGAAAGTAGTCTAAGAGGGATGTGGTGTCTAAGAACATCTTAAGGTGGGAGAGAAAGTAATGTTTAAGTGTTAAATAATATTTAGAAGAAAATGGATTAAAATAGAAGGTTGATCGTCTAATATTCTTTTTAAAAAATATTTTTATTGATTTTTTTATAGAGAGAGGGAGAGAGAGAGAGAAGAGGAAAAGAGAGAAACATCAATGTGAGAGCAAAACAAAAATGGTCTTCCTTCTGCACACCCCTTACCATGGATCATGCCCACAACCCAGGCATGAAGCCTGAAACCTGGGCATGTGCCCCGAACTGGAATCGAACAATCTTTTCATGTACAAGTGGGAGATATGAGAACCAAATCATAGATGAAAATACTGAACTTTGATAAGAGATGCTTCCTTTATTAAAACTCTGCTTTTATAGGAAAATTAATAGATAGAATTTGAAGATGTTCCAGTGAAATTGGCTTATATTTAACCTATGATTTAGAAAGCAATTTCATCTGATTACAAGTGGGAAAGTTTGGTGAGAAGAAACTTGCAGAATGTTAGAAAACTTTAGAAATAACAATGTGAAGGAGAGAGAATGAACTGAAGAATTACAGTAAGATTGACAGGAAGCACGTGGGTCCAAGTTCAAGGAGATCACATTTTTTTTTTAAATATCAGGTTTTAAAGATAATAAGAATAATAACAAATACATAGAATTTATTATGAACCAAGTATTGTCCTATGTTCTTATATTTTTAAAATCATATAATTAAATAAGGTATATATTAGTTTAAGATCAGAAACCTAATAAGAGTTGTGGCCAGATTAATAATTTTTACTGTGCTGTTCATTAGTGGTATGTACTATTAAAACCAATTTAAATCTTACCCTGTATTTGTAGGCCACATACCAACCAATTTTTCCTAAACCAGCAACCAGAGGGAGAAAATATGACTCTACAATATTTCTCTCCATTTTCTAAATATTCAAAAATGGGCTACTTTACCCTCAAACACAAGCTTTCCAGTATATATTATTTGCACTCTCTGTAAATATTCCTAATATTCTCATTTTGCTTTCTGTAGGGGCATGTGCCAATTTTCACATGTCTTAAGTTTCCCTCCCCTGGAAAAATCTTTAGTTTGTCATTGAGAGATAGCCCAAAGCCAATATGAACCTACACCCTTGTAGTTAGAAGGGAACACAGCAGAATCTAGTGCATTTAAAACAACTATTCATGTAAACTTTAAATATCAAGGAATTACACACACATACCAGCTTTTCACAAGTTTTTGAACCTCATGCAAACAGCCATGCTTCCCTGGATCAGCTAAATTACAAAGAAATCTCTTTATATAAAGGCCAAGCAACCAGAATGCTGGAAAGACTGGAATGATCGGATTAACAGTTGCTTGGACACTCACTGTGGCCCCTATCAGCCCCCCAACAACCTGATTGGGGGTGAGGCCAGCCAGCCAACCACCCTCAGGCCCTCCCCCTGGCCAGCCAGACCCCAGCCATGCACAAATTCGTGTACTGGGCCTCTAGTATGTTATAAGCCACTGTAATGCATTACTAGTCTTCTGATTATTGAACATATCATAAACAACATGTATCATGCTTTCTCTTATTCACAGATCCTATAATAAAAGCTGCTCAATAAATATCAAAACAAAATTAATAGCATACAATGAACAATTTTCATTTTGTGTGGTATAAATTACCTATACAAATTTTAATTGAATTTATTGGGGTAACATTGGCTGATAAAATTAAAATTATGTATATTTCAGGTATACAATTCTATAGTACATCATCTGGATATTGTTTTGTGTGTTCACCATACCAAGTCAAGCTTTTTCTCATCACCATTTATCCCCCTTTATCATCTTCTACCTCCCTAAACCCTCCCTTCCCTCTTATAACACCATCCTATTCTCTGTGCCTATTTAGTTGTTTTTTCCTTCTTTACTTAATCCCTTTACCTTTTTACCCAGCCCCAAACCCTCCTCCCCACTGACAGCTGTCAGTCTGTTCTCTGTGTCTATGAGTCTGTTTCTATTTATTTGTTAGTTTATTTCATTCATTACATTTAACATAAAAGTGAAATCATATGGTACCTGTCTTTTTCTGACTGGCTTATTTCATATTATTCTCCAGGTCCATCCATTCTGTTGCAAAAAATAAGATTTGTTGCTAGCAATTTGTCTTTTAAGTTATTAGAATTTTATACCAAAAAAAAAAAAAAATGGGCACTGCCTTGGGAAAGACTCAGTAGTATACAAAGGACAAAGTCAAAAGGGTCAAATTAAGGGAGTTTTATTAAAGATCTTATTTACAAATATTTGGTCAATGGAAAGAGAAGTTGATGAAGGATGGTTGAAAACTACGGGGAAGCCCCCAAGACTAAAGTAGCAAAGACACTGAGTTTACTAAGCTCATTGATCTGAAACATTACTCAGCCTTAAAAAAAGAATATCTTGCCATTTTCAACAAGATGGATAAATCTGGAGAACATTGTGCTAAGAAAAATAAACCAAACATATCAAGAAAAATATTGTGTGATATCACTTATATGAGGAATCTAAAATAATCATAGAAGCAGAGAGTAGAATGATGTTTACCAAGGACTAGGGTGAGGAGAAAATAAGAAATGTTGCTCAAAACGTGCAAAATTTTAGTTATGCAGGATGACTAAGTTCAGGAGCTTTAATGTACAGCATGATGACTACAGTTAATAATACCATATTTTATATATGAAATTTGCCACAAGGATAGATAGAAAATGTTCTCACTACAAAATAAAACACAAAAGCATGGTAACTACATGAGGTGATGGATATGTTAATTAGCTTGATTGTGGTGATTATTTCACAATGTATACTTATCAAAACATCAGGTTGTACATCTTAAATATATACCATTTTATTTGCCAATTATACCACAATAAATCTAGGAAAAATATGCTCATTGATCCATACAGATGAAGAAGGAGAGAAATTAGTCTTCTTCTCATTCAAGAGAAACCTCTGTTATTTACATTGAAATGCTTGGAGTAGTATGGTGTGTAGCCTTACCTATCATTTTTGTGACAGGAATAGCAATTTTGGTTTTCAGGTTTGATCACAACACTCTATTCATTAGTATGACAGCTCAACAATGGGCAATACTTATGGTCTCTGAACTAGTAAAGTAAAAGCTAGTTTTTACTTTTTCCCTCATCCACAAGAACTATTATTCTACATTTGAAAATACAATGTAAATTTTATAAGGTTCTCAGCAGTGAATTTTGACATTTTTATTCTAGAAAGGCTGACAAAGGGAGGAAATGGGAGGGAGTCAGAGTCACTGCCGGGTTCCACACAGCTTGCTGTTTGTCACAGCCTAAACTCATCATGGATATGAGGTTATGAAAGATCTGCTGGAAGAATGCGGATTCTACCTGAACATTTCAGAATTTTATTAAAGTGATTTCATTAAGATGAAAATTAATACTTAACTCTGTTAACTGCTGAGATGTGAGGAAATGTGCAGTGTTGAGGCACATTACCCTCCCAGGCAGAGCAAGTAATGTAAGGTAGAAAAGGAATAGAAGAAATGAAGGCGGTGGGGCAAACAAAAGATAAATCTATGGTGTTTAAGAAAGTGTAGGAAAAGAAAAAAATATAGAAAGACAGGGAGTACCATAATTGAAGGCATAAAAACAAAATAGAAACTGACATAAAAATATTCTCATTAACTTCAATTTTATTATGCATTATTCAATATATCTTGAATTACTCAAAAATTCTGCTTATTTATTTCTTAAATCTATTTCTCAAAGTTTAATTGTACAACTTTCAGTCCAAATATTGGCTTAATGAAGTCTTTATTATGTTTACATATATTGCTACAGGGGAAAGGCTATACAGGGTACTGGATAGAAGCTTGGGTTACATCTGGTTTTAAAGTAAAATATTGGGTAAAATATTCACTCTCTCTGGGCCTCAATTTTCTCAAATGTAACATTTGATTAGTTACAATAGTACTTACCACATGCTGTGGATATACGTATTACCTGAATTAATACATGAAAATACTAAAATTACTGATTCTCAAATAGTATATGCTTAATAATATTACAATGATTATGAACATTTGCAGGGTATTAACTTGTGCCTGTGCATAAATAGTTCTAATAATATTTACTAGATTACATGGTTTTTAAAACTGTTTATTTTGGATTAATTTAAGGCATACATAAAAGTTGCCAAAATAATACCAAGCTTTTTTTTTTCTTATTCCTTTATTTTGATTTTTTCTATGCAAGTATTTTATGTAACCAAAGTCCTCGTAAAATCATAACATTAGCAACAGTACAATACTGAACAATTAACCAAATTATAGGCTAATTAAACTTTATTAGGTTTTCTATTAACTTGTTTTAATGTTTCAGAGTTCTATCCAGTATTCACATTACATACAGTTGTTTTTTCTCTTTAATACCTTCCAAGTTTTGAAGTTTCTCAGTCTTTCTTTGTCTTTCATCATGTTGACGCTTGAAGAGTATTGAGCAGTTGTTGTGGAATGTCCCTTTATTGGGGTTTGTCTGATGATTTCTCATCATAAAATTGACGCTATGCATTTTTTGAAAGAATACCATAAAAGCGATGCTGTATCCTTTTCAGTGAATCATAGCTAGTGGTTATAATATTAGTACATGTAACTAAAGATGTTGTTAAACTTAATCACTTCAAGGTGGCGCCTTTCAGCTGTCTCTTCAGTACACTTACTATCTTTCCCTTTGTTTTTAATAAATATCTTGGGGACATACTTTGAGATTATGACACACTGGTTGTCCTTATTCTTTTGCCTAATAATTTTAGCCTTTATCATGGATCTTATCTTGAAGATTTACTATTGTGGGGTTTGCCTCATGGTAATTTTCTGTTTTCCTCATCTTCTTCGTCAATTTAAATTGTATTATAAGAAATAAATCTGTCTGTCATACCCCAATACTTATTTAGTAGATTATTTTATCAATAAGAACTTATGACATTTTTATGGTTAAAGTTCAAAATTATTATTTATTTTTTTGTTCAATTTTTTTTTCTAGCTTTTACCACTATGATATTTTTCAGATTAATTGGCTTCTGTTCTGTTGTTGTTGTGTTTTTTTTTAATAATATATTTTAATTGATTTCAGAGAGAGGAAGAAAAGGAAAGAGAGATAGAAACATTGATGATGGAGACATCAATTGGCTGCCTCCCACACATCCCCTTCTGGGGATAGAACCAGCAAATCAGGAATGTGCCTTAACCAGGAATTGAGCTGGCAACCTTCTGGTGCATGGAACAATGTTCAACCAACAGAGCCACACCAGCTAGGCTCCTGTGTTCTTTTAATAATCCCTAATCATTTTTTCTTTACTTTCTGAAAACATAAGATGTTCCAGTTCTTATTATATAACCTCTGCCTTGAAGTCATTCACTTCTCTAAGAAGTCATGTTTCCTTTCATAGGAGAATGGTGTTTAGAAAGCAAAATGGAAGACTAGATATGCTAATTTATGTTAGGGTGTTGTTGTTCGCAGCATGCATACATATATATGCATATCAATATGACTGTTTTTATCCCTGTGTGTACATATCCATATATATGTATCTATATATGTATAGATAAACACAGAATTCAATAGATTTGCATAATAAAACTAATCAGTTTATAAAGCTATTTTATAGTAAATGTCTCAGCTATGAAGTTAAAAATATGACTACATTTTGAAAAAAATGGATACTTAGCCAAAGTAGAACTGTGGGGTACTCTAGGACAGCTGCAAGGTTGCAAAAACATATATGTAATATAGAATAATCACATGCATGTTTAAGGAGCAAACTTAATAATTAAATTGTCCTCTTTTTCAGGAGAGGAAAAACTGAAGAAGAAATCAAAACGATAAAGAAGGAGTTTCACAAATCAGCTAGGTCAGTATGGTAGGAGTGAAATACATTAGAACTCAAATTCCATTATTTAATACCAGAGAGACCTCCCTGAGAAGGAAGAGAAGGAGAGAGAGAAGGAACAGGGGTTGGGGAGAAGAAGGAGGAAGATAGGAGGGGGGGTGGGGGAGAAGAAAGAGGAGGAAGATTGGAGAAATAGAGATTTAAAAAAACTCTAGGCATATTCATTTCTGATCTCAAATTTGAATGAGACTAATTATGGCTTTCTTAAAATACCAATAGGATGAGCAGAATATAGAATGAAAAGAATATTTTTGTGTGTTTTCTAATACAACTGAGATATAGAATGTCAGATTGGAAACCTATCAAAGTTAGTTGGAAAGCAAAATCTGAGAATTATCCTTTAAGTTAGATCTGATAAGGAACATGGAGCAAGTAGGCTGACAGTTCAGTTTAGAATGCAATAAATATATTTAAGCTTTACCACACTTACTGTAATCAGAAACAAGTATTGTTAAGAAAAGGTAGTAAGTCATCATGATTGATGAATTACAGGCATCAGCAAACAGAGTGAACTGTAGGTGGTACAGGGAAAGAAAGGCAAAGATTATCATTGGCCCTTTGAGTCCAATGTTGTGGTTCAGCATTGTTACTTAAAACATTATTTGGAAGGAAAAATATGCCTCTCTGCTGGTAGCACTCCTGGGAAATTCTTAGACAGAATTAACTACTAATATTCAGGCCTGAAATGGTAGAAACTGTGCACTTGTGTGAATATAATCTGTTCAAAAGACAAGTCCCATGACATGACCCCCCTCCCACACCAGAATAATAGTCCCCTTGAAGATATCCAAATCCTAATCTCTGGAAATTTTGAATATGCTATGAACATTGCAAAAGAGATCTTGAATACGTTATTAAGGTTAAAACCTTGAGCTGAGATTTTATGGATTATCTAGGTAGATCTAATCTAATTACATGAGTCCACAAAACCCAAGAATATGAGAAGCAAGATTTGATCCATCATTAGTGGCTTTGAAGAAACATGAAGGGGCCACAAGCCAAAGAATGAGGTGGCTTTTGAAAGGTAGGATTAGACCACAATTTACAGCCAGCAAGAATAGGTAGCCTTTGGTTCTAAATGGCAAGGGACAGCAGCAACTGAATCTAATAACAGATTTTCCCCTAGAGCCTCTGGGAAGGAACAACACTCTTATATCTTGATCTTAGCACAATGAGTCCTGTCAGATTTATGACTTATAGAAATTGCATGATAATAGATTTGTGTGGTTTTAAGCCTCTATTTTGTTGTAAATTGTTATAATTTGGGCAACTTGTTATAGCAGCAGTAGGAATTAATACACTGAGTTTTGCCTTAATTCTGTACACTTGGAAAAAAGTTCAGCAAGGCTAAATGATTAATTTGAAAGCAGAATGATTAATTTTAGAATACTAAAATAATAAAAAGGAAAATGAATCTTTATTCAGCACTGATTATGTATTGACTAGAGGCCCAGTGCACAAATTCATGCACCTTGAAAGGAACTGTGGGCCACAAGGCTGTGGTGGGCACAGGGTTGGGTCTCAGCCCATCCTCCATGCCTCTGCCCAGCACCTCCCGCCACAGCCCTTAAGTCCCCTGTCTGCCAGCAACCCCGCTCCCATCGCCACTGCTCCCACATGCTGACAACGCCAGCCCCACTCTCACCCACTGATGGTGCAGAACAATTGGGGCCAGTGCCAGCAGTGGGTGCAAGCAGGGCTGGTGCCATCAACAGGTGTGAGTGGAGGCTGCTGCCCCAATCACCCTTCAGGAGCAAGGGGAGGTGAAGAAGCCCTCAGGGGTATTGGGGTTGGCAGTCACTGCTCACACCCGCTGACAGTGCCAAGCGATCCGGGCCAGCACCAGGTGCCAGCAGCAGGTGTGAGCGCCAGGAGGGACCGCAGCACTTGGAAGCAAAGAATTTTCAGTAACCACCAGAGGCTCGCCCCAATGACAGCGACCAGCGCCCTGACTTGGTCTGGCTCCTCCCACTTACCTGCTCCACCATCCTGCCACGGCCAACCCCCCCCCCCCCCATGTTCTGTGCACACCCCCTGGTGGTCAACGCACATCATGGCAACCAGTTGTTCAGTTGTTCAGTTGTTCGGTTATTCTGCCATTCAGTCTATTTGCATATTAGGGTTTTATATATGTAGATTATGTTTAGCATCTTAAAAAATTATCATATATAATCATCTCAGCAACCCTACCAGGTAGGTATCATTTTGCTCATTCTATACATGTGGAAACTGATACTTAGTCGGGGAGCCTGAATAACATTCTGAAGGGTAGATGATTGTGAAAGTGTGAGATTATAAATTCCAGCTTATGCAAGACAAGCTTCAAATTGATATTCACTGAGGGGCCATGTTTCTTAAAACATCTGGTCAGTGGTAAGTCCTCTGATATGTGCTTCACCTGCATTGTCTTATTTGCAAACAGTTTTGCTGCATTGACTATAAGCAGCCACTTTAAAGAAGGAACACATGCCGAGACAGGTTTGGCTCAGTGGATAGAGCGTCGGCCTGTGGACTGAAAGGTCCCAGGTTCGATTCCAGTCAAGGGCATGTACTTGGGTTGCGGGCACATCCCTGGTGGGAGATGTGCAGGAGGCAGCTGATCGATGTTTCTCTCTCATCGATGTTTCTAGCTCTCTATCTCTCTCCCTTCCTCTCTGTGAAAAATCAATAAAATATATTTTAAAAAAAGAAAGAAAGAAAGAAAGAAAGAAAGAAAGAAAGAAAGAAAGAAAGAAAGAAAGAAAGAAAGAAAGAAAGAAAGAAAGAAAGAAGGAACACATCAGTCATTAAACCAATTTTTTGTTTATGTTTTTTAAAGTGAAATTGAAACAAGTACCAAGCCTTGAATGCGAGATGGGTGATGATGGCCTTTAGGCTGCTGAAGAGCAGCAAAAGAAACGGCAGGAAGCTCCAAATGTGCCTTGTGTTTAGTGTTTTTGTGTGTTTGTTTGTTTATAAGTATCAAAGACATCAGAATCCATAAGAATTATGTGTGTGGGTACATAATATAAGATGTGTACATGACTATGTACATTTTATAATAGTGGCAAGTATTCAATGTATTATTTATGTAGGCTATTTTATCCCATTCGACTGTTAAAATGTGGGCATTCAATAGACCTAACATTGAAATTCACCTGATTGTTTTTTCAATATATTTTTTTATTTATTTCAGAGAAGAAGGGAGAGGGAGAGAGAGATAAAAACATGAATGATTAGAGAGACTCATTGATTGGCTGCCTCCTGCATGCCCCCTACGGGGGATTGAACCGCAACCCAGGCATATGCCCTTGACCGGAATTGAACCCAGAACCCTTCAGTCCTCAGGCTGATGCTCTATCCACTGAGCCAACCTGGTTAGGGCAGAAATTTATCTGATTGTTAAAGAAAACTTTAAGAAACATTTATCAGACATGTAACTAAAGAATATTTTGTCTCACATTTATAATGTATAATTATAAATTTTAGAAATATGAATTATAATTAATAATCTATGGGATATGCATAATTAATAATCTATAGTTGTATAAATTATATTCAAGAAGTATATATAGCCCTAACCGGTTTAGCTCAGTGGATAAAGCGTTGGCCTGCAGACGGAAGGGTCCCAGGTTCGATTCCGGTCAAGGGCATGTACCTTGGTTGTGGGCACATTCCCAGTAGGGGGTATGCAGGAGGCAGCTGATCGATGTTTCTCTCTCATTAATGTTTCTAACTCTCTATCCTTCTCCCTTCCTCTCTATAAAAAATCAATAAAAATATATTTTAAAAAAGGTATATATAAAGATATAGTTGTAAGAATATAAAGAATAGTTGTTGTACTATAGCAAATACTTCACTATGCAGTTAAAATTCTAGCTAAATTTTGACTGCCACACCTGAAGCAATGAGACAATTTTGCCCAGTCTCCTTTCATTTTCTCCCCCTGGTTTTGTCACCAGAATGAAGTATTGGCATTTGCATGCTCCATTTATTCTGTGAAGTATAGTAATATGCTGTACTATTTTGACCTTTTTGAAAGTCAGAAATTTAATTAGTTGACTATTTTCCACTAGTCATCATCTCAACCTCATTGAGTTGTGAGAAAGGATAGGCTAGCCATAAAATGTGTAAAAAATGATTAAGGCTTTAACATTTCATATGTCTTTAATCCTCATGATCCTCTCAGTTCTGTTTCAGGAATCTCAGATGT
Organism: Myotis daubentonii; assembly: GCF_963259705.1. Classification (NCBI taxonomy): domain Eukaryota; kingdom Metazoa; phylum Chordata; class Mammalia; order Chiroptera; family Vespertilionidae; genus Myotis; species Myotis daubentonii. The sequence continues at coordinate 92,842,414 of NC_081842.1, forward strand.
ATAACCAGCATTAGATCATATTGAAGTCATGATAATTAGAGCAGAGTGCTCATTACAACACATACATTATGATGCTTTGAAAATTTAGCTTAATCTCACATAGTTGGAAATGATGCCCTTTTAAAGTGAATGTATAGTGTACTAGAGAAAGAGAAAGATATTTGGTATGTAGTAAAATTTATTATTTTGATATCTAAGAGTTTGCTCTTTATTGCTAGTGAAATGAAGGGCAGTCATGGAGATGAAGAGGTACTATAAATTACGTGAAAGAAATAGTTAATCTAGCCCATGCTGCTATCAGTCTTAAATATGTTTCTCCCAATTTATACTAATTAATATAGAAATTTGTGCTTCTAAAAATAGTGAATAAAGCACTAAAACATTGTATTTTGGAATACATAATGAATAATAGAAATTGGATATGAAGTACTTCAGTTATATAACTGCATTTCCAACTAGTGAATTTCTTATTCTGGAAATAACTTTTGGACCTGTATGATAGTGATCCTAATGAATTATATTTTATATTCAAATATATAGTCTTTGTGAAATGCTGAACTATATCCATCATTAAAGCACATGGTCTTTTAAGGTGAATATTATATTTCCCCTTTTCAATTCTTATCCAAGGAAGATCTTCAGAAAAAAAAAAAACTTCTTTGTCACTTTTTAGCGATGATATATTTCCTATATACTGTATACAATTTTAGTTAAAGATAAAATTTGTTTTTAATGTTAAGGTACATTACCATCATATGAACACTTGAAATGTTTTGCAATGGCATATCAAGCTTTCTAAGATTTTTCAATTTAAAATAACATTTGAAAGATGTTGTCTACACGTTGGTTGTAGAAGTCAGGAGGTAGAGGACTCTTCGCTTACTATCACTATGACACACTTGTACACACACACACACACACACACACACACACACACACACTCTGGAAGACTTAGCATTATCTGTTCCTAGTGATTTAGGGTGATAGGCTTAAATCAGAAAGTATTTCCTTTTTATAGCTTTTAATTTCATCTTTCCCAACATTCTCTTTGGTTCTCTGAGCTTTGCTCCCCATTATTAAATCCATTTCTTTGTGCCACTAAATCAAATACTAATCAGACTCTTTCGCCCAAATAACATATTTTAAAATAATTCTACTCCTCTTATGCACTTTGTAAGAATGGGAACACTTTAATTAAGCCAAGTGAACAGGCTTTGAATTGTTACAAAGTAACACACACCAAGGGAATAGTTATAAACACTATAATAATTCAAGTCCATGAATATATTTTTATTATTACAATGTGATAGTTTAAAAATTCTCATTTGTTTGAGAAAGCACATGAGGACACGTTACACGTTACAATACCAAGTTCCTAACATGAAAATGATTGTGTGAAATACAGAAGCTAAGGTCAAAGGAAGAATCTTTGGATTCCAAATTTATTAATCTTCCCTAAAGGAGTCAATGTGTTTCATAATGATTCTTTTGTCTCTTTCTTGCAATGGCAGACCGTAAGGAGGGAAAAAAAAAGACTGTGCACATTCTTTAAATAATACTGTATATAGTGATTGCAGCACATTTGAAAAATTATTTGGCAGCCACACAGATACCTGGTTTCATTTGTGATGTCATCAACAAAGTTTAGCTATCTGGAATTTAGATTTGACATTCACAAGTGGATGACAAAATGTGTGGAACATAGAAGTTGCAATATTGTTTATTATGGCAGGAGTTGTATTATTTTTAATTTTTATTATTATCATCAGTTATTCATGATTCTTTTAACAGGGCTTAAAGCATTTCATGGATAATCACTTTCCTTTAACTTTTTTAAAAATATATTTTATTGATTTTTTACAGAGAGGAAGGGAAAGAGATAGAGAGTTAGAAACATCGATGAGAGAGAAACATGGATCACCTGCCTTCTGCACATCTCCCACTGGGGATGTGCCTGCAACCCAGGTACATGCCCTTGACCAGAATCGAACCTGGGACGTTTCAGTCTGCAGGCCAACGCTCTATCCACTGAGCCAAACCGGTTTCGGCTTTTAACTTTTTTTGATGGGAGCCTAAAATTATATTCTAGGCAGTACTCAAGGTGTTTACTGTTAGGTTTGATTGAGCAATTGAATTGATACCCCACCCCGGGAACTGACTTTTCAGGCCATTTCACTATGGACATTACATTTTGCTGAGACCACATTTTACTTGCTGAGACCACATTCCCTTATCTCTCCCCTCTGGACCTGCACAGAGAATTCTTCGCCCAGATAAAGCCCGCCAAAAGTCCTTTAAAAACCGCCGACTCTCGTCAATAGCCACTGGGGCCATCCAAGCTAAGCTACCTGGTGTGAAGATGATCAAATAAATTTGTTATCCCTCCCCATTCTGGCCTTGTCTGTTCCTTCTTCAGTGACCTACTATTTACATTTCCCTCTTCCACTAAGATTGTGCCTAAGTAGTCAGAGATAAGGTAGCATAGTAGGTAACAGTTTTTAAAAACAAATTCTAAATGTTATACTATTATTAACTAGAGACCAGGTACACAAACTCATGCATGGGTGGGGTCTGCACGGCCCGCCTCGATCAGGGCCGATTGGGCCAGGTTGGCCAGGGAAGGAGCCATGGGCAGTGGGCCAGCCAGTCCCACCCCCTGGTCAAACTCCTGGTCAAACACCTGGTCGAAGGGACGATTTGCATATTAGCCTTTTATTATATAGGACTAGTAGCCCGGTGCACAAAATTTGTGCACTCGAGGGGGGGTCCCTCAGTTATTAAACATTTTACGGCACAACAATGACCACATTGTTGGTGGTGTTGGTCTTGTCAGAATGTGTTATATTATGCAGATGAAAATCTATTTAAACAGATTTGATGTAGATATTTTCAAAGATGGAAGAACTGTTCCTGTCAACTATTTTAGTCGATTCATATCTTCAGTAATTGTCATCATTGCAAAGTTTTCAGTCCCCATATGGATTGCTGGATATAATAGGTCATGCGCTGTCCCTGTCCTTTGTAGCCTTTGTTACCTTAAGGACTCTAGTTTTCCATTTATATGTTTAAGTACCAACCTTACAGGCTTAAAAACGTAAGCTTTTAACACTGCTCTCTCTGTGCTGTATCCTTTTGATGAAAAGTGGAGTTGGGTTGCAGCACAGGAGAGAAATTCAGAAGGGGAATATTGAAGTAATGACTGCTTCTGCAGTCTCCTTCACTGTCTGTGTCCACTTCCCTACCCCACCCTCCAGTAGGAGAAGAGGGAACCTGTTTCCCTGGCCACAGGCGCTGGCGCCCTGGACCACAGGGCTGGTAGCTTCTCCGGGTGGCTGCAGCCTGGGACCTCTGGCTGGTAGCTTGTCCATCTCCTGGGCTGCAGCCACCCAGAGGTGCTGGCGCCTGGACCAAAGGTGGGCGGCTTCTTCTTCTGGAGGTTTCTTCTTCTTCTGTGCTTCCAGGGAGGGTAGTCAGTTAAGTGTCATGCAAAAATAGGCATCACCGATCGAAGTAGCTGTGTGCGGGGCAGGGAAGCCATGGCCTGGGAAGCTGGCGGAGGCTGCTTCCCTGCCCACGCACCTGGCTTCTGCGATCGCCCCCGCACCCAGCTTCTGTGGTCACCCATCGTGGAAGCTGGGTGCAGGGCAGGGAAGCTGCGGACAGGGATGCTGGTGGCGGACGCTTCCCTGGCCCGCACCCGGCTTCTGTGATCGCCCCATCACTCGGCTTCTGCAGTCACCCATCACAGAAGCCCGGTGCGGGGCAGGGAAGCAGCAGCCGGGGATGATGGGGGAGGGACATTTCCCTGCCCCTGCATCTGGCTTCTGCAGTCTCCTTCGCTGTCTGTGTCCGCTTCCCTACCCCACCCCCCAGGCTTCTCCGATCACCCACTGGTGGCAGGGCAAAGGTGGCCTCCAGGGCCAACCTTTGCCCTGCTCCCTGGCTCTTGCCTGCTCCTGTGTTTCTGATCACTGTCTTCAACCATTCCCGTTTAGCCTCCCATCATCGTGAGTATGCAAATTAACCAACATCTTTGTTGGCAGTTAACCGCCATCTTAGTTGACAGTTAATTTGCATATTGCCCTGATTAGCCAATGCGAAGGGTAGCAAAGTTACGGTTAATTACCATGTTTGTCTATTATTAGATAGAATTATTAATTTGTTTTCAGCATTTAAAGGAATAATTGGAAATAGTTTTATTGATATTTATTTATTTATTTTGCATGAGAAGTTTGCATTTTTTTTATTGTCTAAAGTTTTATATATGTTTTCTTTTCCCCAATTGACCCCCTACTCCCCCCAGACAGTCTCATCATGGGCAAACCCCCATTGCCCCAGTATCTGTGTCCATTGGTTATGCTAATATGCATGCATACAAGTCCTTTGGTTGCTCTCTAAACCCCCTCCCCTACCATTTGTCTCTGGATCTATTCTTGTTCATAAAATTATGTTGATCATTATATCCCACATATGAGTGAGATCACGTGATATTTATCTTCCTCTGACTGGCTTATTTTGCTTAGCATAATGCTCTCCAGTTCCATCCATGCTGTTGCAAATTGGTAAAGTTCCTTCTCTTTTATAGTGGCATAGTATTCCATTGAGTAGATGTATCACACTTATTTTTAAAATATATTTTATTGATTTTTTTACAGAGAGGAAGGGAGAGGGATAGAGAGTTAGAAACATCAGTGAGAGAGAAACATCGACCAGCTGCCTCCTGCACATCCCCTACTGGGGATGTGCCCGCAACCAAGGTACATTCCCTTGACTGGAATCGAACCTGGGACCTTTCAGTCCACAGGCCAACCCTCTATCCACTGAGCCAAACTGGTTAGGACTGTACCACACTTTTTAAATCCACTCATCTGCTGAAGGGCATTTAGGCTGTTTGCAAATCATAGCTATTGTAAATTGTGCTGCTATGAACATAGGGGTGCATATATCCTTTCTGATTAGTGTTTCTGGTTTCTTCAGATATGTTCCTAGAAGTGGGATCACTGGGTCAAATGGGAGTCTCATTTTTAGTTTTTTGAGGAAACTCCATACTGTTCTCCACAGTGGCTGCACCAGTCTGCATTCCCACCAGATGTGCAGGAGGGTTCCTTTTTTCCACATCCTCAACAGCACTTATCATTTGTTGATTTGTAGAAGATAGCCATTCTGACAGGTGTGAGATGATATCTCGTTGTTTTGATTTGCATCTCTCGGGTGAATAGTGACTTTGAGGAATTTTTTATATGTCTCTGTGCCTTCTATATGTCCTCTTTCAAAAAGTGTCTATTTAGGTCCTTTGCCCATTTTTTGAGTGGATTGTTTAACTTCTTTTTTTTAAGTTGTATGGGTTTTCTTTCTTTTTTTTTTTTTTTTTGCTTCTCTTTCTGTGCATTCATTATTGTTGTATAAAAAGGCCATAGATTTCTGGGTGTTAATTTTGTATCCTGCTGCATTGCCTAATTCATTTATTAGGTCTAGTAGTTTTCTGATGGAGACTTTGGAGTTTTCTATGTATAGTATCATGTCATCTGTTAATAAGGACATTTTTACTTCTTCTTTTCAAAATTGGATGCCTTTTATTTCTTTATCTTGTCTGATCGCTATAGCTAGCACTTCCAGTACTATATCGAACAGGAGTGGTGAAAGTGGGCATCTCTGTCTTTTCCTGTTTCTCAGGGGAAATTAGTTTAGTTTTTCCCCATTGAGTATGATGTTGTCTGTAGGTTTTTCATATAAGACTTTTATTATGTTGAGGTATGATCCCCCCATTCCCACTCTGCTGAGAGTTTTCATCAAGATAGGGTGTTGGATTTTGTCAAATGTTTTTCTGCATCAATTGATATGATTTTGTGATTTTTGTCTCTCAGTTTGTTTATGTGATGTATCATATTTATTGATTTACAGATATTGTAGCATCCTTGCATCACCAGAATAAATCCCACTTGGTCATGGTGTATGATCTTTCTAATGTAATGCTGAATCTGATTTGATAGAATTTTGTTGAGAATTTTAGAATCTATGTTTATCAAGGATAATGGCCTATAGTTCTCTCTCTCTTTTTTTGTGGTGTCTTTATCTGGTTTTGGGATTAGGGTAATTCTGGCTTCATAAAAATAAGCTTGGAAGTGTGCCTTCCTTTTGAATTTTTGGAATAGTCTGAGGAGGATAGGTTTTAGTTCTTCTTTGAATGCTTGGTAGAACTCCCTTGTAAAGCCATCCAGACCAGGGCTTTCGTTTGCTCTAAGATTTTTGATTGCTGCTTCAATTTCTATGGTAGTATCAGCCTATTCAGGTTTTTGATTCTTCTTGATTGAGTTTTATGAGCTTGTATTTTTCTAAGAATATGTACATTTTGTTTGAATAGAGTTGTTCATAGTATTTTTTCATAATCGTTTGTATTTCTGTGGGATTGGTTGCTACTTCACCTCTTTCATTTCTGATTTTGTTTATTTGGTTCCTCTCTCCTTGCTTCTTAGGGAGCCTAGCTAGAGGTCCATCAATCTTATTTATACTTTCAAAGAACCAGCTCTTGGTTTTGTTGATCTTTTGTATTTTTTTTGGCACGGGGGTGGGGGGGGTCTCTATGTCATTTATTTCTGCTCTGATCTTTATTATTTTCTTCCTTCTGCTTACGCTGGGCTTGTCTTATTGCTATCTTTCTAACTCTTTGAGTTGTAGGGTTAGATAATTTATTACCGTTGTTTCTTGTTTTTTGAGTTAGTCTTCTAGAGCTATGAACTTCCCTCTCAAGACTGTTTTCGCTGTGTCCAATAGATTTTGGATGTTTGTGTTTTCATTGTCATTTGTTGCCATGATGCTTTTTATTTTTTCTTTGATCTCTTTGGTAACCCATTAATTGTTTTTAGTAGCATGCTATTTAGCCTCCAGGTGTTTGATATTTTTATTGTAGTTGATTCCTAGTTTTATGCAATTGTGATCTGAGAAGATAATTGATATGATTTCTATATTCTTGAATTTGAAAAGACTTTGCCTGTGTCCCAATATGTGGTCTATCTTTGAAAATGACCCATGTGCCCTTGAGAAGAATATATATTCTGTGGCTTTGGGGTGGAATGTTCTGTAGATGTAAATTAATTCCATCTGATCTAATGAGTCATTTAGGGTTGATGCTTCTCTGCTGATTTTTTGTTTGAGGGATTTGTCCAGTGGTGTTTGCGGGGTATTAAAGTCCTGTTCTATGACTGTATTGCTGTCAATCTCTCCCTTGATATCCTCCAGAAGTTTCTTTATGTATTTGGGTGCTCCTGTATTGGGTGAATATATGTTTTACCAGAGTTATATCTTCTTGTTGAATTGCTCCCTTTAGTATTATGAAGTGGCCCTCCTTATCTCTTGTTATGGCCTTTACATTGAGGTCTGATTTTTCAGATATAAGTATTGCTACCCCAGCTTTTTTTTCATTTCCATTCACTTTTAAAAACTTTTTCCATTCCTTCACCATCAGTCTGTGTGTCTCCTTTGTTCTAAGGTGGGTTTCCTGTAGACAGCAGATATATGGGTCATGTTTTCTTATCTACTCAGCTACCCTATGTCTTTTGATCGAGGCATCTAATCCATTTACATTTAAAGTTATTATTGATAGGTACTTGTTTGTCGCCATTTTTATTCCTTATGCCTGTGTTCCTTCTTCCCTTTCTATTTATTCTTTTTACAGCAGACCCTTTAGCATTTCTTGCATTGCTGGTTTTGTGGTAATAAACTCCCTTAGTCCTTTTTTTTCTGTGAAGCTCCTGATTTCACCCTCAAATTTAATTGATAGCCTTGCTGGGTACAGTATTCTTGGATTCAGACCCTTGCTTTGTATGACTTTGTATATTTCATCCCATTCCCTCTGGCCTGATGTGTTTCTGTTGAGAAATCAGTTGATAGTCTGATGGGAAATCCTTTGTAGATAACTTTCTGTCTCTCTGGTCACCTTTAAGATTCTTACTTTGTCGTTGGTGTTTGCCAATTTAATTATAATGTGTCTTGGTGTCAATATTTTGGGGTTCATCTTGTTTGGAACTCTGTGAGCTTCTTCAACCTGTGTGAGTTTTTTCTTCCTGATATCAGGGAAGTTTTCTGTAATTATTTCTTCAAACAGGTTTTCTAGTCCTTGCTCAATTTCTTCTCCTTCTGGTAGCCCTATTATGCAGATGTTGTTTTGTTTTGTGTTGTCCCAAAGTTATCTTAGTCTCTCTTCCTATTTTTTTAAGTTTTTTATCTAGATGCTGTTCTGCTTGGGTATTTTTTCCTACCTTGTCTTATAGCTCACTGATGCTGTCCTCAGTTTCTTCTAGTCTACTGTTAATGCTTTCTATTGAGTTCTTTATTGCAGTGATATCTTTTTAATCTCTTCTTGGTTCTTCTTCATTTCCTCGTAGTTCTTAGACGTATTGTTGAACTTGTCTTCCATCCTTTTCAGCAACTTTATGACCATTGCTCTGAATTCCTTCTCTGTCATATTGCTTTCTTCCATTTCATTTACTTCCTTTTCTGGTGATTTCTCCTTTTCTTTCCTATGTGGGCTGTTTCTTTGTCTCCCCATGATCACTCCTCTTAGGGTTTTGGTTATGTAACTTTCTCTCTTCTGTGTTGATTTAAAGGCACAAAATACACCACAACAAGACACAATGCACAGGGCACCAAACACAAGTGTATTCATGGTATTAATACCCCCAAATAAAGGTGACCACCAGAGAAAAGAGAATTAGAGAATAGAAAAGATTGCAAAAATGATATTGAGAAAAGGAAAAAAATGTAAGATATTAAAGAAAGAGAACAAAAAAAAAAGGGAAAATATATTTATATGGGGAGAAAACTCCAATAAAACAACAACTAATCCAAAAAATGTAAACAGCAAACACCCAGAGATGAATGCAAACTACAAACATCAACTAATCCAAAAAATGCACATAACAAACCTTCAAACAGAAAAAACCCAGATGAATCTGAGGAGGCAGACCTTATTTCCAGAAGGTAAGGTCAAGGAATTGAATGAATGAGGAAATAGCCACAATTCAGTATAGAGGAGGTAGAAAGAAAATGAGTTTATAAGAAGAAAAGTAAAAAACAAAAGACCAAAAAAAGAAAAAATATCCTATCTAAGAAAGAGGTAATATGCAAATTGACCATCACTACAAGACACAAGATGGCCACCCCCATGTGGACACAAGATGGCCACCACAAGATGGCCAGGAGGGAAGGACATTTGGGGGGGGGCAGGCCTGCAAGGGAGGGCAGTTTTGGGGGACCAGGCCAGGAGGGGAGGGGTGACTGGGCCTTCAGGGGAGGGCAGTTGGGGGGACCAGGTTTGCAGAGGAGGGTAGTTGGGAGCAACCAGGCCTGCAGGGGAGGGCAGTTAGGGACAATTGGGCCGGCAGGGGAGGACAGTTAGGGGCAACCAGGCTGGCAGAGGAGGGCAGTTAGGAGTGACAAGGCTAGCAGGGGAGGGAAGTTAGGGGCAATCAGGCTGGCAGGGGAGTAGTTAGGCGTTGATCTGGTTGGCAGGGGAGTGGTAAGGGGGTGATCAGGCTGGCAGACAGAGCAGTTAGGGGCAATCAGGCAGGCAAGGAGGCGAGCATTTGGGAGCCAGCAGACCTGGATTGTGAGAGGGATGACCAACTGCCTGTTTTGCAGCCAGCTCTGCCACAGAGGCCATGCCATCTTAAAGGGGATGGGCAATCAGACATCCCTGGAGGGGACCCAGATTGGAGAGGTTGCAGGCTGGGCTGAGGGACACACACACACACACACACACACACACACACACACACACACACCTGTGCACCAATTTCATGCACTCGGCCTCTAGTTAATAATAATATTTAAAAATGCCCTAACTGGTTTGATTCAGTGGATAGAGCGTCGGCCTGCGGACTGAAGGGTCCCAGGTTCAATTCCTGTCAAGGTCATATACCTTGGTTGTGGGCACATCCCCAGTAGGTAGTGTGCAGGAGGCAGCTGAATTGATATTTCTCTCTCATCAATGTTTCTAACTCTTTATCCCTCGCCCTTTCTCTCTGTAAATAATCAATAAAATATATTAAAGAATAATACTTAAAAATAAAAAATATAATAAGAAACAAGATAAAATCAACTGAGAAAAAAATTTAGTTTCTTAAGTAAAAGATAAAAATAAAAAATGTGAAGTAGTGAAGGTCATTGACTTCCTCTACTGTTCTGCTTGGCACAGCTGTTTCCTTTCAAGTAGTCAGCAGCACAGTATTGAAGTTCCCTGCAATCCACCACTCCTCTGTGTTATAAGTCACAACCCTCTTTTCAAACAGGTGGAATCTTTCTGCTCACTTTGGTTCCCAGCTTGCCTTTAGTTGTATTTGCATACCAGAGTCAATCTCTGATACAACCCCTGGGTGGCAGTTTTTCTGTTTTTTTTTTTTTTAATATATTTTATTGATTTTTTACAGAGAGGAAGGGAGAGGGATAGAGAGTTAGAAACATCGATGAGAGAGAAACATCGATCACCTGCCTCCGGCACACCTCCTACTGGGGCTGTGCCTGCAACCAAGGTACATTCCCTTGACCAGAATCTAACCTGACACCCTTGAGTCCACAGGCCAACGCTCTATCCACTGAGCCAAACCGGTTAGGGCTAGTTTTTCTGTCTTAATAGCTTGGGCTAAAAGGCCTCTCTACCCTGGCACTGCGCATCACTTTTTCCCTGGCTCTGTGCACATCTCTGCATGTGACTCTGCGCAGGTATTTTCCCCCTATCTCTACACAGCTGGTACCCTTCGTCCCCTCCACATCCTACTTAGGCTGTCCTGCTATGTGTCCCCAGGCATGCTTTTAATCTCCAGGGCCCATAAGTGATAAACTTTTTTTTTCTTTGAAGCTTTCTGGGGGTTATTGCTTAAGGGCATTTTACAAGCATAGTGAGAACCACCAGGGTCAGTCCAGTTTTAACATTGGTTTAGAAAGGGGAGATGTTTGTGGGAATGGATAGCTCACTTTAACCAGCTTACTATCCATACACTGAGATGGCAGAAAAAGTAATGTGCTCTCTTAGAACATTACCTGGCTACATCACTAGGTGATAGGAATTTCTTAGCCCCATTGTAAGCTTATGGTACCATCCTTGTATATGCAGTCTGTTGCTGACTGAAATGTTGTTATCCAGTGAATGACTATATATAAATTTATTTTGACCAGTGAAAACTCTCAACTTCAGCCACTGGCAATTGTTTCCCCTGTGTTTTCTTTTTTTTTTAAAATATATTTTATTGATTTTTTACAGAGAGGAAGGGAGAGGGATAGAGAGTTAGAAACATCAATGAGAGAGAAACATCGATCAGCTGCCTCTTGCACACTCTCCACTGGGGATGTACCCGCAACCAAGGTACATGCCCTTGACCGGAATCGAACCTGGGACCCCTCAGTCTGCAGGCCGATGCTCTATACACTGAGCCAAACTGGTTAGGGCCCCCTGTGTTTTATTTTAATTCTTTTAATAAAGTGTGTTTTTACCTAGTGAACTAATATTGGCTATAAAAATGGCTGTTGTCCTAGATTTGCCATAATCCAGAAATATCTATGCTTTAATATCAGATTATGAGTGTTTCCCTTGGGAGTTACGATCTTTCTCAGAATTATGGCCCACTTGTGTTTTGCCTTTTTTGGTTTTGCTTCTATTTCCCTGGATGGCAAGATATTATTTCAGAATTTAGCAGGTGACCAGAAAACACACAACAGGTACTCAGAAGATTCAGGGAAAATCCTTTATTGCAGATGCACCAGTACGATGACTCTGGGAATCCTTTTTCCAAAGCCTGAGCACCGAATGCGGAGGGTCTCTCCCATTTATCTCCTTGGTTTCTTTGTCTCCCCAAATATGGACCAAGCTTCTGGACTTTTTGTGGGCTTTTCAGTCCCTCTGATAGTGGTAAGGGGGAGATTGCGACCAACCACCCGGGCTAGGGAATGCCAGCAGTTAATCTTCTGTGGGGCCTTTTTATGGCCCCTGCAGATAAACAGGTTCTGCAAGACTAGCTAGTACACAGCAGAAAGGGGGGTTGGGGCTAGCAAGCATATGCATAAGAATACTGGTTACTGGGCACAGATTCAGACTGCTAGCCCCCCAGTTGTTTTATATTCCCCCTCAAAATAGTTATTTCTTCTGTGAATTTAACTTATGTTTTTCCTTGATGCTGTGCCTCCTTCTCAAGATTTTTCTGAATCCTTTCACTTACATTTAGATTGCATTTAAATGGCATATCAATTGAGAAGTCTCCAAAATCTGTATTCCCTATAGAATCTGTACTTAAAATAATGGCGATTGATTCTAGTTCTCTGCTTAATCTCTCTGGCTACAGGTGCCACATGCTTGAGAACCTGTCTTTTTCTTCTCCTTATTCCATCATCACCAATCTCCTTTGTTTTTACTGTTTCTACTAAGGCAACACCATGATCACAATCACCTATGTATAAAAAATCTGATAATCTTAGACTTCTTTTTCTACCTTGAAACTCAAGTTCTTATAGTTTCTATCTTTACACCATAAATAAATTTTTTGATATCCAATACTTTTGGATTTCAGTTTTGTAAGCCATTACAATAGAATCTACACTTTTTCTCTTATATCAATTATTTTTGCTTTGTAGTACTTTGTATAATCTGACAGTTTGAAAATACTAAATCTAAAATTATAATTTTCAGTAAGAGCCTCATAATATTTTAATTGGCTTATAGTTATAATTTCATATAAGATAACAATGTCAGGAAAAGCAATAGAAAACACTTTATTCTGTTGTCTATGCATATATTTTGCATTGAATAAGCTTAAATGGTTCAATGAAATTTATATTTCTCAAAATTAAACAATATAGTATATGAATGATTTTTCCAGTTGGATATTTAGTTATAATTGCTACATATAAATCTTTGGTTATCATGGAATCATTTGTCTTTGTGATGAAGTAGATAAAAACTTGTATCATTATAATATATTCTAAAATTTTATCTTAATATTTATCTACATATCAATTTGGTGCATATATTAATTTTATTCATGTTCATAGATTAGCTGAACTCTAATTCCTTTTCTGTATCAATAATCTCTAACTTATTTTAGTGTCATACTTATTAAAACTTCTGTTGAATGAAAAGGAATATAAATTTACGATTTTAAGATTACATAGTCTATTCTTACTTAAAGTATATTTATAGATGAAGTAAATTTACAAAAGAAAGGTGTTAGATCATATTATTTTGATCCTCCTAGACAAGACTGCCAAGCCAGTATTTCACGACTGGCTAAGTCAAAAGTATGCTGAGATATGGACCCCTTCTTCTCTTCTTAAAATGAACATGGCGGGCCTAAGGTGGCTGGATCCTTTAGATTGGTTGATCTGTCCATAAGTACAGAATTTGGACAGAAAATTTCTTATACAGAAATTGGTTAATCTGCCCAGTAAGGCAAATGGGACCATACTGTAGGGAAGGAAGAAACTGTCCTCTAATTTCAAGGTTCTTTTTGCTGGTCTAATAATCAAATAAACATGAGAAAATAACCAAATTAACACACACATATGTATAGGAACCCCACATGCATGGGAGGGTCAGAGAGCCCACATGTGGGAGAGGTTCAGAGATAGAAAGGGGTATTGAGGTGTATAAGACATCCTGAGCTAAGGATGGGGTAATGCACCTTGGGGTTTTCAAAAGTCATTGCAGGCTGATAAGAAAATCAAATGTTTAGTAAATAAAAGTTTGCCCTGCCCTATATAAAGATCAAAATAAATTATTTATGTTAATCTCTTATATGGGCAAGGTCCCTCATTCAAGTTCTTCTAGGTAGTTAAAGGGTGGGACAAAAGTTTCTCTTGAGCCTGAAGCTAAAATTGCCTTAAACTCAAAGTAAAGAGAAGTTTGAAGTTTGAAATCTATAGTGCAGGTCATGGAAAGGGCTAGATGAAACTCTCAGACATGATTTGAAACTGCTATCTGTAGGTAGAATATTTTTTTTCCTCAGGGAAGCCATAGTTATACTCTTAAAGTCTTTAAACTGATTGAATCAGACATGTTCAAATTATCTAAGAGAATCTACCTTAAAGTCAACTGAGTATGGACTTTCTTCACATATACAAATTACCTTCACAGCCACAGCTCGTGTTTGACTCAGTAATTGGTGAAAATGGCATTGTCAAGTTGATACTAGCCATAGCCGATAAATCAGTTTTGTAATAATAAAATTAGTCACTTTTAGTTAAAAGAAAAACTAAAAATAAGTATAAAAATTGAATTTCATGGTTAAATACACATAAAAGGAACATGCACACTTTACATTGAAACCCACATACAAAGCTTGCTGATTACATAAGAATAAAATCTTAGTGAGGTCCCATAGTAGAATTCTCCACCAATCTTTAGGACCAGGAATGTATGATATGCTTCAGCGAATGTTATTTTAGTTCATTTGCCTGCTTTGAGTATATTTATTTTACCTTATTGGCACCATGATCAGGTAACTGCCACAAACTCTGTTATACACACATTCTGAGAGGACCTCACTGAGTGATTCCCTTGTTTATTCCCATTCCTCTCCTCTTGAGTCTGGGCCAAATCTGTGACTTGATTCTAACAAAGGTGATGAGATGTCACTCCTTTAGTTGAAAAATATAAGACTGTAATTTAGCAAGCTGGACTGAGATTCCTACTATTTTTAAAGAAACAAACATATTATGAATTTTTTTATTATGAACTTTTAATGAAGAGAGCCAAGAAATTGGAACCTGTGATTACCTCTAAGATAGTCATTAAAAAGTGGGACCTGCAGTCATATGACCGAGATAAAATAATTCTGCCAGTAATGTGAATGAGCTGAGAAGCAGATTCCCCCCTGGGCAAGCCCCCGGATGTAAATGCAGCAGAGCTGACAGTCTTAGAACCCTGAGCTCAGGAGCCAGGTGATGCCTGATTGCTGATCCATGTAAACTACAAGGCAATACATGTCAGTTGCTTTTAGTAACAAAATCTCTGATAATTTCTTATACAGAAATAGTAAATTAATATAATTATCTTTCTTTATTTCTGGTTAGAAAGGCTTAACTCTTAGTTGGGGTTCTGTAAGCAAGACCTTTTGGCAGTCTAATTGAGCCCCATCCCTCACCCTACCAGTGATCGGCAAACTGCGGCTCACGAGCCATATGCGGCTCTTTGGCCCCTTGAGTGTGGCTCTTCCTAAGCCTTAGGAGCACCCTAATTAAGTTAATAACAATGTACCTACCTATATAGTTTAAGTTTAAAAAATTTGGCTCTCAAAAGAAATTTCAATCGTTGTACTGTTGATATTTGGCTCTGTTGACTAATGAGTTTGTCGACCACTGCAGACTGTTTCAACAACAAAGGTAATATTTTGACTTCTGTGTGTTTCACTATTTGTCTTATTGGTTCAGAATTTATATTAAGTAGAAAGATGGTTTTAATTAGGTTACATAAAAGAATACAGTCTGGTTGCTAATCTGAGGCTGTTGGGGAATAAAAGGGAGTAGAATGTACAGACCCAAATAATAAATGGTGATGTTTTTGGTGGAGGCTCTGAACTTCAAAACCTTTGAATTTAACTATTTTATCTTATTTCAGTTCATTATAATGTCCAGTTTAGGACAAATTCTCTTTAGAGCCTTTACAGGCATTGGTAGATATAACATTTTTACTCAGTTTAATTGTTTTTCTGTGAGATCTTGATCATGAACAAATTTTAGTCTTGGAACTGTAAGCATTGACCTTTATCGAATGCTCAGGCAATAGTGCAGAAATTGTGTGGCTTGTCTGCCTTGGCATCATTTTAAGACTTCTTCACTCTCCCTGTGCTAATTATTCTTATTAATATCTGATATCAGTATTCTGGCTTTACTCTCAGAAACATGTCATTAAAAAAAAAAAAGCAACAGGTGAACCTATCATATCAGAAATAAAATATTCACTTGGAAATAGATAAAGAAAGCCAGATGATTTCTTAACAACCATAAGGCCAAGATACCATAAAGACAGAATACTTCCTCTGAGGTGACTGGTAATTAAGCAGAGTGCAAGTAGAACAAAAGATAGAGAAATTATAGGGTATTTGAATAAAGAACAGTGACTCAGGCCCTAGCTGGTTTGGCTCAGTGGATAGAGCATCAGCCTGCAAACTGAAGGGTTTGGTATTCAATTCTAGTCAAGAGCACATTCCTGGGTTGTGAGCTCATCCACAGTAGGGGCATGCAGGTGGCCTCTGATCAATGATTCTCTCTTATCATTGATGTTTCTATCTCTCTCTCCTTTTCCCTTTCTCTCTGAAATCAATAAAAAAAAAATAAAATAAAAATTCTAATATATAAAAACACAGGGTTCGTAATGAACAAAGGCTTAACCCATGGGAAGTCAGTCCTTCAGTCAACCCAGCACTGACTGCTACTGCAGCAGGCGCAACGACCCAGCACTGACTGCCGAGGGGGGCTGCAGATCAGGCCTGGAGAGAGGCCGGAAAAGAGAGGCAGGGTCTGATCTGCAGCTTCCATGGCAGCTGTTGATAAGCCGTTGGCTCTCTCTTTCTCTCCAGAATTTGTCAACAGCTGCACCTCTGTTTCTCTTCAGGCCTCCACAGGGGTTGCTGATCAGCTCCCCCTCTTTGATCAGGCCCGCAGATAGGCCCCGAGACGCTGACTGGTATAGAAACCTACCAATCAGAACCAAATCTGGGTGAAGTGTGAGGAGCCAATGGCTGCCTAGGAGGTGGAGCTTTTGACACTGACTGGCAAAGAAACTGACCAATCAGAATCTAATATGGGTGAACTGTGAAGGCAGAACCTAAGATGGGGAGTTAGGAGGGGTTTTAAGGGCAACTGTTTGGTTTAAGGTGTAAGAAAGTGGTTCAATTTTTAATGACTATTTTGGCAGTATAGTGCATATGGCTGACTATGTATTTTTGTCTGCCAAGAGCATCTCTTCCTGCTGAAAAAGCCCCCCCCCCAATATTTAAGCAATCCTATTCTATAGAATCTATCTATACTATAAAAGGATAATATGATAATTAGACCGGGTCAACCGGCCATCTTCTGGATATCCTACTTCCTTCTGGACAAAGCCATGGTGGTGGGTACTGAGGCAGAGGGCGGTAGGGGTGAGATCAGGATGGCGTGGGAGGGCAGTTGGGGGCAATCAGGCAGACAGAGGCAGTTAGGGGCTATCAGGCCAGCAGGGGAGAGCAGTTTGGGGGCGGGTGGAGATCAGGCCAGCAAGGGAGTGCTGTTAGGGGTGAGATCAGGCCAGCAGGGGAGGGCAGTTAGAGGCAATCAGGGAGGCAGGCAGAGAAGTTAGGGGTGATCAGGCAGGCAGGCAGAGGGATTAGGAATAATCAGGCAGGCAGGCAGAAGCAGTTATAGGTGGTCAGGCAGGCAGGAAGGTGAGCGGTTAAGAGCCAGTGGTCCCAGATTGTGAGAGGGATGTCTGACTGCCTGTATAGGACTGATCCCACAGAGATAAGTCCTAAACCAGCAGTCAGACATCCCCTATGGGGTCCCTGATTGGAGAGGTAGCAGGCAGGGCTGAAGGAACTCCCTCCCCCCTGTACAAATTTCATACACCGGGCCACTAGTAAATAAATAAAAGAATAGTGACTCAGGAAATAGTTTCAGTACTAGATTGGCACAGGCAAGAGATATGGAGAAATAAAAGAGCAGAGGAGTGAGTGGGTAAATTATATCTATAGTCTAATATAAATTCGAAAAGAGGGAGTATATCTAAGACAACTCCATATCACATCTGTCTTTAAAAATAAGTTTGTAGCCTGACCAATGTGTCTCAGTTGGTTGTGTTATTCTGTGCAACAAAAGGTTGCCATTTCAATTCCCATTTGGGGCACCTACCTAGGTTGTAGGTTCTGTCCCCAATCAGGACACATATGGAAGGCAACAATTGATGTTCTCTCTCACACTGATGTCTTTTTCTCTTTCTCTCTCTCTCTCTCTCTCTCTCTCTCTCTCTCTCTCTCTCTTCTCTCTCTCTTCCTCTCTCTAAGTATATCCTTAGGTGAGGATTAAAAACTAATAATAACAAATAAATAAATAAACAAAAAAATAAAAATGAGGTTGTAAAGGAGGATCTTTGACTATTAAGAACATGATTGGGGCGGGGGGGAGAAGAAAGGGATCAATTTAAGAAGATTAAAATGGTAACCCTAGGGAGAGACAGAACCCAGAAAATTAAAAATCACAGTCTCTAACCCTTAGTTCTTATATCTGAAATATGCTGCAAACAAACTGTTTTTAACTCAATCTTAAAACAATATACGACCTTACCTTGAATACCTTGTGAGAAAAGTTAACCTGAGATTATTCAGTCTTTATGAACTTCACTTTATGTGCATATTCATATATTTGCAATGGAAATATCAAGGTATTTTAAGCACTTCCCAGTTCTTGTATAATCTGAAGTATATGCACAATTTCACGTTCCTATAATCCCCAAATTTTGAATTTTGAATATACTTAAGTCCAAGTGTATGGGATAGGGATTGTGAAACTTTTTCAAGAACCTTTCAAATCTGAAAATAGAGAAGCCATTACACAACAATTAGAAAACTACTTTTTAAAGTTTGGTAAAGGATTCATAAAATGTGAACACAGGATAGGTGGTGGTGAGAAGGCTGAAAGGCTAATTCCAATGTAACCCTGATGTGTGTATGGGGGGGGGGAGGGGCTAGCAGCCTGAATCTGTGCCAGTAACCTAATGTACATTCTTAATAACCTATAATTAAGTCACTGCCCCTTTCTCCAGAATTTGGTCTTGCAAGACCTGTTACCTGAAGGCTCACATTTCACAGAGACCATAAACCATGAATAATACACAACCCCCAGAGGGGTTTATCAGCACTGGCGCCAGGCCAGGCCTTTAGATATGATCTCAAGACCCCCATCCCACACACAGAGCTTTTTGCAAAGCCCACAAAAGGTCTGGAAGTCCCATCCATATTTGGGGGACAAGGAAACCAAAGGGGATAAAAGAAGGGATTCCACCATATTGGTTTGCTCAGGCTTTGGAGGCAACTCCTCTGAGACCGCCGGCGTAATAAAGCTGTGTAACTCCATTTCTCTAAGCATTGTTTGGGTTTCTTAGGTCTTCTACAACAGTGGCATGCATATTGCATGTCTCCTGAGGAAAATATTTATGATGATTTATGGAACTAGGATTCCAAGTGATAGGAAAACTATGATAAAGCATGTTAAAGAGGAGCCAAACCAAATAATTAAAAATTTAAATATGGGTATCACATGAATTTTGGTCCCCTAGGAAAGTTTCACTTGAATATGATTACCTAGTCAAGAAGATTGAAGTAGTCTCCAAAGAAAGCATTATTCGAGCCACTAGAAATACTATAGCAAAGTTTTGAGAGATACTGATGAATACTTTATAAACTTATTTTCTATGGGCTTGATCTCCTATTTCCCTCTTATTATCTTTCCCACATTTTTTTTACCTTTCTTTGTAAGTATTTCACCAGTCTTCTTCAATCCTATATACATAAAAATGGTTAATAAGCAAACACAAATAAATATATCTGTATCATGGTAGCCAGATTAATATTTCTAAGGAATAGTTTTAGTAACATTACTAGTCTAAAACAACAACAACAACAACAACAAAACAAAACATAGGTTATTTTTTGCTTATTCAGCATAAAAGATGTTCTATGTTTCCATTTTTATATCCCATGATACCCTATGTCCACTCAAGAATTAAATAACCTTAAATACTACTTTTTAAAAATACATTGTGCCTTTTGGATAACTTTAATAATGAGAATTGATTCAATTTTTTTTTAATTGGTGTGTAAGAAACTACCCTAAAATTTAGTGGCTTATGACATTGAACTCTTATTTCTCATGATTGTGTGGATTAAAATTTAGGGCAGAACTTTTACATGTAGTTATTCTGTTCCTGTGGGATCAGCTTAAAATGAATTATTTTATATTCAACTGGCAACTGGGTTAGGCTGGAAGGTTCAAGAAGGTCTCCCTCACCACTTTGCCACTCCAGTGTTTTTCCACAGCCACCCTCTCTCCTTGTGGGGTCTTATGCTCCAGGGCTGCTCCTTGCTCTTTCTCTCTCTCTCTCTCTCTCTCCAGCCTGAATTTGCTGACAGCTCGGTAGGTGGTTTTACAAGGTAGGGAAAATGAAAGCTCACAATCTTCTTTAGGCCTACATTTGAGAGATATAGAACATCCTCCATGCTGCACTCCATGGTTTAATGCAAGTCAAAATGCATGTACAGCAAAGGGAGGTATTGTTAGTAACCCTATTTAGTGGCTCTCTTTTAGTCAAAAGTACTTATATTGAATATGTTAGGCCTCTTAAATTATTGTAGTTAAAAATTAGCCTAAAATTATTTTTAGGTTGTTCCTTACTTCATTTTTTAATTTGTTTTTCTCCCCATCACCAGAGTAATGGTTCAGCCACCTTCCAAATCCTTTCACTATTTACTTTTTTACTCTTTGGACCTGTTTAAAATTTCTTAAAAAGTGATGATTGGAAGTGCTTGTAGTATTCAAGGTACATGGGGCATGAAGGTTTTCTAGAAGAAAAGAAGGAGGCGCTTTTGGTTTTGCTTTCTATGTTTGCTGGCTTCCAAAAGCTCTCCTGAGAGTGTTAAAAATTTTGTTGGCTTGTTTGTCTGCTGCAATACATTGGCTTGATCTCTACAGGAATGAAGCTAGAGCTTGCTGCATTGATACTCAGCTATTGTCTTAAGTGGGCCCACAAATTTCTTCCAGTGCTGTTAAAATCTGGCAACTTAAATATCTCTTTTGCCATTTCCTGGATGAAGCCCACTCTTACACCAGTAGTGTGAATGTATGAAGATGGCATACTTCTTCTGAAAGTCACTACACTTGTTCTGGCCATATTTGGAAACTGACATTTTCTATCCTTAACAATTATGGTCTTCAGATGAAATGCTAATTTTTTGAAGAAGAAAAGGATATATGTTTCTGATAACATTCAGTAAAACCTTTTTGGATTTCACCCATATAAATCAAGTAAATCTCTCAATTATTTTTTTTAATTTCTTTATTGGTTAAGGTATTACAAATGTGTCCTCATCCCCCCATTAACACCCCAATCTCCCCTCCCCGCACTCAGTCAATTGTTTTTTATTAAAAACAAATGTACATTTTATTCATAGCCAAGATAGATATTTTTTCCAAAGTATTAAGATATTAAGATGAAAGAGATTTTTAAGAAAATTCAGTACTAATATTTGTTAACTTCTTAGATGAAAATTGCTTTGGTTTGAAGAAGCATTATCTCTGCAAGTTTTCTCACCCCTTAATAATGGAGGATTTTAAAGTTCTGTTTGAGGAGATTTTATGTGAGTATTTTACATGCTGGCATTGCTTAAGAGGACAATCTGGAGTCATTGTCTCTTAAAAGATAAGGGAAAATATCCCATCAAATGTTTCTTTAGTTATGAACTCAGCTTTCCATCCAACCTTAGGAAAGTGATTTGTACAAGTAACAACAAAGACACCAGCATTTATCACTCCTATGTAAGACTGCTCATTAGTTAAGCAAATCTCTTTGAGAATGGTCACTCTTCATTTGTAGGTTGTAGAGGGCATGAAAACTATAGCAGAAAATTTTGGAGAAAAAGAAAACCTGAGTAAATGAAAATAATGTTGCTGGATTATGGAGTGTATTACCTGAACAAAGAAATGTTTTAAATTATAACCAGAAACGATGTTTAGTGGGGAACTTTTTTTTCAGTAGTTTAGGATTTGGGAACAGACAAGGGTGGGGGTTTGAGGTAAGGGGTTAAGAAATCTGAAGGTATATACGTCCTTGTGTTGCTATTTACTGAAGAGTTTAGCAGTTTGATGTTCTTTTATTTTTTATTTTTTGTTAATCTTCACCTGAGGATATTTTTCCATTGATTTTTTTTTAAGAGAGTGGAGGGAGGGAAAGAGACACAGAGAGAGAAACATTGATTGGTTGCCTCCCGCCCTGGGCCCCAAAGCAGGGGATTGAGCCTGCAACCAAGGGGCATGCCCTTGACCAGAGGAATCTAACCCGAGGCCCTTCAGTGGATGGACTGATGCTTTATCTACTGAGCAAACCTAGGTAGGGCTGATTTTTTTTAAATGTTTCTTTGAGAAAGTTCCATGGGCTCTACAGAGGAGAAAGTGGACTGTCAGAGTAAGAAAATTCTGGTCCAAACTCTCCATTTTCTAGATGGGAACACTGAGTTCCAGAGGGGGTGTTTTAGAGTGCTTCAGTGGGAATGCTGAGTGACTTGCCCAAGGAAATGCAGGGAGGTGGTGACAAACCCCAGACAAAAAAAACAGATTTTCTGGCTTTTGCCCTAGATTCTTTCTCTGGCCCTCATTTTTCCCTGGCATTTGGGAGCTCATCTGTTTAGCAGTCCCAACCTCTTCTCTCTGGCCAGGCTGTCCTGGCTGTGCAACTCCTCAAGCATCTAAGAACACACCTCCAACTCTGTTTTGGGAGAAGGAGTGCTATGAGAGGCCGGCACAGGCCTTACGCATTCCATCCCTACCCACTGAGGGCCTGTGATCAGGAAGGATTTGAGAACAGGACTTGCTCTGGTAAATTAGAAGTTGTCTCTGCTCTTGAGGGGTATTTGGATTACTTGGGGAGACAGGTATGGGAAGATAAATATTACCACAGCGTTGAACTGATAGTATCTTTATCTTACATAGGAAAAAGCTGTCCAGAAAATGGCGAAATGACTTGCCTGAGGCCACAAAATTATTAAGTGGCAGAGCCTGTATTGAACCCCAGCAAACTGAGTGCATAGTTCTGTTACTGTTATATGAGAAGATACTTCCAAGTAATTAAGATGGAGATGTTCAAAGAAATACAAATGTCTAAAAGTAATACAATGTGTAGTGTCCCTACAAAATTTTTACAAGCCCTAGTCACTACTGTACAATGATGAGAAATCTTCATATTTGACACATTATTGGCCATTGGTCACTTGACATATGCTGTAGAATTGGACAAAGCTTAAAATTATGGCATTTACTTAATATAGATTAATCAGGAACTAACATTTTCTGGAGGAAAAATGCAATATTTTAAAAAGACTGCTTTGTTTCAATTAAATTATGGTTTTGCCTATTATAAAAATAGGATATAATAAAATGCACATAGCCTTTAAAAACATAAGGATAAAAAAATCCCCCAGTTTTATGTTGTTAATTTGGGCCAGAAAACAGAATAATATTTACTCATGTGTATTTTATAGATTTAAAATATTACAATATCTATAATTTATCATTTGAGCCATTTGATTTTTTAAATTATTGACTATGATATATATGAGTACATTTGAGTGTTCTCTTAATGTTCATGGTGTAAAAGGGAGAGAATGGTGAGTCCTAGAAAAATCAGATATTTCTGCTGTTTTGCTGAGAATCAGACAAGTAGAATCAAAGCTTTTGCATAGTCATAACTATATATATGTTTTCCATTTCTCAAACAGGAGTGCTCATGCTGTGATTCATCAAAACAAAAAAAAATCTTTGACCAATAAACATCTCAGAGAACAGATCATGAAATAAATAATAGGGATGAAGAAGAGAAAATTTTATACAACTTAATACATTAAAAATATTGTTTACTTATCAAACAAAAAGAAAAACATCCTACAACCACACCATACAGAAAACCACTTAATGTTGTTGCGTAGTTCAATCAGAATTAGCAACGTTTACTAACTGAACTGCTTTGTAAACTACTTTCCTTTATCCAGGATATGGAAATGCCTTTTTTTCCCCAAGCACACTTTCACACTAAGCACGTATAATATTGTTTTTATCAAGTACTTTTAATAGACAAAAATCAAGGGTCATCCTTTCACTTTAAATTTTATTGACTTTAGTAAGAAAAGTTTGTGGGTGTTTTTTCATATAAAAGGTAGCATCTCTTCAGAAATTTCCTATCTAGGTCCTTTGCTCATTTTTATTGTTTTTTTTGTATATTTTTATTAAAATATTGTTTTACATATTTTACATTAAACAATAATTAGCTTATATTATATGTTGCATGTAATATATAGATTATATAGACTATTTTTACTATTTTATTTTTTCCAATTTGTTATCCTTTTGTTTTGACATTTATGCTTCAAAAATTATGTAATCAATTTTATTCCATTATGTCATTCTTTGAAAAGTTACTATTTTTGTTCCTTTTCATTTACAATGCTTAAAATGAGGTTCCTTGTGTTGAGATTACATATGGATTAACATTTACCTTTAATATTGAAGGTTTTTTAAATATTCAATTATATGAGCCAAGTATAACTTATTTTTCTGTATCTGTAAGACAAGAAACTAAGGAAATTTTTTTCTAAATACTTTCTAAACTCTGCTAGCACTGGCTATATTTATAATCCATCGTCTCTCTAAGGATGTGTCATGGCATCTTCCACCTCAACAGAACCCTCTGTGTACACAATCTACTCCTGGGCTGTCCGTACAATGTCATTAATCTTGCTTTCGTTGCTTTGCAGTAAACCAGAATTTTAATTATTCCATTAAATTAGCTATATGCTAATTATTTATAGTTGTGGTTATTGCTGTTATATTTATTTAGTGTATTCACTGCTTATTACAGTCCACTGACCTAGAAGATGAAACTATTGTTTATATTCCTTTTAAAATTGCCCTTTTTAGATAGTTTGGGAAAACATCATTAGAAAAGAATTATCTATTAATTTATGATAGGTTTTGCTGAAATAACTATCACAACAAGAACAAAATCTTTGTGAGTGGTTAAAAAAAACGATTTATTTCTCACCCATACTCTATATTCCCTGTAGGTTAGCTGGTTGAGTGAGGAGCGTGTTCTTCTCATATTGATTAATAAGTCTGGGATACCAAAGACCCAAAATTGATGCAAGCTTCTACAATAATCAGGGCAGATAAAACAGACCTGGGACATTGTCTTTTAAATCTTCTCGCCAGGAGAGACATACGTCCCTTTGCTGATGATCTATGTCTGATGAGTCACAAGATCACACCAAACTTCAAAGAGGCAGAAAAGTATAACCCTGCTGTGTCTGAGCAGGAGGAAATCTGAAGCATTTGCTGCAGAGTTTGCCCTTCTGGCGACCAAGCATTCACTTCATTCTTCTTCAAATGCAAAACACACTTCCTCCTAACCTGAAAGAAACAACCCAGCTTTAAGCTGAAAGTCTAGCATCTCTGGATGTTCATGCTAGTGTCTTTATCAGCAGGTGAGGTCAGGTGGAGTACAGGCTGTCTAAAATGTGTTTTCCCTTGATTTTTATATTTGAGAAATAAACACAAAAATCTAACCATGTTTCCAAATGCCCAACATATAATGATACAATGATAGAACAAGGACAAGTTAACCAAAATAAAGACTTCCATTCAGAATTAATTAACGTTTATGAGACACAATAATCATACATGTGCATTTATGTGTATATGTGTGTATATACACTCAGCAATCAAATATATATTTGCTAAATATATAACTCTATGTCTACAGATTATTAAAAGTTGCAAAATTCTAACATTACATGAAAAAATATTTAAAAATTTATTGAAATCTCAAAAAGAAAATATTATAAAACTTTATTAATTTTATAAAAGAAGTTAAGAAACTCAAAGCATATAAAATTTTAATTTCATCAACTAAAATTTTAATTTTGAAATGACAAGACATTAGGTACTTGAATACAGAATAATTTAAGCATCAAAGAATAATAGGGGCTAAGAAAAACTGATTAATATTTTCAATATACAAAACCAATAGAAGAGAAACCAATGAAAATAAATAAATTAATCAATGAGATTATGACCTGGATGTGAAAACAACTCTATTCCCTCTGCTCTCAGTGATCTCTCTTTGCACCACACTCATTCCTTCTTACCATTTACTGTTGTGTAACACAGATAAGATATGAATACCACAATACTACTACAAAATATTTGTTATACATAAAACCAAAGTACCCCTTATCTATAATCTTATCTATAAATCTGAACAAGCCACTATTACTACCATTTACATAATTATTATTATTTAAATATATATCTTTATTGATTTCAGAGAGGAAAGGAGAGAGAGATAGAAACATCAATGATGAGAGAAAATTATTGATTGGCTGCCTCCTGCATGTCCCCTACTAGGGATCAAGCCTAAAACCTGGTCATGTGCCCTTGACTAGAATTGAACCTGGGACCCTTCAGTCCACAGGTTGATGCTCTATCCATTGAACCATACCAGCTAGGGCTCGCATAATTATTAATATAAGTAGAATATAATAATTATCTAAGCATATATTATAATTATATTATATGAATATACTATAATATAAAAATACAATTAAGTATTATAATTTACAATAATATAATTTATATATACATAAAATATCCATATGTGTATACATTGGTAGGACAATGATTAGATATGTAAGTCTATTATCAAATAAGGAATAATATGCCATCATTAATGTAAGGTAGATATGTATGAATTATCATGAAACATGTCAATTATGTGTTGATAAGTGAAAGGAAAGACAATTTGTGAAAGGTCACTTAAAGTGCATTTTGTGAAAATTTTAAGTATTTCCATATTGTCTGTGAGTGTGTATATACAGAAAAAAGTTTTGGAGATACACACTTCACTGACTTCTTTTTTAAAAATTTTTAAATATATTTTATTGATTTTTTACAGAGGGGAAGGGAGAGGGACAGAGAGTCAGAAACATCAATGAGAGAGAAACATCGACCAGCTGCCTTCTGCACACCTCCTATTGGGGATGTGCCCGCAACCAAGGTACATGCCCTTGACTGGAATCGAACCTGGGACCTTTCGGTCTGCAGGCTGATGCTCTATCCACTGAGCCAAACCAGTTAGGGCTTCATTGACTTCTTAATTCTATCTGGACCACAGCAAGATCTTAATAAAGGTGAGCAATATTTGGGGGCAAGAAGGAATATCTGTAAGGAAATTCTTCATTTCTTTATTCTCACTCACCTACTGTACACTTTGATTTTTATAGGAATCCTATTACTGTTAAAATAACCAATAAGTGCAAATATTTTAAAATATAAAGAACTACTCTTCTTTTTAAGCATGTTGTGTGTTCTTAATTTTTTCAACAGGATTCTTTTTGAGAAAGAAATTATTTAAGTTTGATCTGTTCAGATGCATCAATTCCAAGTCTCATGGTTTTTATTTTGGAATTTTGGACATCTAGGAAATTTATATTATCTTTTATTAACTTTTATATACTTCATTAATATTAACTTCCAAATTTAATTTTTGAATATATGTGGAAGTGTTTATCTTTTATTTCTTGCTAGATAGAAATTCAGTTTCATTTTTCCATGTATAATTTGCAAGTTTCCCCAAGTCATCTTTCTACACTCTCTCTCTCTTTCCCACCCTCCCTCTATCCTTCCTTCTCTTTTTCTCTATTTCCTCTATTATGTTTCTTTACTTGTTGTATGCCTCTGTATCTAGTAAGAAAGTATTTTATCTTTGCTCATTTTCTTTAACTTTGACATTGATCTTCAGGAAAATGTATTCTAAGTATTTATGTCAAAATACACGAATTGAGTTATTCAAAAGTCTAATTAAAATACTTATTGGAATTGCAATGAATTTAGATTTAGAGAGAATTGATATTTTTATAATTTTAATCTAAGAGCATAGAATATTTTTCTCATTAAGTTTTATTTATGTTTTTTAGCATAACTTAAAAGTTTTACTTCTGAGATATTTTAAACTTCACTTTAATTGTATATTTAAAAGTTGATGTTTAGATATTTTACAGAGGTTTTGCTTTCATATTAGTAAATTACTTTTAATTATTTATAATTTTTTATTGCTCTGGGAGCAATGTTAATGATCTTTGTGCTTGATACAATCAAAAACATATTGAAATTGATTTTGTATTAAAAATCCTAAAATCACCCTAGCTGGTTGCTTAGTGGTTAGAGCATCTGCCTGAGGACTGATGGGTCCCAGGTTAAATTCTGATCAATGGCGTGTACCTCTGTTGTTCCAGCCCTATCAGGGCAGGTGCAGGAGGAAACCAATCAATGTGTCTCTCTCGCATTGATGTTTCTCTCTCTCTCTGTCTCTCCTTCTCCCTTCCACTCTCTAAAAATCAATGAAAACAATATCCTTGGGTGAGGATTAACAACAAAAAAGCTAAAATAATTTGAATTAAATTCATATTCTATTTTTTACCTAAATATTTATATCATCTTAAATATAATAACTTTTCTTTTTTATTATTTTATGTATTATAGCATTAATTTTGGCTATGTCCCTGATATTTAAAGGAAATTATTTTAATGTATCTCCATTAAAGTTAATAGTTGCTACAGAATTTTTAAAATATATGTATATTTTTATTGATTTCAGAGAGAAAAGGAGAAGGAGAGAGAGATAGAAAAAATCAATGCTAAGAGAGAATCATTGATTGGCTGCCTCCTGCACAACCCACACTGGGGATCAAGCTGCAACTGAGTATGTGCTCAGACCAGAAATCAAACAGTGACCTTAGTTCAAAGGACTATGCTCAACCACTGAGCCTTCTCATTCTGGCATGTTACAGAATTTTAAAAGTTCTGCCTATTGTAAACAATTTCCCTTTGATTCATAGTTTTCTAAGACTTTTAAAAATAATAATCTCTGGGAGATTAAAAATGGAGGTGGAGTAAGTGGGTGCTACACAAACATGCTCGCAGGGCCAAACTGGAATTAAAACTAAAACACACACACACACAAATCCGGAATAATCAACTGAAGTCTAGCTGGAGACAACCCTGATAACCAGGAATGGAAAGTGGAGACTGCATAGAAACTGGTAGGAAGGATGGAGGTGTGAAAGGACTGGACCAGCTCCCACAGACAGCAGCTGAAGCTCCAGCAAGATATCTCAGTGGAGGGGGTAGCCACTGAGAACTCTGGGGTCTAATCCTCAAGTTTGGCCCCTAGCAAAGAGTACCAGAACTGAGAAAGGTGCCCACATTACATCTGGCTGTGAAAAGCAGCAGAGTTGCTGTCTTCCAGGGAAAGATGGCTAGAAATGCAGCCAACCTTTTAAAGGGCCAACATGCAAATTCTGTGTGCAGCTACTCACCTTGTGCCCTGGGAGTGGAAAAGCAGAATGGACAGGAGCTATGTGAGTAGAAGCCAGGGTTGATGACTCAGAGGTTAGAACCCAGAAGGCAGACACTCCAGTTGCCATGCTGAGTCATTCTCTCAGGCTGTGGAGACCATCTTTCTCATGCAGACATTTGAGGTCTTGCCTGGGAGAAAGACAGTTGACCCACCCTATTGGATAACACCTTTTCTCATGTGTGAAGTTTCTGAGGCCCATTAAGAGACTAAGAATAACAATTATCATCTAGGTAGGATCAATTGCTCCACCCTATTGGGAGAATTCATGCCACACCATTGGATGATTACCTGAGAGCTACTCAAGACTAAATCCTATCAGTCTACAGGCAGAGGTGGTCTCTGTAGGCCTTGAGTCTTTGCCTGATCTAATTAGTCACAAACAGCTTTTGACACTCTCCTGCACTAGAGATTGAGAGACTTAGCACATCTACATAATACATAGTCACAAACACAAACAGGCAGCCAAAATGAGACCAAAAAACAACAACCCCCCAAATAAAGAACAAGATAATTCTTCAGAAGAAAAGATAAATGAAACAGAGATAAGAAATTTATCTGATACAGAGTTCAGAATAATGATGATAAAGATGCTCATCAGCATGAGAAAAGACATAGTAAATATGAAAATATAAATAAAGAATGACATATCACAAATAAAGAGCACATGGAAGAAATACACCGGAGATTAGGGGAAGCTGGGGGTTAGAACAGTGAATTAGAAGACTGGGTAGAAAAAAAATCATTCAATCAGAGACTCAAAAACAGAAAACAATTAAAAAACAGGATGACAGCTCAAGGGAGCTGTGGGACAACATAAAAAGTAATAATACTTGCATAGTAGATGTACCAGAAGAGACAGAAATGGAGAAAGAGATAGAGAACGTGTCTGAAGAAGTAATGGCAGAAAACTTCCCTAATTTGGTGAAGGGAAAACATCAAGCAGCTCAGAGAGTCCCAAGCAAGAAGAACTCAAACAGGCCTATGTCCAGAAACATCATAATTAAAATGCAAAAAATTCAAGAAAAAGAGAGAAAAGTAAAGGCAGCAAGAGAAAAGCAATTCGTTTTGTACAAAGAACTCTCATAAGGCTGTCATCTGATCTCTCACCAGTAACTCTACAGGCTATAAGGGAATGGCATCAAGTACTCAAGGTAATGGAAATCAAGGATCTGAAACCAAGATCACTATATTCAGCAAGGCTATCATTCAAAATAGATAGTCAAATAAAGAGGTTTACAGACAAAAAAAAAAAAAAAGCTAAAGGAATTCATCACCACCAAGCCAGCATTACAAGAAACGCTAAAAGGAATGCTGTAATGAGAAGAATAAATAGAGAAACCTAAGCATACAGAATTAAAATGGAAATAAATAAGTACTTATCCTATATAATAAAGGGATAATATGCAAATTGACCTCAGAGTCTGGGTAGGGGCAGATCCGGCGATCAGAGGGGTCTGGGGGTCCCCTGCCCAGGCCTGCAGCCTGGCACAGAGGCTGCAGTGGGGCAGGGGCAGAGCTGACAATCAGAGGGGTCTGGGGGTCCCCTGCCCAGGCCCGCAGCCTGGCACAGAGGCTGCAGACCTGGGCAGGGGCAGAGACAACAATGGAAGGGGCCTGGGAAAGGGTGGAGCCGGCAAAACAGGGGTCTGAGAGTCCCCTGCCCAGACCTGCAGCCTTGGCCAGAGGCTGCAGTGGGGCAGGGGTGGAGCCAGGATCGGAGGGGCCTGGGCAGGTGCGAAGCTGGCAATCGGTGTGAACTACAGAGGAAACACCTTTTCTGACCGCTCATTGGCTAAGCTCCCTGTATGCCACTGGTAATATTCTTAGTAACTTGGGTAATAAGAATCCAAAAAGGTGATCTAGGGTTTTTCACCACACTCCTGGTGAAAAAAATGAAGGTCCCCTGCTGGAGGGCTAAGAAATGTTATATCCTGCCTCAGCTGGTTTGGTTCAGTGGATAATGCCTTGGCTTGCTGATCACAGTTCAATTCTGACCAAGAGCATGTAGCTAGGTTGCAGGCTCTTCCCTGCCCGGGGCCCAGGTCAGGGCTCATGCAGAAGGCAACCAATCAAAGTGTTCCTCTCACTTTGATTTTTCTCTCTGTCTTTCCCTTTCTCTTCCACATTCTCTAAAAATCAATGGAAACATCCTCAGGTAAGGATAAAAAGAAAGAAAGAAATGTCATATCCTATGAGAGACACATCTTGAAAATGCCTAAAGAAAGTTGTCATTTTTTCATGGTGAAAGGATGAAGTCCCTGTTGATGAAAACACCTTGGTGGCTGCGGTGACTGGCAGTGGCTGCAGCAGCGGGGTGATGGGGCTGGTGCCTTCCCCTGATCAGCCCGGTCACCTCCCACAAAGGGAGGCCAGAGTGTGGCTTAGGCCCACTCCCCAAGGGGAGCAGGGAGCAGGCCTAAGCCATCAGTAGGACATCCCCTGAGGGCTCCCAGTATGTGAGAGGGGGCAGGCTGGGCTGAGGGACCCCCTCCCCCAGTGCACAAATTTCATTCACCAGGTCCCTAGTATGGTAGATGAATGGTTAGAAAAACATGACACAACTATGCTGTCTACAAGAGACACATCTCAGAATGAGAGGGATAGAAAAAAAATTTCCATGCAAATGAAAAAGAAAAAAAAATATGGGGTAGCAATACTCATATCTGACAAAATAGACTTCAAAATGAAGTCCATCACAAGAGACAGTAAAGGTCACTACATAATACTAAAGGGATCAATCCAACAAGAGGATATAACTCTTGTAAAGATATATGCCCCCAATACAGGAGCATATACCTAAATATAGTTTTAAAAACTTCTAGAGGACTTTAAGGGAGATACTGATAACAATACAGTGTTAATAGGGAACTTTAATACCCCTCTGACTTCACTGGGTAGATCTTCCAGACAAAAACTTAAACAAGGAAACAGTGACTCTAAAGAACACACTGGATCAGATGGATTTAACTTTTATTTATGAAACATTTCACCCCAAAGCTGCAGAATATATATATTTCTCCTGTGTCATTCACAAAGAAATGCCACATGTTAGGACATAAATCAAGTCTCTACAAGTTTGAGAAGATTGAAATCATATTAAGGATCTTCACAGATCACAGTGGAATGAAATTAGAAATAAACTACAGTACAAACACCTAAAACTATTCAAACACATGGAGGCTCAATAGCATGTTATTAAACAATGAATGGGTTAACAATGAGATCAAGAAAGAAATAAAAAACTTACTGAAAACAAATGAAAATGAATATACAACAACTGCAAATCTGTGGGACACAGCAAAAGCAGTCCTAAAAGGGAAGTTTATAGCACTACAGGCCTACCTCAAAAAACAAGAAAAATTAATATTAAACTATTTAACCCTACAACTTAAAGAATCAGAAAGCGAACAGCAAGAAAAGCCCAGAGTAAGTAGAAGAAAGAAAATCATAAAGATTAGAGCTGAAATAAACAATGCAGAGACAAAAAAAAAATGCAAAAAATAAATGATTCCAAGAGGTGGGTTTTGAAAGAATAAACAAGATTACTGATTGTGGGAACCACGCCAGAGAACCCAGCTATCTAAGGCCACTGACTGATAGAAAGGCCCTATTGTCAGTCTGCCGGAATGTCCAAGGTCACTGTGTGCCTAGGCTGAGATACCGTAAACAGCTGCAAGGCCACAGCAATCTCATGGTACGCTATGTAGCCAAAATATGATTGATATAACTATTGTCATGAAGCCTTCTTTGTCTCTGGAATAATAAACAAGTTACTCCGGCTAGTCTGCTGAAGTGTGAAGAAGTGTGCTGGAGTGTAGTACACAGAGATGTAAGTATAAGAGCTCATAGAGAGCTCAGATATAGCTACAATGTGAACCAGCCAGTGTGCTGGGCAAAGGAGTGTGGTGGGCAGGGGAAACAGGAGAAGCTGCAGAGGCAGAGAGCTCAGACACCGCTATGATGTGAGGCGGTGAGTCTGGAGGAAGTTTGCAGCTGCTCAGATAATGGCTGTGGGTACAGAAGCCATTAGAGACTGCTACTGCTGTGTGGGAAAGATGCATTCACTCACCACCCAGTGTACTGCTGCTGGCATAGGACTGTTGTAAATAACTGTTTTGTATTTTGGCTGTATGGCCACTGGCTTCTGCAATAAAGACTCATTTTTATACCCACAACTTCTCATGGCTTCTAGTCTAAGATCTAGCATTCAGGAAGGTCAAGGCCGTAGGCAGAGGATCTGGGATCTAACATCTAGTGAGCAGAGGATAAAGGAGGAACATGGACTAAGTTCCCAACAGTTAGTACATTGGGCAGGGTTCATGAAGGAACCTGTCCTGATATAGTTGGGAAGAATATATGGACTCAGAGCATCAGTGAGTGCTCAGACAGGGCTCTGGCTGTCTCTGAAAATGAACCATTACCCAGACTAATCAAGAAACAAATAGAGAGAACCCAAATAAATAAAATCAGAAACGATAGTGGAGAAGTAACCACTGACATCACAGAAATACAAAGGGTTGTAAGAAAATACAGTGAACAACTATATGCCAACAAGTGGGACAATGTGGATGAAATGGACAAATGCCTAGAAAAATACAGTCTCCCAAAACTGAATCAGAAAGAATCAGAAAACCTAAATAGGTCAATAACAACTAATGAAATAGAAGCAGTAATAAACAAACAAACAAGCAAACAAACAAACAAACAAAAACTCCCAGCAAACAAAAGCCCTGGTCTGTATGGCTTCACAGAAGAGTTTTAACAAGCTTTCAAAGAAGAACTAACACCT
This sequence comes from Myotis daubentonii, assembly GCF_963259705.1. Classification (NCBI taxonomy): domain Eukaryota; kingdom Metazoa; phylum Chordata; class Mammalia; order Chiroptera; family Vespertilionidae; genus Myotis; species Myotis daubentonii. The sequence continues at coordinate 92,876,391 of NC_081842.1, forward strand.
ATACTCCTCAAACTATTTCAAAAAATCCAGCATGGAGGAACACTTCCTAACAGCTATACTCCTCAAACTATTCCAAAAAATTCAAGAGTGAGGAATACTTCCAAGTTCTTTTTATGGAGCTAGCTTATCCTACTTCTAAAATCAGATAGAGACACTACAAAGAAAGATAATTACAGGCCAATATTCTTGATGAACATAGATGCTAAAATCCTCAACAAAATATTTGCAAATTGGACTCAGAAACATATTACAAAAGATCACACACCACGCCCAAGTGAGATTGATCCCAGGGATGCAAGGTTGGTACAAAGTTTGCAAATCAATAAACATGATACATCACATAAACAAATTGAAAGACAAAAACCACATGATCATATCAATAGACGAAGAAGCATTTGACAAAATCCAACACCCATTTTTTATAAAAACTCACAGCAAAATGGGAATAGAGGGAGTATAACACAACATGATAAAGGCCATATTTGACAAACCTATAGCAAATATCATACTCACTGGGCAGAAACTAAAACCATTTCTCCTAAGAACAGGAATAAGACAGGGTTGTCCACTTTTACCACTATTATTCAACATAGTACTGGAAGTCCTAGCTATAGCAATCAGACAAGAAAAAGAAATAAACGGCATTAAATCAGAAAGGAGGAAGTAAATATCACATTATTTGCATATGACATGATATTGCACATAGAAAAACCTAAAGACTCCATGAAAAAAAAATACTAAATTTAATAAATGAATTAGGCAATGTAGCAGGACACAAAACCAACACCCAGAAATCATTGTCTTTTTTATATATCAATGATAAATTATCAGAAAGAGAAACTAAACAAACAATCTCATTTATCATTGCAACAAAAAAATTACGATACTTAGGAATTAACTTAACCTAGGAGGTAAAAGACTTGTATTCAGAAAACTACAGGATATTGCAAAAAGAGATAGAAGAAGATATAAACAAGTGGAAGAATATACAGTGTTTGTGGATTGGTAGAATTAACATCATTAAAATATCCATAATATCCAACACAATCTGCAGATTTAATGCAATCCCTATTAAAATACCAACAGCATATTTCACAGATCTAGAACAAATATTCCAAAAATTTATATGGAACCAAAAAAGACCTCGAATAACTGCAACAACCTTGAGAAAAAAGAACAAAGTTGGGGGGATCACAAGACCGGATATCACATTATAGTACAAAGCCACAATAATCAGAACATCCTGGTACTGGAACACAAACAGGTGTATAGATTAAGGGAACAGAACAGAAACCCCAGAAACTGACCCTAACCATTACACTCAATTAATATTTTTCAAAGGAGGCAAGAGCATACAATGAGTCAAGACAGTCTCTTCAACAAATGTTGGGAAAATTGGACAGATACTTGCCAAAAAAAAAAAACAAAAAACAACAACAAACAAACAAAAACTAGACCACCAATTTACACCATACACAAAAATATACTCAAAATGGATAAAAGACTTAAATATAAGTCAGGAATCCATAAAAACCCTAGAAGAAACCATTGCAGCAAAATCTCAGACATCTTCATAGCAATATATTTATGAATACATCTCCTAGGACAAAGGAAAAAGGAGAAAATTAACAAATGGGACTACATCAAATTAAAAAGTTCTGCACAGAAAAAAAAAATCAACAAAATGAGAAGGAAGTCCACTGTATGGGAGAACGTATTTGGCAATGATACATCTGATAAACAGTTAATATCCAAAATATATAAGGGACCCATACAACTTAACAAAATGAAGACAAACAATCCAATTAAAAAATGAGCAAAGGACATATATAAGCATTTTTCCAAAGTGGGCATAAAGATGGCCAAGAGACATGAAAAAATGCTCAAAGTCACTAATAATCAGAGAGATGCAAATTAAAAAGGCAATGAGATTTCACTCACACATGTCAGAATGGCTACCATCAACAAATCAATTAATGACAAGTGCTGGCGAGGATGTGGATAAAAGTGAATACTAGTCCGCTGCTGGAGGGGATGCAGCCTGGTGCAGCCATTATGGAAAGTAGTATGGAGTATTCTCAAAAATTAAATAGGGAACTTCAATTTGACCCAGTAATCCTACTTCTAGAAATATATCCTAAGAAACCTAAAAAAACAATCAGAAAGAATATATGCACTCCTATGTTCACAGCAGCACAATTATATCAGCTAAGATCTGGAAACAGCCCAAGTGCCAATCAGTAGATGACTGGATAAAAAAGCAGTAGTATAGTTATGCCATGGAATACTATGCAACAGTAAAAAATAAAAATCTCTTACACTTTGAGACAGCATGAAGGGCCTTAGAGAGTATCATGCTAAGTGAAATAAGTCAGTCAGAGAAAGACAAGTATCACATGATCACACTTATATGTGGAATCTAATTAACAAAATAAACTGATGAATAGAGTGGATTCAAAGGCATGGAAACATGGGACAAAGTGCAGAATCTCAGAGGGCAGTCAGGAGAGAGTAGGTGAGAGATAAACAACCAAAGACCTTGTATGCACATATGCATAACCCATGGATCCAGACAATAGGGTGGTGTAGGTCTGGAACAGGCTGGAGGGGGCTCATCTTTAATAATAAAAGTGTAATATAATAATTAGACTGGATGACCTTCTGGATGAAGCTGGGGCTGTGAGGGAAGCCCAGGTTCTGGGTGCCAGCAGGAAGCCATTGTTGGCTGCCAGGGGAAGGAAGGCCTACTCTTACAGGAATTTTGTGCATTGAGCCTCTAGTTGGGAATAAATGGGGACTCATGTAATACTTTCAACAATAAAGATTTTCAAAAATCATAATCTTTCATTTATTTTTTCTTTGCTCACAGATTTGTCTATCCTATCATGATACTAGATAACATATACATGTTATCAAATAGTGATTTATGCATTAAGTGGGAAAATGAACATTTAAAATGTTTTTAAATAGTGTAATAACATATTGCAAAAATAATTATTGGTGTTGGATTTGGGGTAATTAGAAGAATGGCTCACCTATGCAACTGAAAACCCAAAGTGAACTGTCTTTGCAGGGAATCTGATCACATGTATCTTGTAGTAGTCTAAATGTGAAGCAACATCAAAATGATGTGCAAGGAAAGTTATGAATATGTGAATAAATGCCCCTTTATTTTTATACTAGAGGCCCGGTGCACCAATTCATGGATGGGTGGGGTCCCTCAGCCTGGCTGGTGATCAGCGCTGATTGGAGCCAGCTGGTCAGCCAGCTGGGGGGAGGGAATGTGGGAGGTTGTCTGTGGGTATGCACTGACCACCAGAGGGCAGCTCCTGCATTGAGTGTCTGCCCCCTGGTGGTCAGTGCATGTCATAGCAACCACTTAGTCATCTGGTTGCTTAGGCTTTTTATATATATAGATTACCAATTGTTCAGTGCCATACTGATTCCAAGATACAATCCTATATAATAAAGAGGTAATATGCAAATTGACCCTCACACCGTAACACTGTCACAGGATGGCTGCACCCACAGTGGAGGTGGGGTTCCCATAACAAGCCATAACAAGTGATCAAGAGGGACCTGAGGCTGTGTAGCGCCAGACCGAGCAGGAGGAGGGGACCTGAGGCCACGCCCCCAGCCTGGCAGTGCTTGACGGGAGATCTCAGGTCACACCCCCTACCTGGCGGGGCATGATGGGGGACATCAAGGTGCACCCCCTGCCACGGCCCAGGCTGGGGGATCTCAGGCCACACCCCCTGCTTGGCAGGGCTTGATGGGGGACCTCAGGCCATGCCCCAGCCCTGGAACCAGGCCAGGGGAACCTCAGGCCACACCCCCTACCCTGGCGCCAGGCCAGGGGACCTAAAGGGTTTGACGTGGGAGCTGAGGTTGTGTCCCCCACCTGGAAGGACTTGATAGGAGCCCTGAGGCTGTGCTCCCCACCCGGTGGTGCTTGACCAGGGACCTAAAGCTGCGCCCCATGCCCTGTGGGGCTTGATGGGGGTGGGGCTGGCCGGGTCTGGAACTCGCCCAATGGGGGTGGGGCCGACTGGATCTGGGTCTCGTGCGATTTCGAGGAGCACGTGGGTGAGCATGGACTTGACTCTGGGTCCCACGGTGTGCCCCAGACTCTGACAGGAGGAAGATTTTTATATATATTTTATTAATTTTCTTTCATCTCTGACACTTCTATTATAAAGGGCAAATAGCAATATTAAAATATTTCCTCTAATTAATCCCCTTTTAATGTGCACGAATTTTGTGCACCAGGCCACTAGTGTTAAATAATAATGAAGGCCAATAGTGAGAACATTTTTGCTCATATCAAATGATAGAAGTTGAAGGGATAACACCAACATCACCAGCTATTTGTATGTGTATGTGCTGTGGCAAGAAGCCCTTTGTTGTTAAATATGAGAAGCCTTTAATAAAAATAAATAGTCATTAAGTCATTTTCTAGTCTAGAGCTCTGGCTCATCTAGTGCTAAGGGGGTTCCCAGGGTGAGAACCTTTAGTTTTAAAACCAGGAAAAACAGTCTTAGGAAATGGGCATGAGCTGATCATCCCATCTTTATGTTTTGCTGTGCATAGCTAGAGGCAATGGTTTTGCCTTGAAAAACGTGGTCCTCTTTTACACACATCCAATAGTGTGTTTTTTTAAAAGTTGTGAAATAATTTAATGTGTCTTATAATATATATAGGGATGGTTTACACTAATATATGAAGCCCTTAGAATAAATACAGTTTCATTCTTGTTTAAAAGTTTACACAGAGGAAAAGCCCATGGTTTAGATTCATTCACAAGTTACCATACACAAGCTTCCATAATAAGGATTTTGTTCTTAAAATACTTTAATGAAATTCCTAAAATCTGTCAGACTACCAGTGTTAACCCTTATCACGTAGAGACAACAGTTATTATAAGCCTTTGTATATCATCCTTAATTTCATAAATCATAAAATCATAAATTTCAAGTGATGCTGCTCTCCAGAGCTGGCAAATTACCCTAGCTCATTGATTTCTCTTGTGAAACTGAAGAGCCACATATCTTCCACATTGATGGCTGCATGCAGAATGGCTATCAGGTAATAATAATAATGTAAAATGTATAGGATTGCATTTTGAATGATACACAGGGTAAAATATGGGTAAAATATATCCTAGCAATAACAGCACTTATGTTAGAAGCAATAGCTCTTGCTGAGTACGGAGAATGGATCATTATAATGCTTAATTCTAAATCACTGGACAACGGGCTCTCAAGTTTGACAGAGCTCATGGTATGCATAGAGAAGTCACTTATTTTGGTAACATCATCTTATGCACACTTCACAACTGAAGAATATTTCAAAGCCCCTCATGACTAGAACTGCAATTATTATCTGAGATTTATGTCTAGGTGTATATATACCTTTATGACTCTCTTACTCTATTATGTTATTTAGGCATGCGTTTGGTGACAAGACCTACATTCCAATTTCCTCAAGGCTGAATTAATGAAAAAAAAAAAATCAGTGCTGTGAAAAACTGTGGTAACCACATGTGTCTCCCACTCTCAGCACGTAAACATATACAACTTTTCGAGGCAAGTCTCTCCTACAGATTTTTAGGAGACTTCCTATGCAAGTCTATAATAAATGGGAGGTAAATTTCAAGCAAATAGCTTATTTTTATTTCCAATTCAGTCATCCATTATGTAGGTCCATTATGTTTTGGCTCCTACGGAGCTGAGCGCTGCAGGAGCAATGAGTTGAGCAGTGCTGACTACCATTCTGATTAGACCAGAAGCTGAGACAGGATATTTAAATAGAATAGGCTGGCCAATGGCAGGATGGAGGGGGTTGAATGAAGTGAGGAAGTCATTTAGAGAATTGGACAGCACCACAAAGGTGAGATTATCCAGGCTCAATCCCTCATTCATAGCTCATGTGGTCCTCCTTCCAATACTGTGGCCATCACCTGCTGTTAAAACTCACTTTGTTCTCTTGCAGGTTAGCAAATAACATCTATTTAGAACTATTAGAATTTGCTATGGTTTCACTAAAGAAAAACCCCACAGAGCTTTAAATAAGAAACTGCACCTGTACTTATCTAATTCTATCTTCATATAATCTACACTCCAGTAATTGAAAATCAAACAACAGATGTAAAAATGAAGGTTATTTAGGTCCAAATGTTTAGAACAAATAACACTAAAACTGTGATCCACATCACTGACGGAAGCAGAGATAATTATAGCAGACACTGGAGGACAAAGTTGAGGGTGAATCTTTGATGGCAAGTCTAAACATTTGTAGATGTAATGTTCCTGCTGATTCATTACAAATAATAGTATTTTATGTGGCTGAGATGTAAATTTGAAATACAAAGTGATATCAATGTATGTAAGGAAGTCGCATGGTGAGGGTTCAAGCCTTGATGGCAGCCCTTCTCAGAGCCATTTTGTTGGTCTCATTTAATGAAATACTTTATTAAACTTACACAACAATGTGGTGAAATTAGTATTACTATCCATGTTATACAGATAGGGAAATGAGGAAATGAGAACACTATTGTGAATTTCAAGGTTTTATGCAATTACTAATGTCTGAAAAATATCCTTTGTTAATGGTACCAAAAAGCATGTCAACAATTACAAATTGTGTCTTCATCCTGATAGTCTGATGCATAATTTTAGGAACAGAAATATTAATCATGCTCTGTTAACCATGATTGTTCTGTTCTGATTATAGAAAGTATATTCTAACCTAGCCAAGAGTTGTACACCCTGGACAAGGGAATAAACCTGGAATTCTGTCTAGTCTCCTTATCTGAGAACTGCCTATTTTCATGGAAATATTAACAACCTTGTTATTGGAAACAATGGCCTCCCAGAGGCACTCGCTCCAGCCCCCCATTGCCTGTAACCTGTACCATTATACCCATACTTACTCCTTTTGCCCACTTTCCATGTAATCTTTGTTTTTCTACCCAATATAACCAGCGGGTTTATGGGAGGGGGAGTGCAGAGCAGATTTCCATGGATGACCTGCTCTCCCATACTGCCAGCACTATTGGAATAAACGCTCATATATGATTCAACCCTGTCTCTGCTTAATTGGCTCAAGTACTGATAGGCAGCCCGGATCCACTGGTTGTCTGGTTTCAATTTGAGTGTAGTATTTTGGAAATAATTTGTTTATCACCATAAAACTAATGACCAGTTCACTTCTCATTGAATCAATGGCACTATTATGTATATTGCACAAATTTTAATTAACTAGTCTCATTATAGATCTTTAATATTAAGAAATATTTAAATCCAAAACATATTAAATATTTTGACTATAATATAGAACCATTTCAAAGGCATTCTTTTATGATTTAAACATTCAATTCATGTTAAGCACTCAATTTTTTAGGAAATGTTATGAAGGAAATGCTTTTCTACTCCTTACTTTTATTTTTTAGAATATAAAGAATCCTTCGTGGAGATTTTCTTTCTGAGTTAATAACTTCTGTAGTGTGAAAATAAATCCAAAGGATCAAATATGGCATGTGCATTTAGAATTTTTCCCTTAAGACAGAGCTTGCCTAAATCCTGCTTTGAAAAAACAGAAGGGAAAATGATTTTGTGCAAAACATTTTTAGTCGGCAATTTCCTCATCTAGTACAGAGTATTATTCTGTACCTTAGGGTAAAACTTGCAGATCATCATCAACCCTGTTTTTGCCTCCCAATGCAAATTAAAAGCATACAATTTGGTAGGTATGAATTAAATTAATGATAGTAAAATCACAGAGGCCTGTTTTTTGCTGTGAGATGCAAACATAAAGTTGACAATTATTAACAGAGTCTACTCTGGAGCCCTTTTACTATGGGTTGATTTGTTTCATCTATTTTTCTGGTATGAAAAACATAGCCAACCTACAAGACACCACACACTTGGAAATAGCCCTAGCCAAAATACACAGTTGGAAGAAGCAAATGCCTCTCTATGAGCTTGCCTTGCAGTCTAGTTCTATTATTGGGGATCAGGGAGGAGAAATATGTTTTCCAAGAAGCAATAACACATAATATAACAGCCAAATGTAGGAATATCTTGTGGAATCCTATCTAATAATAGACAAAGATTGAAATTAACTGTACCTCTGATACGCCTCCCATTGGCTAATGAGCAAGATATGCAAATTAACCACCAAAAAAGATGGTGGATAATGTGCATACTGCAGGCAGATCCCGCTGCACCTCGATCCTGGCCTGCCCTGTCTTGGGCGGGGTGGGCGGGGTTGCCGGGGCCGGCTGCAGCAGATCTAAGTGGCCGCTGGCCCCAGGGTGGGATCGGGCCTGCAGTGTCTTGGGTGGGGTGGGTGGGGCCGGCAGGGCGAGCAGCAGCGTGATCAGTGAGAGGGCACAGGTTGGGCTGAGGGACCCCCCTTCCCTGCCAGTGCACAATTTTTTGTGCACGGACCTTCTAGTATCTTCATAATATCTCTAAATCTTAGAGCAGAAAAAAATCTGTTTCCAGGCTACTAACATAGGGCATGCTTCATAAATTAGTGATGACATTATTTGTGATTCCTCTTATTGTGTATTTTCCCAAATAATGGCTCCTAAAATTCACTGTTCTTCTTTTGTATCTTCCTACAGCAAAATATCTATACTAGGAACAAAATTTCTCCTTTCCCTGGGCAAGATTCTTTTTTTTTACTTTGTAATAGGCATATTAAAGTTAACCTCCACATCTGTTCTACTCTCTAATTACACAAGGAAACAAAATAGCATAATTCACAACTGTACTATAAAACATAAGGTGCATATGATTTAAGTTTGTGTGTATCATACACTTTATTTCAGGCAATATCCATCTATTATGTTATTCTCTTGTCATAGACATACATCAATAGGGAATGCCTTTCGCCTGGGAAGAATTGTGCACTGCATTTTCCCCTATGTAAACAAATCATGGTTTTCTTCAACAAACAAGACTTTCAATTCATTCATTTTTAGAGCAAAGTTCAAATAACTGTAATAGAACTGTGAGTGTGCTTTGATTCCAAGGACTAGCTCTTAACTTAAAAAACAGGCACTTGGACAAAAAAGAGAATTTTACGAATATCAAGTTACATAAGAGCCTTTTTTCGGGAGTCCTTTTGTATAAAGAATTAAACAAAAATAAAAGCTTTGTATTTGAGGAAAGTTAACAGTTGAATTGGTTTAATGTAAAAACCTAATAGAGTAATGCCTTCATTAAATAAACCACATTTTAAATTCCGTAGTCTCAAATTACACTAATTAATTTCATCTTCAGTCCAGTCAATTCATTGTTTCTTACTGCAAAGAGTCAGTAACTTGGATAATGAAAATGTAGCCATAATATTTCAATTTGATTTAAAAATTAACTATTTTCAAATAAGTTATATAATTTATGATGAGGTTTGTTTTGGGATAGTGGAATATATCAGATAATCACATTCTTGTATATATAATAATTTTTATAAATGTAAATTAAATAGACAAATTAAAATGAAAATGTATGTATATGCCACCCTTTTCATCCTCCTTGCCCCCATTTTCACCCCATATAAAGATGAGTCTTTGTTGTTCCAAGATCATTCCTCAAACACATTTTCCATGGGGCTCTGAAGTTTTTCATTCTTAATTACAGCTTTTATGTAATTAACTTATTTTTGTTAGCAATCGAATATTTGTCAAAATACATTCAAATTCTGTATTTTTTTAAGGCATAACACAATTGCCTATCTTTACCTTCTTTCTAATTCTAGGAAAAAATTTGGTCATCATTAAGTGACAGTATATAATACTCTATTTACTTCTACCCCAAACTTTATCTGCTTTCTCAATAACAAACAGCATTTCTGCTACTTTAATTCTATAATTGACCTTTCTTAGTATATTTTAGACCGAGGCTACTTGAAAAACAACTTCATCTTCTAAACATGACAAACCTGTTTCTTTTCTACCTCCCTTTGGATTCATAGAAATACCTTTTAGTCTTGTTTACCAAAGCCCAATCTGCCGACTGAGACTATGATTCTTTCATCTTAACACTTTTCTCTTTTAAAGTCTTTTTCTTCACTACATACGTACAGCCTACTAAAAAATATGTTCAAGGTAACTTCATTCTAAAACCTAATGACAAGAAAAAATAAAGATATATATTCTCAAATCAAGTACCTATTAAGGGTGACAGAGATAATAGATTTGCCTCTCTACTGCTGTGATTATTGGACAAGTTAGTGTATATTAACTGCCTCTGTATTATAATTACACCAAAATCTTGAATCCCTTGCAAATTGGCTTGATAGTCATCACTCTTCACAACTGCTCTTAAAAATGTGGTTAAGCATTGAACCAGGAGGTCATGGTTCAATCCCCAGTGAGGACACATGCCCAAGTTGCTGGCTCAATCCCCAGTGAGGGGGTGCAGAAGTCAGCCAATCAATGATTTTCTCTCATTGTTAATGTTTCTATTTCTCTCTCCCTCTCCCTTCCTTTCTGAAATCAATGAAAATATATTTTTAAAAATATAATCAAACCATTATTCTTAAACTAACATATATTAAAGGTTTTCGATAAAGATACAAACTAAAACCTCAACATGGATTAATTTAACCCACTTATAAATAGGAAATTGGAAGTGTAGAAAACAGAAAACTACCCAAAGGCATAACAGAACTAGCAAGTGGCAAAACTTGGGTTTGAATCCAGGTTGTCTAATTCTAGAACTTACATAGTAATTAACATTTACTTATTAGAGTACAAATTTCAAAACAAACAAGATTTAGAATTATTTTAGTTGTTATCTTGAATTTTCTGCATCACTGTTGTTTACTATTATTAAATCATTATTTTTCCTTGGCATCTGACATTTTTTTATTCCCTTCTTAATTTTATACCTACTTTATCTAGTGTCTACACTGATGAACTTTATTCATTTTATTCCACCAATTCAGAGATTACCCAACAGATTTTTCTGTGACCCCTGCTCTTTCAACAATCTCTCCCTTTACACTGTTATATATTTTCAACTATCACCTCTAAGTGGATAACTCCCAATTTTGTAAATTCTGTCCCTAACTTCCTTCTGAGATATGAACATGACTTTTGACCATTTCTTGCTTCTTGTGAGGCTGAAAGTAACACCTTTACTTTAAAACAGTGGTTCTTAACCTTACTAATGCCGCGACCCTTTAATACAGTTCCTCATGTTGTGGTGACCCCCAACCATAAAATTATTTTCGTTGCTACTTCAGAACTGTAATTTTGCTCCTGTTATGAATCGTAATGTAAATATCTGATATGCAGGATGTATTTTCATTGTTATAAATTGAACATAATTAAAGCATAGTGATTAATCACAAAAGCAATATGTAATTATATATGTGTTTTCCAATGGTCTTAGGCGACCCCTGTGAAAGGGTTGTTCGACCCACAGGTTGAGAACCGCTGCCTTAAAATAAAAAGATAAAGTTAAATATTGTTACAATTACGTCATCACAAACATGATGTCTTCTGGCCCCTCAGCTACCAATCCTGCTACTCCAATATAAAGATTTGGAAACTGGTCCAAAAGAGGAATGCTGTTACTCATGGTTATAGGAAAACAGATCTTAAAAAGTGAAGGAAGAGGCCATTTTATTAATTTGTATAATAACTGAAATTTTTATTTTTGGAATTCAGTATTTTAACCTTTTGAGAAAACATGCTATATCATGGAACATTCATTAGGTGGTAAGATTCCTATGACTATATTAGTCCCATCCCTTCCTTGAAACCAAATGCTGGACATGACGATAGTAATGCCATCTTCTTCATTTAAATCTCTTAAAGTTTGGTCATTTTTCCTATTCTAACTCATCCTAAGTGGTCAGGACATTATGATGAAGAGTAAAACACTTGGATATTTGTTTTAGACAACTTGACGATCTCTGTAATACTAATGAATCTCAGATTCTTCAGATGAGTGGAAGATATGCCATTCAGAGAGAGTGAATATATCTTTTTCATAGAATTTTTCTTGCCCTCATAATGATCCCAGCATACACTATTCTTGGAAATTCACAAAGGTCTTTTATCAATAATCTTAATCAATCTATGTTCTTCCACCTAATAAGGAGTTTGTTAGTGCTGGGAATTGCAAGGAAATCACAGGATAAAAACATTGTTCATTCTGAGGTTTTATGCAAGTTGGTGCTGACCACAATAATCTTCTAGATAGACTAGATTGACTTACCATTGCCAGTGCTATGACATTATTAGGAGTGAATGATTACCATGTGATGAACTAAGGTTAAATGGGTAGTAGATGAGGCCTTCTATTCAAATGGAGAAAAAGTCAAATTATCCTAAATAATTTGTGAGCTGATGTGCAGACACCCACTATGCATTTTTATGTTATTGTTGCCATTTCTAGCATGGGTGTTCCAGATTTATTTAGTAGTGTTAAAGCACTTTAGATTTCTTTATAAGGTTCAATATGAAAATGGAAGATATTGAATATAGATATGGAGAATTTTGAACAGGAGCCTATTTAAATAATATGTAAATGAGTAGCCATGATTAAGGTTTTCTGATATAAAGAAAACTTTCACTATTGAATAGAATATTAGTTGCTGAGCTGAGTGGCTGACAGGTAAAGTTTTAATGTACTATTGTGATTAAACTACCTTTTATCATGAAGGTGGTGGAAAAGTTATGGGGAGGGAAAAAATTAAGTTCCTTGTGGTAGGAATCCAAAGTATCTTAGAAGCTGGAGAGTTTCAGCAATTTCCTATGCTTTCCATATATGTTCTTGTTTTAGGCTCATGTAGCATGCATTTTTATGTACTTAAGATTACTGTGTGTATCAGTTGAAAGGCCACACAAAGTCCCTAGGACCATGTTATGCATAGGTCATGGTCAATTATTAGGTAAATGTAAAAATAAATCTGTAGAAAATTAACTTGGATCTTTCTGATCAACCCTTTCAAATGGTCTTTCTGATATAATAGAACTATCAGAGCTTTGAACTTCCTAGGACTCTAGAAAATTGTCAGTTTCAGTCATTTGCATATAATCATTTGGCTACTGTTTTTTAAATAATTTTGTGGTGTAGGACGAAGATTAATTTCTTAGATCCAAATATTTTTTAGGGTTAATCAAAATTTTTTATTTTCTTTATAAGATGGATTATACCACATAGGATTGCACATGTTAGTTTGGATTCCTGGCTTTAGAAGTTAAAACTATATCAAGGGGCCCACCTTCACTGACCCAGTTTGAGTTTATGGGCCACACTCAGCTGCTGTAGGCTGTGGTGCTCAGAAAGAGCCATCACTCATGGACCAGTTTGTCTGGAGCATCCCTATGCATTGAAAACATTTTGTTATCTTTAATACTTACCAAGGCTGTTCTCTGGTTTTCCAGTTCCTCCTCTTCTGCAAATATAATAGGATTGCATTTTCCTATGTTATTTAAGATGAAAATGGCTGTCTCACTTGCTTCAGTGAACAGAATATGGAAAGAAGCAGCACAGTTCACTTGTTCATGAAGGTCATTAATAGCCAAAGAGCAATTACCATTTAGCAGATCCTCTTCCTCCTGCATGAAGAGTTTCTACACTAGAACCTTTTTAATCAGTTTAGTTTACAGACCAGCAGCAAAAACATTATCCATGAACTTCCCAGAAGTGCAAAATGTCAGGCACCTACACAGAGATGAATCGATATATACATTTTAACAAGCAATTTATATGGATATTAAAGTTTAAGAAGTGTTGTGATGAAAGCGCAGCCAGCCAGTGTCGCAGGGTGAGATCAGTTTGGAAATGTGCTGCTAACCATCCCCCTAGGAAAATTTAGCATGAATGGAAATAAACTTTAGCTGCCATAAGCACATAGATATGGGGTGATATTTTATTGCAGCATAACCTTGCTTATTACAAATGAGACAAATAATAAACAGTCTTAACGGACAATAGGATAAGTTATCTCATATAGATACTATAAATATGGTACCTAGCCCTGGCCAGCTTTGCTCAGTGGTTAGAGTGTCAGTCCTTGAAATGAAGGGTCCACAGTTTTATTCATAGTCAAGGGCCTGTACATGTTTTTCAGGTTGATCCCTGATCCTGGTAGGGGCTCATGTTATAAGCAATCAATTGAAGTGTCTCACATCAATGTTTCTCTCTCTCATCTCCTACTTCCCTCTCTTTCTTGTTCTTTTTGTCTCTTCCCCTCCTCCCCTCCCTTCCACTCTCTTTAAAACTCATGAAACTAGACCACCAACTTACACCATATACAAAAATAAACACAAAATGGAAAAGGCTTAAACATAAGACAAGAAACAATAAAAATACTAGAGGAATCCACAGGCAGCAAAATCTCAGAAATATGCCGAAACAATTTCTTCACTTGTACTGCTCCTAGGGCAAAGGAAACTAAAGAGAAAATAAACAAATGGGACTACATCAAAATAAAAAGCTTTTGCACAGCAATTAAACTATCAACAAAAGAACAAGAAGGCCCACTGCATGGGAGAACATATTTGCCAATGTTATCACCAATAAGGGTTTAATCTCCAACATTTACAGGGAACTCATACAACTTAACAAAAGGAAGATAAACAACCCAATCAAAAAATGGGCAATGGATCTAAATAGACACTTTTTGAAAGAAGACAGAAAAAAGGCCAAGAGACATATGAAAACATGCTCAAAGTCATTAATCATCTAGGAGATGCAAATCAAATCGACAATTCGGTACCATCTCACACCTGCCAGAATGGCTATCATCAACAAATCAACAAATAACAAGTGCTGGCGAAGATGTGGAGAAAAAGGAACCCTCATGCACTGCTGGTGGGAATGCAGACTGGTGCAGCCGCTGTGGAAAACAGTATGGAGTTTCCTCAAAAACTAAAAATGGAACTCCCATTTGACCCAGTGATCCCACTTCTAGGAATATATCCCAAGAAAGTAGAAACACCAATCAGAAAGGATATATGCACACCTATGTTCATAGCAGCACAATTCACCATAGCTAAGATTTGGAAACAGCCTAAGTGCCCATAAATAGATGAGTGGATTAAAAAACTGTGGTACATCTACACAATGGAATACTATGTTGAGGTAAAAAAGGAGTTCTTACCATTTGCAACAGCATGGATGGATCTAGAGAACATTATGCTAAGTCAAAGAAAGATAAATATCACATGATCTCACTCATTTATGGAATATAATGAACAACATAATCTAATAAACAAAATCAGATCCAGAGACAGAGAAACATCGATCAGACCATTAAACTTCAGAGGGAAGTTAAGGGAGGTTGGGAGTAAGAGGGAGAAATCAACCAAAGGACTTACATGCAAGCATATAGGCCTAATCAATGGACACAGACAACAGGGGGGTGAGGGCATGAGTGGGGGAGGGGATGGGAGGGTAATGTGGGGGTAAGGACAAATATGTAATCATTTAATCAATAAAGAAATTTAAAAAATAAATTAATTAAAAAATCAATGGAAAAATATCCTTGGGTGAGAATTAACAACAGAAAAGTGGTACTTAACATAAAAATATGATATATTGGAGAAATTGAACTTTTCCTCAATATGTAATACCAGATGTGAAAACAATTCTTTAAAAAAATAAATTCTATTATTTTCCAATTACACGAAAATAGAAACCTTTACTTTCCATTTTTTCATTGTGAAAAAATTAACATCTTAATTATTTTTAATCTACAACTGAATGCTATTAAATAAAGTCACATGTTGTGCTACCATAATCACCATCTATTTTTAGAACTCTTTTCAAATATTATGTTGAGGTAGCTTCTTTCTATTCCAAGTAGATGAGGAGTTTTTTTAGATAAAAATGTTTTGAATTTTGTCAAATGCTTTTCTGCATCAATTGAATGATCATGTGTTTTTTTCATTTATTCTGTTAATATGGTTTATTACATTAATCAATTTCTGTATGTTTAACCATCCTTGCATTTGGGAATAAATTTTTATATGATTATATTTTCATTTTCTCTAATTATTTTCTAATCTTCCCTATGATTTATTTTTTTGATCCAAGAGCTGTTTAAGAGTGTGTTAATTCCAAGCATTTTTTACTTTTCCAGTTTTTTTGTTTTGTGTTTTATTCTTTACATTTGATTTTTTTCTTTATTGATTAAGGTATTACATATGTGTCCTTCTCCCCCGATTGCCCCCCCCCACACACACCCCCACTCATGCCCTCACCCCCCTAGTGTCTGTGTCTATTGGTTGTGCTTATATGCATACATACAAGTCCTTTGGTTGCTCTCTCCCCATTCCTTCCACCCTCCCCTGCCTTCCTTCTGAGGTTTGACAGTCTGAACGATGTTTCTCTGTCTCTGGATCTTTATTGGTTTTTAACTTTATTCCATTGTGGTTGAAAACATACTTTGGATGGCATTTATAATTTTATATCTACTGAGTCATAATTTGTGAACTAATGTATGGTCTATCCTGGAAAATATCTCATGTGACATGGAGAAGGTATGGATTCTGTTGTTGTTGGGTAAAATTTTTTGTTTATTTCAGTATGAACTAGTTGGTTTATTGTGTTCTTCAAATCCTCTAATCGCTTACTGATATTCCATTTGTTCTATCCATTATTTAAAGTGAAACATTAAAGTCTTTAATTATTATTGTGTAACTTTCTTTAATTTTTTTTCATTTTTGGTGCATATATTTAGATGGTTTATTATTAGTTGCATAAATGTTTGTAATGAATATATCTTTTTGCTGATATGAAACTTTTATTAATATCCTTCTTTGTCTGTTGTAACTTTTTAATTTAAGGTCTATTGTACCTGAAATTAGTGTAAACAATCCTGCTTTCTTTGTGTTATCACTTCAATGGAACATATTTTTCATTCTTTTATGCTTAAAACTTTGTGTCTTTGGATCCAAATGAGTCTCTTGTAGACCATATAAAGCCAGATCATGTTTTTGTTTTTTATTTTGACTGTTTGTTTTAGCCATTTTTCCAGTCTCTGTCTTTTAAATGATATAATTTATATTAAGTAATTAGTGATAAGGAAGGACATATTTCCATCATTTTGCTATTTGCTTTCTGTACATCATCAGTGTTTGTTTGTTGTTGTTGTTTTTTGTTTTAATTTTTTTTGGTCCTGCATTGTTGTATGTGTATGTTTACTTAAAATTTCATACTGAAATGATTGCATTACTTTCTCACTTTTGTACTCATTTTAAGCTGTTTTAATTCTGAATTCCATGGATTTATGGATTTACATTTGCCATCCTAAAGTTATAACTTTAATTTGAATTGATACCAGCATAACTTTAGTAACATAAAAAATTATGTTCCTTTATAACTGTATCCTCACCTTTTTCATACTGATATTATAGAATTACATATTTATACATGTGTGCCCCAAACATAGAATAATAAAAAAATTATATCAAACCAAAGTTACAATACTAGCTTTAAAACAAAAACAATTTATCTTTATTGTTGAAAGTATTACTGATGACCCATTTGTTTTTTTGTTTTCCCATTGAGGTCCTCCTACCAGCACCAGTCCTTCCCAAGTCTTCACCACACTGTTTTCTGTGTCCATGGGCTATGCATATATGCATATGAGGTCCCTAGTTAATCACTCCCCCTATCCCAGCCACCACTGCCACCGTCCCTCTGAAATGCATCAGTCTTTTCAATGGTTCCATGTCTCTGGATTTATTTTGTTCATCAGTTTATATTGTTCATTAGATTCCACATATGAGTGAGATCATGTTATACTTATCTTTCTCTCACTGGCTCATTTTGCTTAGCAGAATATTCTTCAGGTTCCTCCATGCTGTGACCAAGGGTAAGAGTTCGTCTTTCTTACCATTGCTTAGTATTCCATTGGGTAAATGTACCACAACTTTGTTACCCACTCATCTGCTAAGGGGTATTTGAGCAGTTTCCAAATCTTAGCTATTATATATTGTGCTGCTACGAACATAGAGTTGCCTATATTCTTTCTGATTGGTCTTTCGGGTTTCTTATGATATATTCCAAGGAGTGAGATCACTAGGTCAAATGGCAGTTCCATTTTTAATTTTTTGAGGTAACTCCTTACCCTCTTCCACAGTTGGTGCACCAGTCTGCATTGGCACCAGAATTGTAGTAGGGTTTCCTTTTCTCCACATCCATGTCAACATTTGTCATTTGTTGATTTATTAATAGTAGCCATTCTGAAAAGTGTGAGGTAATACTTCATTGTCTTTTTAATTTCCATCTCTCTGATGATCAGTGACTTTGAGCATTTTTTCATGTCTCTTGGCCTTCTGTCTGTCCACTTTCAAAAAGTGTCTATTTAGGTCCTTTGCCCATTTTTTTATTAGATTGTTTGCCTTCCTTTTGTTAAGTTGTATGAGTTCCTTATATATTTTGGGCATTAACCCCTTATCAGATGTATCATTGGCAAATATGTTCTCCCAAGAAGTGGGCTCTCTTTTCACTTCGTTGATGGTTTATTTTGCTGTGGAAAAGCTTTTTACTTTGATGTAGTTCCATCTGTTTATTTTCTCCTTAGTTTCCCTTTCCCTAGGAGATGTATCCATAAACATACTGCTACAAGAAATATCTGAGATGTTGCTGCCTATGCTTTCTTCAAATTTTTATGGTTTTGTTTCATGACTCACATTTAGGTCTTTTGTCCATTTTGAGTTTATTCTTGAATATGGTGTAAGTTGGTGCTTTAGTTTCATTTTTGCACATGTAGCCATCTAATTATTGCAACACAATTTATTGAAGAGACTCTCTTAACTTCATTGTATGCTCTTGCAACCTCTGTCAAATATTAACTAAGCATAATAGCTTGGGTCAATATCTGGGTTCTCTGTTCTGTTCCACTGATCTATATGCCTGTTCTTGTGCCAGTGCAAGGCTGTTTTGATTACTGTGGCTTTGTAGTATAGCTTGATATCTGGTCTTGTAATCCCTCCAAATTTGTTCTTCTTTCTCAGGATTGCTGTGGCTATTCGGGGTCTTTTTTATTCCATATAAATTTTTGGAGTGTTTTTTTTTCTACATCTGTGAAGTATGGCATTGGTATTTTAATTGGGATTGATTTGAATCTATAGATTACTTTGGGCAGTATGGACATTTAATGATGCTGATTCTACCATTCCATGAACACAGTTTTGCACTTGTTCATATCTTCCTCTATCATTTTTTTCAACAACCTGTAGTTTTCTGAGTACAGATCTTATATCTCCTTGGTTAGCTTTATTCCTAAGTATCTTATTTTGTTGTTGTTGTTGTTGCAATATTAAATGGGATTGTTTTTTTTTTTTAGTTTCTGAGAGTTCATTTTTGGTGTATAAAAATGTCATAGATTTCTGGGTGTTAATTTTGTATCCTGCTACATTGCCAAATTCATTTATTAAACCTGGTTGTTTTTGAGGGAGTATTTAGGGTTTTCTATGTATAATATCATGTAGTCTGCGCATAATAACAGTTTTACTTCCTCCTTTTCAATGTTGATACCTTTATTTGTTCTTCTTGTCTGATGGTTGTGGCTAGGACTTCCAGTACTATGATGAATGACAGTGGTGAAAGTGGATATCCCTGTCTTATTCCTGTTCTTAGCCTGTTCTTATCTTGTCAAATGCAGAAAAAGCATTTGATAAAATCCAACACCCTTTTTGATTAAAAACTCTCAGAAAAGTGATAAAAGAGAGATCATACCTCCACAAAATAAAGAACATAATTACACTTGAGAAGAATATATATTCCGTAGATTTGGGGTGAAATGTTCTGAAGATGCTAATTAAGTCCATCTGATCTAGTGAGTCATTTACGATTGCTGTTTCTTTGTTGATTTTTTTTTTTTGTCTAGAGGATTTACCCAGTGCTGTCAATGGGGTATTAAAGTCTTCTACTATAATTGTATTGCTGTCAATCACTTCCTTGATATCTTCCAGGAGTTTTGTGTGTTTTTTTTAAATGTATTTGAGTGCTCCTGCAGTGGGTGCATATATGTTTATCAGAGTTATATCCTCTTGTTGTATTGATCCCTTTAGTATTATGAAGTGGCCTTTCTTATCACTTGTTATGGCCTTGACATTCAGGTCTATTTTGTCAGATATAAGTATTGCTACCACAGCTTTTTTTGCATTTCCATTTGCCTGAGAAATATTTTTTCATTCCTTCACTTTCAATCTGTGTGAGTCCCTTGTTCTGAGGTGGGTCTCTTGTAGACATCATACATATGGGTCATGTTTTCTTATCCACTTAACCACTCCATGTCTTTTGATTGGAGCATTTGATCTATTTATGTTTAAGGTTATTATTAATAGGGACTTGCTAGTAACATTTTTATTATTTATGCCGATGTTACTCTTCCCTTTCTGTTTTTTTCTTTTCACAACTGTCCCTTTAGCACTTCTTAAACTTCTGGCTTGGTAGTGATAAACTCCCTTAGACTTTTTTTTTGTCTACAAAGCTCCTGATTCCCCCTTCAAATTTGAATGATAGCCTTGCTGGAGAGAATATTCTTGTATTCTGTCCCCTGCTTTGCATCACTTTATATATTTCATTCCATTCCCTTCTGGCCTGATGTGTTTCTGTTGATAAATCATTTGATAGTCTAATGGGAGATTCCTTGTAGGTAACTCTCTCTCTCTCTCTCTCTCTCTCTCTCTCTCTCTCTCTCTCTCTCTCTCTCTCTCTCTCCCTTTAAGTTTCTCTGTCTGTTGTGAACGTTTGCTGTTGTAATTACAACCAGTCTTGGTGTGGGTCTTTTTTGGCTTCATCTTGTTTGGGACTCTCTGTGCTTGTGTGACTTCTTTCTTCCCCAAATCAGCGTAGTTTTCTGTCATTATTCCCTCAAATGGGTTACTAATACTCACTCCTCTTCTCGTTCTTCTGGCACTCATATTATACATATGTTACTTCATTTCATGTTGTCCCAAAACTCCCTTAGGCTCTCCTCCTGCTTTTTAATTTTTTCTCCAACTGTTGCTCAGATTGGGTTTTTGTGCCCTGTCTTCTATCTTGTTAATTTGGTCCTCTGCTTCTTCTAGTCTACTATTGAAACCTTCCATTGTGTTTTTATTGGAGATATATCATTCTTCATTCCCTTTTGATTCTTACATAAGTGGTTGGTTTTTTTTTAATCCAGCTGGTTAAGGAACTGTATTACCCTTACTCTGAATTTTTTTCTGACTATTTCATCTCTCCATGTCATTTAGTTCCTTTTCTAGCAATTCTTTCTTTTCTTTCCTTTGGTGGTTGTTTCTTTGTCTCCCCATTATTGCTCTCATGGAAAGGCCTGGGGCCTGTGGCTGAAATGGCAGGCTTGGCAGGAGGGGAGCACATTCTGTCACTCACAGGAGCCTGCAGCCAGGGAGGCTGGAGTCCCACTGTCTGTGGATCTGCAAATGAGGTAGCAGGTCTTTGGCTGGAGTGGCTGTAGGTTCCAGTATGGTGTCTGAGGCCAGTCTGGATAGTGGTAAGGCTGGGATCCTAGTCACAGCAGCTTTCCCCTTCAACATGGTATGGTTTCTGTGCCAAAGCCAGCCAACCCGGGAGGGCTTGGAGTACTAGCGGGGGCTCCTCATCCAGTAGAGCCCAATCTGCCATACCTGAGACTTTTGCAGGATCTAACTGTCTCTCTCTCTCTCTCACACACACACACACACACACACACACACCATCTACACACTCCCTTTTCACTCCCTCATTCACTCACACTCTCTCCCTCACTGCCATCCTGCCAACCAACATCTTGACTCTAATCGCAAAATGTCTGCTTGGAATTTTTGATTAGTGCTTCAATTTTATCAGTAGTTATGGAACTATTAAAGTCTTTTTATTCTTCCTGATTAAGTTTTGGAAGATTCATTTTTTCTAGGAATATTTCCATTTCATCTAGGTGGTACAGCTTGCTGAAATAAAGTTGTTCATAATACTTTTTTTATGATCCTTTTCATTTCTAAGGGTTTAGTTGTCACTTAGCCCTTTTATTTCTGATTTTGTTTATTTGGGTCCTATCTGTTCATTTCTTGATGAGTCTGGCTAAAGGTTCATCAATCCTATTTATCTTTTCAAAGAACCAGCTTGCTTTTATTAATCTTTTGTATTTATTTTTTTAACCTCTACATAATTTACTTCCACTCTTATCTTTAATATTTTCTTCCTTCTATTTATTCTATACTTTTCTTGTAGTTCTATTTATAGTCCTTTAAGTTGTAGGGATCAATAGTTTAATATTAATTTTTCTTGTTTTTGAGGTAGGCTTGTAGTGCTATGAACTTCCCTCTCAGAACTGCTTTCACTGTGTCCCATAAATTTTGAGTTGTTGTGTGTTCATTTTTATTTGTTTGCAGGAAGTTTTTTATATTTTCTTTATCTCTTTATAACCCATTAATTTTTTAATGAATTGCTATTTAGTATCCAGCTGTTTGCATGTTTCAGAGTGTTTTTATTGTAGTTGATTTCTAATTTCATTCCATTGTGATGTGAGAAAATGCTTGACGTGATTTCCATAATCTTGAACTTTTAGAAACTTGTTTTGTGGTTTATCTTTGAAAACTTCTTCTCATGTGCCAAGAAAATTCTTTCAAGAAAGAATAATTCTGTCTTACTGATCAAATAAAATTATGTGGCTTTTGAAATCTGCTTTCTATACTTGGTTGATAAGTCATGGTAAATAATTAAAAATGATTTTACACATCTGTTCTCAAAATTGCTTAACCCATTAGGTATGTATTGTTTTATAGTCCAGAATCTGTGTAGATCATAAATCAAACTGAAGTAATTTATTTGGAAAAGTATCTAACTTAACTATAAACATTGAACAAGTATACTAGAGGGAAATTCTTTTGGTGAGTTTCAGATAATATTTTCTTTTTTCCTGATGGGTGAAAAGTTTACCGCCTTTACACATATACAAACAGACACACATACAATATCCAGTGCCTACACATTTTATTAGTGAACTCATATGCAACACCTGCTCAAGTTTTCTTGTGTGTCTCTCTCTTTATCTTTCATTTGTGGTAAGAGCACTCAACATGCAATCCATTCTCTCTACCAATTTTGAAATGTATCAACTATTGGAACTATGTTATATAGCAAATCTCTAGAACTTATTTATACAGTAGTTCTCAACCTTCTTAATGCCGTGACCCTTTAATACAGTTCCTCATGTTGTGGTGACCCCCAACCATAAAATTATTTTTGTTGCTACTTCATAATTTTGCTACTGTTATGTATCATAATGTAAATATCTTTATGCTATATGTGTTTTCCGATGGTCGCAACCCACAGGTTGAGAACCGCTGATAGCAGAACTGAAACTTTAAACCCATCAATATTCAATCTTTACTTTTTAATGAATCTAATCAATTACGATAAGAAGGTATAGCTTCTTCTTCAAACCAGTGTAGCTGCTTTTGCATTTGGATCTCTTCAATAAATTCATTTAAAATATAACTATTGCTTTTTATTAAAATTAAAAGGTAGATTTTCAGCAGTTCTTTTGTCACAGAATGAATAATAGCCTTAAATAACAACCTGAAATAATTTTATTTAAAACAATGGATTAACAATTTGCAAAGGAGAGCTAGGTTACTAACTAGTAATTCAGAGAGATAAATGATATGCTGATCATCTGAGTCAGTATTTGTTATAATTTTTAAGAACAATCATATAAAAAACTGTTCTACGCTAAAAAATTCATAGAGTTAAAAAAAAAAGTGCGAGCTTTGTTGAATTTTTAGAGAACATGTGTATCAAATTTGGCCCATAAATTATGAGTATATATTTCAAAAATCAGTAAGTAGACCTATTCTGGAACCTAGAAGAATTTAAATCATGGACTTAAATGAGATCACTTATGAATTGTGAAGGTGGAGAAAACTAATGTCGTCAAGAACCATCATTCTAGTAGAAATAGCTCCTCTGGGCAATTAAAGGAAAGAGAAAATCTTAATAGGAGAAAATTAGGAGATTTTATTAATTCATGGAGTCTGTCACACCAGGGAAGCTGGGCAATGTCTCAGTTTAGGCTTAAGTAAGGGTGAGATACAGTCACAAATTACTGTCTATTCTCTTTTATTATTGTAGGCTAATGTACCATCAATTAGTAGGGGAAACTAGAGCAGAGACTTTCACCTATCTGTCCTTCTTGACATTTCATGCAGGCATTCTATGGCATGGCACGCAACTCCAAAGTGAAGTTTTAGGTTCAGTAGTCTACCACTTGGTCCTTTTATGTTCCTTTTAGAAATCTATAAAAACATAAACACAAAAGTACAATCTGAGTTAACTAATGAAATGACAGGAGGAATAATATTAATAGGATTCTACACACAAATGTTATGTCATGCAATTATATTTCACTATGAATAATTTAAACCAGAGCTCTGCATGGAACTCAAGGGGAGATTTTAATATGTCTAGCCACCAGATTAATCTTAGTTCAATCATCTCAATTTTACTTGGATTTCATGTTAGGCCTCTATAACATTTGGCCTCTGCAACATTAACCAGCTTATCTATGTGCTGCAACTCAGGAAACCAAGGCAGTGCCCTGGAGATAGAATCTGAACAAACAACCCACAAAGGAACCGATATTATAGATACAAGATATAAGAGTTGAAACCATGAGTTAAACTAAAAACTGTGTCATAGAAGCCTTTAAAAATAGGTTTTCTTAGAATTGTCTCTGAACTCAGACAAACTTATATTGACATTCTAGCATGAAGCATTTCTTGTGTGACTTATCTTGTGAAACCTCAGCTTTCTCATCTGGTAAACTGATACTTAATGAGCACTTCATTCTGAGGATTAAAGAGTCAATACTCATGAAAAACCTGATAGATAGAAGATGTTAAATGTCAGCTATCTAAATCTTCCTGAAAGTGTTACCCCTGGCAAGTTGAGTTCACTAACAAAATGTGTAGGCTCTGAATGTTGTATGTGTGTCTGTTTGTATATGTGTAAAGGCAGTAAACTTTTCACCCATCAGGAAAAAAGAAAATATTATCTGAAACTCACCAAAAGAATTTCCCTCTAGTATACTTGTTCAATGTTTATAGTTAAGTTAGATACTTTTCCAAATAAATTACTTCAGTTTGATTTATGATCTACACAGATTCTGGACTATAAAACAATACATACCTAATGGGTTAAGCAATTTTGAGAACAGATGTGTAAAATCATTTTTAATTATTTACCATGACTTATCAACCAAGTATAGAAAGCAGATTTCAAAAGCCACATAATTTTATTTGATCAGTAAGACAGAATTATTCTTTCTTGAAAGCATTTTCTTGGCACATGAGAACACCTTACATGATATGTAGGAGGCTTGATGGTGAGAAAGCTCTCAAATATTTGCAATATTACACTTTTCAAAAGGAGTTGGAAAGTTGGAAATAAATCAATTTATGTTTCTCATGGATGAAAAACTTAGTTCACCTGAGCTTATGTACAATAATTATTTTAAACAATGGTTATTTGAATTTTTTTCCTTTAATCCTATTTAAGGACTGATGCAGTCCCTCCTTCTAACAGGGCATCATGACTATCTCCTAGGGACAGGCAGTTCTGCAATACACCAATGTAACAGAAGGGTCACTCAAAATACCATCTAGTAACCTGGAAGAACTCATCTTGTTCAGCACAGATTTTATCTGAGAATCAATTAATTCACCAATGAGTGTCTGAGATGCCCTCTTGTCTATCTAAGCAACCTTAGGTTAGTGAAGTATTACTTGAAATTAAGAATGAGTTCCTTCCTTTTTACAGCAGCATAGTATTCCATCGTGTAGATGTACCACAGTTTTCTAATCCATTCATCTACTGATGGGCACTTAGGCTGTTTCCAGATCTTAGCTATGGTGAATTGTGCTGCTATGAACATAGGGGTGCATATATCCTTTCTGATTGGTTTTTCTGGTTTCTTGGGATATATTCCTAGAAGTGGGATCACAGGGTCAAATACCATTTGCAACGTCATGGATGGAACTGGAGAGCATTATGCTAAGTGAAATAAGCCAGTCAATAAAGGAAAAATACCACATGATCTCACTCATTCATGGACAATAGAGACCATTATAAACTTTTGAACAATAATAGATACAGAGGCAGAGCTGCCTCAAACAGATTGTCAAACTGCAGCGGGAAGGCCGGGGAGGGTTGGGGGGCAGGAGGTAGGGGGGTAAGAGATCAACTAAAGGACTTGTATGCATGCATATAAGCATAACCAATGGACATAAGACACTGGGTGATAGGGGAGGCTAGGGGACTGTCTAGGGCGGGGGGATAAAATGGTTACATATGTAATACCCTTTGTAATACTTTAAGCAATAAAAAAAAAATTAAGAATGAGAAAATATTGTTGGTGAGACATGAGAAAGGCTTAAAATAATCACTAAAAACTGTTTACAGCAAGTCATATTAAACAAATTTAAAAGAGGGAAAACTATACTATGCATTAACAATGGAAAGGAGTTTGTTGTTTTATCAGGTACTATGACTTAAACAGTACTTTTAATAAATTGGACCTCTTTTTGCTCCACAAAATCAAATGATACCAACCAAAGTAATATAACCTACTGTATCATTGATAAAAGCACAGTAGAAGATGATAAAAAGAGCTTTTTATCTACTTGGTTTGTCTTTGTCTTTCTCTATATATTTGTAAATAAATATTTATAAATACATATTTTGTTTGTAAGAAACACTGGATCATTGAAAGGATAATGCATTTTGTTGAAGTGGGAGGCAAAATTATTGACTGATCTTAGGCAAAATTCTTTGTTAATATGAGGAAATCTATTTACCACATATGGGGTAGCTGTACACTTAACATTTATCAATAAAATCTAGCATAAAATAAGTTAACACATAAGAGCAAACCTCTCAAATCCCAAAAAGAACATAGATGAAGTGCTAGACAAAAAATAGAATTTTCAAATAGCATGCAAAATGACAGCAAAATAAGAAGTAACACAGAGTACTGAGTTACTTATGACTTTTCCTGTGATTGAAGGTAAAGTTGAGACCCTAATCACTTGTTCCCCAAAGGGAGTTCTGGGTTGTTTCATCATTCATTTGATTTGGGTGGTAAGAATTTGGGGATCTGAAGCTTTTAATTCCTGGGAAGTTCCTCTGCTATCTGCCTTCCCTATGCACTGACTTGCCCTATGTTATGTGGTTTATTCTCCTTTGAAATTTTTATAACAAATCTTGGGGTTCTGCTACTGCCACTGTTATGGTTAATGTTGCAGTTGATAGGATTTTAATCACTTATAAATACTCCAGCTCTTTCATTCCCAAACTGTTCTTGTGCAAAATGATCTATATCTGAAGCCTTGCTTAAAATGTGCATGGGGCTTTCTCTGCTTTTAGAGATTCCACGCATTAATCAGGCAACTACATAGGGAGCACCCTTTATTTGTCAGTAAATTGTGTGAAGTATTGAATGCATAGAAGAAGCTGCCCATTCTCTCAGCGAGTTCACAATCGATTGGAATCATCCATAAAATATTGTATGATTCACTATATGTCACAGGAATTGAAAGAGGCATGACCACTAACATGCATTTAGCAAAAGCTTTTAGGAAAAATAGATGAGTTGAATTTTAAAGAATAAATACCCCTTTGGTAAAAGAAGAGTGGTGTAAATGTGTGCATGTGCTTGTATTTGTGTGTCTGTATGTTGATGGGGTTACTGGAATTTCTAGTTATGTTTCTAGGCAGAAAGAAAACCTTGTGTAAAGGCACATATATGTAATGTTTTGTGGTATTTTTTAATACTGGAATACTATAAATAGTTTAGCCTAGTTGGAATATAACAGACAGGTTGAAATAATAGGGCATGTCTAGAAAGAAGTGTTAACGTAAAAAAAAACCATTGAAACCTGTAAAGAATTTTTGTGTTTATTTGAGCCAAACTGTCGACATATGCCGAGAAGCAGAACCTCAATGAATTGAGATAGTGCTCCAGAGGATGGCAGGGTTACATCCGTATTTATACATGAAATTCATTGGTGACACATTTAAGGAAGTGGGATTAAGCGAAGTGGGGAAACCTCTGTGATAGGATAAAAAGTAAAATGATGGACACATACTTAGGTGGGTGCAGGATCAGTTAACATGATAATGAAGGAATTTGTAGTATCTGTCCTGGCGCCCAGAACATTTGGTTGTGCCCCAGGGGCTCCAGAAAAAGGGAAGTTACAAGTTACCCAGACATTTCAAGGGTATGTTATCGTAGAGGCAAAAAGGCAAATGGGCTCAGTAAGGATCAAAGTAGATCTTGTCAGTGAAGATACTGGCTTAGGACATAACTGCCCACCATAACTGCTTTTAGTTAAAGTTTAATTTCAGACCATCCTTTGTGGTTATTTTAGGTCTCTGAGTCTGCTAGGCTGCCACGCAGGCCTTCCCTGAGCTTGTCAGGTCAGCATGTGGCCCCTTTGTCCACAGAAGGAAGTATGCAAATAATATAGTAAGGATTTGCTTGAAGAATTAGCTGAGGTACATATTATGATACATTCTGTTCATTTTTGCTGTCTTAATCAAGTAGGTCTGAAAATATTAGTGATACTTCTATTATCATCCTCACAAGTACCATCGCTGAAATCTAAATATGGTAAATATGGAACAATTTGGTGTTTTTTGTTTTTTGTTTGTTTGTTTTGTGGGGTGGGTGTTATGCCCAGAATTCAAGATCCCCAAGATACCACGCCAGGGAGCCAGTCCGATGCAAAAGCAGAAGGTCCTTTATTGAGTTAGCTAACCCGACCCGGGCCTCCAGCCGACACAGCGACCGGAAAACCGAGTGATATCCATGAGAAAATCAGGGCTTTAATAGTGAGGGGAGGGAGCTAGCTGTGGGCCTTGCCGATTGGCCAGGCGCCAAGTCGGGTCTTGTTACACAGGATGTGGTCATCTCTATGGCGCACACATCCCTTGCTTGTCATTGGCTAGTTCAAAGAAATCCCGGGCGTGGCCAGCAGGGGCCTGGGTTTCCAGGAAGAAGGCACTCTTCTGAGCACATGGCCTCTGCCCCAACATGGAGGATCCAGGGTAGGATGGAGGGCATAGCCCTCGCCCTTTCATTGGGTTCCAAAATATTTTATTTTTTGAGCTCTTTAGATTCAGATAGACCAGGTTTTGTGCTAAATGTTTCACACACATTAAATCCTTTCATACATAAACTCTAAAGGTTTATCATCATTTTAAATTTTCATATGGGACATTTTAACTTAGGGGTTATATAATTGTCCAAGGGAAATTTTAACTTAGGGTTTATATAATTGTCCAAAGTGTACAGCCAGTAAGTTGTGGAAACTAGTGACACATTTTTTCTTTTGACCCAGACTTCCACACTGTGTTGAAAGGAGTTTTTAGGGGTGAAATAGGCAGGTTTAGGAAATTTTAGAAATTAAGGCTTCTATGTAAAAAGCACAGGTCTACAGAGCTGCAAAGAGTACATTTCCATAGAATAAGGGAGCTGGGAGCTGCAGAAGGTACGCAATTACAGAATAAAGGGCAGGAAGCCCCTCATTCAGAGAGGGAGGGAAAAAAGCCCAGAGGGAATAGGAGAACAATAAGGGAGAAGAAGGAGGGAACCTCACATACTTACCTGAAACTGGAGCTCAGGAGTTGCTATAGTGACCAAATCAAAGGGGAATAGTGACCAATCAGAGGGGATATCAAGGCATAAAGAACTGCAGCCTTTATAAACCATGGAAAAGTGGGACTCCCCCCCCCCCCCTCACGTGGGAGTCTTGGCTTGTTTCTCAATAAATTTTCACCTTTGCTGGACCGTCCTCTGTCCACGGTTTCATTCTTCAACTCCAACAACAAAGAGCCCAGGGAAACCATGTTGCCCAGGGGAACACCGCACATTTCCAGTCCAAATTTCCCGTATCATTATCTGATATTTGATTTCTCTTGGAGTAGACCCATATTATAAATTTGTATTCCCAAGTGCTATAATTTGAACTTTCCTGAAAAGAATGAACCAGTTGCTAAACATTTTCTCAAACCTGGGTAAAAGATAGAGAATTCAACCTTGTCTAATTTACTTCCTCATATTCCCTAAGACTGTCATTGTGTTTTTTTTTCCCCTGTTCTCAAATATCTTAGCTATTTCTAACATCCCTAATACACATGTTCAGCTGATATTTCCACAGAATTAGTTGGAAAAAAATAGAAGCCACCAGATGGGAACTCCCTCATTTCTTAACTGCAACTCTAGAGCTTACAGCCATATGCTTCAGGCTTTATCTTCCCCCTCTACTTTTAGGAAGGAGTAGTGAGTGTTCTCTCCCTCTTCATAGTAAAAGCCAATGCCTTCCCATTTTCTCTGTACCCCATCCTTTCATGTCTTCTTAATAAATTCATACCCACAATTTTTGCCCCTTTCTCCTATGGATTCAAGATATCATTTATAAATGAATCATTCAAATCACCTATATTTAAATTTAGAAGCCTCCCTCAATCCTAAATCTCTTTCCTTTATTGCTCTGTATTTCTGTTTTTGCTCACTCTAACTGTAATTTTCCTGACAGACTTTTCTATACACATGGTCTTTGGTTCAAAAACATCTCTTTATTCTTTGTGTGTAGGGTGTAGGGAAGGAGAATGGAAGTTAGGGTAACACAATTATAATAAAGACTGACTAGTTAAAATAAAGGTTGGAGTTAAATGATCTACTAATCCTCAGCATTACATTTGGAAAAGGTAAAATATCCCACTTCAGCCTTGCTCTAACTCATGGCTCTCCTTTCCATGTCCAGGCCATTGTGGCCAGCATGGGGGCAGTAGCCAAGGCTGGGAAGCAGTCATCGCTTACTGACGCAGCACAGCTTCAGAGCTGCCATGTCCTGAGGTCTGGGTCTTGGTTTAATTTTTGGCTATGTGTAGGGAGGTCAGCGAAAAAGAAGTGAATCCTCTAAACCAAATTTAGCAAACAAATCCCACTCATCGAGCTGGTTGAACCATGAAACAGCATGGTCCACTATTGTGAATGTTCAAAGGCACAGGTGGTTCTCTACCTGTCTCTGGAGCTGTGACTTGATTGTGCTCATTCACTTTCTCATTCCCTGGGAAAAGTCCATACACTGTTCTTTCAGATGTCTCTTCATATGGTCCAGTACAGCACTTCCGTATCTAGGTGTTAGCATAGTCAGCATGGTGATCATGTATTAGTGATGGGAATTAAAGACCTAAATGATACTCCCAGTTTTGAATTTGGGTTCTATTATCCTCCTCCGATCAGAATGCCAAAGAATAGGCATACATTTCTTGAAAAGGTGAACACATAAACATTTCAAACATCCATATTTTGTCATAGAGTCAGGTCCTTAGATCTATAATGTTTTTGTTTTGTTTTGTTTTTTTTGTTAATCCTCGCCAGAGGATATATTTTCCACTGATTTTCAGAGAGAGTGGAAGGGAGGGAGGGAGGGGGCGAGAAGGGGGAGAGAGAAAGAGGGAGGAGATAGAGAGATAGAGAGAGAGAGAGAGAGAGAGAGAGAGAGAGAGAGAGAGAGATATCAATGTGAGAGAGACATATCAATTGGTTGCCTCCCACATGCCCCCCAACTGGGGATCAAACCTGCAACCTAGGTACATTCCCTTGACCAAGAATAGAACCAGCTACCCTTTGGTATGCTGGCTGATGCTCTAACCCAGTGGTTCTCAACCTTCCTAATGTCATGACACTTTAATACAGTTCCTCATGTTGTGGTGACCCCCAATTTCATTGTTACAAAGCGAATATAATTAAAGCATAGTGATTAATCACAAAAACAATATGTAATTATATATGTGTTTTCAGATGGTCTTAGGCGACCCCTATGAAAGGGTCATTTGACCCCCAAAGGGGTCATGACCCACAGGTTGAGACCCACTCCTCTAACCACTAAGCTTGCCAGTCAGGGCTAGATCTACAATGTTTTGCAAAGTTTTGCTTGAAGTCAGGGTGACCATGGAAGGTGCTTGCCTGTCGGTCTAACTTGGGGTAAAGATAATTGGCTAGAAGAGTGGAGTCACCGTAAGCACGCAGAACCTTAGATGGTTAAAATCCCCAGACAAATAAACTTCCCCTCTCTTGTGTTGCTCTCTTGTTTGGCTCCTGCTCCCTTACACTCCTTCGCTCCATGACACACAATCACCCATGCACCTCCATAGTCATGTGGCATTAAGCACCACGTGGCCCATGGCCATGCAGAACCCTCATGCAATGAACTGCAACTAGAACTGCAACTAGGAACACAAGCTAAGCTAGTCAGATATTGGATTGGATTGGACTTTAATATGGAGTGGAAACTCTGGGCACTGGCTTTAATCCTAGCCCTGCTGAAGACAAGATTTGACTTTTTCCATGGCGAGACAGGGAGAATGGACCTTGGAAGGGGACACAGAGGGCAGCCCATGGATAACAATACCATGTATTAAATTATCTGTAATTCTCATACATTGACAGTGTGATTAAAACATGTTACAGTACTTTGGAAACCAGTTTGTAAGTTTCTAATTAAGTACTGAGCATACGAATCAGCAATTCAACATCCAGTTGATTAACTAATAAAAATTAAAATATATTCATGGCACATAAACTTGTATGCAAATGTTTATAGCAACTTTATTTATAATCACCCAAAATTGGAAAGGCTAAATACCCTTCAACTGATGAATGGATGAACAAACCATGATGAACTTATACAATACTTTTTATTACTCAGCAATAAAAAGGAAACAATTGAATTAACACATATAATAGCATATTATATTTAGGAACACTAAACATAATATATATGTACTAGTGGCCTGGTGCACGAAATTTGTGCAGGAGGGGGTGTCCCTCAGCCTGGCCTGCACCATCTCCAATCTGGGACCCCTTGAAGGACATCCTACTGCCGGTTTACAGGGATCGGGCCTAAATTGGCAGTCCCTCTCACAATCCGGGACTGCTGGCTCCTAACCACTCACCTGCCTGCCTGTCTGCCAGCCTGATTGCCCCTAACCACTCTGCCTGACAACCTGCTCGCCCCCAAATGCCCCCCCGCCAGCCTGATCACACCAACTGCCCCCCGTGCCAGTGTGCTCACCCCCAATTGCCCTCCCAGCTGGCCTGCTTGCCCCTAACTGCCC
Source organism: Myotis daubentonii (assembly GCF_963259705.1). Taxonomy (NCBI): domain Eukaryota; kingdom Metazoa; phylum Chordata; class Mammalia; order Chiroptera; family Vespertilionidae; genus Myotis; species Myotis daubentonii. Next base: position 92,909,540 of record NC_081842.1, read on the forward strand.
CCACTGCTAGCCTGCTCACCCCCACCTTCCCTCCCCACTAGCCTACTCACTTCCAACTGCCCACCTGCTGGCCTGCTCACTCCAAATTGCCCCCCCCCCCGCTGTCCTGATCACCACCAACTGACGCCCACTGATGACCTGCTTGCCCCCAACTAGCCCTCCTGCTGGTCTGCTTACCACCAATGGCCCCGCCCCCCATCAGCCTGATCACCCACAACTGCTTTCCCATCCTGGCCTGATCATCCACAACTGCCCTCCCCTCTTGGCCTCTAACTGCCTCTACCTCAGCCCTGCCACCATGGCTTTGTCCAAAAGAATGTCTGGAAGGTCTACTGGAAGGTATCTCAGTCTAATTAGCATATTACCCTTTTATTAGTATAGATAGAGTCCTGGTGCATGGGTGGGGGCTGGTTGGTTTGCCCTGAAGGGTGTCCTGGATCAGGGTGGGGGTCTCGCTGGGGTGCCCATCCAGCCTGGGTAAGGGGCTGATGGCTGTTTGCAGGCTGGCCAAGACCCCCAGTGGGGACCCTCACCCCATGGGGGTCTGGCCAGCCTGGGTGAGGGGCTGAGGGCTGTTTTCAGGCTGGCCACAGGCCTTTCAGTGTGGGGGGGTATCCCGCTGGAGTGCCTGGCCAGCCTGGGTGAGGGGCTGATGGCCGTTTTCAGGCTGACCATGCCCCCTGGTGACCCAAGTTCCCAGCCTATCCTTTTTTTTTTCCAGTCCGTCCTTGAGCAGAGGCCAAGGCAGGCTGGAAGCAGGTATCTGGGATTTATTTATCTTCTATAATTGAAACTTTGTAGCCTTGAGCGGAGCCCAGGGTCAGCAGGGCAGGTGGGAAGCTTGGCTTTCTCCATTGCCAGGGGCAACACAAGCCTCCTGCTCGCTTCAGCTCCATGGCAGCCACCATCTTAGTTGGATTAATTTGCATACTTGCTCCTGATTGGCTGGTGGGTATAGCAGAGTGGCAGAGTGATGGATAATATGCATATTTCTCTTTTATTAGTATAGATTACTATCCATTAGTATTTCAATTGCATTATGCTATAGGAAGAAAGACAGACTGAAAAACTTCCACATTTTTATATGATATTCAGAAAAATGTAAAATGATATGGACAGCAAATATGGTTGTTAGCAGCAGAGTGTGCAAGGAGGAATCGATTTTAAAGGAGCTAGAGTAGAATTTTTTTTTGTTTTTGTTTTTTTGGTGGTGGTGGTGATGGCATGTCACCTATCTTGATTTTAATAAGATATAATTGTAAGTATTTGTGAAAACTCAGAACTATTTTTAGAATATACATTTTATTGTATATAAATTTTCTCAATCATCTGATTTTTAAAATTATTAATCTTTATAAAATATTTAAAGCTTCCTTTTTTCAGATGTAATTGCACCTTTTGCTAATACTAACATAGACACTAAGAAATTGTGAATTGTGACAGAGAATAATCCTGTTAGTAACTTCCTTTATTATTGCATGGTTGGGAGTTATTATGAATCACATTATATCCTTCTTGTAAGTGGGAATAAATGATTTAAAAGCACAATTCCAGGTGGCTGTCCCAAGGAAGATATGGAAGAATAGTTCTTAAGAAGTGACTAAATGTTTATTGATTGCAAAATAAAGGGCATTTTTTCCATTGTACTTAATTCGTAAGAAAGAAAAAGAATGTTATTTTTCCCTTTTTTTTCTGCTAAAAGCCAAAGACAGTTAAACCTTTTGTACATTTTTAGTACAGGAAACATGAGAAAAAGCTGAATCAGTATACTTATATGGCAAACTCATCCTTAGACAAAATAGGTGGCGGACATTTTTCTATGTTAAAGTTACACTGTGTATAGAAAACAAAAAGATATCAAGAGCCACAGGACTATAAGTAATGAAAATAATTACACATCAACAAACTAAGGATCCTATATTTTAGTACAGCATACTAAAAAAAGAATTAGCCATCTCTCATACGCCTAAAAAGCTTATGTGATATCTTATTCACTTTCATTATACAAGTATGTCATTTTGGATAATTATTTCATCAACTTAATATTCAATTTTCTTAAGAGATGATAAAACATTTTATGGTATAAGGAAAGATTTCAAGTATCTGGTAATTAGATACAGGGCTATTGAGCCAATGGTCTGGTCTTACTCCTGTGTTGCTTGCTCTTATGTGTTCTCTGTTGTGGAAAAAGTTAAATCCTTCCTGAGTTATACTACAACTTATATCTGTTGAGGAATATTCCCATTTATGTGCATCTTCGTGATACTTACTACTAACATTTGTGACTAGTGATTTATTTTTATTTTTTTATTGACTCGCGGCCTAATGGTATTTCATAAAGCTGAGATACATTATGCAAGATGAAGTTCTTTGACACATAGAAACTGCATAAATAGACTTCAGTTTACCAGGTTTGGCTCTGTAATTCATATGTAGAGGATAAATTTCAGGTTCCTGAGTTAATGGAATTATATTTTTCTACAATTTTGGGTATATATATGCACTAATATGTGTGCATGTGCATGTGTGTGTGTGCATACAATCTAAATATTATTCAGTAGCTACACATTTAAAATACTTAGATATTAGTATTCATGACTTATGGGGAAAATCTTTGTCATTTTTTGTGTTCTTATTTTTTTAAAGTATATTATTGAATGCCATTATAAAAAGCATTGTTAATCCTGCTGGATATCTTCTTGCATGAATGCATTGCATAACATCATGAAAAGCATTTCTTTTCATGCTTAAATTTTATCTAAAAAGGGATGACTTCAGGCAGTTGTTTGTTTAATTTTGTTTTGCAGGAAAATCTTCATAACAGTGGCAAATGCTTTAATGTACTAAATGCCCAACAATATTAATGTTATAATTATTGAAGACTTGTTTAGAGGTAATGAGCTAAAATGTTGGCAGAATTTGTTACTATGAAAGCCTAATTTTTAGACATTGGATCCACCTCACCACAGAAACAAATACCGAAAAGCTGGATTGTTGTAAATCCCAGTTAATAGGGCATCCAGCAACATTTCCCCCTGGCTGTCAGTTTATGTGGGATTCAGCGGGATGTCCTGAATACTCTGAGTCCTCATAATCATATTATATCTGCTCTTGCTTGTTCTGGAACTGGCAGCCTCAGACACGGTGAATTGATTTTTTGTTGGCTGTTCCCTATTTTATTTCTGGAAGGGGAGTTAGTTGAATAGACTCAATGATAGAACATACACCTTCATGAGATTTAAGGTTAGGCTCTTTACTTTTAGTTCCTTATGGGGAGTTCTTTTACAAGGAGATATTTTTTAAAGTATTTTATCTTTAAGATCTCATGTTCCAAATTCATATTAAACATAAGCTCTGCTTTGAAAATTTGAAGGTTCATTGAAAGTCTTCAAAAATAAAATAGCAATGGAATACCATACTCAATGGATAGTTTAAAATATCAAAGTTGTGCATAAAGTATCTGTTTTATGGAATGTTTTAATATTAAAAACTACTTCTTCTCACAGCTCTGCAGACTCTGCAAACATTACTATGGAAGCAGACAAAACTGAAAGTGACAATATTAAGTGTAGTCGTTCCCTCCTCCTTATATTCAGTCTCCAATCCTCTCAACCTTGATCTGAGCCCACTGTACGAAATGCCTTTTCCCATCAAGCTGATCATAACCAGAAGACTTTTATTAAGATGTTAGACCGTAAGTAGTAGTCTAGAAGTACAGTCATAGAAAGGAAAATGCATTCTCAGTCTCACTGCTCCATTGATGGTCCCTGAAATCAAGGTGACGTGAGTGCGTGTATATATTAGCATATAACATATACAGTACTATAATACTATTCTTGCTCAAAATATGAGAAACACTAAGGAGAGTCACAGAATCTAGCTTGTGGAACCAAGCAAGTTTTATTAGTGTAAAAGATTTCAGATGAATCTTGAGAGATTAGTAGGAAAATTACACATAAACAGAATTAGAAATTTAGGCTGGGGTAAGATGGAAATTACCTTTATATTTTTTCACTTAAGTGTTTGAATTTTATCAAATAGTCAACAAATAGGATATTGGAAGATCATGGTGGAGTAGGTGAAAGTTACACTCACCTCCTCCTAGGATCGAACTGAAATCACAACTAACATATAGAATAATTAACGTGAGTAATAACCAACTGAATGACTAGCTTAACAGAAGTCCTAAAATCAAGGATTTACAGAAGAAGGCACAATGAGACTGACAGGAAGGGCACAGACGTGCAAAGGGCTGGCCTCATACCCACATGCAGCAGCTAAAAACCTGGAGGGATAATCCACTCAGCTACAAAGGGTCCTCCTGAGGAGTCAGGATTCTCAACCAGCGCAGAGTACCGAAGCTGAGAAGAGATGACCACATAATATCTGGCTATGGAAATCATCAGGAATTCTGTCTTCTAGGGAGGGAGGGGAGTCTGCTAGAAAAACCATATGCCATTTTAAAGGGATAGCACACAAAATCTCATTTGCAGCCACACTTCCTGGGCTTCCTTAGAGGGAGGGTGGATTGGAACAGACTAGAGTCATGTGAGGACAGACTGGTTTGTGTGGCTCTATGGAGAGTGCTGAATGGACAGCTAAAAGCATCTCTACAGTGAGTCCTTCTCCTGAACCATCCACAGGCGGCATCTCATCATTTGGGTCAAGCACTCTCATCCAAATTGCAGTAGTCTGGAGGACTGCACTAGCCCCACTCTCCAGAGTCCCCGGATCCCCACTGGCTAAGCTCACGCCCTGCAGAGGAGTCTGCTGCCTGAGCCTGTGGTACAGCTTTCTTGAAGGGATCTTTAGTGAATTCTGGGGTAGTCAGACACAGAGTTGTGAGTCTCTGTGGCAGGGGCCAATTCTTCACCACCTGATGCACACCAGAGAAGTGGCCTGGGCACCAGCTTCCTGCTACAGAGCATCTGCCCCAAGCACCCACATGCCAGATAAATGGCACCCTTCCCCTTGCCCCCTATAGGAGAACTACTAGCTCCACACTCACAACTTCTGATGGCCTTGTCCCGTCAAAGATGTTCTCTGCAATGTGGTCAGAAGGCTATGGGCCTGGCCTCACAGTGCAGCAGAATCTTCAGAAGTTATGAGGGGACTGGGAAAACCTAATTTGCATGGAGGACATTTTCCCCCTGCACACCAAACTTCCGCCACTATTCCTGTGCAGAGCCCTCTCTTCACATAGCCAGATATTGGTCCACTGGAGCCAGATGAACCCTATTGACCTCACCCTGGCAATTCTCTGAAACTGTACCCCATCCCAAAGTTCCGAAGGAAGCCTAGATGATCAGAGAGACTATCTCACTGGGCCCCACAAGATGCCTACTACAGTAGGCCACCCTACTAAGACTAGGAAGTATAGCACACTGAAACCAATAGCACACAGAGATTTACCTAACACACAGAAACCAATCCCCGGAGTCAGCCAAAATGGAAAGACAAAAAAAAAAAAATACTCAAAATAAAAGGACAGGAGAAATCCTGATAAAAAGAACTAAATGAAATGAAGGCAAGCCAGTTACCAGATACAGAATTCAAAACAATGGTTGTAAGGATGCTCAACAAAATTAGAAAAAGAATAGATGAACTCAGTTGGAACTTAAACAAAGAGATAGCAAGTGTAAAAAACAAAACAAAACATAGGAACCATAAAAAGAACCAATCAGAAATGAATAATGTAATATCTGAAATAAAGAATACACTGAAAGGAGTCAACAGCAAGTTAGATGAAACAGAGGATCAAATCAATAATTTGGAAGACAAGGTAGCAGAAAACACCCAATGAGAACACTTAAAAGAAAACAATTTTTTTGAAAAAAATGAGGATAGTCTAAGGGAACTGTGGGATAACATGAAGCATAACAGCATCAACATTACAGCAGTACCAGGAAAATAGATGCAGCAAGTAATCGAGAAACTATTTGAAGAAATAATGGCTGCAAACTTACCTAACCTCGTAAAGGAAAAAGATACACATGTCCACGGAGCTCAGAGAGTCTCAAACAAGATGAATCCAAAGAGGGCCACACTATGACACATTATAATTAAAACAGCAATGGTTACTCAAATCAAAACAATAATGAGGCACCATCTCACACCTGTCAGAATGGTTATCATCAACAAATCAACAAACGACAAGTGCTGGAGAGGATGCGGAGAAAAGGGAACACATGTGCACTGCTGCAGCCACTGTGGAAGACAGTATGGAGTTTCCTCAAAAATTTAAAAATGGAACTGCCATTTGCCCCAGTAATCCCACTTCTAGGAATATATCCCAAGAAACCAGAAATAGCAATCAGAAAGGATATATGCACCCCTATGTTCATAGCAGCAAAATTTACAATAGCTAAGATTTGGAAACACCTAAGTGCCAATCATCAGATGAATGGATTAAAAAACTGTATTACATCTACACAATGGAATACTATGATGCTGCAAAAAGAAGGAATTCTTACCATTTGCAACAACATGGATGGAACTGGAGAACATTATGCTAAGTGAAATAAGCCAGTCGAGAAACTAAGATGGCAGCATAGGTAAACACCGGGAAATTGCTGCCTCCCACAACAACTTCAAAAATACAACGAAAAGCCAAAACCGGTTTGGCTCAGTGGATAGAGCGTCGGCCTGCAGACTGAAAGGTCCAAGGTTCGATTCCGGACAAGGGCATGCAGCTGGTTTGGGAGCACATCCCCAGTAGGAGATGTGCAGGAGGCAGCTGATAGATGTTTCTCTCTCATCGATGTTTCTAACTCTCTATCTCTCTCCCTTCCTCTCTGCAAAAAATCAATAAAATATATTTAAAAAAAATACAACAAAAAGACAAAACAGACATCATCCAGAACTACAGGAAGGCTGGCTGAGGGAAAATTCTACAACTAGAAGGAAAGAAAAGCACACAGACCCAGAGGAGCTGTGGAAGTAAAGTGCAGAGGTATGGAGGCTAGCGCGAGCGCACAGAAAGGAGCTAGCTCTAGCACCTGAGACGTGGCTGTCTTTTTGAATCAGGAGGGAGTCACAAGCTCCCGACTGCTCTGAACTCCGCTTCCGGGAAGTCTCTGGGGACCCAGGACTCATACGGGGAGTAACTGGACTGTCTGGCAGCAGGCAGAACTCGGAACTTGAGGGCGGCTTTCCCTCAGAGGTGCTTGCAGCAATTACCGGGACACTGAGACTCGGGGCCCCTTAGGGCAGGCCTGAGGATCCACCATAGCTGCTTGTTCCGCCCTTTGATTCCCTGAGACCCCGCCCCACCCAGGCTGCAGCAGAGGCTTTTGCATATGAATGCCCTGGCCCTTTGCAACCTGAAAATTACCTAACAAATTGCAGCTGGGCCAGACAGACCCAGAACTTCCAAGAGAAGGCCCAAGGCCCCACAGCAGCTTGCATTGCTTCACAGCTGGGCCTCATCAGGGCACCTCCAAACTCCAAAAAAGGAAGGGGAATCTGCAGTTCTCTTCTTAGCTCCTGCTGGGTAACCTCAGGCAGAGGCTAAATTAGCACCTCCTTAGATCCAAGAGCCAGTGTACCCAGTGGTCAGAGGGGGACCATCTGGATTACAACTCCTCAGATCCATAAGGGACACACTCAGGGCGCAGACTCAGTGAGCACCAAAGCCCCACTGAAGCAAGTCTTGCCCCAGACGGGTGTCTTCAGCACAGAAGTTTTCCCACTGCAGACACAGCTGATTCTCACTGCCAATTGGCCTGGAGGTCAATTCCTCCCAGTGATCCTACAACAATCAAGGCATAACTACAACAAGACTGTGCACAAAGCCCACAAGGGGGTGCACCAAGAGTGTCCACCTCAGGTAACTGTGGAGGCTGAGCCACTGGGCCCTACAGGACACCTAGCACAGAAAACCACTCTACCAACACAGGGAAGCATAAAAAATGCGGAGACAAGAAGCAGGTCACAAATGACAGAAATGGAGGAAAGCAAATGACTGGATATAGAGTTCAAGGCCACGTTTATAAGGTTTTTCAAGAATTTTATGGAAACCGCCGATAAATTTAGTGAGATCCTGGAGGATATGAAAAAAGACCAACTAGAAATTAAGCATACACTGACTGAAATAAAGAATAATGTACAGAGATCCAACAGCAGACAAGAGGATCCCAAGAATCAAGTCAAAGATTTGAAATACAAAGAAACAAAAAATACTCAACTGAAAAAGAAAAAAGAAAAAAGATTCCAAAAATATGAAGATAGTGTAAGGAGCCTCTGGGACAACTTCATGCGTACCAATATCAGAATTATAAGGGTACCAAAAGAAGAGAGAGGGCAAGATATTGAAAACCTATTTGAAGAAATAATGACAGAAAACTTCCCCTACCTGGTGAAAGAAATAGACTTACAAGTCCAGAAAGCGCAGAGAACCCCAAACAAAAGGAACCCAAAGAGGACCACACCAAGACACATCATAATTAAAATGCCAAGAGCAAAAGACAAAGAGAGAATCTTAAAAGCAGCAAGAGAAATAAACTCAGTTACCTACAAGGGAGTACCCATACGACTCTCAGCTGATTTCTCAACAGAAACCATGCAGGACAGAAGAGAGTGTCAAGAAATATTCAAAGTGATGAATAGCAAGAACCTACAACCAAGATTACTTTACCCAGCAAAGCTATCATTCAGAATAGAAAGTCAGATAAAGAGCTTCACAGATAAGAAAAAGCTAAAGGAGTTCATCACCACCAAACCAGCATTATATGAAATGCTGAAAGGTATTCTTTAAGAAGAGGAATAAGAAAAAAGAACTCTTACCATTTGCCACAGAATGGATGGAACTGGAGAGTGGATAAATACCACATGATCTCACTCATTTGTGGAATATAATGAACAACATAAACTGATGAACAAGGACTGATCCAGAGACGGAGAGGCATTGATTGGACTGTCGGGCCTTGGAGGGAAGGTAGGAGAGGGTGGGGGTAAGGGGGAAAGATCAACCAAAGGACTTATATGCAAGCATATAGGCTGAACCAATGGACACAGACAATGGGGGGTGAGGGCATGAGCGGGGCGTGGGGGGGTGGGTAGGGGGTAACGTGGGGATAAGGACACATATGTAATATCTTAATCAATAAAAAATATATTAAAAAAAAAAGAAATAAGCCAGTCAGAGAAAGATAAATATCTCATGATCTCACTCCTGTAATGAAGAACATACACTGATGAACAAAAATATTCCAGAGACAAGGTAACACTGAACAATTCATCTAAACTCAGAGGGAAGGCAGGGGGGGGACTTATATGCATGCGTATTAGCATAACCAATGGATACATATACTGGGGCAGCGGGGGCTTGTCCTGGGGGTGGGAGTGGCCTGGGGGGTCAATCGGGGAAAAAGGAGGCACATGCAATACTTTAAACAATAAAAAATAAATAATGACGATTATAAATTTTCAAGAGAAAGCAAAAAAGTAAAAAATAAAAATACTGAGTAATGGGATTCTCTTTCCATAGTTGAGAAACTCACTATTTTTTTTAATGCTACTGAGCAAACAGTACAGAAACATGGTATCCTATGACAGTTTCAACTTGAACACTTTTCACAACAGAGTAACAAGTAATTTGATCTTTATGACTTGCAATTTCCCATGTATGCCAACTTCCCTACCAAATAGACTTTATTCAATATATAACTCTACCTACATGGAATCTGCTTTTGATTTGGTGTATATATTTTAAGTAGCTAATAGCTAAAGTGTATGGCTACTTATTCTTATTTGGAAGGAAAATAATTCAATTTTCATTTTAGTTTGCCTTATTTTAATATATTTTATTTTCATAGAGTCTTAAATAAAATAAAAATGCAAGATAAATATTGCATTCAAATGGTTTTATCAGGAAAATCTGTCATCTTCCCAACTCAATATTAGGTCAACAAAGAAAAGATGTATATGGTATTCGCAGCGCAGCACATCCCTATAATCTTGATAATCTGAATAATATGAGATAGTTTATTTGTAATACATACATTGTTTATTAACTCAATGGGAATATTTTAATAAGTCAATTATAAATATAACTGCAGAAACAGATAGAATAGAAAAGAAGAGAAATAATAAAATGTGAAGCGAAGCAAAGAGAGAAAAGGAAGCTTTAAATCCATAACATAATTCTAGTTCCTTCTATGTAAGCTGTAGAAGGAGTAATGTTCATATTGAAATTGTTTCTCCATGCCAGCGGTTCTCAACCTGTGTTTTGCAACCCTTTGGGCGTCGAACGACCCTTTCACAGGGGTTGCCCAAGACCGTTGGAAAACACGTATATAATAACATATTGTTTTTGTGATTAATCACTATGGTTTAATTATGTTCAATTTGTAACAATGAAACAATTTGGGGTCACCACAACATGAGGAACTGTATTAAAGGCTCGTGGCATTAGGAAGGTTGAGAACCACTGCTCTATGCTATATTTTAAAATTAGATTATTTCAGTTTTCAAAATACTTATTTCATATGGGAATCTCTGGATTAAATTAAAAAAGCAGGTTCAAAAGTGTAAGATAAAAATGCAATATGTAGTGCTTCAGTTAAAATCTTCCAATTGATATCGTTACATCTTCAACTGGACAGAGCTGTTCTCAAATGTTCATTACTCTGGTATAAAAATGTAGCCTACATTTCATTTTCTCAGATAAATGAGGCTGAGATATTGTTGATCTGCTGACCAAGGATCTGTTCTGATCCCAGTGTATTGAGTACTACCAAGGGTAGGAGGTTGGTGAAAGGCACAGGGTAGTCACAGAATAGAAATCTGAAATGTGTGCAATGACTCTGGCCTACTTTATTTAAGGCATCCTAATAGTGCCATTCCAGTAAACATTTGTGACAGGGCTGTCATCAAGAATGATGATTTCATTTGATGATCTCTATCTGGTGTAGGTGGTGTAGCCTTGAGGCAATGGAGCTTGGTAAACATGTTTTATTACCTGGAACTGTTTCTGTAATTTAAATTATATATATTTCAGGGAGAAAGAGATAGAAAAATCAATGATGAGAGAGAATTATTGATCAACTGCCTCCTGCACACCCCCATTGGGGATGGAGCCTGCAACCAGGGCATGTGCCCTGTCCGGGAATTAAACTCTGACCTCCTGGTTCATAGGTCAATGCTCAACCTCTAAGCCATGAGGGCTGGGCTGTTTCTGTACTATTAATGTAAAACAAACAATGTTTAAAATGAGGATAATCTTTCTAACCTGTACTCAAAAGCAAATAAAATATAATCACTAAAATGGGTTTGATCTTGCAATGCTCATAAGAAATGCTGCTCCCCAATGCATCATTGTCTTTAATATAGTGTATGCCTGATATCAAGTTTGCAAGCAGAACTGCAAAGAAATCTAGTTGGATGATAATTACATGTTGAAATCTTTGTTTTGTGGTGTATGATTAAATTTAGTAATATAGAAAGTAAATTGTATCTAATAAGTGCAGCTCTGGTGTAAGATCAGGAATACCTATATACAGTAACATTTTCCTATATGAAATATACTCACAATAAAATAACCATTACATAACATAATGAAACTCTCACAAAATAGATAATCGACATAGGTTATGTGTCAAATATCTATAATAATAAACGCGTAATATGCTAATTAGACCAGACATCATTCCGGATGAAGCCGGGGCTTTGAGGGAAGCCTGGGTCCCAGGTGCCAGACGGAAGCCCGTGCCAGCAGCCTGGAGAAGAAAGGCCTACTCTTGCAGGAATATTTGTGCATCAGGCCTCTAGTCTACGATAATAAGCCAAATTCATTTTTAAATTTAAATATATTTGAATGAGCAACTCTTTATGAAACCTTTATGTGAAATTGCAAGTCTTTTTGTTATTATATGTATTTGTTTTAAAATAATTTGTTGGGGGTAGGGGCTGGACAGAGGGAGATAAGGGGGAGGGAATGGAAGTCATCTGTAACACTGTCAACAACATATATGTATGTATATATATATATATTAAAAAACAAGCAAACAAAACAATTTTCCGCTCAGTCACTCAGTTAGAAAGTAGAGTCTCTGGAAAGAAGATATATAAATCAAGGCTCTCTTGGTGCAGAAAGTCAAAAGGAGCAATAATTTAAGATTAAAATATCTGCATCTTCAATGAAAAATTCTTCCAGTTAACAAATTGACTATATTATTTCTATGGACAATAACAATGCTTTGTGTGTATGTGTGTGTTTGCATGTATGTGTTTTCATTATAATCTTTATTTTTACTAAAACCATGAAATTGTTACTCAGTCTGTGTTTAAAGGACAATGTTGAACAATTTATTTCCTGAGTTAATGTGGATCAATCTCAAAAACAGATTACAGCAGGCAACATCATTACTTTCCTGTTTTTACCTTAGTCTCATACACATATCAGGTTAATCATGTATTCATCAAACATCAGAATATAAATAAGGCTGCAGAAAGTGAATCAGAAAAGGCAATATCAGTAGGGACAATATTAGTCTAACTCTATCTTCTAGCTTGTGTACTGGCTACAAAAACAAGCCTCACATTCAGTTTTACTTTAGATAGATAGGTTCTCTTTTAAAAAATTATATTACAAGGAGTAAATTTCAAAGTGACCCCGTAAATGAATACAGAAATGTTGACTTAGAAGTTTATATTTCTTCTAGGTTCATAATACTATAATGAGAGTTATGTTGATAATCAAATTATACAACTGATCCTAAGTTGAGATCAATATATAAAGAGGTTTTTGTATTTTAATTAAGCAGGAGTATTCAAAAAGTGACTCATTCTCTTGTGCTGTAAGGAGAAAAGAACAATCAATGGTTAGAGATGCAGGCACCCCTGTTTCTAATTCTCATTTCACCAGTTTCAAATTGGTCATACATCATTATGTTAAACCAACCTTTAGAAAATGCTGTTAACTTCCTTAAGCTTTAACTGTTCAATCTATAAAGTGAGGATGATCAAATATTTTAATTTTTCTCATAGATTACTAGAGGCCTGGTGCACAAAAATTTGTGCACTCTGGGGCGGGGAGGGAATCCCCTCAGCCCAGCCTGTGCCCTCTTGCAGTCTGGGACCCCTCAGGAGATAACGACCTGCTGGCTTAGGCCTGCTCCTGGGTGGCAGAGGGCAGGCCCAATCCCTAGGTGCAGCCCCTGGTAGGGCTCAGAGCAGGGCCGATTGGGGGGTTGGGGCACCTTCCCCTGTCACACTCAAGGCAGGGTCGATGGGGAGGTTGAGGCGCCACCCCCTGTCACGCACAGAGTAGGGCCAATCCAGGGGTTGGGACACTGCCCCCTGTCACGCACAGAGCAGGGCCAATCAGGGGGTTGGGGCGCCGCACCCTGTCACACACAGAGCAGGGCCGATCAGGGGGTTGGGGCGCCTTCCCCTGTCACAAACAGAGCAGGGTGGATAGGGAGGTTGTGGCCCCGCCCCCTGTCACACACAGAGCTGCAGGGCGATCAAGGGGCTTGGGCACTACCCCCTGTCACGCTGATCCTGGTGCCGGGAGGCCTCGAGGTTCCGCTGATCCCGTTGCTGGGAGGCATATTACCCTTTTACTATATAGGGTAGAGGCCTGGTGCACGGGTGGGTGCCGGCTGGTTTGCCCTAAAGGGTGTCCTGGATCAGGGTGGGGGTCCCCACTGGGGTGCCTGGCCAGTCTGGGTGAGGGGCTGAAGGCTGTTTTCAGGCTGGGGATGACTGAAGCTCCCAATTGCTTCTTTTTTTCTTTTTTCTTTCCTTTTTTTTTTTTTTTTTTCTGGGCCAGCTTTAGCTTTGAGGCTTGGCTCCAGCTCTTAGGCCTCTGCTGCTGAAAGTAGGTTTCTGGCCTTTGCTTACAATGTTGCGATCCTGCTGGCTGAAGCCCGGCGGACTATAGCAGGTTTCTGGGGTTTTGTTTAGCTTCTACATTTGTTACATAGTTGCTTAGAGTTGCAGCTCAGAGGCCTGCAGCGGCAGGCAGGGAACGTTGGAGTCCTTCGTCACTGAAGCAAGCAAGCCTCATGTTAGTTTCAAGCTGCCTGGCTGCCAGCCGCCATCTTGGCTGGCAGTTAATTTGCATATTGCCCTGATTAGCCAATGGGAAGGGTAGCGGTTGTACGCCAATTACCATGTTTCTCTTTTATTAGATAGGATGCCAGATATTCTTTGCTGATGGAGGTCCTTGGCACTATCCCTCAGAATATCCATACTATTGCTATCTTGCAAGGATCATTTATTGTGATACTTAATATGAGCTCACCAACTACAAAATACTTTTGGAAAAATATTCACTCATCTATATTGTGATGAAATATTTCACAGATGAACAATGCTTGATTCTCCATCACATCATTTAAATTATTTAGGAAATAGCTTATCATAAGCTATTCTTCATCATCAAGTATTGTTGTTTATGGTATCAGAATAGTAGTCTCTAAGGTTGGGCATGTATAACTTGATCATATCAAGAAAATATTACTCATTTCTACTCTATGTCTATTTGATAATGGACAATTTAAATAATACCTGGATTTAATATATTAATAAATTATTATAGTTATTGGGCCATGTCTCAAACACTTTTTCCTGATTGAGGTGTAATATTAGAAACAATTTAAAGGGCACTGTGCTTAAAGATTATCTGATTCAATGTTATTAGGCTTATTTATTTAGATTTTATTTTATTTTTTTAAATATTTTATGAAATGTCATAAGAATTTGGTCATTAGCTAGTTATTTCTTCACTGTATGAACTTCTTAGTTAAATGGTATGTCTTTAAAAATTGAATGGCATTAAATTAAATTCCATATTTTCTTATCAACTAACATTATTATTATTATTATTATTATTACTATCCCAAAGTAATTTCCACATTATGAAATAAATTATCTGCATTTTTATTTTATAACTTCTTTAAGTAATATGTCCATCTGTGAAACTATGCCTTCCTGCACAGGAGACAGTATACTGCTTATCTTTGTCAATGATTTCCTTTATTATAATTAAAATAATTACTGCTCAATATGCTATTTTGCTTTACTTTTGTAATCAATATCAGTGTAAGCCATAAGATTTAAGTGAGTATTCACACAATTTTCCAAACTTTCAAGGCCCATCATTTCAAAGAAGTTAAGGTCTGGTCATGAACCTTTTCATTTGAATCAGATTTAATATGTTAGGTTTATCAATGTGAAATTTTTTTTAAAAATGCAACCCATTTTGTTTGATTAAAGAAAGCCTTGAATTTGCCAGGATTCTTTAAAATATTTTTATTCTTTCAGCAGACTTTCACCAATGAGGGCAACAATACACTTACAGGAATGAAAGACAATAAAACGTGACATGCTTGTTTTACTCTTTACTTCTGCACGTGATTATTGTGTTACTTTGAACACATCACTCACATTTAATGAATCTTCATTGCTTTTTTTAAAAATGAAGAATATATTATTTTCATTACCTTTACAGGCTTTTTTGAGAGTGGTTTGTAAAACATAGATGAGTATCCTTACTAATAAAAGGCTAAGTAGTCATCACGCCGTCACGTGTGATGCCCTCACACTGTCACATTCTGGCTGTGCACACAGTGGGCTAGCACAGGTGGGCGGGCTGGGATTAAAGCTGTGTGCATGGCATGGAGCCTGCCTGGGAGTCCTGCCTCCTCCCAGCTCCACATGTGGCCAGACCTGGGGGTCCGAGGCCGAGACCCAGGCCCAGACAAACCGCAGATGGCATGGCGGCAGCTGCTGCGAGGGCTGAGGCCGAGACCCAGGCCCAGGCCCAGGCCAGCCACCGATGACATGGTGGCAGCTGCTGTGAGGGCTGGGCCAATGCTCAGAGGCGGCTGGCAGTGGCAGCAGCAGTGGCGTGATGGGGGCATTGCCTTCCCCTGATCAACCCAGTAACCTCCCACAGAGGGAAGCCAGAGGCAGCAGCAACAAGGGGGTAATGGGGGCGGTGCCTTCCCACGATCGGCTGGTTGCCTCCAGAAAAAGGAGGCCAGGCTGCGGGGAACAGGGCTAAGCTGTCAGTAGGACATCCCCTGAGGGCTCCCAGGCTGTGAGAAGGGGCAGGCCAGGCTGAGGGAGCCCCCTAGTGTACAGATCTTTGTGCAACAAGCCTCTAGTCTCTCTATATAAAAGCCTAAGTGACCATTAGGACCAAATGACTGGGACAACCAGTCAACCAGTTGCTATGACATGCATTGACCACCAGGGGGCAAGTTCTCAAAGCAGGAGCTGCCCCCTGTTGGTCAGTGTGCTCCCACAGCCAACCTCCCATGGATCCTCCCGCCCCCAGCTGGCCAACCTCCCGGGGTCCCTCCACCATGGCTAGCCGGCCCCCCTGATAGGCCTTGATTGCTGGCCAGGCCTAGGGACCCCACCTGTACACGAATTCATGCACTGGGCCTCTAGTATGTATATAATGTGCTATTATCTCCACTAATCAGTCCTCTTGACCTCATTAAGTCATCCTTCAGGAAACTTTTTTGGATGGCTTGAAAACTAGAGTAATAAAAGCACACAATTTTATTTGTTAATAATCATATGCTTAATTCTGAAAATTTGGATTATTTTCCATATTTAAATGCATCAATAGTATATAGCTTCTTTACTTTAAAGTTATTCTGAAAAATAGAATATGTTTATGTGTAGGTTAGAAAATTTTAGGAACACATACCTTTGGTCAATTTTACAGGCATAGATACTCTTCAAGTGGTAAATGAGTACTTTGAACTTTTGAAAATACCTCCTGAGTTGGTGTCTAAAGCAGACAAGTGAAATAAAGACTGTAAGGAACTACAGTAATCCTTCCTCAAAGAGAGTTTGTTTTCAGAGATAGGCAATATTCATGATTACATTAATGAATATTTATCATTTAAATATTAGGGATGGATAGCAATTTATCAAATGCTTAGTGAAATTTATTCAATTGTCAAGAAAGTTTCCAGTAATTTATTTCTGACGCTTTTCAAATAAAGGAAGCATCACTTGTGACCTCATTAATGTGTATTTATAGTTTTTCACACGAACATTGTATAGCTGTAGTTCTAACAACACAATTGCAGTGTGAACTCACTCCATAGACATGTCTTAATATTTCATACTTATAAAAGATATGGTCAAATATTTAAAGTTCAATGAATAATATTAAAGGCATAAAAATAATAAATTTGGTAAAACGTGGTAAAAGACACTAAGGATTCAGTAGGGAACAAAGAGAATAGATTTTCATGGATGGAATGAGAGCACACTTTTTAGAAATAGATTGTTAACACTGTCAAGTTCTGCAGAGCCTATGTACAATGATAAAGCAGCTATAAAATCTGAAGATCATTGGTAACTTTTAAAAGCATTTTTATTGATTGTTTGATTTGACAGAGAGAAAGATAGTATGTGCCCTGACCGGGGATTGAACTCTCAACCTTGGCGTATTGGGATGACACACTAACCAGCTACCTGGCCAGGGCTCAATGGTAACTTTTAAGAAGACAATTTTATCAGGGATGGGTGTTAAAGTAAAAGAACAATGCTTGGGAAGAACAGAAAAAGAAAAAGGGAAGCAATAATTATTTTCTAAGAATTGTAGATGAAGAGAGACTAAAAGGCAGAGTCATAGTGGAGTAAATAAAGCAAAGGTAATGAGAGTTTGGAGGCGTGAGACCAGCTGAGCAAGGTACTTAGAAGTGTACTTAAGAACACTGTCCATTCTTAGAACCTGCCTATACTTGGTATCAATGGCTAATTACTGTATTCTATGGTTACATTCACTTATTTCCCTTACTACATGTCCTCAGATTTTTCTAACATTTCCACCAATCTCCCAAAGGCAAATTGTACCTTATTTTATTTCCCTATGTCTTGCCTCTGGCTCACACATTAATATACTGCTTTCTCTTCAAAAAGCCTCTTCTATCATAAAAAGTTCTTTTCACATTGTTAAATATTATTCAATATATGATAGTTTCATGAAGAAAAGTGCTTTATAAATAAATTAAAGTGGGGTCAGCAAATATGCCTGTTACTATTCCTATATTTGGAGTACATGGCAGGCCTTGCAAATTGACCTATGCACTTTTTTATAAGGTTTAATTACAGAAACAGCTTAAAAAAAGAATTTTTTTAAAAAATGAAACTTTGCCATACCTGCAATAGTAGTCTGGGTTAAGTTAATATATTTAACCTACCACTTCACAAAGAAAAACTCTATTTTGAATCTAAGGAAGAGTTCACTTTGAATTCTAGAGAGGTGAAGGTGTATCCTTTTAGTCATATAGAAATGATATGCAAGCATTCATTTCCTACATTTCCAAATGTTTATTAATTGACTACACTAGAGGCCTGGTGCACTCAGAGGGGGGTCCCTCAGCCTGGCCTGCGTCCATTTGCAGTCCAGGACCCCTTGGGGGATGTCCACCTGTTGACTTAGGCCCACTCCCCAGGGGATCAGGCCTAAGCTTGCAGTCAGACATCCTCTGGCAGCCAGGGAGCCCTCGGGGGATGTCCGACTAAAGGCTTAGGCCCCCAAGGGATCAGGTCTAAACCGTTAGTTGGACATTCTTAGTGCTGCCACGGAGGTGGGAGAGGCTCCTGCCACCACCACTGCCCTGGCCAGCCATGAGCCAGCTGAGTGGCACTCCCCATATGGATGTGCACTGACCACCAGGGGGCAGCTCTTGCATTGAGCGTCTGGCCCCTGGTGGCCAGTGCGCATCATAGCAACCAGTCATTCTGCCGTTCAGTCAATGTGCATATTAGCCTTTTATTATTATTATATATAAGATGTTCCTATTTCCCCCCTTTTGCCCCCTCTACCCAGCTCTTGCCCCCCACTTCTCTCTGGCCATCACCATACTGTTGCCTGTGTCCATGGGTTGTGCATATATTGTCTTTGGCTAATCCCTTCTTTCAATTCACTTCTTTAAATTTTTATTTTCAGATAAGTGCTTATAACTTCACTATTATATATTTTCTATTATATCATTTAGAATTAAGATATTTTTTAATTGAACCCTTGTAAATTTTAGCACAATTTAATAAATTATGCTAGAAGCAATTAAGATATTTTTCATGTAATGCAAATACATTTCAATTAATATTTTATTAATTTTTAATTTTTTAATATTTTAATTTGAAATAATCTCATACATGTAAAAAAAACCTATAAAATACTACAGCATATTATATATACCCTTCATACAATTTCTTAGGTGTTAATAATTTAAACATAACCATTATACAACTAACAAAATTTGGAATATATTTTTCTTATAATCTCTTTAATTTTACTTAATCTATTTACTTTGTTTTTGTTAATCTTTACCCAAGGATATTTTTCCATTGAATTTTAGAGAGAGTGAAGGGAAAGGGAGAGAAACATTGATTGGTTGCCTCCTGCACATGTTCTGATTGGGACTGGGGATCAAGGCAGCAAGTGAGGTACATGCCCTTGACTGGAATCGAACCTGGGACCCTTCAGTCCACGGGCTAATGCTCTATCCACTGAGAATAACAGGCTGCAGCTTTATTCATTTACTTTTAATCTATATGTGTCTTTATATTTAAAGTGGGTTTTGTTTTTGATTCACCCTCATAATCTGTCTTTTAATTGGTGCACTTATGCCACTGACTTTCAGAGTGCTTACTGATAGAATTACTGCCATATCAGGCTTCTGGGGCTTCTGGGGCCGGCCTGTTGCCCAGGATCGTATCCAATCCCGGGAGGCAGGCAGGCGGCTTCTGGGGTCACACATCGGGGCCTGGATGGTGGCTCATGCTGGTGGCTCACACTGTCCTGCCCTGCCTGCAGTATGCAAATTAGCCACCATCTTTGTTGGTGGTTAATTTTCATATCATGCTGATTAGCCAATGGGAGGTGTAGTGAAGGTACAGTCAATTGCCATGTTTGTCCATTATTAGATAGGACTAGATAGATACTCAGAGGGACCCAAAGTTACATAGAAAAAGTATTTTTGCCTTTAATGATATTTCAGCCTCGTTAATGTGTATAACAGTACAGAACATGCTAACTATATAGATTTTATGCATATTATAATTTAGGTGGAAAAGTTAAAACTCACCAACCTTTAATTCATTAAGATAGGTGCACACACATGCACACACACACAATTAGACAACTGAGGAGAAATATTCCATCTATTTTGGAAAAACTTTTCAGCATTTTTTTCCAATAAATGAACTTATAAACGTTAGTCCATGTATTATACTTTGGGAGGGAAAATGAACAAAATAGGTACTATTTGTGGCTGGTTTACACTGTAACTGTACACAAAGTAATATTTCCAATTCTCTTGCTCTCCTACCTATCCTGTCTTTAGTCAGAACTTCAACTGGAAGTTAAATAGAAATTTAACTTACAACTTACCATCTCTAATGGGTTTGAGACTTCTTGGTCCACACAAAATAGGGTTAATGAGTTTTTTAAAAGCTGATTTGAGTTGTTAGGATACACAGATCACATCTGAATGAGTACCGAGAACTATGGGAAAGTGCCCCTGTGAGCACATTTTGCAGATGTTATGGTTCTCCTGCCCTTCAGTCAGACTTCTACGACCTTGTGTCAATAGCAAATGCAAATGTATAAAAATATACTCATCAATGAGAGCTGATCAATTCTACAGTTTCAAAATTTCAGCTTCAGGATTAGTAATGTTAGCTACCTACTTGGGTATAATACTTTATGATTATTTATTTGTATTTATTCATAACAACCCTAAATTCAATTTCTAGCCATCTCTGAGTTTTTATTTCTTCATTCCTAAGTCCAATCTCCTACATACATTTATTTTTAAAATATCTTTCATGAGCACTCTTTCCTCTCTATTCACTTTATTCTCATCACAGCCTAGAATTACATAAAAGAAAACTACAATAATTTTATCAGACTGTCACTGAATCCACCTTCACCCTCTCTCTCACACACATTTACATAGGAAACCTCCCAATTTTTTCTCATCATTAACTGAAAATATAAGCAGGACCCTGTCTCTCCTTCACAAGGTCTTTTCATATACAGATTCCAAGAAATCTGAGAAAGAAATGTACTCTATTCTATATTTACAAATGTAACTTAGATTTCTTTGTGGTATGGATTTTCATTTAGAATAATCTCTTTATTCTTTAAGTAGTCCCTCATGAGTTTCCTTATGCCTTGCAGACTCTTCTCTCTCCTGGCCACAAGGTCACATCTCTTTCTCTTTAAAGTCTGTTTAAATGTACTTTCTCATGGAATTGTGTGTTATCCAAGTCAGAAATTTCCAGACAGTAAGTGGGATTGGTGAATTTCAACCATGTATTCTTCTGGGGATTATATTTTCTTTAGTGAAGATTCCTACCCAATCTCTCCACCAATACTATTGAATATGAGAATTGTTAATATCAATAATGTCTAAACAATGTTCTTGAAAAGGCACTAGTCAGTTATATTACGGGGAGGCATAAAAATGTATTGAAAACTATTTAAATAGTATATTTATGGAGAGCAGCATATCTCACACTTAGATTTCCTTATACCTGGTATAAGATATTTGATTAGAAGCATTAAAGTAGCAATATATTATAAATATTACCCAAACAATAAATATATACTCTAGGTTCAATTAATGTCTAAATATGTGATTTTAAATATTGATATATATTGCAAGTATAAGAATTTTAATATTACTTTATGATGCAATGAGATATAAAAAAGCCAATTTTTCCTACAGATATAATACATGATGTAGGAAGTAAACATGAGCAATGCTTGTAAACATGGAAGTGCCATTCAATTATATATTATACAATAGATTGAGATATATTCTATAGTACCGTGGCACATCAAAATCAACCCTGGCCTGATTTGTTGTGTTCAAATATACATCAGAAAATGATACAAAGTGAGGAATGAAATGTAAAAGTAAATCAAGGTATGCAATATTATAGCAATATTTTTAGCATGCAAACATGTCAATATGAGTTCTGATTTAGTCACCTCATAAAATAGCAGCATCAAAACTGTCAACATTCATATAAAAGTTCTTCAAAGAAAATTGAGATTTTTATAAGAAATTGTGAGGTGGCATCATTCATTTTGAATGATAAATAAAGCAATCTTTGAGAGCTGATAGAAGGTTGCCACTATTTCAGTGCAACATAGTTATGTTCTTTAGTATTCATTATGCATTTTCTTGTGATAATGTCACAACAAAGTTTTCTGAT
This sequence comes from Myotis daubentonii, assembly GCF_963259705.1. NCBI lineage: Eukaryota > Metazoa > Chordata > Mammalia > Chiroptera > Vespertilionidae > Myotis > Myotis daubentonii. The sequence goes on from NC_081842.1 coordinate 92,931,749, forward strand.
CTGGGCAAAACCTATTTATAGGTAATTTATTTGGCAATTTTGTATGTGTCTGTGTATGTGTGTATGTTTGGCACCTAAGTGAACATACAATTTATTTAAATTGTAAAGGTTATTGAACAAAATCTATTAGTGATATTTAGCACATTTAAATGTAAACTATTATTTTACTGAAGATATTGAATAATTCTAGCCCATACTTTATTCCTTTTTAATAGAAAAATTATATGAATTTATATTGAATCATGTTATCAGCTGAGATAATTATCAAATAGTTGTTAACAGATGTGTATTTAGGGATCCAGTACCCAAAACAAAACAAAAGTCAATCTCCAAATGAGCTAGCTAAAACAAAAGCAAATTTAAAATATGCCACTCAAATTTCACTTAATGCCCTTTATTATATCACCGTACACTAGTTATAAAACCATATGCTGTGAAAGAGAAAAGAATTTCAACAATAGAAGCCAAAGCAGGGAACTCTTTTCAAGTCTAAATGACAAAGTTCTTTCTCTGGTCATGAATAATAACAAGAAAAACTACCCATTACTCTGTATATTTTAAAATATCAATTTACATTTCAAAAGTGATTTAATACTCTGTTTTTAAATAATAATGATCCATAAGTTTTATTTTGTGTTTAAATAATAGTAAATGGTACTAAAAATTAAAATTAACAGCTATTTTGAAAATCCATGTTGCTACAAAAGAAAATTTTCAAACATACCATTTATTGCTAAAGTCCAGTAATCTTTAAACATACAAACAAAAAAACACACAAAAACTTGCCCTGGCAGGTGGTGGCTTTGATTCCCAGGCAGGGCACATGTCTTAGCTTATTTCGCTTAGCATGATACTCTCCAAGTCCCTCTATGTCTCAAAGGGTAAGAGAGCCTTCTTTTTTACTGCTGCTTCATATTCCGTGGTACCACAGCTTTTTTATCCACTCATCTACTGATGAGCTGTTTCCAGATCATAGCTATTATAAATTGTGCTGCTATGTAAATTGGGGTGCATACATTCTTTCTGATTGGTGTTTTGAAATTCTTAGGATATATTCCTAGAAGGGGGATCACTGGGTCAAAAGGCAGTTCCATTTTTAATTTTTTGAGGGAACTCCATACTGTTTTCCATAATGGCTACACCAGTCTGCATTCCCACCAGCAGTGTACTAGGGCTATTCCCTTTTCTCCATATCATGGCCAGCACTTGTTATTTGTTGATTTGTTGATGATAGCCATTCTAACAGGTATGTGGTAATACCTCATTGCTGTTTTCATTTTCATCTCTCTGATGATCAGTGACTTTGACATTTTTTCATATGTCTGTTGGCTGCAGAATATACATCCTTTGAAGTGCACATGGGTCATTCTCAAAGATAGACCACATGTTATGAAACAAAACTAGTCTCTACAAATTTAAGAAGATTGAAGTCGTACCAAACATCTCAGATCACAGTGGAATGAAATTAGAAATCAAGTACAGTAAAAACACTCAAAAACATTCAAACACCTGGAGGCTAAGTAGCATGTTATTAAACAATTAATGGGTTACCAATGAGATCAAGAAATAGAAACTTCCTGAAAACAAATGAAAATGAACTCACAACAACCCAAAATCTCTGGGACATAGCAAAAGCTGTCCTAAGAGGGAAGTGCATAGCACTACAGGCCTACGTCAAAAAATAAGAAATATTAATAATAAACTTTTTAACCCTATAACTTGAATTAGAAAGATAATAAGAAAAGCCCAGAGAAAGTGGAAGGAAGGAAATAATAAAGATTAGAGCAGAAATAACTGACATAGAGACTAAAAAAAAGACAGAAAAAAATCAGTGAAACCAAGAGCTGGTTCTTTGAAAGGATAAACAAAATTGATGAACTGTTAACCAAACTTGTCAAGAAACAAAGAGAGAGGATCCAAGTAAATAAAATCAGGAACAACTCGCCCCTCAGAAATACAAAGTATTGTAAGAAAATACTATGAACAATTATATTCCAAGAAGCTGGACAATGTGGATGAAATGGACAAATTCCTAGAAAAATGTAATCTCCCAAAACTGAATCGGGGGGGGAGGGGGGAGAAGAAAACCCAAATAGGCCAGTAACAAATGAAGAAACAGAAGCAATAATCAAAAAACTCCCAGCAAACTAAAACCCTTGTCCAGATGGCTTCACAGAAGCATTTATCAAAGAGAACTAACAGCTATACTCTTCAAACTATTCCGAAAATTTCAAGAGGAAGGAACACTTTATTGAATATAAAATTAGTTGTTGCCAGCTGAGTTCAGCGTTTTCTGATTCTAAAACCAGATAAAGACACTACAAAGAAAGAAAATTGCAGGCCAGTATTCCTGATGAACATAGATGCTAAAATCCTCAACAAAATATTAGCAAATCAGATCCAGCAATATATTTAAAATATCATACACCATGACCAAATGTTATTTATTCCAGGCATGCAAGGCTGGTACAATATTCACAAATCAATAAATGCGATATATCACATAAACAACTTGTTGCTTTTACTTTTGATGTCAAATTCAAAGATCATCACCAAGACTTATGTCAAGGGAAGTTTAAGGTTTCAGGCATTATATTTAAAGTTTTTAGTTTATGTTGAGTTAATTTTTGTGTAGAGTCAGTTTCATTCTTTCGCATATAGCTGTCCAGTTTTCCCAGCACCATTTATTGCAAAGACTGTCCTTTCCCCACTGTATGTTCCTGACTCCTTTGCATAAATTTATCTTATATGTGTGGGTTTATTTCTGGGCTCTCTGTTTTGTTCCATTGATCGATGTGTTTGTTTTATGCCAATGTCATATTGTTTAAACTACTAAAGCTTTGTAATAAAATGTGAAATAAAAAAGTGGATGCTTCAAGCTTTGTTCTTCTTTCTCCAAAATGCTTTTGTTATTTTGGGTCTTTTGTAGTTCTATATAAATTTTAGGATTGTTTGTTTTATTTACCTGAAAATGCCTTTAAAATTTTGATAGGGATTGAATTGAAATTGTATATGGCTTTGAGTAATATGGGTATTTTAACAACATGAATTATTTCAATACATGAACATAAAGTGTCTTTCTATTTGTATATTTTTTATTTTATTTCTGTGAACAAGCTCTTACGGTTTTTGTTGTATAGATCTTTAACTTTCTTGGTTAAATTTGTTTATGTTTTTTTGTTTATTTGTTTGGTTTTTGTGCTGATACTGTTGAAAATGAGATAGTTTTCTTTATTTGATTTTCAGATGTCTTGTTATTAGTGTGTAGAAATGCAACTCATTTCTGAATGTGGATTGTATATCCTGGAAGTTTATACAGTTTTTTGATTAGTTCCCACAGTTTTTTAATGAATCTTGGGATTTTATGTACATACATAAAAAATAATATCATCTCCAAATAGTAACGTTTTAACCTACTCCTTTCCAATTGCTTGCTAGATATTTGTTTTGCCTAATTGCTATTACTAGGACTTTCTGTGTTATATTGAATGAGTCAGAAAGTGGGCATTCTTGACTTGTTCCAGTGATAGGGAAAATGAGACATTTTGGGGGTCTAGCAATCTGAACCTGTGCCATTAACCTAATACACATTCTTATTAGCCAATAGTCTAGTCTAGTGATGGCGAACCTATGACACGCGTGTCAGAGGTGACAGGCGAACTCATTTTTTTGGTTGATTTTTTTCTTTGTTAAATGGCATTTAAATATATAAAATAAACATCAAAAATATAAGTCTTTGTTTTATTACGGTTACAAATACCAAAAAATTTCTATATGTGACACAGCACCAGAGTTAAGTTAGGGTTTTTCAAAATGCTGACACGCCGAGCTCCAAAGGTTCGCCATCACTGATCTCTAATTGTCTGGTCCTGAAGGACCTATTTACTCCCATTGTACGGAGGCCATAAACTATCCCAAGACAGAGTTATCAGAGCTGGCGCCAGGCCAGGCTTTTAGTTGTGGTCTCAAGGCCACAGCACAAGGGGCTCTTTAAGAGCTTGCAAAGGGGATCAGAAAAACCCTTATTTGGGAGACAAATAACTGGAAAAAGTATAAATAGGGAATGCTTCCTCCATGTTTTTTGCTCAGAATTTGAAAAACATTTTTCTCTGGGTCCGCGCGCAATAATAATAATAAAGTGCAACGCCATAAGCGCTGCTTGGTTTTTCTCCGTTCTTCCGTAACACCAGGATTTTACGGAAAAGCTTGCAGCTTTTAACTATTGAGTATAAAATTAGTTCTGGACTTGCCATATATGGCATCTATTACGTGGAAGTGCTTTCCCTCTATACCTGCTTTGTTGAGAGTTTTTATCATAAAAGTATATTGAACTATGTCAAATGCTTAACCTGCAATTATTGTTCTGACTGATCTATAGATGTGGAACTATCCTGTATCCCATGAATAAAAACACTTGAGCCATGTTTATCATCATTTTAATGTGTTGTTAAATTTGGTTGCTAATATTTTGTTGAGGATTTTTGTATCTATGTTCATCAATGCCTGTACTCTTTTATTCTTGTGTTACCCTTGTCTGGTTTTGGTATTAGGGTAATGTTAAGCTCATAATACAACTTTGAAAGATATCATTTCTCTTTTATTTTTTGAAGAGTTTGAGAAGGATTGATGTTAATTATCTTTTGAATTTATAATATAGTTCACTGGTATTAGATTTTTCTTTGTTGAGAAATTTTTTATTAGTGATTCAATATTCTTACTAGTATCGATTTAATCAGATTTTCTGTTTCATCATGATTCATCCTTTGTGGATTATATGTTTTAGAAATGTATCCATTTCTTCTAGATTGTTTTATTTGTTAGTATATGATTGTTAATAGCAGTCTTTTATGATTCTTTGCACTTCTGTGTTATTAGTTGTACTATCTCCTGTTTTATTTTTTATTGTATTTATTTTTTCTTGGTCAGTCATTCTAAAAGTTTGCCAATTTGTTAATCTTTTAAATAACCAGATCTTAGTTTTATTGACCATTTATATTATTTGTCTCTATTTTATTTATTTCTGTTTCAATCTTGTTATTTTCTTTGTTCTACTTAATTTTGGCTCTTTGTCTTCTTTCTCCAGTTCCTTGAGGTGTAAAGTTAGGTTTTTTCCTTTTGAGATATTTATTCTTTCTTGAATTAAGCATTTATCATTAAGAATTACTTTTGCTGTATCTCATTAATTTTGGTATATTTCCATTTTTTTTTGTCTCAATGTACATTTTATTTATCTTTTGGTTTCTGCCTTGGCCCAATGGTTTTTCAATAGCATGCCATTTATTCTCCACATATTTGTGAATTTTTCTGTTCTCTCTGTGTAATTGATTTCTAGTTTCATACTATTGTGGTCAGAAGATGTGCTTTATATGATTTCAGTCCTCTTTAACTTATTAAGACTTTTTGTAGCCTTAACATGATCTATCCTGGAAAATGTTGCATGTGTACATGAGGGGAATATATATTTAGATCCTTTTGGGTGGAATGTTCTTTATATATCTGTAAGGTTCATGATGTCTAATGTGTTGTTTATGGCTGATGTTCCCGTATTGAATTTCTGTCTGATGATCTAGCCATTGATGCTGGTGGGGTAAAAATTCTTTTACTACTATTGAGTTGCTGTTTACCTCTTTCTTTAGGTATGTTAATATTAGCATTTTAATATATGTGCTCTTATGTTGGGTGCATTAATATTTACAAATGTCTTCAAACCTATGAACACAAGCAGAAGTTCTATGTTGCATTTTTGAGGTAGAATTCCTCCTTCTTGAGAAACCTCAGTCTTTTTTCTTAAGACCTTCAACTAATTGGATGAGATCTACATGCATTATAAAGGGTGATCTCCTTGACTGGCAGTCAATGAATTATAAAAAGTATCTTCACAGGCACACCAAGACTACTGTTTGATCACACTATCATATCTACCATCATCAATTTATAAGTGAACATGTTCCTCTTTAACAGTAATAACCTTTAGATACTTAATTTCTCCTTTTCTCCCGGAAAGATATATTGTTTTACATTTGAAAGTATACTGATCATCAAATTATGATAATAAACTGTATTTTAAGTTTTAAGTTTCATGTGGTCAAAGGCTTAGGTCTTAAAAAATTTTGCCTGATTAAGTTGGAATTGTAAATATTTGTAGTGTAATTGATTAAATACTATAGAGAACATATTGATGAATTTATTAAAAATAAAAAGGCAATTTTTTAAATTTATTTTTTAATAGGCTAAGCTGTTTTACTGTTAGTTCATGTGCTCAGAATTGATTACTAGTTGGAAGATTTTTATGTACTGCTAAGACTCAGTGGAAAAATAGTGCAAAGATGATTGGGGTCACGAGTGAAGCTTGTGAAAGAGTGTTAATGATTTTTGCTAAGGGTATTATTAATAGAGGATAGAGAGATGCACATTAAGTTTATCTAAAATAATAAGCAGAAAGGATCGTTTCAAGTGATTTCAAGAGACTTACTCCCTCGGGTATTCTAGTTATAGAAGGAACCACCACAGATGCCTAAACTGGAGGCATAGCTGGTTTGGTTGAAGAAGCAAAGAAATCAATGTGCTTTAGAAGAGTGACTGTGAGGTGAGTTCTAATAGTTTATAAATCATGTAGTGGCTAGTAGGCCATTTTAAGGATTTAGATTTTATAAAGAAATTTTCATAGGGTTGATCTGATTTGATTTGACATTTTAATGGGGTATGTCTGGCAACTGTGTAGAAAATAGATGGGGAGCAAAGGTTAAGGCTAGGAGAGCAATCACAATGATATCACAATAACCCAGGTGAGAGATGGCAGTTACACAGAACAAATTGTTAGCAGTGGCAGTAGTGGGAACTGATTGGAATAATAGTATGTTCTGACAGGTGGAGTATGATGGAAAGAGAAGTATCAAGAGTTTTACAAATTGTTTTAAGGTGAGTGAGCATTAATTGAGATAGGGAAGATTTCAAAAGAAGAAAGCTTGAGCCATATTCAGTGCTTTTTTTAACATAAGGAAAACAGAAATAATATTGAGAGACAATTAGCTACAAAATTACATTGCTAAACTGAGAGAAATAATTTTCTATTAATGTGATAGACAACAGCCTAATACAATGATTAAACAGGTGATGTATTATAGAATTGTACATCTGAAACCTATATAATTTTTAACCAATGTCATCCCAGTAAATTCTGTAAAAAAGAAAAGAGCTCATATGTATCCTATATAATAAAACCCTAATATGCAAATCGACCAAACAGTGGAACCACCAGTGGAATGACTGGTAGCTATGACACACACTGACCACCAGAGGGCAGATGCTCAATGCAGGAGCTGCCCCACAGAGGGAGGCCACCTGCGGAGGGCGCAGGCCTGGTTGAAGGACCCCCCTGCCCCTGCACTCACTTCATGCACCATTCTGTGATCCTGTTACATGTCTATCTAGATGGGTGCACATCTCATAGGCTTCACTTTGGACACTGGGACACTGAAGCCCAGACATAGTACATCTTAAAGGCACACAGCAGCCACAGTTTCAGGCAACTACTCAGTGGTGGGGGGAAGTGCTGACCCGGGGGCTGATGGTTTCTTTGGGGAGATGGGTCCTACAGAGTTAGAAATATGCACCTGAATCTCTAGGAGGGACAGGGGAGGGATTCAGGCTTGGGAGGGAGATGCAGGGATTATCTTTGCTTAAATGGTTGTGAATAAATGTCAGTAATAAAGGGAACCTGAATGTTAAAAAAAAAAATGAGTACACTTATACACCATAAAGATGTTGATGATATAAGTTTGTTTAACCATCTTTTATTAACTAAGAGCCTTAAAGTATTAATTGACTTTTACCCAGAAATTCCAATCATAATGAAAAACATAGTAAAAACATTAAAAATGTTATAATTTCTTTATAATGGTGAGGAAAAGGAGAACAATATATATGCCCAACAACCAAGTTTACATTAATTTAAAAGAGAGACAGAGATAATTATATACATGTACAATTTCTGACTTGATTCACTTTTATTTATTTATCTTTAAAATATATTTTTATTGATTTCAGAGAGGAAAGAAGAGGGAGAGAGAGATAGAAACATCAATGATGTGAGAATCATTGCTTGGCTGCCTCCTGCACGTCCCCTACTGGGGATCAAGCCCACAACTTGGGCATGTGCCCTTGACCAGAATCAAATCCAGGACCTTTCAGTCCTTAGGCTGACACTCTATCCACTGAGCCAAATCGGCCGTGCCTTGATTCACTTTTAGATAGCATGATTCTGCACTATATATATAATTCAGTAGTTTGCAGATTATTTTAAATAATAAACATTTTTAACTTTTATAATCAGAAAATAAAACAAAGCACTAGATTATATATTGTAACAAAATATATTTAAAGAAATACAATAAATATATTTATGAATTTTAGCATTAAAAATGTTGATGCCAGAAGAAACAAAATCAAACATAAAAGAGGCTATCGTCTATATATCTATCTTTAGTCTGTTCTTATTACTTTCTGATTCCATGTTTGTTAATTTGTTTACTCAGTAAAATGTATATGTAACCCCAAATCAATACTCATGTTATTTTCACACTCATTTGCAGATATTTTTCTAAGAGCAGCAAAAATTTGAGTCACATAATGCACACGTTTCCAGCTGAAGTCTAACAGTGTGAAACTGTCCTCTTTCAGCTATCATATACAAAACAAGTGTACTTTTCATTATCTATTTAGTGACACATTTCCAGAATTTTTGTGCTTTTTGTTGGAGTTTTTGCTGTTTAAAATATACCCCAAACACAGTGCTGAAGTGCTACCTATAAGAAGGCTGTTATATGTCTAACAGAAAAATATGTGCATTAGATAAGCTTTGTTCAGGCATGTAATAGTGTTGTGGGCCTTGAGTTTTATGTTAATGAATCAGCAATATATTGAATAAACAAGGTATCTTTAAGCAGAAACATGCCTAAAACAAGTTACCAATTGATTGGTAAGCAAAGGTTCTCAGGAACCTAATCCTCTATTTCTCTATGAGCCATTCTTCAGTATATGCTAAATTGGGGCCTATAGAAATTTTTGTTGTTGTTGTTGATAGTATTACAGATGTCTACCATTTTTTATCTTTTTGACCCACTCCACCCAATCCCCACCCCATTCCAGGACTTCTCCATACTATTGTCTGTGTGCATGGGTTATGCATATCTGCATATGTATTCTTTTGGTCATCTCTTTCTGTCCCTTCCCACCCCACCCCACCCTGAGATCTGTTATTCTGTTCCTGAATACAACTGCAAGTGCTGGAGAGAATATGGAGAAAAGGGAACCCTTGTGCACACTTGGTGAGAATGCAGACTGGTGCAGCCACTGTGGAAAACAGTTTCCTCAAAAAATTAAAAATAGAACTGCTGTTTGACCCAGCAACCCAACTTCTAGAAATACATTCTAAGAATCTGGAAACACCAATCAGAAAGAATGTATGCACCCCTATGCCCATAGCAGTGCAATTTACAATAGCTAAGATCTGGAAACAGTCCAAGTGCCCATCAGAAGATGGTGGATAAAAAGCTGTGGTATGTTTACACAATGGGATACTATGCAGCTGTCAAAAAGAAGGATCTCCTACCCTTTCAGACCGCATGGAGGGCCCTGGAGACTATTATGCTGAGTGAAATAAGCCAGTTAGAGAAAGGCAATCATTACATGATCTCAGTTATATGTGGAATCTAATGAACAAAATAGGTCCAGATGGCAATTTTCTTATAGAACATAACTACTACAAATAAAAAGAAATTACCGTACCTGTTTTCTGTCTATCTAAATTTCCTATGACAGTATTGTTAAACATTGTAAAATTCAAATCCTTTTCAATAAATGACTTTGGAATAACAACTTGATGACATTATAAGAACAATAAGTTTAACCTTATGAGTTTTAGTGTATGAAGATTTACAAATATTTTCTATACTGGGGACTGTATTTATGGGTTAGGAGCCATGAAGAACTAATTAGGATTTCCATGAAGAAGTATCCATTTTCTTGAATGGGGCCATTATGAGGAGTTACAGTTATTTTTGCCACTGATCAACTCCATACACAGGGATCTCTCATTCTGGAACATACAGTCAACTCTTATGTAGTTCAGTCTTTTCAACATCGATGTTCGTGTTTATTGATAAGTAGAAATGCATACCTAGAATTTCTAGTATATTTGTGATTTAGATTCTAAGAAGACTGTCTTCTGGAGTGGTCTTTCTTGATGGGGAAAATATATACACAATCATCTTAAATACTATATTCCAAACTCAATTACTTTCCTATGGAAAAGAAATTCTGTCATTTCAGTTAGCTCTGAGTATCAATCCTATCTAATAAAAGAGAAACATGGTAATTAGCGTACAACCGCTACCCTTCCCATTGGCTAATCAGAGCAATATGCAAAGTAACTGCCAGCCAAGATGGCAGCAGGCAGCTTGAAACTAACATGAAGCTTGCTTGCTTCAGTGACGGAGGACTCCAACGTTCCCCGCCTGCCACTGCAGGCCTCTGAGCTGCAACTCTAAGAAACTATGTTACAAATATAGAAGCTAAACAAAACCCCAGAAATCTGCTTTAGTTACCGGGCTTCAGCCAGCAGGATCGCAACACTGTTGCAAATACAGAAGGTAAACAAAGGCCAGAAACCTGCTTTCAGCAGGGGAGGCCTAAGAGCTGGAGCCAAGCCTGAGAGCTAAAGCTGGCCCAGAATGAAAAAAAGAAAAGAAAAAAAGGAGCAGTTGGGAGCTTCAGTCACCCGCCAGCCTGAAAACAGCCCTCAGCCCCTCACCCAGACTGGCCAGGCACCCACGTGGGGACACCCACCCTGAAGGGTGTGTGACCAGCTGCAAACAGCCATCATCCCCTCATCCAGGCTGGCCAGGCACCCCAGTGGAGACCCCCACACCGATCCAGGACACTCTTCAGGGCAAACAAGCCGGCACCCACCCGTGCACCAGGCCTCTATCCTATATAGTAAAAGGGGAATATGCCTCCCAGCACTGGGATCAGTGGAGCCGAGAGGCCTCTTGGCACCAGGATCAGTGTGACAGGGGGCAGCGCCCAAACCCCCTGATCGCCCTGCGGCTCTGTGTGTGACAGGGGGCGGGGCCACAACCTCCCTATCCGACCTGCTCTGTTTATGACAGGGGAAGGCGCCCCAACCCCCTGATCAGCCCTGCTCTGTGCCTGATAGGGGGAGCTCCCCAACCCCCTGATTGCCCTGCGGCTCTGTGTGTGACAGGGGGCAGCGCCCCAACCCCCAGATCGTCCCAGCTCTGTGTGTGACGGGGTAGAGCCATAACCTCCCCATCGTCCCTGCCCTCAGTGTGAGAGTGGCGGCGCCCCAACCCCCTGATCAGCCGTGCTCTGTGGGTGATAGAGGGCAGTGCCCCAATCCCCTCCCCATGGGCCCTGCTCTGTTCCTGATGGGGTAGAGCCATAACCTCCCCATTGGCCCTGCCCTGAGTGTGACAGTGGTGGCGTCCCAACCCCCTGATCCGCCCTGCTCTGTGTATGACAGGAGGCGGTGCCCCAACTCCCCTATCAGCCCTACTCTGTGAGTGACAGGGGGGATCTCCTCAACCACCTGATCGGCCCTGCTCTGTGCGTGACAGGGGGTGGCGCCGCAACCTCCCCATCGACCCTGCCTTGAGTGTGACATGGGGCGGTGACCCAACCCCCCAATCGGCCCTACCCTGAGCGTGACTGAGGGTGGCATCGCAACCTCCCAATCCGCCCTGCTCTGTGCATGACAGGGGGCGGCGCCCCAACTCCCCAATCAGCCCTGCTCTGAGCCCGACCAGGGGCTGCACCTAGGGATGGGCCTGCCCTCTGCCACCCGGGAGCAGGGCTAAGCCAGTAGGTTGTTATCTCCCGAGGGGTCCCAGACTGCGAGAGGGCACAGGCTGGGCTGAGGGACCCCTCTTCCCCCCCGAGTGCACAAATTTTTGTGTACCGGGCCTCTAGTTTCCTTGAATTATACATGAATAAATCAATCTAGATAAGTTTTTCAATATGGTAAAATCTCATAATTAATATAAATGATCAAAATTAGACTCCACAGGGTGAAAATTTTATTGAAACAGAAAAGATTAATTTATATATTTTGTAGGCTACTTTAAGTATTACAATAGTCCTATAAGGAAAAGATAGTTAATGTGATCTAAGTTGGCATTTTTTGTTATAATTCACTTGTGTTTTATAAAGCAAACTGAGGATAAAGATTAGAAAATCTAACTACATCAGATTGCACAATTAATTTGTGTTTGTTTATTGTTTCTGATTAAGTTTTCTTTAATTTCATTTGCTTATTTTTCAGCATTTATAATTATTAATTTGAACCTTAAAACTTCATTAGTACATATTAATATTTACTTTCATAGGATAGTAAAAACATTTCCTCTGGGTTTATTTACCTATTTAAAATTAATGAGTAAATGGAGATGGAGAGAAAAATGATCAGATGGAGAAAAAATCTACAATGTATCCAATAAAACATTTACTTTAAGATGCCCATTCTAATAATATATAATGAAAATGTTTGTACTTTTAAAATCAGAAATAAGGCAACCTAAATAAACCTGAAGTATGAATGTTCAGGTTTCAAAAGCAGAAGTCCTAGAACATCATTTTTTTTTTTTTTTGACTTTTCAACTCTAAAAAATAAATCTTGACTCTGGCCCAAAAATAACAATAATAAACTTTATTCACACTATAACACAATTTCTTTCAAAAAATGTAAAGCTTTCATAGTTTCATGATTATACCTCAAAATAATAGTTTTATTGTGCCCTAGCAAACTGTAAAAATGCAATGAATTTCACAAAATAAAATTAGAAACGCCCCCCTCACCCAGTAAGACTATCACATGACAAAATAAATAAAATGCTACTTTCTTCTAAATAACATATGTCATTGTAACCAATATGGGTTTTTAATAGCACACTGAAATGACACATTGCCTTGATGTTCTTACAAATGAGAAAGATTAGTCAAAATAATCTTTCTGAATACCTATTGTTTCTTTTTAACTACAGAAAGAAAAGCAACTTTTTAAAACAGATTATTTAGCTGTATGTTTTTCAAAGTATAGTTACAAAGAAGACAGCATAAAACTGTTCAGTAAATGATTAATCGGCCTTGGAAATGAGCCATGTGCAAACCTGTTTTATGGACCAAAAAGGTCAAACTCAAAACCAAAACACTGTGTTGTTGTTGTTACAGAAGTATAACAATCTTTTATTTTAATTTTTGAAAAAAAACCAAAAAACAATACAGTAGTTTTTCCCTCCAAATACTATATGTCAAGTTAAAATTCCATTGTTGCCAAACCCCACATTTAAGCTGTGAGAGTGGACTGTGTATTATTTTTTCTACTATTTAGCTCTCTGTGTCTTGTCTTCTTTGAATCTTAAATAAGGAGATAAGCATTTAACTTGTAGCCTTTGCAGTATCAAGGGAAACTGTATAACTGTATTTTCCACACATAAAGTTGAAAAACAAGGAAGTGAAAACTTTCATCTTAGTTTAATATGATGTACTTGCGGAAATGAGGTCCAAGAACAGGTCAAAGTCAGTATTACCTTGTTCTTTTCTTAAAACAAATTCATATGATTTCTCTGTAATGTGGTAAAAAGTGTTGAGGGTTTTGAAATTGTGCATGGCTTTCCCAGCATAAATAATCTTGTTTTCAATACTCCTATTAACTCTTTCAGAGGCAGAGATCAGGATATTAAAATAAGGAGAAAATGTGTTACTTTATCTGACAATTGTGAACAAATTTCAGAGTGATTATAAATTCAAATTACAATGCTAATGTACCAGGTAGAAATATTTGAGGAGAGTGACAAAATCTCCATGTAGTGCTTTAACCAATTTCAGAGTTAGTCAATTGGGACACTGAATGAGTTGCTCGCAATGCATAGCTTAACCTTTCCACTTCATAGTATAAGAGTGTGTCCTCATACTTGTGTCCTCATGGTTGGAAGATGATTGCTAACAAAAAGGGGAGAAGGAGAAGGAATGACCATCCTCCTGCGTTGTGTCCCTTTTTCCTAAGACGGCAAACACCTTCCTTGAAACTCCTGCTCCCCAGTGGATACATGTTTTTGGTTATTGGTGGATAGTGTCAGTGGCAAATGTTTGTAAGAGAGGCTGGTGATCTGAGTAATGAGGTTTGTGATTACATATATTTATTAGGGGCAGAAAAAATAGGGATTTGAGTTCTTGAACATTCAGTATTAATTACTATTAATTTTGAGAGCTTGAGTCTTTCTCAAGTGTGTCCAGAAAGAAAACAAAAAAAAACTCCACTCAGTATGCTTGCTCTTACAAATTTCCAACTGTGCCAACCAGCATGTTAAGTGATCATGAATTTGTCCCATTTCAATCAATAGGTGTAAGTCATATCAATTATTTTATTTAATAATTTTGAATTGAATGATATAATAATATACTCAAGTTCTTGTTGAGGTTTTTGTTTGTCTGTTTTTGCTCAAATATTTTGTGCCCAATTCTGTGATAGATAGAATAGTTTATTTTAAGAACCATTGACACTCATCTTGTCAGGGATAGTTTTGTACAAATGAGGAAATACAACTACTGTACATATAAAATAATGCATTAATTAATATTAGCATAAGATGGAGAAATGAGAAAATAAAATGTAAGTGATAAATGCATTAGAATGATAAGATGATAGATAGAATTACATATCAATATGGTTGTGCTGAGCTATAAGTGTCAGGAGGTACTTGTGGAGATAGTAGGAATGGAGAAAGGGTATTCTATGATTTCACAGATTATTTTGTGGTATAAGATCCACACTGTCTTAGCAAAAAGTTTTAATTTAACAAAAAGGAGGGAGGATGATCATCCAAATAATCCATGGAACTTTTCAAATTGATTCAATTTCTTTTCTTTGTAGAATTGAGAATCATGTTTTGAATGAGATATTATTTAGTGTGTGAGTTTGGCTACCTTTCAAATCTGTCTAGGAACAAAACAAAAATCACTTTACTAGTTCATGGGAAATATTGAATTTTGAAACAAGAATGATCTTTTTAAGCACTAGAATGGAGAGTAGAGTATACTCTGAAACAGCTATAGAGACAGAGTGAGGAAGAAATTAAAATAATTTTAGAAATTAATGTCTGATCAAGTTTTTGGTAGTTGAAAAGGAAAATAAGTAAAACATGAGAAATCTTTCATAGGTCTACATTCTAGGATTATATAACATGTGATGGTGGTTGGCCTTTGCTATTGGGTATTTTTTCGTAGTAGCCTTAAAGAAGATTTAAAATTATTTGAAATGAAAAACTCATAGCATAGACTGGTTTAGTTAAAAGTTAGGGTGCAATTATAACTATATGTAACTTTTTAAAAAGTAGTAGATGATAATTATATAGTAGAAATATTAAAAGTCAATAATGGCTTTTGCTTCTCTATGAAAAGATATATACTTTCTACCACAAGCTACACATTTCATAAATAAGTATAACAGACTACCAAGGATGACTGCAGGTTTTCTCTTTTATAATGTAAGCTTTCTTAATAGAATATTCAGACATCAGCTGTACTAGAAACTCTCAAGAATTACTACAACAGAATAACATATGTTTACATTGAAATAGTCTTCTAATTGAGTGCATCCATCTAATGCTGATTTTGAAAAAAAAAAAACTAAATTCAAAAACATGTTTTTAAAAATTTACAAAACAAAATAAAATAATTTTCTCTGATATTGTGTTTTCATCTTAACTCTGAATAAATAAAAATAGTGGGATTAATTACTTATAGAGAGTTTGAGTCAATAGGAAGATAATAGGTTTTAATAAATATGTTAAGCTATCTGTAGCCCAAAAATCTATTGAGAGTAAAATTTTTTGATGTATTCTAAAACATGTCAGTTCACTTATGCAAAGCAACCAGGGATCTTTTTCTTTCATTTTATAGCAAACAAATGATAGGGAAATAAAACATTGGGAAAATTATTATCTTATATTGAGCTTGATAGAATGAATGGGCATTAATCCAACATATATATTTGTATTCTAGATTATGTTAATATTGATTATTACTAGCTAGATTAAGTTAATATTCTAGTCATGATGATGTTGTTGTGAATCAGGCAGTCTTATTTCAAATGAGCTTACAGTCTGAACAGGGTAATTTAATTTGACAGAAATAATTATTTCTAATTGAGGTTAACATTTAAAAGAATCCTTTTTGGGGCACAAATGAATGATAAGCAGTTTCTGTATAACAATATTAAACACTTACCTTGATTGCAGCATCTAGGATATGTGATTGTGGAAGAGTTTTATACCCTTGCCTTATGTAATCCATATTATTCCCTAACTTTTGGTTCCCATATATCTGTGATACAGTTGTAGAGATTTTATACTGAAACACACTCGCTTACTCATTTATTCATTAGTTTGATCAGTCTTTCAACAAATATGTGCAGACTGATTAGTAAGTGCCAATGAGAATTTAGAAATAGGAATCCATTCCTTTGTAAGAACTGGTGCAAAAGGTGGAGGCAGATATTTTGGTGTTCAAGCCTAAATTCCACAATTTACAAGCTGGTAGTTATAAGTTAAGGTAAGTTGCCTATCATTTCTGTCTTTAAATCTGTACTTTAATATATTCACAGGATTATTAAGAGCCTTAAATAATAAAATATATGCGGAGTATGACAGAGCTCTCAGCATATGATAGGTGTTCAACAAAGGTTTGAGAAAATTCACCTAAGAAAGATTTATTTACAAAGACAACAATAATTTAATGAGAAAGCAATAAGGAAAATTTGAATTTATTTTTCAGGCCCAGTTGCTTATTTGTCATGTACCTGTGGTGATGTCAGTTGAAATTTCTAGGCCATAATTTCTGATCTGTTAGATAGAAAGTATAGCTTAGCACCCAGTCTCACAAACTCAAATAGTTATTGCAATATCACCATAGAAAAAGAAGGTTAAAATAATTTACAAACAATGAAACACTATATAATTTTAAAAGTGTTATACATTTTGTTTGCTTTTTTCTCTTAATGCAGTATTTTGAAATTGCATATTTCAAATTTAAAACCATTCTGATTTTTTAAACATTTTTAAAATTAAATTTACTGGGTTGCTATTGATTAGTAATATTATATAAGTTTCATATGTTCAATTCTATGATACATAATCCATATACTGCTTAGTGTGCCCATTACCCAAAGTCAAACCATCTTCTGTCACTATATATTTGACCTCCTTTACTCTTTATCTCTCCCAAAACTCCCTTACTTCTGGGAACCACCATATTGTTGGCCTTGTCCATGAGTTTTTGTTTGTTTGTTTTTCTTTGTTCATTTGTTGTTTTCAGTTTATATAGCATAAATGAGTGACATCATATGGTTCTTTTTCTGTCTGGCTAATTTTGCTTTGTGTGGTATTCTCAAGACCCATCCATGTTGTTTCAAATGGCAGTATTCCATTGAATTCCATTGTGTGTATGTACCACATCTTCTTTATCCAATCATCTGGTGAAGGACACTTTGTTTGTTTCCATATCTTGGCCAATGTGAATAATGCTGCAATAAACATAATGGTTCATACATCTTTGCGAATAAATGTT
This sequence comes from Myotis daubentonii, assembly GCF_963259705.1. Classification (NCBI taxonomy): domain Eukaryota; kingdom Metazoa; phylum Chordata; class Mammalia; order Chiroptera; family Vespertilionidae; genus Myotis; species Myotis daubentonii. Next base: position 92,949,389 of record NC_081842.1, read on the forward strand.
TTCAAATTTTTCAGGTAGATATACAGAAGAGGGATTTCTGTGTCATATGGTAACTCTACTCTTAATTTTTTGAGGAACCGCCATACTGTTTTTCATATTGGCTGTACCAGTTTACATTCCCACCAGCAGTGAATGAGGATTCCTGTTTCTCCACAACCTCTCTAACACTTATTACATGTCTTGTTGATAATGGCCATTCGAAAAGGTGTGAAGTGGTATCTCATTGTAGTTTTGATTTGCATTTTCCTAACAGCTAGTAAAGTTGAACATCTTTTCAAAGTATAAAAAACCACTGTATTCCTATATACTAACAATGATATTTCAGAAAAAGAAATAAAAATAAATTATTTTGCAATTGCAACAAAAATAATAAAATATCTACAAATAAACTTAACAAAGGATGTGAAGGACCTTTACACTGAGTGGCCAGATTATTATGACCACCTGACGTTTGTAGGCAAATTAGCTATAATTTGAAGTTGCTAGAGGGCCAGACCATTATAAATAGGGAAGCAGGTTGTTTACCATGACAGGAGAAGTGATTTTTTTCTGAAGATATGGGTAAACAATGCGATTTAACAGCCTTTGAACGTAGGTATACTGAAAATTATAAAGCATTATTAAGAGGTTGAAAAAGATACAATGAAATGGGAAGACATTCTCTGTTCATGGATTAGAAAAAGCAACATACTTAAAATGTTCATATTACCCAAAGCACTACATAGATTTAATTCAATCCTCATCAAAATGCCAATGAGCTTAGCCAGTGTGGCTAAATGGTTGGGCACCGATCCATGAATCAAGGAGGTCATGGTTCAATTCCAGGTCAGGGCACAAGCTTGAGTTGCAGGCTTGATTCCTAGTAGGGGGCTTGCTACAGGCACCTGATGAATGATTCACTCATCATTGATGTTTCAATTCCTTTTTCCTCTCCCTTCCTCTCTTTGAAATCAATGAAAGCATTTTTTTAAAAAAATACCAATGACATTTTTTAGAGAAATAAAACAAAAATGATTAGATTTTCTTTCTTGATACTTAACTTCTCTTTTATTTTATTTTTTCCTCATTAGCTTTGTCGTAGTTCACATTTTTACCTTTTTATTCTTTGTTTTGTATTGCTTTATAATATCTTTAATCTTTCATCTTTAAACTAGAACATGTCTTCTGGATATATGTATTTGTTCTACAAACAACACACACACATAGCTCCATATATGTATCACAAACCTACCAACATTTTCTTTTCCTGTCACAGAAAATTAAGATTTATCATGTAGAGAATGACAATTATTTCTATCACATTTATTTTATCAAACATTTTATTATCTCTTATTATGGGATAAGTAGTATGCTAAATGCTTTTATATGTGTAAATCTAATTTAATTCTCACACAACCTTGTGAGAGCAAATTTTAGTCATTTACATAACTTGCATAATAATAAGATTAGGAAGAATTAAATCTAGTGATTCTAGAGTAGAATGCTTAAATATTACATGATACTTGGTTTTATTGAAGAAAATTCCAAAATTATAAAGTTGTCCCCTGTTTCTTTCAAATTGAATTACATAAAAAGAACAATAGTAGAATTTAATGGAACTTATTTCAACATGAGATATTTTTACAAATGCATGACATGTATAATATGCGTGCTGTTTTTCAGTTTTCTTTCTTCTTTATATTTATTTACTGTGCTTTATTCTCTTTTAGTCATAATGCTAGTTTTTCTAAAAATAATTTTACCTTTGTGGCTACCACTATATAAGTGATTTTATTTACCATTTATCATCACACCAGAATAATTAATCCTAAAAGCATTTTTTTAAAGTACTAATACCTTTATTATGGCATAAAGCAATATTTTATACATTAACACATTTTATAGTAAAATCATTTTATGTACAATTGTAAAGAAACCACTGCATGGATAACACCAATGTAAAAATAGGCTGGCTTTTAAAAGTTCATTGAGTTCATAAATTGGAACCTGAAAGCATTTTTATTTGTATTTTTACTAATATAAATAAAAATAGCTTTGGGTAAAATATAGCTAAAAATCAAATTTTATTTAGGGGACAATTGATTAGGGGCTGCTCTGTAAAATATTTATGAAGTCACGGAATGATAAATAATCAATAATATCAAGCAATTTCTAAGACAGGATCAGCTAGTATGTACACCTATTTTATTGATAAAAATTGCAAGGGTATGGTTTGATTTTCACTCACAGAAAATAGGGCTTTAGTCTTAAAGGGTTTCATTCAAAAGTTCCCTGCACAGCAAAGTTCATGGCACTCAATTTATCTACCTAGAGAAGATAAAGGGCTTAACTGCACTATGTGATTGGAAACTCTGGCTTTAGGAAGTCTCCCAGAAATACAGCCTGGTAAGCCACCCCTCTGACACTCACATTGTTATTATATAAATGCTATAATTTTTTTTCTAAAGAAAGACTGAAATTGGCTATTTTTACCTTGAGACAAAGCATTTTAGATGGGACAATATTATTTTTTCTGTCAGAAAACATTTTATCTAAGCACATTTAGTACACTTCACTAAATCAGCACAAACGGCTATGAGAGCAGAGTCAAACATCTCCAAGTTAGATTTTATTAAAAATAGGGCATGCTTCTGGAGGTGAAAATGTTATGTAGGCATGTATGAGAGGGGAAGAATTTTGACAAAAAATAATAAAATTACTTAAGACTGATTTCCCCAATATACGAAGCATGTAATTTTATGAAGCTGGTCCATTATTATAGATAATAGAGCACTGACTGGTGTTTGTTCTTTTTTTTAAACTATCACATCTATACCTGCACACACAATAGGAACACTTATATATTACAAAATAGCACAAACAGGCAATTCACAGAAAACAATCACATCAATAAACAGGCAATAGAATTAAATAGATATGAAAATTAAAACTAGATAAGACACTTTTTAGAATGACAAAAAATAAATCTTTTTAAAATAATCATTAATAATGAGGGTGTGTAGAAAATAATTTACATGCTTAATGGAGAAGGTATTTAAATCTGTGTAATATTTTGGGAAGGTGTTTTTTACTAATTGCTTGCAACAGTTAAAATACAAAATCATTTGTTTCTAAGAGTACTAGAAATTTATTTTTCAGATATACAGTCAAATGTATACTAGTAAACATGTGTATTTTTCATTTTTAAATGTTAATGAAACCAAAGTGCTGCGATCAGGTCCAAGTTCATTGTCTCACAAAATCAAAGAATGCGTTCAGGGGCAAAGATGGTTAGTGGAAGCAAAGTTTATTGAGAGCTAGATGGCGTCCCTGCAGCAGGCAGGGAGGGGGCCTACGCCGGTTGCCAGTGAAGCTTCTTTGTCTCAGGTCCCACAGTCCCCTGCCCCTAAGCCAGCCCTGAACAAGGTGCAGCTGAAGTTCCAGGAGAGCCAAAAGCAGGTCGGTGTCCAGAGCTTCAGTTCCGTGTTTCAGCGGGGTGCAGTTCAGCACCCAAGCAGATTAAAGCCCATCAGTCCATGTGGAGTCTACATGGCCATAAGCTATGTGGGCACAGGGGAGCATATCCCCTGCCACAGGAGAGCCAGGAATCCAGTCCACCAGAGAGAGAGAAGAGCAGAGAGCATGCTCTTTGTCTAGGGGTAGATATATGCTTTTCTAGTTCCTGATGAATTTTTTCAAAGAATTCTGCAGTAGAAAAATTTATACATTTTAAAGCTCACATCTCTCACATGCTTCCTTCCTGCACAGCTGGGTTGCCTTAGTAACTCCCGCCAACTGGGCTCAGTTCTAGGTCCTTTTGTTTGTCTCTGCGGTTTTTCAAGGAATAGGGTACAGTCAGCAGGCTGCCTCCTGTTTTTCCCCAATGTTTATTACCCTTGGACTTCCTGGTTCTGCTCCAACCACCCCCTCCATGGTCCTGTCTTTGACTATTTGGCCCCCTTCTATCTCCTCATTAATATCAAAATGACAAAAATATATAAATATTTATAAATGAAAAGATGATTAACTTACATCTATCTATGTATATAAAAGCCTAATCGACCAAACAACTGAACAACTGAATGACCAGTTGATCGGTAGCTATGATGTGCACTGACCACCAGGGGGAAGATGCTCAATGCAGGAGCTGCCCCTTGGTGGTCAGTGTGGTCCCACAGCCAACCTCCTGTAGTCTCTCCAACTGGCTGGCTGTCCCCGATTGGCCCCAATTGGGACTGGGTAAGATGGCCCTGATTGACCCCATTCGCTGGCTAGGCCAAGGGACCCCGCACATGCATGGATTCGTGCACCGGGCCTCTAGTATATCCTATCTAATAATAGACAAACATGGTAATTGACTGTACCTTCCCCACGCCTCCCATGGGCTAATCATCACGATATGCAAATTAACTGCCAACAAAGATGACAGCTGATTTGCATACTGCAGGCAAGGCGGGACACCAGGAGCCGCCATCCAGGCCCCTGTGTGTGACCCCAGGAGCATTGGAAAACCTGGCCGCAGGCAAGGTGGCCCCTCGGGACCGAGGAGCCACCTTGCCTGCAGCCCATGATCCTGATCGCGATCAGAAAGCCGAGCCGCAGGCAAGGTGACCCCCTGGAACCCAGGAGCCCATCGGTGAAGTCTGAAGGCAAAGCAGCAATCAAGCTATGAGGGGGAGGGTGGGATGTGGAAGGAGCTACAGGAGCAGCTCTGGCCGGAGTCTGAAGACTCCTGCCGGAGCGAGGAGCAAAGACTGAAGGCTCCAGCCACAGCGAATACTGTGTCCAGAGCGAAGATGGAAGGTGGTGGTCAGAGTGAAGGTCTAGGTCCCGGGTGCCAGAGGAAAACTGGTGCTGGCAGCCAGGGGAAAGAAAGCCTATTGCACGAATCTTAAAAATATTAAAAATTAATAAAATATTAATTGAAATGTATCTGCATTACATGAAAAATCTCCTAATTGTTTCCAGCATAATTTATTAAATTGTGCTAAAATTTACAAGGGTTCAATTAAAAAATATCTTAATTCTAAATGATATAATAGAAAATATATAATAGTGCAGTTATAAGCACTTATCTGAAAATAAAAATTTAAAGAAGTGAATTGAAAGAAGGGATTAGCCAAAGAAAATATATGCACAACCCATGGACACAGACAACAGTATAGTGATGGCCAGAGAGAAGTGGGGGGCAAGAGCTGGGTAGAGGGGGCAAAAGGGGGGAAATAGGGACATCCTATATAATAATAATAAAAGGCTAATATGCACATTGACTGAACGGCAGAATGACTGGTTGCTATGATACGCACTGGCCACCAGGGGCCAGATGCTCAATGCAGGAGCTGCCCCCTGGTGGTCAGTGCACTTCCATATGGGGAGTGCCACTCAGCCAGATGCTGGCTCATGGCTGGCCAGTGTAGTGGTGGTGGCAGGAGCCTCTCCCACCTCCGTGGCAGCACTAAGAATGTCCAACTAACTGTTTAGACCTGATCCCTTGGGGGCTTAAGCCTTTAGTTGGACATCCCCTGAGGGCTCCCTGGCTGCCAGAAGGATGTCTGACTGCAAGCTTAGGCCTGATCCCCAGGGGAGTGGGCCTAAGTTGACAGGTGGACTTCCCCCAAGGTGTCCTGGACTGTGAATGGGCGCAGGCCAGGCTGAGGGACACCCCCCCACCCGACACACACCGAGTGCACAAATTTTTGTGCCCCGGCCTCTAGTATACATATAAAAGGCTAAGTGACTGGCTGGTAGGTATGACCAGAGGGCAGACACCTGGCCTATGGGGATCGGGCCAAAACCAGGACTTCAACATCCCTGAAGATGTCTCAGATTGTGAGAGGGCACAGGCCAGGCCAAGGGACCCCACCAGTGCACAAATCCATGCACTGGGCCTCTAGTGGTATAAATAAAAACATATGAATGATTTTGATTTGTATTAAAGTTACAGAGTTACTCATACCAAATCACATGATAAAACAATGGACAGTTTCATAGAATGGAGACAAAATCACTGATTCCTTTTCTATAAACCAAAGTTCTTGGTAAAAGACAAGAAGAATAAGTCCCTGCATCATTGAGAAGGCAGTAGACAGATAGTGTGCCACAAGTGTTACATATAATTTGATTAATAACCTATTACCAAATTTCCTTGATGTTTATCTTATTTAAGATTTGAGTAGCATGAAGATGTCAGAGATAATCTCTCTGAGTTTCCTTGTAACCAGAAATAATTACATTAAAGTTTTAATATATTAGTATACCTTTACTTTATATATATATATAAATATAGATTATAGTAGTCATATTTAAATACATTGTTAAGTAATAACTATTATATATTACTACAAACAAAATTCTGGTCAATTTACTTTGAAAACCATCTATATGAGAAACTCATTTCTTCATAATATATTAATAGATTATTAACCACCTGCTATCTATTTAAACAAACAAAATATAGGGAAAAAGTTCTTTGACATTGGCCTTGGCAATTATTTTTTTTTTTAGATTTGACACCAAAAGCAAAGGCAACAAACACAAAACTCACCAAAGTAGACTACATCAAACTAAAAAGCTTCTGCAAAGGAAATAATGAACACAATGAAAAGGCAACCATTGGATGAGAAGAAAATATATATCTTATATGGGGTTAATATAAAAATATGTAACTCATACAACTCAATAGCAAAAAAAAAACAACAACAACAAAAAAAAAACACACCTTAATTACAAAATGGGGCAAAGGACCAAAATAAAGACACAAATGTCCAACAAATACATGAAAAGATGCTCATTACTAATCATTAGGAAAACATTACTCAAAAACACAACTAGATATCATCTTACATTTGCTGATTATTGTTTTTGTTGACTTTTCTTTTGGTGATAAATCCAAAGAATCATTGCTAAGACCAATGTCAAGGAACTTTTTCTTATGTTTTCTTTCTAGGAGTTTTATAATTTTGCCTCCAAATGTTAAATTCTTTTGATGAACCAGCCTTTCTATCATTATATAATGAATTTTAATCTCTTGTCATAAATACTATGTCTGAAAAAAAATAGCTACACCTGCTTTCTTTTGGTTTCTATTTGCATGGAAGATATCTATATCTATATCTATATCTATATCTATATCTATATCTATATCTATATCTATATCTATCTCTATCTCTATCTCTATCTCTATCTCTATCTCTATCTCTATCTCTATCTCTATCTCTATCTATCTATCTATTAGAGAGAGCGAGAGAGAGAGAGAGAGACATCTATATTATAAAAAGTCAGTGGCCATAATGCCAGAACAACCAAACTACCTGTTACCAGGAGGTGCATTGATAGGTCCTATGGTGACGGCGGGCGAGACTCTGGGTCCTGTGGCAGAGGCGGGCGGGACTCTGGATCTCGTGTGTTTTCACATGCTGGGCCTCTAGTATTTTTATATAGATATAGATCATGGGTTCTCAAACTATGGCCCGTGGGCCACATGCAAATACAAATATTGTATTTGTTCCCATTTTGTTTTTTTACTTCAAAATAAGATATGTGCAGTGTGCATAGGAATTTGTTCATAGTTTTTTTTTAAACTATTGCCCAGCCCTCCAACAGTCTGAGGGACAGTGAACTGGCCCCCTGTTTAAAAAGTTTGAGTACCCCTGATATAGATGATATAGATAGATAGATAGATATAGATATAGATATAGATTAGTTATAGATTAGATATAGATAGATATAGATATAGATATAGATATAGATATAGATATAGATATAGATATAGATATAGATATAGATATAGATATAGATATAGATATAGATATCTTTACTTTTAGTCTATGTGTTCTTAAACTAAAAGTGTTTCATGTAGGCAGCATTTTGTTTGGTCTTGTGTTTTTATCCATTGTGTCATTCTATGTCTTCTGATTGTAGAATTTAGTCCTTTTACACTTAAAGTAATATTGATAGGCAAGGGTTTAGTATTTCTGTTTCAATATTTTTTGGCTTTGTAGGTCTTTTCTTCCTTGCTTCCTCTTGTGACCAGTCATTTCAGGTAACAAATGAGGGAGAACTTCATTTGATTTTTTGCAAATAGGACTATTTTTCTTATATTTTAGTCCATATCCTAACTTAAGTTCACAATTGTCTGGCAACTATCTTTACAATTTAAAAATTTAATGAACATAAATCTGCAAAATATTGTCCTGGATATTTTATGGAGTAAGTAAAGCTTTCCCAGAAGGTATTAAAAACTACAATCACAGAATGTATTGCTCAGAAGGTTTTTCTTTTCTCTTTTACCACCTATTATGGGTTGAATTGTGTCATCCAAAAAGATATTGAAGTTTTAATTCTAAATATCTATTAATGTGATCTTACTTAGAAATAGTATCTTTATAAAGATAATCAAGTTATAATGGATCCCGTTATAGTATCGTTATTTTTTTTTAATAAAAAGCATAAAGTTTGGTAGAGAGAAATGTATAGAGGGAAGATGGAAAGACATAAGGAGAATGCTCTCCTCAAACCAAGGAATGACTGGCTACCAGAAGCTAAGATAGCTTTTTGTTTTTTTATTTTCTGTTTGTTTTGTTTTGGTCTTTGCTTTGTTTTGAGCAGGTTGGTAACACTGATCCTGTTTCTCCACATTGGCCAAAAACAGAAGGTTTTTTTTTTTTTAATCTGAGCTCTGCACACCTAATGATAAAATAAGTGGGCTGTTTTCTCTACCTACTAAGAATGCTGAAATTATAATTTATCATTTTATTTTATTACTTATATTTAATTTATTATTATAATTAGGTAATAAAAATAAGGTTCTTTTAATAGTATCTGAAACAGATTAAAAAGACAAAATCTATGAACTGAATATCCTATATAATAAAAACTTAATATGCTATGTGTCAGGTCAGCTGGTCGACGGTTCAAGCAATCAAAGTATAATATGCTAATGATATGTTAAGGCCACTCAACCACTAGCTATGATGTGCACTGACTACCAGGGGGCAGACAGTCAACTGGTCGATCAGTTGCTATGATGCTCCGACCAATAGATTAGATTGCTGTGGGGGTCTGGGCAATTAGGACTGAGCGAGATTGGCCGGACATGCCCTAGAGCCCTCCTGTGGTCCCTCCCCAGCCCCAGTTGTGCACCAGTGGGGTCCCTCGGCATGGCCTGCACCCTTTTGCAATCCAGGACCCCTCAGAGGATGTCGGAGAGCCTGTTTCAGCCCGATCCCACAAGTCAGGCCGAGGGACTCCAAGGGTGCATGAACTCGTGCACAGGGCCTCTAGTCAGGCAATAAAAGAGTAAGCCCTGAGGGACAGGAAACAACATAAGTGAATCACACTGTTGTTCCAGTTTACTATTTTAGGAAGTTTCTAAGCCAGTACTCAAGAGTGTAGAAAGATCATCCATAAGATTGGAGGATACAGGACCTGGCATTGAGACCAGGATTAGTATTTGAAACTAGGTTCTTTCCAGATCACCTGTTGTCAGACTGGTTTAACTACTTCCTCTTCACTAAGGGTTTGGAAATTCATAAGCTTTATTATTAATTTAAATGTTTTACATTATTTTAGAAATATTTAGAATATGATGAATAATTATGTGTTCGTCAAACAAAAAAATTGTATTTATCCTTTGAGTATATATTTTAAAAATTATTTTTGAACAGTATAAGTAATCCTATCTAATAACAGACAAAGATTGAAATTAACCGTACCTCTGCTATGCTTCCCATTGGCTAATCAGTGAGATATGCCAATTAACCGCCAACGAAGATGGCGGCCGGCAACCATGCAGCTGAAGCAAGCAGGAGGCTTGCTTGCTCCAGTGATGGAGGAAGCCAAGGTTCCCCACCTGCCGTGGCCAACCTCTGAGCTCCAAAAGCAACAAAGTTGCAATTATAGAAGCTAAACAAACCCCAGAAACCTGCTTTCAGCAGGCTGTGGCCTCGGAGCTGGAGCAGTAACAAAGTTTCAATTATAGAAGGTAAATAAATCCCAGAATAAAAAAAGAAAAGAAAAAAAGGAAAGGCTGGGAACTTCATTCTCCCGTGGGCTTGGCCAGCCTGAAAACCCTCAGCCTCTGATCCAGACTGGCCAAGCACCCCAGTGGGGACCCTCACCCTAAAGGGGGTGCAGGCAGCCTGAAAACAGTCATCAGCCCCTCATCCAGGCTGGACAGGCATCCCAGTGGGGACCCCCAACCTGAAAGGGGTGTGACCAGCTGCAAACATCCATCAGCCCCTCACTCAGGCTGGCCGGGCACCCAAGCGGGACCCCCACCCTGATCCAGGACACTCTTCAGGACAAACCAGCTGGCCCCAACCGGTGCACCAGGCCTCTATCCTATATAGTAAAAGGGTAATATGCAAACTGACCCTAACAGCAGAAAGACTGGGAATGACTGATTACTATGACACACATTGACCACCAGGGGGCAGACGCTCAATGCAGGAGCTACCCTCTGGTGGTCAGTGAGCATCCACATGGGGGAGCTCTGCTCAGCCACAAGCCAGGCTGATGGCTGCCAGTACAACAGTGATGGTGGGAGCCTCTCCCACCTCCTCAGCAGCGCTAAGGATGTCAGACTGCAACTTAGGCCTGCTCCCCGCTGGCAAGTGGACATCCCCCGAGGGCTGCCGGGCTGCCAGAGGGATGTCTGATTGCCATCTTAGGCCCAATCCCCCAGGGAGCAGGCCTAAGCCAGCAGGTGGTCATTCCCCGAGGGGTCCCAGACTGTGAGAGGGCACAGGCCGGGCTGAAGGACCCCTCACCCTCTGGAGTGCACAAATTTTTGTGTACCAGGCCTCTAGTAAATATTATAAAAAGTAATGTTATTTAAAGTATATTACATGGCAGAATTCATAGATACTAATCTGTAACCATTGCATAGCACCTGTGTAGGACCCCATGAAATAAATTTTATAGGTGTACTGGTTAATAATGCAGATTTTTTGCAATGGATGTAGTTACACATATGTTGATATATATGCGATTTGGTATGTATGCTATTTTTTTGTATTGACAACAAGCTTTAAAAATTCATGTCAAATTTTCTGAAGATGTTAACATCATAGATATTTTTATGCTTAAAAATGTCAAATTTCATGCCAAAAAAAGAGCACTTGCAGGAAGTTTCAATTCATTACTTTATTTTGAAGAAAAATGCTGCTGATAGTTATTGTATACTTCAGGAAGCTTATGGTGAACATGCTCCATCTCAAGATACTTGTGAACGCTGGTTTAAATGCTTTAAAAGTGATGATTTCAATGTGAAAGACAAAGAACGTCCAGGTCAATTTGAACCATGCTTTGATCTTTAAACAACCAGAATGGACCAGAAGACATAGCAAAGTAACTTTGCTTCATGATAATGCACCATCATACACTTCAAAACCAGTTAAAGAGACGTTAAAAGATCTTGCCTGGGAAGCAATAACCCACCCACCGTATTCACCAAACCTTGCTTCTTCGGATTACCACTTGTTCTGATCAATGGCACACGCACTTTCTGAGCAGCACTTCAAAACGTACAAAGAAGAGAAAAATTGGGTCTCTGAATGGTTTGCCTGAAAACCAGAAAAGCTCTATTGGGATGGTATCCACAAATTACATGAAATATGGAGAAATGTGTAGCTAGCGATGGACATTACTTTGAGTAAAGCACTTTTGATGTTTCTCTTAAAATTATCATGTTTTCTTTGATTACAAAATCTGTATTATTAACCGGTACAACTAGTATCATTATGTGAAATATTTTAGATTTACATTTAATTTATTTATCTATATATATATAAAACACTAATATGCAAATAGACTGAACAGCAGAACAACCGAACAATTGGTTGCTATGATGGGCACTGACCACCAGGGGGCACGCACAGAACATGGCGGGTGTCGGCTGTGGCGGGATGGTGGATCAGGTGATCAGCGGCACCAGAACAAGGCAGGGGCGCCAGTCACTGTCATCAGGCCAAGCCTCTGGTGGTTACTGAAATTGCTTTGCTCTCATGTGCCGCGGTCCCGCCGGGCACTCACACCTGCTACTTGTGCCAGCCCTGCTCGCACCCACTGCCAGTGCCTGGGGCCAACCCCGATTGCTTGGTGCTATCAGTGGGTGTGAGTGGCAGCTGCCGGCCCCAATCACCCCTCAGGGCTTCTCCACCTCCCCCTGCTCCTGAAGGGCAATTGGGCAGCAGCCACTCACACCCGCTGCTGGCACCAGCCCCAATCGCTCCACACCGTCAGTGGGTGCCAGTGGGGCCGGCTCTGTCAGCGCATGGGAATGGCAGTGGTGGGAGCGGGGCTTCCAGCAGACAGGGGAATGGGGGCTGCAATGGGAGGGCCCAGGAGGGGGCACAGAGGATGGGCCAAGACCTGCCCCTGTGCTCACTGCAGCCTCATGGCCCACAGTTCCTTTCAAGGTGCATGAATTCATGCACTGGACCCTTAGTTTTAATATAATAGATCTTATAGTTGACTTTTTCAATATATTATCCATAAAATAATGTGTCCTTTCCTGAGAGAGTTTTTATTTAGTGATTCCTTAAAAGTCAAACCATAGAAGCATCAAAGATCAAAAAAAAATTACTGATGTTGGTGTGATTTTTTTACAGAAATAAATAAATAAAAACTAATCCTTTCACAGTTTTAAATCTTTCCAGTCAGACTCTCTTCCATGTTGGCGGAAATTACTAAGTAATCAGATTAAAGCAAGAGACAGAAAAATTTTCTTCCTATCCGTTGCTGTCCAGTTTCACTTTGCTTAGGTTCTGGGCAGTATTTATACCACGTAACAGTTTTCCAAATTTTTAAGGTTAAATAAAGTAAAAAAATTTAAAAAGTTGGCCACAGCTTAGATTTGTCACTCATTAAATTGTATGGTTGTTCACCAAGCTCTTCCACATTCTCATTTTGAATATTCAACATATGGCATAGAATATTAACCAAATTAACTTTTTTTTTTAAGATCTACGTGGTCCAAAGGCATTTATCCTTTAGTCACTGCTTTTCTAATTCTAATTTTTGTCCCCCAAGCTGGAACATTAGTGGAGACCTTTTCACCTTCATTTGGATTACTAGTTAGAAATATGATATGGAGATCTTCCACACTCTCCACTCTCCCCACACATTGAATAAAACCTTCTATCCATTATGTACTGTGGCCAAATAATTATCATATTTGGAATCACAGAACACATCAAATGTTTGGCCCCTGAGACCATCCAGCAGCTGTCTCTGTCACTCTGTATTGACATTTGCTATAGCCGAAATATTTTGGAGAATTAATTCAGCAAGTTTTTAAATGTTTCTCCACTTATTTGGAGAAAATAGTCATCCAAAAAATTATTTTCAGCATTAGCATAGACTAAATTTTAAACTTGAACAAAATATGAATTTGCATTTATGGGCATAGCATACTCTTTATCAAATGAGAAGCACCTTTATCCTTTATAAAGCTCTAGAAATTATTATTTTTCCTGAAACAAAAATAATTAAAAAGAATGTGTGTTTAAGTTTCAGGCTAGCAATCCAGTTCCATGAATTTAAAGGATGAATCAGAGAGTGGAGAAATGGCAGCGGTAAGCACACATGTTGTGTGCCTTGTCCTGGAGCCAGAAAAGGAGGAGCAACTAAATTGGAGAGAATCCATCCAGAATTAACCAACTAGACACAGCTGGGGAGATGATTCACAGCCTGGAAGGGCAGAGGGCGACTGGAGAAGGTAGGATAGGGGATCTGGATTGGAGAGAGATGCGAGACCAAGGGGCCAATAGGGTCAGGAGAAAGCTGCACTACACCAAGACCTTAGGGACAGGTGTAACATCTGATTATGGAAAGTAGTCCACAGGGCTGCTGGTGGCTGGGGAGTCTAGGTCTAAGTCCATAGCCACCCAGAAAGGAGGCCTGAGCATGCAATGCTGGGGGAAGAGAAACTTGAAGTTGTGTGGTGGTTTTGCCTTTGTTTTGTCTTTCTTTTAATCATTAAACCCAGTTCATAGGACTTTCAATTACTTTATTCAAGGCTGTGATGCAGGTAGAGGTACAGACCTGTGGAGTCTGGGGAGAGGCTGTGCAGGAAAAAATTATAGGGAGAGGTGACCAGGAATCTGGCACCCAGACATTCCTGACCCTCCAAACCTAAGTGGCTATTTCTCTCCTGAGGAGCCAGCCACTCCCAGCAGCCCCAAGACACTAATATAGCCAGACACACCCTGCCTGCATATTGAGCTTTACAAAAGAAACAAAGGCTCTGAATAGCCCCAAAGGAATTAGGTTTGAAGAGGGGCAGCTCTTCTCCCACCTTCAGAAACAGATGCTTGAATGACAACTGGCAGACAGGCAAAGATTGACAACTGACAGAAAGGCAAAGTGGACAGATTGGTCCCTCCTGCTTGCAGCCAAGGCCTGTGGAGAAAAACAAAAACAGAGGAGCAGTGGATCTCATGGAACTTCAACACAGTGCTGAACGAACACCAAAGACAGTCATTGACAGTGGTCAGACCTAACTACCTAACAGAAAACTCAGAAGTGGCGAACAGAAGAGAAGAATGGGGACTTAAACCAGCTGCTGTGGGGCATTAAAACTTGGCTGAAGCGAATGATACTTCACTTATTTATTTTTTATCTTTTATTTAAATTTTGTTGTTATTTTTAAAAATTATTTTTAGTATTATTTTATCTTTATTGTTTATTGTTATTTTATTTTATCCTACTTTTTATCTTTTTCACCTTTTTCTTCCTCACTTCTCCCTTTTCATCCTGTTTTCTCTTCTCTTCTCTGCACTTTAGTTTTTCTCTTTCCTTTCTTTTTACCCCTTGTTAAAAATTGATCTTCTTTATCTGCTTTATTGGCATATTATTATTATTGTAGTCTCTGTTGGCTTACTCATATATCTAATTTTCTCTCCTCTGGTTAGTCCATGCACGCTTCTCTTTTCTCTTCCTTCGCTGGCCAAATTTTTATGCTTTAGGTTTCCTCTCCTTTATTGTGCTCTTTTGTACTTCTAATAGTTTTATTAGTTACACTCCCTTAATTCAAGCCTATCTGCTCTCTCCTCTATTCTCCTTTTCCATAATTAAATAAAATTTACTTTATTTATTTATTTATCTATCTATTTATTTATTTATTTATTTATTTATTTATTTATTTATTTATTCATTATTTTCTTTTTATCCACTCATTCTCTTTCTACCTCTTCTATATTGAACCATGGTCCTTCCCCTATTCATCCTGTTCTTTAAACTTATTTTCTCTATATAAGCTCTGTCTCTACAGATCCTGTCCCCCTCCCCCCTTTTCTGGGTGTTTTTGTTTGCATTTTTGGTTTATTTGTTTTTTCTGTGGTGTTTCTCCCCTCCCTCCCCATATATCTTTTTCTGTTTTCTTTTCTCAATATCATTTTTTCTCTCTTTTCTCTCTCCTAATTCTCTTTTCACTAATGGTCACATTTATTGGGGTTATCAGTGTTGTGTGTACATTTGTGCTTTGTTCCCTTTGTGTCATGTCTTGTCACATTGTATTTTGTACTTTTGGTCAACACCTCCATAATGGTTGGCACAACATGATACAGAGAGAGCCACATAACCAGACACCCTGAAATTATACTCCATCCACAAATGGGAAATAACACTAAAGACAGAACTACACCAAGAGAATCCATTTCAAATATTTCAAGTAGGGGTCATCCCTAGAATACTCAGCCCAAAAGACTTGAGAGATTGCACCACTGGGTCCCAGAAAACATCTATTTATATAAAAGCCTAAGCGATTGTCGCAACCAAAACAACTGAACAAATGACTGAACAAGCTGCATGGGGCGACCAGGCCAGTAGGGGGTTAGTGAGGGGTGACCAAACAACCTAACAGCAGGCTGCGTGGGGCAATCAGGCTGGCAGGGGGACAACCAGGCCAGCAGAGGGAGGGGGGCAGTTGGGGGCTATCAGGCTGGCAGGCAGAGGCAGTTAAGGGTGATCAGGCTGGCAGGGGGGCAGTTAGGGGAGACCAGGCCGGCAGGGGGTGAGCAGTGAGGGGTGATCAGGCTGCTGGGGGAGGGGGGCAGTTAGGGGCGATCAGGCTCTCTGTAAAAAAATCATATATATACATACACATATACAAATCAACAAACGACAAGTGTTGGCAAGGATTCAGAGAAAAAGGAACCCTCAAGTACTGCTGGTGGGAATGAAGACTGGTGCCACTACTGTGGAAAACAGTATGGAGTTTCCTCAAAAAGTTAAAATTGGAACTGCCATTTGACCTAGCAATCCCACTTCTAGGACTATATCCCAAGAAACCAGAAACAACAATCAGAAAGGATATATGCACCCCTATGTTCATATCAGCACAATAATAGCTAAGATTTGGAAACAGCCTAAGCGCCCATCAGCAGATGAATGGATTAAAAAACTGTCGTACAGGTGCACAATGGAATACTATGCTGCTGTAAAAATAATGAACTCTTACCATTTGCAACAGTATGGGTGGACCTGGAGAGCATTACGCTAAGTGAAATAAGCCAATTGAAGAAAGATAAATATCACATGATCTCATTAATTTGTGGACTATAGTGAACGACATAAATTGATGAAATAAAATAGATCCAGAGACGTAGAAGCATTGAGCAGACTATCTACTCTTGCAGGGGAAGAAGGGGTGGGTGGGAGAGTTAAGAGATCAACCCAAGGACTTGTATGTATGCATATAAGCATAACCAAAGGACATAGCAGTAAGGGAGCTGGGATATGTGCTGGGGGTGGGAGTGGCTGGGGAGAGGTCAATGGGGGAAAAGGATACATATGTAATGCTTTCAACTATAAATAATTCATTTTTTTAAAAAAAGTGTGAATCATTATTTATTCACCTAGTGAACAAATAATTTATGAGCATATCTTGTGTGACATGCACCATCTAGGTCAGGGGACATAGAAGCTATAGCACCTATGTCATTATTAAAAGTCAGAAAATAAGCAACTAAACATAGAAACAAACAAAATAAGCTTATGTTGTGATAAGAACTAACCAGAAAGTAAATAAGGAATTTTATATATAACAATGCAATGATGAAAGTATTTTCAGAGAATTTTAAAGTTTGGGAAGGAGCCAGACAAATGAGAGGTTAGATGAGGTGCATTTTACGAAGAAAAAAAACGAGCATTAGATGCTTGAGTACAGAAATGCTAGAGTGTGTTGGTAAAATTTAGTTTGAAAAAGAGATAGTATTTTGAAAATTGGAGAAACGGAAAAAAGTTCAACCAAATCAGGGAGTGTTTTCCATAGGGATATATTTATTTATTTTTCCAGGCATTTTTTTAAATGTCTAATTTAAGCAAAACCAGGGGTGGGCAAACTTTTTGACTCAAGGGCCACAATGGGCTCTTAAACTGGACCGGAGGGCCAGAACAAAAGCATGGATGGAGTGTTTGTGTGAACTAATGTAAATTCAAAGTAAACATCATTACATAAAAGGGTACGGTCTTTTTTTTCAATAGTTTTATTCATTTCAAATGGGCCGGATCCGGCCTGTGGGCCGTAGTTTGCCCATGGCTGAAATAGACATTAAAACAATCTTATTAGTTCATCAATAACTTATTGTCTATGTATTTGTCAAGCTGGAACATTCCTGTTTTTCCTTAATATAAATACTGAATAGAGATGGTGATAGATGATGTATAGGCAAATAGATACAAATATAGATATAATGAAGCAATATAATTCTTTTATAGTCAATAGCATAGAAATATTGCTAAGAGAAGAGCCAAAACTTGATATAACCCCTAGATTACTAGCACAGTGCTTAAATAATATTATTGACATTTGACTAAATTTCATTTTTTGCCAGTTTCATAGGCATCATCATTTTTGAAAAAAGGTATTTATGATGGCCATTCATTCAACTCTCCTTCCAATTATGTGAAAATTTATTTTGTGGGCAATCCTTTGTTGGTATACTTTTGGGAAACCCGTCATGCTCCTATTCAGTTAAAACCAATTGATAGTAATGTAATTTTGATTCAGCCAATTGGATGTCCCCTTCAAATTCTTTAAGGACTCTAGTATGTGAAACAGCAAATAGACACAGCAAGGCTCAAATTTATAGCACCAACAGCTATAGCATACTGGCCATTTTCCCCATTCACTATACTTTACATTCAGTAGCTCCTTGGAGTGTGAACTATCCTTCCCATAGTAGTGACTCAGCAGTATTGTGGCTCTCCTATATTCTAAGACTAAATGTTCTAGTTGCTTAAGATAAGTTGATTTCTATAATACACTGGTTTATCCCCATATACAGAATAAATATATTTATGTATACAATCACAAAATGTTGAATAGTTATTTAAGGTAAAGATTTTACCTAGATATTTCAGAAATTTAAAGAAACAAACCTTGATCCTACACTATATCTATCTATCTATCTATCTATCTATCTATCTATCTATCTATCAATCTATCTATCTATGCCTAAGTGACCATTACAACTGGTCAACTGAACAACCTGTCAATGGGTTGCTATGATTCACACTAACCAACAGGGGGCAGACTCTCAATGCAGGAGCTGCCCTCTGGTGGTCAGTGTGCTCCCACAGCCAACCTCCCACAGCCGGCCAACCTCCCACAGTCCCTCCCCGGCCCAGCCTGCCTTGTATGGCCATGATTGGGACTGGGCAAGATGGCCCCAATCAGTCTTGATCACCAGCCAGGCTGAGGGACCCCACCTGTGCATGAATTCGTGCACCAGGCCTCTAGTAACATATATATTTCTACTTAAGTATTTGTATGTATTTTGTTTTTTGTTTATAGTTAAAGTGAAGCATATAGGAGTCATCAATTGTCAGTCAACTAAAAGACTGGCTATCAATGCTGAATTATCCACACTGATACTTCTTTTCTCTGACATGCAAATTTACTCATGCAAATTTTTCTTTCTTCTGTCTATACAAGTTCTCCTAAACCAACTAGGAGCATATGAATTTCCATTTTGTCCTGTAGAATTTCTCTGACAGCTGGAATTGAGCACTCTGAAGTCAGAACACATTTGGCACTTTTAATTTATCATGTCATTTTGCAAGTATGATATAGCTGGTATTTCTGAGTCATCAGATAGACCACAGCTCCAGTTGAGAGAGAGATCAGACCTTATATTTTTTGGTTTCTATTTGCACAGTTTTCCCAAAGATTTAATATGACTGTTGGAAAAATGTCTACAGACATAGAAAACCAATGAGACATAAGGGTAGGTGAACAATATGAGATTTAATGAGTGATGTTATTATATAAGCCAGGAGACACCAGTCAGAAGAGCCATTTTCTCTGATCTTCAAGTCTTCTCAAATTTTCCCAGTGTTAATTCTTTAGCAGAGAGAGGATCTTATTCTGATCATTAAGAAATTTGCCTCTATTCTTCCCTTGGGGATATTTTTCCAGTCATTTGCTTCATCTCACTATTTTGAAAATTGACAACATTCTTGTCCATTTCTAAGTGCAAGTAACAGATTATAGGCCTGGTCCAATCCTGAGCAATGAAAGACTGAATGAATCATAGCTAATTTCACTAGATTTCCATACTTCAGTAGGTTCAAGTTTCATTTAGCATGAGACCATTTCTAGACTAGGAAAATTTAGTGCAGTATCATGTCCATATTAGGAGTTGATATATCTATCTGTAGCTTATTTCAAAGATAATACATATGTATTGGCAATGATTTCTGAACGCTGTTTCAGAGCGTATTACTACACAGCTTCTTATTTATCTTGTAATTCTATTTTGGCAATATTCTCTGGTTAAGCTCTGAAATTTTTTGTCAGAGAGAAATAGTAAAAGTGTGAATGTATATGGAGGTGGCAACCTAAGTTTGTTATGAGAGACTTGAGATAACAAGAGATGCAAAAATAAATGTATATATTCGTTTCTTATGGGAGCTGTAACAAATTACTACATACTGGGTGGTTTAACACAAGACAAATGTATTCTCTAACAGTTCAGGAGACTATAAATCTGGAATGTAGGTGTTAGTGGGCCATGTTTTCTCTAGAACAGTGGTTCTCAACCTTCCTAATGCCACAACCCTTTAATACAGTTCCTCATGTTGTGGTGACCCCCAACCATAAAATTATTTTCGTTGCTGCTTCATAACTGTAATTTTGCCACTGTAAACAATATGTAATTATATATGTGTTTTCCAATGGTCTTAGGCAACCTCTGTGAAAGGGTCGTTCAACCCTCAAAGGGGTCGCGACCCACAGGTTGAGAACTACTGCTCTAGAGTCTCTAAGGGAGGCTTTTTCCTTGCCTTTCTTCAGCTTCTGGTGACCGCTGCCAATCTGGCATTCCCTAGTTTGTAGAAGCATTGCTCCACTTCCCACCTTCCTTGTCACATGGGGTTCTTCCCTGTGTTTCTCGTGTCTCTCCTTAGGAGGACACAGTCTAATTGAATTTAAGACCCACCTTAATACAGTATGACCTCATCTTAACTAAATCCATATGAAAATAACTATGTCCAAATAATGTCACATTCATAGGTACAAAGGTTAGGACTTCTAAACATATCTTTTGGGGGTACAAGCATATTCTTTGCGAGGGGCACAATTTAACAAGCAAAACTATGCAGGAAAGAAGGAAGGGAAAAAAGGATGAAAGGGAAGAAAAAAAATGCTGCAGAAGAAAATGGTAGAGGAAAATGAAAGCCTGTATAATTTTAGTTGTTGGGAATTCTTTTTAGTTTGGTTTGGTTTGAATTTCTGGATGAGGGGTAGTCTTTTCAAGCAATTATGGTATTAAAGATTACGAAGAAGAGGTTGTAAATTGTATCCTAGATGGTGGCATTCTGGAGAATAGGAACTCAAGTTTCACTGCTTAATCCCTCAGAATATTGAATATCATCAAGATCATACTTAGATTTCAGAAAATAATTTTAAATGACAAAAATTTATGAGTTAATTAATACACAGCTATATGTTTATAAATATGTGCTATGTCTTATAAATTGTATTTTCCTTTGAGTAAAGACTAGATTACTTTCCAATTATCATGACCAAACTATTTCTTTTTTAAAAAATTTTTAAAATATATTTTATTGATTTTTTACAGAGAGGAAGAGAGAGGGGTAGAGAGTTAGAAATATCGATGAGAGAGAAACATTGATCAGCTGCCTCCTGCACACTCCCTACTGGGTATGTGCCCACAACCAAGGTACATGCCCTTGACTGGAATCGAACCTGGGACCCTTCAGTCCACAGGCTGATGCTCTATCCACTGAGCCAAACTGGCTAGGGCCAAACTATTTCTTTTAATACCATTTCATAAAGTTACATTATAAATTTCCTAGATTTTTTTTTATTATTTAAAGTATTTCATATGTCTCCTTTTTCCCTGAATGACCCCTCCCCAAGCCACTCCCATTTCTGAGGGCAAGCCCCCACCACCCTATTGTCTGTGTCCATTGGTTATGCTTCTATGCATGCATACAAGTCCTTTGGTTGCTCTCTAACCCTCCTGCCCTCCCTTGCCATTTGTCTCTGGATCTATTTTTGTTCATCAGTTTATGTTGATCATCATATCCCACATATGAGTGAGATTATGTGATATTTATCTTTCTCCAACTGGCTTATTTCACTTAGCATAATGCTCTCCAGTTCTATTCATGCTGTTGCAAATGGTAAAAGTTCCTTCTCTTTTATAGCGGTATAGTATTCCATTGTGTAGATGTACCACAGTTTTCTAATCCACTCATCTGCTGATGGGCACTTAGGCTGTTTCCAAATCTTAGCTGTTGTAAATTGTACTGCTATGAACATAAGGGTCCATATATCCTTTCTGATTGTTGTTTCTGGTTTCTTGGGATATAGTCCAAGAAGTGGGATTACTGGTTCAAATGCCTAAAATTTTTTAAAAATTCTACTAATGTGATGGTTCTAGAAAAAATTTACAAAATAGGGAACTAGAAAGATTTCATTTGAAACTAATAAAAAATAATATTGAATGCAAACTGTAACTGAAAAAATAAAAATAAAAATAAATAAATAAATAAAAATTAGCATTCTACTATTTCAAAAACATATCATTTGCATTTGTACCACTTAAACACAAATATCATACAACAATATCATTATGTTGTAGCCATCAAATGAAGGAATCACATTTGTAATTGATTTGAAATTCTGATACTTTGTTTTTCGTTTTAGGAAATTTCCACAACAAAGATATATTATTTACTTTGGCCATACGGCATTGTATTTTTTATCTTCTTATATAAAACTAGAGGCCTGGTGCACAAAAATTTGTGCACTTGGTGGGGTGGTCCCTCAGCCTGGCCTGTGCCCTCTCGCAGTCTGGGACCCTTTGGGGGATGACCACCTGCTGGTTTAGGCCCACTCTCTGG
The DNA here is from genome assembly GCF_963259705.1 of Myotis daubentonii. Lineage (NCBI taxonomy): Eukaryota > Metazoa > Chordata > Mammalia > Chiroptera > Vespertilionidae > Myotis > Myotis daubentonii. Next base: position 92,971,745 of record NC_081842.1, read on the forward strand.
GGAATTGGGCCTAAGCTGGCAGTCAGACATCCCTCTGGCAGCCCGGGAGCCCTCGGGGGATGTCCACTTACCAGCAGGGAGCAGACCTAAGCTGCAGTCGGACATCCTTAGTGCTGCTGAAGAGGCGGGAGAGGCTCCCACCACCACTGCTTTGCTGGCAGCCGTCAGCCTGGCTTGTGGCTGAGCAGATCTCCCCCTGTGGGAGCACACTGATCACCACGGGGCAGCTCCTGCATTGAGCGCCTTCCCCTCTGGTGGTCAGTGTGTGTCATAGTGACCAGTCATTCCCAGTCATTCTGATGTTAGGGTCAGTTTGCAAATTACCCTTTTATTATATAGGATAGAGGTATGGTGCACAAGTGGGGGCCAGCTGGTTTGCCCTGAAGGGTGTCCCGGATCAGGGTGGGGGTTCGCTGGGGTGACTGGCCAGCCTGGCTGAGGGGCTGATGACTGTTTTCAGGCTGATCACACCCCCTTCAGGGTGGGGTCCCCACTTGGGTGCCTGGCAAGCCTGGTTAGGGGCTGATGGTTGTTTGCAGGCTGATCAAACCCCACCCAGTGGGGTCCCTCCCCCCATGGAGGTTTGGCCTGCCTGGGTGAGGGGCTGAGGGCCGTTTTCAGGCTGGCCAACCCTCCCCCAGAGACGGAAGCTCCCAGCCTCACTTCTTTTTCTTTTTTTTTTCTTTTTATTCTGGGGTTTATTTTCCTTCTATAATTGAAACTTTGTTGCCTGCAGTGGCTCTCAGAGCCGGCTCCTGCTCGCTCCAGCTCCCTGGCCATGGCCGGCTGAAAGCAGGTATCTGGGGTTTATTTATCTTCTATAACTGAAACTTTGTTGCCTTCAGTGGAGCTCAGAGCAATCTGGGAAGCTTGGCTTTCTCCATCACTGGAGCAACCAAGCATCCTGCTCGCTTCAGCTCCATGGCTGCCAGCCCCATCTTGGTTGGGTTAATTTGCGTATAGTTGCTCAGATTGGCTGGTGGGCATGGCTTAAGGCATAGCAAAAGTATGGTCAATTTGCATGTTTGTCTTTTATTAGATTAGACAGGAAAGTTAAGTATGTTCAACTAGTCTTATTTTCATGGTTAAAAATATTTTCTACTTTTATAATTTTCAACAGATGACATCTTACTCTGTATTGTAAACATGTAGTTTCGCTTTAAATTAAAAACTCTAGCCCTAACCAGTTTGGCTCAGTGGATAGAGCGTCGGCCTATGGATTCAAGTGTCCCAGGTTTGATTCCGGTCAAAGGCATGTACCTTGGTTGTGGGCACACACCCAGTAGGGGGTGTGCAGGAGGAAGCTGATTGATGTTTCTCTCTCATCAATGTTTCTAACTCTCTATCCCTCTCCCTTCCTCTCTGTAAAAAAAAAAAAAGTCAATAAAATATATAAATATAAAAATAAATAAATTAAAAAGTTTATTTGAGCTTACTTGAATGGATTATCATGAAGTTGTAAGAAGTAATGAAGATAAATCCATTTTATCCTTTACCTAGTTCCCTCCAATGGGATTATACTGAAAAACTATAGTACAATATAATAACCAAAATAATGATATTGGGATAAATCAACACATAAAGTATTTCCACCACTACAAGGACCTCTCATGTTTCCCTTCATAACCACAGTCACTTCTCTACCACACTCACCCATTCCTTAGCTTCTGGCAACCACTAAGTTTTCTATTTCTATAATACTTCCCAGGTCAATGATGCTATATAAATGGAATCATAAAAAATGAAACCTTTAGGGACTGGCTTTGTTCATTCAGCAATATTCTCTGAAGATTATATATATACTAGGGGCCCGGTGCACAAAATTCGTGCACTGGGTGTGTGTGTGTGGGGGGAGTGTCCCTCAGCCCAGCCTGCCCCCTCTCACATACTGGGAGCCCTCAGGCGTTGACCCCCATCACCCTTCAATCGCCCCATCTCCCTCTGATCGCTTGCTCCACCCCCTTCCCAAGCCTGACGCCTCTGACCCTGGCTTCAGGCTTGGGCAAGGGGACCATCATATCCCCCCAATCCCTGGCTCCGCCCCCCACCCAGGCCTGATGCCTCTGCCAGAGGAGTTGACCCTCATCACCCTCCGATCACCAATCACCGGATCGACCCCTTGACCAGGCCTGAGGCCTCTGGCCTAGGCGTCTGGCCCGGGCAGCGGGGACCCACAGCTGCAGCGGCCCCACGATCGTGGGCTTCGCTTTAGTCCCAGGCAAGGACCCCTAGCTCCTGGGATTGCCAGCTTCAACCGTGCCCAGCTCCCATCGCTGGCTCCACCCCTACTTCCTGCTATCACTGGCCAGGGCGGAAAAGGCACCTGATTCTCCGATCATGGCTGGGGGGCAGGGCAAAGGCGGCCCCAGGGCCGCCTTTGCCCTGCCCCCCAGCTCTTAGCTCCCCCCTGGCTTTCCAATCACTGTCAGTGGCACGGGGCTTCTTCCTGCTTTCCCTTTCGCCTCCCTGCATTGTGCCTACATATGCAAATTAACCACCATCTTGTTGGCAGTTAACTGCCAATCTTAGTTGGCAGTTAATTTGCATATAGTCCTGATTAGCCAATGAAAAGGGTATCGTCGTACGCCAATTACCATTTTTCTCTTTTATTAGATAGGATATGTATATGAAAGGCTAATATGCAAAGTGTCCCTTTGGGAGTTCAACCAGGAGATCAGGAGTTCCATCGCTTGCTATGACGTGCACTGACCACCAGGGGGCAGCGCAGAACATGGCCGGTGACCAGAGACAGTGGCAGGGCACTGAGGGAGCAAGGGAAGAAGGAGGTGGGAAGGTGGGGAACCTGATCAGCCCTGATTGCCGGCCAGGCCTAGGGACTCTCCTGGTGCACGAATTTCACGCACCGGAGCTCTAGTCAGGTTATAAATGTATCAATACTTTATATTCTTATTTGTTTGTGAGAATTAGTCCATGCTGTGAATATAACAGTTAGTTTCAACATTCACCAGTTGCAGGACATGAGTTGTTTACGATTTCAGATATTAAAAATAATGTTGCTATAAATAATCTTGTACAGGTTTTGATGAGAACATGAATTTCATACTTTTGGATAAATGCCCAGGAATTCAAGTGCTGGACTGGACTGAATATGTTAGTTGAATGCTTATTAAAACAAACAACAACAAAAAGTGCCAAAAATGTTTTTTAGAATGATTATACCACTTTATATTACTATCATTCTCTCCTGCATTTGGTATTGTCATTAATTTTTTATTTTAGCCAGAGAATGTTATTTCATTGTGGTTGTAATTTGAACTTCCATAACAACTAATAATGTTGCACATCTTTCAGGGGCTTCTTTTCTGGTGTATATTTGGTTATATAAAAATGTCTTTTTATGTGTTGTGCTCATTTTCTAATTAGATCGTTTTTTTTCACTCTTGAATTTGGAGAGTTCTTGATATATTTTTATATTGTAGTCTTTTGTTGGATACATTTTTTACAAATATATTCTCCTAATATACAGACTGTATTTTATTTTATTAACATGATATTAAATATCAAAAATATTTTTAATTTTTACGCAGTAAACTTTATGAATATTTTCCTTTTAAAAAATATGTTTTTAGTCTCAAGTCTAAGAATTTTTTCTAGGCTCCAGGATTCTATATATTTTTTTGTCTCTTTTGTTGGTTTTCTAGCCTCTTATTCTCATAGTTTTATAGTTTTTATTTAAATCTCTGGTCCATTTTGAGTTAATTCTATATAAGGCATGATATTTGACAGAGGTGTGTTTTTTTTTTAGTTTTTTTTCATTTTTATTTTTTGCCTATGGATACCCAGTTGCTCAATTTATAGAAAAGATGATCTATCTTCAATTGAATTGTGATTTTTACCTCTGTCAATATTTGTTGAGAATATTATGGGAATTTTTTTCTATATTCTTGTCCTGTTTCATTGATCTTTTTCTGTCCCTCTGCCAATACCATAGATTCTTGACTACTTGAGCTATATAACAGTTTTGAAATTTAGTAGGCTGATTCCTCCCACTTTATACTTCTTCCTCAAAATTACTCAGCTGTAATTATTTTTTGCATCTTAATATAAATTTTATATAAGTTTGTCTATGTGTACAAAAAACCTGTGGAAATTATGATAAAAATTATGTTAAATTTGTATATCAATTTGGAGAGAATCCACATTTTTACCTATGTTGTTTTTTAATACATGAATGCAATATGTCTTCCTATTTAGTTATGTCCTTGATTTCTTACATCAGCTTTATGTAGTTTGTAATATGCAAGTCCTTTATAAGGTCTGTGAGATTTAAAATTAAGCATTTCATTTTATATGGTTGTAAATGGTATTGAATTTTAAATTTCAATGTGTACATATTCATTGCTAGCATTTATTTATACCATTTTCAAACACTAACAGACTTCAGTGATGTCAGCAAGATGGTAGAATAGGAAGTTTGAGGTCCTTTCCCTCCCATAAAGTTATTAAACAAACAAGTAAAGACTGCCTGAAATAACTTTCTAGGCTCTCTGGAAATCGGTCATAGATTTACAGCAGCAACAAAACAAAATGCCTGATCAAGAAAATGGTAAGAAATTGTGTGTGATTTTTACTCAGACTTGCCCAAACTTCTTTTTCAGGGTGGCATGGCTTGTTTTGGGGGAATTAGTGGCTCCATCCATTTTTGTTTATGAACTGCAAGAGCAGAGCTCACTGAATTTGCAATATTATAACTTTTCTGGGGACTGCCTGATTCATTTGTTACTTAACTCAGAGTTCAGATGGCCAAAACCACTATTGCTCAGATCTTAAGCTATAAGAAACTGCAGAAAGCAGGGGGCATGACTCACAAAAATACCAATGGAGGTGCAGACCAGCAAATGCCTATGTCTAGAGATCACTAAATAAGGAATGCTATAAAACAGTTAAGACTACCAAGAGAAAAAGGTGTTATACTCCTAGGGAAATTGCATTTAGAGAGAAGGCCTATATTCAGGGGTATTGTTAAAAGTGCACACACACAGACTCAGGGGAGAAACACTCTCAGAAAAGACCCGAGAAGACTTAATTTAATTCTTCATTTAATTTAATCCTTATTCAAAGAGGCAGATACTACTTTATTCTCCACTTTATGCAAGAGGAAACAGACAAAGATTACTTAAGTGACTTGTTCAAAGTCACAGGAATAGAAGTTAGCCAAGCTGAGTTTGAAGAGCAATTCTCTCTCAAGAATCTATGCTGCTAATCTCTATAATCAAATGCTTCTCTATACTATACATTTGCTGTGTCCTATCAGAATGTTAATTTTTGTGTTTTTTATCATGAATTCTCATTTTTTAATATTTTAAGATAAAAATTCCTATGACAATTTCATATTCTTGTCAATTTTTATCTTTTCCAAAAACCCTTCCATGGTCCAAGTTTGAAGTATTATCCTTCCCAGTGACATCTGTTTCCCTTAAAAGGCATAATGCTTTCTTGCTTGTATTTTAGTTATTTATAAACTTATATATAATACACAGTCATGTATTCAAAAATTGGGACTTGACATAAGCTTGTCTGGCTCAGTAGATAGAGTGTCAGCCCAGAGACTGAAGGGTCAGGGGTTCAATTCCAGTCAAGGACACTTACCTCAGTTGTAGGCGCTTGCGGGAGGTAATCAATTGATGTGTCTCTATCTCACATCAATGTTTCTCTCCCTCTGTCTCTCCTGCTATCTGTAAAAATCAATGGAAAAAAATATCCTTGGGTGAGGATTTTTAAAAAATATATTTTATTGATTTTTTTCAGAGAGGAAGAGAGAGGGACAGAGAGCTAGAAACATTGATGAGAGAAAAACATGGATCAACTGCCTCCTGCACACTCCCTACTGGGGATGTGCCCGCAACCAAGGTACATGCCCTTGGCCTGAATCAAACCTGGGACTCTTAAGTCCACAGGCTGACGCCCTATCCACTGAGCCAAACCAGTTAGGGGCTTGGGTGAGGATTTTAAAAAATGGAACTTATTTGTGCATTAATTTTCTTAACCCAACCCAACTAGCAGTTACTAATTTTCTATCCCTACCCCAATTCTCCCTGTTTTAGTTTTATTGATAGGTTAACACATTCTTGTGATAAAATTTTGCCTCTGTCTTTAATATTGCATTTTGCCTTTATCATATAATTTTTCCATGTTCTATAGCAAATATTATTTTTAAATAAAAGTTCTTAATGTTGGTAGGAATGCAATGAAGTTTAGGATGGGGCTATGAATTAGTAACAGTTACTAAGAAATCATTTTAGCAATATGCATAGGGACCCCTAATGTGTTATATCCTTTATTCTGCTACTTTGATATGTCAATAATATTGCTAATCTTATTCTGGAGCATATCATAAAGATATGGTAATTCTGAAGAGTTTACACATAGACATAGATATTGTAATATTTTTTTTCTTAGTGGAAAATGATAAACAACCAGAATGTTGAGTTCACAATAAATAATTGAGGTACTCTACATTTTTGTTATTATTTTGCCATTTAAAACATTGCCAACAGAGAGTCATTGATATCATACAAAGATTACCTATACTTTCTAAATAAAATTATGCATAACACTTATAGCAGGCATTCAATAAATAATTTTTCAACTCTTTAAAACTGTTTATAGGACAATTATTAAAAGCCAAAGTCATCAAAGTATGTTTTCTTAAGAATTATAGCCTTTGACTTAAACCTTGACTTGCTTCTCCCCTGGTGAGGTAAATTGCCTTATTACACGTATATCTGCATAGAGTATTTATTGATATATTTTTTTTTCACTTTTAATATTTTAAAAATTCTCTGTAAACCTCTCTTAAACACTATGTGTGATATTGGGGGTGGGGAAAATAAATCAATTTTTGTTAGTGAAATATTAAGTTTTCAGTAAAAATTGGTCATTCAAAAGTTGTTGCATGGATATATTTTGAGTGAAATTAATTTACATATATGATAAAGGACTTCAATAAAGATAAATCTATGGACTGACTTATGCTTCTGGAAAATGTTACACATTTATCTAACTAATCAAATAACCATAAATAGTATAATAAAACTAGTCCCTCAGACCAACCTGCCCCCTCTCACAGTCCAGGAGCCCTCAGGGGATGTCCTACTGATGGCTTAGGCCAGGGGTGGGCAAACTTTTTGACTTGAGGGCCACAATGGGTTCTTAAACTGGACCAGAAGGCCGGAACAAAAGCATGGATGGAGTGTTTGTGTGAACTAATATAAATTCAAAGTAAACATCATTACATGAAAGGGTACAGTCATTTTTGTTGTTGTTGTTGTTTTATTCATTTCAAACAGGCCGGATCCGGCCCGCGGGCCGTAGTTTGCCCACGGCTGGCTTAGGCCCACTCCCTAAGCTGCAGTCTGGCTTCCTCTGCGGGAGGCTACTAGGCCAATCAGGAGAAGTCACTGCCCCCATCACCCTGCTGCTGCTGCCACTGCCAACTGCTGCAGCTGTGAGGCCTAAGCCCGGGCTTCGCAGCTGCTGGGGCTCACGGCTCACTGGTCCCTGGGCCTTGCAGCCGCCAAGAGCTGTGGCTTTGTCCAGAAGACGTCTGGTCTAATTAGCATATTATCCTTTTATTGGCATAGATACTTCATCACAACCTACTAGTTTCCCTTCCTTTTGACAACATTATTCTGTACACAGTTATCAAAAAGCAACTATCATATATATGTATATGTATCTATATCTCTATCTATATCTCTATCTATATCTCTATCTATATCTCTATCTATATCTCTATCTATATCTCTATCTCTATCTATATCTATATATAAAATCTCAACACTTTCTTAAGCTAGCAGTATATACAAAATACAGGCCAATATAAAGCATGGACTACAGCTGATACTTATAAATGTGTCTTGTCACAAATATCAGAAAAATACTTACATCAGATAAATTTGATGTAAGCAGAAGCAGCATGCTAATCATCTTAGATGTCTATTCTTATTTTTAATAGATGAAAAGGATACAAATTTATTTGTTTGTAATTTCATTCATTCTATTTTCTGAAAGAGCTTTTATAAAAGTAGTCCTTTTTCTTTCTAAAAATTTGGATACAGTTTTATAATCATATTCATCTAATATAGTTTTAAATTAGGAAGTGTGATACCTCCAGCTTAGTTCTTCTTTCTTGGAGTCTTTTCTGGTCCCATACAAATGTTATTCTAGTATTGGTGGGAATGTAATATCTACAATATCTACAGCCTCTGTGGTATAACAGTTCCTCAAAATATTAAAAAGGAACTGTAATATGATTCAGAAATCCAACTTCTGGGTATGTATTCAAAGGAAATAAAAACTGGATCTAAAAGAACTATCTGCATTTCCATGTTTATTGCAACATTATTTGCAAAAGCCAGCATATGGAAACCTAAGATGAATGGATAAATAAAATGTCATTTATATGTGTAAAATACACACACACACACACACACACACACACACAAACACATACACAAAATGGAATTTTACTTAGCAACGAGAAAGAAGAAAATCCTGCTATTGCAAGACCATGGATGGATCATAAAGGCATTATGCTAAATGAAATAAGTCAGACACATATGAATTACTTATGTGTAGAATCCAAAAAGGAAAAAGCTGAATACATAGGAACAGAAGTAGAAAATAGGTTAGCAGGGGTTAGAGGAAATGAGGAAATGTTGGTCAAAGGCGTACAAACATCCAAATAGAAGACAAATAAGTTCTGGAGATCTAATATACAACATGGTACAATGGGGTGTTTGCAGTTAAAAAATAATATATTATATAATTGAAAATTGATTAGTAAGTAGATATTAAGTGTTCTCACCATAAAAAATAAATGTTAATTGTGTGATGAGATGGAGTGTTAGCTGAAGGCAAGGTAGTAATCATTTTGCATTATATAAGTGTATCAAATAAACACATTATACACCTTAAAAAATAAATATCAATTATATTTCAATAAAAGTGTGGAAAAGGTATATAAGAAGTACTCAAAAAATGATTCAGGTAAGTTCTTTATAATACCAGGGTAAAATTAACAGATATGGTGATATAACACCATTAAACCATCCACATTTTATTTTATTTATTTTTAATTTCTTTATTGATTAAGATATTACATATGTGTCCTTATCACCCCATAGCCTCCCCACCCCTGACTTATGCCCTCACCCCCCTGTTGTCTGTGTCTATTGGTTAGGCTTATATGCATGCATACAAGTGCTTTGGTTGACCTTTCCCCCTTACCCCCACCCACCCCTACCTTCCCTCTGAGTTTAATGGTCTGATCAATGCTTCTCTGTCTCTGGATCTGTTTATGTTCATCAGTTTATATTGTTCATTATATTCCATAAATGAGTGAGATCATGTGATATTTATCTTTCTCTGACTGACTTATTTCATTTAGCATAATGCTCTCCAGTTCCATCCATGCTGTTGAAAATGGTAAGAACTCCTTCTTTTTTACTGCAGCATAGTATTCCATTGTGTAGATGTACCACAGTTTTCTAATCCACTCATTAGCTGATGGGCACTTAGGCCGTTTCCGAATCTTAGCTATGGTGAATTGTGCTGCTATGAACATAGGGGTGCATATATCCTTTCTGATTGGAGTTTTTAGTTTCTTGGGATATATTCCTAGAAGTGGGATCACTGGGTCAAATGAGAGTTTCATTTTCAGTTTTTTGAGGAAACCCCATACTGTTCTCCACAGTGGCTGCACCAGTCTGCATTCCCACCGGCACTGCATGAGGGTTCCTTTTTCTCTGCATCCTCGCCAGCACTTGTCATTTGTTGATTTGTTGATGATAGGCATTCTGACAGGTGTGAGATGGTACCTCATTGTCGTTTTGATTTTCATCTCTTTTTTTTTATTTCTTAAAGTATTACAAAGAGTATTACATATGTCTCCTCCCCCCCCCCCTTGACATTCCCCCGGCCTCTCCTACCCCCCAGTGTCTTATTTCCATTGGTTATGCTTATATGCATGCTCTTGAATAATTAATGACTTTGAGCATGTTTTCATATGTCTCTTGGCCTTCCTTATGTCTTCTTTCGAAAAGTATCTATTTAGGTCCATTGCCCATTTTTTGATTGGGTTGTTTATCTTCCTTTTGTTAAGTTGTATGAGTTCCCTGTAAATGTTGGAGATTAAACCCTTATCAGTGATAACATTGACAAATATGTATTCCCATGCAGTGGGTTTTCTTGTTGTTTTGTTGATGGTTCTCAACAAGGTGGGAATAGAAGGATCATACCTCAACATAATAAAAGCCATATATGACAAACCCACAGCAAACATCATACTCAATAGGCAAAACTAAAACCATTTCCCCTAAGAACAGGAACAAGACAGGGATGCCCACTCTCACCACTCCTGTTCAACATAGTACTGGAAGTGCTAGCCATTGAGATTAGACAAGAAGAAATACAAGGCATCCAAGAAGTAAAACTGTCCTTATTTGCAGATGACATGATACTGTACATAGAAAACCCTAAAGACTCCATCAAAAAATTATTAGACTTAATAAATGAATTTGGCAACGTAGCAGGATACAAAATTAATGCCAAGAAATCTATGGCATTTCTATACACCAATAGTGAACTTACAGAAAGAGAGACTAAAAAAGTAATCCCATTTACCAACACACCAAAAAAAAATTAGGATGCCTAGGAATAAACTTAACTAAGGAGGTAAAAGACCTATGTGCAGAAAACTACAGGACATTGAAAAAAGAGATAGAGGAAGACATAAACAGATAGAAGAAGATACCGTGTTCATGGATTTGTAGAATCAACAGCATTAAAATGTCCATACTGCCCAAAGCAATCTATAGATTCAATGCATTCTCCATTAAAATACCAATGGCATATTTCACAGACCTAGAACAAACTTTCCAAAAATTCATCTGGAATAAAAAAAAGACCCCAAATAGCTGCAGCAATCTTGAGAAAGAACAAAGTTGGTGGGATCTCAATACCAGATATCAAGCTGTATTAAAAAACCTCTGTACTTAAAACAGCTTGGCACTGGCACAAGAACAGACATATAGACCAATGGAATAGAATAGAGAACCCAGAAATCGACCCAAACCACTATGCTTAATTAATATTTGACAAAGGAGGCATGAACATACAATGGAGTGAAGACAGTCTCTTCAATAAATGGTGTTGGGAAAATTGGACAGATACATTTTTTAAAAAATGAAACTAGACCACCAAATTACACCATACACAAAAATAAACTCAAAATGGTTAAAGGACTTAAATATAAGACAGGAAACAATAAAAATACTAGAGGAATTCATAGGCAGCAAAATCTCAGACATATGCCGGAGCAATTTCTTCACCGATACCACTGCTAGGGCAATGGAAACTAAAGAGAAAATAAACAAATGGGACTACATCAAAATAAAAAGCTTCTGCACAGCAAAAGAAGCCATCAACAAAACAACAAGAAAGCAGCCCACATTTTAGAATTACACCCCCCCAAAAAAAGATACTTAAGAACAATTAAAAATTGATATATTTGGAGGGCTTACTGATTCATAAAAGCATTGAATTTCTGATAAAGGAAACCTCAATAGGAATTGTCAGTATCTGGAAATGCTCCATCAAGAAAGTGGGAGATGAGCTATTACTTGAAATATGAGTAGGTGTTTTATGTGACTTAAAGTTCTGTTAAGTAATAAGGACATTTCTTTACTTTAAATAAGAGCATCCTACTCAATGTCCTTCCTTCTGATATTTGTACAAGTGAAGGGTGAGGAGGAGAGCATGTACTGGCATGTGGCAGCACAGCAGGTGCTAAACCAACACAACACATTGTGCTCTTGCACTAAATATCACAGAAAAAACACCTTCTCCTACTTTCCATATGCAGAGACATGTATTAAATTATGGCTTACCTCCTTATACAAATCCTACATTTTAAGTATACAAAAGTTTAAGTACACCTACATACCTGTATTTGTGAACAGGATACATTACTTATTAAAATAATCAGTGTGGAGTTTCACAGGCTTGTAAGAAATTTTATATATGTTTTATAGTTAGGCAATTAGTCCAATAAGTATCTCTCAACATTATTGTGCACCATAAAGTTTCCTGTGATATAAAAAAAAGAAGATAGTAAATGAATACTTGAATTTTTAAAGATTAGAACCAGGATACATGGTATATAAAACTTCTAGCATTTTACTCAAAAAAAGTCAGTAAACCAAGAGAAACTAAGCACAAAATATAAAAATAGCATTCATTATTGTAGAATTAGGACAAAAGTGTCAGAGACATAACATATTGGTTAAGTGGTATGGGTGCCCCCTGAGGAGTATTATTTGGGAAATAATATACTACATATAATATAAGCAGTCGCCTTTTGTCTACAGAGATTCTGAGTAATGTTCTTAACTTGTAAGGCTGAATTATTCACATAGAAACTATCAAGGCAATCCATGAATTAATGTTGGAGTTTGTTTTGTTAAGGACACTGCAGCACTTTGGAGATTTCATACTTCTGGAATACAAAGAAGTCTCTGGCATTTTAGTCTTCTATTGCTATTCCATGTGCACACATTCCAAAAGAGGAGTGCTGCCCTAGCTGGTTTGGCTCAGTGGATAGAGCATCAGCCTGCAGACTGAAGGGTCACAGGTTTGATTCTGGTCAAGGGCACATGCCTGGGTTGCAGGCTCAATCCTCAGTAGGGGGCATGCAGGAGGCAGTTAATTAATGACTCTCTCTCATCATTGATCTCTCTCTCTCTCTCTCTCTCTCTCTCTCTCTCTCTCTCTCTCTCTCTCTCTCTTTCCTTTCCTCTCTGAAATCAATAAAAATATATATTAAAAAAAGAGAGAAGTGCCAAAATCTAGTCAAATGGCTGAAAAGGATGGAACAAGTGTGAAAGTACATGATCACTGATCACCATACCAAAGAGAGTTGTCTTTTTCTCACTGACATTTAGCCAATATGAACTTCAATATACTCTAGGAAAAAGTGACAATTTCTTGATTGATGAGGAATTGGTGATGTGGAAATAACTGTTGCAAGCTCTGGTCAAAAATCACACTATATTTCTTTCACAGTTAAAACTTCAAAACCTGAGACGTTATAATAAAGCAATTGTAGCATGGTTCCTGGATGATGGGAAGAACTTTTGTGAATATCTGCTAATATGTGCATTTAATTGCCTAATTCTCTTAATAGTGTTTTCAATTTATGTATATTTATCTATAAGTAAAATGCTATATTCCTCAATCTTTAATGGTTTATGTATGGGTTCATGTCCCATCCACCACCTATAGATTTTAATGATTTATGTCATTAGCTGTTAGTAATATTTTTGGTAAGTTAAAACCATCAATATAAATAATAATAATAATAATTCCCTAATTTGGTTCTGTCTTCCACTTTAAGATTTTAGCCATTATCCATACAAATATGTTTGATGTATTTCAATGTATTTTATTCCTTGTGTTTATAAAACAACAGGGACTAATCAGAAATTAAAAGCAGCAGTAAACACTCAGGGTCAATAATTCTTATAGTCATGGAATTCAGTGCAGTTAAAACTACAAATAGTTTATCACATTGTGGTCAACATTATGGTGAAATTTTTAATTGTTGGATATAAATTTTGGGATATTCCCTAACTTATATTTTTGTTATGTTCCAGAAGCTGCCAGCTAAGAAGTTTAGCACTTTGAGATGCAGATATTTTTTATTTATTTTATTACTCTTAGAAATTAAACAATAAAAGGTGGTTAGTTGTTGAGGCCAGTTGACAAATACTACCTACCACAACATTATAGAATAATATATTGATTGAAACATTTTCATGATTATTAACCTCTGATTAACCACAACTCATAATCAGCTGTGGAAAATATATTCAGGATCCCATTAGAGAAAGTAGATCTATGCTCCCCAATTAAGCAGTCTGCACCCAAACTCCATGGGTGGCTTTGGCAGAAGGAAAGGGATTCCAGAATGAACTTCCCCAAAGTGTCATCATCAGTTGAACACAGATCGGTCAGCTTTGTATTGAGATTGCAAGAAGCCCAGGTAGTTTATTAATTAATTATTCTTATAAAAATAAATTTCTAAATGAGAAATTCTTAAATGTGTGAAGTCTCCTGCTGCCCTCTGGCCTACCTGGAACCATATGCTTGAGATCCAGCCGTTTCTAGAGAGTGCCTCACATACCAAATACTTAGTCTTTCTTATTCACCTTATTATAATAAACACTGCCATTCTTTCAAAGAAGATGCTTTAGGATGATGTTTTGAGAAGAGACTGGTAACTAAATTCACAAAAATATTTGAAGGCTAGTAGTAGATATTTTTATTTTATACACTTTAGGCTATATTTTCATTATGATTTCTCTGTGAGGTTCTTATAGAAGGAATTCTCTCTTTCTTTCTCTCTCTCACTCTCTTCCTTGCCTCTAAATGTCAGTAAAAATATATCCTCGGGCAAGGATTAAAAAAAAAAAAGCGAATTTGTAGAATGGGACATCTTTAAAATAAATCTTGCCACAAAGTATAATTCTATGTCTTTCAGAAAAACAGTTGTACTACTATCTGTTTAACTGTATTCCATAGTCACATTTATAAAAACAAATAATACAAATAAATTACTATATTAGAAAATAAATAGAAAGTAGAATTAGAAAATAAAATATTTTCTCCTGCTGTCTTACTGATTACCTGCTGCTAAGAAGAATATTTCCTGCTATTGAAGTCAGCCTGATTTTGCCTGCACAAATATGTTTATGCCCTTTCCATCAATAAATAAATAAATAAATACTCTGAGATGATTAACATATTTCTACATAAAAATTGTTCTTAATGTTTTAGAATTACGTACTTGTTTATATTTATGGTGTGATAGATTTAAAACAAAAACTGTGTCACACATTGTACTTTGGCCTGTATTTTGTATTTACTTTTATCTTTAAAAAGTACTGAGAGATATACATATCTGATAGTTGCCCTTTGATAACTGTGAGCAGAATGGATGCTGTGAAAAACAAAGGGCCACTAATAGGTTGTGAAGAAATATTTCATTCTATTACTGGGTGGTTATTAGATTAGTTATTGTGAGTAATGTTTAACACTTTCCAGAAGCCTGAGGCAACTCATGCATATTTCTTTATTGAAGTCCTATAGCATCTATGTATCTATTAATATTATTCAAAATGTATTCACTTAACAATTTTGTCTGAACAGTTTTTACCAGGAGCTGAAATATTCTTCCCACTCCTAATACCACAATGTAGTTTAAGAGAGAAACTTTTAAAAATATACTTTTAGAAAAAATGGTTTGGGTTTCATAATCAGAAACTATACTTTTAGAATTTATCCAAAGAATTTGGGTACGCAAAGACCTCTAGGTAACATTTGCTCTTCTGACACTTTATATGAGAGATCTCTGAAAAATAAATGCATCTTTGACAGAGGATCAACTTACAATATAAACAATATTATTAAGGCACTAGAGGCCTGGTGCACAAAACTTGTGCACTGGGGAGGCGGGGGTGAGGGGTGGTATCCCTCAGCCCGGCCTGAGCACTCTCACAGTCTGGGACCCCTCAGGGGATGTCTGCCAGCTCAGTCCTTACCACTCTGCTTGCTGATCCTTAGCAGCAGGCTCCTTACTGCTCAGCTTACTGCTCCTTAGCCTACCGCAGAGGCAAGAGAGGCTCCTGCCACCGCCGCTGTGCTCGTCAGCCATGAGCCCGGCTTCTGGCTGAGCGGCCGCTCCACCTGTGGGAGCGCACTGACCACCAGGGGGCAGTTCCTGCGTTGAGCGTCTGCCCTCTGGTGATCAGTGAGCATCATAGTGACTGGTTGTTCTGGTCATTCCGCTGTAACAGTCACTTAGGTTATTACATATATAGATGTGCTATTTACCATAAATCAGTTAATAGAAAATGAGAAAGTTGATTAATGACATTGCAAACATAACCTTAATGAAGCTAATATTAAATAAAATACCCAATTAGTTGGATTCCATTGGCTTGCCAAAAGAAACTCTCTTGTGTGCTGTAGAAAATGTTGCAAAAATTTGGAAACCTTTGAATGATGTATTATGTGCTGTTGTGGGTTTAAAATTTTAGTGGTGGAAGAGAGGGAGCGTAATCTGATTTGTGTGTTTGGTCAGATCATTTCATTGATCTTGTACATTCTAACATTCCACTTGGCAGATGAAATTGAAAATGAACATCCAAAATGATGCATCTTATTTTCAGTGCAAGTAGTCATGAAGGCTAGAAATCAGAATGCTAGCAGTTACTGTATCCTAATAGCAGTATTGCAAAATATTGAAAGGAGATTCCACATAACCACATTCTGCATAGTGTCCAAAATAAGCAAAATATTGGATTTATGTTTGTTCACGCCAAATTCCAATAGGCATATTTCTCCATTGATACATGTAATTTACCATGTTTAGTCTGTCACAGTAAGCTTATTTAAAAGTATATTCACCTTTCAATTTAAAATCATAAACCTAGGGAATAAATATTTATACAAGGCATTACAAATTGCGCCTAAGCAATAGTATACATTTTTTTTATTCTGTCACTCTTATATCTAATGTTGACTACAGAGGGAAGGTTTACACCTGTCTTTTACAACTTTTCTGAAAGTCTTATTAATAAGAGTTTTACACATAATTAAGGAAAATTATAATTTCCTTAGTCATGAAAGCTTGTCACTTTATGTTATGTCTTTCTTATACGTTTCCTGCATACACGGCAGGAGGGGAACACGTTGTAATAGTCATCTGAGTGTATATTTCTTTACCAAAGGCATTTTTCATTTTTCAAGCACAGGGGAATACACAGGATGCATTTGAAATCACATAACAATAATTAGGAAGAGATTTTAAGATTGACATTTTGAGAAGTAAATTAGATGAAATGTGAAACTATTTACAATTTTTTGTGTGTTTAGCATTTATTTCTAGTACTATTTACTTTAATAAAAATCTGAAAAGGCTTTTACCTTCTGTACCTTACATAGTTATGTGATCACAAAGAGCTTAAACAAGATGAACCCTAGCTGTGGATTAGCATCCTATCTAATAATAGACAAACATGGTAATTAACATAGGTCCGCTACACTTCCCATTGGCTAATCAGGGTGATATGCAAATTAACTGCCAACCAAGATGGTGGCCGGCCGCCACACAGCTGAAGCAAACATGAGGCTTGGTTGCCCCGGCGATGGAGGAAGCCAAGGTTCCTCACATGCCGCGGCCTAGCTCTGAGCTCCGGATGCAACAATGTTGTAATTATAGAAGTTAAACAAACCCCAGGTACCTGCTTTCAGCTAGGTGGCCTCAGAGCTGGAGCTGCAACAAAGTTTCAATTACAGAAAGTAAATAAATCCCAGAATAAAAAAAAAAAAAGGAGAGACTGGGAGCTTCAGTTGAAGGCTTGGCCTGCTTGAAAACAGCCCTCAGCCCATCATCCAGGCTGGCCAGGCACCCCAGTGGAGACCCCCACCCTGAAGGGGTTGCGGGCAGCCTGAAAACAGCCATCAGCCCCTTATCCAGGCTGGCCAGGCACCCCAGTGGGGACCCCCACCCTGAAGGGGTTGTGGGCAGCCTGAAAACAGCCCTCAGCCCCTCATCCAGGCTGGCCAGGCATCCCATTGGGGACCCCTACCCTAAAGGGGGTGCAGGCAGCCTGAAAACAGCCATCAGCCCCTCACCCAGGCTGGCCAGGCACCCAAGCAGAACCCCCACCCTGATCCGGGACACCATTCAGGGCAAACCAGCCGGCCCCCACCCGTGCACCAGCCCTCTATCCTATATAGTAAAAGGGTAATATGCAAACTGATCCTTACAGCAGAAATACTGGGAATGACTGGTCACTATGACACACACTGACCACCATGGGGCAGATGCTCAATGCAGGAGCTGCCCTCTGGTTGTCAGTGAGCTCCCACATGGAGGAGCTCTGCTCAGCCACAAGCCAGGCTGATGGCTGCCAGTACAATGGTGGTGGTGGGAGTCTCTCTTGCCTCCTCAGCAGCACTAAGGATGTTCGACTGCAGCTTAGGTCTGCTCCCCGCTGGCAAATGGACATCCCCCGAGGGCTGCCGGGCTGCCAGAGGAGTGTCTGATAGCCAGCTTAGGCCCAATCCCCCAGGGGAGCAGGTGTCCCAGACTGTGAGAGGGCACAGGCTGGGCTGAGGGACCTCCCCTCCCCTCCGAGTGTACAAATTTTTGTGCACCGGGCCTCTATTCTTATATAATAAAAGCCTAATATGCAAATCAACAGAATGTCAGAACAACAGTTGGAACAACAGGTTGCTATGATGTGCACTGATCACCAGGGGGCAGGCGCTCAATGCAGAAGGTGACCCCAGCCCGCAATTCCCCAGGCCAGCCAAGGCAGGTGTCAGCGAGGTTCCCCCAATCGCCCAGTCATTTGCCCCACAGAGGGAAGTGACCAGCGGGGACAGGGGCGGGGTCAGCCTGCGAGCAGGGGGGCAGGGATGGCTGGGGAGTGGGTGGCATCAAGCCAGCCAAGGCCAGTGTCAGTGCCCCCCCCCCACCCCCATCACCCCACCAGTCAACTCCATAGATCGTCCCTGATCATCGACCAGGTCTAGGGACCCTACCCATGCACGAATTTCATGGATCGGGCCTCTAATAATTAAATAATTAACATTAACCCAAAAGAGGCCTTTTCCCTCTGTTTCTGGGAGGCAATCTCCCCCTGCTTGGAATATCCTACCTGATAAAATATATTTCTTTACCTGAGAGTTTTGGAACATGAATGATAGCCAATGCTGACAATAATTTATGGTGAGAACTTTTGGACGGAAGGTATCAGCT
This sequence comes from Myotis daubentonii, assembly GCF_963259705.1. Lineage (NCBI taxonomy): Eukaryota > Metazoa > Chordata > Mammalia > Chiroptera > Vespertilionidae > Myotis > Myotis daubentonii. Next base: position 92,990,598 of record NC_081842.1, read on the forward strand.
AGACTTCTGGAGAAGCTAGAGGCTAGCTAAGGTCAGCCACATGGCAGTCAGCATGTGTACATGACAAAACCCTAATATAATTCTATATACCAGAGCTTGGGTGCCTTTCCTTATTGGCCATACTTCATGTATGTTGTTACACATCATTGCTAGAAATAGTATTGTTCACAGCTCCACTGAAAGGTACTACCAGAAACTTCCAACTTAGAAATCTCCTAGACTCTATGCTATGCACCTCTTCCCGAGACTGATTTTAATAGGTACATGTTCACTCTATTAAACAGTGCCAGTGAATATAACAACTTTCAGTGATTTCTGTGAGTCTGAGTAAATTATCAGACTGAAGGGTAGATTTGGGGATCTCGGACTTGTAATTTGTATGAGAAGTGAGGATGGTCTTGGGGACTTCCAAACTTTGAAGAACTAAATATTTACCACATTTGTCTTTGTGGTAGAACAGGTGTTAAGAACAGTTTTCTAAGACATTTAATGTGGGCCTAGGAATATAGAGAAGCTGTCAAAAGTGTGTGAAATTTACAGAAGTTAATGTTTTTTTAAATGTATTTATTGATTTTTAAAGAGAGAGGAAGGGAAAGGGAGAGATAGAGAAAAACATCAATGTGATGTAAGAGTGAAACATCGATCATCAAGATACAACCCCAGGAATGTGCTCTGACTGGGAGTCAAACCGGCAATCTTTCAGTCACTGTAGGACACACAACCAACTGAGCCACACTGGTCAGGGACAAAAGTTAATGTTTTAAAGCATTGTGCCTGAAACAGATTAAGCACTGCATAAATTTTGGCTCTTACTGTCTTTATCCTATATAAAGAAAATCCTTTAAATAGGGCTTTAATATAGCAAATACTAGTTAAAGAATGTATGCTAAGTGATTTTTGGTTGACTTTCGGCCAATTGTCAGTGTCTCCATTCATTAGTCTCCATTCACTTTCTAAATGAAAAGACTGAGTTTTCAATCCAAAATTCTTTGTTCTAGAATCTATTCTGTTGATGTGATACATTTCCTGTTCTTAAGCCTGCCAGGCACAGATATGAGTTCATTCATTTTCCCAGATCTTTTCCTGAGGTAATAAGCCAAACTTTAGTTTCTTCCAAAGCTAGCTCCTGTCCTACTTTTGGATAGTATTAGGAAATTTTATTTTTTATTCATATAAAATTGTTATCAATTTGTATATAGCATATACATTTCATTTTCTTTCTAATTTATTAATTTATGTAAAATGCTAAATACTCTTTATGTGATAATTAAATTTAGTACCTAGAAATCTAATGATGCCTCCTGAATTCCTACTTATACAAATATTTTTATGTATGTACACATTGATTTATTTTGAAACAATTTTTTGCATTCTTGTTTTACTTTTTTAATTAAATTTATTGAGATGACATTAGTTAATAAGATTATATAGGTTTCAAGTGTACATTTAGATGCTACATAATTTGTACATTGCATTGTGTGCGCACCACCCAAAGTCAAATCATCTTCAGTCACTATATATTTAACCTGCATTCTACCTCCTTACACTTAATTTTGTTTTTTAGTATGTTCAACTAGCTTTTTCTTTAAGAAAATGTAATTTTACTTTATACATCTCCAATAAATATTTGCCATATTACCAAATTTTAATTTTTTATTTTTAAAGTGCATTAGTCCAGAAAATAGACAAGTGGAAAATCTTAGTATATTTATAGACTTCTTTTCAACTATTTTAAAATATACTTTACTACCTTAAATAACAATACATATGGATTTCACTATACTATCATTTAATATAAAAATGAGTGATCATTTTTTTCAGATTTGAAAAATTATGTCTAATATGTTTTGTATTTAAAACTAGATAATGAATGGAATATATAGTGCTTTTCAGGGGAAAATGTTTATTTATTAGATATGTTATTAATAAATTATCTGCAAATTATTTTATAAAATGGTTTATAGTGTTTGTTTCTGGTGATAAATTTGTATCTTGTAAGCTCATTCATATAAAGATATTTTGGTATATCTTGAAGAATACTTCAATTATCCATATTCCAGAACAGGAGTTTGTGGATGAAAAGGGGGCTGTATAATAAACCTGACAAGCTCAGAGGGGCCATATAGCAGGCCTGAAAAACTCAGAAACCGAAAGTCACAGAGGATGGTATGATCATAAATTCCTAACTGGGGAGAACATAGTGGGTGGTCACTTCTAAGATCCATACCTCTCTTAGCAAAGTTCAAATTTTATTTTAATTTACCTCTGTCCATTGTCCTCTAGGATAATACACCGATGACATGTCAGAGTAATTTTCTTATCCTACCCCTGGAAACCATAACCATAGACAACCAGAGCAGGAGACCACAGAAAACCTCATTATTATTTTGTTCCGGCATACCATCTCTATATGCTGTAAATGTTATTTATTAACTATTCCGAACCCAATAATGTAAAAGAAATATGTGTTTCCCCATTTTGCCCTTTGTCCAATCCTAGAGGTTTGCTATGCTTTCTTTACTATGCTTTCTTCTACCTCCTTAATCTTCTCCCAATGGATTTCATGCATCTTCCATAGGTGTTCCCCTTTGCTTCTAATGTATAAATAAGTAGCCTCACTGCCATTCTCTTGAGCATTTGAGATCTTGCTCCTTGGCATATGTTATCTGTTGGCTCAAATAAACTCAGAAAAATTCTCTATAGATTTGAACATTTCCTAAATAGACAAGTGGTCAAACTTTTTTTTAAAGAGCCAAATATTAATATTTTAGATATCTAGTTCTTATAATCTCTGTTGCAATTACTTAAAATGAAATGAATTTTCCATTAAAATGAATTATATTTTGAGATATTTTGGCATCTTCATGACACCTTATAGCTAATTATTCACATGGAGTGAAAGCCACAGGATAATTTATTATTTATTTTATAGTTATTGCCATTTACTCTGAAGACAACTTAATTGTAATCCAATGAGTTGATTCTGCTACTCATCCATTACACAAAGTAAATAGATTTCTATAATGTTTCCCTATTTCAAATCTAAGGGTGTTTAAACTGGAGAACAATATGGAGTTTCCTCAAAAAACTAAAAATGGAACTCCCATTTGATCCAGTGATAGCACTTCCAGGAATATATCACAAGAAACAAACTGTTTATAATTAAAATCATGTATCAGAATTGAAACATTTTTACTTTGTATAGCATTTTCAGCATGTATTATGGAATCTATACAATTTAACATTTATCTTAAGACAATATTTTCTCCTTTATGTCTATCCACTCTCATTCTTAATCATTAAGTCCTTAGGATATCAGATTCTGGTTATTATCACACTGTCTTAAGAACAAAGCCTCACATGTAAATGGGATTGCATTTTTATTTTCTCTTTCTGATAATTCATTATTGGTGTATAAAAATGCCATTTATTTCTAGGTTTTTCTTTTTTATCCTGCTACTTCGCCAAATTCATTTATTAAATCTAGAAGGTTTTTGGTGGAGGCTCTAGGGTTTACTATGTACAATGTCATGTCATTAGTGAATAATGAGTTTTACTTCCCCCATTTCAATATGGTTGCCTTTTATTTTTTCTTCTTGTCTAATTGTTATGGAGACTTCCAGGACTATGTTGAATAGGAGTGTGAAAGTGGACATCCCTATTTTTTTCCTGTATTTAGGGGAAATGGTTTTAATGTTTGACCTTTAGAGTACATTGAGTATAATGTTGGCTGTAGGTTTGTCATATATGGCCTTTATTATGTTGAGGTATGATTCCTCTATTTCCACTTCATTGAGAGTTTTTTTCTTTTTTATAAAAAAATTGGTGTTGGATTTTGTTGAATGCTTTTTCTGCCTCTATTGATATGATCATGTGATTTTTGTCTTTAAATCTGTTTATGTGATGTATCACATTTATTGACTTTTGAATATTATACCTGCCTTGAATCCCTGGAATAAATCCGACTGGGAACTCATACAACTTAACAAAAGGAAGACAAAAAAATGCATTAAAAATGTGCAAAGGATCTAAACAGACACTTATCTAAAGCCAAAATACAGATGGACAAGAGACATATGAAAAAATGCTCCAAGTCACTGATCGAGAGAGAGACGCAAATTAAAACGACAATGAGGTATCACCTCACAATGGTTAGAATGGCTACAATCAATAAATCAACAAATGACAATTGCTGGCGAGGATGTGGAGAAAAGGGAACCCTAGTACACTGCTGGTGGGAATACAGACTGGTGCAGCCACTGTGGAGAACAGTATGGAGTATCCTCAAGAAATTAAAAATGGAACTCTTATTTGAGTAAGTGATCCCACCTCTAGGAATGTATCCTAAGAAACCTGAAACACCAATCAGAAAAATGTATGCACCCCTATGTTCATAGCAGCACAATTTACAATAGCTAAGATCAGGAAACAGCCCAAGTGCCCATCAGTAGATGAGTGGATAAAAAACTGTGGTACATTTACACTGGAATACTACTCAGCAGTAAGAAAGAAGGATCTCTTACTCTTTGAGACATCATGGATGGACCTGAAAAGTATCATGCTAAGTGAAATAAGTCAGTCAGAGAAATGTATCACATGATCTCACTCATATGTGAAATCTACTGAACAAAATACACTGAAGAACAAAATAGAGCCAGAGACATAGAAACATGAAACAGACTATGGAATTTCAGAGGGAAGGTGGTGAGTGGAAGAAATCAACCAAAGAACTTGTATGCATATGTGCATGACCATGGACACAGACATTAGAGTGCTGAAGGCCTGAGGCAGGGGACAGGTGTGGGCTAGAAGGGATAGATGGGAAAAAGAGGGGACATATGTAATACTTAAAAAGATTATTTAAAAAAAGAAAGCCTCGTGTCTGTTGACTACAGAAACAGACTTGGTCAAGCTAAAGACAACATCTTAACTTCAGCCTCTGGAACACACCCTCATGAAATCAGAACAATGCCATGGTTGATATCAGGACCTGATGCAATGATCAACCACCTATACTCTATACCAAATCAATCAGTAGATCCCCAAATCCCAATTCCTTTAAGCACCATTATTTGTGATCCTCCCCCGACCCCCCATATAAGCCATTCCCTAAAAGCCATCATGGAGCCAGGTCTCTGGAACCTCGGTTACCTGTGATTTCAGACTTGGTTATATTTCCTCAACTAATAAACCCTTACTTTCTTGGCTGAAAATTCCTGTTCACATTTCATCTGGCTTTGATGCACATAGTCAAATGGATCCATTTAGTTCAGTAACACTCTTACTATCTTTTATTTTACTGAATATTGATCGCAAAACATTATTTATGGGCTGGATACATTGGAAACTTCAATTGACCAATTTTAGAACATTGAAATATGCCTCTGGTATCAGTTTTTGGGAATACAGGAACACTTTTAAAATATACCTTCTGGAATATAGATCTTCATTTACAGGGGATCTGACACACTATTCTCTGTTCATAATAGCATGCCTTTATCAATTTCTGATTCTCTCTCTCTCTCTCTCCACCCTCTCTCTGTTTCTCTTCTTTTTTACTTATCTTTTTCCCTCCCACTTGTCCATGAGACTATATGACATTCCATTTTAAAGTCAATTGTAAATCTTTTTCAATTCTTTAAAAAATGAAACTCTGCATGTATAGATAAGGGATATACTATTGTATACTTTTAAAAAAATATATTTTATAGATTTTTTTTTACAGAAAGGAAGGGAGAAGGATAGAGAGTTAGAAACATCGATCAGCTGCCTCCCGCACACTCCCTACTGGGTATGTGCCCGCAACCAAGGTATATGCCCTTGACCAGAATCGAACCTTGAGATCCTTGAGTCCGCAGGCCAATGCTCTATCCACTGAGCCAAACTGGTTAGGGCCTATTGTATACCTTTAACAGTAGAGACAGACATAACATTCCCTGGACTTTTACTAAGTCTTTTCTTATTGCTACAAGTCTGTTTCAATCTTCTACATCAAAATAGGTCTGTTGTCACAAAGGGTAAAAGATTTTTCCTTTTTTATGACAGTAGTATCCCATTGTGTAAATATTTTTTTATTCACTCATCTACTGATGGAACTTGAACTGCTTCCATATCTTGGCTATTCTTCAGATAAATTCCCAGAAGTGGAATCACTGGATCATAAGGCAGTTCTATTTTAAATTTTTTGAGGTAATTCCATACTTCTTTCCATAGTAGCTGCACCAATCTTCATTCCCACCAACAGTGCAGTAGGGTTCCCTTTTCTTCACATCCTTGACAACACTTGTTGTTTGTTGATGTATTGATGATAGTCACTCTGACAGGTGCAAGTGATAACTCATTGTGGTTTTAATTTGCATTTCTTTGATGATCCGTGATATTGAGCACCTTTTAATATGTCTTTTGGCCATCTTATGCTAAGGGAAATAAGCCAGTCAGAGAAAGACAAGTACCATATGTGTATTTTAATAAACAAACTGAACTACCAAGCATAATAGAGACAGACTGATAGATAGAAGGCAGGCAGACAACTCTGGTGGTGGTGGTGGTGGTGGTGTGTGTGTGTGTGGAGGGATTGAGCAAAAAAGAGAGATAACTCATGGATATAGACAACAGGATGATGCTTGTTTTTTGGGGGGGGAAGGGAAGGGGGGGAGGAGGAGGTAGAAGAGGGCATATGGGTTATGGTTAGGAAAAAAAATAAAAAGAAAACAAGAAAAAAAATAGGTCTATTGTTATATATTTCCTAGTGGTTCCCAGTCTAGATTGTTAAAATAAGTTAATCATACAATTTAGATATTCCAATCAAGCTTTATATTTTGTTCCTTTAGTCCTGCAAAATCATATTGTTGTTTTTTGTTTTTGCTTTTGTTTTCCAATTTTAAGTTCCATGAATTTGAGGATCTTGTTAGGTCTTGGGAAAAAGGCAAGGGATTTACCAATTTAGAAAGAGCTTCATACTGATACTGGAACTGGTGAGCAGGAATTCTGCCAGGGGTCATGTCACCGAATCGAAGAATGAAGCCGTGGACCAGAGGAGTTCAAACAAGGCAGGAGTTTATTGCAAACAAACACAGGCTCCCCATTCCGGAGGGAGATTCAAATGGGTTGCCCCTGAAGCATTCTGCTCTTCCCCTTATATCTGCCAAAGGCCTGCTCTCTGTCTATCTGTGCCGCTCTCCGATTGGTTCCTGGCCTTTTTGCAAAATTTTGTTTGGCACTTGCAAGAAAAACATCCTTGTTTCAAAACACTCTGTGTTTCTGATATCCATCCTGTTTTCTGCAAATCATATTTTTGTTTGTTTCAGCTAGCTCCACGATTCCTTCTTCTTCCACCCCTTACCCTAGCTACCAAATTCTGCTTTAACTCCTTTCAATACTATTTTGGAATTTCAAGAGTGTGGTACACATTTTAAAATTCTATAGGATATTATTTCATAGCTCTAATTATTAAGTAAATCTTGGTATAGCTGTAAGAATCTTCCTCAGCCTCAGTGACCTTGCTTTTCCTAGGAGACTTAGCTTAATACAATGGTCCCTTTCCTCTAACTATTGAAACATCAATGTTCTAATAAAACTTCCAAGGTGGTACGTAGGGTCAGTGTGCAATGGAAAGATCTTTCATACTTTTTTTAATCTTTCTTTTATGAATACTTTCACATTTGGCTGTCCTATGCCCTCTGGGAGATCAACCAACATCCAGGTATTTCCTTAAAGTCTTTTCTGGACGTCTTACACCTTTATTATGAGAATTGTGAAGTCTTTCCTCTGAACCTTTTCCATTTGATTCATGTGATCAGTGCTGTGTCTTTGTGTGAGCCACTTTGATTCCTTCCCTTGAAACTGAATTCACAATTTTTAAAATAGTTTTTGTTTCTTAATGATTCTCCTTCAAATAAGTACTCTCTTTTTTCCCCTAGGATATTAGGATTCCACATCACACATCCACTTATTTTAGCTTTTAAGAAGATTCTTACAGAATTGATCATTCTACAGCAGGATTGGTAACAACTGGAAAAGCAGGCCAAGATTCCATGTCTTGAGTACTCAGGAGATGAAACCAAAACTAAAATTAAAGTAAATAATTAAGTGAATGAACCCTAAAAATTATTTAAAGGCAAGTATAAAATGTTGAGACAAAGGTGTAATTTGATATTATAGAATAGGGAGACATAAACATTTATAAATATCATCTAGCTCATCATCTGGTTTTACAGAGGAAACTGAGATGTAAGTATAATCAATTTGCTTAAAATGATTTGAAACAGGAAGATAATTTATTGTAAAAATGTCAGAGGGAATGACCTTAATCACTTCTTTCCAAACTTATATAAACTTTCAAACTTCAGAAGAAGTTGAGAGAGCCTTTGATGTGCATTAAGTCAAATGGTTGAATATTCCTATTTATTCAACAAATTTATATAAAATGCCTACTACATAGTTAAATATACTGTTTGCAATGGGAATACAATAATGGATAAGTCATGCTTCCACTGTTTAATAAGCTAGAATAAAAAGTAGGGGAATACATAAAAAGATATAACAAAGTTGTTCATGTATTAATTCAGCAATGAGTGATCTATTTCTTAAACATTAGTGTCAGTGAATGTCTTCATTGATAAAGCTAATAGATTTCCCTTTCGCATGCACAAAATTCCCAGAAAAATAATCCTTAGATATATCTATTTTAATGAGCTGGGATTTTATATTAGTTTTTTAAAAATATTCAGTTCATCACACTTAAAATATGTTATATTTCTTTACATATGTAGAATATACAGAAATCTCTGGGATATCTGCTTAAAACAACAGCTAATAAGAATTTTTAATATGCATGCTCAAATGCATTTTATGATAGAATATCCATAATGTTTGGACAGAATTAAAAACAGATTATGTAATTCTACTACTTTCTCTTTCATGTACTGAAACTGTAGAAGGTATTTTAGTAAATGCCCACCTAACCCCTTTCTGGATTAGCTAATGCTCTTTCTCACTTTAAAATATATTGACTAATGTCTATAACAAACTAAATATTTGGCATTAGAAAGTTCCTCTTGCATATACTTTGATTCTTATAAAATAATGTTCTAAAACCTTTCTATGCTACATATACTTGTTATTTTATTTATATAGTGTTATTAAATATTATACTTACAGATTCATGTCAATACAAATATAACATGAGACCCAAAAGAAGTAAATAACTGAAGTTTTGGGTATAAACACATTAACCTTAAAATACGAATAAAATTATAAAACAAACCTAAAAGTGTTCTGAGTCTAAACTCTTAGAGAAATTTCTTTAAACTCTCTTTTCACTTCAAAGGTACCATGTCTAGAATATATACATGATAACTTAGGATGTAATATGTGAAAGCTAGGCAATGTAGAATTTGACTCAAAAAAAAGGCTTTTTTGTATATATAGATAATTTGTGTGTGTGTATATATATATTAGAGGCCTGGTGCACGACATTTTTGCACTGGGGTGGGGGAGAGGGTCTCTCAGCCCGGCCTGCATCCTCTCGCAGTCCAGGAATCCTCAGGGGATGTCTGCCCACCAGCTTAAGCCTGATCCCTAAGCCAGCAGTCTCTCTCGCAGTCCAGGACTCTTGCAGTCCAGGACCCCTCGCTCCTTACTGCCTGCCTGGAGCGGAGGTAGGAGAGGCTCCCGCCACCATCGTTGTGCTCCCCAGCTGTGAGCCCAGCTTTTGGCTGAGCGGCACTCCCCCTGTGGTAGCACCCTGACCACCAGGGGGGACAACTCCTGTGTTGAGCATCTGCCTCCTGGTGGTCAGTGCACGTTATAGCAACTGGTCATTCCACCATTCAGTCAATTTGCATATTAGGCTTTTATTATATAGGATGTACATTTATATGAGTATATATATGCATTTGAGTATATGCACATAAATGTAAAATGAAATGAATAATAAGGAAGTATATGTACTATGACCTTGCTTGAGGACCATTGTTCCATCTATATACAGGGTGTTGTACATACAGAAAATAATACAATTGTTAATTAATAATAATACAAAGATAAACTCTGTTTTGCATACATACAACTCTAAAACTACTTTTGCCCTACTCTGTAGTGTGTGTTAAATTTTCTTGTAATCAATGACTATATTATTTTATTTCTATTTATTTAAGTTTGTTTATTTGGAGACAATAACAAATATGTTGCTATGGTTAGAAGCAAGAAACTTTTTAAAATAATATTTATAATAGCTTAAATAGCTTCTGAAGTTTACTATCAATCTCCCTCGAATAATTACTATTTTAACAGCTTTTATGGAATTTAAAGCAGTGTTAAAAATCATACTGTTGTTCTTCACCTTTGTGTCAGTTGTTTTTGTGTGTGTGTGTGTAATTCAAACTAATTTTATATTAATTATTGCTAGTGCCAAATATACATAGGAAAATATTCTCACAGAAATAAAAAATAAAGATAGCCCTGACCGGTTTGGCTCAGTGGATAGAGCGTTGGCCTGCGGACTGAAGGGTCCCGGGTTTGATTCTGGTCAGGGGCATGTACCTTGGTTGCAGTCACATCCCCAGGGGGGGTGTGCAGGAGGTGGCTGATCAATGTTTCTCTCTCATCGATGTTTCTGACTCTCTGTCCCTCTCCCTTCCTCTCTGTAAAAAATCAATAAAATATATTTAAAAAAATTAAAGATACAATAAGAGTGCCAAATGCATCTTTTTTAATATTTCATATTTTGATTACTTTAGGCAGGGACCAAAAATAATCTTTCTAATCTTTTAGTGACAACACTATTAAAGGGAAATTCTCTGATATTTTTCTTTACAATGATCACTTTTTTATAATATGGGTTTATATATTTATGTTTCAAAAGGAAAGGAAAATGATGTGAGCCAAAAATCAAAGAGCCATGATCACTTATTACCATTAACTCAGAAAATATTAAAGAATAATAATAATTGATGACTCTGAGGTTAGAAAAAAATTCAGATACATTGTCCTCTATTTCAATATTACACTGAAAAAATAGGTGATTGTTAACTTTTTCCATCTGATTTATTTCACTAGTATGATATTCTCAAGATCCATCTGAGTTGTCACAAATGGCAGTATTTAAATTTTTGTTAAGGTATAGTAGTATTCCATTGTATATATTTACCACATCTTCTTTATCCAATTATCTATCAAAGGATACTGGTTGTTTCTATATTTTGATTGCTGTGAATAATGCTGCAATGATTTTACTCACATGTGAGATTTAAAACTGAAATCAACAAATGAACAAGTGAGACAACAAATAAACAAAAACTCAGACACAGACAACAGTATCTATTGGTTACCAGAGGGTGTAGGGAGGAAGTAAAGGGTGTCAAATACTTGGTGATAGAAGGAGATTTGACTTTGGATGGTTAACACACAATGCAATATGCAAATGATGTGTTATAGAATTGTAAACTCGAAGCCTATATACTTTTTTGACCAATGCCACCCCAATAAATTTAATTTAAAAAATTTTCAAAAAGAGGATATGTGAAATCAGAAAATTAAAAGCATAGTTCCTGTATATCCCTACATAAAGTGCATTCATAACCATAGGTTGGAAAAGAAGTGAGAAAATTTTCATATTAAAAATTCTAAATCCCTTCAATATTAAGCTAAATTTATTAACTACAAATGCAGTTCTGGATACTAAAATTACAAAGGCATAAATGTCATTGACTCTCAATGAGTTTTTAAATTAGTAGGGGTAAGAGACCTGTTATGGTAGTTCTTTCTTTCACAAGTAAAAAAAGAGTTCTAAATTGACTGATGAATGATGAATCAGACTATCCCCAGAGTTTGGAGGAGGAGTGGGACAATATAACAAGGACAATGGCAGCAAAGTATTCTAATCAGATGCAATTCATGAACTGATTCTCTGAGACAAAAGAATGTCACATTAGGAGGAATAAAATAATTACACTAGAGTTTGATCAGAGGATGTTAATATGTGTGCCTGTGTGTACACATATGTATGGACAGCCAGGTACTTGCATATTATGGACATGTTGAATACTTCACCTTCAAACTACAAGTGGAGTTGGTCTGTGTTCTTCACCCTTATGCACGGAATTTTAGTAGTTTTGGAAAACAAACAAAATACACCGCCTATCTTTAGAGATGAACCCTGAGTTAATTAAACTAATTACACTGTGTTGCTGTAAGTTTCTTGTAGAAAGAGTGTGACATTAACATTTTTTATCATAAATATTTTTTAGTTAGGCTTACAATATAACAATTAGAAGGTAGGTGTTTAAAAATACTGACGTATTTCAAGCATTAATACCAGATTATAGGCAAATAATTAAATACTAAGCTGTTCTCAAAGTAACACTTGCTTTCTTTGAATTATTATTTTTTTTAATGAGAAAAAGCCTTGGGGGGAAAAAGTTTTGTTCATGAAGATCTATTATAGCAATAAAAATGCAAGTACTTGCCTTTTTAATCATCATGTGTGTATATTTTAAGGAGAAGTCTGCACATCCGGAATGTTAGAGTATATTGTTTTTTCATAGGACATCAACTAACTGGTAGAATTAAGGTCCGGCCTCCTTTGCCCCCCGCCCCGCCCCCTTCCTCTCTGTATACTTTTGTTTTTTGCAAGCATTGTGCATACATTTTCATTTAAGGGAATACAGGAGGTAACTTAAAAAAGAGTTTTCAAAATTTAAAGTGAGGATCATTTTTTTCATTACACCTATGCATATGTGGAGCAGAGTATCTAGTACATTCTTTTAACAAGGTATTATTGCATCCATAGCTGAGTGAAATATTTAAGCACTTTTAATTGTTTCAGAGGCATGATACACTTTACAAGTAGTACATTTTATTTTATCCTAAATGCTCTTTATCTAAATAATGAAAACAATTGTTTAAATGTTCAAGTGACTTTTTATTTTGTGTTTATATATAAGTTATAAATAGCACTGATTACTGTGACATAAAACTAGCAGCACAGCATACATATAATGAAAGCTACAATTATGCTAACTCTGACTCAGGCAGTATCTATCCTATCATTGCTGATGTTGGTGGGCCCAATACAGAAAATAGCACAATGTAAGCTTCAAATAAAAGGCAATGGCACTTTTGTAACTCATTACATTTAATGGGAAGTGTGCACACATGTAACAAAGCAGAAATGTTAGATAATAAATCTGTATGACATTTACTTTTTCTTTAATATTTTTTAATTCTATATAGACATTACTCTACGTTTCCGTATCTTTGATGGTGAATAGATAGTTGGAAGAAAAAAATAACTGCAAAGTTGTTACTCCAAACCTAAGTACACACATACAAAAAATAAATAAATAAAAACAATGTTAGAAAGGTACTATTTCATTAAAATAACTTATTTTTAAAATTTCACTATTTTCTTAGCCCTATTGGTGTTATGAAAATATCTTGCTAGGAATTCCTGGAGTCAAGAGGATCTGATGTACATGGATGTTTTGTGATTGTTCCATATTTTAAATTGGCTTCATGTGCACACACACAAATAGAAACTTATTTTTTGGTAATATAAGAAAATCAATTTCAAAATAGTGAAGAGAGATATACTTGCTTTATTCCAAGTCTTTAAAAAAATTATTTCTCAATTACAGTTGGCATACAATATTCTATTAATTTCAGGTGCACAGCAAAGTGACTAGACATTTATATACTCTACTAGAGGCCCGTTGCACAAAGAGACTTGTGCAATAGGCCTTCCCTTCCCCTGGCTGACGTCACTGGTTTTCCTCTGGCACCCGAGACCCAGGCCTTTTCCGGAAGAAGCCTTCAGTCTTCACAGCTCCGGACAGAGACTTCAGTCTTCATTGGTCTGGATGGAGCCTTCAGTCTTCACTCCACTTCTTTGCCCCTAGATATGCAAATTGACCGCCATCTTTGTTGGGTTAATTTGCATACTCTCCTGATTGGCTGGTGAGTGTAGCAGAGGGACAGTTAATTTACATGTTTGTCTATTATTAGGTAAGATGAAGTGATCACCCTGATAGCCTAGTACCCATCTGACATCACACACAGTAATTACATTACTATTGACTATATTCTCTATGCTGTACTTTTCATCCCTGTGACCATTTATATAATTGGAAATTGGTACTTCTTAACTCTTGCCTTTTTCAACCATCCTCCCCAATTCCCTCTCATGTGGCAAACATAAGTTTGTTTTCTGTGTCTATGAGTTTGTTTCTGTTTTGTTTCTTCATTTATTTTATTTTTCAAGATTCTACATATAAGTGAAATTGTATGATATTAGTCTTTCTTTGTTTGACTTATTTATTTAGTATAATAACCTCTAGGTCCAACCCTGTTGTCACAAATGGCAATATTTTACTCTTCTGAATGGCTTAGTAATATTACACACACACTCACACACACATATATCATATCTTTTTTTCATTCATCTATCGAGAGACATCTAGTATTTACAATATCTTCGCTATTGTAAATAATGCTGCAATAGCAATAAGGATGTATATATTTTTTCAAATTAGTGTTTTGGATTTCTTTGGATAAATTCCAAGATATGGAATTGATGGGTCATATAATTGGGGAGAGGGGCATCCATAGTGTTTTCCATAGTGGATGCATCAATTTACAATACCACCCAGGCATTAAACTATTTGGCATTAGTCTTAGCAATATATTTTTGGAGATGTATGATAGGGTAAAGACAACAAAAGTAAAAATAAAGAAATGGGACTATATCAACCTAAAAAGCTTTTGCACCACAAAGGAAGCCATCAAGAAAACCAAAATGCAACCTGCTGAATGGGAGAAGATATTTTAAAATATAAACCTGATTCAAGGTTAATATCCAAAATATATAGAGAACTCAGGCACCTCAATATAAAAACACACACAAACAATTCAATTTTAAAAATGGGCAGAGGACATAATAAACATTTCTCCAAAGAGAGCATATAGACGGCCAACAGACACATTAAAATATATAAATTGCTCAGTATCACTAATCATCAGAAAAATGAAAATAAAAACCACAATGAGCTATCACTTCCCACCATAAGAATGTCTTTCATCATTAAATGAACAAACGCAAGCATTGGAGAGGATGTAGAGAAAAGGGAGCCCTTGTCTCACAAAGTCTTTATTTTTAGATAGAACTAGAATACTGAACACATAAACATCAAGAGTTTTTTTTTTTTAATTCCCTAAAGTTATGTAGAAAGTTTTGTTTTGATTATATATATGTTTTAAAAAAGAACTGATGTTAGATAAGGCACCTCATTTAGTGTCTAGCCAGCCCATGCATCTTTTCTGTTTTGGTGAAGGTTTCTATATAGTTCAAATATCACCCTAACATTTCTAGCATCCACAGTTCTACCTATTTTTTTAAGACAAGGTCAAGTTCTCCTCAAATGTTATCACTAATTTCTTTGGGATTTTTTCTTAAGAATGTTTTGGTTGTTTTTTTTGTTTTTTTTTTTTTTTTTTTTAGACAGCAAATTGCTGACATTCACTACTTTCTAT
The DNA here is from genome assembly GCF_963259705.1 of Myotis daubentonii. NCBI lineage: Eukaryota > Metazoa > Chordata > Mammalia > Chiroptera > Vespertilionidae > Myotis > Myotis daubentonii. Next base: position 93,006,126 of record NC_081842.1, read on the forward strand.
AAAAATATAGGATACTCAGTAGTAATTTAAATTATTCCAGGTGTTTCATAACATCATTTCAACACAGGATAATGGAACTTCCTGTAATTAAATTATTTAAGTCTAGGCTTTGAATAGCAGTCTTCAAAAGAAAACAATACTGACTTGACTAGGTGTCTCAGTTGCTTAGAGCGTCATCCGGTACACCAAAAAGGTTTCGGGTTCAATGCCCTGTTGGAGCACCTATGGGAGTCAACTGATGGATGTATCTCTCACATTAATGTTTCTCTCTCTCTCTCTCTTTCCCTTTCTCTCTCTTTGCTCAATAAGTATCCCCAGCATAAAAAAAGGAAACAATACTCTTTTCTTTCTTTCTTTCTTTCTTTCTTTCTTTCTTTCTTTCTTTCTTTCTTTCTTTCTTTCTTTCTTTCTTTCTTTCTTTCTTTCTTCTCTCTCTCTCTCTCTCTCTCTCTCTCTCTCTCTCTCTCTCTCTCTCTCTCTCTCTCTCTCTCTCTCTCTTTCCTCTCACTATTTTTTCTTCCATTCTTTTATGTAGAATTCAATTAGAATAGATTTGTTACTTTTAGTTAACTTACAAAGGTGGTTATCTTATTATATTTTTTGCTAAGAAAAAATATTATCATGAAAAACTCAATAAAATATATCTCAACTATAGTGCAAGAGGAACTATATTAAACATCATTAATTATTTTTCAAAAGCTCCCAAAACACAAAGCATCTACAGTAAAACATCATACTAAGGATATGTTGTAGAATGAGCTTTTAACTTTGTTTTAATAAGAAATACTAAATCTTGACAAGCAACTTTTCCCAGATACCTTCAAAGAAATTGAGTATAAGGAACATGATATGAAACATGCATAATATCTTCTAATAAATCAAAGATTAAAACAATCAAGGAGTTTCTGTCATTCCAAAATGATCTGTATTGTCCATTTAAGGTTTGGCTCTCTCCCTTCGATTTAGGACAAAATATTTGCAGAGGATATCCACAAACAATTTAAAAACCCAAACCCAAATTTAGTTAATTAAAACCACAGTCCATGATGGGAGTAGAGGAAGCATAGCATACTTGGCAAGTTATTGCATTTGTAACTACAGTGTGCCTTGTAATGAAGCTTGCTATTTATTTTGTTTTGACTTTAATTTTTTCTTATAGACATATTATTGATTTCCTTCACAAATTATAGATTAAAGGCAGTTTGCTTTCTTATTCCTTTCACCTCTTAGGTCTTTAACTCAGTCTTTCTTATATAGTCAACAATAGAAGTGACTAGATAATGTAGAAAACAAGAGAGCTAAAAAAAAAAAAAATCAAAGAAGCAAGTAGCATTCTTCTTCTCAGAGGCCATTCTGACTCTGAAAATCAGAATCACAATTACTTTTAGTCTTTCTTCGTTTTCAGGAAATAACTATGAGAGAAAAGCCCACAATTTGCAAATTGTGAAAGTTTTCTATTCTGTATCTGCTGATGCCATTTGGAGTTCCATTCCCTATTATGAACTAGATGTTTGTGTCTTCCCAAAATTCATATATTGAAGCCTGAATTCCCAAAGTGGCTATAGTTGAATGTGGCATTTACAAAAGTAATTAAGATCACATGCATTGGACCCTAATCTGATAGGATTAGTGTTTTTACAAGAAGAGAGACCAGATAGATTTTTTTTCTCTCTGTTGGGATGCATGTAGGAAAGGCCATATGAGGACAAAACAGCTATCTGAAAAGCAAGAAGAGAGACTTTCCCAGAAACCCACCAATGCCAGAACCTTCCAAACTCCAGGACCATGAGAAATATATTTCTGTTGTTTGAACCATTCAGTATGTGGTGTTTTGTTTGTTATGGCAACCGGAGAAGACCAATTTATTCCTCCACTTCAGTCCACAGCTCCAAACACTTCTTCACTATTTACATTTTTTTTTGTACTGTCTTTTGTAACTATTGTTACTACTACCAAAGTAGAATTCTACATCAGATCATGCACAGTTTTATTTCTACTTCTTAAAATGTCCAGATATCCACTGCCTCTTCTGGATATTTACTATCACCATGGACTGTTATATCAAACAAAAAATATAAAAGATAAATAAAGACTTTGATGATACAGCAAGAAGTTCTTGTTCCACAAGGATAGGTTAAGGAAGCAATGACCAGGGGTAAGAAATAGTAGAGCTATTTTATATAGGCTTTGGGCCAAAAGGGAGGTCTAATCTACACATGTCTGCATATGAATACTAATATATGCATTTTTGTGTTGTGTGAATGTTTTCTGTCTTTCAGTGACTCTAATGACATTTCATAGCAGAGTGCAGTTATCCCTCCTACCTGTGAGCAAGGAAGCCCTGAAGAAAGCAAATCTATTTTAATTCTGAATGTCTAGTGCTATTTAAAACATCAATGGACTTTGATAGTTTTTATTTTAAGGCACCCTAAATTCTGACCAGTTCTGTCACTAGGTTGTTACTCCTTTCATATGTTTGCTGTATATTTGAAAGTTTACATATTTTGATATTGTCTCAAACATTTTGTTGGTCTTTAACATATTTGGTATATTGCAAATTTAAATTATTGTCATCTAAACCAGAATGTTCACTATATTCTTCTTTGCGTGATCTTGGAGAAGCATAAAACAATGATGACACTGATAAATGTAGTGATGTGCATTTCCTTTTAAATTTAATGAATAGTTGAAGGAAATATGAAAGGAGAAGATCCTTCCATGTGTAGATTTTACGAAGTGGAAAAATACAATAGACATTTTCTACTTCAGTTTTGTTTCAGTGTGACTTTGGCAGCAGCCACTCCTTTACTTGTCTATATGGCTGCACAATGACAAGTGCCAGAACACTATGAAACTATAGACAGTCACATTTCAAATTAGCTTGCATGGCCAGTTTTAAGATTCAAACAACTGTTCACACTTAAAAAACAACATCAAAGAAAAATAACTAGTAGATATAACCTATCTCATGGGAAATGCAAATCTGTCTGGTTGGGAACACTATAAACACATTCCTCAGTATCAACCAAGTCTGATAAACTTAGGGTTTAGGAAAGTTGAGAGCACTTTTGTAACTCCAAGAGGAGAACTCTGTGAGAGAAGCAGCCTTATGTGTGCTCTCTGATTCCCACTTTACATCCTCATGTTCCACTGATGATTTGTTTGAAAAAAAAACCTATACAGATGTACTCAAATTAACTTTACATTTATTGAGTAATTTACTTCATAGTAATTTTTTATTATATTGCCTTATAAATTAGGCATGGGCAGATTGGTGAATGAAATCCATTCAGATTGAGCTGTGCTCTCTGATATTATGATTCAGTTTGCTTTTCAAATCACCTTTGACAAAGAAAGTGGTACAAAGAATAATAAATAATAATGATAATAATAATAAAAGATAGTTCTATACAAGGTACCATCAAACCAAAATTATGAGGCTGAAAGGTCTACTTCAGTTTTGTTTCAGTGTGACTTTGGCAGCAGCCACTCCTTTACTTGTCTATATGGCTGTGAAATTTCACTTTACATATGCCCCCCCTGTTTTTGAAGGGATGGAGGATACTTGAACTAAATTAATTTACCCCATTCCCTAAGACTTTGCACCATTCTGAATCCTGATTTATATCACATTTTCAAAAACACTAACTGTGGGCTAAACTTATTTAATGGCTCTAAGACCTGGAAACACAAAATACTAAAATGATTACCTATCTCATGTCTCTAAAGGTGAATGGCATTTACTCTCAAAATGTACTTGCTGAAGATAATGTCTGAGACTATCTGCTGCTTCCTAGTCCTGAGATATCTACATGTATTTTGTAGATTTGTTCAAGCCGTGCTTTACCAAAAATTGCAAAGCTTTTATTTTTCCCAGTGTGCAGCTGAGGACAAGAGACAAACCATTTTCTCTGATCTTAAATTCACTTGGATGCATGGCATCTTATTATTTTCTGCTGTTTCTGCTTTCCTGAAGATTTTTAATCCTACTTATATACTTTTCACGTCATTTTTCATCATGTTTTTTGAAAGAGGCAAAGTGGAAAAAGGGCATTCTCTGAAATTATTACAATTAGTTATTGCCAGTCCCCTATGTGTCTCTTAACTGTGGCAAACAGGGGTGTACACTTTGGCTCTGAGCTTGGCCTGCAGCTCAGGAGTCAAGTTCTTAAGAACAGAAGATTGGCTAACACACTCGGGAGAAAGCGCCTTCACAGAATCTGCAGCATCAGGCATCAGCTTCCCAATCTTATATAAAATGCAGCAGTCTGGGGAGGGGGGAGATTCACTAGGCTTTCAGATCAAAGTCTATGAGTCATTTTGGTCCCTAACAACAGTTCAAGTCCGTTCCTTTAGAGTTTCTCACCACATTCTGAACTGGAGTGAAGCCATAAACATAGAGATCATCTTTGAGAGTTAAAATAACACTTGTCCTATCAACATCACAGCTAAAAACTTCAGATAGCCTTTTGAAAGCACACAAATCTATCATTGCAAATAGAAAAGATTTTGTCTTAATTATAGGATAATTTTCAACTCAAAGCAAAAGGAAAGACATTGTGTACTCAATGATAGGCTTGTATTTTTAGGTCAACAAATAATATTTTATAAGGAAAAAAATCGGTATCAGTGTTCTTAATTTGAATAAATAGCAACACATTTTTTGTATTTCAGAGCATTTTAGACTGATAATAACATGAGTTAAAAACTTGAATATTTATTTTAGGTAATATACATATATATTTTTTTAATCCTCAGCCCAGGATATGTTTTATATTGATTTTAGAGAGAGAGGAAGTGAGAGAGAGAGAAGAGAGAGATAGAAAGGAGAGAAACATCAATGTGAGAAACATTAGTCGGTTACCTTCCATACGCACCTGACCTGGGATTGAACCCACTTCCTAGGTATGTGCCCTGACATGGAATTGAACCTGCATGTGTTTGGTGTGCAGGATGATGTTCCAACCAACTGATCCACCCAGTCAGGACATACATATTTGAAGCAATATTGAATATAATAAATTTTCTTTAATGGATCAAGTTAGTCTGTACACAATTAACCTATTTTTTTGTTTGTTTGAAGTACAAAATTTTTTAAAAATATTTATCTGATACTTTGCCTTGGGCTATCTTCTGAAAGAAAACTAGGCATAAATTTTCTAAAGAGGTTTCTAGTGAAATGGAAGAATAGAAACAACACTGAATAAAGCTAATGCAAACAAAACTTTGATTTGCTATTTAAAGCTTCATGGAATGTAACCTTTTAAACTTGTATTTTGCCAGCACATAAATGACCTTTAAAACTAAGTGGTAAAGTCTGTTGTTAGGTTCACTGTAGTTTGATACTGGCAGTGGGAGTTGGATTTTTTTTTCTTGACATATCCTTAGAAATGCTTCTGTGTTCCATAAATGATGACTATTTAATAGCATTAAAAAAAGAAAGAAAGAAAGAAAAAAACTGGTCTGAAGACAATTTCCTGTTTATGTAGATCCTAATGTGAGCAGAAAATTGAAAGGACTTTCCAGTTATATCTTACAATATTCAGAAGCAAATTTAAGAGGGAGAGATCTAAATTTTGAAACTATATATGCTTCTTTACCAACAGGGGGCCTTGAAAACTTTAATTTGCCTTTCTAAAATTTTCTATTGTAATGTAAAAAATGAGGCCAAGACCAGTAGAGTCCTTATAAGGTTCTGTTGAGGATAAAATGAGACAGTATGTATAACCTCATAACTTAATATTTTGAAAAGTATAACAAGGAAAACTTTTATTTACCTTTATTTTATACTTTAATATTCCATAATTCCTGATATTAACTACTGACTTATTTTTGTTTATATATTTTCTTCTTTAATTACATTGTGATAATGTTTTTGGATTGAGATCCTTTGAGAAACTAGACCAATACAATGCACATGCTATATATTTAGTGTTTGTCAACTACTATAACTTTGATATTACTGAAAATAATTGCCATTGAACAATGCAGGTAATGGCTAAAACAACAACATGGATTTTCCAGTGCTATTATTGATAAATTTCTCTTTCTCTTTCTTTCCCCCCCCCCAATAGCATGGTTATTCATAAGAATGAGCTAAGCCCTTGATCTCTGCCTTTCAATTCACAAGACAGGAAACTTCTGAGAAACTTTATCTCTCTTGGTATTCCTCCTGTATTTCTAGAAGCTCATTTTATCCCCAAAGAAATATTTCTACTACTTTTTTTTTTATGACACCATGGATGGTTATAACACTGTGACTCTTTGAGAAACTAGAGGTTCTGTACTTAAACTCAGTGCTCTTCTCCCATAGAAATGAAAACTCTATTTTAGAATAAAAATTGTGCTTTTTATTTTGTTTTGATTCAGTCTCTTAAACTAGCTCTTATACAGCGTAATATTAACATCTGAAATTTCAAAGACATTATATGTAAGGATTCTTATCTCTCTATGGTCAAACATTATTGATCCATAGTTATTAAAGCATTTATATGATATTATCAGTTTTTATATATTGTACTCATATCTTATCTTCTAAAAATTTAATAATCTTAAAGCAATATATATATGTACACACATATATCTATACATATACATGCAACAATAATGTTTTACATGGATGTTCTTGAAAAAGTCAGAGTTCAAATAATCAAATATGAGTAGGCCATATTAGATACTCATGTCTGAATTTAAGGATTGCTAAAAGTAATTTTTGTTGAAAAGAAATATTTATTTTAGTAATGGAAGTAAATGTTTCTAATATTGTGAATCACAGCCCGATTATATCATTGATTTATGCTTTACTTTGACCAAAGAAATTGGAAAACAATGAAACCAGGCAATGCATGTGTGATAGGGAACTGATTATAGTTATGGTTGAGTGGCTTTTCAGATGTTATTGCTCATCAATGACAAAAAAGGAAATTAACATGTGAAAGCATAAACATGTATCTTAGAAAATATAGGAAGATGAGGTAGAGGTAACTGAACATCAAAAAGGAAAAAATTAACAATAAAAACCTGAGGATTCAAGAGGAGAGCTTAGATATCATGTCTAAATATTGAATGGAGGAACAGAGTAAACCCATAAACAAAATTGTTGCATAAGTTTGAGAATGTAGGTCTTAACACTGAAATGATCCCCACTGGAGAGAGGGAGTTCTGAGTAAAAGATAGTAATGATAGCTGAAAAGAAATATAAGCAAATTACTGTGTTCTCTTTCTGGATAGGAAAGTTAGAGCTTCTTCCTGTGCCTCACATGTTTGTACAGAGACAAAAAAGATCACGGGTTAGAAACTGACGGGAGTCACAGCACACAAGGTGCATTTCTCATGGGCATGTTCATTACAAGAAGATCCTAGATAGGGCTGTGAAAAAAAGGGTTAGGATGAGACCTGACTTATACACTTGATGAGAAACAATAAGGAATACAGAAACTTTTCAAGTGATACGGTATTTCACACATACAAATCTACAGAAAAGGCCAAATAGCTTAAGGCTATTTTATCACCAAAGCTATTTGTTTCTTCAGGAGTTATTTGAATTTCAGAAGATGTATAACTCTAAAGTTAATTACAGACTTTGGACTCAAAGCAAAAGAGAAAAAGTAAGATTGTCCCAAGGTTACAGATAACACAGCATATACTTATAAAGCATATTTAATATTATATGAGGCATAACTTAAAAAATACTAACAAGAATGTATACAGAATATTAATTAGATTCTTTATAAGGGTCATTATAATTACTTTAAAATATTTTGACATATTCTCTTTTATTATGAAGTCTTTTGAGAAAACATGTTTTCAAGATAAAAAATTAAAAATTTCCCTAACTGGTTAGTCTCAGTGGATAGAGCACCGGCCTGCGGACTGAGGGGCCCCAGATCAATTCTGGTCAAGGGCATATACCTTGGTTGCGGGCACATACTCAGTGGAGGGCGTGCAGGAGGCAGCTGATCGATGTTTCTCTCTCATCGATGTTTCTGACTCTATATCCCTCTCCCTTCTTCTCTGTAAAAAGTCAATAAAATATTTTTTAAAAAGAATTAAAAATTTCTTAAGTGGTGATTTAATAATTATAATAAACTACTATCTACATGTGAAAAAACATGGATTAATAAAATTAGAACATCTTAAAAGTTTAAAGAACTAACAAGACTCATGAATCTGATGTCATCCAGGTTCTATCATCATCAGCATTATTTGGAAACTTAAAAAGAAGTTCTAACTCTTGGGCCTTCTCCCAGATTTAGTGGATCAGATACTTTGGGGGTAGGACTCAACAACTTATGTTTTACCTACTTTCTAAGTCATTGTTATACATGCTAAACTTGCAAAAATACTGATTTATCACTATTATTCTTGAATTAGTGTTCCCAGGCAAAACAAAATAAAAACAAATAGAAAGAATGAAAACAAGAAAAAGACACCATTTTAATTTGATTTTCAGAACAATAACAAATACATTTTTAGTATATGTTCTGTTATGGTTGACTAGAGGCCCAGTGCACAGAAATTTGTGAACTCAGTGGTGGGAGGGAGGGCGGTTCCTCAGCCTGGCCTGCACCCTCTCTCAGTCCAGGAGCCCTCAAGGGATGTCCAACTGACAACTTAGGTCAGATCCCTGGGGGAAGGGGGCCTAAGCTGCAGCCTGGCCTCCCTTTGTGGGAGGTGACCCTGGCAGGCTGATCAGGGGATGGTGCTGGGTAGCCCTGCTTCAAATCACCCCACCACTGCTGCTGTGTGTGGCCTCCCTCCACAGGAGGCAACCAAGTGGGAGATCAGGGGATGGCACCGGCACCCATCGTCCCGCTGCTGGTCGCTGCCACCCCCCTACCCCATCGCCATCCCTTCCCACTGCCCTCTGGCATGCTCCTTGGCTGACCTGGAGCCACCTGCTCATTGGCCCCGCCCCCTGCTAACGGTGATTCCGCTGGTCGATCTATTTGCATATTACACTTTTATTATATAGGATTATATGAAAGCCAAATTTCACTGTGTGTCCTATGTTTAATCTAGTAGCCCTAACTTGAATGGCCAAGACCAGAGCTAGATTGTCAATGTAACCCTCTTATTCTAAACATGGAAATACTGTTGTTTAAAAATATATAATAAATGTCTATGGTTGTGCCAAAATATCTTGAATCCCAGCTCAGTTATTATTTGCTCACAGTTCTGAAGGCTTAAAATCCAAGGCCAAGGTGCCAACATAGTTGTTTTCTGGTGAGAACACTCTTCCTGAGTTGCAGAGGGAGAGGGGAAGGGAAGGGAAGGGAAGGGAAGGGAAGGGAAGGGAAGGGAAGGGAAGGGAAGGGAAGGGAAGGGAAGGGAAGGGAAGGGAAAAAGCAAACTCTCTAAGGGTCTCTTTTTTTATGAGACCCCATCCTGAGGGTTCCACATAATCTCGTCTAGACATGATTACCTCCCAAAAGCCTCATCTTCAAAAACCATGTCATTGAGGGTTAGGTTTTAAACATATGAATTTATGGGAGGTACACAAATCAGTCCATAGCAAGGATTAGTCTGTATCTTATAAATGTCAAAAAATGCAGCTGTGCTTTCAAAATATATATTTAGAAATTTTATATAAAGAAAATAAATGCTGGCATTTCTAATAAAAAATAGTATTTCAGAGAAAAATTCTGGCATTTTTTTTTAAATCTGAATCATCCACATTCATGAGGTCCCCTTCTGTGTAGCAGTCAATAAAGCCACATAATCCAGAGTAGATATTGAGTCTGTCTATAGTATTTACACAAAAGTGCCTATCAGCTAACAGGGATATTTATTTCTCTTAAGTTAATGAATTAACGAGCAGCTTTAGGTTTGAATAAAATACAGAGGCATCTCCTTACCACCGTCCCTGTTTCCCTTACTATTAGCATCCTTGAGCAATGTGTACATTTGCTATAATTATCGAGCCAATATTGATATGTTATTATTAATTAAAGTCCCTAGTTTACATTAACTAGAGTTCACTCTTTGCATTTCATATTCAATGGGTTTTGGCAACTATATATCAGGTATCTACCATTACGATATCACATGTAATCACTTGTGATATCTAAAGTCGTCTGTGCTCAAGCATTCATTTCTAAATCATCAATTTTCATTGATTGCAAAGTAAAGTCTGTGCTAAAAGGAAATATTTGTACAAAGGAAGAGAAACATCTTTAGTTCCGAAAGAAGCAATATTATAGCATTACTATTTGTAGCATTATTTTTTTGTTTGTTTGTTTTCAATAAGTTCAAAGGTCTGATTTATATGGACCTTAGAGATGAAACATTTAATCTCCCCAAATTCACTCTGAGCACCACCAACTAAAATTAAATGAAACATGGAACATAAGAATAATTAGAAAGCACCCATAAAAAATTCAAATCTTCCTCTGTGTGTCTCTTGGCAGCACTGAATGACATATATGAGAAATTTATGTTACCTTTCTAATAGCAAAGCAATCTTTTCTTTTTTTATTATTTGCTGTATTCAAGCACTAGCATCTGGTTGGTTACATTTCAGCTACATTTCATGTTCCTAATAGTCTGTTCAAAACAGCTACTTCAAAGATGTCTTTCTGCAACCATGTTTGATATTGGTATTTGTTCTTAGTCCTTTGTGGGGTGCATTAATTGGATCATTTTATACTAATGGAAACTGTTTGCCAGTTACTTTGGCAATTGGAATGGAAATTCTATTTTTGCCTTTCATGCAGGCTCAGTCTGTATCAGAGTAGATACAAGAAAACTTATAGGTATGCATTTTCCTCTTATTATTCCTCAACCTTTTAACTTCATGGTTAATTATGCTCAATCTGCATGTATTTATAGATAATAAGAAATTTTAGTTACAAACTCCTTTTTCATTTTTTTTTATTTTTGCTTCTTTCTAATTCTGCTGACTAGAAAACTATACCTATATACCTAGTTTCTACTCGTTATTTAAATTCTAACATAGAAACTGTTGTTTCTTTGTTGAATAAAAGCGTTGTCAAGTAAAAATGTGCTAACCTTATAAAACACTTTTCAAACATGGAAATCTATCATATATTTTCCTAGAAATTTTGACCTTTTTTATGATTAGTAAAAGCATTCTGCAGTTTGGTCTCTTTATCAATGAGTCTGTTTCTATTTTGTTTGTTAATTGATTTGGTTCATTAGATTCCACATATAAATGTACAATTCAATGGCCTCTATCTAGTTCCAAAACATTTTCATCAACCCAAAAGGAAACCCCTTTCTCCTCAGCCCCTGTCAACCACCATTCTATTTTCTGTCTGTCTGGGTTTTCTTATTCTGATATTTCAGATAAATGGTATCATATGAAAAAAGAAAGAAAGAAAGAAAGAAAGAAAGAAAGAAAGAAAGAAAGAAAGAAAGAAAGAAAGAAAGAAAGAAAGAAAGAAAGAAAGAAAGCATTCTAACCCTGGCCACTGTGGCTTATTTGGTTGAGTGTCCTCTGGTGCACCAAAAGGTTGTTGGTTCAATTCCTGATCATGGCACATACCCAGGATGAGGGTTTGATCCCCAGTCATCCTGATAGATGTTTCTCCCTCTCACTTCATCTCTCTGTAAAATCAATAAAAACGTATTTTAAAGCATTCTAGTTAAGCTACAAAATCATATTCACTAAAGTTTTCATGGACATTAGACAAGCAAGGAATGTATGAGAGTATAACATTAAATATTAAAATATTTAACTTTTTAAATATCTTAGGGTTGCTTTTACCAGAGAGTATACAATCTTGCAAAAATAAATAATAAAAAATAAATAAATGACTCTAGCTACTATCCTTCTGGGTGGAACAAACATGGTGGTATATAATTTTGACCCTTCCTGTAAGGATGGAAATATTTAATAACTTTGGTTCATGTCTGTGCCCTTGACTGTGCCATATTCCACATTTACCAGTAACACATTAAAAACATACAATCAACATTAATAAATTTTTGAATTATATTCATTTAAAACAGAGGACCTATATTAATATCAGAAATAATAAGCAGAAATATCATAACTAATTAAAAACAAAGATGAAAATATAATGAGGTCAAATTTCACAAAGAAAAATTTAATTTTCAGTACCTGGAGAGAGGCAAGCTAGTGTTTCATTTATAGCTCCTATTTGGAAAGTCTACATCAAACTTTTAATTAGTCATAAATTTTGTATAATCTAAAAGTGACAGATAACCATAAAATAAGCTACTTTTTAATTTACATTTATAGTTATATCCAGAGCAATAGAGCCAATATAGGTCTGCCTTCTTAGAATGTCATTGCATCTCATTGAATCATTATGTTAAATTTTTGGCAGGGCACTTTTAAAAGAATGTAGAAAATTCAAACACATTTATTCAATAACAAGGGCGGTGATAAAACTTAAAAGCACACCTTATTAATAAGAAAGATAAGACTAAAGATAAGATTTGGGAAAGAAAAACAATTACAGTAATGTTCTGATATTAAAGAATGTCAAGCAAAGTTATTACACTTGTTTTCCTTTTTAGCAATGATAAGATAATATAGAAACATTAACTGGAAGATATGGAAACAAATCTCAACATCAAACATAACTCTCTAATACAATTTTGTAATTGGGAGATTTGCTATTTTGAAGATATTCAAGACTAGTTTGGAAAAACAATTCTTCAGTTAAATACAAAGATGGAAGGATGGTGGGAGAAGATAAATGCATTCCCTTTCTAGTCCTAAAATTATATGTCTCTGTGCTAACCTGATAAAGTAGCTCAGATAATGCTGAGATATTTAGCTCAAAGTCTTAAACTGGGGAATTAAACCCTGAGGATAATGATTTAAAATGGCTCGTTTAAAAACAATATTCTGCATCTAAGATTATCAGCAATAAATTATTAATACTTTTGATAGTAAAAATTTGTCACATTGACTCAAAACTTTTAACAGGTGTGAAAGAATATATGCTGAGTCAAAAATCCACTTGGCTATCTGAATGCCATTAAGTTCTGTAAGAGTAATGAAAATCATAACCCCTTATAGCCAAAGAAGACAATGCATTTCCATGGTGGCCTTTTTATGTTCTAAGGTGTTGATGATCTCTGTGGGCCCTGCCATTTTTGCTGTCTTATGCTTCTGTGATCTTTTGTCATTCCACCTTAAAATAAAATTCACCAAGAAAAGCTCTTTTCTCGATAAAGGTGTATTGCAGACTGGCTTGTCCACTACTTCTGACTGTTGACCCAACAAAACAACCAATTGAACAGCCTGACTTTTCACTTTTCAAGCAAATATTTGACATCATATTGGTAAAGTTTTAATCCTTTTGAATTAGTTTTCTTATCTCTAAGATTGCTGTTACCCATATGCTTTTTTGGAAAGGTTCTAAGTAATAACAGAAATATCACTTTTTTGAAGGCTTTTTGAACAAGAAAGCATATAGAAGATACTATTAATGACTTTTTTGTTAATCCTCATACTTCTGTGAGGAGTATATTCTTGATATGCAGGTGAAAGAGGATTATATAGCCAAGCAGTGAGCCAGGTGTTTCAATACAGCTTATGGAACTATAGCAAGAGTTTCTTTCCTGATTACGTTTACTATTTGCTGAAGTAGCTCTTGTTAGAAATAATCTCACATATTTAGGAATTCTTTTTAGAAAAAAATATTAAAAAGTTAAAACATGATAGTTCTCACCATCAGCCTATGAAATCAAATTATAGTAAGTTAGCATCTATGTAAAAAATTAGCCTTAATATTATTGCTATGCTTAGAAAAATGAGATACAAATTATTTAAACTTTAAATGATTATTTTTATGTTTGTGTTATGAATGCTGGCTAAAATATTCTAGGCATCTACATGCCCTTTTTAATGTAAAATTAATATAAAGTTAATATTTGATATTTTAATTGACTTCTGAAGACAATTTTTCATTCACATATTTATTTTTCTCTATGCCTATTTAACATATGCAATGTGGATAACATTTCTAGAATTTTGAGACACCAGCATAAAATGTGGTATTTACCTTCAAGGCTAAGTATTTATTGAGATATACATTTGAACTGAGAAATGTTTAAAAACAGTAATTGATTGTATTCACAATGCCATATTAGTTGTACAGGTTAAATCATGTATTAAGCAGTAATTTTATTTTTAATGATATCATTTTTCTTTGTGAACTAATCTTACTTAAAATAGAAATAATGATAGAATAACATGTTTAGCAAGCAATACATTTTTAGTCATGTTATTCATTTATCATTAGTGGATGATACTGTGAACTATCTCATTCTACTTTAAAATTAGAAAATCATTTTTTAAATTCATTTTTGTTGTTGAAAGTACAATAGATGCCCTCCCCTTTTCCGCCACTGACCTTCTCCATACACACCTAAACCACACCCCAAGCTTTTCGCCACATTATTGTCTGTGTCCATGAGTTATGCATATAAGCATATAAGTTTTTTGGTTAATCTCTTCTTAAGCCCACTCTCCTCCCCGCTGTTGAAAATCATCAGTCTGTCCCATGCTTCTATGTCTCTGGGCTTATTTTGTTCATCAGCTTATTTTGTTCATTAGATTCCACATATGAGTGAGATCATGTGATACTTGTCTTTCTCTGATGGGCTTATTTTGTTTTGCATATTACTCTCCAGGTCCCTCCATGCTCTCTCAAAGGGTAAGAGATCCTTGTTTTTTATAACAGTATTCCATTGTGTGAATTTATGACAACTTCTTTTTCCTTTTTATTATTGTTTAAAGTATTTCATATGTCTCCTTTTTCCCTGATTGACCCCGCCACCCAGCCACACCCACCCCCAGGACAAGCCCCACACCACAGTGTCTGTGTCCCTGGCTGGTATGACTGTAGGGTCCCGGGTGGTGTCCGAGGTCTCCCCGGGTAGAGGTGAGGCTGGGTTTCCAGTCACAGCTGCTCTCCCCTTCAAGATGATATGGCCTCTGCTGTAGAGCCGGCCGCCCAGGTAGAGATTGCAGAGGTAGCAGAGGCTGCCTGGCTAGGAGAGCCTGGGCTGCCAGCCCCCAAAAGTTCTGCAGAATATAACTGTCCCTTACCACACACACACACACACACACACACACACACACACACCTCACACGTCCATGCACCCCCTTTCGTTCCCTCACTCACTCACACTCTCTCCCTCACTGACATCCTGCTGACTGCCATCTTGGTCCCTCTACCACAGCTTTTTTATCCACTCATCTACTGGTGGTCACTTGGGTGGTTCCAGATCTTATTGTAAAATAGAGGCCTGGTGCACAAAATTCAAGCACTGGGCGGGGGAGGGGGATCCCTCAACCCGGCCTGCACCCTTGCCAATCCAGGACCACTGGATCGTAACTGCTCACCTGCCTGCTGGCCTGATGGCCCCTAATTTCCCTCCCCTGCCAGCCTAGTCGCTGTTAAACACTGCTGCCTCGGCCCTCACCGCTGTGGCTTTGTGCAGAAGGACATCCAGATGGATGTCCAGAAGATGTCCAGTCTAATTAGCATATTACACTTTTATTAGTATAGATTATACTTCATAAGCTTTAAGGCAGAATTGCATTAGTAGAAATGAAGAGACATTTCATTAAAAAATGTATATTGGTTTGATATAATTCAACTCTACTTGTTTATGACAAAATAGAATTAAGAATAGAATTGCTTGCCATAGCTGTTTTTGCTCAGTGGTTAGAGCTTCAGCCTGAGGACTGAAGGGTCCCAGGTTCCATTCTGGTCAAGGGCACATGCCTGGGTTTTGGGCTCAATCCCCAGTAGGGCGCGTGCAGGAGGCAGCCGATCAATGATTCTCTCTCATCATTGATGTTTCTATCTCTCTCCCTCTCCTTCCTCTCTGAAATAAATAAAAATCTACTTAAAAAAACAAAAGAATAAGATTGCTTTACTATCAAAGCCAAGTAAGGTGTGTCATTCGTTGTCCCTGAAGTCTGAGCATCTCAGTTGCTAAGCAACTTCACTGGGTTCTTATCAAATAAAAGCCATGGAGAAGCAACTAAACCCACCATGCATTTAGGCTATAAAGACTGAAAGTTGAGGAGAACAGAGTGTTTTTGGGGTAGGAGACAGAGAGGGTCAGTGGCTGGGAGTCAGGGGAGATAGGGGAATGCCCAGTGCCTGGAAGTACCAGAGTGTCTGGGATATGCAAATCTGCTGGGGGCAGGCGGTGTCAGGCCCTGCACTCCAAGAGGTCAGGTCCAGAGGGAGGGCAGGGGTGCGGTTCCAGGGAGTCCCTTTCCTGCAAGGCTTCTCCTCCTCCCCTTAACCCCCTAACCAGTGGTTCTCAACCTTCTGGCCCTTTAAATACAGTCCCTCATGTTGTGACCCAACCATAAAATTATTTTCGTTGCTACTTCATAACTGTAATGTTGCTACTGTTATGAATCATAATGTAAATATCTGATATGCAGGATGGTCTTAGGCAACCCCTGTGAAAGGGTTGTCTGACCGCCAAAGGGGTCCCGACCCACAGGTTGAAAACCGCTGTGACCATTTGGATAAAGTGGGTGGGAAGCAGGTATGCAATGCCTGGGCTGGACGCCCCTCAGTCCTGGATCTCTCCGGGGTCGGGGAGGGGTGTTTGTATTGGTTTATTTGATTCTTCTTACACGTTGAAGGGGTTGGCAGGGGAGTGTGTGCTAGACATGGTTTCCTTCTGCTTGCTCACCAGAGCAGCCCCACGTGATGCCTTTCCCCTTCCTTTCCGGCTGCCGGAGCTAATGCGCATGAGGTCGCCCCGGACAAAACTGGGCCCCATTGTATTGCATGGAGATTGAGCTCCACAGGAACCTGCCTGATCCGGGGAGGGTTGGCGTCATTCACTGCCGGAACGGCTTGATTTAAACCAAGCCTCCACTTGCCGCCATCTAGATAGGCTCTGGCTGAGCCGTTTCCAGAGGGTTTATCATCCCTTCTGGCTGTTTCCTTGGAAACCACAAACTCCAGATAGCAGAGCTGGGGCCAAGGGCTTCGCAGCACCGGCGCTCCTCAGTCAGCTGCTGAATGTACTTGAAGGATGTAGAATAATTTGTAAATGATACTAAAGTGTGTACAATTAGGTCAAAGCATTATGCAATTGTTTCCTATTAATTTGTGTGATTGAGGGTCCTGAGTGTTTGAGGATGTCAGCTCTCAAAGAGCATAGTGATTTTAACTATTGAATTTAACCAAAGACTCCAGTGACTCTTTCGGCCTGGAGGCCCCCGGCCCGGTGGCGCGACGTGCCTGCTCGAGCTCCCTGGCTGGTCAGCCTCTGGGCCAGGGGGCGCCATGTGCCTGAGTGCCTCCACTGGTGGCTGCTTCTGCCAGGGGCCGCTCCACCTCAGCAAAGGGCCGGACCCCGCGGACCTGCTCATGATCCCTGACTGCGGGCAGCCCCACCAATGGTCACTTCTGCTGGGGGCCACTCCCAGGCCAGGTGGTGCAGCCTGCCTGCTTGCGACCCCCAGCAGGGCTGCCTCTGGTCTGGGCAGTGCGGGCACCTTCTTGGGTGGCCGCTTCAGCTGAGCCATTCCCAGCCGCACCTGACCGGTTGTGACTATTACACGCCTGACTAGTCGTGACTGCTAAGGCAACCGGGCTAATTAGCATATCCCTCCATTATTATATACTAGAGGCCTGGTGCACAAAAACTTGTGCACTCGGGGGCTAGGGGGGTGCCCTCAGCCTGGCCTGTGCCCTCTCGCAGTCTGGGACCCCTTGGGAGATAACGCCCTGCTGGCTTAGGCCTGCTCCCGGGTGGCAGAGGGCAGGCCCAATCCCTAGGTGCAGCCCCTGGTCGGGCTCAGAGCAGGGCCGATTGGGGAGTTGGGGTGCCGCCCCCTGTCATGCACAGAGCAGGGTGGATCGGGAGGTTGCGATGCCACCCCCAGTCACGCTCAGGGTAGGGTCGATTGGGGGGGTTGGGGCACCGCCCCCTGTCACACTCAAGGCAGAGTCCATGGGGAGGTTGCGGTGCCACCTACTGTCATGAACAGAGCAGGGCCAATCCAGGGGTTGAGGAGCTCCCCCCTGTCACTCAGAGAGTAGGGCCGATAGGGGAGTTGGGGCACCGCCCCCTGTCACACACAGAGCAGGGCAGATCAGGGGCTTGGGGCGCCGCCCTCTATCACCCACAGAACAGGGCCGATCAGGGGGCTGGGATGCCACCACTCTCACACTCAGGGCAGGGCTGATGGGGAGGTTATGGCTCTACCCCATCACACACAGAGCAGGGCCCGTGGGAGGGGTGGGGGTTGTGGTGCTGCCCTCTATAACACACAGAGCAGGGCCGATCAGGGGGTTGGCACTCTGCCACTCTCACATTCAGGGCAGGGACGATGTGGAGGTTATGGCTCTACCCTGTCACACACAGAGCAGGGCCTGTGTGTGTGTGTGTGGGGGGGGGTTGGGGCGCCACACCCTGTCACACACAGAGCAGGGCCGATCAGGGGGTTGGGGCGCTGCACCCTGTCACACACAGAGCTGCAGGGCGATCAGAGGTTGGGGAGCTCCCCCATATCAGGCACAGAGCAGGGCTGATCAGGAGGTTGGGGCGCCTTCCCCTGTCACACACAGAGCCACAGGGCGATCAGGGGGTTTGGGCGCTGCCCCCTGTCATGCTGATCCCGGTGCCGGGAGGCCTCTCGGCTCCAGTGATCCCAGTGCTGGGAGGCATATTACCCTTTTACTATATAGGATAGAGGCCTGGTGCATGGGTGGGGCTGGCTGGTTTGCCCTGAAGGGTGTTCTGGATCAGGGTGGGGGTCCCCACTGGGGTGCCTGGCTAGCCTGGGTGAGGGTATGATGGCTGTTTGCAGCTGGCCACACCCCCTTCAGGGTGGGGGTCCTCAATGGGGTGCTTGGCCAGCCTGGGTGAGCGGATGATGGCTATGTGCAGCTGGTCACACACCCTTCAGGGTGGGGGTCCCCACTGGGGTGCCTGGCCAGTCTGGGTGAGGGGCTGAGGGCTGTTTTCAGGCTGGCGGGTGACGGAAGCTCCCAAGCGCTCCTTTTTTTCTTTTTCTTTTTTTTAAATTCTGGGCCAGCTTTAGCTCTGAGGCTCCAGCTCTTAGGCCTCCGCTGCTGAAAGTAGGTAATCGAAACAATGTATAACTCCAGCTCTGACTCCAGCTCTGAGATCCCAGCTCGCTGAAAGCTGGTTTCTGGGGTTTTTTTTAGCTTCTATATTTGTGAAAATGTTTCAAACTGCAGGCTCAGAGGCCGGCAAGGCAGGAGGGGAACGTTGGAATCCTCAGTCACTGAAGCAAGCAAGCCTCATGTTAGTTTCAAGCTGCCTGGCTGCCGGCTGCCATCTTGGCTGACAGTTAATTTGCTTATCTCCCTGATTAGCCAATGGGAAGGGTAGCGGTCTTATGCCAATTACCATGTTTCTCTTTTATTAGATTAGAGGATTTCTTTGCTAGGAACATAGGGTTGCATGCATTCTTTCTGATTGGTGTTTCAGGTTTTTTAGGATATATTCCGAAAAGTGGTATCAGTGGGTCAAATGACAGTTGCATTTTTAATTTTTTGAGGAAACTCCATATTGTTTTCCATATTGTCTGTACCAGTCTGCATTCCTCCCAACAGTGTAGTAGGGTTCCCTTTTCTGCACATCCTTGCCAACATTTGTCATTTGTTGATGCTAGCCATTCTGACAGGTGTGAGGTGATACCTCATCTCTCCAGTGATTAGTGACTTTGCATCTCTCCAGTGATTAGTGACTTTGACCATTTTTTCATATGTCTCTTAGCCGTTTGTGTGTACACTTTGGAAAAGTGTTATTTAGGTCCTTTGCCCATTTTTAAACTGTATTGTTTGTCTTCCTTTTTAGGTTGTACCAGTTCTTTATATGTTTTGGAAA
Source organism: Myotis daubentonii (assembly GCF_963259705.1). Classification (NCBI taxonomy): domain Eukaryota; kingdom Metazoa; phylum Chordata; class Mammalia; order Chiroptera; family Vespertilionidae; genus Myotis; species Myotis daubentonii. Next base: position 93,025,971 of record NC_081842.1, read on the forward strand.
TTAATCCCTTACCAGATATATCATTGGCCAATATGTTTTCCCATACAGTGAGCTCTCCCTTTTCATTTTGTTGATGGTTTCTTGTTTTGTTTTGTTTTATTTTTGCTATGCAGAAGCTTTTTAGTTTGATGTAGTCACATTTGTTTTTCACTTTTGTTTTCCTTGCCCTAGGACAGTGGTTGTCAACCTTCCCAATGCCACGGCCCTTTAATACAGTTCCTCATGTTGTGGTGACCCCCAACCATAAAATTATTTTTGTTGCTACTTCATAACTGTAATTTTGCTACTGTTATGAATTGTAATGTAAATATCTGATATGCAGGATATATTTAGGTGACCCCTGTGAAAGGGTAGTTCGACCCCCAAATGGGTAGTGACCCACAGGTTGAGAACCGCTGCCCTAGGAGATGTATCAGGAAACAAACTGTCGCAAGAGAGGTCTGAGATTTTGCTGACTATGGTTTCTTCCAGGATTTTTATTTTTTCGTGACTTATACTTAAGTCTTTTATCCATTTTGAGTTTATTCTTGTGTATGGTGTAAATTGGTGATCTAATTTAATTTTTTGGATGTATCTGTCTAATTCTCCCCACACCATTTATTGAAGTGACTATTTTTACTCCAGTCTATGCTCTTCCCTCCTTTGTCAAATACTAATTGAAGATAATGTCTTGGGTTGATTTTTGGGGTATCTGTTCTGTTCTGTTGATCTATATGCCTGTTCTTATGCCACTACCAGTTTGTTTTGATCACAATGACTTTGTAGTATAATTTGATATCAGGTATTATGATCCCTCCTACTTTGTTCTTCTTTCTCAAGATTGCGTCGAATATTCAGGGTCCTACTACTGAAAGTGTTTCTTTTAAGAACAGGAACAAGAGTTATGAACTCGTGTTCTGAGACAGACAGAAAAAAAAAAAAAAAGGAAGAACAGGAACAAGATACATATGTCTGCTTTTACTACTCCTATTTGACATAGCACTGAAAAAAAAAAAAAAGTCTTAGCCATAGCAGTTAGACAAGAAGAAAAAATAAACCATCTGAATTGGAAAATGGAAGTAAAACTGTCATTATTCACAAATGACATAATATTTTGCACAGAAAACATGAAAGATTCCACCAAAAAACTACTAGAATTAGGAAATGAATTTGGCCAAGTAGTTGGATACAAAATTAACACCCAGAAGTCTATATATATGACCTATACAATAAAGAGGTAATATGCAAATTGGCCCTCACACCATAACACCATCACAAGATGACTGCCCAGCCCTGTGGGATGGGTCCTACACCAGCAGTCATACATCCCCCAAGGGGTGGGTCCCAGATTAGAGAGGGTACAGGCCGGGCTGAGAGAAACCCCCCCCACCCCCGTGCACAAATTTCATGCACTGGACCTCTAGTCTATAATAATAAAAAGCCAAAAGCGTGACAACAAAATGACCGATGATCGGTCACCACTGGGCCAGTCCCTATCCTCCCCCCACCAGCGGTGCAGCAGAGCCCGTGCCAGGCAAAGGCAGGAGAGGCACATCCCACACCTGCCAGGTTCTCAGACCCCATGTGCCAGCGTCGAGGCCATGGATGCCAGCTCTTTGTTATCTGCCACAACTTCACAGTCCTGGCACTGCCCACCACTCAGACACCTGAGCCAGGGACTCACTGCGGAGCAGGCCCAGATGCTCCTTCCTGCCCCCAAGGGTCAGGCAGCCTTGCACCAGCAGCTTCCCTGTGCCTCCCTGCCCTGCCTCTGCTGACGGGACCCCAACCCTGACGCGTGTTCCTCAGGGTTGCTGCCATCTTGGGAAGGTTTGGTGCCCCGCTGACTGACAAAGCCTCAGGCAATAGACGCCCCATGGGCGCCATGACTAAGAGGTCATGGAGGATCAAGACACTGCCTCTGGTTAAAGCAGGTGCTGTGGGTGCAAAGGGACCAAAAGAAATGGTTATGTCCAACAGCCATTTAACTCCACACATGGTGTGCAAATTAGTCATTGGTAGAACCTCATTTAGTACTGGTGTGGCCCATTTTAAGCAGACCCCCCAAAGAGACTTACCATGTTGATAATTTACTTTACTGCAGAAAGAATGCACAAAGGTTCTTGAAATAAGCAAAATATTTTGCACCTCACAGTATGAAACATTTAAGCATCATTAAAAATAATCTCTATGAGTAAAGGGAGTTGACATTAGCAAAATCTAATATATCCAATTCAAAATGTCATTTAGAAATGCATCTACTTTGTAAAATCAAAGTATGGGTTTGGAAAAAGCAACTTGATTCCGCTCTACCTGCTCATCCCCTCAGCCTTATGCTCTGCACAAGAGTCTCAATAAAGAGGTGGAGCAGAAGGAAAAGTAATGCCTCATGGCACAGAAACTTATCTGTTCCTTCAACAAATATTTATCAAAGTTGTATTAACTTTGTGCCTGTATTTTAGAAATACAACACAGTTCTATCCCTATCTTCAAAGGGCTTATAGTCTGTGAGTTCCCAGTAAGATAAACCCATAAACAGCCAAAGAAGGAGCAGGTTCCAATACAATTCTTATTAGAAAAATTACTGAGTAAAAAGCTGTCCTCACTCTCTTTCTAGAATAAGAATTAAAAGGAGCAAATAAATATGATGAGTGAATCCAAACTCCTTTAGGGACCCCAACCCTCAGGGACTAACACAGTTTTTGTGAGGCCTAAAGTTTACTGAACCTGAAGGACTAATTTTAGGGGGAGGGGGAGTTAATAAGGTTCAAAAATGAATTTATCTAGAATAAGAAAATAAATTACAAATAATTGTAGACTTGGGGAATCTGTCCCTTTCTCTTTTAAATCATTTCAGGAAGGTTATTCAAAATGCTGCTGGTTGCAACTTGCTTGCTCTCTCCCCCAGAACAAATCCAGCCCTCACAATGGCTCTGAAGCTTCCTTAGCTTTACCATAAAATATAAATAAATTAATTAATTTTAAAAAAACATTTCAGCAACACTCCTTTCTGGACAAAATTCTTTCTTTAAAATATTTTTTTAATTTTATCAAAGTAGTAAATACATAGTTCATAATGTATCTTTTTTTTTTCCTTAATAGGTGTGTAATGTAGTTGTATATCATTGCTTCTAATTCTATTGTTGACACTATTATAGATGTCTCCAATTTCTCCCCCTTTATCCTCCTCCAACCCCCCCCCCCACATCTGACCATCACCACACTTTTGTCTATCTCCATCCCCCTCCCCTCTGACCTCTGTCAGTCCCTGCAATCCTATATAATAAAAGGCTAATATGCAAATCGACCAAACAGTGGAACAACCAGGCGCTATGATGCGCACTGACCACCGGGGGCAGATGCTTACTGCAGAAGCTGCCCCCTGGTGTCAGTGCGCTCCCACAGAGGGTGTGCCACTCAGCCAGAAGCCCTGAGCTGGGCTCATGGCTGGCAAGTGCAGCAGCGATGGCGGGCGTCTTTCTCACCTCTGCAGCGGCACTAAGGATGCCCTGACTGCGGGCTTAGGCCTGCTCCCCCACCAGAGAATGGGCCTAAGCCAGCAGTTGGACATCCCCCGAGGGCTTCTGGAGTGCAAAAGGGCACAGGCTGGGCTGAGGGACCTGTGAGTGCACAAATTTTGTGCACTGGGCCTCTAGTAGTAATAAAAGTCAAAGTTAACCCTATTTCTTATCCTTTCAAGTTTTCATACAAGATTATTATTACTATTCAACTAAACAAAAATAAACCTAATTTGTACAAAATATTGGTAGGAGGAATATATGGGAATTTAAAACATATTATGTATGAAGGTCCAGCACGTTCAGATATTTGTTTAAAATGTTGTGTTGCAAAGACTTTTAGCCCAGGTTTTATAACTTTTCATGAAGAACTTATAAGGAATACTAAACTTTACAGGTATCTGTATTAACCTAAGTGTCTGTATTTCAGAAGGACTTTTTCATTGTATACATATCCAATAATTAGGGGATTCTGATATAAAATTTCAGTTCTCACTAATAAACTGGTGGGACACTTTATTCAAGAATAGATAAAAGAATTGTATCTTCCTTGCCTTAAATTGTCTTTCTAACAAGTTCTGAGGTTTATTTTTAGAAAAATAAAAACAAAAACAAAATATTGAAAAAACCAAACAGGTCTACATCTTTCCTAGGAATTGCTGCAGATTAGTTTCTAAGTGGAGGAAAAAGTTGATTTACCACATATATCATGCACTGTTCATAATGTCAGCATTCAGGCTGCCTTCCAAATTAGGTTTATTTTAGGATATTTAGAATCATAGTACAAAAATATAGTATATGTTTTGCAAAGATTATTAACATTTATAGGGATGCTGAAATGATATAAACACAAGAAGTCTTTCATCAATACTTGTACTAGTACATTATTTATTCTTCCCATACCAGTTAGATTCCAGGTTTGAGGGATCCAATAAAAAATGAAATAATTGACATGCCTTCAACTTACTTATAATTTATAAAGTTTTAATTTTAAGGTAAATATAATTTAAGATAATAAATTCACTTTTTTGAATTAGCATCAGCTTATGAAACAATTCAGATATAAGGTAAATTTGAAATAAAGACAGAACTTGAATATTTAGAAGAATTATAAATTATCCTGGTCACATGCAAAGTTGTGGAAAGAGGAGGAAGGCCATGGCATTGTTGAAAGTGAAGTATTGGTAAAAAAGGGGCATCAATTTGTTTTCTAATATATAAAAATAATTCTTAAACTTACCTCACTTGGGATATTGAGAATATTCAATTAATTTAACCAAATAAATATTCCTGGGAAACTACTTTGAAATGGTAGGTATTTACTAGAAGCTGAACTTCTTTCTCCCAAAGGACTACATATTGCAGATAATAGTAAAATAATATAAGCTCAGAATGTGGAGGGCATCTGCAATACTGGCCAGGACTTTCCTCTAAAATAAAAAAACAAACAAACAATACAAGTTGTTGACATGTGATAATTAAGACAATCAGTCTGATGATCACATTCCAAATGTGTTGAAGCAGAACATTTTGTTTTCCGACTATAGATTCTGGAATGACAGTAAAATACATAGGGATACATCTCAGTAGAACTTTTAAAAAGAGAATTATGAAACAGCAGGACAACAAGAGTTAAAAATGCAAAAATATTTGTGTTATACATAGAAATCAATTTATAGTTTTAGATTTATGGATTTATATTTATTGTGATATATATTCTGTTTTAAAGATATAATACTCTTATTTTAATATTTATTTGAGACTATTTAAAATTATTTTCATATTTTATTTTATAATTATTTAAAATTGCACATTAGGGGATGCATTACATTCATAATAAACTAAATCCAGGCAGTTTTCTTTTCCCATCAAGCTCAAAATAATTTCCTCAATGATGACTTTCTAATCTCAAAATGTACATGAAAGTTGGAGAATAAAATTATTAAGAAGTAGAATCCAAGAAGACAAAATGCTGAAGAAATACAACAGTGACTTGTATTATAGGAATAACTATTGGCTTACTTTTATAGCAAGTGGTGACTTGCAATCATTCACCAACATTCATTTGGCTGGGTCCCCAATTGCAACACTGTGAACAGGTGCTGTAACTGCAATCAATGCTGTTATAGCAAAGACAAAGGCATAGACATTTAGATGTGAGAATGGAATATTATTGTATTTGCATTACAACATACTAAGTACAAATATTGCCTATGTCAATTTTGGCAAACCATTTATATTCTTTTAAAATTATTTTCTTTCTCAAGATTTTTGCCATTATTTGGGTCTTTTTAGATTCCATATATATTTTTGGAGAATTTGTTCTAGATCTGTGGAATAAGCCATTGGTATTTTAATAGGGATTCTGTTGAATCTAGAGATTGCTTTGGATTGAATGAACATGTTAATGATTTTAATTCATCCAATCCATGAGCATGGTATGTTACTACATTTGTTTGTATCTTCCCTATTTCATTTTTCAATGCCCTATAGCTTTCTGAATCCAGGTCTTTTACCTCCTTGGCTAAGTTTATTCTGAGGTATCTCTTTGTTATTGTTGTTGTTACAATGGTTAATGGGATTTTTTTATAGTTTTCTTTTCTGAGAGTTCATTATTGATATATATATATTGAGTGGCCAGATTATTATGACTACCTGACGTTTATAGGCAAATTAGCTATAATTTCATGTTGAAGTTGCTAGAGGGCCAGACCATTATAAATAGGAAAGCAGGTCGTTTACCATGACAGTAGAAGTGATTTTTTTTCTGAAGCTATGGGTAAACAACATGATTTAACAACCTTTGAACGTGGGATATATTTTTACATTGAGTGGCCAGATTATTATGACCACCCCATCAATACTTCATTGAGCCACCTTTTGCCTTCAATACTGCAGCAATTCTTCTTGGCATTGACTCCATGAGATGCTGAAAGGTGATGTGAGGAATCTGACACCATGCCTGATGAATAGCACTGTCCAGTTCTGTGAGATTTGATGGTTGTGGAACCAGCTGCCTGATGGCTCTTTTAACTTCGTCCCACAAATGCTCAATTGGATTGAGATCTGGTGATTGTGGGGGCCACCTAAGCAAGATAAAGTCTCCCTCATGTTCTTGAAACCACTAATGCACAATACGAGCACTGTGGCATGGCGCATTGTCTTGTTGGAAGAAGCCATCTCCATTGGGATACACCATCAACATGATAGGATGAACTTGATCAGCAATGATACTTAGGTATGTTGTGCTATTCAGACGTTGTCCCACACAAATTAAAGAGCCCAAATCATGCCCGGAAAACATGCCCCAAACCATAACATTGCCCCCACCAGCTTGAAGGGCTGTACTCATGTATGTGGGGTGCATGCTTTCATGCTGTTTCTGCCAAATTCTCACTCTGCCATCTGCATGATGCAACTGGAAACGTGATTAATTTGACCACATGACTTTTTACCAATGCTTGACTGTTCAATCCTTGTGCTCCTGTGCAAATTGGAGATGTTTTATCTTTGTAACTGCAGACAGCAAAGGTGTTCGAACAGGCCTTCGGCTTCCATATACCATATGATGGAGTGTGCGGCTAATTTGCCTACAAATGTCAGGTGGTCATAATAATCTGGCCTATCAGTGTATAAATACACTAGTGGCCCAGTGCATGAAATTCATTAGAATTAATTGGAGGAAATATTTTAATATTGGTATTTACCCTTTCTCTATAATAAAAGTGTCCAGCTGGCCTCACCCACATTGGGTGACACCAAGACCTGGCTGGCCCCATCCCCATCAATCCCTGCGGGGGGGGGGGCGGGGGTGCAGCCTCACATCCTGGCGCTGGGGCAGGGGGCACAGCCTCAGGTCCCCTAGCCCTGGCCGTGCCACACAGCCTCACCCAGACCCACCATGCAGCAAGACCCCAGATCCGCTGCGCTGTGGGACCCATCAATGCACCTCCTGCTGACCGGTCTGTTGGTTGTTACAGATGAAAATAGAGTCATGCATTTAAGCATGCACATTCATTTTCAATGCCTGATTTGTCAACGTTCTTTAAATTGCAAAATAAATAAGATCTTCAGCCAGATAGCATCATAATGCCAAGTTCTTTATATAACCACACATACCATTCTCTCCACTCAGTATGCTCCATTTGAATGGATTAAATGTATGTGACTCATATGAAAGGTACTATTGCTTGCTCTTAATAGAGGAAGCATTAGCTCATTACCTAGTGCCATAAAGTGGTTTAATAGCATATATTGACTTGAGGAACAGAAGGGAAAAAACAAACAAACAAAAAAACAAACAACGTTCAGTGCTGTGGACTGCAGAATCCTCTCCCTTTTCCTTTGTTTTTTTCTGCTTTTCCCATGAATCTATTTGCACTGTGCCCCAAAATCAACATAGAAGACAAAATCAGATTCTGTAATCTGCATTTTATAGCGCCATTTGAGTACAAAGAGGTGTTTTTCAATCTTTACTTTTTTTTTAATCAATGCAGCTCAAACTTGCTCACAACATTCCAGGAACCAGGCCAACATGGCTGTGCGGACGCACCTTTGCTAGGTGCTGTCAGGCTTCAGGGATGGAGCAGGGAACATGCCAGGTGTTGCTGGAAACCAATCAGCTCCCCTCTCTACATAGCAGGAGTCTCTCTTTTTTAAAAAAAAATTCTTTATTAGTTAAGGTATTACAAATGTGTCCTCAACCCCCCCCATTAAACCCCCATTCCCCCCCACTGATGCTCTTATCCTCCTGTTGCCCATGTCCATTGGTTGGGCTTATATGCAGGTATACCAAGTCCTTTGGTTGATCTCTTCCCCTTGCCCCCTTCCTCCCCTACTTTCCCTCTGGGGATTAATAGTCTGATCACTGTTTCTCTGTCTTTGGATCTGTCCCTGTTCATCAGTTTATGTTGCTCTCTATAATCCACAAATGAGTGAGATCATGTGGTATTTATCTTTCTCTGACTGGCTTATTTCACTTAGCATAATGCTCTCCAGTTCCATCCATGCTGTTGCAAAAGGCAAGAGTTCCTTCTTTTTTACCACAGCATAGTATTCCATTATGTAGATGTACCACAGTTTTTTAATCCACTCATCTGTTAATGGGCACTTTGGCTGTTTCCAGATCTTAGCTATGGTGAATTGTGCTTCTATGAACATAGGAGTGCATATATCCTTTCCGATTGGTGTTTCTGGTTTCTTGGGATATATTCCTAGAAGTAGGATCACTGGGTCAAATGGGAGTCCCATTTTTAGTTTTTGAGGAAACTCCATACTGTTCTCCACAGTGGCTACACCAGTCTGCATTCCCACCAGCAGTGCAGAAGGGTTCCTTTTTCTCCACATCCTCTCCAGCACTTGTTGTTTGTTGATTTATTGATGATAGCCATTCTGACAGGTGTGAGATGATACCGCATTGTCATTTTGATTTGCATCTCTCGTATACTTAGTGACTTTGAGCATGTTTTTATATGTCTTTTGGGCTTCTGTATGTCCTCTTTTGAAAAGTGTCCATCTAGGTCCGTTGCCCATTTTTTTATTGGATTGTTTATCTTTCTATTGTTAAGTTTTATGAGTTCCCTGTAAATGTTGGAGATTAAACCCTAATAGGTGATATCATTGGCAAATATGTTCTTCCATGCAGTGGGACTTCTTGTTGTTTTGTTGATGGTTTCCTTTGCTGTGCAAAAGCTTTTTATTTTGATGTAGTCCCATTTGTTTATTTTCTCTTTAGTTTCCATTGCCCTAGGAGCATTATCAGAGAAGAAATTCCTTCAGCATATGTTTGCGATTTCGCTGCCTGTGGATTCCTCTACTATTTTTATGGTTTCCTGTCTTATGTTTAAGTCTTTTATCCATTTTGAGTTTATTTTTGTGTATGGTGTGAGTTGGTGGTCTAGTTTCATCCTTTTGCATGTATCTGTCCAATTTTCCCAACACCATTTATTGAAGAGACTGTCTTGACTCCATTGTATGCTCTTACCTCCTTTGTCGAATATTAATTGGGCATAGTGGTTTGGGTCAATTTCTGGGTTCTCTATTCTATTCCATTGATCTATATGTCTGCTCTTGTGCCAGTACCAAGCTGTTTTAAGTACAGAGGCTTTGTAATACAGTTTGATATCTGGTATTGAGATCCCACCTGCTTTGTTCTTCTTTCTCAGGATTGCTGCAGCTATTCGAGGTCTTTTTTTTATTCCAGATGAATTTTTGGAACGTTCGCTCTAGATCTGTGAAATATGCTGTTGGTAATTTAATGGGGATTGCATTGAATCTATAGATTGCTTTAGGTAGTGTGGACATTTTGATGATGTTGATTCTATCAATCCATGAACACGGTATGTTCTTCCATCTGTTTATGTCTTCCTCTATCTCTTTTTTCAGTGTCCTGTAGTTTTTCGCATATAAGTCTTTTACCTCCTTAGTTAAGTATGTTCCTAGGTATCTTAATTTTTTTGATGCGATGGTAAATGGGATTGCTTTTTTAGTCTCACTTTCTGTAAGTTCACTATTGGTGTAAAGAAATTCCATAGATTTCTTGGTATTAATTTTGTATCCTGCTACATTGCCGAATTCAGTTATTAAGTCTAATAATTTTTTGATGGAGTCCTTAGGGTTCTCTATGTACAGTATCATGTCATCTGCGAATAAGGACAGTTTTACTTCTTCTTTTCCAATTTGGATGCCTTTTATTTCTTCTACTTGTCTGATCGCAGCAGCTAGTACTTCCAGTACTATGTTGAACAGGAGTGGTAAGAGGGGGCATCCCTGTCTTGTTCCTGTTCTTAGGGGGAATGGTTTTAGTTTTTGCCCATTGATTATGATGTTGGCTGTGGGTTTGTCATATATGGCTTTTATTATGTTGAGGTATGATCCTCTTATTCCTATCTTGCTGAGTGTTTTTATCAAGAAAGGGTAGAGTCTTTTCATTATAAAATGCAAAGCAGCAGCCGTTTGCTATTACCCCCATCCCCAGCCCTCCTTGCCCAGGGGCATAGGAAAGGGCTGGGAAGATATTTACTATTGGTTCTTTGATTTCTCTTATTTAACGGAGCCCAGTGACAGCTCTTCTCTGAGCACAACATACCAGTGGGCTCAGGGCTAGCCACACCTGGAAGGCAAGCGGCAGAGCTGACCAGGGGCTCTGACCAAGCCCAAGCCCGAGTGCACCGGTCACAGCAACCTCGGTAGGCGGGCCCCTCCCAGCTCTGCACCCCAGCTCCCTGCTCTCCCCTTTTCACCCACAGACACCAAGGCTTGGTGTGCAGACGCCAAGGTTGCAGGTTCAAGACGCTCACTTCCTCCTGGCACTTTAAGGCATAAGCGCTGGCAGGGACCTTTCGACTTGGTCTTGGTCTTTGGTAACTACTGAGGTTTTCTGGACTCTCTAGGCCAGGGACAGCCAGGACCTTTGCCCTTGACCAACACCATGCCAGCACTCTGCCTGGGATACCCCAGCCCTGGGAAAGTGTGGGGGCATGGCCGGCCTGGGTGAGGGGCCTGGGTGGGTTTGGGGAGTTGGCTAGCTGCCCCACCAGCAGTCAGACATCTCTCTCACAATCCAGGGCTGCTGGCTCCTAACCACTCGCCTGCCTGCCTGCCTGATTGCCCCTAACTGCTTCTGCCTGCCAGCCTCATCGCTCCCTAACTGCTCCCCTGCCGACCTGATCTCGCCTCCAGCTGCCCTCCCCTGCCGGCCTGATCACCCACAACTGCATTCCACTGCTGCCATCTTGTGGCGGTCATTTTGAGGTGGCCATCTTGTGGCAGCCATCTTGTGATGACGTCGAGGTGTGACACCACTTAGGCTTTTATTATATAAGATTATTTTTACTCAACTCTGAAATTTTTTTTCCATTTCTAAAAATCAGGAGCTTCCACTATTTTGTAGGAATCAGAATGTAGTAGTGAACACCATGAGTTTTGGGTTCAAATAGATCAGGTTTGAGGTGATTTTTACAATGTATCAACATTATAACTATGGAGAAATTATTTAACCTTTCCATCAATTTTGCTATAATTTTTTAAAAACAACTTTTTTCTTAAAAATTGAGTAACAAACCTAAAGTCTTATTATAGAGATTAAAAAATGTAATTAATTTAAAGCAGTGACTAAAACCTATTTACTGTTTATTAGTATTAAATTTAATATATTATTTTCTATGACATCTATACAAGAAAAGTTTTTACTATATGCAAATTTGAAGCCAATTTGTTATTTTGAGTTCTTTTCTGGTATCCAAAATGTGTCTATCGGGGTAGTTCCCCATTCATCGTTATTGGAGGTTCTCTGAGTGTTACTTCCTCCTGAATAGCATCATCTGGGAGCCGTGCTTTCCCACCTGCGGGCTGACAGAGGACAATGCAGCAGCCGACACACAAAACTCTGTGTGTGCATGGCTAAAGACTGTGGTGATTTCATATCCATGAAATAGGAACTGGGGCTCTGCACCAGGCACTTCTTCCTGTGCTTCCTCTGCTTTCCTGGAGATGGATGAAGGAGATCCTTTGTGAGAGGCATACTGTCTCTGCTGGAGAGGAGGTTGTCTCTGCTGGGAAGGCCAGTGTTTTGAATTTTTTATAATTGTTGCTATTCCGTTAGAATATTAAATTAGTATTGATACAAAACTCAAAATACTTTCCCATCATCTACATTTCTAGTTTCAAATTCTTCTGAGTATCACTATCATTTTGACATCCAAAATATATTCAAAACTTAGATTTCTTAAATGTGAGTTTTGTATAGTTAAAAAAATTCTAACACATATAAAGTGATAGAAAACATAGTAGAAAAATAATATCCTATATTCAGAAATTGCTTTTGTAAAGATATTTTATTTTCTTTTATTGTTGAAAGTATTACAGATATCTGCAAAGATATTTTAGATATATATCAAGTGAAACACATATTAAGTGATACAACAAAACTGGTGGGAAAATAAGATGCAATATTCTGAAACTGATTTTACAAAAATATTAATTACTAAATACCCTATCTAACAAAAGAGAAACATGATAATTAGCGTACGACCGCTACCCTGCCCATTCTAATCAGGGCAATATGCAAATTAACTGCCAGCCAAGATGGCGGCCAGCAGCCAGGCAGCTGGAAGGGAACATGAGGCTTGCTTGCTTCAGTGACGGAGGACTCCAACGCTCCCCGCCTGCTGCTGCCGGCCTCTGAGCTGCAACTCTAAGAAACTATGTTACAAATATAGAAGCTAAACAAAACCCCAGAAACCTACTTTAGTCAATGGGCTTCAGCCAGCAGGATCGCAACATTGTTTCAAATACAGAAGGTAAACAAAGGCCAGAAACCTGCATTCAGCAGCGGAGGCCTAAGAGCTGGAGCCAAGCCTCAGTGCTAAAGCTGGCCCAGAATTAAAAAAAAAAAAGAAAAGAAAAAAAGGAGCAGTTGGGAGCTTCAGTCACCTGCCAGCCTGAAAACAGCCCTCAGCCCCTCACCCAGATTGGCCAGGCACCCCAGTGGGGACCCCCACCCTGAAGGGTGTGTGACCAGCTGCATAGAGCCATCATCCCCTCATTCAGGCCGGCCAGGCACCCCAGTGGGGACACCCACTCTGATCCAGGACACCCTTCAGGGCAAACCAGCCAGCCCCACCCGTGCACCAGGCCTCTATCTTATATAGTAAAAGGGTAATATGCCTCCCAGCACCGGGATCAGCGGAGCCGAAAGGCCTCCCGATACTGGGATCAGCGTGACAGGAGGCAGCGCCCAAACCCCCTGATCGCCCTGCAGCTCTGTGTGTGACAGGGGGTAGGGCCACAACCTCCCTATCGGCCCTGCTCTGTTTGTGACAGGGGAAGGCACCCCAACCCCCTGATCAGCCCTGCTCTGTGCCTGATAGGGGGGAGCTCCCCAACCCCCTGATTGCCCTGCGGCTCTGTGTGTGACAGGCTGCGGTACCCCAACCCCCTGATCGGCCCTGCTCTTTGTGTGACAGGGTGCGGCGCCCCACCCCTCACCCCCCATGGGCCCTGCTCTGTGTGTGATGGGGTAGAGCCATAACCCTCCCCATCGGCCCTGCCCTGAGTGTGACAGGGTGCAGCGCCCCAACCCCCTGATCCTCCCTGCTCTGTGTGTGACAGGGGGCGGTGCCCCAAATCCCCTATCGGCCCTACTCTGTGAGTGACAGGGGGGAGCTCCCCAACCCCCTGATGGGCCCTGCTCTGTGCGTGAAAGGGTACAGAGCCCCAACCCTCCTGATGGGCCCTGCTCTGTGAGTGACAGGGGGCAGCGCCCCAACCCCCTGATTGGCCCTGCTCTGTGCGTGACAGGGGGTGGCGCCACAACCTGCCCATTGACCCTGCCTTGAGTGTGACAGGGGGTGGTGCCCCAACCCCCCAATCGGCCCTACCCTGAGCGTGACTGAGGGTGGCACCGCAACCTCCCGATCGCCCTGCTCTGTGCATGACCGGGGCGGTACCCCAACTCCCCAATCAGCCCTGCTCTGAGCCCGACCAGGGGCTGCACCTAGGGATTGGGCCTGCCCTCTGCCACCTGGGAGCAGGCCTAAGCCAGCAGGTTGTTATCTCCCGAGGGGTCCCTGACTGTGAGAGGGCACAGGCTGGGCTGAGGGACCTCCTCTCCTCCCCCCCCCCCGAGTACACAAATTTTTGTGCACCGGGCCTCTAGTCTGTTTTATAAAATATATTCAACTCTATCTAAAACATGTAAGCACATAAAAGTCTGTGGAAATTGTTTATTTTTTTGAGATTTAATATTCTCAAAAATTTATACTTCACAGATGGCCAAAATACTCATGATCTTGGGAAGTCTTGCTTTCTTATGCTTCTGATGTGCTGAGCATTGTTTGTCAGATGATATTGAGTCTATTAGAACAGCTTGGCCCATTTTGACAGAATTTATTTCTAAATTGAAGATGCCAAGATAAAGCTTGTAGTGTAGTGGGGGAAACTTGAATTCTATTGTTAGCTGTCAATGAACAAAATATATTTGTCATTGAATAATATATGATTTATTGTTTAATTGAAAGAAAAAAATTTCAATGTTTCATTTAAAATTATATCATATCCACAGTAAAAATAATGTGACTAAAAATCAAGACCTCTGGCTTGATATAAGATAAAAGTATTTTTGAGTTTTGCTTCTACCAATTCACATATACATGGTGGCATGTTCTTTGAAAACATTATTTAATTAAACTCAATTCATATCTACATGGTGGCATACTCTTTGAAAACAGTATTTAATTGTCAATATGCAAATCCCAACTGAAAGTATTTATGAGTGCTTAACAAGTATTTAACAAATTGGGCCTATGTTTGCACAAATTGTTGTTTCTATTATTGTCATTATGAATATGCTGATGTCTTGAGTAAGAATCTTATCATATTTGGTTCATAGAGAACTGATGATGACCTAGGGGTTAAACTGCAAAAAAAAAAAAGTGTCAAATTAAAATGTTAACTAAAGAATATTTACTATATACATTTGATGTTACCTATAGTGTACATATGACATCATTAAAATGGTCACCATAGAAACCATGAACTCAAAGATTAAATTCTTGTTTAATTTTTATACTCGTAGAAAATAATCAACCCAATATTTAAACCTAGACCTTTCTCCAAAGCTGCATCTGATGTCCCATTGTGTTTGCATTCAGAATTATATTAAGACTTCTGTTTATTTTGGGAAATTTTACTCCCTATTAAGATCATATCAGATATCATATGAGTACTTTATACTCTTTATACTCTTAATCAATTTTTGAAAATAAGTCAATAGTTGAAAATTCAGTTAAATCAACATTATAGGAGGAATAAGTTCTATTAGAATTAATGAATTAGATGCTAGAATTGTTTACTGATAAAATAATCTCATATAACATTGTCTGAGGCTATTATTTTTACATATTGTTATTAATTTTAACAAATTTGTAACAGAAGAAAATATAAGTCAGGTTTAAAACTCAACGATTATGGCAAATGCCAGTGTGAATAATATGTAAGGCATATATATTGCGAAAAATGCAACTAATAATCTATAATAATAAAAGCGTAATATGCTAATTAGACCAGATAGCCAAACGACCTTCCAGATGTCATTCCAGATGTCCTTCTGTATGAAGCAGCAGTGGCGGTGGATGAGGCAGAGGAAGTTAGGGGTGATTAGGCAGGCAAGCAAGCACTTAGGGGCGATCAGTTAGGCAGGCGAGCAGTTAGGGGTAATCAGGCAGGCAGAGTGGTTAGGGGCGATCAGGCAGGCAGGCAAGCAGGTAGGGGTGTTTATGCAGGCAGGCAGAGTGGTTAGGGACGATCAGGCAGGCAGCAGGCAGGTGAGCAGTTAAGAGCCAGCGGTCCTGGATTGTGAGAGGAATGTCCCAGATTGCAAGAGGGTGCAGGCCAGGCTGAGAGACCCGCCCCCCATGCATGAATTTTGTGCACTGGGCCTCTAGTACAATTACTAAAATAATATACTGTGGACACTAGTGATTTCAAGTCATTTGTGTGATATAGTTGTATTTCTAAATCTGATACTTAATAAAAAAATGTTTCACATATAACCTGATGCTAGGTATTATAAAACAAGTCACATTAGTTTCCTATTTTATATCCACTAATGAGAATTAACAATAAAAATTTATGGTAGATAAATTTCATTCTGTCCTATACCCTTACCTTATGAATTACTGATCCACAGATCTGATAAGATAAAATTAAGTTAATTAACTTTTTGAGTCATCAGTTAATTAAGCTAGGTAATGTAGAACTACATGTAGAGCAAAGAAATAATTTAACCAGAGCCAAAAAATAAAGTAAATGCTTTTATAATATAATTATTAGTGTAGCATTTTATACTCTTAGTGTCTTAAAGTATGGTTTGATTTTTTAGCTGAGTGTGTGAGTGCACATGTGTGCATGAAATTGTAAGATGGGAAAGGGTATCCCAATACTCTTATTAATAATGTTACCTTTTTGTGTAATTTTCTATATGTGTCCTCAGCATTCTACACGAAGTATTTAGAAATGGGAATGCACTTTGCAGGAATTTTACAATGTTAAAAGTTAACATGCAACAGTGAAAATATATTTGTCTTTTATGAACTCACTTTGTAAATGAAAATTTCTAGATTTTTCCTTTTAAGAAAAATGATTTACATGGTGATCTAGATTTTTTACAAACTAAGAAAGAAAAAGAGTCTTTAAAGTGCACCCATTGTAGAGGCATGCGTGTTGTACAGTATGCACCTTTCTAGAGGCATTAATAAGGCCGTGAACCAAACTTTTGTCCTGGAGTGCAGTCTTCCAAGATACCTGCATGGCTCCTTCATTCAAGTCTATTCTTAAATGGAAATTACCAGATAAGCTTTTTTTGTGAATACTCTGTTCATATTATTACCCCTTGCATCTTATTCTATAACCTCATTTTATATTTTGTTGTAACACAATATGTGCTGGTTGTTGATGATGATGTCGTGTGTCTGTTTATTATTTACTTCTCTCATTAGCACATAAGTCCATAAAGGCAGATACTTTGTTTTTGTTAACTCCTCTCTCCCTGCACCTGCAGCAATTAGGCACTTAACATTTTAGTTGACTATTGAATGATATGATATGTAAAACAAACCACAAATATATTTAAATAACAAATAAATTAGTGTGGGTATTTAAAATATTTGCGTTTAGGAAGTATTAATAACACAAAATTATTATTATAGTTATAATATAGCTATAAATGTTATAACTTTAATAATTCTCACTTTTCCAGTCTTCTAAGGATTTTCTTGAGATTGAAACCTATGATGTTAAGAACACTGAAAATGCACTTTTGTCGCAGTCTACGCTTGGCAGTGAGGCACGGAGTTCAGCACATTAAAAACACAAAGTAAGTCCGGGAGAGGGAGATTCAGGATTGGGCATTATCCTCACATCCGTGCAACAAGACAGATGCTGGGGAAGTGGCCTAGATACGCAGCTGTGCCTCTGAGATGTGTGCTGGATTTCGGGAAGGTTTGGCAGACTTAAGTGGGATTCTAATAGGAGATTTAAATTGTCAATTAGTTACCAATGAATCAATTACATGTTCTACTGTTTTTGTCTTACAGATCACTAGCATATTCCCTCTCTCTTTCCTATCTATATGTCCATTAGTATGTTACTTTATTCACTTACACATGGTCTCCTGATTTAGACTCACAATCCTCCACTATATCTAATGCTCTGCTCCCAGAAAGATCTTATAGTCAAAATACACATTGTCATTTCAAGATTCTTATTGCTATAGATGTTATTGCTAACTATTTTTGTTGTTAGTGGTGATTATCAGTGTCCTGCCTAGATTGTAAACTCTCAAAGGAAAGATTATCTTTGACTGTTTTGTTTCTTGATATACCCCCGGGTAATATATAGTATGCTGGATAAATACTTATTGAATGATTAACAATAAATAGTCTAAGAATTGTATCTAGTGTTTTATTAGTTCTGATCAAGCTTAGAACCATAAGCCTGACAGTGATTTCTAACACTGATTTTTTCTTATGTAAAAACTTTCCATCTGCATTTCCTCCTCTTCTCTTTCTGATAACATCTTCCCTCTCTCCACACCTCCATGCTGCAGCTGCACACACACAAGCCTGCACTGATATTATTAGCCCACCCTTCTTCTTCCTCTTCCAAGATGATACCCTATTCTGAACATCTGTGTGTTTTTTTAAATTAATTTTTATTGTTGAAAGTATTATATATGCCCTCTTTTCCCTCCCATTGATCCCTTCTAGAACCCCTCTGCCCCCGCTCCAGGCCTTCACCACGCTATTGTCTGTGTTCGTGGGTTATGCATATATGTATGCAAGTTCTTTGGTTGATCCATTCTCATCCACCCACCCACCACTGTCTTCCCTCTGAGATTCAACAGTCTGTTCCATGCTTCTATGACTCTAGATCTATTTTATTCACAAGTTAATTTTGTTCATTAGATTCCATATATGAGTGAGATCCTGTAAGGCTTTTCATTCTCTGACTAACTTATTTCACTTAGCATATTATTCTCCAGGTCCCTCCATGCTGTCTCAGAGGGTAAGAGATCTTTCTTTTTTACTTTGGCATAGTATTCCATGGTGTAAATGTACCACAGCTTTTTTTTTTGCTTTTTTTTTTTTTTTTTTAAATCTACACATCTACTGATAGGCATTCAGGCTGTTTCCAGATCTTAGTTATTGCAAATTGCCTTGCTATGAACATAGCAGTGCATACATTCTTTTTGATTGGTGTTTCTGGTTTTGTAAGATATATTACTAGAAGTGGGATCACTGGGTCAAATGTCAGTTCTATATTTAATTTTTTGAGGAAACTCCATACTGTTTTCCATAATGGTTACACCCGTCTGCATTCCCACCAGCAGAATAATAGGGTTCACTTTTCTTCACATCCTTGCCAACAGTTGTTGATTTGTTGATACTAGCCATTCTGACAGATGTATGGTGATACCTCATTATTGTTTTAATTTGCATCTTTCTGATGATCACTGACTAAGCATTTTTTCATATGTCTCTTGGCTATCTGTATGTTCACTTTGCAGAAGTTTTATTTAGGTATTTAGCCCATTTTTAAATTGGATTCTTTGTCTTCCTTTTGTTAAGTTGTATGGCTTAATTATATGTTTTGGATATTAACCCTTTAATAGATATATCATTGTCAAATATATTCTCCCATACAGTGGGCTCCCTTTTCATTTTGCTGATGGTTTCTTTTTCTGTGCAGGAGCTTTTATTTTGATGTAGTCTTTTTTGCTTATTTTCTCCTTAGTTTCCCTTGCCTTAGGAGAGGTATCCACAAACATATTGCTATGAGAGATGTCTGAGATTTTGATGCCTATGGTTTCTTATAGGATTTTTATAGTTTCACATCTCACATTTAAGTCTTTCATCCATTTTGAGTTTGTTCTTGGGTATGGTGTACGTTGGTTGTCTAATTTCATTTTTTAGCATGTTCCTTTCCAATTTTCCCAACACCACTTACTAAAGAGACTGTCTTGACTCCATTGTATAATCTTGCTTATATTAATTGAGCATAATGGCTTGGGTAGATTTCTGGGGTCTCTTTTCTGTTCCATTGATCTTTATGCCTGTTCTTGTGGCAGTCGAGGCTGTTTTGATTAAGGTGGCTTTGTAGTATAACTTAATGTCTGGTATTATGATCCTTCCAACTTTCTTCTTGTTTCTCAATACTGCTGTGGCTATTTGGTATCATTTATGGTTGAATATAAATGTTTGGAGTATTTGTTCTAGATCTGTGAAATATGCCCTTGGTATTTTAATAGGGATTGCATTGACTCTATAGGCTGATTTGGATAATATGGAGATTTTTTTAAAAATATATTTTATTGATTTTTTTACAGAGAGGAAGGGAGAGAGAGATAGAGAGTTAGAAACATCGATAAGAGAGAAACATCGATCAACTGCCTCCTGCACACTCCCTACTGGGTATGTGCCCGCATACCTGGTACATGCCCTTGACCAGAATCGAACCTGGGACCCTTGAGTCCGCACGCCAAAGCAGTCAGGGCTGATAATATGGACATTTTAATGGTAATTCTACCAATCCATGAATGCGGTATTTCCTTCCACTTGTTTAACTTCCTCTATCTATTTTTTTTCAATGTTCAGTAGTTTATTTCCTTGCTTAAGTTTATTCCTAAGTATCTTAATTTTCTGTTGTTGTTGCAATGGTAAATGGGATTATATTTTCTTTTCTCCTTTTTTTTTTTAGTTTCTCTTTCTGAGAATTTATTGTTTGTGTATAAAATGTTAATCTTGCATTCTGCTTCATTGCCAAATTCATTCATTAAATCTAGTGGGTTTTTGATGGAGTCTTTAGGGTTTTCTATGTTCAACATCATGCCATCTAGGAATAGTAAGAGTTGTACTAACTCTTATCCAATTTGGATGCCTTTTATTTCCTCTTCTTCTCTGAATGCTGTGGCTAGGACCTCTAGTACTATGTTGAATAAGAGTGGTAAGAGTGGACATTCCTGTCTTGCTCCTCTTCTTAGGGAAAATGGTTTTAGTTTTTGCCCAGTGAGTATGATGTTTGCTGTAGGTTTGTCAAATGTGGCCTTTATAATGTTGAGATACCATTCCACTATTCCCACTTTGCTGAGAGTTTTTATAAAAAATGGGTGTTGGATTTTGTTGAATGCTTTTTCTGCATCTATTAATATGATCATGTTATTTTTGTCTTTCTATTTGTTTATGTGATGTATCACATTTATTGATTTGTGAATATTTCACCAGCCTTGCATCCCTGGAAAAAACCCCACTTGGTGAAGGTGCATGATCTTTTAATATATTGCTGGATTTGATTTGCTAATATTTTGTTGATGATTTTAGCATCTAATATTCATCAGGGATATTGATCTGTTAGTCTCTTTTTTGGCAGTGTCTTTGCCTAGTTTTCAAATTAGGATAATTCTGTACTTATAAAAAGAGCTTGGAAGTTTTCTTCCCTCATAGATTTCTTTGGAATAGTTTCTGGAGGATATATGTTAGTGCTTCTTTGAATGGTAAAATGCTTTTGTGAAACAGTCAGGACCAAGGCTTTTGTTTGCTGGTAGTTTTTGATTACTGCTTCTATTTCATCAGTTATTATTGGCCTGTTCAGGTTTTCTGATTCTTCCTGATTCAGTTTTGGAAGATTATAGTTTTCTAGGAATTTGTCCATTTCATCCACATTGTCCCATAGTATGACTGTATTGTTGTCGATATTGCCCTTAAAGTCCTCTAAAATTCTTTAAAGATATATTTCAGGGCTCCTATGTCAGGTGTATATATGTTTATTAGTGTTATTTTCTTCTGTCAGATTGATCTCTTTAGTAATATATAGTGACCTTTATTGTTTCTGTGATGGCCCTCATTTTGAAGTGTCTTTTGTCAGATATGAGTATTGCTACCCCAGTTTCTTTTTTCATTTCCATTTATATGGAAAAAAATTTTTCTATACCTTCACACTTATTCTTTTGTTCTTTTGTTCTGAGGTGGCTCTTTAGGAGACAGCATATATTTGGGTCATGTTTTTATACCCATTCAGTTACCCTATGTCTTGATTGGAGCATTTTATCCATTTACATTTAAGGTTATTATTGATAGTTACATTTATATTGCCATTTTAATTCGTTATGCCTATGTTTCACTCTCTCTCTCTTTCTTCTCATTACAGCAGTCCCTTGAACATTTCTTGCAGTGCTGGTTTGGCAATGATGAACTCCTTTAGCCTTTTTGTTTTTCGTCTGCGAATCTATTTCACTATCTGTTTTGAATGATAGCATTGCTGGATATAGAACCTTTCAGATTCTTTCTTTTCATTACCTTGAATACTTTATTCCATTGCCTTCTGGCTTGTAGAGTTTCTGGTGAGAAATCAGCTGATATCCTTATGTGAGCTCCTTTGTAGGTAATACATTGCTTTTCTCTTGCTCCCTATAAGTTTCTCACTTTGTCTTTAAATTTTGGCATTTTAATTATGATTTGTCTGAGTGTGGGATTTTTGGCTTCTTCTTGCTTGGTACTTTCTGTGTTTATGAACGAACATGTGTGACTTTATTCTTCACCAAGTTAGGGAAGTTTTGTGCCATTATTTCTTCAAACACATCCTCTATCCCTTGCTCATCTTTTTCCCTTCTGGCATTTTTATGATGCAAATATTGTTATGTTTCATGTTGTCCCACAGCTCCCTTAAGCTGTCCTCCTGTTTTTTTTAATTTTTTTTTATTTTCTGATTGAGTCATCATTTTTTTATCATATTTTTCTATTCGCTGACCTGATCCTTGGCTTGCCCTAATGTGCTGTGTATTCCTTCTACTGTGTTCTTTACGAGGGCTATGTCATTCTTCATTTCTGACTGCTCTTTTTTCATAGTTACTATATCTTTTTTCATGCTGTTGAGCATCCTTGTAATAATTATTCTGAACTCTATATTTGATAAATTTATTATCTCCATTTCATTTAGTTTTTCTGGATAATTTTCTTGTCCTTTTATGTGGGACTTGTTTTGTTTGGTTTTTGTTTGCCCATTTTGTCTGCCTATTTGGGTTTGTGTCTATGAATTAGGAAGTTCTGCTACAACTCCTAATCTCTAGTGCAGGACAGGTCAGATGATGTTTGTGGCTGGCCCTAAGGACCCTGTTTGGAACTATCAGCAATCCACAGCTTATGTTTCCCTCTGCTGGGGCTGAGTGCCTTTGGATAGGACTAGGATGTGTACCGAGGCCTGCTTTTTCTAACCCCTTGCCCAGAAGGCTATTAGGCAAAGACTCAGTGGCTCCAGAGATCTGCCTCTGCCTATAATCAGATTGATATTCAGTCTTGATTACCCTGGATTCAACTGTTAAACTGGTTTTAAGATATAAAAAGATACTTGAGACCCACTAAATAAGTGGGAGAGAGAGGATAAAATACTTAAGCTTTTTCTTCCTCAATCTGATTTGCTCTCCACTGACTGGGAGTTAAAATCATAGGGTACCTGTTTCCTTTTTCAACTCAACTGTGAGCAGTTAGGAAAAGCAAAGGCAGGATCTGAGGTATAGTTTGGTATAGTGTAGAATAGTCTCTCCTTCTTCATGGTTTCAGTTTTTTTTTGGTCTCAGTTACCCAGCATTAACCACAGTTCAAATATATTAAATAGAAAATCACATAAATAAGCAATTCATAAATTTTAAATTGCTGGCCACGGTAAGTGTAAAGAAATCTCACTGATCCTGCTATATCCACGCAGGACATGAATCATCCCTTTGTCCAGCATCTCCAAACTGTATGTGCTCCCCATGTGTTAATTTACTGGTCAACTGTCAAGATATCACAGTGCTTGTGTTTAGTACCCCTTATTTTACTCAACAATGATCCCAAAGTGCAAGAGTAGTGATGTGCCAATTTTATATGCCAAATAGAAGCCTTCAATTCTTCCTTTAAGTGAAATGGTACAGATATATATTTCAGTACTATTTACATTTTCAGGCATTAACTTGGGGGGCGGGTCTTAGAAAGGGGTCACTATCATATATCCTTTGTTTGCTTTGTTTGAAATTTGTAACATTTATGTCACTCTGGGTATGTAACTATCATTCTCTAAATAATCTTTATTCAATTCAACTAACATTGAATCACAGTCACTATTGATCATAATGAAAGAAAACTGAGGCACATGAATCTAAATACAGACGTGTCAAGCAGAACACACAAAGGTTTCAATCAAATTGAGGCCCATCTTTCCATTGAGAGAAGACAACAAGGAAGAGAAACAGGACAGAGGCATGGAAACAGGACTCAGAAATAAGATGTGATTCTCTTCTAAGGTGGGCCCTGGTTATAACACTTCTTATGACTTTTCTCAATGTAGGAAGAAAAGGATGAATTTTTTAGAGAGAGATTTTTGTTTGACCCATCTGGAAGACTGACACATGATTCTGTATTCTTCTATAAAAGGTATGTTGATTTTAAGGCAATTGTTTGTTCCCCCAGTTCTTCACTAATGATTGAAGGAAAATAAAGTTTTCTTTGCCAGAAAGAAAAGAATCTTCACATTTCTCTCTTTTTCATGAAAAGAAGACCAAAATGATCTTGAACTGAATTGAAAGCTTATATGTGAGTAGAATGAACATAGTGAGAAAGGAGATAACACAAGTGTAATGAAAGGACTTCCAGCTGTCAAGTAAGAAATTAGACATGAACGGCTGACGTGGGACCTGCCTTGGGGTCTTAACAGGGGCCACACCAACGTAGCCTTCAGACGGCCTATTCATGGAAGGCCCAACAGCCAGCAGTTCACCTGTGGGCAGGTTTGGAACCAGCCAGTTCTTGGCACAAGCTCAAAGGAAAATATCATGACCTCACTGCCACCTTACTAAAGGCCTGGAATAATTATAATAAAATTTTAATTGCTGTTTTGCCCCCCCCCATGTGTTTTTCTGTATGCATTATGCGTAAGAGCATGCACAGAAGAAATACCCTATATAATAAAAGGATAATATGCTAATAGACCAAATGGCAGAACAACTGAACAACCAGTTGCTATGACGTCCCGTGACCACCAGGGGGCGTGGGCACAACATGGCGGTCGTTGACCACTGTGGAATGGTAAAGCATGTGAGTGAGGTCACCAGACCAAGGCTGAAAGCTGGTCACTGTCATCAGGGCGAGCCTCTGGTGGTTACTAAAAATTCTTTGCTCCCACACACTGTGGTCCCACCTGGCACTCACACCTGCTGCTGGTGCCAGCCCTGCTCACACCTGCTGCTGGGCCCCAATCACTCGGCACCATCAGCAGGTGCGAGCAGTGACTACCAGCCCCAATTGCCCCTCAGGGCTTCTCTACCTCCCACTGCTCCTGAGGGGTGATCAGTGTGACAGCTACCACTCACACCTGCTGATGATGCTGGCCCTGCTCACACCCCTGCTGGCACTGGCCCCAATCGCTCTTTGCCATCAGTGGGTGCGAACAGGGCCAGCGCCATCAGTGAGTGAGAAAGGTGGTGGCAGGAATGGGGTTGCCGGCAGACAGGGGACCAGGGGGCCACGGTGGGAGGGGCCAGGCAGGGGCATGGAAGATGGGCCGAGACCTGCCCCTGTACCCACTGCAGCCTCACAGCCCACAGTTCCTTTCAAGGTACATACATTTGTGCATGGGGCCCCTAGTAGTTATATAATCCTTTTCTGTCAATCATCCCTGAATGCCACTGAATGTCTTCACCCAGAAAATCTGTATTTGTTTGTTAGCCTCACTGGAGGATATCTTTTCTATTGATTTTAGAGAGAAGGGTTCAGGGGAGATAGGTAGGGGAGAGAGAGAGAGAGAGAGAGAGAGAGAGAGAGAGAGAGAGAGAGAGACATTGATGTGAGAGAGACACATGGATCGGTCACCTTTCACATGTGCCCTGACAGGGAGCAGAGAGTGAACCCACAACTCAGAATCAAACCTGTGACCCGTGTCTGCCACAAAAAATTCCTCATTTAAGCCATATAACTCAGGATTTGGGAGCCTTTATCTCTCTCAACTGGCCCACTCCTCTGTTGGAGTGTGTCTTCAATAAGTCCCACTTTGCTTTCCTTTCATTCCTTTCATTTGCATTGACCTAAAAATCTTTTCTGTGTCCACACACAGAACTGAGGTCCCAGCCGGTCACCCCAATCAGTAACATAACCAGATAATTCTATCATTAAAGAATAAGTTTGTTTGCAGGAAGGTTTGTGTATAGGTTTTCTAACCAAAATCATACTGTTGTAGTTTCTTTTTTCAATAGTTGACAGTTTTCTAATGTAAACTCTACCTTTTCAAAAGAATATAGCAGAAACATTTGACCACTTTTTAAAAATCCTTACCTGTGAGGGACATCTTAAATGACCAAAGGACTAATGTAGTAAAGAATAGTGCAAAAATAATGATACTGTGCCATTGAGGGCAGTTATTAATGTGTTGCAGTTAAATGCATATGCCAGAAACTCTATTTATCAGGCTATTCAAAGAGATAGATAGATGATAGATAGATGATAGATAGATAGATAGATAGATAGATAGATAGATAGATAGATGATAGATAGATAGATAGATAGATAGATAGATAGATAGATAGATTGATAGAGAGATTGCTTAGCCTGAGGGAACATCACAGTGAAATGTTTCTTAAACAAGATATGTCCTTGCATACAACAAAATGTCACTTTTACAGGCTGATATTCAGAGAAAATAAGAAAAATTGTAATAAATTTCATTAAACTTTTCTCCAAATATTTTAAATTAAAGAGTAGCAATGAGAGGAAGTTCCCACCTTCCCACCTAATCTCTCCCCCTGTGCACAGGACTACTAAGTACTTAGAGGTATGTATTGATGCTACACAAGGTTGCATTCTTATACTTACATGCTGGGATTTCATATATGCCTTTGAGCTTTTAAGTACCAAATAATTAAAATATGAATTGACATTTTTGACATTTAAATGTCTATTTTAAACTCACAGCTTCATCAGTTTTAAATTGTCTAGACAAGAATCATCCCCTGATTAAAGAATTATTCTACCCCCAATCTGCTTTACTTCAGGCTAACTTGAATATAAGGAAACTTATTTTCTATGCAATGAACTGTTTTCATGTAAAGTTATATACTTAGAACAACATGTTGGAAAAGAACTTAACTTTTACAGTAATTGAATAATGAATCATACCTAATCTGTATTTCAACCATGCCAATTTTACAGACTCTCATGAGGTTTTGGCTTTTTGTTTTGTTTTTAAGTAATCATAGTAAATTTTAGGCAAAATTATCAGAGACATTGCAATATTCTTATGTATCACTAGTGTTTTTATTTCAATGTTGGTTAACTCTGGACTCTCTTCTAAATGTGAGTTGATGGTGATGTTTTCAGTAAAAGTTAAAAATTGCATAGAATTTTCAAAATATTCTTTAGAGGAATATGTGTTTCATGATGCATTGTTAAACAATTATTTCATGTTGAGTTTCATAGAATTAATAGTCCTGAAAATTGTTTTCTTAAAATCTACATGAGTAAATCTATCAGTATTTGTTAAGATATGATTATTTAAAAAGTCAAACTTATTCTATTTACATTAGAAAAATGCTGATTTATTTAAAATAAACTGAAAATCCATGTTTTGTCAATAAAATGTGGGAATATTAAGTGCAAGTTGTAGTAGTTGTGATCATCTAAAAACCATTAGATCACTTCAACAAATTTTCTTTAAATAATTCCCAATAACTAGGAAAACCCCAATCAGTTTCTACTTGAATAGAAGCTTTTGTATTCTAGCTACTAAGACAACATCATATATATATATATATCTCTTTTTAAAAATATTTATTAATTTGAGAAAGAGATAGAAAGAGAAAGATTTATTGTTCTACTTATTTATGTTTCCATTGGTCGATTCTTACGTGTGCCCTGATAAGGCATTGACCCCACAACTCTGAGCTACCTGGTCAGGGCTATCATATGTTTTTAATGAGTTTTCTTTTCTACATGGAACCTATACATACATAATGTTGAAATTTTACATAATGCCAGACTGTGGTCGGCAAACTGCGGCTCGCAAGCCACATGCGGCTCTTTGGTCCCTTGAGTGTGGCTCTTCCTAAGCCTTAGGAGTACCCTAATTAAGTTAATAACAATGTACCTACATATATAGTTTAAGTTTGAAAAATTTGGATCTCAAAAGAAATTTCAATTGTTGTACTGTTGATATTTGGCTCTGTTGACTGATGAGTTTGCCGACCCCTGCCCTAGACACATGATGTAATTAAAATTCAACAGAGTTTTGCCCTAAGGCAGATGGCTTGCTTTATGATGAGCAAGCACATCATCTAAAATTGGTCCAGGTAAGAGAATTTGTCCCCTAATAGAGTTATCTGAGATGTGAGCCAAGTGAAATAATTCATTCATCATAATATGATTTTAAAAGGTGAACATTTTGTCGAAACTAAAAGCTAACAGAAAGTTAAAGTACTAATTTTAAAGTCAAAAGAATCTTAGAAAATATAATTTTAAATATAGAGGAGATGAAGGAGATGATTGAAGAGTATGAAAGAAGCAAAGAGTAAGATTGCACCTTGGGAAGACAAGGCAGGAAAATGATAGTCTTAAGGAAGAGTCAGGTATTGATGCCCTCTAAAACCTTCATGTAATTTCCACAATATTATTCCTTATATTTCTGGACCATTTTACCAGTAAATGCTCTGTGACTGCCTTTTCTTTCTTTCTTTCTTTCTTTCTTTCTTTCTTTCTTTCTTTCTTTCTTTCTTTCTTTCTTTCTTTCTCTCTCTCTCTCTTTCTTTCTTTCTTTCTTTCTTTCTTTCTTTCTTTCTTTCTTTCTTTCTTTCTTTCTTTCTTTCTTTCTTTCTTTCTTTCTTTCTTTCTTTCTTTCTTTCTTTCTTTCTTTCTTTCTTTCTTTCTTTCTTTCTTTCTTTCTTTCTTTCTTTCCTTTCTTTCTTTCTTTCTTTCTTTCTTTCTTTCTTTCTTTCTTTCTTTCTTTCTTTCCCTCCTCTTCCTCCTCCTCCTCCTCCTCCTCCTCCTCCTCCTCCTCCTCCTCTTCCTCCAACTCCTCCTCCTCCTCCTCCTCCTCCTCCTCCTCCTCCTCCTCCTCCTCCTCCTCCTCCTCCTCCTCCTCCTCCTCCTCCTCCTCCTCTTCTTCTTCTTCTTCTTCTTCTTCTTCTTCTTCTTCTTCTTCTTCTTCTTCTTCTTTTCTCTCTCTCTCTCTTTCTCTCCCTCCCTTCTTTCTTTGGACATTTTGTGGGAAATTAAGGGACATGGAAGCAGAAAAGTTCTGCTGGCA
This sequence comes from Myotis daubentonii, assembly GCF_963259705.1. NCBI lineage: Eukaryota > Metazoa > Chordata > Mammalia > Chiroptera > Vespertilionidae > Myotis > Myotis daubentonii. Next base: position 93,054,785 of record NC_081842.1, read on the forward strand.
ACAACATAATACCCAGAGCCAGGCAAGGAGAGGTTAGGAGAGTTGAGACGAAGGGCAAAAGCCCAGCAAAGACAAGGAGGAGGGGTATTTGCATAATTTCCCTAGTTTGCTTCCCATTTTAGAATGAAAATATGAGACAACCAGAGATTCTATAAATGGATACAGTGAGGAGACATTTCAAAGTACCTGTATTACCTGAAACTATGTTGCTATTATTTCATTCAAGATTAGGAGGTTCATTCAAGTTAGTAGCAGTATAGGAAATGTGTTGAAAAGTAGATCATAAGAGGAAAAGGGGGGAAATCGGCATGACTGAAACTGAAGCTCTGGCTGAGCACACTACAGCTGCTGATGCTATGGGAATTATGTATACTACCTTACAGGTAATGGAATTTGGCTATATTTAAAGATCAAACATAAAGTGTTGCTTAAAAATTAGTCTTTAAGAAAGACTTTATTTCAAACATGCATGCTAAAATGACTGTACTGGCAAGGTAGAATAGAATATAAGATTCAAAAATCTTAAGTCACATTTATATTTGCTATCTAACCCTGAAACCCTCCTTAATGAATTCAACAAGGATTTAAGAAAAATTTGAACACACATAAAATACCATAGATTGAACTGTTTTTTGTTGCTAGTGTACAACTGTTAATAAACATAGACATTATAAAGCCAGACTAATGCTTGTGTTTCTGCCAGAATGCGAGATGGAAAGTTTTTAAAGAAATAATTTTGTTCTAATTCTACTCAGGTCAGGTCAAGGTGAGATAAAAATAAATGTAATTGTTTTTTTACATTTAATTTTAATGTACTCTTTCTTATTTAAATTTTTTTCATTTGATCTCATCCTTTTGTGTGCGTGCACTTATAAAAGGTCTTCTTGGAAAGGTGATGCATTTTTGTGTTAGTATTTTCACAAAGGTGTGATGTTCTCTGCCTTGTTCCCTCTGATCTCTGAATGCTCACCTGGTATTATGATTCTGCCCTATTTATTAAGAGTCAATAATGCAGCTTTATGAGTTGTGAGGACTAGAATATTACCTTTGTGCACTAATTAATTGAATATGGTAATGAGGGCATGACTACAAAGTCAAAGTAGGAGAAAATGAGAAATAAGGCAATTTATTTACTGGTGCATAAACAGTGAAAGCAGGTTGTATTGTCTCTAAAACAATAGTTTTGAATAGTTATATCTTATGCACAAAGTCATATTTTCATTTGAATGGATATATAGAAGAGTCCATTTTATTCTAGCTTTTTAAATTTAAAAAATATTGATGATGCCTTAAACCTAAGAAATTCTGTGACTATTGTATAATTCTGATTCCAAATTACTATTTAAAATGGTTAATTTCTTTTCATATCATGTTTTGTAAGTTTTAATTTTGTTTCTTGAACATATATTATGGAAATTTTGTATTGAAATCTTTACATGATGAACTATAGCAGAAAAAGTTTCTTAATCATAACTGCTAAAATTTAAGAGCAAAAATAAAACTTTTACTAGGAAACAGTTCTCAATAATTATACAACTATTTTAGCAATCAATTGCAATTGCTCTGAAAGTTGCTGATAATAGCCAGTCACAAATATGACATTTTATTTTTCATGAAATAGTTATTGTCTGCTTAATTAAAAAGGTCTCTGCTAATGCTATCCAGCCCACAAAAATAAAATCTGCAACCCTTTAGTTAAAAATAAATATATTTTTTATTTCTTTGATGCTTTCTTTTATATTCTAGGACATTTTTTTTTCATGTAAAGTAAAAGTATCCCCATAATATACATAAACTATATCATGAAAACATGTATTATTAGTATCTCTACATAAAATTGATTAAGAAAGAAAGGGATTGAATGTTATGGAGTAAGAGTTTATGACCAATATCGCATCTAAAAAATTGCTATTGCATTTAAAGTTGTGGTCATGGTAAATAATTACAATGCTTTTCCACTGTTAAAGAGGAACATTTTTTATAAATTGGAACTGATAAAGTATGGCATTTCTATAGGCTTATCAAATACAATAATTGTGGATTATTGTTGTTAATGTGATTTCTGATATTTTTATATTAATTTGTAGTGTTTTATTTATTGTTTATATATCCTAAGGCAATAGTCTTTCACCAAGAATATCTGCTTCCAACATAAGGAAGGAGAAGTAAAGGGATTCAATTTTAATGTAGACACTTTTTTATAATGCTTAATTAGATCAGAATGGGAACAGTGGTTAAATATAGAAATATTTCTGTAAGAAGTAAGGATATTATATATTTTGTGTTCTCATGAAAATATGTTATATAATGATGAATATATCTATTTCTGTACCTATCCATCCCATTTACAAAACCAATCAATTAATCATCTACTTTCCTAACTACAGTTATTGTTTAAATAATCTCTTGTGTAATTTAAGTATATTTAAGTACCTTAATTAATATGACTCATTTTTCCCTTCCCTTATTTATTTTTCTTTCATTCACTGGCCACCTCAGGTTACTTTCTATTTCTAAATCAATATGTGAAAAATTCCAACCTCATTTTTGTGATTAAAAATACAAGTGGTAATCACTGTGAAAAACATTTGTTTTAATAACTGATATATTAAGAAAAATAGTCTAAATATATTTTCTATATTTTTTACTTGGTCAAATATGTATAAAGTGACTTTTCATAAAAGATTTATATAACATTATATTTCAGATCAAGCTTAGGCTAATGCAACAATTTGGATCTTCTCCATCTAAAGCAGGTTTCATACAAGGTAATGTAGATCTGAATCATCTGTGGGTGCTTGTTAAGCATGCAGATTCTTTTTCTTTTTTTTCCAAAGTCAAGAATTTATTGGAGTTGAGGGAGAACAGTCAAAGGTTCTTAAGAAAAACAATTTTAAGTTATTTTGCATAATTGAGTAATTCAGAACACAGGCATTCTAGCTAACCATCTCTATTTTTGTATCTAAGGCCACAGATGAACGCATTCTTATGGCAAGGTAGAGTCAAACCCATGTGACGTCCCACTCAAAATGTCATCACAAATCTAAGAACACTCTGCCAGGCTGTGATATTTTAACTCATTTCCTGTAAGTATTAAGTCCACATATCAAAAACATAAAGTGGTCGACATAAAAATGATCAAGAACTAAGCAGTTTAGTTTCTGAAAATAAGCATGCAGATTCTTGAATTCACCTCCATATCCATTGAAGCAGAATTTCCGGGGGAAATTTTTTTATGCAGATAAATAAGTCTCATGCTCTGGCAGACTTAGCTGTATGAATGAAACTAGCTAGCCTCATAAAACTACAGATTTAAATTCCTTCTGTGTTCTTTGCACACATCTTAAAATGTACAGAGTGCAACAAAATTAGCCAGTTTTCTTTTCTATAAAAAGGGAACTAACATTTGTCAAAAAGCTGGAAATGGGAAGAGTAGAATTCAAATGCAAATCTGGTGCCCAAATTTGTGCACTTTCTGCAGCAATATGGACATCAAGTTTAGTTTCAGAGTTTCTTGCATGAATATATAAATTACTTTGCCATCTTCTGTTGCATAATCATAGAGGGGAAAAAGAAGAAAATGTGAGTTAATTTTGCCTACATTTAAGTTGCAGCTTTCACAGTAATGCTAGTTTATAATTTTTAAAATAATGTGAATGAAAATCTTACCTTTTTACCCTCTAAAACTACTAGTTTTTAAAACTCATTTTATGCTTTAAGTTCTGTCTTAATTTTACATGCCTTTGTTCTCAAACCTTCATCTCTTACTTCTATAACACTTTGCTTCAAAAAAATGAATAGGGACCTGGCTGGTGTGGCTCCATTGGCTGGGCACCATCCCGTGCAATGAAATGTTGCCTGTTCTATTCCTGCTCAGGGTACATGCCTAAACTGGGGGCTCAGTCCCTGGTAGGGGACAACAGGAGGCAGTAGATCAATGTTTCATCTCCTATTCTCTCTCTCTAAATATCAATAAAAAGCATTTAAACAAATAAAGGTAACTAAAAGTATTGAAAAGCACTTATTTTTTTTTATTTTGAAGCACTTCATTTACAGAAGAGTTTTAAAAAAAATATGAAAATTTCCCATGTGTCCTTTACCTACATTGCACAGATATGAAGCATTTTATTACATTGACTTTAGTATTCTCTCTCTCTCTCTTTCTTTTTCTCTCTCCTCTATTTCTATCTCTCTCTCCATCACTTTTATATGCTCTGAATGGAATAAGCCACATATATTATGCAGTCACAATGCAGTTATCATAATCAGTAAATTAATATAATTATGTAAGCTGTAGACATTTTAATTTCATCAATTGTTTCACTAGAAGCAAACTAATTTACTAAAACTCAATCACAGATCCCATAATGTGTTAGATATCACATTCTTTTAGGCTCCCTAAATTGAAAAAAAATTTTCTTCAGGACTTTGGTATTTTGAAGATGAAAGAACAATTATTGCATAGATTTGCATAGATGTCCCATAATGTGTATTTATCGTGTAATTCATCATGATTATGCATTCAGCTTATGATTTTATGGCAGAAGTTCCATAGAATAGCTGTTCACTTTTCAATGATTCATAAAAAGAAACTTATGATGATGAACTGCTCTTTTACTAATGATGTTAACTTTTATAACTTGGGTTAGGAGGGATTCTGTCAGGTTTCTCCATTCCATTGATACGTTACTGTTTTTTTATTTTATTTTATTTTATTTTATTTTTTCAGTGAAGATTTTATAAAATTAGCAATACTTGCTACTTTAATGAGAATATTCTTAACTGAAATTGTTATGGTTATTCCTGTGAGTACATAGCACTAAAGAATACAATGACTAATACTACAGATTAGTGTCACTGTCTTGATTCGTGCTAATATGTGTAGCATTTTATTTACTTACTAGAGGCCTGGTGCACAAAAATTTGTGCACTCGGGGTTGGGAGAGGAGGTCCCTCAGCCTGGCCTGTGCCCTCTCACAGTCTGGGACCCATCAGGAGATAATGACCTGCTGGCTTAGGCCTGCTCCCGGGTGGCAGAGGGCAGGCCCAATCCCTAGGTGCAGCCCCTGGTCGGGCTCAGAGCAGGGCCAATTGGGGAGTTGGGGCACCGCCCCCTGTCATGCACAGAGCAGGGCGGATTGGGAGGTTGAGATGCCACCCTCAGTCATGCTCAGGGTAGGGCCGATTGGGGGGTTGGGGCACCACCCCCTGTCACACTCAAGGCAGGGTCCATAGGGAGGTTGCAGCGCCACTCCTGTCATACACAGAGCAGGGCCCATCAGGGGGGTTGGGGCTCTGTACCCTGTCACACACAGAGCAGGGCCGATCAGAGGGTTGGGGCTCTGCACCCTGTCACACTGATCCCGGTGCTGGGAGGCCTCGCTGCTCTGCTGATCCCAGGGCCAGGACGCCTCTCGGCTCCCCTGTTCCCTGGCCTGGAGGCTTCTCGGCTGCTGATAACCATGGCCTGTAGGCCTCTCCGCTCCGCTGATAACTGGGGCCTGGAGGCCTCTCGGCTCCGCTGATCTCTAGCCAGGAGGACTCTCGGCTGCTGATAACCTGGCGGGGAGGCCTCTGGGCTCCGCTGATCACCGGGGCTGGGAGGCCTCTTGGCTCCGCTGATCGCGGGGCCTCCGACTCCGCTGATCACGGGGCCGGGAGGCCTCTTGGCTCCGCTGATCGCGGGGCCTCCGACTCCGCTGATCACGGGGCCAGGAGCGGGCCGGGAGGCCTCTCGGCTGATCACCAGGGCCAGGAGGCCTCTGGACTCCGCTGATCACCGGGGCCGGGAGACCTCTCGGCTCCTCTGATCACCTGGGCTGGGAGGCCTCTCGGATCCGCTGATCACCGGGGCCGGGTGGCCTCTCGGCTCCGCTGATCACGGGGCCTCCGACTCCGCTGATCACCGGGGCTGGGAGGCCTCTCGGCTCCGCTGATCACCTGGGCTGGGAGGCCTCTCGGCTCCGCTGATCACTGGGGCTGGGAGGCCTCTCGGATCCACTGATCACCGGGGCCGGGAGGCCTCTCGGATCCGCTGATCACTGGGGCTGGGAGGCCTCTCGGATCCACTGATCACCGGGGCCAGGAGGCCTCTAGGCTCCGCTGATCACTGGGGCTGGGAGGCCTCTCGGATCTGCTGATCCCAGGCCCTGAGGCCTCTCTGCCCTGCTGCTTCAGGGCTGTTTGGCTTCGCTCTGCTTGGAGCCTGAGTATGCAAATTAACCGCCATCTTTTAGCTACTATAACTGAAACATTGTATCTTTTGGAGTTGTTGCTTCAGGAGCTCAGAGCCCTGCAGCTGCAGGGATCCTTGACTTTCTCCATCACTGGGGCAACCAAGCCTCCTATTCTCAGCTGCCTGGCTGCCAGCCGCCATCTTGGCTGACAGTTAATTTGCATATCTCACTGATTAGCCAATGAAAAAGGTATCGGTCATACGCCAATTACCATTTTTCTCTTTTATTAGTATAGGATGTTACTTACTTTATTTTTAATCATTTTCTATTTTTAAATTATACTTGACATCCAATATTATATTAGCTGCAGCTGTACACCCCAATGATAGACATTATATAACTTACTAAGTGATCATCCCGATAAATGTCATACCTACCTGACACCATACATAGTTATTAGAATATCATTGACTATATTTTCTATGCTCTACATTGAATCCCCGTGTATATTCTATAACAACTAATTTGTACATCTTAATACTTTCACCTTTTTCTTTACTGAATAGGATAATCTTGGTTATAGGCCCTTGATTTTTATCACCTTGAATATTTCTTGCCAATCCCTTCTCGCCTGTAATGTTTCTGTTGAGAAATCAGCTGACAGTCTTATGGGTGCTCCCTTGTAGGTAACTAACTACTTTCTCTTGCTGCTTTTAAGAATCTCCCATTCTCTTTAACCTTTTGCATTTTAATTATTATGTGTCTTGGTGTGAGCCTCTTTGGGTTCATCATGTTTGGGAGTCTTTGTACTTCCTGGACTTATGTGTCTTTTCCTTCACCAGGTCAGGGAAGTTTATGTCATTATTTTTTTCAAATAGGTTTTTAATTTTTTAATCTCTCCTCATTTTGACACCCCCCTGATACAAATGTTGGTCAGGTAGAAGTTGTCCCAGAGACTCCTTATCCTATCCTCATTTTTTTGGATTTTTTTTCTTTTTGCTGTTCTGATTAGGCATTTGTTTTGCTTCCTTATATTCCAAACTAGAGGCCCGGTGCACGCATTCATGCATGGGTGGGGTCTGGCTGGCCCACCCCGATTGGGGTGGATAGGGAAAGACTGGCCAGGGGGAGGGGATGTGGGAGGTTGGCTGGTTGGCCCTGCCCCCAATCGGAGTTGGGAACGATTGGGGGCAGGGCCAGCCAGGGGTAGAGATGTGGGCCGTTGGCCAGCAGGCCCCACCCCTGATCAGGGTGGGGGGCAAACGGGGGCAGGGTTGGCTGGGGGAAGGTGCTGTAGGTGGTTGGCTGGACTGCCCTGCCCTCTGGTCGAACTCCCAGTTGAACTCCTGGTCAAGGGGACAATTGGCATATTAGCCTTTTATTATATAGGACGGCTGATTTAATTCTTGGCTTTATCTACTCTACTGTTGATTCCCTGTAAATTATTATTTATTAATGTGTCCTTCATTTCTGACTTGTTATTTTTTATGTTTTTTATGTCCTTTTTCATGCTGTTCAAGCTCTCACTAATATCCTTGATGTTATCACTAAGTTCCTTGAGCATCCTTACTAGTATAACCATTGTTTTGAACTCTGTATCTGGTAGTCTGGTTGCCTCCATTTCATTTAGTTCTTTTTCTCGAGATTTCTCCCATGTTTTTCTTGTTTTTAAATTTGGAACCTGCTTCTTTGTCTCCACATTTTTGCTGCATCCCTATATTTGTTTCTATGTATTAGGTAAAACTGCTACATCACTTGGACGTGAAAGGTTGAGTAACCTTGTGTAGTAGGGGTCCTATAGGACATAGGAGAACAGCTTTATCAGCCACACAAGCTTGGAGCTCCAGGTACACCTCTGTGTAGCCTGTGTGCACTGTCCTGTTGTAGTTGAGTCTTGATTGCTATTGGCATCACTGGGAGGGATCAACCACAGGCCAATCAGCTACAGGGACCAGCTGTGACTACAGTGGAAGAACTGCTGTGTAGGAGCAGACTCTACCGAGCAGGACTTGCTTCACTGAAGCTTTGGTGCTGTCTGAGTCCCCCCTTTAAATATGTAGATCCTGGAGGTGGTAGCGTTATAATCCAGCATGGTCTTAAGCTGTCCACAAGGTGCACTGGCTCTGGGGCCTCCCAGGAGGTGTAAGGTCAGTCACTGCCTGTGCCCTGCTTTTACCACCTAGCACAAGATACAGAGTGACCTACTGATGGCTGCTACTTGTGTTGAGCTTAGAGATGCCTAGAAGGCCAAGCTGCGAACAAAGGTTGACTGCCACTGAGCAAGAGGTATTGGGTATACATAGGCCAGATGTTACTGTTTGAAAAATGTTAAAGAATCAGCAGGACAGGGTGAACAGTGTGAGCCAGTTAATGTAGACTCAGATGTGGCAATTGCCTGCCGATTCTGTGTGTGTGTCAGAGGGTGAGGGGGTATCTCTGCCAGCACTTTAATCTGGGGAAAAGCTACCCTTCTAGCTCTCACCCTGATGCCAGACAATTCAGTTCCTCCCCAAATGTCCCTGGTTCCTTTTAACCTGCTGTCCTAGCAACTGAGTCAGTCCGTGTGTGGGCCCTTTAAGAGGCACTGCCTGGGACTCCAGCTGCCCGCTGTCTTACTATAAGCCACAATCCTTGCTGGGGTTTTTTTAGCCAGAAGTATGGGGACTTTTATTCCCAGGTCTAGAATACTGGGCTGGAAGGGCCAGTGTGTCACTGGGATTCTCACTCCTCAAGAGGGACCTCTGCGACCAATATATCCCTCCTGGTTTTTAAGTGCCACATGAGTGTAGGACCAGCCAGTTCCTCTGCTCTGCCCCTTCTACCAGTCTCAGTGTGGCTTCTTTAAATCTCCAGTTGTAGGATGTCCTTCCTGCTAGAGTGCAGGCAGAGCTGAATGATGGTTGTTCTGTAGTGTAGTTTAGTTGTAATTCTGATGTAGTTGTGGGAGGATTTGAGTATCACACTTACCTAGCTGACATCTTGACTAGAAGTCTGTGAGCCAATTTGTAAAGATATTATTTTTCCCTTGTGGGAGATACTTTGTGATAATATATTCTCATTCTCATGTTTATTATTTTTATGCCCACAATACATGGATGATTAATGCCTTAAACAATAATTATTACTATTTATAAGTGATATTGCCTGAAAAAACTATTAGTGTAATGGTCAAACGGTGATTTAACAATTCCATAATTTTTTTTTACATTTATTGGTTTAAATTATTTATAATTTAGAGCTGTATCCTATATCCTATCCATCTATCAAGTCTATCTATCATCTATCTACCTACTATTTTTATTCATAATGATATAATTGCATAAATTCTTTTTTACATGAGTGGAATATAAAATATTTTCATATATTAAGACTATAGAAGAATCATTGAAAGAAAAAATTTAATATTTCATTTTTACATTTAGGCACCTGATACATTTGGAAGGTATTCATATATATGATGAAATATAATGTTTTGATAATTATTCTATTGTCCAGTTGTTCTAGCATTATTATTTAAAAGCTAATATTTTCTGCTATAATTAGAGATTTCACATTTAAGAAATATTCTCTATTATGATATATACTCATAAGATCTGACATATTATTTGTTATTTATGTCTTCTGTATCTTGTTTGTGTTTGTCTCCTTAAGCAGTCTTATAGTAAGAGTCTTTGAATTTCCTATTGCCCAGTAGAGGAATGTTATATCATTTAGTGCAAAGGTATTCATCTAAATTGTGAATTATCATCGCTTCTCGGCCTTTTGGCTAAGATCAAGTGTAAATTGTGAATTATCAGTTTTAGCCTCAAAAGACTCATCATTTACATGAATAAAGCTATTTTATTTGAATTATACTTTTTCTGGTACAAGAACTAACCCTGCATCTTTATTGTTTCAATTCTTCTGATATATATTTGGAAGTTTCTATTTTTAGCCTTCTCTTTACCATGCTGAGTATGTTTCTTATATGAAGTAAATAGGTGAATCTTTCTTTGTGAATCAGATTGGGAATATTTTTTATAATAAGTGACTTCCACATGTATTGCTATATATGCTATATTTAGTCTCAGTTTTGATTTATAAATTTTAATCACATGTGATATAGTATATTTGTCATGTTTCTTTGTCCCCATTGTACTTTAACTTATACTGAACTTTTTAAGAAATGTTTGAAATTTATTCTATTAACCTTTATACTCATACTTTTTTTTAGTGCACTTACTTACCTGTTTTCACATTTACATTTACAATCTGGTTTATTAGTTTTTTACAATATACTTTTATTCCCATATTTTGCTATTCAAAGTCCATAAACTAATTTTACTTTCCTCTTATTCTCTCCCTTCTGTTCTCATAATAATTGCACTATTTTAATTACTTTGTCATAATATGCATTTTCATACTATTCTTTCATTTGTATTTCCAATTTATTTAGTTTTAGGTGGAAAGTTAAAAATATTAAATGGCCCTAACCAGTTTAGCTCCATGGATAGAGTGTCAGCCTGCGGACTCAAGGGTTCCAGGTTCAATTCTGGTCAAGGGCATGTACCTTGGTTGCAGGCACATCCCCAGTAGGGAGTGTGCAGGAGGCAGCTGATCGATGTATCTCTCTCATTGATGTTTCTAACTCTCTATCCCTCTTCCTTCCTCTCTGTGAAAAATCAAAAAAATATATTTAAAAAATATTAAATGCTCTTCAACATTTTTTGGCCTATATTTTTCCTGTCACTTTCTTGTTGAATGACAAATTTCTGTTAGTAAATTCCTCAAGAAGTGTTCAAGGGTAGAGAGTTTTCTGAGATCTTTGTGTTTAATGTTTTCTAATAACTTTGAAAAAATACTAATGAACAAGTGGAAGGATATCAAAAATTTGGTTAACATTTATTCTTGAATATTTAAAAAATGCTATTCTATTTTATCCATATAAAACACTGTTTCTTTCTGCCTGGAAGCATTAAGGAATTTTTTTATCAAGGTTATTAGTAGACTTTTAAAAATCATTTAAAAAGGAAATTACTTGCCTAATTAAAAAAAAACAAAAACCTTTCAAATGTGACAGATTCAAAACAAGGCTAGACTGTTTTGTAGCTCTTTCTTAAGAGTTGGAATCTATTTCCCCACACTTTGAAACTATGCTAGCCTGTAATTTGCATTGACCAAAGGATATGGTAAAGTTTATATTTTGCTTGACTTTCATAAAATATTGTCCTAAGACTGACATGCAAAGGATCTAGTCTTGTTTACTGAAGGTTAAGAAGTGCAATCAGAAGCAACATGTCACAACTGACAGACACCCTCTCTGCACACTCAAGTGAGTGGAGCCATCCAGAATCACGAGACCTGCTATTCCTCTTGCTGAAGGCATCTGTGTAGGTGAATCTCAGTACATTCAATAAGGGATCCACCTAGCCAATGCACAGTTTTTATTGTTGTTGTTGTTAATCCTTACATGAGGATATTTTAGGATATTTTTTTCTATTGCTTTTCAGAGAAAGAGGAAGAGGAGAGAGAGAGAGAGAGAGAGAGAGAGAGAGAGAGAGAGAGAGAGAGAGGCATAGATGTGAGAGATACACATTTACTGGTTGCTCCCTGCATGCTCCCTGACTGGGGGCAGGGAGTGAATCTGCAGCCCAGGTATGTATGTGCCCTTGACCTGAAATCACACCTGTGACCTTTTGGTGTGCAGACTGACACTCTAACTATGGAGCAAAACCACCAGGGCTAATCAATAAACTTTTGAGAAATATTACATTACTAGAGGCCCGTGCATGAAATTCATACACTCAGGGGGAGGGTGTCCGTCAGCCTGGCCTGAGCCTTCTCACAGTCCAGGCACCCTCAGGGGATGTCTGACTGATGGCTTAGGCCCGCTCCCTGCAGGGCCTAAGCAGGAAATCGGACATCCTTAGTGCTGCTGAGGAGGTGGTAGAGACTCCCGCCACTGCCTCTGCGCTCGCCAGCCATGAGCCTGGCTTCTGACTGAGCAGCGCTCCCCCTGTGGGAGCTCATTGCCCACTTGGGGGCAGCTCCTGCGTTGAGCATCTGCCCCTTGGTGGTCAGTGCATGGCATAGTGACCGGTTGTTCTGCTGTTCGGTCAACTTGCATATTAGCCTTTTATTATATAGGATTGTTGTCTTAAACTAACCGATTTGGTCATAATCTCTATGTCAGCAATATAAAATTTATGCCAAAAATATCTGAGATCTTCACAGACAAAATGAAGCACCAAATGTTCAAATAACAGTTCCCAAGATCTTTTAAAATTAGAAACACACTTAAAAAGATAGTTGTATTAAATTACCTTAAGTTTACCTCCAAATCCAGAATTCGTTCATATTGTAAATAATGGCTTTGAATCATAATGACTATCAGCATTAGATGAATCTAAGGTTTTAGCCACACTATTTTTCTTTGCCCCCAAACACTTCACTTGTCAGAGAGAAATCAACCTTAGAGATCTGAAGACTGGTCAATATGGAGAGTGCCAACCCGTAAAATAGTCAAGATCATGCATTACTCAGCCTAGCCCATTTCTGCAAATACTGTTTCTTTGAGAGGAATTACATGTCTGACATAAATTGCAGCCTAAATTACACTATTTCCTTATGTACAGTTTAGGTTTCTTTTAAGTAGAGCTAGGCCTTAATGATCCTTGACACTTACAAACTGAGTTTAATGGAAAATAAATCTGTATTTTAATACTTAACATTCCAAAACTCTCAGAGTCTTTTCACCCACACTGAATATATCAGAAAATTGGCCTCTTAACTGTATAGGTCATTTATAAGAACTCAACTAAGTTTTCACAAAATCAACATTTTCTTTCTTTTAATGCTCCTATTTAATGAATTTTCATAACATTTATTTAAACTAAATAATTATTGTAACAGTTTGCCTGATAGAATCATTTTGGGGGAATAGACACACTGACTATTGGTATGTAACAATTAATAAGTGCAAGTAGAAGTGTGGATTATATTAGGAAGTATAATGCCCATCAGTGTTTAGTTTTTAACTTTAGTCAGTAGTTTGAATAGGGAATTTAATAATCAATTAAAATCATTTAAGTGGAGGCCATATAATAAATTTCCTATTGCATTTTTATGAATTAGAATATATAATTACAAAAATATAATGTGAAGATATATAACGGTATAATGTTAAGAACCAAAAAATGGGTGGGGAATTTACATACAGTAAATAATATTTACATGCTAACAATTCTTATATTGACTTAAATTAAATTTTCTAAAAATATATTTAAAAACTGACTTCAAATCATCAAAACACTGAATTTATAATAAAGGAATCTATTATAAATGCAGTTAAATAGCAATTAAGAGAATAGTATTGAAAAGATTTTACAAATTGATCAAAGAGGGAATCAGTCATGAACACATTCAGTTATTGATTCAATAACTTCTTAAATTTATGAAAAATTATTTGAATTATGCATTGTTCTAAAAATTGCCTTGGTGTATGCATATGAGCTAACAATAAATATATCTCTAAACAATTGTAATTGATATTGTATTAGCATTTTACTAATGATATGGTTTAAAGTTAAATAGGGTGTTAATAAAATGTGTAGCTGTAGCAAACAATGAAATATATGTTTTACTTTTTAAATATAGAGCAATAATAAAATACATATGAGTGTTAATATAATTAAAAAATGTAAAATTACCTTTTTGGGAGAAAAAAGAAAATAAAAAGGAAACCTTTTAAAAATTATAATCTTGAAGTAGATGTGTTTAGCCATGTAGAAAGCTTAGATTGAAATTGAAGAGTAAACAAATTAGTATTTACAATTCTGTTTGATAAAGACCTACCATCACACCACACACACACACACACACAATACACACACACACACACATCACAGTGTGTATTGCAACAGATGTCCCTTTAACATACCAGCATTAAGAAATTGAAAGATAAACCTAATTAGCTAGGTCACTACATTTTTTAAAGTTAAGAATAGTTATTTTCTATAATTTTTCATATATCTTGTTATCCTGCTCCCTTAAATATAATACCTCAAGGTCACTTAAATTTTTTTTAATTACTCTATAATTTAGAGATTCTATAGTAGGTGAAATCTGTGCTAATTATGATATCATTAAAAAAGAACATAAGAAAACCCCTCAATAATACACTTAGAGTAGGAATAGAAAAGTTAACTGACATGATGATGGGTATAGGAAGAGATCTAAGTAATATAAAGTAAAGGAGAAGGAATAAAAATAAAGGCAAAGTACCAAGCGTTATTAAAACTTATCACTAATTCATTATATTATTGAAGAGTCTCCTTTGAGAAGAGATAAAGCTTTTATTAGTGGCTAGATATCTAAAGTTTGACAGATATCAAGAGATGTACTGAATAAAATAGCTTGTCTCTGGTCCAATCATTTGAAGTGAAGAGGGAGTTTTAGAATCTAAAGCATATTTTGCATTTCTAATTTGGACAATAATTTTATCCCAACGGCTTGATTACAATTTTCATAAAATATTTAATATAATATATGAATCTAGGCATGCTGTGACAAAGAATCTTAAATATCTGAATAAAAATATGTCAGAGGTAGGCTGAATCATTTTTTAAAACAAAACTTCCACATTGTTCATCTCTTAAAGAAAAACAAGTATAAAAAATAAAGTCTATAGGTTTTCTTGACTAGCAAATTATCTTCATTATATATTATTATAAAATAAACATTTTTAATCCAGTTTAACATAAGAACAAACTCACTGGATGGAAACATTGAAAAAGTACCATTTTCAAATGTCAATTAAAATACGTTAAGGAATAAAAGATAAGATACAAATTTTATCAAAACATCAGAACCATAAATCAATATATTTGAAACATTGATAATACATTTTTACCAATAAATATAAACTGAAATTTGAATTTCAATGCATCTAAACCTATCATAACTGTTTTTTAACATTTTGCAATATTTTATTAATTTTTACTTCAAGTAATATAAAGAACTATTTTAAAAATCTAATATCTCTAAGCTTTACCCTGAAAATCATCTTTTTCTTACACACCTTCTCCCAATTCTTTCTGCTTTCCAGTAGCAACTACTTTCAAAAAGTAGCTAGCTCAGTTGTAAATAATAGGCTAATGGTGCTATTTCTATTCTATTTTTTAATATATTATTTTTTCTTTTAAATTACAGTTGACATACAATATTATATTAAATTTAAGGTTAGACCTTTATATAGACTACGAAGCAAACACTGAGATGAGTCTTATACATATCTGACATCATAAATATAACTTTTCATGCTATATTGGGGCTAAGAAATGTCATATTATATTTCTGTGACTGTTTTAATAAATGGCAATTTGTACATCTTAACCCCTTCTATTTTTTCACTCAACATCCCCATCCACCCTTCTATCTGGCAACCATTAAAATGTTTTCTGTATATATGAGTTTGTTTTTGTTTTGATATATATATATATATATATATATATATATATATATATATATATATATATATTTAGATTTCACATGTAAGTGAAATCATATGGTATTTGTCTTTCTCTGGTCTGATTTATTTCACTTAGCATGATTCCTACTATGTCCATTCATGTTGTTCAAAATGGGAAGATTTTGTTCATTTTAATGGCTGAGCAATAGTTTGTTGCATATATGTATCACTTATTCTTTATCTACTTCTATCAATATACACTTAAGCTGTTTCCATATCCTGATTATCTATCTATATAAAGAGGCAATATGCAAATTGTTCAGGACACAGTAACACCACAACTGCTCAGGAGGAGGCTGCACGTGCAGGTGGGCGGGAGGGGACTGCATGCATGGTGAGGCAAGCTACGGATGGTGCAGGCCCAGAGAGAAGAGGGTCTGCTAGCCACCTTGGCTGCAGGGAGGCCTGGAGAGAACAGGGCCTGTGAGCTGCGGAGGAAACACCTTTTCTGACCGCTCATTGGCTAAGCTCCCTTATGCCACTCACAGTGTTCTTGGTAACTTGGGTAATAAGAATCCAAGAAGGTGATCTAGGGTTTTTCCACCTCACTCCTGGAGGAAAAAATCAAAGGTCCGCTGCTGGAGGGGCTAAGAAATGTCATATCCTGACCTAGCCGGTTTGGCTGATTAGATAGAGCCTTGGCCTATGGACCGCAGGGTCTGGGTTTGATTCTGGTCAAGGGCATGTACCTATGTTGCAGGCTCCTCCGTGGCTGGGGCCCAGGTCAGGGCTCATGCAGGAGGCAACCAATGGAAGTGTCCCTCTAACATTGATGTTTCCTCTGTCTTTCCCTCTCTCTTCCATGTTCTCTAAAACTCAATGGAAAAAATATCCTCAGGTGAGGAGAAAGAAAGAAGAAAGGAAAAAGAAAGAAAAAGAAAGAAGAAAGAAAGAAAGTAAGAAAGAAAAAAAGAAAGAAAGAAAGAAAGAAAGAAAGAAAGAAAGAAAGAAAGAAAGAAAGAAAGAAAGAAAGAAAGAAAGAAAGAAAGAAAGAAAGAAGAAAAAGGATTTTGGTTGAGTCTTTAGGGTTCACTATATACAACATCATGTTCTCTACAAATAATGACAGTTTTACTTCTTTCCAATTTGGATGCCTTTATTTATTTTTCTTATTTGATTGTTATTGGCTAGGGCTTCCAATACTATGTTGAATAGAAGTGGTAAAAGTGGAAATACTTGTCTTTTTTATCTTAAACAAAACAATTTTAGTTTTTCACCATTGAGTATAATAACTGTGGAGTTGTCATATATGGCCTTTATTATGTTAAGGTATGTTCCCTCTACTCCCATTTTGCTGAGAGTTTTTATTATAACTGAGTGGTGGATTTTATCAAATGTCTTTTCTACATATATTGATATAATCCCATGATTTTTATCATTTTTGTTTATGTTATTGACTTGTGAATATTGAACCAACCTTGCATCTCAAGGTCAAATCCTGCTTGATTATGGTATATGATCTTTGTAAAGTATTGCAGAATTTGGTTTACTAATATTCTGTTGAAAATGTTTGTGTTATTGTTCTATTGTTTTATTGAACTACAATATTTTTGTGATGTTTTTATCTAGCTTTGGAATCAGGGTAATGCTGGCCTCTTAAATGAGTGTGCATGTCTTCCCTCCTTTTTAATATTTTGGAACAGTTTAAGAAGAATTGACCTTAATTATGATTTGAATGTTTAATATAACACACTTTTGAAGGCATTTGGTTCAGGACATTTTTGGGGGGAGCTTTTTTTATTATTGACTAGAAGCCTGAAATTCGTGAATGAAATTCGTGAATGGGAGGGAGGGGGTCCTTCAGCCCAGCCTGCAACCTCACCAATCCAGGACCACTTGGAGGATGTCCAACTGCTGGTCTAAACCAGCAGTCAAACATCCCTCTCACAGTCCGGGACCACTGGCTCCTAATCGCTCATCAGCCTGCCTGCCTGATTGCCCCTAACCTCTCTGCCTGCCGGGCTGATTGCCCCTAATCACCTCTACCTCAGCCCCCGCCACCGTGGCTTTGTCCGGAAGGAAGGCAGGACGACTGGAAGATGTCCGGTCGACCCGGTCTAATTAGCATATTACCCTTTTATTAGTATAGATTAGAAAAAATAGTTATTGGTATAATCAGATTTTCTGTTTCTTCTTGAGTCAATCTTGGAAGATTGTATGTTTTTAGCAATTTATCCATTTCTTTTATGTTGTCTAATTTGTTGGCATAATTGCCTGTAATACATTTGTATAATCCTTTGTATTTCTGTGGTGTCAGTTGTCACTTCTCTTTAATTTTTGATTTTATTTGTGCTCTCTCTCTTTTTTGAGAGATTGATTAAAGGTTTATTAATCTCATTTATATTTTCATAGAACCAGCTATTGATTTCATTGATTTTTTGTGATTTTTTAGACTCCATTTTGCTTATTTCTGCTCTGATATTTATTATTTTCTTTTTTTTTCTTTTACTCACTTTGGGCTTTGTTTGTTCTTCTTATTCTTTTAGATGTAAAGATAAAGTGTTTATTTAATACTTTTCCTGTTTCTTTAGGTAGTATTTCTATGAATTTTCCTCTTGGAATGTATTTGGTCATGTCCCATAGATTTTGGTTCATTGTGTCTCATATTCATTTGTCTCATGAGATATTTTTATTTCTCCCTTGATATTATTGTTAACCCAATTATTGTTTAGTATCACGTTACTTAACCTCCCTATGCTTGACTCTTTTTCAGTTTTTTTCTTGTATTTGATTTCTATTTTCATACCATTGTGATCAGAGAAGATACTTGATATGATTTCAATCTTCTTAAATTTGTTGAGACTTATTCTGTAGCATAACATATGGTTTAAGCTAGATAATGTTCCATGTGTGCTTGAAAATAATGTATATTTTGTTTCTTTGGCTGAAATGCTCTAAAAATATCATTAAATCTATCTGATCTAATGTGTGATTTAGAGCCAATGTTTTCTTGTTGATTTTCTCTCTGGATGATATAACCATTGATGTCAATGGGGTGTTAATAATTCTTACTATTACTGTATTACTGTCAGTCTCTTCCTTTATGTCCATCAATATTTGCTTTATCCTATCTAACAAAGATGGAATATGCAAACTGACCATCACTTCATGACAAAGATGGTGGCTCCCACAGCCAATAAAGAGGGAGTATACAAATTGACACAACAAAGATGGTGGCTGCAGGGCTGGGATGCTTGTGTTGTCGCCATGACAACAATGCAGGCGTTCAGCCCTGCCCTGGCTGCTCTGGGCCTCTGGGCAGCGTGCGAAGGAGGAAAGGTGGCTCTGGCTGGAGCAAAGGTGGTGCCGGAAGCCAGGGGAAGGAAGGACCATTCTTGCATGAATATTCGTGCATCGGGCCTCTAGTATATTTAGATGTTCTTATGTTGGACGTGTAAATGTTTACAAGGTTTGTATCCTCTTGTGGGATTTATCCCTTTATCATTATGGAATGACTTTCTTTGTCTCTTGTATAGCTTTTGTTTTAAAGTCTATTTTGTCTTATATAAGTAGTATTATTCCAGCTTTTTTTCATTGCCATTTGCATGAAATATCTTTTTCATCCCTTTATTTTCAGTCTCTGTGTCTTAGCTGGTTTACATTCCACTGTCCACTATCATAATTACTTTATCAACAGCTTCTTTGTCTCATGTTCCTAAACTTTTACTTAACTGGAAAAATCCCTAAACTGATCAAATAGATCTTCCTCAGAATTCAGGTCTATGGAAACATATAAGTCCATACAAACTGTCTACTAGAACATTTTCCCATATACATTCAATTGGATCAGATACTGGAAACATCTATATTTCCTGTCTTCTAGTTCTTTTACTCTCATTACTATTTAACAACTTTCTAATTCTCTTATAACCTATAATATATAATCTTCCCTTGTAACCCCCAAGTATTTAACTTTTTCTTAATTCACTAAAACAGGAGAAACAGTAAAACATAAAACAACCTTAGTTGGTTTGGCTCAGTGGGTAGAGTGAGCATCAGCCCTCAGACTGAAGGGTCATGGGTTCAATTCCAATCAAGGGTACATACCTAGGTTGTAGGCTTGATCCCCAGTACTGATTGGGAGAGCGTAGGAGGCAACCAATCAATGTTTCTCTCTCTGTCTCTCCCTCTCCCTTCCACGTTCTCTAAAAATCAATGGAAAAAAATATCCTTGGGTGAGGATTTAAAAAAAAAAAACACAAATAAAAAATCATAAAATATCATATTTTTCTATATTCCCATAATTAAGTCTATGAATAAACTCTCACCTCCTTCCCACATACTTTATCTTCTCTTAACTTAAAGCAGTGAATCTCCACGATTCTAACCATAGTTTACTCCACAACATTTCCCTCTCTTCTGTGTTATTACCATAAGCTTACATAACATAATATCAACCATATTTGAATTAACACATTCCTTGGAAACCACTTCAGTTTCCAAGATTTCTCTTCCTCTGTTCAACTTAACATGAAAATTCTTTAAAAGAATGGCATTGACAGATATTTTTTTTCTCTCCATTTCCACAATTTACATTCTTTTATAAATCAATGCTCATCGGGCTTTCAACCCACAATTCTATCAAAACAGATCTTACCAATGTCATTAATAATCTCCATAAACTTAATTTATAACAAATTCTTAATTTGTTAGCAACATTTGATACTGTTACTATAACTTACAAAACAACAGCCAGAAACAAACAAACAAAATCCCTCTCTTTCTTTGAATGTTGAGATAGCACTCAGGTTTTTTTTTTTTTTTTAATCTCCTTCAACAACATGCCTCTTTTTAGACATGTTTGCTTATTCCTGGTAAAAGCTTTCTGAACTATTATGGGTTCCATAGCTCATTTCTTGGTTCACATATGTAATTACATACATTCTCTAAATGATATCATCCAGCCTTAAGTGCACTCTCTATGTAAAGGACTCTTGCATTTTTATCTTTAGACTAGACTTCTCCCTTAACTCCTGTCTTATATATGCAATCATTTACTCAACATTTTATCTAGATTCTGCATTAGTTAGAATAAAGACCAAGCTGTTGTAATGGGGATACCTCAAAATGCAATTGTGTAGCGTATAAAAGTTACTGTTTACTCATGTTGCAGTCTAGTGAGGAACAATCAGACTATGTTCCACAAGGTCAAATAAAAGCACTATCTCCTTCTATATTGTTTCTTTACAGTATTCTGGCAAGCTGTTCCCATGTATATAACTTCCACATTACAAGAGATAAAAAAAGGGAAGGACAAGTATGAGAACACTTGTATTTCAATATATAGGCTGGACATTACATATTCCCGTTGCCATACATTTCTTTAGATATGTGGTCTCACCTAGACTAAAAAATGGATGGGAAAAATTATCCAAAATATAGATGTTTCAGGTATTGCTACCTAGTATCATCATATTAGTTATTTGAATTAAAACTCCCACCTACAACAACTGGAAAATTTGATCAGGTTTTCAAAAATACTTAGCCAAATAAATAAGAAATCTAGGAAGGCAGTGAAGATTGTGATGGCAGGATTTGGGGAGAATATATAGACTCACAAAGGTGAACCAACATTGAATCTATAATTCAGGTATGGTAATTTTACAGTTCCAAAATAAGGTGATTAGATGCTAAGAAGCTAATTGAAACTTTTGAGAGCCTTGTAGGAATAGGAGGAATGCCAGTAATTGCATTCTGGTAATGAAAAAGGTGAGGAAATTTTGAAACTATATATATCTAGTAGGGAACTTAAGGTGCCAAAACTTAGTAGCAAGGCCAAAGCAAAAGCAGAAAAGCAGGAGAGATTGATACCTAGTCTCAAATAAATTCAGTCTTGAAATTGCTTTCAGGTAATCTTGAATACCAGTGCTTAAGCAGCTTGCAAGAAAAAAAAGTAAATTCTCAAAAGGAAATCACCCAAATTTCAGTCTTTGTCTATAATTTTAACACCATCTCTACATATAAAGAGGTAATATGCTAATTGGTGTTACTGTGTCCCCATAACAACCAATTTGCATATTGATGTGGGCATAGCAGGGGGTGAGTGGCCGGAGCCAAGTTCCCAGGGTTCTGAGGAGAGCGCCTGACAGGAGCCGGAGCCCCAACTGCAAAGAGGAAGAGGAAGTGACCACCCAAGGGAAACTCTTCCAACCTCCTGCATGGACACCCTACACCAACCCCCACACCCCCAGGGGACAGATGGAAACTCTACCCCAGCCCCCGCACTCCTGGGGGGATGGGGAGGCTGACCAGATGGGGAGAAGACCCAGCCTTGGGGGTAGCTGCAGCCCGCAATTCCAACTCCCAATCTCTTCCCCCACCACCCCTGCCAAGGGCACCCACAACAATAGTACTCCCGCTTTGGCTAGGCTCCGCTCTCCTCCCTACAACTCCAGACCCGGGTGGAGGCAGGCCTGAGTGGCCCCCCAGGATCATACCCTTCCCCTCCCCCGACAGCAGCAGCCCTGACTCCACAGCTGAAGTGCTCTGAACCTCGCTGGGGGTGTGGCTAAACCCTCCCTCCTAGCCCATTTGGCTCTGCCCTAGCCCAGCCCCTACCCAGCTCCAGGAGATTGGAGACCCACCCTGAGCAGGTACAGCTGTGAAACAGCCACATACAATTTAAAGAATGGTGCCAAGCAGGAAGGTTTGACAGTTACTCCCCCTTCAGCCTCACTGCCCCCCTAGTGCCCCCCCCAACTCCCTGCCCCCCACCAGCACCTCCAGGGGTGACTACTGCTACAGGGCTGCTGGCCAGAGCCCGCCCCCTCCAAGGCCTGCGGAACCCTCTGCAAAGCTTCCATAGCTACAGTCCCAGGAAACAATCATGCCCTCCTCCCCTAATCAGCACCTGCTACCTGTGAGGGTACCTGTGGGAAGTTGGGGGCGAGCAGGCTGGCAAGGGGGCAGTTGGGGGCAATCAGGCCAGCAGGGGGGGTAGTTGGGGGTGACCAGGTCGGCATGGGGGCAGTTGGGGGTGAGCAGGCTGGCAGGGGGGCAGTTGGGGGTGAAAAGGCTGGCGGGGGGGAAGTTGGAGGCGAGCAGGCCGGCAGGCAGAGTGAGTAGGGGCGATCATGCAGGCAGGCAGGTGAGTGGTTAGGAGCCAGCGGTCCGGATTGCGAGAGGGATGTCCGACTACTGGTTTAAACCAGCAGTCAGACATCACCCAAGGGAACCCAGATTGGTGAAGGGCAGGCCAGGTTGAGGGACACCACCCCCACCCTCCCCCCGTGCATGAATTTCGTTCACTGGGCCACTACTATTTGATAAGGAATCAAATCAGGCTCAAAAAGAATAGGACTATATGAATGTAAAACAGAGATAAATCATAGGTAAAGGAGCTTAATAGGAGAGTTAGAATTGTTTCATTAGATGGATGCATTAGTAAATACTTTTAATTTGTTCAAAGATGTAAAAGACTGAGAAAGTGCGTAGAGGACTATAATCTAGAAAAGAGTAAATCAAAATTCTAGAACTGAAATCATAAGAATCCAATGAAGATGTTTGTCAGCTGATTAGAGCCGGCAAAGAGAATATTAGTGAAATAGAAAACATCATAAAGAAATACTCATAATAAAATCCAGAAACACAAAAAATAAAAACCAGAAATTGGAAAATAAGTGAATAATAGACTCAGAAAATATATGTATATGAAGTATAAAAAAAAATGTTGCAAATATTCAAAGAAATAATAGTTAAGGATTTATAAAAAATTATGAAAGTCATAAAGCTATAAATTATGATAGCAAAGAAATTTTATATAATGAGAGTCAGAAAATATTTTAAGCTAATTATGGTTAAATATTTTCTAAAACATTTATGGTATTTTCAAACCCTAATATTGTGAAAAAAATCAAAAGCCTTAAATGTATATATAAGAAAAAAAATTGAAAGGAAAAAAATAATTGAACTAATTATTTTCCTCAGAAGGTAACTATAAAGAGTAAATTTAACCCAGTATAAAAACAATAGAATTAAAAAATTAAAAAATGAATGAATATTCTTTTTTAATGACATTAATAAAAGAAAATATAAAAAAAGTTATACTTAAAAAAACCTGAATTTGGTACTTTCAAAAGACTAATGAAATTTACAATATTTACAACAAAAAAGAGCAGGTAGTAATGAATAATATCAAAAACAAAGAGGGGACATTGCTACATCTTTCTGATATTGAAAAGACCAAGTATAATATTAGAGGAAATCATGAAAATATCATTAAAATTTTTTACTAAAGGAGTGGATTGCTGAAAAAACACCAAGGCCAACACAAAAATAGAAATAATCTAGTGTATTTCAAAATAAAATATTTTATCAAAAATCTTCCATAAGAAAAATCTAGGTTATGATGGCTTTACAGGTATCCTATATAATAAAAGGCTGATATGCAAATTGTCCCCTCAATCAGGAGTTTTACTGGGAGTTGAACTGGGAATTTGACCAACCACCCATGGCCCCTCCCCCTGACACCTCCCCCTGACCCACCCCTGACCAACCCCTCACCCTGATTGGGGGTGAGGCCAGCCTGCCAACAGCCCATGGCTTCTCTTCCTCACCTGGCCCCACCTCTGATCAGCCCCCCAACACAATTGGAGGTGAGGCCAGTTGGCCAACCTCCCACGTCTCCTTCCTGCAGCCGACTCAGCCTGATTGGCCCTGATCAGAACAGGACAGCTGGATTCTACCCATGCATGAATTTGTGCACAGAGCCTCTAGTATCCTATAAGGCAGTAAGAATTCACTATGGTCAATGTTTTGCAAATACATCTAAAGAAAGGAAAGTTATGAAATTCTTCCTAATTTGTTTTATGAGACAAGTACAGCACTAATTAAAAAAAGAAAAACACCCAAAGTCAACAAAAAATCCTTACTAGAATATTTTGAAAACAGAATTATATATCAGTCTCATTCATAACAAATTATTTGATAAAATGTAATATGCAAAAGTATAATATCTTATAACCAATTGGACTTATTCCATTATTAAAAATATTTGAAATTATTAATGAGTGTAATTTTTTAAACTTTACAGAATAAAGCAAAAATGGCATCTGTTTATTTTTAAAAATGATATGTTGGAAAGATGCACCTGAACTAGCACTGAGTAAGAGACAACAGGAATCTATGGGGGCAAACTGGAAAAACTGTGATCTGTTATTACATCCAAGTTTCCAATTTTGATGATAGGAGTAACCTTGAGAAGAAATTGGTCCTCTTCATCATGGAACAAAAATTATCTTGGCCAGAGACAGGCTTCTTAATAAAGCATGGCACTCATTTGCACCTAGGATCAATAACCAAATACTGTAGCAGAAAGGCATTCATTATTGCCCACTCTTGAATTCAGTTAGGCTATTTCTATTTTTTGTAATGTTACATGGGTCCCAGATTCATCCTCTTCTATAGTTCCCATACTAAGTTTGATCATCTAAGTGATTGTTTTTTTGTTTTTGTTTATTTCTTTTTTTGTTAATCCTTACCCGAGGATATTTTTTCTTTTGATTTTTAGGGAGAGTGAAAGGGAGGGTGGAGAAGAGAGAGAAAGAGAGAGAGAAACATTGATGTGAGAGAGACACATCAATTAATTGCCTTCTGTAACTGTCCCGACTGGGGCCTGGGATCAAACCTGCATCCTAGGTAGATGCCCTTGACTAGGAATCAAATCTACAACCCTTCAGTATGTGGGCTCATGCTCTAACCAGCTAGGTCCTAAGCGTTCTTAATTTTTAGGAAAATTTATTGAGAATGAGGAGGGTATTTTGGGGGAGACATATATGGAACAAATTAATTTAACATCATGTGCTCTTTTGCCTAATCCTAAACTGATAATGAAATTAAAGTGGAAAATCCTCCAGGGAAAGAAAAACAGAACAGATGTTAACAAGTTATTGTAAGACAGAAAACAGGTGGAATAGGCAAAAGTTTGAAACAGGCTTGAGAAATATGCAGCTCAGCATATACTGTGATAAGAATACTGCAAAACAGTCATTCTGATTGATGGACTCTGAATAAAATGCCAACTACAGGGATGATACAAGGGAATGAGAAAAGTAGGATTAATTTAAAGTCTGCTTTGAAATCATGTCATTTGAGGTGTAAATTCTGCCTGAATTCATAAAATAAGGTGGAAACTAATCTTTATTCTTTAAAAGAGTTTACATAAGATTGATATTATTTAGTCCTCAAATGTTAAGGAAAATTGACCATTAAATATTTCTTGGCCTGTAGTTGTTTTGTGGAAGGTTGTAGGATATAAATCAAATTTCTATAAATGATATAGTTTTAAGTAGGGAAAAAAACACAATTTAGTTTCTGGGTTTTTTATTGTAGTTTTGTGAAGTTGTATTTTTTTAAAGGACTTTGTTCTTCTCATGTAAAATATAAAATTTATTTGATGGAATTGCTCATTGTAGCACCTAAGACTTCATTTTGATGGCTCTTTTTTCTTTTTAAATATATTTCATTGATTTTTTTTTTAAAGAGAAGAAGGGAGAGGGATAGAGAGTTAGAAACATCAATGAGAGAGAAACATCGATCAGCTGCCACCTGCACACTCCCCACTGGGGACGTGCCCGCAACCAAGGTACATGCCCTTGACCGGAATCGAACCTGGGACCCTTGAGTCCGCAGGCCGATGCTCTATCCACTGAGCCAAACCGGTTAGGGTTGATGGCTCTTTTTTCATTCTTAATATTAGTAGCATGTTTTATTTTTTTCTTTGAACAATCTTATAAGGTTTTATTAACTTTTAAAAATAGAAACGTCTGATTCCTGAACATTTTCTTATAGTTTCACTTTTCCTCACCCTACCTTTTTTGATTCTAATATGCTATTTTATTTTAACTACATTGATTTTCTACCTATCCTCACTCCTAATACAGAGAGCAGCACTCTAAATTTACTTATGAGTACACTACTAGCTACATTGTAAACATATTTATTGTAAATTTTCTATAGTTCAAACTATTTTCTAATTTTCATAGCAAATCCTTCTTCATCCTTTCATTATTTAGGTTTCCAGGAAATAAATATTAAATAATTGCTGGACAGTGTTTGAATTTTATACACATACTAGAGACCTAATGCACAAAAATTATGCAAGGGGCTCAGCCCTCACTGCCCCAGCTTCCCAGGCTGCCTCAGGGCCCCACAGACCTGCCCCATGTTCATTCTGGAAGGTCATTTCGGAAGGTCGTTCCGGAAGGTTGGTCTACCATCTGGTCTAATTATCATATTACCTCTTTACTATATAGGATATCTACAAACATATTTAAATGCTATTGCTTAGAAGTTTTCAGTTTTAGTGCATTTAATATCATATGCTGGATTAGATCTACAATGTTCCCCATAATACATGTGTTTATGTTTACACTAGCAAAATAGAATGATATGAATATTGAGTATATGGTGCAATTGATATAAAAAACACTTTTTCATAACATTCATTATCAATTTTTCTTAGTACTTAATCTACATTAAAAGAAGTGTTGTGTTGTTTTTCCCCATTTAAAAGACCATAGAAATAAATATAGGAATAGTTTTATCATCTTCAATTATTAAAAACCTGGGTAATAAGGAATCATAAAATGTTCTGTTTATGATTGACAGGAATTGTCAATCACTTTTGCTATAGAGATAGCTAAGTTGATTTCTTTTCTCTTGTACATTTGTTGTTTTTTTTAGAAATTTAAAAACCAGAACTGATTGACAAGTGTGCAAGTGTACTGAGAAACACTGTGATCTTTGTAGAGTAAGTTTTTGCTACCCAGGAGGTATGACTTTGCAAATACTAGCAGATGGTTATGTAAATGTACTTGTTCTACTACAGCTTGACACAGTGACACATTTAATTAATTTTACATATATCAAAAATTTGTACAGAAAATTTATATTAAGATATGATTTAGAGGATTTTCACTCATTGAAGAATTCTTCTTACCTCTTAGTCAGGCTGATGGACATTGTGAAATCTTGGCAGAACATTTTATAGTTGAAAGATTTCAATCTCTGAAAGGATTACATGGCAGATGGAAATGTAAAGGAACCACTCAAGTATTTGAGTATGAAGTTTATTAGCCATCTGCTGGGTATTCATTTCCCTCAGCTTTACAATTTACTTGGAGACTAGGAAGTGTGCTGATTCAAAGTGTTTGAGGGTCTAAGCACACACAGATTTTATATATATATATATATATATATACACACACACACACACACACACATATGTGTGTGTATATATATATATATATATATATATGTACATACATATATATATATATATACACATATACATACATTATCTACATATAATGACATATTTAGGAAAGTATTTCACTGTTATGTAGCTTTTTAATTTAAGTCATTTTATAAGACATTTTATTGACTATTCTAAATAGATACATATTAAATGTCATTTAATCTTCTAACTGAACTTGAATAAGAGTCCACTCACGTTTAATCTTAGACCAGTTAATTTTCCTACAATTTATTTAAGATTAAATTTGAAAAAATTAATGTTTTATAGATTAATGTTTTATGAGTATCTTATTAGATGCATGTTTATAGAGTAGTATATTTGAATCATAAAATAAAACAATTTCAAGGAGAAATTAAGCCAAAGGTTAGGATATAATTCAAATACTGTCAGAATTATTTTTATTTGTTATATATATTTTTCACTTTCCCTTCCTACATTATTGAGTTTTTGAGTAAAATACAAGTTCAGTTATCAAACACTCAGATGACTACTATATTACTAAATTGAAAAATATTTATTCAAATGCAATATTCTTGGGAATAAAAATCCATAATTATATATTGATTTTTATACTAAAATAATACTCAAAAATACCAGTGACCCTTGTAAAATTGTACAAACTCTTACCTGTAGAAATTGAGTTAGAGTTTTCTGTCATAACTACAATAATTGAACTTACCTGATTTAAAATTTTGCCTTCTCTCTGATTGAGAAATTTCCTGATATTAATGAACTGCTAAAAATTATTTCAAATTATAAATACTATTTTTAAAGTTTTACCTCTCAAGTTATCCTATATAATAAAGAGCTAATATGCAAATGGTCATCATGCCCTCACACCATCACACTGTTATGGCTCAGACACTCAACACTGGGGAGAGAGGAATGGGGACCAGCTAGGCACAAATGAGCTCATGAGAAAGGAGTGGAGACCAGCCAAGCTGCGGCGTGGGAAAGGAACAAGCTGCATGTCCCTCAGTCCCGGGCGCCAGCGCCTGTGCCTGTGGCCCTGGAGAAGGACAAGCCACCTGCCCCATGGTCCTGGGCGTCAGCGCCTGCATCTGCAGCCCAGGCAAAGCCGCCCACCAACAGTCCCCTGCTACTGCGGCTGACCCAGGCAAAGCCGGCCCAGGTCCTGGCTGCCTGCAGCCAGCCAGAGGGAAAGAAGCCTGGGTCCTGGGTGCAGGGTGAGGCAGAGGCGATTAAGTGCGATCAGGCTAGCAAGGGAGCAGTTGGGGTGATCAGGCAGGCAGGCAGAGGTGGTTAGGGGCAATCAGGCAGGCAGCAGGCAAGCAGTTAGGAGCCAGTGGTCCCGGATTAAGAGAAACAGTCAGACATCCCCCAAAGAGTCCTGGATTAGAGAGGGTGCAGGCCTGGCTGAGGGACTCCCACGCCCCCGCCCCTGTGCACCAGGCCTCTAGTCATCTAAATAAAGTAAAACAAGGGTTTGTAGGATATATTGTATTTTGAAGTAGGCATTTTCACCAACAATAAATATCAAGAACAAATACTTGCTGAATAAAAGACAGTATTTGCTCTGTGAAGTTCAGAATAGTAAGTTGTCCAAAATTCCAGGTTCATGGTCAGTTGCTATGCCCAGGGGATCAGTCTTTATTTCTAGGGCAATAGATGAGTTCTTTCCAGGACTGAGATGGTTGTATATAGACTTTTCCTGAGTAAAATGAATACTAACAATTAATAGCTTATAGAAGATATTTAATTTGTAGATTGCAAAAGTAGCTTGTCACTTCTGCTCTCCTCTGTAGACCAGTTTGAGTAATCCTGTAGTAGGAACATTTTACATGGATATTTTGTATTAACAGTTCTGATGTACCCAATATTTAAGGCTATATTCTGATACAAAATCATGTTACTGAAGCTACTGGAACACTTTCATGGGTTTATTTTTCAGGGCATCTCTGAGGATCAAAATCCTCTAGTTTAGCCATTGTGCCAAATAATAAGTAATCTCTTGATCTTTGGTAAAGAATTAGTTCTAGTTAATAGCTTGGGGAATACCAAATAAAATTGTCTTAATATTTATCTGTCTGATCTCTTAACATAATGCTGCTTGGGGAAATAGGATTATTTATGTGACATGGGGGCAGGTGGTAATATGTTAGCAAGTAACAAACAAAAAATAGTTTCTTTATTCCTGCTGTAGTTTATATGTATATTATAAATGTGTTTAAAAATAGAGTAAATTATCTTGTTTTTCATTAAGGTGTGAAGTAAGAAATATATAAACATATCATTCTTTATTAGATACCTGGTATGTTCATTTAAAAAACTATATTGACCTTTAGCATTTCTTGATTACTATATATGATCAATGGTTCAGAATATTTTCTAGAAAATGTATGTAATTATAATCTCATAGAAGCTGCACTCTGTCTTAAACAGTTTTGTAATAAATTTTAAACAATAACATTAATAGATATACTAGTCAACTCAGGTGAGTTGGTGAGTAATTCCACTGGAAAGCTGAAACAAGAAATCAGCAATATTTAATCATAGTCACTTAATTTCACTGAAAATTGCATTTAAATGTTCATGTTCAACTGTGTACTTTAAAAAGGATATATATATATATATATATATATATATATATATATATATATATATACACACTAGAGGCCCGGTGCACAAAAATTTGTGCACTCGGGGGGGAGAGGGGGTCCCTCAGCCCGGCCTGTGCCCTCTCGCAGTCTGGGGCCCCTCTGGAGATAACGACCTGCTGGCTTAGGCCTGCTCCCTGGTGGCAGAGGGCAGGCCCAATCCCTAGGTGCAGCCCCTGGTCAGGCTCAAAGCAGGGCCGATTGGGGAGTTGAGGCACTGCCCCCTGTCATGCACAGAGCAGGGCGGATCTGGAGGTTGTGATGCCACCCCTAGTCATGCTCAGGGTATGGCTGATTGTGGGGTTGGGGCACCATCCCCTGTCACACTCAAGGCAGGGTCTATAGGGAAGTTGCGGCACCACCCCCTATCATGCGCAGAGCAGGGCGGATCAGGGGGTTGAGGAGCTCCCCACTGTCACTCACAGAGCAGGGCCCATCATGGGGGTTGGGGCACTGCCCCCCATCACACACACAGCAGGGCGGATCAGGGGGTTGGGGCACCACCCTCTATCACCCACAGAGCAGGGTCGATCAGGGGGTTGGGGTGCCGCCACTCTTACACACAGGGCAGGGCTGATGGGGAGGTTATGGCTCTACTGTGCATGACAGGGGGGAGCTCCCCAACCCCCTGATGGGCCCTGCTCTGTGCTTGACAGGGGGGAGCTCCCCAACCCCCTGATCGACCCTGCTCTGTGCGTGACAGGGTAAGGAGCCCCAACCTCCCTGATGGGCCCTGCTCTGTGCGTGACAGGGGGCAGCGCCCCAACCCCCTGATCAGCCCTGCTCTGTGCGTAACAGGGGGTGGTGCCGCAACCTCCCCATCGACCCTGCCTTGAGTGTGACAGGGGGCGGTGCCCCAACCCCCCAATTGGCCCTACCCTGAGCGTGACTGAGGGTGGCATTGCAACTTCCCAATCCACCCTGCTCTGTGCATGACAGGGGGCGGCGCCCCAACTCCCCAATCTGCCCTACTCTGAGCTCAACCAGGGGCTGCACCTAGGGATTGGGCCTGCCCTCTGCCACCTGGGAGCAGGCCTAAGCCAGCAGGTCGTTATCTCCCGAGGGGTCCCAGACTGCGAGAGGGCACAGGCCAGGCTGAGGGACCCCCCTTCCCCTCCGAGTGCACAAATTTTTGTGCACCGGGCCTCTAGTATATATATTTAGAACATAACATTAAGCCAGAACAGATAAAGCACAAATATTTTCTCAGCTTTTTTGTTTGTTTACTTTTATATTTATTTTATTTTACTCCCTTTTCAGGTTAATGGTTTTCTTTTTCTTTTCTTTTTTTTTGCTAACTCAAATATTTGTCATCATCTACTCAGGTGCTAACTACTATTACGGTTATCTACTCAGGTTCTGAGTACAATATTATTAATACTGTATATGTATGTTAATATTTTAATATTGACAATAGTATAATTGATGTTGACATCTCTCACTTTTTTTACTACGTATGAAACTAGAGATGGCCAGTCAGTGGGTTTTCCTAACCAGTTCAAGTCTAGAAAAATATTAAGTGGTCAATAAATAATTTATTTAATTGAATTGTTTAAATTTGTAGGTTATATAAGGTCTCTTCAATAGCTATTCTCCACCTAAATTTAAAAATTTCACAGTTGCTTAACAATTTAAATGAAAAGCAAAATACACATTTATCAGCATGGCCATTAATGTAGCTAATCCTGGGAAGTAGGATTTTCAAGACTCCAGGCATTTTAATAATGCACATTGTGAGTGTTATTCATGAGTAGGAAAGTTCCTAGATTCCCATTTGAAATACCCAGGGAAACTGAAGAAATCTTCTGTATTTTATTTTTTCAAAAATTTTAGGCTAGCCCTGGCTGGTTTTGCTCAGTGGCTAGAGCGTTGGTCCATGGACTGAAAGGGCTCAAGTTCAGTTCCTGGTGGAGGGAACATACCTCAGTTGCAAGCTGGATCCCTCGATTTGGTCTCAGGCATGTGCAGGAGGCAACCAATCCATGTGTCTCTCTCATAGCAATGTTTCTCTTTCTCTGTCGCTCCACTTCCTTTCCGCTCTCTCTAACAATCTATGGAAAAATATCCTCAGGTGAGGATTAACGAAAAAAAATTAGGCTGTACATATATGCATATATAATAGTTTTTGAGTAGTGAAATAATTATCTTAATTCAACGATGACACTGTATATATACAAATGATTTGTGAAGGCAAATACGGCAAAAAGACTGTTATTGAGTGCCCAGAGGCATCAGAAACTACTTCCATAGTTTCCAGATCTCCATCTGAGAAAGTAAAAGAGAGCTATAATTGAAGTGAATTAGCAATTAATTAATTTCCTAAAGTCCTAACTCAATATTGAAATAGAAAAATTATTATAGATTGTTATAGACAGCCCTAGATAAACAATGACTAATAGTTTGCTGTTAATAGTGAATTCAAATTGTTGTGTAGTATATTTTATACTCACATTTTTAACATATATATATATAATACTTTTATATAAAATAAATGTTTTAAATGATGATTATCCAAATAAATTGCTCCCATATTAGTGAATTCCATGTATTGTCTTTGTATGTTATTCCTCTGAAATTTATACAGAATCATATGCCTCTTCAGTGTTAATTTCAAAACTAGAACTGTTTATAATTCTATCATGTTCATTTCACTAATATAGATTGCCCATTTGTAGAAATCTCTTTTCAGAGATAATTGAACCTAACTTTGATATTTGACATTTTCATTTCCAAGAGGATATAACCTTTATCCTTTACGCTAAGGCAGGTTGGAGGTGATATATATGACAGTCCTATCCCTTATCTTAGATGAAGTAGGAAACTACAAGTTCAATTTTAAGGTGACTGTACAAAAGGGATATTGCATTCTGTTGAGGAACAGAGAGATTAAAAATTTATTGAAAAAAAGTGTCCATCTGGCCATGTATTTTGAAATTTGAGTCTTGTTAAAAAATAAGTTTTTCATACACAAATCGAAAACAATTTTAACTATAGATAAGCTAAAATTGTTAATTTAAAATCCTATATAATAAAAGGCTAATATGCAAATCGACCAAACAGTGGAACAACCAGTCACTATGACATGCACTGACCACCAGGGGCCAGATGAGATGCTCAATGCAGGAGCTGCCCCTAGAGATCAGTTCGCTGCCACTGGAGGAGTGCCACTCAGCCAGAAGACCTGAGCCAGGCTCACAGCTGGCGAATGCAGTGGCTGTGGCAGGAGCCTCTCCCACCTCCATGGCAGCACTAAGGATGTCTGACTGCCAGCTTAAGCCATCAGTTGTATATTGCCCGAGGGCTCCCAGACTGTGAGAGGGTGTAGGCCTGGCAGAGGGAGTCCCCCCCCCCCCCAGTACACCAATTTTGTTCACTGGGCCTCTCGTGTTTTAATAATAGGGTTAAATCCAGGTTTTAAAGAATTCTTTTTTTAAAAAAATACAGATGTAGTTTATAAAATTATATATAAATATGTATAACTATTTAAAATGAGATGATATATCACAGTAAATTACAAATGTAAAAAGGTAACAAATAGTTCTGGCCAATGTTTCTCAGTGGCTAGAGCATTGGCCCACACAGCAAAGGGTTGCAGGTTGGATTTCCAGTCACGGACACATGCCTGAGTTGCAGGTTCCATCCAAAACCCAGTCAGAGTGCCTGCATGAGGCAACCAATTGATATGTCTCTCTCACATTTATGTTTCTCTTTCTCCTCGCTTCTGTGTCTCTGTCTCTGTTTCTCTTTTTTTTCTCTCTCTCCCCCTTCCTCACTCTCTTCACTCTCTCTAAAAATCAATGGAAAATATATTCACCTGTGAGGATTAACACCAATTGGTTTCCTCCCGCAAGTACCCCAAACTAGGATGGGCTCCACAACCTGGTTAAGTGCTCGGACAGGGAATGAAACCCAGCACCTTTTGTTGTGTGGAATCACACTCCAACCAACAAAGCCACACCAGCCACAGTGAGATATTTAGATTATTTAATATAATTGTTTTTATTATTTTAATTAAATATTAGATATGATATCATTTTCTATAGAGGAAAGAGAATCATAATTTATATTTTTCTACAGCATGATTGAATTAAACATTTCCAATTATTAGTAAATTAGAATTTTTTTTTTATCTCATGACATATTAATAATATAATGCAAATGGGTAGAATTTATACAAATTTGGAAAAATCTATAAATGGCCTTTCATACATAGACTATTTTTGAAAAAAATTCACATTCTATTATCTGAATCCCTCTAATTCAAACTTCATCTCTCTTCTGCATGCTACATTCTTTATGTCTTGTGTAGTAACATCATCAATTTTATATTTTATTGAGTGGTAAGGATTAATTTGTCCAAAATTCATCATCTTTAGGCTAGACTGTAAGGAAAGAAAGAAATCTTTTACAAAGCTCCAAGGGAACCACATAGTTTTCATCAACCATGACACATGAATGTTGGTAACTCCAATACACATTTTTCACCAATTATGACAAAAGATAGGAAGATGTGGGAATTTCTACCATTACCTTGCCAAATAATGCACAAAACATCAATCCCTGATCAGGACACAGGAGTGGTGCTATTGCCAACCACATATTGAATAGGCAGGATGGAGGACAGTCAAGTTTCTATAGGCCATACAGCTCCTCAATCCTTATCCATGCTCTGAAGATCAAGAATGGCCAATGCTTCCCAATCATGAACTTAAAATGCATAAACTCCACTGTTTGAGATCACTATCCCAGAAGCTGATCTCTGAGTTGCCAGGTTGCTATGGTCAAGAGTGGAATAACTGCTACTGATATTAGGTCATAAATTTTTTCCAATGAACACTACTCCAAGTGTTCAAGTGCATGTGCTCTTTGGCCATCTGATCTTGTTTGGATTGTGATCATTTTTAACATTGTCTTTGATGATTTGGGAAAAAGAAATAATATTCGAAGTTAGTAGTCAATAATAGTTTTGTGTACAAAGCAAACTTTTTAAAATAAATACCATATCATTTTGTATAAAAGTAATATAATATGAAATAATTGTCAAATAATTCTCAATAATTATTGACTTCTGGATGAATTACTTCAACCAGGGAATATATTTATTCATTCAAATACTATTATTTTCTGGGCATCATGATAAGCACTATAATATCAAAAAATACCCTGCCTTTTTGAACTTTGATTTTTGGAAGGATACAGAAAACAAACAAATAAATATATAATATGTCACTATGAAATTGAATGAAGCAGAATAAGGAGATAAAGCAGGGTAGAATAATTAACGAAGTTAATATGCACTGACAGTAATACTGAAAGTAACTCATATTTTAGAATAAATGACAGTAAACATATAAGTAATATTTCAGGTCAAAGTTGCTAGTGTTCCACTGGCAAAATTAGAGTGTTTCATAAGGTAAGCCTTTGATTCTCTGAATTGTTTGTGTTTGTGTGTGTGTGTGTTTACATGCCTTCATTTTCTTTTTATTGAGGTGTTATTGACATATAACATTGTATTAGATTTAATTATACAACATAATGATTTGATATTTGTATATATTGCAAAAGATCATCACAATAAGTCTAGTTAATATCAGTCCCCAAATACTTTTACAAAATATTATTTTCCCCAAAATTGGTATTAATTGCATATTTCAACTAGCAACTTTAGAAGATAGGAATGTATTTTGTGAAATGTTCCTTTAATATTAAAAATAGGAAGTATGATTCAATATACATTTGTTTTCTATACACATAGATTTTTAATAATAATTCAAGCATGTGTAAAATATCTGTAAAAAAAGCAGTGAAAATATCAGAATACTTGTGAAAGGCATTTTCAAATTCAAATAGAGGAGTTCTATTATTTAGTTTATTCCAGATGAAATACATTCAAATCATTTCTGCATATTCTATGTCTTTCTCACATCATTAGTCTAGAGTTACTGCTGAAAGTAGAATTACAATATCAGCTTCCACTGAGAGACTATTTACACCACTGGAAATTATGGAAATTTGGAAGTAGTGACAGGTGTTTCTAAAAACTTTTAAATATTCATGTTTACCATGTTGGTGATATTGTCCAAAGATAGTGCCTTTAAGTTTAATAACATGTTGAAACAGTATTTAATAGTTCATACATCCATGATATCAAGTAAAATATTGTGTACCAAATGTTAATATAAGTAAATACTGAGATAAGAGTATAGGAATAAGTAATGAGAAAATATGCGGTGAATGGATACGGAGATTCCATTTCTAACACATTAAATTTACAATTTCAGAAATGAGGCTGATTGAGGAAACAGTGAGTTTAATAACCTGGGAATTTTTAAATTAAAATTATTGCGGTGATATTGGTCAACTAACCATATATGTTTCAGAAGTGGGTTTCTATGTTATAAGATCTGTATAT
The DNA here is from genome assembly GCF_963259705.1 of Myotis daubentonii. NCBI lineage: Eukaryota > Metazoa > Chordata > Mammalia > Chiroptera > Vespertilionidae > Myotis > Myotis daubentonii. The sequence goes on from NC_081842.1 coordinate 93,091,755, forward strand.
TGCACCATGTGCCCACCACCCAAATTCAAATCTTTTGCTGCCATCATATATGAGGACTCTTTTCTCCCCCAACTCCCTTCCCACTGGCAACCACCGCACTGCTGTTTGTATTCATGAGTTTCAGTTATATATCCCACATATGAGTGAAATCATATGGTTCTTAACTTTTTCTGATTGACTTACTTAACTTAGCATAATATTCTCAAGGACCATCCATGTTGTTGCAAATGGCACTAGTTCATCCTTTCTTATGGCTAAGTAGTATTCTATTGTGTATATGCACCACATCTTCTTATTCTAGTCCTCTATTGCTTGCCTTGGCAATGATGAAAAATTCTTCAATGAACATAGGGATACATATATTTTTGTGAATATGTATTTTTGAGAGTTTTGGGTATATACCCAGGAGAAGGATTGCTGGGTTGTATGGTAGGTTTATTCTTAATTTTTTGAGGAATCGCCAGACTGCTTTTCATAGGCTTGTACCAGTCTACATTCCCACCAACAGTGAATGAGAGTTCATTCTTTTCCCACAACCTCTCCAACACTTAAAATCACTTGTCCCATTGATAATGGCTACTCTAACAGGTGTGAGGTGGTATCTCATTATAGTTTTGATTTTCATTTCCCTAATTGCTAGTGAGATTGAACATCTTTTCATATATCTATTGGCTGTTCATACGTTTTCTTGGGAGAGGTGTATTTTCAGGACCCTTGCCCATTTTTTTATTGGGTTGTTTGTTTGTTTGGTGTTGAGTTGTATCAAAATATTTTTTGTAAAAATGTATAGTAAAAAATAGGGTGAAAAATTATATGCCTCACCTGCTTGAAAAGCAAGCAGTGGCCAATAATTCAGAAACACTGCTTTTCCTATGTACACCTGGTGTTGTAATATAAAACTCTTGTATGTATCAGTGACCACCACTGTACTATTTTACTCAGAAAATGGTATGTTTATATTTTGTATAGATTATTAATTTAAAACCCCAATGTTTCTATTTTAAAAGAAGAAAAACAGTGATAATTATAGCTGAATATAGAAGTTTGTGTCTAATTACCACAAAGATAAAAATCCCCTTAAGAGAAAAGTATTTGGGAGGATTCCAAAATGGTGGAGGAGTAAGTGAAAGCTACACTGACAGGCTCCCAAGACCAAACTGGAATTACATCTAAAATACAGAAAAGTCATCCTGAATAATCAACTGAAGACTAGCTGGAGAGCATTCTGATAACTAAGGATGGAAAGTGGAGATCTCATTGAGAATGGTAGGAAGTGTGGAAGAGCAAAAGGGCTTTCTGGGCTCCCACTGAAGTTCTATAGGGATATCTCAGCTGTGGCAGGCTCCCAGTAAGAACCTTAGGGACTAAACCGCAAATTGGGCTCCCCAGCCCAGAGCACCAGAAATGAGAACATCTGGCTTTGAAAAGTAACAAGGTCTCTATCTGTCTGGGAGAGATGGCTGGAAATCAGGCACCCTCTTAAAGGGCAAATGCACAAAATTTCATGTGCAACCATCCACCTTGGGCTCTGGCAGAGGGAGGGCAGAGTGTACTGGAGCTGTGTGAACAGAAACCAGTGTTGGGGGCTCTAGGGTTTGAGCTCAGAAGGTAGACACCCCAGTTTCCTGTGACGAGTCATTCCCTCATACTACAGAGAACATCTTTCCCGGCAGAGCTTCACTATCCAGGAAGCTTTTTCCTGAGGGGGAAGCAATTGCACAACACTATTAGAAAACCGATTGTGGAGTTTCCAAGGCCCATTAAGAGATTTAGAATAACAATTACCTTACAGGCAGAAAAAAATTCCCCACCCTGTTGGAAAACCTATCTCCCCACCCAGTGTTTGATAGCCCAAGACTAATCAAGAGTGAATAATAATCTGACTGAGGGAAGAGGCAGATCTCTGAGGCTTTGAGTCTTTGCTTGATCTCCTTCTGGGCCTGGGGCTAGGAAAAGCAGACCCTGATGAGCATCTTAGTTCTATTCAAAGGCAACCAGTCCCAGCACAGGGAGACACAAGCTATGGGTTGACGATTGCTCCAAAAGGGGTACTCACAAAAAAGGGCCAGTCACAAATATTGTCTGATATTTTCCTGCACTAGAGATTAGGAGTCATGGTGGATCTACCTAATAAATAAACACAAACCCATACAGGCAGCCAAAATGGGGATACACACACACACACACACACACACACACACACACACACAAATAAATAAAACCCAGATAAAAGAACAAGATAATTCTCCAGAAGAAGAGCTAAATGTAATCAAGATAAGAATTTATCAGATATAGAATTCAGAATAAATATTACAAGGATGCTCAATAGCATGAGGAAAGGTATAGTTACTGCAAAAAAAGGAGCAGTCAGAAATGAAGAATGACATAGCACTAATAAAGAATACAACAGAAGGAATACACAGCAGATTATACATAGGGGAAGCCAAGGATCACATCAGTGAGTTAGAAGACAGGGTAAAAAACAATCACTCAGTTAGGGAACTAAAAAGAATAAAAAAAAAAAAAACAATTAAAAACAGGAGGACAGCTTCTGGGAGTTGTGGGACAACATAAAATGTAACAATATTCATATAATAGGAGTGCCAGAGGGGAAAGAAAGTGAACAAGGAATAGAGAACATGTTTGAAGAAATAATGACAGAAAAATCCCCTAACCTGGTGAAGGAAAAAGTCACACAAGTTCAAGAGGCCCAGAGAGTCTCAGGCAAGAAGAGCCCAAACAGGCCCATGCCCAGACACATCATAGTTAAAATGCCAAAAGTTAAAGACAAAGAGAGAATTTAAAGGCAGCAAGAGAAAAGCTATTTGTTACCTACAAAGGAGGTTCCATAACACTATCAGCTTATTTTTATCAGAAACTCTACAGGCCAGAAAGGAATGGCATGAAGTGTTCAACATAATGAAAAGCAAGGAATTGCAACCAAGATTACTATATCTAGCAAGGCAATCATTCAAAATAGGTGGTGAAATAAAGCCATTCACAGATCACAAAAGAAGCTAAAGGAATTTATCACCACCAAACCAGCACTGCAAGAAATGCTAAACAGACTGCCACCATGAGAAGAAATATATGGAGAAACATAGGCATAAGGAATTAAAATGGCAATAAATAAGTACCTATCAATGACCTTAAATGTAAATGGATTAAATGCTCCAATCAAAAGACATAGGGTAGTCGAATGGATACAAAAACATGACCCAGTTATTTGCTCTCTACAGAGATAATCTCAGAACAAAAGTCACACATAAGAGTGAAGGGATGAAAAAAAAAAATAAATTTCCAGGCAAATGGAAAAGAGAAAATAGCTGGCATTGCAGTACTCATAGCTGGCAAAATAAACTTCAAAATGAGGACATCACAAGAGACAATAAAGTTCAGTACATAATACTAAAGGGATTGATTCAACAATAAATATAACCCCAGTAAACTCATATGTACCCAATATAGGAGCATCAAATATATTTAAAAATAAGTTCTGGAAGATTTTAAGGGAGAAGTTGACAGAAATACAGTCATAGCAGGGACTTTAACAACCCACTGACTTCACTGGATTGATCTTAAAGACAAAAATTTAACAAGGAAACAGTGATTCTAAATGACACACAGATCAATGGATTTAATTGACACTTATAGAACATTTCTCTGCAAAGCTATAGAATATATATGCTTCTCTAGTGAGCACAGGTCGTTCTCAAAGATAAACCACATGTTAGGAACACAAAAAAAGTTCATAAGTTCAAGAAGATTGAAATCATAGCAAACATCTTCATATTTCACAATGGAATGAAATTAGATATCAACTACGGTAAAAACATTCTATACCTGAAGGTTAAATAGCATATTATTAAAAAAAACTAGAGGCCTGGTGCATGACATTCATGCACTGGAGAGGTGGGGGGTCCCTCAACCCGGCCTGGGCCCTTTTGCAATCCCAGTGCCCTTGGGGGATGTCCGACTGATGGCTCAGGCCCACTCCCCACAGGGATCCTTAACACTGCCGCGGAGGTGGGCTGCTACGCTTGGCAGCCTTCAGCCTGGTTTGTGGCTGAGCAGCACGCCCCCTGTGGAAACGCACTGATCACCAGGGGGCAGATCCTGCATTGAGCATCTGCCCCTGGTGCTCAGTGTGCATCATAGTGACTGGTTGTTCCTCCTTTTGGTCTATTTGCATATTGCCCTTTTATTATATAAAAATAGATGGGTTACCAATGAGATCAAGAATGAAATTAAAAACTTCCTGGAAACCAATGAAAATGAGCAAAAAACAACCCAAAATCTCTGGGACACAGCAAAAGTAGTCCTGAGGAGAAGTTCATAGCACTACAGGCCTACTTAAAAAAACAAGTAAAATTAATAATAAATTATGTAACCCTATAACTTAAAGAATTAGAAAAGAATAAGTAAAGCCCAGAGTATGTAGATAAATAAAGAAATAATAAAGATTAGAGCAGAAATAAATGGCATAGAGACTAAAAAATAATACAAAATACTAATGAAACCAAATAGCTGGTATTTTGAAAAGATAAATAAGATTGATGAACCTTTAGCCAGATTCATGAAGAAACAAAGAGAGAGGACCCAAATAAATAAAATCAGAAAGGAAACTGGAGAAGTAACAACTGTCAACACAGAAATACAAAGGATTTTAAGAAAACACTATGAGCAACTATATGCCAAATAGGTGGAAAAATTTAAGGATCTAAATCCAAGACTGTTATATCCAGCAAGGGTATCATTCAAAATTCATGATGAAAAAAAGGTATGTGCAAATTCCTAGAAAAATACAATCTTCCAAAACTTAATCAGGAAGAATCGGAAAATCTGAAAAGGCCAATAACAACTGACAAAATTGAAACAGTAATATAAAAAAATCCTAGCAAATAAAAGTCCTTGTCCAGCCCTTGCCTGCTTGGCTCAGTGGATAGAGCATTGGCCTGCAGACCCAAGGGTCTTGGGTTTGATTTCAGTCAAGGCACGTACATCAGTTGCTGGCTTCTCCCCAGCATGGGCCCTGGTCAGGGTGCATGCAGGAGGCAACCAATTGATGTCTTTCTCTCATTTTGATGTGTCTCTGTCTTTCCCTGCCTCTTCCACTCTCTCTAACATCAATGGAAAAAATAATCTAGGGTGAGATAAAAAAAAAAAAAAAATGTCCTCATCTATAAGGCTTCCCAGGGGAGTTTTACCAAACCTTCAAAGAACAATTAACACCCATCCTCTTGAACTATCCGAAAAATCTAACCAGAAGGAATACTTTCAAGCCCTTTTTATGAGGCCAGCATTATCCTAAAAACAAAATCAGATAAATACACTACAAAGAAAGAGAACAATTAAAGGCCAATATTCCTGATGTATATAGATGATAAAATTCTCAAAAAAAATATTAGCAAATCAGATTCAGCAATATGTTAAAAAGATAATACACCCTGACCAAGTGGGATTTTTTTCCAGGGATGCAAGGCTGGTAAAATATTCGCAAATCAACAAATGTGATACATCATGTAAACAAATTGAAAGACAAAAATCACATGATCATATAATTAGACTCAGAAAAAGCATGCAACAAAATCCAACCCCGATTTTGATAAAAACTTTCAGCAAAGTGGGAACAGAGGGACATATCTCAACATAATAAAAGCTGTATATGAAAAATTTACAGCAAACTTCATACTCAATGGTCAAAAACTAAAACCATCTCCTGTAAGAACAGGAACAAAACAAGGATGTTCGCTTTCACCATTTTTATTCAACATAGAAATAGAAGTCTTAGCCACAGAGATCAGACAAGAAGAAATAAACGGCATCCAAATTGGAAAGGAGGAAGTAAAACTCTCATTATTCACAGATGATGTGATAGAAAACCCTAAAGACTCCACCAAAAAAGTACTAGATTTAATAAATGAATTTGTAAATGTAGCAGATAAAAATTAACACCCAGAAATCATTTTATACAACAAAATGAATTATAAGAAAGAAACTAAACAAACAATCACATTTACCATAGCAACATAAAAATTAAGATACTAAGGAATAAACTTAACCAAATTGGTAAAAGACTTGTAATCAGAAAAGTACAAGATATTGAAATAAGAGATAGAGTGGAAGAATATACTGTGTTCATGGATTGGTAAAATTAACATCACTAAAATGTCCATACTACCCAAATCAGTCTATAGATTCAATGCAATCCCTATTAAATTACCAATGGGCTATTTCAAAGATCTAGAACAAATACTCCAAAAATGTATATGGAACTAAAAAAGACTCAAAATAGCAACAGCAATATTGAGAAAGAACAAAGTTGGAGGGATCACAAAACCAGATATGATATACTACAAAGCCACTGTAATCAAAAAAACCTGGTACTGGCACAAGAACAGGCATATAGATCAATGCAACAGAACAGAGAACCCAGAAATTGACCCAAGCCATCATGCTCAATTAATATTTGACAAAGGAGGAAAGAGCATTACAATGGAGGCAAGACAGTCTCTTCAATATATGGTATTGGGAAAATTGGACAGATACATGAAAGAAAATGAAATTAGACCACTAACTTATTCCATACACAAAAGTAAACTCAAAATAGATAAAAAGACTTAATGGGGCGGCGATACAGGCAGACGTGTCCCAGGTCGTGTCCCGGAGCAAACGGAAGCTGAAGCTAGTAACACTCACACCGAATTGGCGAAATTGCTCAGCTGGTGAGAGGGTTTGCAGCCGGGAAGAGCAGAACTCCCCTGGAAAGGTAAAAAAAAACCAGGGATTTGGGCAGGAAAGTTTGCCTGACCTCTGAGCCCAGAGAGTCGGAGGGAGACCGTGTGGCAGACAGCCACGTCCCTTGGGACAGGCACAGCCCCTGACAGGGGAAAGGAGAACTGCGGGATTCCTGGCGCCGCCAGGGAAATTGAGAGCTGGGTTCTGTGATCACGGAGGACTGAGCCTAAAGGGGGCAGCCTGAAGAGCTGACCTGACCATGCAGTCCCGGTAAGATAAGAAGCTTACAGAAACCAAGCCTTCCCCGTTTCCGCGGCCGGCATTTGTTTGTTTGTTTACACTGAATCCTGTTCATGGGACATTTCGGATACAGACACTCACCTGTGCTGAAGAGAGGGAGAGTGTGCTGAGGAGTGGAATCTGGGGAGAGACTGGGGAAAGAGGGGGAGCCGGGAGAGGTGGTAGTGAATTGAGTGCTGAGACACCCCTGAGGCCAGGACTGGGGCAGCCACCTGCTCCTGAGAGTGAGTCTCCTCCCCCCAGCCCCCAGGCAAGGAGCACAGCCACACCCAGATTCCACCCTGACCGAGATCAAGGATTAAGATAACCTGATCAGTCCCTGGGAGTTAACAGGGTCTGGACTATAGGGGGATTTTCAATCCCAGCAACAACATAGCGCCAGTAACTAACTATTACACAGTCAGCTCTGGGCAGTGAACTTCCACTGGACAGAGAGGCCCTATAGCCTCAGAGGCCAACCCCAGAACACTGCCACCCAGAGGCTGACCCACAAACTGACTCTTTGCTAGACACAAAATAAGGCAGTCTGGGAAATAAATGCGGCATGCTTTAAAATAAGGACTGTGGTTTACAACACAGAGGAACAGTATATCGCAGGGAATCTCAACACTCTCCTGAATACCTGGAAGGTCTAAGGCGAGCCACACTGAAGAATAGAAGAAACGAAGGACATTCACTACTGCAATTTTTTTTTTCTTTTTTCACTTTTTAACTAAGAAACCAATTTTTTTTTATTTTTTTTTTCTGTTCTTTTTTTTTTTTCCATCTTTTTCCATCACCTGATTTTACCCTTTTAATTACTACCTTCTTATTTTTAACCAGTATTATTACTGCTACCATTTTACCATTTTTTAAAGTGCCGTTTTATTTTTTCTTTATTTTATTTTGGGATTAGTGTTCACCATTCTATTTTCATCGTTATATTATTGGTTGTTTCTAGTTTGCATTCATATCCAGGGAGCTGTTGCTGGAATTTGTTGGGATTAATGGCTGTTCTATAGGAGTATTCTCCTCATATAAAAAGTCTCTTCCCCTCTTCCACTTCATTCTCTCTTTTCGCTCTTTTTTTTTTCTTTTCTTTTCTCGCTTTTATTTTCCCCCTTCCTTTTTCCCAATTTCATTTTTGCACTCCCTTTTTTTGGTCCCTACTTTTCTTTTCCTTTCTCTCTTTTATCTTTTTCTCTTCCTTCTTCCTTATCCCCTAATTCTCTTAATTCAGGTAGTCACCTTTACTTGGGGTTATTAATATCGTAAATATATTTGTGTATAGTGCCTGGTACATGGTGCCTTGTTGTGTTGTATTTTGTGCCTTTAAATCAACGCAGCAGATCCAAGCAACAGCAACCTCCTGAGCACCACATCCTCTGCTGAGGAACAGCAGCTGTACGTGAAACCTCGCCCCACCAGCCAGAAGAGCCACCACAGCTGTGAACAGCACCCACCAGAGGAGCTGCTGACAACTGAAGAGCAGCTGCTACCGCAACCGCCCGAAGAGCAACCACAGACCAAGGAGTCACTGCCACCAAGGGAGCAACCACTGAACAACTCAACGTCTAGATATGTCAGTGAGATCAAACATGGGTAGACAAAGAAACCCCCAAAGGAAAGAGAAGGAGGACTCTCCAGAAAAGCAGCTAAGTAATACAGAGGCATGCAACATGACAGATAAAGAATTCAGAATAAGGATCCTAGAGTGCATAAACCGGATGGAGGAAAAAATCGACAACCTCTTCAAGAAGCAAGAAGAAACAGATGAAAAAATCGATAACATATGGAAGAAGCTAGAAGAAACAGATGAAAAAATCGATAACATATGGAAGAAGCTAGAAGAAACAGATGAAAAAATCAACAACCTAAGTAAGACCCAAGAGGAAATGAAGAGTGATATAGCTGCAATGAAAAACTCCATTGAAAGTATCAACAGTAGACTAGGAGAAGCGGAGGACCGAATAAGTGAATTAGAAGACAAGGAAGCAAAACACACCCAAAATGTACTGCAATTGGAGAAAAAAATTAAAAGACAGGAGGAGAGCCTAAGGGAGCTTTGGGACAACATGAAACGAAACAACATATGAATAATAGGAGTACCAGAACAACAGAAGGATGAACAAGGATTAGAAAACCTATTAGAAGAAATAATATCAGAAAACTTCCCTGAGGTGGGGAAGAAAAAAGTCACACAAGCCCAGAGAGTCCCAAACAAGGTGAACCCGAAAAGACCCACACCAAGACACATCATAATCACCATGGCAAATGTTCAGGACAAAGAGAGAATCTTACAGGCTGCAAGAGAGAGACGGAAAGTTACATACAAGGGATCTCCCATTAGATTGTCAAATGACTTCTCAACAGAAACACATCAGGCAAGAAAAGAATGGACTGAAATTTACAAAGTGATGCAAAGCAAAGGACTGAATCCAAGAATACTCTATCCAGCAAGGCTATCATTCAAACTTGAAGGGGAAATAAGAAGCTTCACAGACAAAAAAAGGCTAAGGGAGTTTGTCACCACCAAGCCAGCATTGCAAGGAATGCTAAAGGGACTGATATAAAAATAAGAAATAAAAAGCTCAGAAAGAAAACAGCCACACAAAAAAAGAAATGGCTACAAACAAGTACCTTTCAATAATAACTTTAAACGTAAACGGACTAAATGCTCCAACCAAAAGACATCGAGTGGCTGAATGGATAAAAAAACATGACCCATACATCTGCTGTCTACAAGAAACCCACCTCATTAGAAGGGACTCACACAGACTGAAAGTGAAAGGATGGAAAAATATCTTTCAGGCAAATGGAAAGGAAAAGAAAGCTGGGGTAGCAATACTTATATCGGACAAAATAGACCTCAAAGTGAAGGCCTTAACAAGAGATAAGGAAGGCCACTTCATAATACTAAAGGGATCAATACAACAAGAAGATATAACCCTGGTAAACATATATGCACCCAATGTAGGAGCACCCAAATTCATAAAAAAAACTCCTGGAAAATATCAAAGGAGAGATCGACAACAATACAATCATAGTAGGGGACTTTAATACACCATTGACAGCACTGGATAAGTCCTATAGACAAACAACCAGCAAAGATATAGCAATCCTAAATGATTCACTAGATCAGATGGACTTAATAGACATCTTCAGAACACTTCACCCCAAAGCCAGAGAATATACGTTCTTCTCAGGTGCTCATGGGACATATTCAAAAATAGACCACATACTGGGTCACAAGCAAAGTATCCCCAAATTCAAGAAGATTGAAATCATAAAAAGCGTCTTCGCAGACCACGATGGCATAATATTAGAAATAAACTACAATAAAAACAACCCAAAATACTCAAACACCTGGAAGCTGAATAGCATGCTATTAAATATTGATTGGGTTACCAATGAGATCAAAGAAGAAATTAAAAACATCCTGGAAACTAATGACAATGAAAACACAACAATCCAAAACCTATGGGACACATTGAAAGCAGTCCTGAGAGGGAAGTTTATAGCTCTACAGGCCTATCTCAAAAAACAAGAAAAAATGGTAGTAAATCATCTAACTCTACAACTCAAAGAATTAGAAAGAGAGCAACAAGAAAACCCCAGAGTGAGCAGAAGGAAGGAGATAATAAACATTAGAGCAGAAATAAATGACATAGAGACCAAAAAAACAATACAGAAAATCAATGAAACCAAGAGCTGGTTCTTTGAAAGGATAAACAAGATTGATAAACCTCTAGCCAGACTCACCAAGAAGCAGAGAGAGAGGACCCAAATAAATAAAATCAGAAATGATAGAGGCGAAATAACAACAGACCCCACAGAAATACAAATGATTGTTAAAAAATACTATGGACAGCTTTACTCCAACAAACTAGACAACCTGGAGGAAATGGACAAATTCCTAGAAAAATACAACATTCCAAAACTCAATCAGGAAGAATCTAAAAATATCAACAGGCCAATAACTATGGAAGAAATTGAAGCAGTCATCAAAAAGCTTCCATCAAACAAAAGCCCAGGACCAGATGGCTTCACAGGGGAGTTTTACCAAACATTCAAGGAAGAACTAAAACCTATCCTCCTCAGACTACTACAAAAAATTCAAGAGGAAAGAACACTTCCAAGCTCATTCTATGAAGCCAGCATCACCCTAATACCAAAACCAGGTAAAGACAACACAATGAAAGAGAATTACAGGCCAATATCCCTCATGAACATAGATGCCAAAATCCTCAACAAAATCTTAGCAAATCGGATCCAGCAGTACATCAGAAAGATCATACACCATGACCAAGTAGGATTTATCCCAGGGATGCAAGGATGGTACAATATCCGCAAATCAATAAACGTGATACATCACATAAACAAATTGAAAGAAAAAAACCACATGGTCATATCAATTGATGCAGAAAAAGCATTTGACAAAATTCAACACCCATTTTTGATAAAAACTCTCAGCAAGGTGGGAGTAGAAGGATCATACCTCAACATAATAAAAGCCATATATGACAGGCCCACAGCCAACATCATACTCAACGGACAAAAACTAACACCATTTCCCCTAAGAACAGGAACAAGACAGGGATGCCCCCTCTCACCACTCCTGTTCAACATAGTACTGGAAGTGTTAGCCATTGCAATTCGGCAAGAAGAAGAAATAAAAGGCATCCAAATTGGAAAAGAGGAAGTAAAACTGTCCTTATTTGCAGACGACATGATATTATACATACAAAACCCTAGAGATTCCATCCAAAAGCTACTAGACTTAATACATGAATTTGGCAATGTAGCAGGATACAAAATTAACCCCAAGAAATCTGAGGCATTTCTATACACCAATAGTGAACTTTCAGAAAGAGAGATTATAAAAACAATCCCGTTTACCATTGCACCAAAAAAATTAAGCTACCTAGGAATAAACTTAACTAAAGTGGTAAAAGACCTCTACTCAGAAAACTACAGGACGTTGAAAAAAGACATAGAGGAAGACATAAACAGATGGAAGAACATACCGTGTTCATGGATTGGTAGAATCAACATCATTAAAATGTCCATACTACCCAAAGCAATCTATAAATTCAACGCACTTCCCATTAAAATACCAACAGCATACTTCAGAGATCTAGAATGAACTTTCCAAAAATTCATCTGGAATAAAAGAAGACCCCGAATAGCTGCAGCAATCCTGAAAAAGAACAAAGTAGGTGGGATCTCAATACCAGATATCAAGTTGTATTACAAAGCCACTGTTCTCAAAACTGCCTGGTACTGGCACAAGAATAGGCATATAGATCAATGGAATAGAATAGAGAGCCCAGAAATCGGCCCGAACCAATATGCTCAATTAATATTTGACAAAGGAGGCAAGAACATACAATGGAGCCAAGATAGTCTCTTCAATAAATGGTGTTGGGAAAATTGGACAGATATATGCAAGAAAATGAAACTAGACCACCAACTTACACCATATACAAAAATAAACTCAAAATGGATAAAGGACTTAAATGTACGACAGGATACCATAAAAATTCTAGAAGAATCCAAAGGCAAGAAAATTTCAGACATATGCCGAAGCAATTTCTTCACTGATACAGCTCCTAGGGCACTTGAAACTAAAGAAAAAATGAACAAATGGGACTACATCAAAATAAAAAGCTTCTGCACAGCAAAAGAAACCATCAACAAAACAACGAGAAAACCCACTGTGTGGGAAAACATATTTGCCAATGACATATCTGATAAGGGCCTAATCTCCAAAATTTATAGGGAACTCATACAACTTATCAAAAGGAAGATAAACAATCCAATCAAAAAATGGGCAAAGGACCTAAATAGACACCTTTCAAAAGAGGACATTCAGAAAGCCAAGAGACATATGAAAACATGCTCAAAGTCACTAATCATCCGAGAGATGCAAATCAAAACAGCAATGAGGTACCATCTCACACCTGTCAGACTGGCTATCATCAACAAATCAACAAACGACAAGTGCTGGAGAGGTTGTGGAGAAAAAGGAACACTTGTGCACTGCTGGTGGGAATGCAGACTGGTGCAGCCACTATGGAAGACAGTATGGAGTTTCCTTAAAAAACTGAAAATGGAACTCCCATTTGACCCTGTGATCCCACTTCTAGGAATATATCCCAAGAAACCAGAAACACCAATCAGAAAGGATATATGCACCCCTATGTTCATAGCAGCACAATTCACCATAGCTAAGATCTGGAAACAGCCTAAGTGCCCATCAGTAGATGAATGGATTAGAAAACTGTGGTACATCTACACGATGGAATACTATGCTGCTGTAAAAAGGAAGGAACTCTTACCATTTGCAACGTCATGGATGGAACTGGAGAGCATTATGCTAAGTGAAATAAGCCAGTCAATAAAGGAAAAATACCACATGATCTCACTCATTCATGAACAATAGAGACCATTATAAACTTTTGAACAATAATAGATACAGAGGCAGAGCTGCCTCAAACAGATTGTCAAACTGCAGCGGGAAGGCCGGGGAGGGTTGGGGGGCAGGAGGTAGTGGGGTAAAAAAAAAAAAAAAAAAAAAAAAAAAAAAGACTTAATGTAAGATGGGAAACAGGCAGCAAAACATCAGACATATCTTGTAACAATTTGTTTACCGGCACATCTCCTAGGACAATGGAAACTAAGGAGAAAATAAATAAATGTACTACATCAAAATAAAAAGCTTCTGCACAGCAAAAGAAACCATCAACGAAATATCAACAAAGCCCACTTCATGGGAGAACATATTTTCTAATGTGACATCCGATATGGGTTTAATCTCCAAAATTTATATGGAACTAATACAACTAAACAAAATGAAGATAAACAATCTAATAAAAAAATGGGCAAAAGACCTAAATAGACACTTTTCAAAAGTGGACATACAGAAAGCCAGAGGCATATGAAAAAATGCTCAAAGTCACTAATTATCTGAGAGATGCAAATCAAAATGACAATGAGGTATCACCTCACACCTGTCAGAATGACTATGAGCAATAAATCAACAAAGACAAGTGCTGGTTAGGATGTGTAGAAAAAGGAACCTTCATGCACTGCTGGTGGGAATGCAGACTGGTGTAGCCACTGTGGAAAAAAGTATGGAGTTTCCTAAAAAAATTAAAAATTGAATCCCATTTGACCCAGTAATCCCACTTTTAGAAATATATCTCAAGAAATCAGAAACACCAGTCAGAAAAAATATATGTGCCTCTATGCTCATAGCAGCACAATTTATAATAGCTAAAATTTGGAAACAGCGTCAGTGCCCATAAGCAGATGAGTGGAATAAAAAATGGTGGTACATCTACACAATATAATACTACAATACTGTAAAAAAGAAAGAACTCTTACCATTTGTAACAGCATGGATGGACCTGGAGAGCATTATGCTAAGAAAATAACCCAAAGGGAGAAAGATAAGTATCACATAATCTCACTCATTTATGGAATATAATGAACAACATAAACTGTTGAACCAACATAGATCCAGAGGCACAGAAACATCTAATAGACCATCACCCTCAGAGGGAAGGCAGGGGAGGGTGGGAAGAGGGGGTAAGGGATCAACCAAAGGACTTGTATGCATTCATATAAGCATAACCAATGGGCACAGACAATAGAGGGGTGAGGGCCTGTGCTAAGGGGTGGAAGGTGGAAGTGGGCTGGGAGAGGCCAATGGGGTAAAAAGGAGACATATGTAATGCTTCCAACAATAAATAATTTTTAGAAAATGGGTAAAATACCTAAATAGACAATTCTCCAAAGGGAACATACAGATGGCAAAGAGACATGCAAAAAAATGTTGTCACTGATCATAAGAGAAATGCAAATTAAAATGACAATGACTTATCACCTCCCACCTGTCAGAGTGGCTACCATCAACACATCAACAAATGACAAGTGCAGGCAAGGTTGTGGAGAAAAGAGAACCCTAGTACACTGCTGGTGGGAATGCAGACTGGTACAGCCACTATGGAAAACAGTGTGGAGTTTTCGAAAACAAATGAAATATGGAGCTGCCATTTCACCCAGTGATCCCAATTCTAGAAATATATCCTAAGAAACCTAAAACCCCAATCAGAAAAAATGCATGCACCCCTATGTTCATTGCAGCACAATTTAAAATAGCTAAGATCTGGAAACAGCCCAATTGTCCATCAGTAGATGAGTGCATAAAAAAGCTGTGGTACATTTACACCATGGAATACCATGCAGTAAAAAATAAGTATCCCTTACACTTTGAGATGCATGGAGGGACCTGTAGGGTATTATACGATGGGAAATAAGCCAGTCAGAGAAAGACAAGTATCACATGATCCAACTCATATGTGGAGTCTAATGAAAAAAATAAACTAAAGAACAAAATTGATCCAGAGGCATAGAAGCATGGAAAAGATTGTGGAATTTCAGAGGAAAGGCTGGGGTGGGTAGGTGGGTGGGGAGAGATTAACCAAAGAATTTATATTCATATATGCATAATCCTTGGACACAAACAATAGGGTGGTAAAGACCTGGGGCAGGGGGCAGGGGTGGCCTAGAGGGTATCAGTGAGGGGGAAGGGGGACATGAGTAATACTATCAATACTAACGGTTTAAAAAAAAGTGAGAGAAATGTAACTGGACAATGTATAGAATATTAATCTATTTAAATGTCCCTGGAATTGACTGAAAGAAGGCTGCACTATAATAATTTATAGTGTCTAAATAAATAGAATATAAAAATATGATCAATAGATATAAAGCTAAAAACTATGATATGATTTTTACAATATGCAGATCACAAAACATCTAAGGTCTCAACTTCATTTAGAACTATAATATTTAACATATTGCCCAATATTAATGAAAAATTTATAAAAAACACAAGAGAGTATAAGTGGCTTAAGTTTTACAAATGCAATCCACAAGTGAAGGTTTTGCTACATGTATTATAATCTCTTGCAATTTGGGGCTCTTTTTATTACATCATACACTGACATGTAGAATACTTGGCAAAATCTTGTAACAAGCAATTCCTACTTGTCCAAATATAAAATATTCAGTGTCCTATGAATTGAAACATAAACCCTTAAAGTTACTGAGCTAATGAGCTTTTTCAAATAAGTACACTGAGTTAGCATTATCTGCTCAGAAATTATGCTCAGCTTAGATATGAAGGTCAAACAGGTCAGAGAACGAAACGTCAACCTATAGTTTTACAGATTCACAAATTCTCCATGTTCTACAAGAGGATGGGTGACCTTGGAAGGGTAGGCAGCTCAGAATCCATTAAGCTGAAGTTGAGGACTTCTTATAGGAGTTCTTAGGTTCTGACGTCAAGTGTGCTTCAGTACTCAGCTCCAAGAATGAGAAGACAGAGGGAGGCTAAGTAGACTGGGTGGGACCATGGGAAGGGAAAATGAAACCTGGAAACCCAACTAGGCACAGTTATTAAGGCACTCCACCTGGGCGGGAAGAAAGGGTGCTTGTCAGAGGCATAAAAAGGACCAATGAGCAGCTAGCAAGGCTGTCTTCACCCCCTAAATTAAAAACCCTTGCTTCCTCTTTCCCCTCTTTTCCCCTGCGCAGGGCACCATGGATTCCTGATGTTCCTGGGGTGGGGGGAGCACATCCCCCCACTTGGCTTATGGCCATGTGGGACTCTACACATGGACTAATAGACTGTAAGTTGCATGAATGCTCTCAGTAAACTTTGCTCCTGCTGTTTTTGTCTGTGATTTCATTCTTTGATTTCCATGAGACAATGACCTCAGGCTAACAACATCCTACAGTTTTGGTATCAAGATGACATTGTTAAATTGGTTTTGAAAATTAAAAAATTAATCTGATCAATCTAGAGTAGTCTATTTATTCATCTGTGCTGTTTGGTTTTGTTGAGGGAGGTATTGACTTTTTGACCTCAACACACTTTCTTACATTTCATCATATGCTTGTCAGAAAAAAATTGTCTGACTCTGCAACTGTGTTTCTTTCTCTCAGGCTGTATTACAGATGCCCTAATTCCCTGGGAGAACATGTATTCATTTCTCTTTTTGTTATCAGTCTTATGTCTAACACATGTTGTACTTGTATAAGATGCTAGGCTGGGCATTCTATGACTTTCACTTAGAATGAGGCAATGAATTGCACTGTTCAGAACAATGTCCCTTTGCACACTTTGACAGGAACATTATTATTTGCAACTCTAAGTATATTAGATTCCATAATGAAAGAATGCTTCTAAAGTCAACAGAAGCATATTTAAAATAGGATAAGGAAAGCTGCTTAAAATGTGTGAAAATGTGAAAAAGCTATAGTTTATTTTAAAAAATAGTGTAGGAAATTAAAATTT
The DNA here is from genome assembly GCF_963259705.1 of Myotis daubentonii. Lineage (NCBI taxonomy): Eukaryota > Metazoa > Chordata > Mammalia > Chiroptera > Vespertilionidae > Myotis > Myotis daubentonii. The sequence continues at coordinate 93,109,141 of NC_081842.1, forward strand.
TCAATTTAAGTGTTTATATTTTTAGAAAGCCAAAATTGATTTAATTCACTAGTTCTACAATTCACAATGACTACCATAGGAACTTTTATTCTTTCACTATGAGATTTTATTTTTACACTATGACGCTCTCACTTCCTTATTTTTCAGTTACAATTTCCTCTTTTTATCAGCAAAAATACCCTCATCAGCCTGAAATTTTACTCTTTCCAAGATGATCTCTATCTATCTAATCATACAATGCTTAGGCCTGTGAAAATATCCAATACAGGCCTGTGAAAATATCCTTATACTTTGTGCCTAAAGAGATTGGTCAGTTGATTTATTATCCTTTTGTACTAGAAATAGGACAAAGTATATGAAAACCTGTGTTAAAATATAGTTTATGGCCAACCATGCTTTCACATGAAATTTGTATGAAGATCTCCCTTCTTTATGGTGACATTTAATATACATAAAGTGCACTGTGACCTGCTCTTGGGCTCATTATATTTGCACTTAAAAATATCCAAAGACATATAATTAATATCTACAGCTTTTATACTCTACCATTTGAAAGCTCTCTGGCAGAAAGCAGAAATGACTTTGAAAAATGGTCCCAGTGATTGGACTGATGATATACAAGAATTCAAGGACTAACTTTCAAGGACTACCTCCTAAATACAGTTACAAGCTCCCCGTGCTGAGGCTTTCATAATAGCATCACAATGTTTTCCCCAAAAGAACTCAAGGAGTTTATGCAAAGATTGTTGACATGATTCTTATTCTCAATCATGCAGCATTTCTATGGGTATTATTATTCTACTTTGCAGATAGTTAAGGTTGTTGTAGCCCATATGTTTAAATAAAGTCTGTCTCAGAGCTTTTAGAATTTTTTGAGAAACAATTATATAATCGAAACTTCAAGTTTAGTTTCCTGGGATCTTGCTTTTTCTGTGTGTTCCTCATTTCTTTTTGAAGAATTGAGTACATCCCATTATGAAGGCATTATAAAATAAAATGTTTCTACCATCATACAACCTTCTTGAGTGAAATGCATTATTCAAACTTATTCAATAAAATACAACATAATATGGGGTTTCTGTGAAACCAGTATCCATGCTAAGAATAAATTTTAGGAAAAAATACAAGATAAATTATTTCTAAACTCAAGCTTTTAAAAATAATATTAATCCTAATATATAAAAACCCTGGGACTGTCAGACCGGAGGCTAGACCAACCCAGAAGTCAGTCCTGCAGTCAGTGCTGGATTGCCGTGGAGACCCAGCACTGACTGCTGCAACTGCAGGCAGGGTGACACAGCACTGACTGCTGAGGGGGCTGAGAATCAGGCCTGGGGAGAGGCCTGAAGAGAGAAGCAGGGTCTGATCTGCAGTTGTTGATCAGCACTTGCCTCTCTCTTTCTCTCTCGGTAGGGCCAGCAGCCAGGCCTCCATTTCTCTCTAGGCCTCCACACATACCCCCTTTGATAGACCCAGAGATGCTGACTGGCATAGAAACTGACCAATCAGACCCAAATATGGGTGAACTGCAAAGAGCCAATGGCTGCCTAGGAGGTGGAGTTTTTGACGGTGACCAATCAGAACCAAATTGGCTGGCAGAGGAGAACAGTAGGGGGCGAGATCGGGCGGGCAGGGGAGGGCAGTTAGGGGTGATCCAGCAGGTAGAGGAAGTTAGGGGCAATCAGGCAGGCAGGAAGAGAGGTTAGGGGCAATCAGGCAGGCAGGTAGAGGGTTTAGGAGTGATCAGGCAGGCAGGTAGATGAGCGATTAGGAGCCAGTGGTCCCAGATTGCGAGAGGGATGTCTGACTGCCGGTTCAGGCCTGATCCCACTGGCAGTCGGACATTCCCCAAGGGGTCCACAATTGAAAAGGGTGCAGGCTGGGTTGAGAGACCCCCCCCTGCACAAATTTCATGCACCGGGCCACTAATAATCCTATCTAATAAAAGAGAAACATGGTAATTGACGTACGACCACTACGCTTCCCATTGGCTAATCAGGGCAATATGCAAATTAACTGCCAGCCAAGATGGCAGCCAGCAGCCAGGCAGCTGGAAGGGAACATGAGGCTTGCTTGCTTCAGTGACAGAGGACTCCAACATTCCCCGCCTGCTGCAGGCCTCTGAGATGCAACTCTAAGCAACTATGTAGCAAATATAGAAGCCGCCGGGCTTCAGCCAGCAAGATCGCAACATTGTAAGCAAAGGCCAGAAACCTACTTCCAGCCTAAGAGCTGGAGCCAAGCCTCAAAGCTAAAGCTGGCCCAGAATAAAAAAGAAAAAAAGGAGCAGTTGGGAGCTTCTGTCACCCCCAGCCTGAAAACAGCCCTCAGCCCCTCACCCAGACTGGCCAGGCACACCAGTGGGGACCGCCATCCCTGAAGGGTGTGTGACCAGCTGCAAACAGCCATCATCCCCTCACCCAGGCTGGCCAGGCACCCCAGTGGGGATACCCACCTTGAAGGATATGTGACCAGCTGCAAACAGCCATCATCCCCTCACCCAGGCTGGCCCGGCACCCCAGTGGGGACCCTCACCCTAATCCAGGACACCCTTCAGGGCAAACCAGCCAGCCCCCACACGTGCACCAGGCCTCTATCCTATATAGTAAAAGGGTAATATGCCTCCCAGCATGGGATCAACGGAGCTGTGAGGCCTCCTGGCACTGGGATCAGCGTGACAGGGGGCAGCGCCCAAACCCCCTGATTGCCTCGCGGCTCTGTGTGTGACAGGGGGCAGGGCCACAACCTCCCTATCCACCCTGCTCTGTTTGTGACAGGGGAAGGCGCCCCATCCTCCTGATCAGCCCTGCTCTGTGCCTGATAGGGGGGAGCTCCCCATCCCCTAATCGCCCTGCGGCTCTGTGTGTTACAGGGTGCGGCGCCCCAACCCACCCCCCGCCATGGGCCCTGCTCTGTGTGTGACGGGGTAGAGCCATAACCTCCCCATCAGTCCTACTCTGTGCGGGACAGGGGGCAGTGCCCCAACCCCCTGATTGGCCCTGCTCTGTGCGTGACTGTGGGAGGCACCGCAACCTCCCCATCGACCCTGCCTTGAGTGTGACAGGAGATGGTGCCCCAACCCCACAATCGGCCCTACCCTGAGCGTGACTGAGGGTGGCATCTCAACCTCCAGATCTCCCTGCTCTGTGCATTACAGGGGGTGGCGCCCCAACTCCCCAATCAGCCCTGCTCTGAGCCCGACCAGGGGCTGCACCTAGGGATTGGGCCTGCCCTCTGCCACCCGGGAGCAGGCCTAAGCCAGCAGGTCGTTATCTCCCGAGGGGTCCCAGACTGTGAGAGGGCACAGTCTGGGCTGAGGGATCTCCCTCCCCCCTGAGTGCACAAATTTTTGTGCACCGGGCCTCTAGTAATAATATTAATAAACAAAAACAAAACCTTGAAACTTCTGTCAGAGTGTAAGTTTAAGAAATTTAAAGATGCCTTATTTCACTGATAAAGAACAATTTATTTTTCTCTGGCATCTATAGATAGGAAGGTTGGTTTCCAAACAGTGGAGTTATAGATCTTAGCAATATAGTCACGGAAAATAAAAGGCACTATAAAGGGAGTTTCATCTCACTCATATGGAGCTTGTGACTGCTGTCAACTCTAATGAAAGTTGCACATATTCTCTCAGAAACAAGTAACTTTTTAGTAATATTGACATATTTTTATCCACTTTGTGACAAAGATGGTGAGCCGGTTATTGTGGTGAAGAGCACATGACAAGCCTACCACATTCCTGTTATTCTTCACAAATAATTTCAGGATGAAATAAAGCAGCAGTAAGTGGCGGGAAGTAGGCTTAGGCTGGAGTAATTTTACAAAAGCTAGCCCATTCTGGCATCTAAATTTCAAGAGGGTAAAAAGTAATAAATCATTATTTAGGGAAATACATAATGTATTTTCTAATATATTAATTCTAAACTGAGGCTTTTCACACATATAAGTGAAATTGTTTTCACTTTTTCCTACCAAAAAAAGGGGTCCTGACTAATATAACATTCAAGTAAGAACATCAATAATCACATGCAGGTACTCACGTACACACACCCTTATGAAGCTGAATATTTAAAATATAGTAATTGCAATTAAAATTTAAAACACAAAACAAATAATTTTATTTAACTAAACCAACTTCAGAAATGCATACTTGAGCCCAGCCGGCATGGCTCAGCAGTCAAACATTGACCTATGAACTAGAAAGTCACAGTTCAATTCCTGGTCAGGACACATGCTCATGTTGAGGGCTCTATCCCCAGTGTGGGACATGTAGGAGGCAGCCAATTAATGACACTCTCTCATCATTGATGTTTCTATCTCTCTCTCTCTCTTTCCCTCTCCCTTCCTCTCTGAAAAATCTATGAAAATATATTGAAAAAAAAACATATATTTGAATTAAGGCCAGGTTTTAGGAAGAGAGATAAACATTTTTTTAAAATTGATTTTTAGAGAAAGGAAGCGGGGGAGAGAGAGAAACATCAATCTGCTGCCTCCTGGAATCCTAACTAGGGATCAAACCTGCAACCTGGTTATGGGCTCTGACTGGAAATTGAACCTGCTACCTCTTGGAGTACAAGAGGCCACTCCAACCAACTGAGCCCAAACCCTCCAGGGCAAGAGGTAAATATTTTAAACACACATACACATTCATGCATTTATGTACACACATGGAAACATACAGGACAACTTCAAAACTATAATAAAATAGAGAGACAGAAAAAGTAAGTAAGCTCAAAGATTGAAAGGCACCTATAACATAAATTCCACATGAACAGGGACTTTGGTTTCTTCTTTGCTTTATGCTCCAAATTTTAATTTAATATTTGGTTAATGAATAAAAAAGGGTAGAGAACAGAACCATCTATATTTCTATATATTGAGAGCTACCTGAAAGGGGCTAAGTACTATGCATTGTCCATATTACTCTTATTTTGAGAAGTACTAGAAAATGCTAGTTTTCCAGGTAGAAATAAGTCATGAGTAGGAATTGTAATGCCTCAGGAAACTAAATTATAAAATTTACATTACTTGCAGTTTTGAAATCCTTATAAAATGTTTATTTATTTATTCATTTATTCATTGATTTATGTATTACAACTATCTTAACCATTTGTAAAATAAGAATATACAACAATACAACACTTTTATTAAATTTACTTTGTTTTCAAACAAATGGACAAGTGAGTACTATCATTTATTTTATTTTTTTCAGGTTTGCTAATTTCTCTGATATTAACATGACTTCCTATATTATTGATGACCATTTAAAAATTTTATTAAATATATTTTTATTGATTTCAGAGGAAAGGAGAGGAAGGGAGAGAGACAGAGAGAGATAGAAATATCAGTGATGAGAGAGAATCATTGATCGGCTACCTCCTGCATGCCCCCTACTAGGGATGGAGCCTGCAACCCTGGCATGGGCCCTGAACGGGAATTGGGAATTGAAGTGTGACCTCCTCAACCACTGAGCCACACCCACCAGGCTAGATCATTTTAAATTTTAACATATATCATTAGATGCAATATGAGGATCACATTTTGCTAAATTGAGATACAGGAAAAATTATTTCACCATATTATGTCTTATGAAATAAGAAAAAAGCATGAAATTTTACATAGGTTGTATAGTAGAAAGAGACTGTGCAGCCAAACACTTGTGATTGTCAAACAGTTTCTTGAATATTTGGTTTTTTAAAATTCATATTCCTATAAATTTATGAAAGCAAATATTCAAATTTGTATAATCAAGTTTTCCTGATTTGAGATGTCCTATATTGATTAAATTAATAGCTCATAACTTTGTTTCACTTATTTTTATCTGACTTCAGACTTAGCTTCTAGATGTGCTTTGGAAATTAAATATTAATTTGTTATATTAGAAAAGGCTTGAGAGAGTACTCACATGTTCCTGCTTGCTCTCTCCTGCCGTCACCTTGAGAACACACTCAGGATACTCTGCTGGAGGGCAAGGACAGCGATATGGGAGTCAAGTTCCACAGTTTGCCCCACCAAGCCAGCGTAGGTGCACTGACAGCCAGACATGGGAGCAACCCCAGCCAAGATTTGGACCTTGCCAATCACCCCAGATATAGAAACAATTTATTGTTCATGCCACTGCAGCCTTGAAGAGCTTGTTTTTGTTGCTGTTTTTGTCATTGTTAAATTGCTGTATAGTGTCAGTGGATAATGGATATCAAAGTAGCCACACCAAGAAAAGTTTTGGTGTTTATTTTATTTGCATGATTCTTCCTTCTTTCAGGAATTTGCTAACCTTATATTATTGAATCATAAGTGCAGCATTAAAGAACTTGGCAGTAATTAATTCAAGCTTGATTTATATCTATTAAAATATCTGAAAAGACCACACCAGAAGAAAGAATTAGTTGTGTCCTTTCTGTGTCCTCGTGGTGAACCCAAATTGACCTCATCAACTATCCTATTGATATCCCAGATACATTCTCTGAAGTGTTTTCCCTATGGATTTCTCTTCAGTTTGTTCTCTAAGAGCTATTAGGAATTCATTAGCAAGGGGTAGAAAAAAGCTGCCTATTTTCATTTGTGATGCCTGTGTTTATCCCGGTAATTCCTGACCCCTTAAACTTTGAATTCATTGAAAAACTGAAATGACATAAATAAAAGCCTTTCCAAGGTTATGCAGTTATGCAGCATAAAAAAGTATCTTGGAGGAGTACACTAAGTCACTATAATTTCCTCCTAAAATGTATGCATATCTTTATATGTGTCATGATTAATGCTGTTATCTAATCTTAAAATTTTGAAAACATGTGTTCATTTTTCCTCAAAGAGTCAGGTCCACTGCAATGGCCTAGTAGTAGAATATAATTAAATTCTGAACAAGTTGTATCAAGTTGTTAAAAATTATTAACTTAGAAATTCACTGGGATGTATATGTGTGTTATAATAACTAGAGGCCCGGTGCATGGAATTCATGCAATGGGGGGGTCCCTCAGCCTGGCTGTGCCCTCTTGTGGCTGAGTAGCACTCCCCTGGGCTCGCTGCACCTTAGCTCTGCCTTGGAGGTGGGAGAGACTCGCGCCACTGCTGCTGCGCTTCCCAGCCATGATCCTGGCTTCTGGCTGAGTGGCATTCCCCCTGTGGGAGCACACTGACTGCCAGGGGGCAGCTCCTGAATTGAGTGTCTGGCCCCAGTGGTCAGTGCCCGTCATAGCAACCTGTCATTATGCTGACCGGTCAATTTGCATATTAGGGTTTTATTATATAGGATGGGATGTTACTGGTGGAAACATGACTTCCAACATGTCCACATCAGACTCCCTTGAACTTGAATGTTATCTATATGACATGAAAAGGACTTTGCAAGTGTGACTAAGTCAAAGATGTTGAAATGGGGAGGTTACCTATTACCCTGGTGGATCTGATGTAATCACAAGAGACCACATAGGAGGGATGTGGGAAGGTCAGGGTTAGAGGCAACAGGCTGTAATAGAAACAGATGGACTGATGCACTTTGAAGATGGAAGAAAGGCCCACAAGCCAAGAAATACAGACATCCATAGAAACTTAAAAAAGCCAGGAAATAAATGCTTTCATGAAAGCCTCCATGAGGAAACAGCTTTGTTGACACTTTTTACTTCTGATCTCCAGCCCGGTAAGAGAATATTTTTGTGGCTTTTTAATCTACTAAATTTTTAATAATTTAGTTTGTTACAGTACCAGTAAAAACAACAACAATAACTTCAAGAAAACCTAACACATGGGCTATTGAGTTTATAAATCAATTGCCTGTTGTTTTGAGGCAGTGTTTAATTTTATTTGTTTATTATTCTCCCAGGCCTCAAGTGTGTCTGCTTCTAACATTCCAGTGTTGAGGTCATCAGTGATTGGACTTGAAACCCAATCCCTGTTAGTCCTCATATTTATAAATTAATAAATGAAATTCAACATCTAACCATATGGCTGAATCATAGAGTCATAACAATTGAATCTGATCCAAACCTGGTTCTCCAAAAAGCATATGAGAGACATTTGTTAGCTTCCCTGGGAGTAATGTTAGGGTTTAAGGCTTGTCACCTATTATAGTAGTTGAAAAATTATCTCGCTATTGCAAGCATAGTTTATTAGAGAGATTTGGCACAACTTTGCTATGAATTCAAACTTTCCTATACATTGTATGAAGCAACATTTTCTTTTAAAAAAAATCTTTATTGTTGAGAGTATTACAGATGTCCCTCTTTTTCCCCCCCATTGTCCCCCTCTCCTCAGTTCCACCCCTAAACCCTGGCCTTCACCACCCAAATGTATGTGTCATAGGTAATGCATATATGCATATAAGGTCTTTGGTTAATCTCTTCCCACCCCCTTCTCCCCTTCCCTCTGAAATTCGTCAGTCTGTTCCATGTTTCCATGCCTCTGATTCTACTTTATTCACCAGTTCATTTTGTTTATTATATTCCCTATTCATTTATTTTTATATTCAATTGTTAATAGATATGTGTTCATTGCAATTTTATTGTTCATATTTTTTTTACCTTTTTCTTATTCTTCTTAAAGAATATCTTTCAACATTTCATGTAATACTGGTTTGGTGATGAACTCCTTTAGCTTTTTATTGACTGTGAGGCTCTTTTTCTGACCTTCAATTCTAAATTATAGCTTTTCTGGGTAGAGTAATCTTGGTTGTAGGTCCTTGCTATTCATAACTTTGAATATTTCTTGCCACTCCCTTCTGGTATTCATAGTTTCTGTTGAGGTAACAGCTGACAGTCCTATGAGTGTACCCTTGTAGGTAACTAACTGCTTTTCTCTTGCTGCTTTTAAGATTCTCTCTTTGTCTTTAAGCCTTGGAATTTTAATTATGATGTGTCTTGGTGTGGATCTCTTTGTGTTCCTCTTGTTTGGGACTCTCTGTGTTCCCTAGACTTGTAAGTCTATTTCTTTCACCAGGTAGGGGAATTTTTCTGTCATTATTTATTCAAATAAGTTTTCAATATCTTGCTCTCTCTCTGCTCCTTCTGTCACCCCCAAAATGAATATTGGTACGCTTGAAATTCTCCCAGAGGCTCCTTACACTATCTTCATATTTTTTTAATTCTTTTTGCTCTTCTGATTGGGTGTTTTTTTGCTTCTTCATATTTCAAATTGTTGATTTGATTTTCAGAATTCTCTACTCTACTATTGAATCCCTATAAATTATTCTTTATTACAGTTAGCGTGTGCTTAATTTATAACAGGTCCTTTTTCATGTTTTTGGCATTCTCACTAAGATCCTTGAAAGTCTCACTAAGTTCCTTGAAGCTCTCCTGAAGATCCTTGAGTAACCTCATAACCATGGTTTTGCACTCTGTGGTTTGCTTTCCTCCCTTTCTTTTATTTGTGACATTTTTCTTTTTGTCTCTGCATTTTGGCTGCTCCCTGAGTTTGTTTCTATGTATTGGGTAGAGCTGCTATGTCTCCTGGAGTTACCTTGTATTGTAGGTATCCTGTAGGGCCCAGTGGTTCAGCCTCCATAGTTACCCGAGCTGGGCACACTAGTTGCACCCCTGTGTGGGCTCTGTGCACAGTCTTATTTTATTGAGACTTTATTGCTGTTGGTGTCACTAGGAGGAATTGACCTACTAGACAATTGGTTGTGAGGATCAGCTGCAACTACAGTGGGAGAGCTGCTAGGCAGAAAACACCCTATGGAACAGGATTTGGTGCTAATTGACTCTTCCCCTTGAGTGGGTCACTTCTGGATGTAGAGTTGTAATCTGGTATGGTCTGAAGATGTCCACTAGGTGCAATGACTTTAGGGTCCCCAAGGAGGTGCACAGTCATCCACTGCCTGAGTTCACTCAGGAGGAGCTATAGAGAAATCTGCTATTTGTATAGGCTTTGGAAGTGCCCAGGTGAGGCCCAGCAGTGAAGCAAGATGGGCTGGTGCTCATGCTGGGTGTTGGGCCTTTGATTGATAAGTTTGGGGTATGCTGATCCCAATTGCTGCTTGTTTCAGAGATTTTAGCAAAGTCTGAAGTCTGGGCCAGATCAGGCCATACATATAGAAAAACTGCTGCCAATAGTTAGGGTGTAGCTGCAAATTGGATGGGGTAATGTGTCAAGGAATCAGCAGGCAGAGAGAACAGTTTGTGCTAGGTTGATGGGCCCTCAGATATGGCTGCCAGTTAGCCCTGTGACAGGGAAGGTCCCAGCACAGGAACAATGACTCCAGTGAACTCCTTATCTAGGAAAAAGCTACCTCTGAGTTCCTGTCCCAAAGCCAGACAATTCAATTCTTCCCTATATGTGTCTGGGTCTCCCAACACTTCCTGGTGCTGGAGCTCATAGGGGTCAAGTCCGAGTAAGTTTGGGTGCCAGCCCTTTAAGAGGGACACCTGGGTTTCCAGAAGCCTCAATCCCCACTGATTTTTACAGCCTGAACTTAAGGGGACTTCTCTTCCCAATTCTGAGAAGAGCTGGGTTGAGAGTATGGTGTGAGGCTGGGACCCATTGCTCCTCATGGGCGACTCCACAGTGATGGTCTCCCTCCCAAATAAGGATGAAAAAAACAGCACACATGGTTGTTTGACCTGCTTGTTATGCACCTCTGCCCCTCCTACCAGTCTCCATGTACTTTCTTCTTTACTTTTCTAGTTGTAGGACTTCCATTCAGCCAGTTTTAGGTGATTCTGAATGATGGTTGTTCTATATTTTATTTGTAATTTTGATGTAGTTGTGGGAGGCGGCGAGTATCAGTGTTTACCTACACTACCATCTTGGTTCTCCCTGAAGCAATATTTTGTATTGTCTTTTATCTTTATTTTTAAATATATAATTTTTATTATTGACAATATTACAGATGTCCCCCATATTTCCCCCTTATCCTCCCTCCACCCAGCCACTACCCCACCCCAGGCCTTCACCACACTGTTCATAGGCTATGAATATAAGTATATAAATTCTTTGGTTAATCTATTATACTTTAATATTTCTTTATATCATTCCTCTTGATCTTATTATGCTATTATTTAGCATACAATCTTGCATTTCTATACATTATAATATACTAGAGACCTGGTGCACAGATTCATGCACCAGTGGGGTCCCTCAGCCTGGTTTCAGCCTACAGAGATCAGCTGAAACTGGCAATCCAACATCTCTCGAGGGATGTAGTAGTGTTCAAAGCGGCAAGTAGCTGGGGAGGAGCCCGAGCTCTGGCTGGGTGCCACACTGCTCCCATTCATCCTGGCTCCTCTGTACCTGCCGCTGCTGCCACTTGGTAGGCTCGCTGCCACTCTGCTGTGGTCTCTGGGCGACCATCCTAGGCTGATACTGGTGCACCCATGACCAAGAAGCAGCTGTGGGCTTGCACCCAAAAAGTCCTGATGCTGGTCCTAATTCTGGTCCTGGTTCCGAATGGGCAAGGGAGCACAGGGGAAGTGTCTGCAGGAGAGGCTCTCACCTCCACAGCTGCACTTGCCAGCCAAGAACCTGGCATCTAGCACCCATTGGTCAGCTGAGTGGTGCTCCAGCTGTGGGAGTGCACTGACCACTAGCGGGCAGCTCCTGCATGAGTGTCTGCCCCCTGGTGGTCAGTGTACATCATAGCTACTGGTTGAGCAGTTGAGCAAACAGTTGCTTGAGCTTTTATATATATGTATTTAGGCATTTTGAATACTTGTCTTATTATTCTTTTCTTTATTATACATAGTTAAAAGTTTTCTGACTGTACTCATAGCTTATTTTTTCTACACTTTGATGGAGCCCTTTGTTATTCACAAATCTTTTAAATTTGACTATTTCATTTTTATCAGCCCAGCAAATTAGGGACAAAACTGTGTATTAGGCAAAATGTGTATGTTCTTATGTATTTACTAGAGGCCCAGTGCACAAATTTGTGCCCGGGTGGGGGGCCCAAATTAGGATGGTTTGGGGCTGGGCCTGGCAGGAGGAGGAGACAGTGGGAGGTCAGCTGGCTAGCCAGCCCTGATCTGGGCCTGATCAGGGCAGGACTGGCTAGTGGGAGGGGCTGTGAGTGATTGATCAGCAGGCCCCACACCTGATTGGGATGGGGGAAGCAATCAAGGGCGGGGCTAGCTGGTGGGAGGGGCTGTGGGGAAATTGGGATGGTGGGGGCCCATAGAGGGTGGGGGTAACCAGGGGAAGGCCTGAAGGAAGTTGGCCAGCTGGCCCCACCCCCCATTGGGGTGGGGGAGTGCAATCAGGGGTGGGCCAACCAGGGGGAAGGGCCGAGGTGTGTTGGCCAGCCACCCTGCCCTCAATCGGGGTGGGAGAATCTGATCAAGGGCAGGGTCAGCTGTCGGTAGAGGCCATGGGAGGTTGGCTGCAATGGGCATTATAGTGACCAGTCGTTCCAGTCATTATGGCGTTCCACTTGCTGGCTTTTTATGTATATAGATAGTTTTCTAGTCAATAAGACTATTGTTTTTCTCTCTAAAACTTAGGTATCCTTTCATTAACAACTATCCTTGACTGAATTCCAGAACTACTCTTATGTTTGTATGAACTTTTCAGCAAGATATGAATTTATCTCTAATAAACTATGCTGTTGGCAGAAAGCAAAGGGGGATCTCCAAGGAGTCATTACAATTTAAGGAGAAAAATGGTCATAAACTTTTAAAAATTAAAACTTTATAGCTAATTACATGTAATAAGAAGTTCATTTTGTATATACATTTTTTCTATTAGAAAACCCTAAACCTTGCCAAAAGTTCACTTTTTTGGTAGCCTAAAATAATTTGGATGCATGGGAACTCTTTCAAAATTAACTGCATGTATACAATGAAAAAGATTTCCACTGCACATACTGATTAATTCAGTCACTGTAAAAAATGCCTCCAAGTAAAAACAAAACATTGTTCTTTATCATGTGTGTAATACTAAGCATGCATGCAGAAATAGCCTATTTATACATTTATTTTATGTTTTCCCTCGAATTATCTTTTAGTGTTTTGTTAATTTTCCAATTCAGCGAATGCAGAAAATTTACCATGGTTTCTCTAAAAATGCTCATTAATGAATCAAAAACACATATTCCAGATAAAGATTAAAATTCATACCTAGTATTGGCACTACGCATTTTTGAAATGTTTTATAATTTCTAACAAGACACTATGCATCTTTTATTATCAAGAGTGCCAATAATCACCAAGTTTTTGCTGATGGAATAAGAAAACTCTTCTTAACACATTTAAGTTCATAAAATAAAATATTGTGATCATTTTTCTGGGATGATCCATTTTGTGATATGCCTTAAATACCCTTTGGTGCAAGTCAAATGACATAGATGGTGACATCCATAAAGTAGCAGCTCCTACAGACATTACATTTGCAACCTTGGCAAGGATAAGAAATGTTTATGTTCAGAATCAAAGAAAATTTTCTATGGTTGAAAGTCAATAGTCAAGTTGTAATGAGAAGTCGCATTTAATATATATGTGGCATAAATATTTGTATATATATTCATGACATATTTTGTCTCACCACAAAGCAGCCTAAAATCTAAGAATTTATGTTTTATATAAATGATATGCAGGGTTGACATTTCATGAAGCTTGGAATCTTCTTTTATGTACTGAAACTCAATAGAGTCAATTGAGTTATTAATTTCTCCAGGCCTCTGTTTTACTTAAACAAGTGCCATCTGTTAAGAGTTTGTTTACATGCTTCTGTGACTCAGGGTCTATTTTTGATCATCAGTTTATTTGGTTCATTATGTTTCACATATGAGTGAGATCATGTGGGAAGAGACCAACCAATGAACTTGTATGCATATATGCATAACCCATGGACACAGACAATGAGGTGGTGAGGGCCTGGGGGGTGGGAGAATGGGAGTGCAATGGAAAAAGTTTATGGGTGAAAAAGGGGGACTTATGTAATACTTTCAACAATAAACATTTAAAAAATAAATCAATAAAAATATTAAATACAAAAAAAATTAAATGTCAGTACCCACAGGGTAGGGGGCACCTTTTTTAAAGATTTTTTTCTTTATTGATTAAGGTATTACATATGTGTCCTTATCCCCTCATTGCTCCCCACCACTCATGCCCTCACCCCCCTGGTAACTTTGTTTAAATGATATGGTTTGGTGCAAAGGTCCTTAAAACAAGGATGGCTTTTCATGAAGGCAAAAAGAATAGGGGAAATTAGAGATACGGCAAGGATCTAGATTTTGTTTTTATTTCTCCTGTTTCAATTGTTAAAGAAATATCAAGTTGGTTCAAAAATAGTGGGAAGGAAAAATTTGAGTAAAAGTAAAATCGAGAGACCACTTATCCCACTTCGTTTCTCTTTTGACCGATTTTTCTGAAAGATGTAATCTTATTGGTCAGAGTCCTTCCTGCTGAATGTGAGATTAGGTGAAACTGGATATGAATAAAGATCAATGATAAGCATGATTTAAAGAAGTGTGTTTTTGGGTGGAGTTTATTGGCAAGGAATCTTGGAGCTATAACATAAGTTCCTTGTTTCAGAATAATGTTTGTGAATTTAAAAATATATAATTCTTCTTTCATAGTAAGTGATTCTGAAATGGATATATGTTCAAACCACATCAACATGTGTCTTTGGCCTTTTCAAATAAAAATGACATAATAATATAAATTAGAATATTGTAAACTTTATAGCAATATGGCTTACTCTTTATAAGTAAACAATTTCTGTACCTCTTCAGATGTAGTTGTGAAGCCTTAGACAATAAGTTATATACATTTTTGCTTCTGAAACATTCCAGCTGACAATTATTTTTATTACTTACACCAATTTGCATATTTTAATGTGCTTAGAACTTAAGTCGTATACATATAATATTCTCAATATTATATGCATTGAGTGAATTATGTTTATTTAGATGGGTATAAACTAGCAATGTTAAAACTTATATTATCCTTAAGGGCATCCTTTAAGGATAGTCTGTTAAGGCTATTTAACATTCAAAATATCTAACCTAGGAAATTGAATTTTTAAGAGTTTCAGTTTCTAATGCTACATAATAAATGCTGGCTTAATAATTAACACATATATTTCTTTTTCAGAGAGCTTAAAAAGAAAATTGCACTCACTGTACTTAACATGTGTTGCATTACTTAGCTATTAGGATATTTCACATATAATCATAAACAAAAATTGAAATTTTATATCATAGTTTAGAGCACTATCTTTGACACCAAGTGACTTGGACTGAAGTCCTGACACTGCCACTTACTGCCAGGATGACCTTGAAAAGGATTATGTTTCTTAGAAACTGGAAAAAATGGCAAATAATTTGCTATTACTACGCACTACTTCCTTTGTAATTTTTCATCCTGTTTTCATTTTTATATTTTTACAATGTTTTTTGTTCAAATTTGCATCTTATATTATCCCACAATCTTGCTTATATTGCTGAGATATGCTGTTAACAGCTGCTTATTAACTATTCTCAAAACTCAAATTGAGGTTGTAATGTGTCACCTTCTGATGGCTAGTAGCTGTCTGATTAGGGCATTTAAAATGCCATTGCTTATAAACCATTGTTCATAAATGTAAATAGTATCACCTTAGTGTAGCTCTGTTAACAAACAAGGCTGAAATATCTCTTACATTAGCAGACCAGAAATGGAAGTTACTGAACCATTCTAATGAGTGCTCTACCTTCATTATTTAAAACAAAAAACAGAAGAGACATAACAACATCCATATGACTAAATAAAATTTTAAATTCTTGATAAATCCAATTATTCTCAATGTAGGTATAGATCTAAATTGACCTGTTGGACATAACTAGATGATACATGAGTATGACATTGATTATGAAAAGTTCATTTGTTTTATTTTTCAATTTTTTTCTATATTCATGCATTTCTTTCCTTTTGCTATTATACATATATTAAATCTTCATGGGTCACTTACACACAGTTAGCAGAGACACTGCTTTCCAATTAAAGTATGGCTTTAAATTGGAATACTATAACAAATTTTTTCTATACAATGGAATGAAAGATAAATGTTTAAAAAAACAAAAAAATACACAACAATAACTTGTAGACATTTAATTAGCCCATTTAACTTTTACTAATTATTATTGGTACAATTACTCTATCTTGGTATTATTAATCATTCTTATAGATTTTAAAATTGTATTTGTTTCTCATTCTCTTCTAAAACATTTTAAAACCAGATGTTCTATTTGTGTGTCTTAAGATTTAACAATAAAATAATGTTTTATATATAAGCTTATGCTAGCTTTCATCCAGTGAGAAAACACACACCTAGCACTGCATTTTTATAGTACTAGAATCATTGTGCAATTCCTAACCCATTTCTGGGATTAAAATACACTAAGATATTACATAACTCTCAAGGAAGTTTGGAGATTCAGGGACAGGAGATATATTTGCTATATTTACCTTTTGGAATTCTGGTCAATTGCCACCACCCAGGCATTCTACACATCCCAGTGGTTATGGGAACAATGGAGTAGGTTCGGGTATGTGGCATATTACTGTGTCAGAGTTGCAACTCATCACTCTAAGAAAGAACTACTGAGTTTCTAGTGGTCCTCTAAGGTGAGGAGAGAGTGATGTACTAGTACTAGCATTTCCTTGTACAACCATGGACAGCGCTTAGCATAACTGGGAGAGATAGGTGGCAGACTTGAGAAGTGTTGTGAATGTGCACCTATACTGCCAGGAGTTGAAGAATGGAAGGTAAAATTGATGATAAAATGAGGATGAGAACATCAAAATGTTTGATTTTGAAGTGAGGTGAGGAAAGACTTAAGAATTTGATACAGTCATGTATTCATCTCATGTGATGTAAATTTAGAATATTGTTGACTTTCCAAAGACTTTTAGGAATCACTGTCTGGTGTTCTAATACCATCCGGGATAGAAGGACAAAGAGAAGAAAAAATAGAACCCTTAGAACTTTGAACTTTAGATGGAATGTTTTACATTAAGAGAAAGGCCTGTTGTTCATTCAGAGGGTGGTATCTAGGAGAATTGCATTTAATTTTAAAATATAGAAGAGAAAGCAAAACATTATATATATTAGAGGCCTGGTGCACTAAATTTGTGCACTGGGGGGGTCCCTCAGCCCAGCCTGCCCCCTCTTACAGTCTGGGAGCCCTCAGGGGATGTCCTACTAATGGCTTAGGCCCACTCCCCATGGGGAGAGGGCCTAAGCAATCTGGCCACAGAGGCTCAGAGCAGGGACCGTGTGTGTGTGTGTGTGTGTGTGTGTGTGTGTGTGTGTGTCCATGTCCACTAGGGGCGTGCCCCCAGCCACATCGGAGGCTTGGAGCAGGCATCCCCCTGTGTTGATCTCTCAGGCTCTGGGTTGCGCCTGCGTGCTGTTCTCTCAGGCTTGGGGCCGTGCCCAGCCCCTCCTCCTGAGTTGGTTGTGATGGTTATGGAGTCCTGGACTCATTTGCATATTACTTCTTTATATATAATAGATTTCAGAGAGAAAAGAAGAAGGAGATAGAAACATCAATGATGAGATAATCATTGATTGGCTGCCTCCTGCATACCCCATACTGGGAATCGAACCTGCAACCCAGGCATGTACCCTGACATGGAATAGAACCATGACCTCCTGATTCATAGGTCAAAGCTCAACCACTGAGCCATGCCAACCAGGCTTCTGTGTGTGTGTGTGTGTGTATGTGTGTGTGTTTTAAATTGTTATTTATGGAGAACTGGGATAGAGAGAAAAAGTCAGAATACCAATATTATTGATTAAAAAAGGCTACTCTGCAATAAACCTGTACAAATATAAGCTAATCAATAAAATATATTTAAATGCAAATGGTTTATGAACTAAGCTATACTTTCTGTTGTTTATCTTGTATACAATAAGCTAAACAATATTAATAGATCCATTAGAAATTATAAAGAAGTAACATGATGATACTCATAAAATTATCTTATTAAAAATTAACGTGTGGCATTCAGAATATAGAAAAGGTTTTAAATGAGTTTAGAAAATATTTTATTTAGCTCAGTTCCCAATCCTAAGTTTAAGCTTTTGGTCACTTTCAACAGGGGTCACTGAATCAATTACTTATCTACATGATTCACCCACTATTCTGTTATTTTAGGTATCATATATCATGAGGTCAGGGTTCAATTTTCTGTCAAGGCACATGCCTGGGTTTCAGGCTCAATCGCCAGCAGGGCACATGTAGGAAGCAGCCAATCAATGTTTCTGTCTCATCCATGTCTCTGTCTTTCTCTTTCTTCCTTTTTACCTGAAATCAATAAAAAGCATATTTAAAAAAGAAAGTACTTCTAATGCTAAAAGACAAGTGGACATACATTTAGTGAGAACAAAGAATCTTACACTTCCTTTGACATCATGATGGTGTCAAAATAACTTTCCTAAAATGAAAGTCCTTAACTCATCCTAGATTAAGGAAATTATATGAGAATATTTTATAACCCACTAGTGGCCCAGTGTACAAATTCGTGCACCTTGAAAGGAACTGTGGGCCATGAGGCTGCGGTGGGCACAGGGACAGGTCTCAGCCCATCCTCTGTGCCCCTGTCCGGCCCCTCCCACAATGGCCCCTTGGTCCTCTGTCTGCTAGTAGTCCCACTCTTGCCACCACAGCTCCCACATGCTGAGGGTGCCAGTTCTGCTTGTACCTGTTGATGGCACAGAGTGATAGGGGCGGCACCAGAAGGGGGTGTGAGTGGGGCCAATGCAGTCAGTGGGTGAGAGCTGTGGCTGCTGTGCCGATCATCCCTCAGGAGCAGGGGGAGGTGGAGAAGCCCTGATGGGCGATTGGGACCAGCAGCCACTGCTTGCACCCATTAACAGCGCTGAGCGATCAGGGCCAGTGCTGGGCATCATCAGAGGGTGCAAGCGGTAATTCCTGCACCAGCAGCAATTGCGAGTGCCCAGCAGGACCGCGGCCCACAGGAGCAAAGAATTTTCAGTAACCACCAGAAGCTAGTCCCAACGAGAGTGACCGGCACCAGCCTTGGTCTGGCACCCCCGCTCACCTCCTCTGCCATCTGCTGTGGCTGATGCCCACCATGTTCCATGCTCTGCTGCCTGCTGCCAAAACCCACCATGTTCCATGTGCGCCCCCTGGTGGTTAGTTAACATGATAGCGATCAGTTGTTTTGTTGTTCAGTTGTTCCACCATTTGGTCTATTTGCATATTAGGGTTTTATATATATATATATATATATATATATATATATATATATATATGTATATAATGTAGCTGGATTGTATTGTCATTTTGATGTTTGATAGGTCATTTAACTAGTAATTTGGAGCCAAATTTTTTGCCTTTCTTAGAGAATATTTGAATCACTTCATGGAGTCATCTTCCTGTAGATCTTAATCTATGTTGCAAAAACTGATTTTTCTAGAATAGGGTTGCCTACTAGTGAGACACAAGCCAGTTATATTTTCTACTAGAGGCCTGGTGCACAAAAATTTGTGCACTTGGGGGGGGGTGGGGTCCCTCAGCCTGGCCTGTGCCCTCTCGCAGTCTGGGATGCCTTGGGGGATGTCCACCTGTTGGCTTAGGCCCGGTCCCTGGGGGATTGGGCTAAGCTGGAAGTCAGACATCCTCCTGGCAGCATGGGAGCCCTCGGGGGATGTCCACTTGCCAGCAGGGAGCAGGCCTAGGTGCAGTTGGACATCCTTAGTGCTACTGAGGAAGTGGGAGAGGCTCCCACCACCACCACCACTGTACTGGCAGCCATAAGCCTGTGGGAGCACACTTCATTGAGCCCCCTGGTGGTCAGTGTGTGTCATAGTGACCAGTGATTCCCAGTTGCTCTGCTGTTAGGGTCAATTTGCATATTACTCTTTTATTACATGCCTGGTGCATGGGTGGGGGCTGGCTGGTTTGCCTTGAAGGGTGTCCCAAATCATGGTGGGGATCCCGCTGGGGTGCCTGACCAGCCTTGGTGAGGGGCTGAGGGCTGTTTTCAGACTTGCCACACACCCTTCAGGGAGGGGGTCCTGCTGGGGTGCCTGGCCAGTCTGGGTGAGTAGCTGAGGGCTGTTTGTAGACTGGTCAAGCCCCCCAGCAGGAACCCTCCCCCCTTGAGCGTGTGGCTAGCCTGGGTGAGGGGCTGATGGCTGTTTTCAGGCTGGCCACAGCCCTTTCAGGGCGGGGTTCCCTGCTGGGGTGCCTGGTGAGCCTGGGTGAGGGGCTGATGGCTGTTTGCAGTCTGGCCACAGTCCCCAGCCACCCAAGCTCCCAGTGGAGGCTGGCTGGAAGCAGTTATCTAGGATTGATTTATCTCCTATCATTGAAACTTTGTTGCCTTTAGTGGAGGCCACAGCCGGCCAGGGCAGGCGGGAAGCTTGGCTTCCTCCATCGCCCGGGCAACCAAGCCTCCTGCTTGCTCCAGCTCCGTGGCTGCCAGCCACCATCTTGGTTGGGTTAATTTGCATATAGTTGCTCTGATGGGCTGGTGGGCGTGACTTGGGGCATAGCAAAGGTACAGTTAATTTGCATGTTTCTCTTTTATTAGCTTAGATATTCTGGCCAATTTATTCCTACCATGAAAAGTTGTATCACAGAGTTTTAAACTTTTCTGCATTAATTAGAAATACCTAACATTGGTGGTTTCTAAAGAAACTTTATTAAAGTTAACTCAGTTTCTAGAAAGACTACTCAATATTTAAAGTCTAGTTAGTTGGATTATATAAACATATGCAATTTCAGAATATGTTGAAATCCATTATTTATAATAACCTTCTTTTTTTTTAAAATATATTTTATTGATTTTTTACAGAGAGGAAGGGAGAAGGATAGAGAGTTAGAAACATCAATCAGCTGCCTCCTGCACACTCCCCACTGGAGCTGTGCCTGCAACCAAGGTACATGCCCTTGACCAGAATCAAACCTGCGACCCTTGAGTCTGCAGGCTGATGCTCTATCCGCTGAGCCAAACTGGTTAGGGCATAACCTTCTTTTTTAAAATTCTCACCTGAAGATATTTTTTATTGATTCGAGAGAGAGAGAGAGAGAGAGAGAGAGAGAGAGAGAGAGAGAGAGAGAAAGGTACATAGATGTGAGAGAGAAATGTCTATTGGTTGCCTCCTATACATCCTCTAACCGGGAATCAAACCCATACAACATTCTTTTGGTATATAAGATATCTCTCCAATCAACTGAGCCACCCAGCCAGGGTGCCAGTGAGTCTTAATAATATTATTAATTTTATTTTGGATAGCTAGCTTTGGATAGTTATCTTTTCATGCTCTCTCCTCAGACAATATCCTCCCTGCCAATGGTAGGATTTGGCCAAGGTCAGAGAAGTTTTATAAAACTTGAATTTTTTCATGGAGATCATATATCTATTATTTACTCTTTAAAAACAGAGCATAGTCATTCATGTAACTCTTCATATCAGAGGAGTAAGAACATTAATGACTCCATATTAAATCAACATAGTCCTACAAGAAACTAATATATTTTTTTTTACTTTTATGATTTACATTTTATGTAAATACTAGAGGCCCGGTGCATGAAATTCGTGCACGGGGGTTGTGTGCCCCTCAGTCCATCTGACACCCTCTCCAATCTGTGACCCCTTGAGGAATGTCCAACTGCCCATTTAGGCTCGATCCCAGGCCATACCTCTTACAATCCAGGACTGTTTGCACTCAACCACTTGCCTGCCTGATTGCTCCTAACTGCTTCTGCCTGTCAGTCTGATCACCCCTTAACCACTCCCCTGATAGCCTGATCAATACCTAACTGCTCCCTTACCAGCCTGATTGCCCCTCAGGGCTCTCCCCTGCTGGCCTGGTCACCCTTAACTGCCCTCCCTTGCCAGGCCGGTCGCCCTTAACTGCCCTCTCCTGCTGGCCCGATTGGATCAAACTGCCCTCCCCTGCCGGCCTAGTCACCCCTAACTGTCCTCCCCTGAAAGCCTGGTTGCCCTGAATGCACTCCCCTGCAGGCCTGGTACCCCCACAACTGCCTTCCTTTGCTGGCCTGGTCGCCCCTAACTGCCCTCCCCTGCTAGCTTGGTCACCCCTAACATCCCTCCCTTGCCAGCCTGGTCACTCCAAACTGCCCTCCCATGCCAGCTGATTGGCCCCAAGTGCCATCACCTGCAGGCCTGGTCCCCCCTAATTGTCCTCCCTTGCTGGCCTGGTACCCCCCAACTGCCCTCCCCTGCAGACCATCTTGTGGTGGCCATATTTGACCACATGTGGGTGGCTATCTTGTGTGTTGGAGTGATGGTCAATTTAAATATCACCTCTTTATTAGATAAGATGACTGAATGTCTTAGTCTGTTTGGGCTGTTATCATACAATATCAATGATTTAATAGCTGAAAAACAACAGAAATTTATTTTTACAGTCCCAGAGGCTAAAAAGTTCAAGATCAAGGCACTAACAGATTTGGTGTTTAGTGAAAACCCACTTTCTAGTTCACAGGTGACACCTTTTTACTGTGTCTGCACATGGTAGTTGAGGTAAGGGATCCCTGGGAGATCTATTTATAAGGACACTAATCCCATTAATAAAGGCCTCCCCACTCTAGTGACCTAGGTACCACTCAAAGCCCAACCTTCTAATACCATTACATCTGACATTACGTTGCAACATGTGAATTTTTGGAGGTTGAAATATTCAGCCATAGCATGGAGCTTAATGAAAATGTTGATGCATTAATATTGAAATTAGTTGGTTCTAATTTGCGAATTTGAATAAAACTGGTTATCATGATAAACCCTGCCATTAAATGTGGACATACTGCCAAAGTGAATATTTTTGCTTCAGGTAGCGCGGAATACGGTACAGTGAGATGGTAAATCATTAGCAAACAATTTATGCTTATTTTGCTGATAATGCACTGGAATTATACAATTTGCATTAGGCTTTCCACCCAGAGGATAAGGTTCTGCAAGGACAGTATAACGTAAGACATACTATTTTCTAAAAAAAAGTGTTCATAATCTGCCTGAATCCTTCTTTGACTTCTATCGTAATAGAATATTAAGGTAGCTTAATCAATAGTTTGAGATGACAATTACAATTCTTATGGGTTTTGTTCCTATTAGCCTTCTTATGTTTGTGGGGCCATTAGTCCATAGGGTCTATGAGGTCAATATCTAGTACTCAGTTTTATATGGAAACAATTGATTTTGTTATATTTATAGGAGCAGAATTAGAAGCCGTGGTTATTGTTTAACTAAAGGCCTGGTGCACAAAATTTGTGCACTGGGAGGGGGGGTGTCCCTCAACCCAGCCTGCATCCTCTCCAATCTGGAACCCCTTGGGGATAGTCGGACATCCCTCTCACAATAGGGACTGCTGGCTCTCAACCGCTCCCCTGCCGGTCTGATTGCCCCCAACTGCCCTCCCCTGCTGGCCTTATCACCCACAACTGCCCTCCCCTTCTGGCCATCTTGTGACCACATGGGTGTGGCCATCTTTTGATCACATGGGGCTGCCATCTTGTGACCACATGGAGGTTGGCCATTTTGTGTGAGGGCATGATGGTCAACTTGCATATTACCTCTTTATTATATAGGAATTATAAGCAGTAGTTATGTTAGTTTACACTCTTTTCAAATGCTTATTTTCTTGAGTAGATTCTATGTGTTTATATATATACTTTAACTCGTCTAACACAGTGATTTTCCATCCTAATTCATGTTTTATTTATTAGATCTTTAATATTACATCTTAACCAATTGATAAAGTTTCCTTAAACTTGAAAGTTTATTTATATTGTTGCCACTAGACTCATTTTTTTTTCATTAACTATGTATTCCAATAGGATATTAGGACGTTTCATGAATAGCTTCAAAAGTGATATCTTAAATGTCATTTTCATATCTATCAATTTCTGAATATCATGGAGTACTAATTACTTTATATCATTCTAAGGATCTAGCTAGTCTTCCCTATTTATTCAGGTTCTTTTTTTTTCATCTGATGACTCAATAATTAACAAAATCAAGCAGTTTTAGGCAGTACATATGCAATAGAATTTAGTTTTATCTAATTTTAGGAACAGCTTTGGTGATGGAATAAAGTTCATTCTGAGACCAAGATTTAAATTCTGAATACACAGGGTCATTTTTAGGTTTTTTATTTAATTTTATTTTTTTTTTAGGGAAATTGAAAATTTTCTTTCATGAGAATCCTTGAGAGGAGGAAAATTATTGGAGAGGACTAAAGGGATATGTGGAGAATACTGAGGAGGTAGAATAGGATAGGAGAAAGAGACAGATCCCAGGATTTCATGACAGATATGCTGTGAGGCTTGAGAAAAAGAAAGAATGTAGACCATCCAGTGTGGCTCATTGTTGAGCATGAACCTATGAACCAAGAGGTCATAGTTCAATTCCTGGTCAGGGCACATGTCTGGGTTGTGGGCTCAATCCCGAGTGGGGCATTCAGGAGATAGCCAATCAATGATTTTCTCTCATCACCGATGTTTCTATATCTCTCTCTGTTTCCCCTCACCTCTGAAATCAATAAAAACATATTTTTAAACAAGCATGTTAATAATAAAACAAAAATATATAAATTCTTTGGTTTATACAAAAGTTTTTAGGCAAAGCAACTGAAAGGATAGAATTGTCATCAACTGAGATGGGAAAGAATGTGAGGGGAGCCAATTTATCATGTTACATTTGAGATATTGTTGAGACATCCAACAGGTTGTGCAGAACAGGCCATTGGATATTACGTCTGGAGTTGAGAAGTTTGGGAATCATGGGCACAGATATGTATTTACTGTCCTGAGACTGAATAGATAAGCCCAGGGATTAAGTTTGCCTAGAAAAGAGCAATAAGGAGCAAGCCCTGGGTCAATCCAACATTAAGAATTTGTATTTATGCCATGCACTTTGTAAATCCAGCTGACCATTTCATGCTCATTGCTTCTTTTAAAGGGATGTTTTTGGGCTTCCTCTTTGCTTGTCAACTTATCAAAGTCCACTCATTTTTGAAAATTGCTCTCTCGCTCTCACTGTCCTAACCAAGCCAGCACTATTTTTAATTCTTTCTTCCAGTTTTACTAAATTTAATGGGGTGATACTGGTTAACAAAATTATACAGGTTTCAAGTGCACAATTCTACAAAACATCATCTGTACATTGTATTGTGAGTTCACCACCCCAAGTCAGGTCTCTGTCAATCACCATTTATTCCCCCCCCCATACCCTTCCCCACCTCCCCCACCCACCTCTCCCCAGCAATCATCATACTGTTGTCCATGTCCATTAGTTTTTTTTTTTCCTTTCTCTTTTTTGTCCCCATTTTGCTCAATCCCTCCAACCCACCCCCATCTTTATTCCAGTCTTGTTAAAAACATATTCAGCAATGAAAAGTGAACATTTAGCTTTTCTCTTTTTTTTTAATGTGTCTTACTCTTTTTTTAAAACAATCCTCACCACAGGAATTTTTCATTGATTTTTAGAGAGAGTGGAAGAGAGAGGGAAAGACAGAGAGAAATATGGATGTGAGAGAAACACATGGATTAGTTTCCTCCTGCACACACCCTGACCAGAGAGGAGCCTGAAACCTAGGTAAAGGCTCTTGATGGAATCGAACCCAGGACCTTTCAGTCCACAGGCTGAGGCTCTATCCACTTAGCCAACCTGGCTAGGGCTGTCTTATTTTTCTTACTGCTAAATTTTAACAGATATATGATAAGGCATAGTCAAAAGAAGAAATTTTTGGTATAATAATGCCTCAGTTATTTATAAAGGCAATCAAATTAGCAAAGGAAAAGTTTATCTCCCTGAATTTTACTGTGAATAATTAGATTTTTTTTTTTAATCACCAAGCTAGGACTACACCTTTGCCAACACAGGATGAAATGACAATCTGTGACACACGCACAACTCTGACTTTCAAGATGTTGGAATATCAGAATTAGAGAATCAAGTTCATAGCACTTTAATGCCAAGACTGGTGGGAGGCATTGTGTGACTGTGCAATGATTCTATCAGCAAACACCAAGATGAATACTCTGTGGGTACGGCAAATGTCTGGTTGGTTACAATCAAGTTAAAAACATAATTTGGGAGCACTTACTGCTTTGAGCTTTAAAGGGACTGTGGTGTCCTAGCTCTCACAAGAAACCTCCTTTCTGTTACCAAGAGACAAGGGAACAAGGGAAGAAACTTAGGGGGCTGAAATATTGCCTTTTTAAACCGCTTATCTCAGTAAGTGAATTCTCTTGCAAGGTTCTGCACGTCAGGAGTGCTAAATATTACTTAGTCAAAGATGGAAAGTGGAATTTTTAAGAGTTTCATCTTCTATGATTATACATCTGCTAAAAATATAACATACACAAATGATATCTAGATGTCTTGCCATAGCAAAAACAATTAAAATGGCATTGGCTCTTTAGACACAGTTGATAGTCTTCTAATAGAGGATAAAGTAAAAAAAAAGTTTCACCCCTAATTTTTTGGGAATAAGTTGTTAAATTTAAGATAATATAAGTAAAATATAAATGTATCACAAATAAAAATTATTTTAAATTCTTATATATAAGAAGGCATAAATGTTTTATTGGAGTGATTTTAAAATTAAGGGTGCTAAAACCTTTCTGTAAATAGGAGTATCATTTCTGCTATATGAAGCATAATTTTAATTTTATAATTAACATTTGAAAAAAGCATTACTAAACCTAATTAAAATAAGTTGAAGTATTAATTATTAAATACTTCAACATTATATATTAGATTGAACATTTTATATAATATCAATCTCTAATATAATGTAATTTTTATTTACAAAATGATTCTTGGTATTATACATAAAATATGGTCAAAGTATAATAGTATACACATCATTAAAACACATTTTCTATACTTTCAAGTAATTCTTTTGATTGAAAATCTGTTCAAAGAATCACAGCATTATATTTTTAGATTTAATGTGCAATTCTCCTATTTTTTAATAGAAAAATTCTTTCTATTCTCTCTTAGCCCATTGTTATGAACTAAAGCTTTGTTTCTCCCCCAAAATTCGTATGTTGACATTTTAGCCCATAATACAATGGTATTAGGAGGTGGGATCTTTGGAGGTATAGGTACTAAGTGTGAAATCCTCATTAGTAAGATGAGTGCCCTTAAAAGAGGAAACCAGAGAGTTTTTTCACTTTCTGTGTTCTCCACCATGTGAGGACACAACTAGAAGTCAGCCAAATGCAAAACAGGAAGAATGTTTTTACCTGCCACTGGATCTTTATCCTTTCAGTCACCAGAACTCTGAGAAATAAATTTCTGAGTTTTTAAGATATATTTTATTTTAAAATTACAATTTATGTACAATATTATATTACTTCCAGGTGTACAATTCCAAGATTAGACATTTATGTTACTTACAAAAGTGATTACCCCAATAAATCTAGTACCCACTTGACACTATATGTAGTTATTAAGATATTATTGACTATATTTATTCTGCTATATTATATATTTCAATGACTAATCTGTAATTATCAATTTGTATTTCTAAATCTCTTCACTTTTTTAACCAATCCCCCCAGCATCCCTTCCAACTGCCAAATATCAAAATATTCTCTGTATCTACAAGTGTTTCTGGTTTTCTTATTTGATTTTTCTTTTATATCTCACATATAAATGAAATCATTTGGCATTTGTCTTTCTCTGTCTGACTTATTTCACTTAGTAAAGTTCCCTCAGGTTCATATATGTTGCTGCAGATGTCATTATTTCATTTCTTTTTATGGCTAAATTATATTCCATTGGATATATGTACCTTTCCTTCTTTATTTGTTCATCTGTTGATGGACACTAGGTTTGCTTCCAAATATTGGCGATCCTAGTTAATAATAGAGAAACATGGTAATTAACCATAATTTTGCTACCCTTCCCATTGGCTAATCAGCAATATATGCAAATTAGCTGCCAACCAAGATGGTGGCAGGCAGCCAGGCAGCTGAAGTGAACAGGAGGCTTGCTTGCTCCAGTGATGGAGGAAGCCAAGGTTCCCCGCCTGCCGCTGCCGGCCTCTGAGCTTGCACTGAGAAACAATGTTGCAATTATAGAACCTAAACAATCCCCAGAAACCTGCTTTCAGCCGTCAGAGCTGGAGGGAGCAAGACTGCAACAGTGATTCAATTATAGAACCCAAACAAACCCAGAAACCTGCTTTGAGCAGCTGCGGTCTCAGAGCTGGAGCTTAGCCTCAGAGCTAAAGCCGGCTCTCAGCTCCAGTGACAGCCATAGAAGGTAAATAAATCCCAGAATTAAAAAAAAAGAAAAAAAAGGAGAGGTTGGGAGCTTCAGTCACCCACCAGCCTGAAAACGGCCCTCAGCCCCTCACCCAGACTGGCCAGGCACCCTAGTGGGGATGCCCACCCTGAAGGGGGTGTGACCAGCTGCAAACAGCCATCATCCCCTCATCCAGGCTGGCCAGGCACCCCAGTGTGGACACCCACCCTGAAGGGGGTGTGACTAGCTGCAAACAGCCATCATCTCCTCATCCAGGCTGGCCAGGCACCCAAGCGGGACCCCCACCCTGATCTGGGACTCCCTCAGGGCAAACCAGCCGGTCCCCACCCGTGCACCAGGCCTCTATCCTATATAGTAAAAGGGTAATATGCCTCCCAGCACTGGGATCAGTGGAGCCGTGAGGCCTCCTGGCCCCTGGAGGAGCGGGACAGCGGGCAGCGCCCAAACCCCCTGATCGCCCTGCGGCTCTGTGTGTGACAGGGGGCGGGGCTGCAACCTCCCTATCCGCCCTGCTCTGTTCATAACAGGGGAAGGCTCCCCAACTCCCTGATCGGCCCTGCTCTGTGTGTGACAGGGTATGGAGCCCCAACCCCCCTGATCTGCCCTTCTCTGTGCATGACAGGGGGTGGCGCCCCAACTCCCCAATCAGCCCTGCTCTGAGCCCAACCAGGAGCTATGGGCCAGTGCACAAATTTTTCTGCACTGGGCCTCTAGTCCTATATAATAAAAGGCTAATATGCAAACAGACAAAATGGCAGAAGAACTGAACAACCAGTCACTATGATGTGTGCTGACACCAGGGGGTGCAGATGGAACTTGGAAGGCTTTGACAGCAGGAGGCAGAGCGTGGAACATAGTGGGCATTGGCTGCGGTGGATGGTGGAGCAGGTGAGCAGGGGTGCCAGACCTAGGTGGGGCGCCAGATGCTGTCATCAGCGAGAGCCTCTGGTGGTTACTGAAAATTCTTTGCTCCTGCACGCTGCAGTTCCACCTGGCGCTTGCACCTTCTGCCAGTGCCAGAGCTGCCGCTTGCACCCACTGCTGGTGTCCAGCGCCAATCCTGATCGCTCAGTGGCATCAGCAGGTATGAGCTGTGGCTGCCAGCCTTGATTGCCCCTGAGGGTTTATCCACCTCTCCCTGCTCCTGAGGGGGGGAACGGGACAGCAGCCACCACTTGAACCCACTGCTGGCACCAGCCCCAATTGCTCTGTGCCATCAGTGGGGGTGAGCGGGGCCAGCACCATCAACATGTTGGAGCAGCAGTGGCAGGAGTGGGGCTGCCAGCAGACAGGGGACTGGGGCCTTGGAGGGAGGGGCCAGGCAGGGGCATGGAGGATGGGCCAAGACCTGTCTCTGTGCCCACCACAGCCTCGAGGCCCACAGTTCCTTTCAAGGTGCACAAATTCATGCACTGGGCCCCTAGTTATAAATAATGTTGTAATAAACATATGGTTGTATATGTCTTTTCAAATTTCTGTTGTTTAAGCCACTATTCTATGATTTTCTGTTATAGAAGCCTGAACTAAGACACCAACATAATAGAATTTACATTTATATAGCTTAATGCAGTAGAAAACTTTGTTCTGCCTTCTATTATATTTTGAATATGGGCATATGAAATCCAATGTCATTTTTTCATTATATACAATCATGTCATATAAAACCCATTCTTTTAAGTCAATTTAAACACTATTTAAACCACTAATCAGGATTATGAAATTGAACATTTCTTATATGCGTGGAAAGTTACAGTTATATAATCCTATTTAATTAAGAGGGAGTATGCTAATTGACCCTTATGCCATCACAAAGATAGTGCTGCCCACAGCCAATGAGGAGGGAATATGCTAATTGACTGCCAAGCCTTCAAAGATGGCGGCGCCCATGGCCACAAGATGGTGGGCCCAGTCCCCTCAACCTCGCTGGGGCGGCCTTGCCACGTGCCTCCTTCCGGAGCCCCCCAGTCCCCTCAGCCCCCCAGACACCCAGGGCTGCCCGAGGCTTGCTCTGCCGGCAGTGGTAGCAGCAGAGCTGTGATGGGGATGTTGCCTTCCCCTGATCACCAGGTCACCTCCTGCCCCTGAGGGCTCCCAGACTGTGAGAGGGGGCAGGCTGGGCTGAGGGACCCCCCCTTCCAGTGCATGAATATTCATGCACCAGGCTTCTAGTTTTGAAATAAAAATTGTATGTTTGTTATATGTGCATGTGTTCCAGAATATTTTAATATAGCAAAAATTCTCAACCCTGGTCATAACTTACAACCACTTGTGGGGGGGGGGGTCTTACTAAAAAAAAAAAAATTACCTTTGCTGGAAATCCACCTCTGGAGAATTAATGGGAATTATCTAGAACTCAGAATAGGTATGATGTGCTACAACTCCAAAATATTTTATTGTTCAGTGAGGTTTAAAAACCACTTGTTTAAGTATGAGCAGATAGCAGCACAGGATTTCTTAATAATTTCTACTTCCTCTGGTAAGAAGAGGAAGTGAGGGAGGGATGGAAGAAGAGAGAGAAATTTCTCTCTTTTGGCAAAACACAGTTTTTCTTTGCCCTAATCAGGAAACAAATGTTGAGAATGAGAGAAATTATTTGGGAGTCAAAATTGATTTTGTGTCTTTTCTTTCTGCCTATCATGGTGAACCTTATGACCTACCATTTTTAATATATTTTGGAAACTCTGGGGCTCTTTACACAATAAACTTCCAAATTTGCGTTATATACTTTCCATTTCTGGTATGAGCACATTTAGATAAACTCTTCAAGTCTTTTTGCTGTTAGCCAGAAAAGTAATAAAGATTTGGCATCTGCAATAAACTGTGCTTGTCTTCACAGGGAGTACTAACATGTTTGTTTTAAGATATCATAACAGTTGTTGAGCCATTTTATTTAATGTGAAATTTAAAGCTGTGTAATGCCAGGACAAAAGTACACAATCAGAAATATGCAAGTATTACATACGCAGCAATCATCCTGCGTTAATTTTTTTATAACCATGCTCCACATTCACTACTTTATTCAGAAGCTCTGGCAAAACTCATTGGCATTTGCATATACACTGTTCAAGTTACTTTGTACTGAGTTTGAAAGGGTGAGAATTCAATTGATGAATCTATCAAAAATTCTATCAGTACCAACTATATATCTGATTATATTGTATCATTATAACACAAAGTCCTGATAACTATTCTAACAAATTCTTCTTGTTCTTAGATGTAGAATGTGCAGTTACTGTTTTGACTTGACACATCTTTGTTTTGGAGGCAATGTGTATACATTGTAGTCTCAAGAATAATGGCGACAGGCCGGGCTGCCATTTTTCCCTTTCTAAGTTTTCTCTTAGGGAAAGAGGATCACTTGAATTCTGTAGGCCCTGCTCCTCAAACATATTTTGAGAAGCAAATCTGAGAAACAAAATAGGTGGACTGTGGTAGACATGGCGATGCACCTCCCCAATTGCCTTTTCAAGAAGCATTAGCTGCCCAGTGTGTGTGTGTGTGTGTGTGTGTGTGTGTGTGTGTGTGTGTGTGTGTGTGTGTGTGTGTCGCGGGGGTTGCTCACCAGACAGCCTCCGGGTTCTTCTCCATCTTCTCTCATTAAACTACAATTAATGAGAAAGAGGAGGGAGGGAGCTGACTTGAGACAGAGAGGAAGGTAAAATTGTAACTCTGATTCGGAATAATCCTTATTTATGGAAGAGACAAGATGCCAAAGCTTGTCCCAGATGGCCCATTAGAACAATTTTGAGCTTAAATGTCATTTCTGTCGATAAGGAGAAGTTTTATGGTTGAATACATTGCAAATCTTGAAAACAAAAACAAAGCTATAATTGCAATCTAAATAGGCATGTAAACTTTTATTTAAAAGACTACTAAAATAAGTAATGCACTTGAAAAAAATTTAGCTGGTTGCAGGAGAACCAAGACTTCATACTTAATATATTTTAAAAGAATGGTGGGAAACAAAAATATATCTGTGCTTTATGTTATGAAGCACACATATTTATGTTGATAGATATATTGTTCATATTGTAAGTTTTTTAAATATATTTCTTTATTGATTTCAGAGAGGAAGAGGGGAAAGAGAGATAGAAACATCAATGATGAAAGAGAATCATTGATTGGCTGCCTCCTGCACACCCCCCACTGGGGATTGAGCAGCAACCTAGGCATGTGCCCTTGGCCAGAATCGAACCTGGGGCCGTTCAGTCGGCAAGCTGATGCTCTATCCACTGAGCTAAGCCGGCTAGGGCTCATATTGTAAGTTTTATATATAATGATAAACTTGATACATTATATTTATATTTATATATTTTCTTCTGATAATTGTACATTTAAGTATGAAAACAACATGAGGGCTAGAGCTTCTCACTCTTCTACTCAATGCTGTAATGCCAGTGTCTGAAACAGTGTCTAACATATGTTAGACATTTCATAAATATTTTTGAGTGATTGAATGTATAAATCAAATAATTATTTTTGACAGGCTACTTAGCATATCTTTCTACCTTAAAATCAAATCACTATTCTATATCCAGGGTATTATTCTTGTTTATTGCAAAACAGGCTAGAACATGCATAATCTCTTTTCTTTATTTGCTTCAATTATTTTCTTTACCTTAACAAATCTTCTTTCTTCCCTTTGACTATCCAAACTCTTCTTTGCTATTTTGTAGGTCTGCAAGTCAAGCTACTTTTTAGCCACATTGCTCTTCTAACTTCATTTAAAAAATTAATTTTAGCAATATTGTATATGTGCTTCATGCCATATAATGAGTTATAATATTTTATTCTTCTCAAACAGTTTTAATAATATATTTTAATACACTAAATTATATTGCAAGATTTTCTGAGTGACTTTGATATGCCTTGTAAGTTTTTGTGGTTGTTACCTTCTGTGCTAGATAGTGTTGTTTTAACATATTTCTGTTCAATATCCTGTGAGTTCACAGTCCAGCCATGGACTACTGACACCCTCACATATAAAGCACACTTTCCTGTCTCCTCAGGCTTCTCTGCTGCTCTCCTTAAAGTCTTTCTTGAAAAATTTGGAAGCTTGCTTAGCCCTCATACACACTAGGTATGTCTCTCCACTGGTGAGAGCAGGAGTTGTCAGATGGAACTCACAGTCTCTCCATATGCCACTGATACAAGTCTGAGATGTGTTGGATCCCCAGCAGAATTGAACTCCAAATACTTATATTAGTAATTTTTTCATTAGTACATTCTTTGGTGGCTCATGTCTCTTCATTGTGTCACTTTTGTATTCTCACTTGTAATTTCAGGTATCACCTCCTAAATAAGTTACCTGCCCTCAATTCCTTGCCTGAGGATGTGTTTTCTAGGAAATTCTAACTAGGACAAGATATTTTCTAATTTTTGTGTCACTGGCTCCTTTTCCTTCAGAATTCTGTTTAACTATCATGGTAAGCTGAATAATGGTCCCCTGAAGTTATCTGCACTCTAATTACCAGAATCTGTGAATATATCACCTTACATAGTAAAATGGACTTTCCAGACATGATTAAGTTAAAATATTGAAATATAGCCCTGGATT
Source organism: Myotis daubentonii (assembly GCF_963259705.1). Classification (NCBI taxonomy): domain Eukaryota; kingdom Metazoa; phylum Chordata; class Mammalia; order Chiroptera; family Vespertilionidae; genus Myotis; species Myotis daubentonii. The sequence goes on from NC_081842.1 coordinate 93,142,885, forward strand.
ATCCACGTGAGTCCAATGTAATTGTATGAATCTTAAAGTCAAAGAGAGAAAAGAATGGAAGCAGAAGTCAGAGAAGAGAGAAGATGGTACACTGATTGTTTGGAAGATGGAAGAAGGGACTGCAGAACAAAGAATAACATCCTATAGAGGTTGGAAAAGGCATGGAAACAGATTAACATCTACATCCCCCAGAAGAAATGTAGAATTGCTGATCCAATTTGGACTTCTGATTTCTAGAACTATATGATATTACTTTTGTGTTTATTATAATACAGAATTTGTGGTAATTTTTACAGCAGCAATAGGAAACTAATACAAATATTACTACCTCAAAAGCTTTTCTGGATCTTTTTATGGAAAAATTCCCTCAGACAAATATGTGGAAAATATGATATGGTTTGGTTTTGTCATACAATATGTATTCCACATTCAGTGAAACATGGGATTTCATAAACCTTTTATTTATTTTATTATCTTATAGTTACACTAGAGGCCCAGTGCATGAAAATTCATGCACTGGAGGGGGTGTCCCTCAGCACGGTCTGCCCCCTCTCACAGTCCAGAAGCCCTCAGGGGCGGGAGGCAACCCAGCAATCAGGGGAAGGCAACTCCCCATCACAGCTCTGCTGCTGCCACTGCCGGCAGCGCAAGCCTTGGCCGGCCCTGGTTACCTGTGCCTCAGGTGGCCCTGGGCAGCTGGGCAGTTGCCATCTGAGGCTTGTTTGCACCTCAGGCCAGCCCTTGGTGGCTGGGGGTTTGAGGGGACTGGGGGACTCTGGAGGCAGGTGTGCCTTGTGCCTGCTGCCCCAATGGGGCTGAGGGAACTGGGCGCCACCATCTTTGAGGGCGGGTCAACAATTATCATATTCCCTTCTTATTGGCTGTGGGTGCCAGCATCTTTGAGGGTGGGACAGTCAATTAGCATATTCTCTCCTTATTGGCTGTGGGCACTACCATCTTTGCTATGGTGTGAGCACCAATTAGCATATTTACTCTTTATTAGATAGGATTCTTATTCAATATTATGGGGGGAAAAATCTGTGTTCCCTTCTCATATTTATAAACTGACACTTAAAGGTTTTTTCCAAGATAGTATTCTACTACTATCATTGAACTTTATCACAAATATTGTTTCCTTACTCTATTTCAGTGAAAAGACACATTTTTTAATTTCTCTGCTTTCTCAATGCACAAGGCTGGCATATGCTTTACAGTTCAGTGATGCATGACTTGCCAGGCCCATAGCAATTTTGCACTCTGTTATTTAACTAAACTGTAGACTGTCACCTTCACAACAAATAAGATCTAAATATCTTCCTATTATGACTTTCATATTTTAAGTCTCTACTCTCTCAACAAATAGTGCACTTATTTGACATGTTCTTTTATCTCCCAATGTGGATATAGCATCCTTGATCTCCTAAATAAAAAGAAAACAAAGCAAAAAACAAAGACAGATACACCGATTAAAAAAAATATACACAAACCCTGAAATACCCAAATAAGGCATCTAACCACTACCTGTTCATCACCATCATGCTTCTATTATGCACAAATCTACCTACTTTATCCAAGTAGCAAAGGCTCAGAGTTGTGGGTCTTATTGATAGCACGTAGCCTGCTATTTTATGGCTTTCTATTGAAAATTCAAGTGCCTCATTTTTTAAATGTACTTGGTGTATTTTCAATCTTCATAAATGATTTTAGATATTATGTTATTATATTTTACTAGAGGCCCGGTGCATGAAATTTATGCAAGGGGCTTGCCTCAGCCCTCACAGCCCTGGCTTTGTCTAGATTGGTCTTCCGGAAAAACATCCAGAAAGTTGTTCAGCTGTCTGGTCTAATTAGCATATTATGCTTGTATTATTATAGATACTATATTTCTTTAGAATGTGACATATCAATTTAGAGAACTGAAAAAGCAGAGAAATCAAGCCATAAGGAGAAAGAAGAAAAGGCCTTTCTGAGGGAAGACACACCATATTCAATTTTCTTAGGAAAATGTGAGTATATTCATGACACAAAAGTAGGAAAAAATGTAAGGAGAATAGAGAAGGGCAGGATTTGAAACAATTTGACAGACTGTAGGTAGAACTTGAACATTTTTTGAGATGGTCATAAAGAGTCTGGGTTTTCTTATCATTTCAATGTGATGTCACCAACAACCTAATCATGTTCTTAGTGATCACCATAATTATTATGGGAAATATACTGTAGCCCAGGTGATCCCCTTTTAATGCTTACAAAAACACTGATTTTGTCACTTGCTTTCTTATAGAGAATAAAGTTGGTAATTTAAAATTTAAATTTATAACTCTTTTCCATGGAATCAATAATTTTATTTTTTTTTCAATTTGGGTGAAAATAACCCATCCAAATATTTTATATTATCTCCAGTTTATTTTTCATCATGAAGTGTTACTTAACCCAAACAGTGAAAGCATATAAAATGTCATTTCTCAATTACACTGTTTCCCCTCTTACAGATGTTGTGTGGCTACTTCCAGTATAGAATATTCCCTGCAAATATTATTTTCTTCTCTTTTAGACTATTTTTCCTTCAATAAAATCTTTTCTTTAGCCTTGGAGTTATATCACTTTTTTAATTTATGGCTAGTAATTTTTAACAGGAAAAGTAAACTGATTTTTAATATTATGCTCACTATATTGCTCCTGCCCATCACATGAAATTGACCATAAATAAATTATAATCCATAAACCAGATTCTTTTTTCATTGAAAAGCTAACTATTTACATCTAATACGAGCACCCTAAAGAGCACATAAGTAAATAGGTAGGACTATAATAAATGTCTCCACCTAATGCTAGGATTTTGCCAAAGATGTGATAAACATAACAAGCAATATCTGGTTTAATACAGATAAATAATCAAAAGACAATCAGCAAGTAATAATCAACCCAGGGCTGAATATATTCTATGTAGACAGAGAGGTCAACATGGATATTTTGCTATGACACTTCAGTAGCTGTAATTACAGTGCCTGTAGCAGCAAAAACGCTAATATGAAGAGCAGCAATACGATTGGGAGGAGAGCCCAGCTGGTGTGGTTCAGTGGTTGAGCATAGACCTATGAACCAAGAGGTCACAGTTACATTCCCGGTCAGGGCACATGCCAGGGTCCAGGACTTGATCCCCAGTGGGGGGCATGCAAGAGGCAGCAGATGGATGTTTTCCTCTCTCTATCCCTATCCCTTTCCCTCTCTAAAATAATTAATTTAAAAAACTACTTTAAAAAAGATCAGGAGGAGAAAGATGATGTTGGAAAAGGAGGATGGGAATGAATAGAAATTATAGCAACAGAGGCATTGTTTGTAGTAATCTTAATAACCATAAAATGTGGGCACAAATGGAATTCTAGCCAGAAGTCATAGCTGATTCTCTTAATTAGTGTGGATACTACATGAGTAATTTCTATCATTCCTTTTATGGGCTTCCATTTTGTTTCATCAATCTGGATCATTCAAAACAGGTATTTCTAAGAACATTGTACTGGACACTTGTAAATTCAGTCAGCATTATTCTCAATGACAGCCTCAGTGGTTTTATTCAGGTTGGAAACAGTGATGCTTAAATGAGTGATTAAAACATATATCATAAGAAACATTGTAACAGGCTGAATACATTTCTCACCTATAAACTTAATTAATCCAAACCAGATTTGTCTTGTTAATACTGGTCATAGAATAAAATTGACTTAAAGAATGAAAGCAGATGGTATTTTTGTTTGCCTAATGATAATTTCAGTGGAATGACTTACTAATGGAGTACTATGAAATTCTATAGCAACAAAACTTTGTTGGGTTAAGACAAAGTGAGATAGAGTTTATGTAAATTATCTTTGTTTAGTTAAATAGACTATCTTTTCTTAGAAATGTTAGGTAAGTAGGGGCATAGTATAATTTTTCTTTGCATTAATTGGATAAATATTATGGAAAGATGCCAGGTTAAATATTTAAGGAAGTAAACAGGTAGTATCCCAATTTTACAAGGTTCTTCCAAGAAATTATGCACTGTTGCTCATATTATTATTTCCAGGCATAAAAGCCAAGCAAATATCAATATAGCAATCATGTAGTTTCTTTAATATTCATTATGGTCTATCAAAATCCAATTTTATGTTTAGTTTTCTTTTAGTTGCCTGGAATTAATTTGAGAGTGCTACTCTTGCAATTTTCATATTGATTTTTATTACCAAAATAAAATGATATTTTTATGGTTGTTTATTCTTGCATTAGTTGCTAAAAATTACACCACTTTAATTAAATCTTTGTGTTAATGGGCTTAGGACTATTTCCCACCTCAATAAATCAGAACTACTAAATCTGTACAGTTTACTCAAACTGCAATCAATGCTAATTTCTTTTTGGTTCAGCAATTTCATTTATTTGTGTATTGGAAGTTCAATTATTTGCAATTACAGTTTCACTATATTAAAATAAATGTGATATAACATCTAAATTATAACTTACAGAAGCTCAATTTTTATTATTTTGTGTACTGGAACCTATTTAGAAATAATCCAAGAAAAAAAAAGATGTGTTGTTCATTCTAAAATTTGTGTATTTTTCCTGGACATTATCTATGCAAGTATACACATAAACACATCCACTGTCAACATAGACATTTGAAATGATAAAATAGTAAAATTAACAATCCAAAGTAGGAGTAATTTACAACCATCTAAGTGCTCTTCTGTAGCATAAGTACTGAAGCATAGATGTTATTCTATGCTCCTCTCTTTCCAAATGATTATTCCTTAATGTTTTAGGTATCAAACAATACTGAAGTTGTGGGATAGTAAACAATTTTAGTTAATGCCAATACATTTTCCATAATTGTACAAGATTCAGTAATATGTCTGAACAAAGTCTGACCCTCACCTTTTATTTTAATAAAATAAATAATTATTTTTGTCACATTTATTATCAACCAAAGAATGTTATACATAAGTAAAAAGTTTAAAATTCCAGATTTTCTGAAACAATAAAAATGAAAAAAATAAAAGTAACAAAACCTTTGAGTGCGATATAGTGACTATTATAAAGACTGCAATTATATATTTCAACTTGTATATTATTTATGTATATTATATATGAGATGCAACTGACCCTGAATAGTTTGAATACTTTTATTTTAAACAATGAGGCATCTTTTCTTATAGATGGAGCAAAAAAGGTATGCTTTCAAATTAATGAAATCATTTTTGTTTATTTTTTTAATGTTTTCAATAGTCTGATTACTTTTTCAAGAAATCTTATTTGACTAAAAGATTTTTGCCATAGAGAGAAGGGTAACTTTTAAAATTATTTTCCTTTACATTCTCCCTATGCTTCTTATATTTTTAAAGAAAAATTTTAAAAATTTCTTGAGATTTTAAAACATGAATTTTGATATGGAAAATTAAATCAATTCTGAAATTAAATTTGAAAATATTTTAATATGCTCTGATTCTCTGAGCTGCCTTATAATAGCTTCACAATTAAATCTTAAGCTCGTTATGTTATTCAAAAATTTGATCACTTTTTATATTTGCACAATGATTTACATCTGTAACCCTGTGAAATTCCTGTTAATCATGCAATAAATAGTGAACATATGTGACTTTGAGCACATATAAATGTGAATTATAATATCTATGCCAATTATTTTTTTAACTTATACCCCATGTTGAATTAAAAGTCAGGAAGTGCAAAATATATCTTAATCATGATTTTTTAAAATGGAATCATAACATTTGTGCCCTTTACTTGTCAACTGTAAGTTCACTGGTTAATAATAATTAATGTGCTTATTTTAAAGTTATAGCTTGGAGTCTAAGTGCAAATTAATGTGAAAAATATTTGTCATACTTTATCTAACATTACAAAATATTCATTTAGGTTTCTTTTGTAGTCATTTTATGATACAAACCTAATTTAGTGAGTTTTTAAAAGATGCTGGAAAATCTAATGTGGCATGGTGTGTGTGCCTGCTATTCTTTTTTAGATGTAATATTTGTAGATCACTAATATATTTAATTTATTAATCTTAATATTTTCAGAATAAATAAGATGTAATTTCTGTGTTATAAGGGGCATTTTTTAAATCCCTACACATTGTATAAATACTCAACTTAGAGATAAGTTTATTTTATTTTGAAGAAAATCCCCATTAATAATTATTTAAGAGGTTATACTTGAAAATATTCAACAAGATAGCTTGGATGTAATACAAAGCATAAGTGAAGAATGCCCATGGTTAATTAAGTTTCACTATTTTAGCAAAACAAAAGTATGCCAATAAGATATGAGGTTTCTATTCTATTTCCCTGCTAAGCATTTAGACTTGCAAGGGGAGTGGAACTGGAGGGGGACAGAAAAAGGAATAAGTTGGATTTAGCATTATTATAGATGTGAACTACATCTCTAGGAGATAATACCCTGTTATTTTTCTGGAATGACAATGAGGACATTCACCTTAAGAGCCTCCCTTTGATGCAGTCTTTAAAATCACAAGTGAGGGAAGTGCTAGGAATAAAATAGAACCACAGGTGATGTTTTGGTTCTTAAGCCCTAGTGCTTCAAATAGAAAAGTGAGTTAACAGATGAAAAACAGAATCTGTATGAAGTCTGTGAGAAACTGTTCAAATATTTAATTGGTCTGTTTATATCTTATTAATAACAACACAGAAATGAACAGAGTTTAAATAATTACCAGTTAGTAAATCATTAGCATTTGTGTGTTATTATTTTAAATTTGTGTTGTTGTTGTTTTAGGGTGAATAAACTTTTTTTTCTTTATTGAGAATTTACCAGTGAACATACTTGTTTAAAATACTTTTAATCACACCTGCTTTAGACTGTTTATTTTTTTAATCCATTAAGCCTTTTCATCTAGAGTAATACTCAACTATGAGGGGGTATTTTGTTTCTCTTTTTCTCACTATATAAGCTATTATAGCCCCTGCAGCTAATAAGGGCCATAGGGTCACATGGCTTCCTGAAAATGCCTCATAGTCAATGACCGGTTAAGTGTAGTGGTTTTGTGGATTATCAGTTTGACTTTTTTTAGCACAACTGTTAAAGAGCTAATAAAATTGATAGTGTGTTACTATGTTACTGGAGTTTAGAAATTATTAAGTATATATACTTGTAAACTGATAATTTTAGTGAGTATTTTTTTTCTGTGAGATAGTAATCTACACTAATAAAAGAGAAAAATGGTAATTGGCGTACGAGCTACCCTTTTCATTGGCTAATCAGGGCTATATGCAAATTAACTGCCAACTAAGATTGGCAGTTAACTGCCAACAAGATGGGGTTAATTTGCATATGTAGGCACAATGCAGGGAGGCAAAAGGGAACGCAGGAAGAAGCCCCCTGCCACTGACAGTGATCAGAAACCCAGGGGGGAGCTAAGAGCCAGTCATGATCAGAGAATCAGGTGCCTTTTCCACCCTGGCCAGTGATAGCAGGAAGTAGGGATGGAGCCAGCGATGGGAGCTGGGCAAGGTCGAAGCTGGCAGTCCCAGGAGCTAGGGGTCCCTTGCCTGGGCCTAAAGCGAAGCCCACGATCGCGGGGCCGCTGCAGCTGTGGGTCCCCGCTGCCTGGGCCGGACGCCTCAGCCAGAGGTGTCCTGCAGGGGCAGGGGCGGAGCCTGCACGATCGCGGAGGCCCCCCGCTGCCACTGCGGGTCCCCGCTGCCCGGGCCGGACGCCTAGGCCAGAGGCATCAGGCCTGGGCAAGGGGCCGATCCTGCGATTGGAGGGTGATGGGGGTCAACGCCTGAGGGCTCCCAGTATGTGAGAGGGGGCAGGCTGGGCTGAGGGACACTCCCCCCCCCTCCCCACACCCAGTGCATGAATTTCGTGCACCGGGCCCCTAGTATACACTAATAAAAGAGAAAGATACAAATTGACCAAACCTTCATGACGCCCACCAGCCAATCAGGAGTGAGTATACAAATTAAAGAGCGGCCAGGGGCAGGGCAGGACGCTGCAGGTGTTCCACACCACCCAAGTCACTCCGGGCCTCTGGGCAGCGTGGGAAGGCAGAAAGGTGGCTCCGGGCTGGAGCTAAGGCGGAAAGGTGGCTCCAGGCAGAGTGAAGGCCGTGCTGGCAGCCAGGGAAAGGAAGGCCCATTCTTGCATGAATCTTCGTGCATCAGGCCTCTAGTGATGTATAATACAAGAGATATGTATCTTGGATTTGGAGCCCTTGCATGGCCATGCCTATTCTGGCCAATGACCTGCTCCCAGGTGTGAATGATAGGTAATTATCTTTCCTAGTCACTGAGCATACTTATAATATCTGGTCTCCCCTTAGTTCCTTCCCTATTAATTAATAACTGGGTTGAATACAACAGTATCACTAGGGCACATATTGAAAAGGATAGTATGATGTTAATAATATTTGTAGAAAGATTCATAGTTTTCTTAGTGGTAAGAATATTAGAGTATGAATATTTATAAAAATGTTATTTTGAGGTATACTAGTTTGAGCACTGATTATTCTAGTGAGCTCTTATACTCATTCAAATTTCTCACATGCTGGTTCTATTTACTAAATGTTATCTGGGCTCACAAGTTCTAATGAATTTTTCATTGTTAAGTGATGATATGGTTTTCTTATGACACTCAAAAACCATCCATCATTAAATACATTTTAAAAACTGATTCCCTTCAGTTCCTGATCACCTGAAGCTGACCTACTCATTTGACAACTTGTCGTTTGACTTTATTGAAGTAAAGCAAATAATGCATCACTTTGCTTTTAGATTTATTCCTATTATGGTAACTTAAGTTGTAATTTCTCATTTACATACAGTAACAGCTTAATTAGATTTATATCTCAGTTTCTCCTGGGAAATTCTCCCTGCATACAAAACTGCATTTTGGGCTTATTCTTGTTCATACTGTTTATTTGCAAACATATATCTATTTATTATTCATTGAAAAATTTCTTGTTCATATTTTTGCATATTCTCATCTTTTAAGCTAAGAGAGTCTTTGCAAATCATTTAAATATGTTTAAGATTCTGTCACTTTTCCAATTAAAAAATGCTGTTAGCTTACCTAAAAGATGCCACAAGATTAGTTATGAATATAATTTCTCACTTCTGCATTTGAATAGTCTGCTTTATAAATGAGTATAGCTAGCAGTGAAAACTACTTTGACAATCAGAGAATACATGCACTGTATAACTAAGATCAAATTCTTTTTATTAGTATCGTGCTTGGGAGTCCATGATTTTCAGATTTTAATTTAGAACATTAATGTAGAAAAATAAAAAAGGTGATTTTTAAAAAGGTAAAAGGTGAAAAAATATTAAAATGAGAATGATTGCAGGACATTGAAAGAGGCATGATTAGAGATTCTTAAATTTAATAAACTACATTTTGGAGTTATATTACTCTTTCTTTAAATGTGAATTTCATTTAAATGTGAAGTGTCAATGAATACTTACGCCTTAGATATAATTTTAATTAAAATTAACAAATTATTTTGTAATCTTTAAAACCAAAAATGTATTAAATTTCAAATATGTAACTACAGTAAAAAAACAGAATTTTCCTCTGTTTATATAGACATTTATTAATCTCTTACCTTGGGTAGATATGACTCATTCAAGTACTGTGCTAGAGGCAAGAAATACTTCATAGAGCAATAGTTCCAAAAATATGTAGCACACAGCTTATATTATACAGAAATAGCTCACCTTCTTATGCTATCTGTACTTTCAATTCTTGTTTCAAAATATCCTGTGGACATCTGAACCACTACTTTTCAATAAAAGCTTATTCATGAATTGAGACCATTTTTTTTTTATCCTAGATAATCATTCACAATCTTCTGATCAATTTAGGCTTCTGATTAGATGATTACTTATTCATTATAAGTTTTTCCCCATATGCCAAAATACTGGGAATTCTAACAATCCTGCATCCATTTCCCTGAGTTAAGCTTTTGACTATTACTAGAAAGCAAAGTAAGCCACATTAGTTATTAGCTTTAAAACCAATTCTTATAGTTTGGGTAATGATCCCCGAGCATGTGTTGATCTATTGTCACTTCAGAAAATGATATTGGAAACATTAAAACAGTTGAAAAAATATAATATAGTATGTTAGAAAACCACAATTATTTAGAAAAAATAACATATTAAATTTGAATTGCTAAGTCTCCTATTCATAGGTCATTTGCTTACTTATCTAATTTTCAATAACCCACTCTTGTAAAACTAACAGTGCTAGACACCACCTTGCAGAGGGTTGTGGAACTGAATGAAACAATATACAGATTGTGTGTTTGTCTTAAATCAAGGGTCTTTCTGATTATTGATGTTGAAGGAAAACTAGTTCTTCACTCTGCTACATGAAGCCACTCCCAATAAATTGATTGCTTCCAAACCCTTGTTTCACGTTCTGTTTTTGGAATAACCAACTAAGGAAAGATATGAAAACTAGTTTTGGTCATGATTTTTAGTATTTTTAGGACATCCAAAGTAGAAATACTATATAGTTTTTCAGTAACTTCTGGAAGTAGACATGAATGATAATCTTCCTAGGGAGAGAGACACTTAACCAGAGAAAGTATCCAAGGGACTGGTCTTGATGAAATATAACAAGGTAGTTGGAGGAGAATGAGCTGGCAACAGGTGCAGAGAGTGGCTAAGGAAACTGAGACTGACTCCAAATGAGGGGGAAAGTTTAGTGAAGCAAGCCCAGGACATTTTTGTGTTGCCAATGGCTAAATAAAATAATAACTAAAAAAAAAAATCTCTATTTTTTTGAGAGTCACGAAAGTCATTTTCACTAACATCATAAGCCGAAGATCCCAGAGTTGCTTTATGGAAGATAAAAACAATGAAGACCACCTTGTAAGTAACTGATTTATGAGTGGAGAACCTATTAATTCAGTGCACAAATTAATTAAAATAAAAATTTCAGAGAATTTATTTATTTATTATATTCAGAAGAATGTATCTGTATTTATCCTCAGAACTTACCAACAAAGAGTTATTTGGGTACTCAAACATGTATTAATACTTCAAATTGAAAGGCAGAATTTTATTTTGTTGAAATATTACTACAAAAATCCATCATGCACTTATGCACTTAAATATAAAAGTAATATATTTTTTGGTATGCTGAATTTTGTCCTCAAGCACTAAATTCAATCATCTTGTATCTAAAACTGATTATTAAATCTTTTTATTTACATAAAAATATCATTATAATAAAATGAAATTATTGATGAAAATAAAAAGCCCTATGGATTAGTGAATGATAAAAGATATAGTGCAGTCATTAAGAACACATGCCTGAAATGAGACTGTCAAATTTGAATTCTTTGCTCACCTTTTCTTGTATTTGTGTTCTCAGGCGAGTTATGTCATCTGCCTATGCCATAGTACTTTAATCTAAAAAGTGGATATATTACAAAAATTGCTTTATAGGATTGGCAAGGTGTTGAATGACCTAACCTATGTAAGCACTTAAAACATGATTGGGCACTAACCAGTCTGGCTCAGTGGATAGAGCGTCAGCCTGCAGACTGAAAGGTCCCAGGTTTGATTCCAGTCAAGGGCATGTACCTTGGTGTGGTCACATCCCCAATGGGAGGTGTGCAAGAGGCAGCTGATCGATGTTTCTCTCTCATCGATGTTTCTAACTGTCTATCCCGCTCCCTTCCTCTGTGTAAAGAAAACAATAAAATGTATTAAAAAAAAACACACATGATTGGTATGTAGTAAACCCTCATAAATATTAAATATTTTATTAAGTGCTTATATATACTCAAGTAAGTATAATATTCTCTTTTAAGCTACTGAGTTTACTGAAGTTTATAGACTTTAAATAATTGGCTATTGTGCCTAGCATACACACACAAAAGAATTATGCACATCAAAAACACTAGCTTTTACCTTGAATACAGTGAGTTTTGTAGCCTAAAAGTCAATGAGTTTTCCTCGCCTTCTACTAGTACTTTAGTCACATTAGTGGTTTCATTAATACACAGAAACTTCAGATATATTATTTCTGGGAAAGGATATTAAAAACACACAAAGACATCTTTATATTATTTTGTTAATGTGGCACTCAGCCTCCATTCTCTCTGAAAACAGACACTTGAGAAATTAGTAATGTGTCTTCTCTCCTCATCCTTTTATTTTACAAACTAGAGGCCTGGTGCATGGATTCGTGCACCGGTGGGGTCCCTTGGGCTGGCTTGCAGGGATGGGGCTGAAACCCAGCTCTCCGACATCCCCCAAGGGATCCTGGATTGCAAGAGGGCGGTTCTCAGGTGACACACCCCAGAATCAGGTTCCTTCCTTTCTGCTTCCAGGTATGTCACCTGAGAATCGCATCTGCCAAATGACCGAAACTTGGCACCTCCTGCATTGAACATCTGCCCCTGATGGTCAGTGACCGTCATAGCTACCAGTTGGGTGGTTGAATGGTTGGCCAGTCAGCTGGTCGCTTAGGCTTTTATATATATAGACTAGAGGCCCGGTGCATGAAATTCGTGCATGAGTATGGTCCCTAGGCTTGGCTGGACCTGCCTCTGGTCGCCACTCATCTCCAGTTCCCCTATCGCCATCGGGTGATTGGTGCCTGATGGTCAGGGGAAGGGACCGAGAGGTTGGCTGTTCCCACCTGCTCACTGGCCCCACCCCTGCTGCAGGTTGCCCTCTCTGTGTGGAGCAACCGGCAGGGTGGGAGGCCTTGGCCTGGCTCTACCCATGTCCCCGGCCACCCACCCCCAGTTCCTCGTTCACCATCAGGTGATCAGAGCCTGCTGGCTGGGGAAAGGGACTGAGAGGTGATCAGTGCACCTTATAGTGACTAGTCTAGTGGTCGTTCTGGTTGTTCCGCTGTTAGGGTCAATTTGCGTATCACCCTTTTATTATATAGAATAGAGGCCTGTTGCATGGATGGGGGATGACTGGCCTGCCCTGTTGGGGGCCCCGGATCAGGGTGGGGGTCTCCGGTGGTGGGCGGGGCCAGCCAGGGCAAGAGGATGCAGGTGGTTTGTAGGTTGGCCATGCCACCGATTGGGGTGGGGGTCCCTGTGGAGGTGCGGGGCCTGTCCGTGTCAAGGGGCAGTGGTCATCCTCATCTCTGGTCATTCTGGTTATTCCTCCATTTTGGTTGCTGGGCTTTTATTATACAGGATGTTTATTGCATATTTAAATTATAAGGTAGGATTACCTTTAAAAGAGATGAATAGACACATTACAGAAGGGTATAAGAAAATGGAAGACCCTTTTAATTTGCAGTACAATAGAATATTGTAGGTAGAAATAGACATGAAAGTCACATTGTTTTTGCATGCTTAGTTTGCATGCTGCCTGTCGCACTTGTTAAGTTTGGCTCTTCTTTTCCTATATTCACACCATACATGTCTCTGTTCACTTCCATACATAGAGCTTGCCACAAATGCCTGTGACAAGTGGCTATCATCTTCCCTGGGTACAGACGAATTATTCATAGTAGATGTCAGTGAATAATAAAGCAATGTTGAACATTAGAGTCTGATTCCGTGCAGCAAGTAATAATTTGCTCATGATTTTATCATAATATGCTGATACTATTTTTCCATATCTCTCATTGTAAATCCATTGATAAATTAAGTTAAACAGTGTTATATTTATTTAAAGAAAAATGTTTCTTAGAACTACTTCTGATTCATTATTTCCCTAGAAAAATGTATCGCCAGAAAATAAATAAGAAACGTAGCCTTCTCCATGATCAATTCTAGCTGCACAATTTGAATACAAAATGCAGAATGTAAAAAGGAGTCAAACATTTTATTATTAAAGCTGAAGAAACCTGATGCACCTACACTCAAGCTTTACAAAAATTAATTAGACCAAATATAATAATTCTTACTTCTTCATTCTTTTTAAAATATGTCATTAATTTAAAGTAAAAAAGAACTTAAATAAATTTTCCTTACTGACTAAAATTCAGTACATTTGTTTGTCATCAAAAAACTACAGAAATGGGTTTTTAGACTATATATCCATAGCTTTCTCTTAACCATTACCCACATTTTATGGACTGCTACACACATTCCTGATGTAGTTAAAAGAAAAAAACAAAAATAGCCCATGCAAATTTATCTTCTTTGTTATTATAAATAATATCAATAATAATCACAAGATGCAAAGAAGTCTTAGATTCTCAATAAAGAAATAATAGAGAGTCTCAGCAGGAATGTTTTCCAGTATAGAGATGAGTTTCTTAATGCAATATTTACATGTTTGACATTTTCAGATGTGTTAAAAAATTACCAAACAAAGCACAAACTAGGAATCTGTGTATATTATGAGAATGAGTACATAATGTGTATGAAGGAGGTATATGTGCTCATTATTGGTCACACATTTGAAAATTACTAAGTTTTTCACTCTATCTTCTCTTTTCATGAAGGAATGACTTTGACCAAACAAGATCACAATTCTACTTATGGGTACAAATGTAAAGTAATTTAAATCAGGATCTTGAAGAGATACCTAGCTGTATAATGACATACAGCTACATTAAATTGCACTGTAAATTTTTAAAGAACACATGAAATCATAAAATAAAACAGGGTGTCAGTTTGAGCATTGTCTATTTTCCAACTTTGATTATAATTAAAATAATTCTATAATATAATAGATAATACATAGAAGATAATGGTTTATCTTCTCTCTCTCTGTCTCTCTCTTTTTCTGAACAATTTCTTGAATCTCAATTATTTATTTTGTAACTATAAAATATCAGTCTTTGTAAGACACAATGTCCAAAGCCCATCTCATTCTACAAAGTGTGCATTATCTATTTTTACATTTTTATACTTATTTATTTTCTCAATTTTTATTATTTATTTATTTATTTTATTGTCTATCTAAAGTTTTACATATGACCACCCCTCCCCCCCACCACCTCCCAGCCATTCCCACCCCGGGCAAGCCCCCACTGCCCCAGTGTCTAATATGCATGCATACAAGCCCTTTGGTTGCTCTCTAATGCCCACCCCCCCTACCATTTGTTTCTGGATCTATTTTTGTTCATCAGTTTATGTTGATCATTATATCCCACCTATGAGTAAGATCATGTGATATTTATCTTTCTTGGACTGGCTTATTTCGTTTAGCATAATGCTCTCCAGTTCCATTCATGATTTTGCAAATGGTAAAAGTTCCTTCTTTTTTATAGCAGCATAGTATTCCATTGTGTAGATGTATCACAGTTTTTTAATCCACTCATTTGCTGATGGGCACTTAGGCTGTTTCCAAATCTTAGCTATGGTGAATTGTGCTGCTATGAACATAGGGGTGCATATATCCTTTCTTATTGGTGTTTCTGGTTTCTTGGTATATATTCCTAGAAGTGGGATTAGTGGGTCAAATGGGAGTACCAATTTTAGTTTTTTGAGGAAAGTCCATAGTGTTCTCCAGAGTGGCTGCACCAGTCTGCATTCCCACCAGCTGTGCACGAGGGTTCCTTTTTCTCCACATCCTCATCAGCACTTGTCGTTTGTTGATTTGTTGATAATAGCCATTCTGACAGGTGTGAAATGGTATCTCATTATTGTTTTGATTTGCATTTCTTGGATGATTAGTGACTTTGAGCATGTTTTCATATGTCTCTTGGCCTTCTGTATGTCCTCTTTTGAAAAGTGTCTATTTAGATCCTTTGTCCATTTTTGATTGGATTGTTTATCTTCCTTTTGTTAAGTTGTATGAGTTCTTTGTAAATTTTGGAGATTAAACCCTTATCAGAAATATCATTGGCAAATATGTTCTCCCATGCAGTGGGCTTTCTTGTTGTTTTGTTGATGGTTTCTTTTGCTGTGCAGAAGCCTTTTATTTTGATGTAGTTCCATTTGTTTATTTTCTCTTTATCACCATTGTCCTAGGAGCTGTGTCTATAAAGATATTGATATGACATAGGTCTGCTATTTTGCTGCTTATGGAGTCTTGTAGGATTTTTATGGTTTCCCGTCTTACATTTAAGTCCTTTAGCCATTTTGAGGTTGTTTTTGTGTATGGTGTAAGTTGGTAGTCTAGTTTCATTTTTTTTTAATGTATCTGATATAATTTCCCAGCACTATTTATTGAAGAGACTGTATTGACTCCATTGTATGCTCTTGCCTCCTTTGTCAAATATTAATTGAGCATAATAACTTGGGTCGATTTCTGGGTTATCTGTTCTCTTCCATTGGTCTATATGTCTGTTCTTGTGCCAGTACCAGGCAGTTTTGAGAACAGTGGCTTGGTAATATAGCGTGATATCTGGTATTGTGATCCCTCTGACTTTGTTCTTCCTTCTCAGGATTGCCGTGGCTATTCGTGGTCTTTTTTATTACTTTCCCATTTAATACCTAGATTTTATAGATTTTCTTTCAGTTGCATACTTCAAAAAAGGAGGTTAGTGATATTTTGTAGTTCCATCTGACAAATGGTACTTTGTAGTGAAAATATAAGTATATTTTTCTTTCATATTAAAAGAGGTTTCTGAGGTGATTTCTCAATTGGCATTGAGGTGACAATATCTAAGGAAACATTGCTTCTTACAAATAATAATGGACAGGCATGAAATTCTAACATCATAACAAACAAGATATGTGAGTTTTAGGGAGCGACTTCTTGCATTCATATATTGGGTCAGGAGTCATGCATAAGTTTTTTACTTGTTTGCATGTTTGCAATGTTAGCAAATACCTGTACTTGATATTTTGTAGATGTACTGTTATTGGTGTTTGTCCCACAACTTCCATTTGACTCAAAGAGACCTGCAACCACATAAATAAGACTAAGGACAGAATAACCTCTGAAGCAGATTTTTACTAAAGTTGAAAAAAAAGTAAATGCACAAAGCACAAATAAATATATCATATAAATGCTTTACAGGTCAAGAAACATAACATAATTACCATCCCAGAATTCTTACTGAAATATCTCCCAGTCACTACCCCTTCTCTTCTCCTTAGGGTAACCATTACACTTGCATCTAACACCACAGAGTGGTTTGACAAATTTTCTATTTTATATAAATGAAATATGTAATTTATATTATTTGTCTTGCTTGACTAACTTAACTTCCTATGAGATTCATCCATATAAGTGAGGCACATTAATTTGTTAATATTGCTCTAAAGTATTCCATGTATGGATATGTACTATTTATAACTGCATTCTACTGAAGTTGAGAACTATGAGCTTCTGGATATCATATTATAACTAATGTTATGTTAGTAAGTAAATCTCTTAGATTAAATATGCATTCATTTCTAAAGGGTACATTCCCATCAGCAATGTATGTGGATTCCTCAATATGTTATTAATTTTCATTTGTATGAAGACTGAAAGAGCAGAGAATCTTTCATATGCATATGCTAGTAGTCCATTTGGATATCTTTTTTTGCAGTGTTGCTCTGTCACTAACTAGAACAAGTAGTTCAAGGGCTATCAGATGGTCAATGGGCCACATTTTAAGTAGAAGTGTTCTAGGGATATTACCTCAAAGCTAGGCTTTCTTCTCTTTTTTCTTATCTCTCAAGTATTGACTCTCATTCTTCACTGCTATGTAATTTCTCAGATTTTTTTTTAATAGTAGTCTGCCAACTGTTACTAATTGTTCTCAGGAGGAATGTTAGTCAAATTTATGTAGATCTCCTATACTAGAAAATGTACATAAAATTCACTTTTCAAGGGTATGAAGTATTTTTATTATTTCTAAAATTAATTATTTATTATCTATGTATCTAAAAATTTTACTTGTCAACTTGGTTGAGTTGTCAGGGAAGAAAAATATCTTAGATATTATTACTATGTTTTTATCTCTAAATTGTAGAATTCTGGACCTAATATCACACCTGTTATGTTAGTGAAATAGAAAATAGTAATTTTTTGCCATATTTTAAAATTTGTAATTTTTGTTAATTACTTATAAAAAGAATTAAATCAAATTTTAATTTATTTAGACGCAGTTTTCTTTTATATTAGCATAAATTTCAATGTTTTTATTACTCCAACACCTGGAAAAGTTAATGAGGTTAGGAAGAAAATATTGATTACTGATTGGACTGGAATTTTATTTGGTAAATTAGCTAGGATACCAAACCATATTTTGTACTAGCAAAAAGTATCAGTCTAATTAAATATTGTGATAATATTAGTGTTTAGATGCTGGTGTCTGGGAGTCCATTTACATGATAGAGAGGAATAGGTCCTTTTTTCTTTCACTGAATATCATTTTAAAAATGTAATAGGGGGAGAAACCAAGATGTCGGCATTGGTAAACACCAGAAATTGCTGCCTCATACAACTACTTCAAAAATACAACTAAAAGACAAAATGGACATCATCCAGAACCACAGGAAGGCTTGCTGAGTGGAAATTCTACAACTAGAAGGAAAGAGAAAAGCACACTGAGACTCAGAGGAGCTGCAGTGTGGGAGTAAAGTACAGATGTATGGAGGCGCACGTGGAAAGGGCTGGCAACTGAGGACATGGCTGTCTTTTTCAATCAGGAGGGAGTCTCAAGCTCCTGGCTGCTCTGAACTCCAGTTCTGGGAGAGTCTTTGGGGACCCAGACTCATATGGGGAGAAACTGGACTGTCTGGCAGTGGGCGGAACTCGAGGGCAGCTTTCTCTCAGAGGTGCTTGTGGCTATTACCGGGACACTGAGATGTGGGACCTCTTAGGGTAGGACTGAGGAGTAGTCATAGTTGTTTGCTCCACCCTGTTCATCCCCTGAGACCCCACCCCCCCAAGCTGCTATCAGAGGCTTTTGCATATGAAAAGCCTGGCCCTTTGCAATCTGAAAATTACCCAACAAATTGCAGCTGGGTCAGAGAGACCCAGAACTTCCAAAAGAAAGCCCAAAGCCCCACAGCAGCTTGCATTGCTTCACAGCTGGGCCTTATCTAGGCACCTCCAGATCCCAAAGAAAGAAGAGGAATCTGAAGATCTCTCCATAGCTCCTGCTGCGTAGCCTCAGGCAGAGGCTAAATTAGCACCTCCTTAGATCCAAGAGCCAGTGTATCCAGTTGTCAGAGGGGGACCATCCAGATTACAACTCCTCAGATCCATAAGGGACACACTCAGGGGACAGACTCAGTGAACACCAAAGCCCCACTGAAGCAAGTCTTGCCCCAGAAGTGTGTCTCCAGCACAGAAGTTCTCCCACTGTAGACACAGCTGATTCTCACAACCAATTGTCCTGGAGGTCAATTCCTCCCAGTTATACCTACAACAATAAAGGGTTAACTACAACAAGACTGTGCACAAAGCCCACAAAGGAGTGCACCAAGAGTGTCCACCTCAGGTAACTGGGGAGGCTGAGCCACTGGGCCCTATAGGACACCTAGCACAGAAAGCCACTCTATCAACACAGGGAAGCATAAAAAATGTGGAGACAAAGAAACATATCACAAATGACAGAAATGGAGGAAAGCAAACGACTGGATATAGAGTTCAAAACCACGTTTATAAGGTTTTTCAAGAATTTTCTAGAAACCGCCAATAAATTTAGTGAGACCCTCAAAAAGTCTGGTGAGACTGCCGATGAATGTAGTGAGACTCTCAAGAAATCTAGTGAGACCCTCGAGGATATGAAAAAGAACCAACTATAAATTAAGCATACACTGACTGAAATAAAGAATATTATATAGAGTTCCAACAGCAGACTAGAGGATCGCAAGAATCAAGTCAAAGATTTGAAACACGAAGAAGCAAAAAACACCCAACTGGAAAAATCAAAAAGAAAAAGAATCCAAAAATATGACGATAGTGTAAGGACCCTCTGGGACAACTTCAAGCATACCAACATCTGAATTTTAGGGGTGCCAGAAGAAGAGAGAGAGCAAGATATTGAAACCTATTTGATGAAATAATGACAGAAAACTTCCCCTACCTGGTTAAAGAAATAGACTTATAAGTACAGGAAATGCAGAGAACCCCAAACAAAAGGAATCCAAAAAGGACCACACCAAGACACATCATAATTAAAATGCCAAGGGCAAAAGACAAAGAGAGAATCTTAAAAGCAGCAAGAGAAAAACAGTCAGTCACCTACAAGGGAGTACCCATACGACTGTCAGCTGATTTCTCAACAGAAACTATGCAGGCCCGAAGGGAGTGGCAAGAAATATTCAAAGTGATGAATAGCAAGAACCTACCACCAAGGTTACTTTATCCAGCAAAGCTATCATTCAGAATTGAAGGTCAGATAAAGAGCTTCACAGATAAGAAAAAGCTAAAGGAGTTCATCACCACCAAACCAGTATTATATGAAATGCTGAAAGGTATCCTTTAAGAAGAAGAAGAAGAAAAAGGTAAAGATACAAATTATGAACAACAAATACACATCTATAAACAAGTGAATCTAAAAATCAAATGAATAAATAATCTCATGAACAGAATAAATTGGTGAATATAATAGAATCAGGGGCATAGAAAGGGAGTGGACTGACTATTCTCGGGGGGGTGGGGAAGGGGTGTGGGGGGTGCGGGAAGAGACTGGAAAAAAATTGTACTCCTATGGATGAGGACATTGGAAGGGGGTAAGGGTAGAGGGTGGGGTGGGAACCGGGTGGAGGGGAGCTATGGAGGGAAAAAAGAGGAACAACTGTAATAATCTGGACAATAAAGATTTAATTAAAAATAAAAATAAAAAATATGTAACAGGGTAAATAGTTTTCACAATATCCTTGGGTTCTTAAGAATCCTGTGTCAGCTAAATCTATTGAAAAATCAGATAGCTGATTTTCCCAAGTTTACTCAAATGGACCAGGTAAATTTTGCATATTATAATCCTACAGTATTTATTACTAGCTTTTTAAGTGTGCAAATATTGAACGCATGTGTTTTTATATCAACTGTATTTCTTTTAAGATCCTGAGTTTTTATTTTTATTTCCATAATTTTCTATTAGAAGAAAGTCAATAGCTAGAGATAGTCCATTAATGTATCCAAAATAATTAAGAAGCTAATAGATTTATATAGACTACATTCCTCAAGAACCAACTGTATGTTGAAATAACTTTTGCCAAGAAAATATTCTAAATAATCCTTATGCCTTCTGTAATTCATGAAGTTAATTAAAACCCTCTTATCTAGTTTGGGCCCGTTTTCAATCACATTGTATTTAAAAGAGCCTTCTCCTACAATCAAACACTTTATAGTATCAGACCTAAGGCATCTTGTGTGTAAAATACCTGGGAACAACCTTTGGGAATTATATCTGGTCAATATGCAATCTTTGTAGCACCATGAGAAAGGTTCTTCCTCAGCAGTGAACTGGTAAGGTGAATAATTTAAGTAAGAAGTGACATTGCTGGAGGCCAAATTGCTGAAATATTTCTCGATTAGAATTATAAGAACATGAGAGATTTTTGGAAAGAGAATAAAGGTCATTTGGTCCATCAAGGCATATCCTTTCAATACTCTATTTCCCCAAGGATAGCATCTAATTGTTTCTTGAATGACATTTCTGCATTTTGCTTCAACAACTTTGCCTTCAGGCTCTTCTAAGCATTTATTATTATCCACATGAAAAGGTGCTTTCTGAAATATGTGCTGAATTTATTTTTTAATTTCCATTTATGTCTTCCTGTCCTATAATCTGTGTTGAAATGGAAATAATAATTTGGGTTGACATTATCTGTGGCAGTTAAGACTTTTTATGCTTCAAATCAAATAGCTCCAACCCTGTCCTTAATATCATATGCCCAGATTTATAGTTCTAACAACCAGCACTGCATAGCAAACAGTGGTAAGGGTCCCAGTTAGAATATTTAATGATTCAAAAATTCAAATATTCTTAGCATATATTTTTTCTTAGCAAAATAGAGACTGGACCTTATAATTGAAAAATAAATTAATTCATTGACATGTATTCCCTGTCACTTGTATATATGCATATTTATATGTACAAGTATGTATAGATGCTAACATTCCCTGTCACTTTGTATATATGCATATTTATATATACAAGTATGTATAGATGCTAATATACACATATACATATATACACATATGTTGTGTGTATGTAAGTATATAGTACACATGTATTTATATAAGTGTATGGCACACCCATTTATATAAGCACATGGATATACATATATTATAAATATATATATATTATAAATATATATATTACATATTATAAATTATATATATATATATTAGAGGCCTGGTGCATGAATTTGTGCATAGGTGGGGTCCCTCAGCCTAATGGGAAGGGACCGCAGGAGGTTCGCTGGCCACCCCCGACCCCCACCAGCTGGGGGAGGGTCACAGGAGGTTGGCCAGCCAGGGGAGGTTGGCTATGGGAGCACACTGACCACCAGGGGGCAGCTCCTGTGTTGAGCATCTGCCTCCTGGTGGTCAGTGAGCATCGTAGCAGTCGTTCCGGTCGTTTTGTTCTTTCAGTTGTAATGGTTGCTTAGGCTTTTATGTATAAAGATATCCTGATATTTTCCTCATAAAAGGGTAATGAGAAAAACAACTAATTTAATGCTATCTAAATAAACATTTTATTCTGTATTTTATCCCAAGATCAAGTAGTGTTTTTATTGTTCTTAACTAAATATTCACAATAGTAAATTACAAAATTAAAACTTCCACAAACTTAAAGTATACAAACTTAAAGTAAAAAATAAAATATATCATATTTTGAATTAAATGTAGACATTATAGTAAAAACTATTTTAGAGACACAAAGAAGTTAAGTCTGAAAACTCACACTTAGTGAGTTTTCAAGTAGTAAGTAATACCCTTTTTTTGTTTTGTTTTTGGAAATGTAAGAAGAGGGAATCATTACTTATCCAATATGCATATCCCATCTTAGCATTAACCAAATTTTAAACAATCAACAATTTTGTTGCAAAGATAATATTTGGCTTATTAGTTAGTCCAAGAATTATAATCAAATCCCTATGCAATCATTGTTAGATCTGGAGTGAGCAGTAATCTAGGTTAAGCCAATTACTTAAACTAATCTTCTCTTGACATTGCACTGGCCACAGTGATTGATACCAGTTGATCCAATAAAATATAAGTTATAAAATTAAGATTTTGTTCTGACTTGTGAAAAACAATTATTCATTTTCTTTAGCTATGAAGGAGGAAGTATGCTGCTTGTCACTAGTGAAAGCATATTGCAACTGATGAAGGGAACCAGACCAGCTCAGGCAAATGTGAGTGATATAGAGACTCTCTGAGTGGGAATTGGAACCCTGAATCCCAATCTAAATTTTCATCTTTCAGTTGCATAACCAGTAAAACCTTACATTGTCTAAACCAGGTTAGTTTGGGTTTTGTTAACTACAAATGAAAATGCTGGGGTCCAACCCCAGCAGGTCCAGGGGTCCCCAAAGGTGTGGACGGAGTTGGCGAAGAAGGAATGACACGGAGACAGCGTTCAGTTGATCAGCAGCCTAGCCAGGATCTCTAGCCAGGATCTCCAGCCAAGTTCTGGTCTGGATCTCCAGTGAAGTTCTGCTTAGGATCTCCAGCCAGGTTCTGTCCAGGTTCTCCAGCCATTTTCAGTCACAAGGTTCTAGTCAGGTTCTCTTGCCAATTTCTGTAGTCAGGTTCAGTCCAGGATCTTTTGCCATGTTCTCTCCAGCGAAGTTCTTCTGTCTGTAGGTTCTGTGTAGGTTCTGTCTGTAGGTTCTCTCTTCTAAGTCCTGTCTCCTGAGTTCTGTGTTCTAAATTCTGTCTCTTGCTGTCTTGTTACATCTGTATTTATACCAGTTGATTCCAATCCTATCAATCTCTATTCCAAAGGTTAGGGAGTTTCTTATCTCCATTCCAGGGAGTAAAGATTATGTAGCTTAAGCATGATTGTTCGTAGTTAAAGTGATTAATTACCCGCCTGGCACTTAGTTAAGAGGTTTTATTCCCTCCCTAACTTCAGGGGAAAATCCCTACCTGGGGAAACAACCTTTCTCAGAGACCTTGGTTAAAACACATAGTGCCAAGAAGGTGAGCAAACATATTAAGCACAGTATGCCATATATGCCAGGTCCCTTGAAACAGCAAGCATGGACCGGCTCCCGGCAAATTCCCCCTTTTTTATTTTTTAAAAGCAGGCATTAAAAAGAAAAACCCGAAATGCTCTCTTGTATCCATTTTAAGAGTAGGATTGGCGCTTTCCACTATTACCTGAGTCCTGATCTATCACCCCAGGGAGAGCTTGCCAATCCTGCACTTTCCCGGGGTGGAAAGGCTGCAGTGGGGTTAAGGATAAGGCTCCTTGGGCCTACCTCCTCCCATGCCTTTACATTTACCTTTCCTTCCTCAGAAAAGCATGGACATACTTCTTGTATAAAAAGTTCTGTCTGACTGGGAGTAACCTTAATTCCTCTGCTAGCAAGCATATGTGTTAAAAGATCAATACAGAGTCTTATTTCTTTAGACTCAGTATGGCACATCTTCTTAATCTAAAGATCAATACAGAGTCTTCTTTCTTTGGACTCAGTATGGCACATGTTCTCAATCTAAGTTCTGTACTATCCACCTTCTTACCCTATTTATCCTCTATAGGGGGGTCTGTAGCACCCTGGTGGAGTCCTATCCATCCCGAGTGTGGGGGTTTTCAAGGGGGGGGTGCTTACCTAGGGGAATCCTGTTCCAGGGATTCCCAAAGGTGTGGACAGAGTTAGCGAAGACTATCCACCCTCTTCCTACGGTGGAGTCCTATCCATCCCGAGTGCAGGGCACTTACCTAGGGGTCCCTGTTCGGGTGCCAGATGCTGGGGTCCAACCCCAGCAGGTCCAGGGGTCCCCAAAGGTGTGGACGGAGTCAGCGAAGAAGGAATGACACGGAGGCAGCCTTCAGGTGATCATCATAGCAGGGTTCTCTTGTCAGGGTCTCCAGGTAGGTTCTGTTCAGGATCTCCAGTGAAGTTCTGGTTCGGATCTCCAGCCAGGTTCTGTGTCCATGTTCTCTTGCTAGGTTCTCCAGGTTCTCCAGTCAGGTTCTGTAGCCATGTTCCCTCGCTAGGTTCTCCAGCCAGGTTCTGTCCAGGTTCTCCAGCCAGGTTCAGTCACCAGGTTCTAGTCAGGTTTTCTTGCCAATTTCTGTAGTCAGGTTCAGTCCAGGATCTTTTGCCATGTTCTGTCTCTAGGTTCTGTGTAGGTTCTGGTCTAGGTTCTGTGCCTCTTGGTTCTGTCTTCTAAGTTCTGGGTCTAGGATCTTCATCTAAGTTCTGTGTCTTTCTGTCTTGTTACATCTATATTTATACCAGTTGATTCAATCCTATCAATCTCTATTACAAAGGTTAGGGCGTTTCTTATCTCCATTCCAGGGAGTAAAGATTATGTAGCTTAAGCATGATTGTTCATAGTTAAAGTGATTAATTACCCGCCTGGCACTTAGTTGAGGGGTTTTATTCCCTCCCTAACTTCAGGGGAAAATCCCTACCTGGGGAAACAACCTTTCTCAGAGAGAAGACCTTGGTTAAAACACATAGTGCCAAGAAGCTGAGCAAACATTTTAAGAACAGTATGCCATATATGCCAGGTCCTTTGAAACAGCAAGGATGGACCGGCTCCAGATGCTGGGGTCCAGCCCCAGCAGGTCCAGGGGTCCCCAAAGGTGTGGACGGAGTTGGCGAAGAAGGAATGACACGGAGACAGCGTTCAGTTGATCAGCAGCCTAGCCAGGATCTCTAGCCAGGATCTCCAGCCAAGTTCTGATCTGGATCTCCAGTGAAGTTCTGCTTAGGATCTCCAGCCAGGTTCTGTCCAGGTTCTCCAGCCATTTTCAGTCACCAGGTTCTAGTCAGGTTCTCTTGCCAATTTCTGTAGTCAGGTTCAGTCCAGGATCTTTTGCCATGTTCTCTCCAGCGAAGTTCTTCTGTCTCTAGAGAACGTTCTGTGTAGGTTCTGTGCCTAGGTTCTGTCTCAAGTTGATAATATAAATTTTATTTTTAAATTAAACTATACCATGTTTCCCTGCCTAGATTTTACCTAATATTTGTGTATTTCATATCTTTGTGAATCTGGATTTTGCCAGTTGTCATCACACCACCCCATAAACTATTTCTAAAATCACCAATCATTAGGAATAACTAACATGTTCTGATACCAATGATCTTTAGATAGGCAAAAAACATACACATATACACACATACAACACACACACACAAATCACACACTAGAATTGAAGTAGATAGACTAGGGATGCAATGAACATGGTCTTATTGTCTGGTCCTGGCAGATTATTGACCTCAAAAAGTGCTGGTGGAAACATCAATTTGAACTTAGCTAATCTTTAATCATACAGATGGTTAATATTAAACCAGGTACCCCAAATAAAGTTATCCATGTAATTGACCACTCTTTTGGAATAACTGAAATAGAATGTCGGATTACACTTCTCACTTAAGTATGTGTTCCTTCTAAAAAAGAACAAAAGTAAAGAAAAACATTTATTTTTTTATTATCAGGGTTCTTGTCATTAGTTTTTATTGTCACCAGTGTAGGAGAAGCTTGACTATGATCATAAGAGGTACTTTAATCACAAAGCAAGAGGAAAGTTATGACACATCTTCTTTTTCTCTTTTATCACAAGAGCAGCAGGACTCTCCCTTTATTATGAGCAAAGAGAATCTCTTTTCCCATCTCTTCTTTGAAACAACTTTTGAATAAGAGGGTCACAAAGTTTAAGAAGGAAGAATATAATTCTGAGAATATTCTTATAAAATTCTAGGCCTATTTTCTAAGTTGAAAAAGTTTTTAAGTCTTCGACTTGTTTTCCAACTTTTTAAAAACCTCCTAATGCCTTAATCTCCAGTAGAAAGTCATTAAAAAATACAAATAGAAAAAGAAAGTAACATAAATTAATCACTCCTGGAATTTCTTGAGTTCAATAAAAACACTCTAAGGGGACTTGGATGATGAAGGAAGACATTATAGAACTTTAAATTATACATACGTGTAATGTAAACTAATGGAGGATGTCAGATGTCAGACTAAGAAAAGGTGCTCTTGAAATTTAGTCAACAGTCTTTAGTCTGAAATGACAAGCAAAAATTAACTTCCTAGTGGATAAACTAACCATTAAAATTCATATTGTGCTATACACATAATACAAATACCTAACTTTCACTAATTTTGTGTTGCCCTTTGATACAGAGCATCAGTGATTTTTTTAAACTAACAAAAAATAAGTAGTAATCTGATTTATTTGAGTACATTGTCAAACTTATATACTACATCTTTTCATGACAAATCACACTAATTTTCTAAATTATTTTAATAAGAGTAAAGAACTCTGAATTCAGTATATTTGTATCATGCCAATTACTCTAATACATAATTACATTGATGTTCCACTTTCAAATATTTTAAAATACATTTTTGCTATAGAAATAAAGCACAGAGTAGAAATAAACATGCACACCTCTAAAGGTTTAAATATTACCTATATTATTCAGGCACTTTTCAATGCCTAACAATTTCATATAGTTAATAGAATATCATAAGAAAGGCACTGTATTTACTAATGTTTGAAAAAGCCAAAAATCATGGGTGATTAGAGAATTATATAAACCCCTGCCTTTAAAAATTCAATCTATAGAGTCAGTTTACATTATTTGAAGTAGATGAAGATAATATTTGCTCTTTAGGTGTTAATTAGGTCAGCACATCTATAAATTCTGTAGTTATAATAAAGTATAAAGATGACTGCTATAACATACGGTTCATGCTCACCACATACCACAGTTATTCTAATAAATGACACCAGATTTCTAAAGCAAATAATTATCTGTGAGTAAATTGCATGTTGGCTTGACAGTGCCTCCCACAGAAGCTGGCCATATCCCTCTCCAATCTCTTTCTTCTCCCCGGTCTATCCCTTTTCAACAAACACATTTAACAGCTGTGGATACAAACAAGGCATATTTGGCAAAAGTAGGAGCCAGATGCCAAAGTCTGAATGTATGTTCTATTCAAAGCAGCAGGGCCTGTTGCTAACTCCTTGGCATCACCTCTGTTGGATATCTTTCTTGATCTTCTGCTGGCAAGGTTAACAGAGGCGCATCTGGAGATATCGCCAGGGCCATGCAGCTGTGGCCTGGTCTTGGCTACCTTATGAAATCGAAATTAAAACCATTTTGAGATGGTTTCCTATTTCTAAGATTGTGTTGGTAGAAAATAATTTTCAATATTATATAAGTATTACCAGTGCTTATTGAAAATAAAATCCCCAAATTTAAGAAGGTCAAAATTTTGCCTGACAGCAAAACACTGTTTTCTGAAATGGTTAAAGCACATCATTTCATAAAAAGTTCGGACAAGTGTAAGGTAGAAATTAACATTAGAATCTGTATTTCAGTTGCCTAAGTGGAGGATTAGCAGCTTTCCTTAGCTCAGATTTTCTTTGCCTATGGCCAGCTTGCATGTATAGAATTTATTTGGAGGTTGATTCCAGAGAGCAGAAGAGAGAAGCAGAATAGTGAGGTGGGTGTCTTGGTAGAGAAATAGGGAAGGTGAGAGATTCAGTAATAAGTTAGGCAACACCTGATTTAGTGTTGGATCCCACAATCATTTCTGAGGGACCCTTCTGAAATATATTTTTCCCAGAATTTCACATCTGAGGGAGAAAAAGGAAAGCATTGGTTTGTATTCTCCAGTGACCAAAATTTATTTTTCCTTCTCCCCTGCATCTTCCAGGTTGTGGATGTGAGAGTATTTGCCAGAGTCCTATGTTCTGTACATTTTATGAAATAAGAGAATAAAGCAGTGTTTTACATAAATATGGCCTTGCATCATGGCAAATTATAATCAAAAGAAAAGTAGCTGCATTCTGGAGGTGGAGCTTAAGAATTTGCAATGCTAAATAAGCAGGAATGAAAATGCAGCTACTAGTATTTTGTTTTGTTTTGTTTTGTTTTATTTTTATTTTTTTTTAAATATATTTTATTGATTTTTTTACAGAGAGGAAGAGAGAGAGATAGAGAGTTAGAAACATCGATGAGAGAGAAACATCAATCAGCTGCCTCCTGCACATCCCCCACTGGGGAAGTGCCCACAACCCAGGTACATGCCCTTGACCGGAATCGAACCCGGGACCTTTCAGTCTGCAGGCCGACGCTCTATCCACTGAGCCAAACCGGTTTCGGCTGTTTTGTTTTGTTTTAAACTGCTTCTATTTGATGGTCATTTGGAAAAACATAGGACCCAAAAATTACACAGAAATAATTATTGATAAAAATGTTTCCCTAAAGATACTATTAATCCAGATATATTTAGAATACCTTAATTTATTGAAGAGTATGTATCAAGAGTTCTTCTTAACTTTTTTAAAAAGTAGGATCATGTTTTATTCTATATAATAAAAGGCTAATATGCAAATTGTCCCCTTGGGTGGGAGTTCAACTGACCAGGAGCTCAACCAGTCACTACCATGTGCATTGCAGCTGCCAACCAGCCCAATCTAGGACCCGATCAGCCCCCTTCACCATGATTGGGGGCGGGGCTGGCCAGCCAACTGCCTATAGTCCCTCCCCCCTAACCAGCCCCCCAATAGGCCTCAATAGGCCATGCTGAGAGACCCTACCCTTGCACAAATTCATGCACCAGGCCTCTAGATTTTTTTATAAACATGTTTTAATTGATTTCAGAGACGAAGGGAGAAGAAGAGATAGAAACATCAATAATGAGACAGAATCATTGATCAGCTGCCTCCTGCACACCCCCTAGAGGGGATCAAGACCACAACCCCAGCATGTGGTCTGACCAAGAATCAAACTGTGACCTCCTGGTTCATAGGTCAATGCTCAACCACTGAGCCATGCTGGCCAGGCTTAACTTTTTAGATATAACATCATATTATTTCTCAAAATAGTGCTATAAATAGTATTCTTATCATTATTGTTCCATTTTGTAGTTGAGAAAACTAAGGACACAGAAAAATCAGGTAATTTTCTTAGCAACATTCACATAGAGAGGCCCCAAAGTAGAATTTGACCTTTTCCTGGATGATACATAAAGTTCAATCTCTGTTAGCAGAGCCTTAAATTGTAGTGACATAAAGATGTGTTCCTTATAGATGAAATACCCTGTTCATTTCACTGGAGAAGTGGTGGGCCAGAGCAAATCCCTAATGCTGCCTATAGGTGGAACTCACTTTCCCTCTTTCCTTGGCTCTGGTTACCTTCATGTAGTGTCTCCTAGCTCCTCCTCCCAGCCTCCCTCTGCACTTATCCACTTACCAGTACATAGTCACTTTCTCATGGTTTTCAAACAAATACTTTGAAAATAAATCATAGCAAAACCAATCAGATAATTAAAAACAAGACAACAAAATAAATATAAAATATTCATTTGTTTTTATATTATGGATGTAGTAATCTTGCTTCTCTTCGAAGGAATGCTGGGTACTGGTGACTCACAGGAAAAGGAAGAGTGAAGAAAATAGACAAAAATAAAGGAATTTACATTATCAATATTTCTATATGCCATAATTTTATATGTAGAAGGATAACTCATCTCTACAAGCTATATCTTTAGGGTTTTGTTAAATTTATGTTTGAAAGATAAGTACAAAAGTGACTTAAATGTGCATTTGCTTAGCATAGATAATGTGATTTATCTAGTGTGGTGGCATGTAGTACAAATTAAATTAAGGAGGGTATATATGGAGGTATATGGAAGAGGGCAGTTGTTTTGAGTTCAAGAGGAAGAAAAGTTTGCATTTAATAGGCAGAGGGGAATCAATCTAGATTATCAAAGAGGAGTGAGAGAGTATATAGTATTTGAAAAATAAATTCCTACCAGTTATGTTAGGATTTGGTGTGAACTGAAAAAGTAAATGATGAAAATAAGAACAAGATAGGTAATGTCTAAAAAAGTCAAATATTAATTGATAAGGAGCCCAGAGGAGTTATCAAAGACATAATTGCCAAGATTTATTAAAGGGAGAACTTATGAGATATATGAATACACGTGGTTCTATGTCAAATCTTACTGAGTCAAACTTAGAGTTATAGAAATACTAGGTAGAAGTAAAAATTTCAGATAAAAATCTATGATGCACATTACTTTTAACATCTTATTATTTTGAATGTACATTGCTATAACTCAATCCATTTTGGATTTGTGAATAAATTAGTAAGTGAATAAAAAACTATTGAGTAAAAAAAAGGTGAGTGACTTTTAGAAGACAGGAGAATATGTTGTATATTATGTAAGCTGAGAAAAAATACTGTAAGTGGCTGATCTCAGTGAAAAAATAAATATGAAAAGAGTTTGAGAGAATAATGTTCATCATAATATAAGCCTTCAGTTATTTTTTCAAGCTAATGGTTAAAGATAAATAAGTAATAGTGAAAGAGACCATATGCAGCCAAAAATAGAATAGGAGAATCAGAGAACATGTTATTAATATAGAAAAGAATAGCAGCATTGACATCTAATCATGAAGAAAGCATCCAAAAATTATGGGGAAAAAAAAACATTTTTGTGGGCAGTAGCTTGATGTAGAGTCATTCCAGGAATACAGAAAGATGGAGCACCAGAATGCAGAAGATGGAGTAAGTGTACTGACAAATGCAATGGAATGCTGTAGCAAGTTTATTTTATTATAATATAGAAAAGGTGTTTTACCTGATTCATCTTCAAATCTCCCAAAATGAATTTCAGAGATACTTGAATAAAACAGTTAAAGCAAAATGCTTTAACTGAAACATTGTAAAGTGAGCAAAATAAATGAAACAACTAGTTGTGCTTTTAAGATATGACCATAAAACATTAACATATTGTGAAACAAAAATATACCTCAATAAGATTAATATATTAAAATGTATACCCATTAATATGCTAAGGAATGATAGAAGTTTGACAGATAAAGCATGTAAATTCCCTTAGTTGTGAACTTCGAAAATTTGACTTTCAAGCCAATTAAGATAAGATATATAATCATAATTGTAGCCAGGTAACTTGAGTACATGATGCATCTCAATAGAGTTTTATCTAGTAAAAAAGGTTAATAATGAGGCAGCTATTCTACCTCCTATGTGAGCAAAAAATGGCATTGATGTTCTATGACTTATATTTTTTATTGTTGTTCAGTAAGAACTGAAAATATAATGATTCCAGACCTCTAAGAAGTGTTACTGAGAAGGCTGGAGGTATTATTTTAACACTTTAGGTAACTAATAAATATGTATTTTCTATATTTATTTTCAGGATAATTAATATACTAATAATGGCTAAAATGTGTTGTCATTTCTACTTTGCAATCATGAAGGAATTAGTTTGAAGATGAAACTACATTTTATTGATGATAAAGTTAATTTAATATAAAACTTAAAGATGTTATTACATGTAAATTACATCAACCAACAATTATCTTAATATGATTAAAATTTTACTTTGTTATGTATGTAGGTACTACACTTAAGAAGTGTGGCAGTCAGAAAAAGTTTATGCATTAAATGCCTTATTTAAGATTTGAACTATAATCACAAAATGCTCTTTTTATTTTAAAATGTAAAGTTATTTGAACATAAACACACAGGTGAGCAATATTTACTGGTTGAGCAGGTTTTTACATCTTAATGATAATGTTGTAGGTCATTGCAAGCAATATTTTGGCAATTTTAAAGTAAAAATCTTTTCCATTATGAGTACTAAATGGTCAAGAACTAAACACAAAGGGAAGGGAAAAAAAAAAAAAAGAGCAGCAGATGGGGAGGATGTGAAGCGAACCATATTTAAGGAGCTGAAACCAATTAGGAAGGTACCACTGCAAGCTATCCCACAGCAGACCTAAAACAGAGAGTAAAGCTTAACAATAAAACTCCATGGCTGATAGCTCTGAAGGCCTGTGGAACGTCAAGAAACAATAAGAGTGTAATGTTAGCACCTTAATAAGCAATGTGTGAGTAATTCAATGCAAGACTGTTTCTGTTTTTGGAAGCTAGATTGAGCACTGTATAAAATGGAAAACAGTTGGGCAATGCTATTAATCTGTGCACTAACCACATGTTCAGATAGCTTCTGTGGCTGATAATTGGCAGTGGGTTAAAAATGGAAGATCATTACATGTTAAGGATTTAGAAAATGTAATGGTGTGTTCCCCCAGGGAAAGGAAAAGATGAACCTGTGGAAAAACTAAGGATTGCTGAACAAAAAGCAAATCATTTCCTCACTTTTATTATCAATTTACTGTGGTAGACTTCAGATTTGTATTAAAAATTAAAGTTTCAAATATATAGTTGTGAACTTTGCAAGATACTTTGAAGAAAATATTCTTCATCTAATGAATACCTCAAAAACACACCCCAAATAATTTCATTTGTTACCTTTGAGGTAAAAGAGTTTATATATTGCTTGTGTTTTCAAATATGTATAATGTGATTTGGTTTCAATATGTGTTCCAACATATTTTTGAGAATTACCTGGTAACTTACTGGTATATGATGATTTCAGTTATACAGTATGGCTGAATTCATTGTTTAACATATTCTTTGTAAAGAAGTAAAACAACAAAATATTTTTCTTTGTGAATTATTTGAAATAATTTTATCACATTTAATATAACAGAATTCACTTTAAGTTTTAAGTAGTAAAAATTACCCCAAAGCCATACATTATTCAAATTGGTTGCACATCAGATGACTTGTAGCATATTTTTAAGCTATTTAACATAATGCTATACATTCATATTCACCTACATAGATTGAACATTTATATATGGAAATAAAACAATGTAATTGAAATAAATATTGGGGAATGTCAATTAGCAAAACATGTTTGACTTCTTTGACTTAATGCATACTAAAACTACAATATGTTAACTAATGATTCTCTTGCAGTGGAAAACTTGTCTGTATATGAAGATTAAAAACCCTGGGTTTACCTGAACACTAATTTTATATTGAGAACAAAAGTAAATTAATCACAAATAAATGACAAACTTAAACCTGGAACTTGGTCGATATTTTTAGGTTAATCAGGAAGTGCACATTATTTATAGAGTCTAGGTTGTAATGAGAATAAACTGATCACTATCACATAAGTGAATATTGATATATATGAATGTCTATGTTTTTAAAACCTGTTGGAACATTGCCTATGATCTACAAAACATTTCTTGCTTTCAATAAATTGTTTATAAAAAATAGAAATCAAATTACACACTGATATATATATATATATCCTGAAAGGTCATGAATAATATTTATCTTTACCTTATTAATCCAATCACCATTAATATTATTCATTAAGAAAAATGTATGCAAATACAGTAGAGTTTTATTTATAGTCTTTCCATTCCCTAAGTAGACAAGAATGTTAATTATTCATCTTGGTTTTGTTAGTAAATATACCTCTGTTAGTAAATTCTACCTCTGGGAATTTAGATAGTCCTTTTTTTTTTCTTTATTGATTAAGGTATTACATATGTGTCCTTATTCCCCCATTGCCCCCCACACCACTCCCATTCATGTCCTCATCCCCCTCATGTCTGTGTCCATTTGGGCCTCACTTTTCTTATGAGATTAGATTTTTCAAATATTTGTGAAATATAGACAAAATGATTAACCAACTGTACTGGAGACAAGTGCTCCAATTTTAAAGGGGCACTATATAGCATTATAGGAATTTTTTTAAATATATTTTTATTGATTTCAGAGAACCATTGATTGGCTGCCTTCTGCATGCCCCCTTCTAGGGATTGAGCCTGAAATGCAGGTATGTGCCCTGATGGGGAATCGAACTGTGACCTCCTGGTTTATAAGTCGATGATCCTCAATCACTGAGCCACTCCAGATGGGCATAAATGAGATAAAGTTATTTTTAGTCAAATACCCCTCAGGAAAAGAGGAACAAGTAGCTAGAAGTAAGACTTTGGGAAGTGACTCTGTGTAGAGGCCCATAAGATCCCTGAATGAGCACAGTAAAATAACATCACTAGCCTGCTCAGCTACTTCTAAGAAAGTTGGCTTTTGATAGCTATGAGACATTTGTTTGGTAGTATACAGGTTTTGGTCTACAATATATTTGTTCAGAACAATATACTAGAGGCTGAGTACTTCTACTAAAAGCTCTCTTTTTCCTTCCTTTCATCCTCATAGTGCTTAGATTGTCTTCTCTATAGAGTAAATAAATAATTAATGAATGTCACTTAAACAGTCACAGCTCATTATTAGTTTTCTTGGGTGTACAGGTATTTTGTAAGTGTTGAAGATTTAATAAATGTGTTAACTTCCTCACATATTTGTGAAAGCATCCACAATTGCCATCAAACCTTCAGACACCTAGAAGACCCAACCCTGTGCTGATATCTTATTATCAAATGATCAGATAAACTGATGCTTCTCTGAGGGGCTAGGCAGCCTCAGTGTATTTCACAGATTCTACTCTCCCAGCTCAAAGTCATACCTTGGGTTAAGGGGGAGAATCAAAGCTTCATGGGGTTGTAAGTAATTTCAGACTTTGATTCCCAGGCCAAATCCTATCATGTCTTGTTCCCTTGTTCTCCTTTGTAAAAGTGTCAAAAATAATTGCTCACTTATGAGTGCTAATTCCTATACTATTCTGCATATTGCTTTGAAATACTAGTGCAAACTATATACTTGTCTTTCCCTAAGAAGCTATGTTTTTGTTTTCACAATGATTGTGAAGGGGAGGTGCTACTGGTATTTAATGGTCTGAATTTTGAAATCATAGGTATAATTTGACTTTTTAGCCACCTCTGATATTCAAGATATTCATTAACCTGGACATATCTTTCACATATACATATAAGGAACTTCATATATTTTCAATATTATGTATCTTTTTCCAGGATTTTAACCACGGAAATCAAAGGTAGGCTACACTTTTTAAAATATAGAATTCTACCAAATTGTCACCATATTGAAAAGTTGGGTCCTCAATGGCCACTCATGGTATTTGAACTGTGAGTACAGCATACTAGCAATCTGCATTTTTACCCCATTCAGGGTGGTTCTAAGTAGAAATGAAAGCTCCTGATTATGTTATTACTAGAGGCCAGGAACACAAGATTTGTGAACTCGGAGGGGAGAGGGGGTCCCTCACCCCAGCCTGCACCCTATCACAGTCCAGGAGCCCTTGGGGGATGTCAGACAGATGACTTAGGCACTACCCCTGTGGGAGCACACTAACCACACCAGGGAGCAGCTCCTGCATTGAGCATCTGCCCCCTGGTGGTCAGTGCGCATCATAGTGACTGGTCGTTCCACCCTTTGGTCAATTTGCACATTACTCTTTTATTATATAGGACTAGAGGCCTAGTGCACAAAAATTTGTGCACTCGAGGGGAAGAGGAGTCCCTCAACCCGGCCTGTGCCCTCTCGCAGTCTGGGACCCCTCAGGAGATAACGACCTGCTGGCTTAGGCCCGCTCCCGGGTGGCAAAGGGCAGGCCCAATCCCTAGGTGCAGCCCCTGGTTGGGCTCAGAGCAGGGCTGATTGGGGAGTTGGGGCACCGCCCCTGTCATGCAAAGAGCAGGGCGGATCGGGAAGTTGCGATGCCACCCTAGGTCATGCTCAGGGTAGGGCCGATGGGAGGGTTGGGGCACCACCCCCTGTCACGCACAGAGCAGGGTCAATCAGGGGGTTGGGGAACTCCCCCCTGTCACTCACAGAGCAGGGCCCATCAGGGGGGTTGGGGCTCCGTACCCTGTCACGCACAGAGCAGGGCCAATCAGGGGGTTGGGGCACCACAGCCTGTCACATACAGAGCCGCAGGGCAATCAGGGGGTTTGGGCGCTGCCCCCTATGAGGCACAGAGCAGGGCTGATCAGGGGGTTGGGGCGCCTTCCCCTGTCATGAATAGAGCAGGGTCAATAGGGAGGTTGTGGCCCCGCCCCCTCTCACACACAGAGCCGCAGGGCGATCAGGGGGTTTGGGCGCTGCCCCCTGTCACGCTGATCCCGGTGCTGGGAGGCCTCGCGGCTCCACTGATCCCGGTGCTGGGAGGCATATTACCCTTTTACTATATAGGATAGAGGCCTGGTGCATGGTTGGGGGCTGGCTGGTTTTCCCTGAAGGGTGTCCTGGATCAGGATGGGGGTCCCCACTGGGGTGCCTGGCCAGCCTGGGTTAGTGGATGATGGCTGTTTGCAGCTGGTCACACACCCTTCAAGGTGGGGGTCCCCACTGGGGTGCCTGGCCAGTCTGGGTGAGGGGCTGAGGGCTGTTTTCAGGCTGGGAGTGACTGAAGCTCCCAACCACTCTTCTTTTTCTTTTCTTTTTTATTCTGGGCCAGCTTTAGCTCTGAAGCTTGGCTCCAGCTCTTAGGCTTCAGCTGCTGAAAGCAGGTTTCTGGCTTTTGTTTACCTTCTGTATTTGAAACAATGTTGCGATCCTGCTGGCTGAAGCCTGGTGACTAAAGCAGGTTTCTGGGGTTTTGTTTAGCTTCTATATTTGTAACATAGTTGCTTAGAGTTGCAGCTCAGAGGCCGGCAAGGCAGGCGGGGAGCGTTGGAGTCCTCCGTCACTGAAGCAAGCAAGCCTCATGTTCGCTTTAAGCTGCCTGGCTGCCGGCCACCATCTTGGCTGGCAGTTAATTTGCATATTGCCCTGATTAGCCAATGGGAAGGGTAGCGGTCGTATGCTAATTACCATGTTTCTCTTTTATTAGATAGGATTATTATATAGGATATCTTACAATAGAGTGATGCCTGATCATATATTTTCTTTTGTTTATCTATATTATGTTCAGAATATTGGGTTAATTTTAAAAAATATATATTTTATTGATTTTTTACAGAGAGGAAGGGAGAGGGAGAGTTAGAAATATTGATAAGAGAGAAACATTGATCAGCTGATTCCTGCACACCCCCTACTGGGGATGTGCCCACAACCAAGGTACATGCCCTTGACTGGAATTGAACCTGGGACCCTTCAGTCCTCAGGCCAACACTCTATCCACTGAACCAAACCTGTTAGGGCTGCATTAATTTTTAAAAGTGTATTTTAAGTTGTTTACATGTTGTTCTATGAATTCCATTTCACAATATTAAAGTGATGATACATGATATTTCTTATAAAATGGGAGTTTGATACTAATATGAGACCAGGGAAACATTTCCCTGGATTGGTCTTATTCCCATTTCTCCCCAGTGTCCAAACCATTCCAGTAAGTAAATTCCCCTTCTGTCACTGCAAAATATGTTTGCTGAAATTCACATTTAGCTGCTCCTGTATATGCTTCTTATTTTGCAACCCTCTTAAGTAGAGATTAAAGTCTTCCTCTCATATTCCATGTACCAAATGGCATAAAGAATATAGGTAAGCCCTGTTTCACATCATTGCTTGTCATTTGTCTGACCTTACAGTATAGTCCATGTGAAGTGAAGGTCATCTGAGTTCATTGTATTTTATCCCCTCATGTTATTATCACTTAGTGGAATTAACTGATAAATTTGTTTCCTAGCTCACCTTATCTTTCTTCTCTACTATTATTTTCATTATCATTGATTATTTAAACCATCTATCAATGATCCAATTAAATTTCTAATATTCCAGTTTTTTGTGTTTTGTTTTTTTTTTTACCTTGTTATTCAGGACAATGACATTTCTTTGACAAAATAATAAGTCCCAAAACACATGTCCATATTTACACCTTATCATTACCAATAAATGTCCAAAATTATATATTTTAAATATTTACTCTTCTATCCATAATAAGAAATAGCTATCAATTGGTAAATAGGTAGGCCAAACAAGATATATTCATATAATAACATCTTATTTGGCAATTAAAAGCAACAAAGTACTGATATGTGCTATAACATGGATGAATTTGAAAGCATTATTAAAGTTACTAAGTTAAAGTGATCTGGTTTTCAAGTTGCTAACTTCTTAAAATTTACAAATTAAAGTCAGATCCAATAAACATCATTTTGTGATATTTCATTTATATAAAAAGTTCAAAAACAGTGAATCTTAAATATGAAGCGTGTATTATTGGTTTTACCTGGAGATGGTGGTAGGAATGAAGATTAACTTTAGAGGGACAGGTGGAATCTTATTGGGGTTATAGGAATGTTCTAAAACTGGGTTGTGGTGATGGTCACATAAATTGGTAAATTCACTAAAAACATCATAGAATTGTATACCTAAAGTGGGTAATTTGTGTTATGGAAATTGTTCTTTGCCAGCCTTGTATGCCCCTTCCTTCTTAAACCAGTATAGATCCAATTGTCACTCTTTATAGCTGACTACCATTGTCCCTCTCCTCTCTAATATATGAATCTGCCTTCTAAAGCTACTGAAGGCAATCACACAAAATATTGTTTTTCAAAATTATGATAAAAATATCAAATAGTTATCACCACTGCCAGACTATCATAGCACACTTCTTTAGTAAAATCACTTTTTGAATATTAGTTTTATAACATCTCCTGTTTAGTCATGTCTCCTCCAAGCCTATACCCCCATCACTTGCTTCTGATAACCTTGTTATTTCACTCACCTCCCTCTAACTTCCTGTAACACACTAGGCCTTCACTTCCAGCAGTATAAAATAATAAATATTTGTACCAATCTAATGAACACACTTCTTTATTTATATCCTAGCTTTCATCCCATATGAGCAAGAAAGGAAAAAATAAAACAAAAAATTAATCAAACAAAAATACCTGTATCTTGTATGTGTATCAGTTTCTCCTTCAGCACCATTTTCTTCCCTTCTACAGAATCATTACCACATTATTCTTCTAACATTACCATATTTATATAACATTTGTTAGGGATCATCACTCACCTAAAGAAATTCTGTAATCCCACATATTCATTGGTACTCAGTCTCTTCTCTCTGTTCCTCTCCCAGGGCCTCAAAAAGCTGTGCTTGCCTATTTCATTGCCTAATGTTCCTTCAGGACACTATAATTTGGCTACCAGTACCTCTACCATTAAAACAAACTGCTCTATTAAGGTCAATATTAGCCCATTTTTTCATCAAAATTAATGGTTGATTTTCTGTCTTCTTATTTAGCTTCGCAGCAGAATTTGAGATTATTGGAAATTCCCTACTCCATGCAACTCTGCATTTGGCTTTCAGAACACCACCTGCACTTCACTTTACTCTTATGTCCTCAATGCCCCCATTAAAACTCTAGTGCTGGTTCTGCCGATTCTTCCCCAATTATCTCCAAAGTTTTTGATCCCATATTTTTAAAGTTGAAAAATAACTACTATTTTGAATATTGACCTTCAAAAATTAAATTGCTAGGGTACTTTTAAAAATATATTATTTAGAATTTAAATGCCATACATGCAATATTTATCATCATTCCTTGAAAAAATGCATCATTAAGCTCTTCTTTACAAGTAAAGGTAATTAAATGTTCATCTTCTTGAGCTTATAAATCTGTTTTACTTCCTCAACAAAATTTTGTTCAAATATATTACTTATGTTAGAAAGTATTTTATTGATTATCCTCTTAAAATCCTTAGCCACAAAATACCTAGGTAAACTTAAAAATCATTTTTGAACATTTAGGTTATCATGAATTCCTATATATATTTTTTCTTTTTTTATTGTTTAAAGTATTACAAATAGTAGTATATATGTCTCCTTTTTTTCTTTTCCCAATTGACGAATTAGGAAAATTATTAGTTCAGAGTTCATCAAAATAATATTACTTTAATATGAAATTTTGAAGAGTAAGGAATAATGTTGTATTTAAAATTCACTTCTTTTTTTTTTAAATATATTTTATTGATTTTATACAGAGAGGAAGGGAGAGGGATAGAGAGCCAGAAACATCGATCAGCTGCCTCCTGCACATCTGCCACTGGGGATGTGCCCGCAACCAAGGTACACGCCCCTGACCGGAATCGAACCTGGGACCCCTCAGCCCGCAGGCCGATGCTCCATCCACTGAGCCAAACCGGTTAGGGCTAAAATTCACTTCTTAATTGGGTGAATGTATGTCTATAATAAATTGGAGCTTCTATCCATAGATTAATTTTACTTATGATACAGTGATACAGGATTTTATTTCTGTTTCATTTTTTATAGATTAAAACATGGGAACATTTTAGTTCATTACAAAGTAATGGTGCTCTGGCTGGATGGCTAATTGGTTGGAGTGTTGTCCATACAACAGAAGGTTGCCGGTTTGATTTCTGATCAGGGCACATACCTAGGTTTCGAATTCGATCCCCATTTGGGACCTGTATAGGAGGTGACTGATAGAAGTTTCTCTTTCACATTTCTCTCTCTCTCTCTCTCTCTCTCTCTCTCTCTCTCTCTCTCTCTCTCCCCTCCACCCCCCTCTCTCTAGAATCAATAAAAGCATATCTTCTGATGAGGGTTTTTTTTTAAAAGTACATTGGAATTTAGGAGTTTTTAATAGAACATTCAAATCTCTGAACTTCTTGAGAATTATATAACAAAGTCACATTGTGACCAAGATGAAAAATAACTTTCAATTATTTTTTGGTTAACAATACAATTAATCTTTGTTGAAATTAAAGGATTGAAAATAAAATAAATCACAAAATTTGAAATAAGTCACACTTGAAAACCCAATCATTTAAATCATTTGCTTTCACAGTTTCTGTGAAGTATACAAAACAAGGCTTTCCTTAGATTCATAAAGTGAATATCAATTTCATCTGTCACCCTATCATTTATAGGGACATTTTTAAGCTGTTTGTGAAAATTTAAATATTGTTAATTTATAAATATCTTTAATAAATCATGTTGATGAAAATACTTTTATCTTTTCATGTGTTTTCCATATATTTTGGCTAAGCTCAGAAATACAGATTTAGCTCTTTCAAACTATGAAAAGTATTTGGCATATAGCTTAATTTGCAAAAACTGTCAACCCAATTAGACTTATTTTTGCTATTTTCCCCTTTGAAGCATATCTGTCAGGGTCTCCTTAGGGAAGACATGACATAAATCTGCAACTACATTTCTAGATTACTACTCTTCAGATTCCTTCTTTTACATTCTACCTGATAACTGTTTTCTTTTCTTATCTTGTACCATTACAAGACAGGTGAGAATGTTAACTTCCAATTTAATAGAAACTTTATTATAGCCCCTGGTGGAGAGATTACTCCCTTTGTTGCCAATAAGACCTCTTAAACCAGCAGAACTCAGATTCAGGCTCATTCTTCTTAAACCAGCAAAGCCTCTTAAACCTGCAGAATCCAGATTTTCAGGTCAGAAAATAAGCATTTTTCAAGTAATTTTTGGTTGTAATAGTGATATATAGCGCCACTAATTCTACTCCTTAGTTTCTGGACTCATGTATTCTGGCTCTGGGAGAAACAGCATTATATTTTATCCACTGGTTGGAAGAATATTGGACTGAAACCTCAATTCTTAAGGCTATGCTCATATTCAGTATAGAAACTGAATACTGAATGGGCTATTGAATAAATCTTTGACATAGTTGTTACTATGGAAAGGGTCCAATGAAATGGTTATGCACTAGACGCATCCTGAAGTCACAAATTATGGGAGTATTTCTAATGTACAGCATTGACCACTGCTGCTGTCAGGAAAGGCACCCAGCAATGGTGCTAGCCCTCACAGATCTGCTGATAAAAGACCACATTATTGAGCTCCTGATTCACCTACACTCCCACCACCATG
Source organism: Myotis daubentonii (assembly GCF_963259705.1). Classification (NCBI taxonomy): domain Eukaryota; kingdom Metazoa; phylum Chordata; class Mammalia; order Chiroptera; family Vespertilionidae; genus Myotis; species Myotis daubentonii. The sequence goes on from NC_081842.1 coordinate 93,185,496, forward strand.
GCCACTTTGTCCATAAATTCATAGCTACATATCACATGCTAATTTGTATCCTCTGAAAATTTTTATGGTGAAGTCATAAATCCTCCTGCCCCTAAGAATGTGACTTTATTTGGAGACTCATGGCCTGGTGCACGTATGTGTGCACATTGGAAGGAAATTAATTTAAAAAAATATTTTAATATTGCTATTCGCCCTTTCTCTATAATAGAAGTGTCAAAGATGAAAGAAAATTAGTAAAATGTATATGAAAATAATGTATAAATTTATTAATAAATAAATAATAACAACATGATGTAACAACAAAGACATGATATAAAAACAATATTGATAAAAACAATGACTGATAAATTGATTAAACTTATTCTAATACCTCCCTGTATACCACCTTAAGAGTAAAAACACTTTCAGAGTGCTTGACTAATTTCCCTTGTGATGAAGTATTTACAACTTTAACTTTAACATCACATGCTCTTCAAATCCGAGAGAAAACAATATATAACTGACCATGTCTGAAAACGAGTTCAGGTAGGAATAATCCTACTTTGTCTAGAGTTTGTCATTGTAATTTATTAATAGTTATAACAAATGCTGGCATCACGGGAAACTGTCTTCAGATTAATTTAAGTGGGAGGCCAATGTCAGATGGGGACAAACCAATTCTTGGAATCAGAACAACCTCTCCTTCCACAGATCCTGTTAATACCTCAGCTTTGATTATGTTAGATCACAATCTTTTGATAATAAATCTAGTACCATTACAGACCTCATTTACTATTAAGATTTCTCAGTAGCATGATGATTGCACCTACTTTCAATTTTAATTTATGACATGACATTCCTGAAGGAGTAACACTACTAAGAAATTCGATGGGAAATTTTTCCTTTTTGGCATCATCTGTGGAATTGATGGAATCATCATACAAATATGTGTGAAAATCTCCACTGAGTATATCCAAAATTTCTTCATTTAATTTATGAATGTGCTCATTTGTTGGACAAAGAATTGCACATTTAGATATATTTTTAATATTATCTATAGATATACTATTTCCAAAGGTAGCTTCAAGAATAGATCCGTTACAAATAATTTCACAGGGGATTTCAATAATATCCATTCCTAAATGAAAACTGCTATCAAGTTTGCGATCTCCAAGTTTTACTAACCATTCACTATAAGAAGAATCCTCTGATCTCATATTTGTTTTAAGAGACAACTGTCTGAAACATCCCCAAACACTACAGTACTTTAAACTCGTTTGTACCATGGCTGATAGCATAGCATGCAGTACAATACTGAGACATTGTGGAAAATCCCCTCTGAGAAGAACTTTCTTATCAAGTGCAACATTCAAATTGGAACTAGTGAGAGCTTTACATGTATAGTGCATGTGCAAGTCAACGTTTATTTTTAAATTGTTAGTGAGCATCATATGTACCTCTGGTCTGCTGGTCAGTTGATTGGATGGTAGGTCACTTAGCCATAATATATATATATATATATATATATATATATATATATATATATATATATATATATATATATATATATATATATTAGTGGCCCAGTGAATGAAATTCATACATGGAGGGTTGTCCCTCAGCCTGGCCTGCACTCTCTCCAATCTGGGACCCCTCAGGGGATGTCTGACTGCTGGACATCCCTCTCGCTATCTGGGACCACTGGCTCTTAACTGCTCACCTGCCTGCCTGTCTGATTGCCCCTAATCACTCTGCCTGTCAGCCTGTTTGCGCCCAACTGCCCCCCACTGCCGGCCTGTTCGCCCCCAACTGCCCCCCTGCCAGCCTGATCACCCCCAACTGCCCTCCCCTCCTGTCCTGATTGGCCCCAACTGGCCCCCCTGACAGCCTGCTCACCTCCAACTGACCCCCCCCCTCAGCCTGATCACCCCCAACTGCCCTTCCCTCCTGTCCTGATCACCCCTAACCACCTCTGCCTCGGCCCCGCCACCACCATGGCTTTTGCCCTAAAGGAATTCCGGAAGTTCTGCCTGTCTAATTAGTGTATTACCCTTTTATTAGTATAGATAGAACCTACAAAGAGTCACTAAGGTAAAACTAAGTCAAATAGGTAGGCCCTACTTTGATATGACCTGTGTCCTTATAAGAAAAAGAAATTTGGATACAGACAAGCACAGAGAGAAGACCACATAATAACAGAGGGAGAAAGCAACCGTCTACAAGCCAAAGAAAAGTCCTAAGAAGAAACTAACTCTGCTGACACCTTGATCTTGGACTCCTAGCCTCCAGACTGTGAGAGAATGTTTCTGCTATTTTATCCATCAAGTCTGGGATACTTTGTTAAGGCAGCCCTAGATGACTAACCCACTGAGGGAAGAGATGACTGATATCCATAGGTCATGTCATATGCATTTAAGTTTGAAATGTTTTTTCTCAGGGCAGTGGACAGGGGGACTTCTATGCTACCACATACTCATACCCTCAGCCTATTTTTAGAAGTCTATCACTGTATCAAAATATCTGATTCCATTAACAGGAGATTGTTTCCATTAACAGAGCATACTAGTAGTACCAAGTCAGGATATATCTGATATAAAGTGAAGGGTCTTCTTCTATATTTCTAGGGAACATTACTGTAATTTTCTCTTTTAGGTTTTCTGTACCCACTGTACATTTCGGGTATACTGGTCAATTACACATCTAATTCATTCCTAAGGAATAGATGATCAACATGCCACTGGATCAAACCATTCTAAATACCATTCTTTTCTGCTAACTATTACAGCAACCCTGCTCATCTTGTTCTTTTTTGTTAAATGTTTCTAATTAGATTCTGCTACCCTGAGAGCCTATTCCAATGGCAACATCTCTTATTTTTATCACTAATCTCTGGAAAAGATACACTATAGTGATATTTTTAAATGCTGGTGCAATACTTAACAATTTATTTATCCAGTATGTTTCTCTTACTTATTTTCTCTAGCCCTTATTTGAATTCCTGTGTGATGCTATATATTGTATGTGATAAAAACACAACAATGTTTATATATCCCAAGTGTTTAAACCTCTTTTCTACATCACAGGAAGATCAGATCAGCTCCATGGACATGCAACCTGTGTTGTCACACAGAGACATGAACTCAGAAGGCCCCCAACCTTGGCTTGATGTTCTGTTGCCCAAGAGACAATGCAACATGCACATAAACAAAGGAGATATCTACAACATTTGTATTCTCTGTCCCTTGCCTCCCCATTTGTATATAGCATTTGGGATGCTCCATGAGCACAGAATTCCAGATGACCCACAATTCATGGGATTCAACAAGACTCAAAGCAAATGCAGGTAAGCTCGTTACCTATACAATGAAATAAATGGAGTGCTGCCAGCCTGAGAGGCCATCTTTCTGTTCAAACTAGAACTTAATGCAAATGCAGAAGGAAGACAATGGAGTTCTAAGAAACATGGATAACCGTGGAGTCCCATCCCTTCCTTTCTTATTTATATTACCTTCTTGTGTTTGCCAACCTTTCACACTGAAAACGGTGTCATAAAATAATAGAGAAATATAGCATCATTTAGTCATTTTTTTACTCATCAGTAATCCACAAGTAAAAAGTGTTAATAGAATCTACAATTATTAAGAAGTTAAAAAGAAACAGTGGAGTTAGCCTTGTGCAGTGTTCTTCATTATTCTGGGTAAATACAGTGCATATGCATTTTGAGCTATGAAATACAAATTTCAGTGATTCTGCATGAGTTAAATGCTCTTATATTTGCATTTAAAAATATAAAAATAAACTATAAAATCCATGATAATGAGACCAAAATGTGGGATTCAGGTCTGAGTTTGTTGTCTCACAAAATCAACAGATGAATTTGCTGACAAATATGGTTAGCGCAAACAAAGTTTATTGATACAAACCAGTCCTGGAAAAGGTGCAGCTGAGTTCCAAAAGCAGCCCAGTGTCCAGAGCTTCCGTTCATTGTTGCAGTCGGGTATAGCTCAGCATCCAAGCTGATTAAAGTCCATTAGTCCATGTGTGGAGTCTATTCCCCACTGTAGCAAACAGGACCCCAGCATGCCAGAATGCCAGAGGGAGGGAGGGGGAGAGGGAGAGAGAGAGAGAGAGAGAGAGAGAGAGAGAGAGAGAGAGAGAGAGAGAGAGAGAGAGAAAAGAAGAAGAAGAAGAAGAAGAAGAAGAAGAAGAAGAAGAAGAAGAAGAAGAAGAAGAAGAAGAAGAAGAAGAAGAAGAAGAAGAAAAGAAGGAGGAGGAGGAGGAGGAGGAGGAGGAGGAGGAGGAGGAGGAGGAGGAGGAGGAGAAGGAGGAGGAGGAGGAGGAGGAGGGAGGAATGCTTTGTATAGGGCTAGATACATGCTTGCTGGCTTCTGATTATTTCTTTCAAAGAATTTGCCTTAGTAATGTCTGTGGGATTGGTTATACACCTCACTGCATTGTGACTGGTTATCTGAAAGCTGCCTGTCTTAGCCATATCCATACATTTTAAAATGCATGTCTCCTGCTGCAGGCCCTTCCCCATGCAGCTCGGTTGCCTTAGTAACTCCTGGCGGGGTTCCCAGGTTTTACTTGCTCCCCACCATGGTCCGGTCCCTGTCTACTTAGCCTACTTAGTCTCCTCCCTAATAATTTGAAATTGCAAATGGCAAATAAAATTAAAAAAAGCAACAATGACAAACAAACAAACAAAACAGTGTAAGTCAAGAGAGAGCCCACAGAGAAAGGGAAAACTTCATGCCTTTAACAGGAAACTTTTCCTACTTTTTGAATTAAGGGACCTCGCATTTTCATTTTGCGCTAGTCTCACAAATTATGTAGCAGGCTGTGTAACAGCCACATCTGGATCTCAAACTCAACAGGCTAAACTGAGTACAGATTTTGGTAAACCAACAGGCACATGATTAGAAAGCACTCAGGTTGTTGCAAAAGGTAGGTGAAGTGCTTTAGAGAATGTCATCCCAAATTGTCACTTTGACATACAAATTATTTTGAGCTGAAGGCAATTGAGAAAAAGCAGACACAGGAGGAGCTCTCTCCCTTCCCCTCAGCTGTCTAATAGCAGAACATAAATTCCCCTAGTGAAGGTGTCCCTCCCCCAGTTCCTGTCCAGGACAGAGATAACAGTCTCATCACCAGAGATGAGAGGGCACGGAGATGAGTCTTACTAAACACAAATAACCTCACTAAACAGCCTTTGCCTATATATTTACCTTCCACAATTTGCTTCCCCCGAAAGCCTAAAACCTTTTTTATTTGTCTTACTGATACCAAAAAGTGTGGGTGTTGTTTGAGTCTGAGTTCTTGTCTCATGAAAATCAAAGAATGAAGTCCAGGACAAGAACAATTAATGGGAGCAAAGTTTATTGGGAGAAGCCATTCCTGGAAAAGGTGCAGCCGGGGTTCCAGAAGCAGGCCAGTGTCCGGAGCTTCCCCATGTTACGGGCAGGAGTAGTTTAGTATCTGAGCTAATTAAAGTCTAATAGTCCAGGTGTGGAGGCCCACATGGCCATAACCCACGTGGACGCAGGGAAGTGCTCCCCCGCCACAGGAACGAACATCATTGTGTGCCAGGGAGAAGAGAGAGCAAGAGGAAGTGCATGCCTTTTAATTTAGGGAGTGGGTCATCTTGCTAGCTTCTAATTGGTCTTTTTTTTCTTTTATTTAAATTCTTTATTGTTTAAAGTATTACATATGTCTCTTCTGCCCCCCATTGTTCTCTCCCAGCCTCTCCCACCACCCAGCATATGCCCTCACCCTCCTGCTGTCTGTGTCCATTGGTTAGGCTTATATGCACGCATACAAGTCCTTTGGTTGATCTCTTATCCCCCCCTCCTACCCTCCCTTGCTGTCCCTCTGAGGTTTGATGGTCTATTCCATATTTCTATGTCTCTGGATCTATTTTTGTGCTCTTTTCAGATAATTATGCCTTAGTAATATCCTTTGGATTGGTTTATATGCCTCACTTCCTTGTCATTGGTTATCTGCAAGCTACCTGTCTTAGCAACATCTTTATATTTTAAAGTTCATGTCTCTCTCATGAGTGCCCTTCCTTCCCTGCCCAGTTGGGGTGCCTTAGTAACCCTGCCCAACTGGGCTCCTGGTTCTACTTCCTCTCCTGTGGCTGCACCCCTGTCTACCTAGCTTCCTTCTGTCTCCTCATTATCACTTCTCTACACTCAAGTTCTAAGCACCCTTTTGAGTAGTGTTACTCATTACTGAAGTCTTTCCCTATGCTGACATGAATTAATAAACTGTTTTTATTTTGTTAACCTGCCTCTTAACAGTCAAATTTGCAGGGCCCTAGCTGGAGAATCTAGGAGGGTAAAAGGGAATAGTATTTCCTCTCCTATACATGTGAGCAAGATTAACCATCATATATATTATAATTACAACTTCAGACTAATCATATGTTTCCTTTCCTGTTATAAATTAATATTTATTTCCACACATAATTTTTAGAATTTTACTAAAAACTGCATAGATATAGATATCTATATAGAAATATGTAGATATGTGTATGTTATCTTTAATTTTTGTATCACTAATCTATCTATAACTTATCTATCATCAATCTATCATCTATCTATCATCTATCATCTATCTTTCTATCTATCTATCTATCTATCTATCTATCTATCTATCTATCTATCTAATCTATAGATCTATATAGTCTTTCGGTGCATTTTCCTGATTTCATTTTGCAATCAACTATCCAAGGAAGATAAAATCTGACTCTAATTTTACTTTCTTTTATTTTTATTTATCTTTATTATTGAGAGTATTACAGTTGTCCCCTGATTTTTCCTTCATTGCCCCCCTCCACCTGGTTTACACCCCACTCCAGGCATTCACCAACCTATTGCCTGTGTCCATGGGCCATGCATATATGCATACAAGATTCTTACCATGCACCCACCCACATTCCTCCACCTTCCTTCTGAGATTCCATACTTTTTCCCATGTGTCCATGTCTCTGGATGCACTCTGTTCATCAATTTATTTTGTTACTTACATTCTACATATGAGTGAGGTCATGTGATACTTGTCTTTCTCTGACTGACTTATTTCACTTAGCATAACACTCTCCAGGTCCCTCCATGCTGTGTCAAAGGGTAAGAGATCCTTCTTTTTATACTGCTGCACAGTATTCCATGTTGCAAATGTACCACTGCATTTTTATCCACTCATATATTGATGGGCATTTGGGCTGTTTCCAGATCTTAGCTATTGTAAATAATGCTCATATGAATATAGGGATACATATATTATTTCTGATTAGTGTTTGACTGATTTTAAATTAAGACATTTTAATAAAGTTATTATGATGCATCCTGACCCCCCAACACACACACACACAAAACCAACCAACCAACCAAACAAACAAAAAACATGAACAAGAAAACCTTCATCAGAAAAATAACTGATTCACCCAACATGAATGGCATTTGGGAGTTTGGGATACTACTCATTTGGCTCTTTCACATATCACTATTTCAATTATACATTTTCAGATGTATCTCAGTCAATACTTCTACTGCCTTCACATTTTGGTTTCCACATTCAGGTGATTATCATACATTCATGAGTTATTTATCCTGATCATCAAAAAGTATGTAGGCCTACTATGACATAATGGAGGCAGAGAAGAATAAGGTTTACATACAAGTGGCCTACTGGAGCTTCTCTTGGCAGGCTGTAGATATAAATAGGAATATAGCAACAAAGGCCTACTAAGAGTATGGGAATCTGTAGGGTGGGTACAGAGATATGGCAGCCAAATCTCCCTTTAATAAAGGGAGTATAGTCAGAAGACAGCTTATTAGTATTGGCCTCAGCTTCACAGAATCACCACTCCCAAGCTTCTACAATTGCAGAAGTTTTTATCGAATGGAGTGGGGCATAGGTAGAGAGGCCTGGCCATTTTGTATTGACAAAGAATAACTCCAGCACGTAACCTTTGCCACAGACTCACAGGTGAATTAGCCAAGGCTTTATGAGGCATATGTTATGTTCTCTCTCTGCCTAATTCTGCTTCCCATCCTTTATTCACAAGTGTTGAACCTTAGTATAATCCTGGGTCCCCAACTTCTTAACTTCTTTTCTGAAGAACCCACCTAACCTTTGACACAGAGTCCCTGATCCTTTATTGATGAGAATCTGGGTCACCCCAACAGACAAGCTACTTAAACCAGAAGAATTACTAGCTGGGTATCTAGAATGAGTGGTTCACGAAGGTAATGATGAATGTCAGTTATGGCCTTGGGACCAACTGTAGCCCAAAGAAAGCTATCAATCATCTCTTAGGCTGTTTGATTTCTGTTCTGCTACTATAAAAATTGTGACACTAAATTCCTTTTAGATATATTCCCTCATGGGATTATTGACGAGAAAGAAAAATTCAAGGAAGAAAATTTTTGGTCAACTTGAAAAATATGTATAATCCTTTCAATTGTGAGAGGAGAAATAAATGGGTTATTCACTGTACTTAACCAGGAAATTTTTTGGTTTTTAAATACTTAGCTTTATTTTGTGGCACATTTATTAAATGTTTTATTTACCAATGACTGTAATTTGAATGGTTCTAGGAATTAAATTTCTCAAATGGGGTCCAAAGTGTTTGTAACACTACAGAAAAGCAAAAGTAGGTAAGACACTTGGAAAATTAATAAGTCCTGATAGCAATGCTCTTGCGGACCTTTCTTAAATTAGATAAGGCATTTCCAAGTTTATGCTAAGAAATAATTTCTAATTTTTTAAGTGTTGTTTGAAAAGAACAAAAGAGATGTAACATATATTTTTGTTTTTGAAAAGCAAATGCATTCAGTAATTTCCTAGTGCAATGTGTGTTCCAGAGAAAACATTGATTATCTTTCAAGGTTGTTACACTTCAAATGGCATGACCTTTAGCCTGGAAATCCTAAATGATCATTCTTTTAATCAGCATAGCCATTGATATTATGATCTCCCACTTGGAGGCATATTAGCCAGAATAATTCATCTATTTATTGTTATTATTTATGTATTCCATGTATTCAGTTTGTAAATTGTATGTTACCAGGGCCTAAGATCTGGTAACATACAGGGCAATGTTGTAGGTATAGAACAAAATAAAACAAAATTCAATCTTTGTGTTCCTGCTTTAATGATTTTTTTTGTTTTTTGTTATTTTATTTATAAAAAATTACTTAAGTATGTTATTTATGAACATAAAGTTGATCTAACATCTTAATGGAGTAATTCTGGTATGAGGGCCTGCTCTGTTTCAACCTTTGCTTATCCAAACATTAAACTTTCAGTTTCTGATGTTACCACTATAAACAATGAAATCATTTTATACTATAAATATTCAGGAGAATTACACCAGAAAAATAACAGGTGGCAGTGACAGTTCATTTGTCCATGATCTCTACCTCTTGATGTTAATGCTTTTCTATAACCACCACCCCCAAGATTGAGTTTATGCAAGACTATAACTTATGTCTAACCAATAGTAAAGTAAAAGTGATGAGATGTCACTTTTATAATTAATTTTCCTCATGTAAGATTCTGTCTTGCTAGCAGCCTCTTTCTAGTCTTCCCTCTCTTCCTTCATTGGCAAAAAACAAGCTGCCATGAATCTCACATCACAATGCACTGAATGCTGCCAACAGCCATAGGACTGGGGAAGCAGCTTTCCCAGCCAGCCCTCCAGAGGAGAAGCCAGACCTTGCCAACACCTACATCGCAGCCACATGAGCCCCTCTGCAGAGAAGAGAACTAAGCCATGCTTCAACTGATGACCCATAGAAAATGTAAAGTTGTAGGTGTGTCACCTTAAGCTGCTAATTTTGTGGTAGTGGGTCAGATCATATAGAAAACTAATACAACATACATGACAATTTCTGGGCTCTTACTACACTAGCCACATGGAAGAGAGAGAGAATAAATGAGGCCTATTCCATGCAAGGAAATCTGAAATACAGGATGCCACAAAAGTAGCTTTATAGTTGCTCATATGGAAAATAATAAAATAACAAATAAATAATAATACAGGAATTAAACCCTTTGTTTTGCATACTTACAACTATAAGCCTACTTTTGCCCCACCTGTATAAAGAATGATTGGTAATGAGAAATAAGAAAGATCAGTGGTCTGTTCAAATAGCAGTGTCTCAACATTATAAACCTAATTATGTTGCTCCTATTGCTTCAAAGGTTCAACTATTTTTCATTTTCTTTTTACAATAAAATCCTTAGAAAGTTTCATAAACACTTGCGTGGTGCTCTCACCTTACTTTATCAAGTTCCCTTTGTGCTTCAGCCTTACTTTGCTTCTTTCAGCTCCTTTCTCACATTTCACACTTTTAACATCTTGAACTGGGTTCTCTTCACTTTGCCTAATAAAATTTTACCCACTTTTTATGCCTTTATAGCAAGATATTGCTTTTACATGAAACTTTTTATGACCTTTAAGACAAGGTCAAATTCTCTATTTGAACTCTTATTACATCATATATCTCTGATATTTCTACATGATATCTTGCACTATAAATTCTATATCTTATCACACATCACAGAAGGTGAGGAAATGTGTGGAGAAGCTTACAAACAGAAACAAGAAGCAATGATATGAAGATTATTTGTCTACAAAATTTAAGTATGATTGATTATATTAGCTAACTATTAATTAATACTTAAATAATAAATAATGACAGGGAGATTGCTTTTCACAGTGACAAACATGTATGAAGTCATTGAGAAATTTGAAAGATGTAAACTTCCTGAGAGTTCTGATGGCAACTCAAATAAATGGATGTTGCACAATCCATTTAATATGGCAATCAATATAGGCATGATTCCAGAAAAATTCATATAAGGCATTCACAATATTTTGGGTAGTTTTAACAAATGTCAAGAATATTCAGTTCAAGAAAAGATAAAAAGCCTATTACAATAATCTGGTTTTCTTCTAGCTCAGTGAATTACATCCTTAAAAAACAATACAGCATTTATAGACAGTTGCAGATTAGAATGATAAAATGAAGGAACTTATCTCTGAGATTTGTTTTTATTTTTTTCTTAAATGTATTTATTTTTTAACTTTATTTTTATTGTTTACACTATTACAGATGTCCCTATTTTCTCCCCCTTACCCCCACCTCTACCCAGCCCTGGCCATGCCCCTTCCCTCTGGCCATCACCTCACGGTTGTCTGTGTCCATAGTTATGCATATAAGTTGTTTGGCTAATCCCTTCACCCTCCTTTATCCAATCTACCCTTCCCCCCTTGAAAGCTGTCAGTCTGTTCCGTGTATCCATGCCTCCGTTTCTATTTTGTTTGTCAGTTTATTTTGTTCATTAGATTCCACATATAAGTGAGATCATATGGCATTTGTCTTTCTTAACTGGCTTATTTCACTTAGCACAATAAAATAGAAACTGATTTCTCCTTCATTTCACAAATATTTTTCAATCATGTGTGATGTTCTAAAAATTAGGCTTTAAGTTTCACAGTAGAGGCCAAATGTTAAGAAAACTCTGACACTTGTGACCTGAGAATATCACCATTAACAAGTCTTATTTCTCTGAATAGCATATTTGAAGCTGGACACAAAAGAGCTGGAGCTGCCTGTTGCTACCAGAGTCAAGTAAATCGAAACGAAGTTGAATTTTGTGGTACATTTATTAATCAGATAGTTGGCAATCTGAGAGAGCAACAGGTGTAACAACCTGAAAAAAACGCTTTGACATTTCATCTCAAGTTCACCCTTATTCATGGTTAGAGGGTGGGAAAAAATATGAAACTAGTGAGTTCCAGGGGTTGGCTTTCTATTGTCCTTGCAAAGTTTAGTCTCAGAATTCTGTAAAGATAAGCCCCAGAACACTGCAAAAATTATCCCCGGAATGCTGTCTCCCTTCAGATGGCTCCTATGCTTGATCTGCATTCAAAATGTATATTCTTTTCTGAGTAATGAACCCATCCAGCCTTTGAGGTCACCTTATCTATATAGCTCTGTTTTTCTTCTTGTAGCACATCCTCCAGTTTCCCAGGATTTGTAAGAAAATCTCTTTTCTATTATGTGCCCCTCAATATCATATTCATTTTATAAATACATTGACTTGTTATTATTTGCTACATTTTGATACTGAAAAGTGTAGCTATTCCAACAGCTGTGCCTTAAATAATTATCTTGCCTTTTCTATTCCATTCAGTTTGAAGTGTATGGCACTTCCGGACTTTATCTTGAAATATGCTGAAAAAGCAGAAGTCAGCATTTATTGGACATTTTTTGATCTCATCATGCTATAAATACATTTTTTAACAGGCCTACTCTATGTATTATTTATTTTTATATTTTATACTATCTTTTCAGCAAAAATGTCAAACATTCTTACATAATATTTTAAACATGAAAAATATAAGAACAGCAAATGAAAAATCAAGATGGGGTGGTGAATAAGAAAAAGGTTATGTACTAAGAAAAAAAATAGAGAAGAAATAAGATAAAAAGGAAAAAGTAGTCTTAGAAAAATGGATAAATATTTCTTAGATTTTATACAAAATATATCTCATTTTTGCCCATAATTTAGCATGTCAGCAAGAGTAATATATGACAATTCTTAGACAATCCTATATAATAAAAACCTAATATGCAAATTGTCCCTTCCACTGGGAGTTTGACCAGGAGTTTAACTGGCTGCAGGTAGCTGGGGGAAGGGAGGTGCCCCCTGCTGGCAGCCGCTAGGGACCCCTACCCATGCACGAATTTCATGCACTGGACCTCTAGTATATAAATTAAAATTCCAAAATAATCAGCATTTTATATAATGATCAACAATCCTGTCAGGGTTTTGTAATATTTCTTCTGTTTAGATTTATATTTTTTACATTTGGGAAACACATGGATCACTATATTTCCAAAGCCCATAACCAAGTATGCTGCCCAAGGTGGTCATGGGTACCTCTAATCTCTGAATTTTAAAATTTGTGTTAAAAACTCTCAGTAAAGTGGGAATAGAGGGATTATACATCAACATAATAAATGCTATATATAATAAACATAATACGCAATCGGTGGGAAAAAACTAAAAGTGTTTCCCTTACGAACACGAACAAGACAAGGATGTCTGCTTTCACTACTCTTATTCAACACAGCACTGGAAGTCCTAACCACAACAATCAGGCAAAAAGAAGGGATAAAAGGCAATCAGAATGCAAAGGAGGAAGTAAAACTGTCATTATTCAAAGATGACATGATGTTGTTCATAGAAAACCCTAAAGACCCCACTAGGAAACTATTAAATTTAATAAATGAATTCAGTAAGGAGCAGGATACAAAATCAATATCCAGAAATCAATGGTATTTTTATGTATGAAAAATGAACTCTCAGAACGAGAAACTCAAAAAAATCCCATTTATTATTGCAACAACAAAATAAGATACCTAGGAATAAACTTAACCAAGGAAGTAAAAGACCTGTTCTTAGAAAACTATAGGACATTGAAAAAAGAAATAGAGGAAGATACAAACAAAGGAAATGTATACCATGTTCATGGGTTGGGAGAATTAACATAATTAAAATGTTTGTACTACCTAAAACAATCTACAGATTCAAGGTAAACCCTATTAAAATACCAGTGGCATAATTCACAGAAATAGAACAAATACTCCACAAATTATTTGGAATCATAAAAGACCCCAAATAGATGAAGCAATCTTGAGATAGAAGAACAAAGTTGGAGGGATCACAATACCAGATATTAAATTATACTACAAAGCCATTATAATAAAAACAGACTGGTACTGGCATAAGAATAGGCATATAGACCAATGAATCCTTACAGAGACCCGATAAGTTGAGCATTATGGTCAATTAACATTTGATAAATGAGGCAAGAAAATACAATGGAATAAAGACAGTCTCTTCAACAAAGGTTGCTGGGACAACTGGACAGACACATGCAAAATAATGAACCTAGACCACCAACTTATACAATACTCAAGAAAAAAATCAAAATGGATAAAGTACTTTAATGTAAGGCATGAAACCATAAAAATATTAGAGGAGTAAATAGGCAGTAAAATCTCAGACATCTCACATAGCAGAATATTTGCCAATACATCTACTAGGGCAAAGAAAACTAAGGAGAAAATAAACAAATAAGACTACATCAAAATAAAAAGCTTCTGCATAGCAAAAGAAAAAACCATCAAAATGAAAATAGGACCCACTATATGAGAGAACATATTTTCCAATGATATCTGATAAGGGGTTGATATTTAAAATATATAAAGTATTCATACAACTGGACAAAAGGAAGGCAAACAATCAAAAAATGGGCAGAAGATATGAATAATTCCAAAGTGGATGTACAAATTGCCAAGATACATATGAAAAAATGCTCAAAGTCACTAATCATCAGAGAAATATAAATTAAAACCACAATGAGATATCACTTCATACCTTTCAGAATGGCTGTCATCTCAAAAAAATCAACAAACAAGTGTTGGCGAGGATGTGGAGAAAAGGGAACACTAGTTCACTGGTGGTGGGACTGCAGACTGGTGCAGCAACTATGGGAAACAGTATGGAGTTTCCTCAAAAAATTAAACATGGAACTTCCATTTGACCCAGCAATCCCACTTCTGGGAATCCATCCTAAAACCCCCAAAATACCAATCAGAAAAGATATATGCACCCATATGTTCATAGCAGTGTCATTTACAATAGCTAAGAATTGGAAACAGCCCAACTGCCCATCAGTAGATGAATGGACAAAAAAAAGCTGTGGATATTTACACAATGAAATACTATGCAGCTGTAAAAAATAGGGATCTCTTACCCTTTAGGGCAGCATGGATAGACCTGGAGAATATTATGCTAGGTGAAATAAGCCAGTTAGAGAAAAAAAAATCATATGATGTCGCTTATTTTTGGAATCTAATGAACAAAATTAATTGGCCAACAAAATGAGACTTGAGGCCTGGAGGCATGGAACAGACTGACATACCTCATTGTGGGGATGAGGAGACAAGAAGAGATGAACCAAAGAATGTATATATGTATATGCATAGCTCATGGATGCGGTCAATAGGGTGGTGAAGACATGGCGGGTGGGTAGGAGCTGGGAAGGGGGAAGTGAAGGGGAGGTGAATGGGAGACATCTATAGTACTATCAACAATAAAAAAAATATTTAAAGATGTGTTGAGATTAAAAAGGTTATAACTCTATTTTTAAATTCTATAAAATATTTGGTTCTCAATGTAAAAGGTTTTCTATTGCTACCATAACAAGTTACCACAAACTTAGGGGTTTAAACAGCATCCATGTATTATCTCACATTTATGTATTTCCAGTGGGCTCAAATGAGGCCCAACTTAGTCTCTGAAGACTGAGATAAAGGAGCCCATGGGGCTGTGTTCGTTTCTGGATGATCTGGGCAGAATATGCTTCCAGGTTCATGCAGATGACTTGAGTGGCAAGCAATTGTAGGACAGAGGGCCTGTTTCCTTGCTGGCCACTGTCTGGGGGTTCTTCCCAGTTTCTAGAGTTTGCCTGCATTTCCGGGTGATAGCCCTCTTCCTGTCAGAACTGCAAAGTGCATCAAGTCTTTTTACACTTTGCATTTCACCCTCCTCCCTCTTCTGTGTCATCTCTCCTCTGACTCATATTCTGCAGTAACTCTCTGGCTGACTATTCTGCCTCTCTCTTCCATCTTTTAAGAACCCTGGTGGCTATGTAGGAACCTTTCCTAATCCAACACTACCTCCCTATTAAAGGTCAAGTGATTAACAATTAATTCTGTCTGCAGAATCTATTTTGTTGTGTAACTAATATATTCAAAAAATTAGGGTATGGGCATCTTTGGGGTTGGGCATTATTTGACCTAGATACATAGGTAAAATATATAATACTCTAGACATCAGGCAGGCTTACCATTATTCAGTTTTTATTTTTAACCATGAGCAGGTGTTATTGTCTTAATAAAAATATTTATAATTAAAATAATTGTCATTTAAAAGTTATATAGTTATTAGTAATCATAGTTTATTCCATTTCTGATCTTAAATTGAATTACCTAATTTTAGTACAGTGCTTTTTTAAAAAGATACAGAATATTAATATTGCATGAAATTTCTTAGATTTAGAATATAAATTTTCCAAGGAAATTTTTTTACGTCTTCTCTCCAATAATTTACTTTATCTTTAAACAATTTCACATTGAGCTTATACAAAATATCAACCTAGATGGTTATATAATTTTAATCAATTTATAGTCAATTTAATTTTAATAAACATTTCAATATTTAATCATTTATTTGATAATCAAATAAGAACAAAATACACATAAAGTAATGCATTTGTAATCAGGATTGTTGAAAACACAATAAAAAATGCTTGCTTTTGATTATCTTACATTTTAGAATTCTCAACAAAAATTATAAATCAATGATTTAGTAGAGGTTGATGGCTGGTAATTTTCAGAAACATTTATGAATAGAATGTTATATGGTGCAGGCCTTAAACAATGGATACACAAATATGTTAATGATATTAATGAACATTATTAAGGGGAAAATATCAAAGTTAAAGAAATATCACAAGGAGTAGAGTCAATAATGTATGTAATATCTATGTTTGGTTCCAGGAGGATACTAAACTTATCAGAAAGAATCCTTCCTAAATTATATAAATGTGTAACAACTATGCTGTACTCTTGAAACTAATCTTATCTAATAAAAAGGGAATACGCTAATTGACCATCACACCATTGCAAAGATGGAGGCACCCACAGCCAATAAGGAGGGAATATGCTAATTGACTGCCACACCCTCAAAGATGGCGGCACCCACAGCCACAAGATGGTGGTGCTCAGTACCCTCAGCCCCGCCAGGGCAGCAGGTGCACAGCAAGGCCAGGCCTGCCTGGACTGCCCCTGGAGTCCCCCAGTCTCCTCAGCCCTCCAGCTGCCCAGGGCCTGCCAAGGCTTGTGCTGCCAGCAGTGGCAGCAGCAGAGGTGTGATGGGGTCATCGCCTTCCCCTGATCACCAGGTTGCCTCTCGCCCCTTAGGGCTCCTGGACTGTGGTGGGGGGGGGGGGGCAGGCTGGGCTGAGGGACTCCCTCTCCAGTGCATGAATTTTCATGCAGTGGGCCTCTAGTCTACACTAATAAAAGAGAAAAATGGTAATTGGCGTACGACGATACCCTTTTCATTGGCTAATCAGGGCTATATGCAAATTAACTGCCAACTAAGATTGGCAGTTAACTGCCAACAAGATGGCGGTTAATTTGCATATGTAGGCACAATGCAGAGAGGCGAAAGGGAAAGCAGGAAGCAGCCCCCTGCCACTGACAGTGATCAGAAACCCAGGGCGGAGCTAACAGCTGGGGGGCAGGGCAAAGGCGGACTTGGGGCCGCCTTTGCCCTGCCCCCCAGCCATGATCAGAGAATCAGGTGCCTTTGCTGCCCTGGCCAGTGATAGCAGGAAGTAGGGGTGGAGCCAGCAATGGGAGCTGGGCACGGTCGAAGCTGGCAGTCCTGGGAGCTAGGGGTCCCTTGCCTGGGCCTAAAGCAGAGCCCACGATCGTGGGGCCGCTGCAGCTGCGGATCCCCTCTGCCCGAGCCGGACGCCTCAGCCAGAGGCGTTAGGCCTGGGAAGGGGCGGAGCCTGCAACCCCGGGGAGCCGATCCTGTGATTGGTGATCAGAGGGTGATGAGGGTCAACTCCTCTGGCCGAGGCATCAGGCCTGGGCGGGGGGCTGAGCCGGGGATTGGGGGGATATGATGGTCCCCTTGCCCAGGCCTGAAGCCTGGGTCAGAGGTGTCAGGCTTGGGCGGGGGGTGGAGCAAGCGATCAGAGGGAGATGGGGGTCCCCTGCCCAGGCATGATTCCTGGGCCAGAGGCCTCAGGCCTGGGCGGGGGCCAGAGCCAGTGATCGGGGGGTGATGGGGGTTCCCTGTCCAAGCCTGACACCTCTGGCGGAGGCGTCAGGCCTGGGCAAGGGGCCGATCAGGTGATCAGAGGGTGATGGGGGTCTACGCCTCTGGCTGAGGCATCAGGCCTGGGCAAGGGGAAGAGCCAGCAATTGGAGGGGTCTGGGGGTCCCCTGCCCAGGCCTGATGCCTGGGCCAGAGGCATCAGGCCTGGGCTGGGGGCAGAACCAGTGATGGGGGGAAATGAGGGTCCCCTGCCCAGGCCTGACGCCTCTGACAGAGGCGTCAGGCCTGGGCAAGGGGCCGATCCTGCAATTAGAGGGTGATGGGGGTCAACGCCTGAGGGCTCCCAGTATGTGAGAGGGGGCAGGCTGGGCTGAGGGACACTCCCCCCCCCCACACACACCCAGTGCACGAATTTCGTGCACCGGGCCCCTAGTATAAAATAATATTGAATTTCAACTATAATTTTAAAAATGTAAAAATATATTTTTAAAATATGGAATTAACAGTGAGATGTCCAAATTTGTTAAAAATTAGATACAAATTAATGTAAAAATAAAAGGCTGAAACTTTAATGAGATCAGAGCATGCAAACATTCTCTCTATATTGTACAGTTACTCCTTTAGAAAGTCTGCATGCTAAGTGGAAATGACTCTTTTAGCTCATAAACTTATCTCTGTGTTCTTCATTCTATCCTTATTGCTACACTCAACATATTGATTATATAATATTAGAGGCCTGGTGCACAAAAATTTGTGCACTCGGGGGGAAGGGGGGGTCCCTCAGCCCGGCCTGTGCCCTCTTGCAGTCTGGGACCCCTCGGGAGATAATGCCCTGCTGGCTTAGGCCTGTTCCCGGGTGGCAGAGGGCAGGCCCAATCCCTAGGTGTAGCCCCTGGTCGAGCTCAGAGCAGGGCCCATTGGGGAGTTGGGGCACCGCCCCTGTCATGCAAAGAGCAGGGCGGATCAGGAGGTTGTGATGCCACCCTCAGTCACGCTCAGGGTAGGGCCGATTGTGGTGTTGGGGCACTGCCCCCTGTCACACTCAAGGCAGGGTCGATGGGGAGGTTGCGGCGCCACCCCCTGTCACGCACAGAACAGGGCCGATCAGGGGGTTGGGGCGCTGCCCCCTATCACACACAGAGCAGGGCCCATCAGGTGTTGTTGGGGAGCTCCCCCCTGTCACGCACAGAGCAGGGCCTGTCAGGGGGTTGGGGAGCTCCACCCTGTCACGCACAGAGCAGGGCCCATCAGGGGGTTGAGGAGCTCCCCCCTGTCACTCAGAGAGTAGGGCTGATAGGGGAGTTGGGGCACCGCCCCCATCACACACAGAGCAGGGAGGATCAGTGGGTTGGGACGCTGCCACTGTCACACTCAGGGCAGGGCTGATGGGGAGATTATGGCTCTACCCCATCACACACAGAGCAGGGCCGATCAGGCGGTTGGGGCGCCGCACCCTGTCACACACAGAGCCGCAGGGCAATCAGAGGTTGGGGAGCTCCCCTCTATCAGGAGGTTGGGGCGCCTTCCTGTCACAAACAGAGCAGGGCGAATAGGGAGGTTGTGGCCCCACCCCCTGTCACACACAGAGCCGCAGGGTGATCAGGAGGTTTGGGCGCTGCCCCCTGTCATGCTGATCCCGGTGCCGGGAGGCCTCTTGGCTCCGCTGATCCCGGTGCTGGGAGGCATATTACCCTTTCACTATATAGAGTAGAGGCCTGGTGCATGGGTGGGGGCTGGTTGGTTTGCCCTGAAGGGTGTCCTGGATCAGGGTGGGGGTCCCCACTGGGGTGCCTGGCCAGCCTGGGTGAGGGTATGATGGCTGTTTGCAGCTGTTCACACACACTTCAGGGTGAGGGTCCCCACTGGGGTGCCTGGCCAGCCTGGGTAGAGGCTGAGGGCTGTTTGCTGCTGTTCACACACCCTTCAGGGTGGGGGTCCCCACTGGGGTGCCTGGCCTGTCTGGGTGAGGGGCTGAGGTCTGTTTTCAGGCTGGCGGGTGACGGAAGCTCCCAACCGCTCCTTTTTTTTTTTTTAAATTCTGGGCCAGCTTTAGCTGTGAGGCTCCAGCTCTTAGGCCTCCGCTGCTTAAAGTAGGTATCTGGTTTGTTCCGGTTTGAAACAATGTATAACTCCAGCTCTGACTCCAGCTCTGAGATCCCAGCTCGCTGAAAGCTGGTTTCTGGGTTTTTTTTTTAGGTTCTGTTTGTTACAATGTTCAAACTGCAGTCTCAGAGGCCTGCAGCGGCAGGCGGGGAACGTTGGTTTCCTTCGTTACTGAAGCAAGCAAGCCTCATGTTAGTTTCAAGCTGCCTTTCTGCCGGCCGCCATCTTGGCTGACAGTTAATTTGCATATCTCCCTGATTAGCCAATGGGAAGGGTAGCGGTCGTACGCCAATTACCATGTTTCTCTTTTATTAGTGTAGATGCCCATCTTTCCTTCTTCGTCATCAATTACTCCCTGCAAAATACTCTTTTTTCTTTATTTTTCAAAAATTTGGGAATCCAATGTGTACCTGGTTCACAATTGTCCGCATATAGTTTATTCTTCATTGAGATAAAGATGATTCATTTAAACTCTTTAGTCTTCTAATTTGTATTACAATTTAAATAGGTCACTCTTTAATCTTTCTGTACATTTTATTGTTTCAATGGTGTAGGACAATGCTTTATTCTATTCTACAACTGCATTTAACAGTTTTGCACCTCGCTTTTGAAACAATAAGCTATAAAGTGGCAGATTCATCTTATAGAACATATATTTGTCTAAACTACCCATCACAGCAGTGCTTTATGGTGTGGAAGTGACCTGAAAGGAGGTTTTACAAGTGGAGGCAAGTGATTGAATTCATGGTGTCAATCAAAGACGAGAGATAAGATAGGGCTTAGTAGTTATGTGACCCTTAATATTCACTATGGGTACAATTCTCTCTTACTGTAGACTGTGTATAGCTGAATCAGCTGAAACTGGTGCCCCAGTTGTAGTGCAAACATTTAAAAGTACACTTAACTGTTACATTGGCATATTTATATAATTCATTTTTTAAAATTAAATGCAACATTTTGGCCCAGCTGGTGTGGCTCAGTAGTTGAGCATCAACCTATGAACCAGGAAGTTTTGGTTGGATTCCCAGTTAGGACACATGTCAGGGTTGTGGGCTTGACCCTAGTGGGGAACACACAGGAGGCAGCCAATGATTCTCTTTCATCATTGATGTTTCTATTTCTCACTCTCCCTTCCTCTCTGAAATCAATAAAAAAATATTTAAAAAAGAAATGCTACATTTTGAACATATCCATCATAGCCAATGTACTTAAAAATACCCCTTGTGTTGTCACCTATAGGCATTGTGATTGGGGTTTGAACCTGCAACCTAGGTATGTGCCCTGACCAGGAATTGAACCCACAACCTTTTGATGTATGTGACCACTCTCCAGCCAGCTGACCCAATTAGTATATTTTTTATGTCAGATACTTGGATCTGAAATGCATAAAAAATCCCTGTATTTTATGATACTTTTTTTGAAATGACTGTTGTAAAAGGATGGAAACAATAGATGAGGAATTATGGAGATTGGACTGCAAAACATAGATTAGCCTGATGAGCTTGGAGAAGCCAGGGGATTGAGAAATTCAAATTGATAATGATGCCTTATTGATAAACCTGCAATTACGAGAAAACTAGAAAGCCTGAAGCAATTAGAGACTGAAGCCATCATAGAAAAGAAGAAATGAAAACATTAGGAAAGCAGATAATAACTCATTGAAGGTAGAGATGGGTAAGCTGAAACTACACAGTTCCTAAATTTTGAAATTGCCCATAGTATCTGAAATGGTCTTAGAGGAAGAATACATACACATATACACATGAGCACATATGAATACGTACACTTACACATGCATAGTAAATGCAGTGATTCAGGAAGTGGGATCTGGAGTTAGAATGGGATTGTATTGCAGCACAGACACTTTAACAACAATGATTCTAACCTCGTCTAGATTACTCTGCTTAGACCATATGTCTGATTGTCGCTGAACTATCTTTGCAGTCATGTCTGATAAATATTTATCTGTCCTTAGGTTTTACTGTTTATGAAGGACATCTTCAAAATGTTGCATTTCTTAATATATTTTTTATTGATTTCAGAGAGGAAGGGAGAGAGAGAGAGAGAGAGAGATAGAAACATTGAAATTCCATTCTCACTTTAATTACAAAGCACATTACCTAAACGGTCAATAAATTGTAAACAAATGTTGCTTTTGTTATTATTATAATTGTTAGCATAATAATAAATAACTAGAGGCCCAGTGCACAGAATCATGCACCAGTGGGGTCCCTCAGCCTGGCCTGCACCCCCTCACAATCCGGGACCCCTCAGGGGATGTAGTAGTGCGTGAATCGGCAGGTAACTGGCTGGGGAGGAGCCCAAGCCCAGACCAGGCACTGTGCCGCTCTAGCTCACCACGGCCCTGCTGCGCCTGCTGCTGCCTCTGCTTGGTAGTGCTGTGTGGAGGCGGGAAAGGCTCGCGCCACCACAGCTGTGCTCACCAGCCATGAGCCCGGTGCCTGGCCCCCCTAGGTCAGCTGAGTGGGGCTCCCTCTGTGGGAGCGCACTGACCACCTGGGGCAGCTCCTGCATTGAGCATCTGCCCTCTTGTGGCCAGAGTGCATCATAGTGACTGGTCCACAAGTCATTTGTTCACTTAGGCTTTTATATATACTAGTATAGAACAGATAAATAAAATGTGTTTTTAGGGTATTTTTAAATGAAAACCTTGTTGTGGCCAGTGTTTCTCAGTGGTTGGAACACTGGCTTTCACACTGAAGGGTCTAGGTTTTGATTCCTGGTCAAGGGCATGTGCCTGGGATGCAGATTTTCTCCCCATCCCCTGGTCTGAGCATGTGTGGGAGGCAACCGGGTGACGTGTCTTTCTCACATCGATGTTTCTTCCACTCTCTCTCTCTCTCTCTCTCTGAAAAGCTATGGAAAAAATGTCTTCTGGTGAGGATTAACAACAACAAAAATGAGAACCTTGATACTGTTTTTAATGTTGAGAGCCAGCATCAGGATGAAGATTAAATTAATCTGATAACCATGGGAGAGTTAAAAGCCTTTGCTACATGAACATAGTCCAGATCAAGCAGCATGAGTATTGCCAGGGAGCTTGTTAGAAAGGCAAGGGGCACACCAGGTTCAGTGCTCCAAGGCTGCATTTTGACAAGAATTCCAAGCCTTTTTATGCATATTAGATAGAGAAGTAGCGAAATAGGCTGCTGAGCGTAAAAATGTAAAGTTTCCTTAAATATTACACATTATAAAATTTATAATTAGAAAGATCCATAGAGATCATTTAATTCAAAGACTACATTATATATTATGAGGAAATTAAGACCCAGAGGGTTAAGTTATTGCTTCAAGGCCACATAGCTAGCTTGTTATAACTGCTTTAATGATAATGGATTGTCTCAAGATAGTTTCAGATTTTTGACTTTTAACATTTGAAAAGCATTGTAATATTCAGCATAAACTTAGCCTTATACTAACAATATTGTACTTCATTTATCTAATATATAATTAGAAAAGAGAAGTAATATAACTATTTGTAATATAGAGGGAATCCAGTAAAAATGTTTATAAGTTGACTAATATATTTAAAGCTGCTTACATGTGTTTTGTATATATAACACATTAGTTTGCCAGGACTGCCATAATAAAGTATCACAAACTTGGTAGAACAGGTAACAGAAATAAATTTACTGTCTGTTATGGACACTAGAAGTCTGAGAGCAAGTTGTCACCAGGATTGGTTCATTTTGAGGGCCGTGAGAAATACCTGTTCCATGCCTTTTGTTTGGCTTCTGTTCATTTACTGGCAATTGTTTGTGTTCCTTGCCTTAGAGAAACATCAGCCCTATCTCTGGCTTTACCTTCACATGGTATTCTTCATGTGTGTCATGTGTATGTGTGAGGTGTGAGTGTGTCCCTGTCTCTATATTCCCCCTTATTATAATGGCACCAAAAATACAGCACACTTTAATTACCTCATTTTAACTTACCTAATTACATCTCTTGCAATGACCCTATTTGCAAATCCTATATAATAAAGAGGGAATATGCTAATTGACCATCATGCCCTCACAAGATGGCAGCACCCACAGCCGCAAGATGGTGGTGCCTAGTCCTCTCAGCCCCGCTGGGGGCCTCGGGTCCTCCTGCACACCCCCCCCCCCACTGACTGAGACGCAGGTAAGCCTCGGATGGCAGCTGTCCAGCCGCCCAGGGCCGGCCTGAGGTGCAGGTAACCAGGGCCAGCTGAGGCTTGTGCTGCCAGCAGTGGCAGCAGAGGTGTGATGGGCGCGTGGCCTTCTCCTGATCTCCAGGTTGCCTCCCACCCCTGAGGGCCTCCCAGACTGTGAGGGGGGCAGGCCGGGCTAAGGTACCCCTCCTCCAGTGCATGAATTTTCATGCACCGGGCCTCTAGTAGGGTCATATATGCAGTACTATGGATTCAGACTTCACCATATTAATTTTGAGGGGATACAATTCAAACCATAACACTAGGTTTTAATTATCCTTAAGAAAAGGAAAGGACCTGTTATTGAACTTAAAATTTGAAATTGTAATCAGCAGCTGCAAAAATAAATTGGAGTCATAAACTTTTTTAAACTGAATGTCATTCATTCTTATTTTAAAATAAATATACTAAGAAAATGATTATTACAAAAGCTTTTTAAAATATGTCTCTGTATTTACTTTTAAAATATCTTTATCTGTGTATGTAAAAGAACAATATATAATCAAGCAAGTGAAAAACAATTGTAACGTAATTATTTAAAATGCAAGCTTTTAGAACATTCTCAGCATATTTTTAATCTGAAGCTTCACAATTGATTACTCTAAAATGTCTTTTTTTTCTGAAATAATTATAACAATAAGACATTTATTTCTCTTGCTAATACCTTACTAAATAAAAGTTCACATATTCTCTTTCTCTAGCTTTTAAGGGATAGAAAAAACACCTAAATAATAATTAAGGTATAGATGGTATTACTTTGTACACATTCTCTTGAAGATTTTACAGGTCACACTCACTCTATTCTATCCCCTTCTCCACCAATATCTGATCAATACCTAAATCTATATTAATTTTACTTCTTCACTATCTCTCCATTCACATTCTAGGTCTGTCATAATTACTTTAATAATATTTAACTCTTCTCCTTATATCAGTTCTTTACCCTTCATATTTTTCTCTACATTAGAACTGGGTTGACTTTCTAAAAGGTAAATATGATCATGTCACTCTCCTGATAAAATCCTTCAAGGCATATCCTTAGAGAATGTGAACTATGACATCAAACTAACAGCATTAGAATCTTGGCTTTAAAATTACTGTGGATGAGTGAATTTGATTTTAGAAAAATTTACTTACCATGTATTGATTTCTTTACCAGTGAAACAATGATAATTGAAAGTTTCACCTGGTTTATGGGGTTATTGTGGGGAACAAAACATAATATGGATGTCATTAAAGAGCTACATAAACATCATCAATCATTATTACCATTACTAAAAATGTCATACAAAAGATTACTAAAGGGATGTGATCAAAGAGTTTTTGGCTCTTAAGGTAAAAATTTTAATATCAGACCCTGTTCTGAGTGCACAAGTTGCCTATTTATTGAAAATAGTCTAGTGTCAATCATTCTTCAGCCAAAATAATAATTGGCGCTTACTTTCACTATAAAAAAAGTATTCCTATTTGGGTAATAAAGTATATGGTAACTTTAATGGTATTCTCAATTGTTCATCCCACAAGTACTAATATACAAGCACTGAAGAATTTAAACAAATTTATTAACTAGAAATGGTATGGCAAACAATTTCAAAGTGATTCCACCTAATCAAATGTACCCCATCCCAGACCCAGAAATAATAGTAGTAGCTAAATCTCAAGTTGAGTCTGCTGCTCCCTGAACTCCACATACTGTTTAATGTCTTTACAGATGCCAGTTAATTTAGTTCTTAGAATAATCCTATAAAGAAAAATGGGCTATTATCTCTATTTTACAGGAAAGCACATTGAGAATTTAAATAACTTAGGTGTCACAGGTAGTCATTAGCAAAGCCATAATTTCATCTCAGGCAGTTAACTCCTGAGTAAAGCAGACCGTATTTTACTTCACTACACTGCTTCTGTAGATAGATAGCTTACCAGGTAATGTTCTCTACCTAAATGTGGTGGCCATGGATGTCAGGATAAACAACCTCCAATGTCCTGGCCTTTCCAAGTTCTTCTCTGTCTTGACCTTTATTCCAGAGATTTACTCATATTTCAAGTGACTTTTGTGTGGCATACCGATTTAGTTGCTAGAAGTTGTTTATTTCATTCTCTATATAAAATATATGAATCACTTTTTGAATTTTCAGCAATATAAAATAAGCATATAAGTGAATGATTTGTTCATAAATACCCATTTTATATGTTTCTCTGTAAATGGCACATTTGGTAAGTATATAATCTCCTCCTTGACTTCTCTAGGATATATAAAACCTGATGGTCCTTGCCAACTAGCATCATTCATTTTTTTTTATAAAGCAAGAACAGGTCTATAAATCAGTGAACTGAGAATAAAATTAAAACTGTTTGCATGACTTCCAAATCATCTACGTTTGGTTCCTGCTTACATGCTCACTCTCTTTTCTCACTGCTATTTCTCCTCCACAAAATTCTCTTCAATTCTTAATGGTGATTTTCTTTCTCTAGCTTTAAGAGGTTGAAATTAGTGTTTTCTATACTTAGAAAACTCTCCTCCACCTTCTTTGCCTGGATAACTCCTTTTTTTTAATATATATTTTATTGATTTTTTACAGAGAGAGATGAGAGTTAGAAACATCGATGAGAGAGAAACATCGATTCAGTTGCCTCCTGCACATCTCCTACTGGGGATATGCCCACAACCCAGGTACATGCCCTTGACCAGAATCGAACCTGGGACCTTTCAGTCTGCAGGCCGACGCTCTATCCACTGAGCCAAACCGGTTTCGGCAAATAACTCCTTTTTTATCTTAAGACTTAATTTTAGTCCTGGCTCAGTAGTCAGTTGCTTAGAGTGTCATCCCAATACCTCAAGGTTGTGGGTTTGATCTCTAGTCAGGGCACATACAAGAAGCAATCAATGAATGTGTAAGTGGAGCATCAACTTGCTGTTTCTTTCTTTCTTTCTCTCTCTATCTCTCAAAATAAATAAATGTATAAGAAAGAAAACCATCTTAAGAGTTCAGTTTATGTGTAATTTATGTTGTGAGTCCTTTAGGTCTCTGCCAGGTTGCTGCCTCCATGTCAACAGGACCTTCCTACCTAAATCAACAGGACAACAGTACATGACTTTTCTTTGTGACATCTACTCCCAAGGCATTTAATCAGAGTAATTGCTTACTAACTTGTTTTATCCTATTTTATATATGTTATGCTTCATTAGGAAGTAACTGCACCATGTTTACCATAGAAATAATTCCTTTTAGTGTTTTAATTAGTGGTCCACAAATGTATACATGGCTTATACTAATTTTATTATCTGCCATATAGAAGCATATGAACAAAGATTTCTAAACTTAAATTACAACACAACATAACAATAGTGAATAAAATATATTCAAGTAAAATGTAATCTATACTAATAATAGCCTAGGTCCGTGGATGGCAAACTGCGGCTCATGAGCCACATGTGGCTCTTTGGCCCCTTGAGTGTCGCTCTTCTACGAAATACCAGGTGCAGGCGCACAAACAGTGCGATTGAAACTTCTTGGCTCATGCGCAGATGTCGGTTTTCAGACTGGGCAAGTCTATTTTGAAGAAGTACTGTTGATATTTGGCTCTGTTGACTAATGAGTTTGCCGACCACTGGCCTACGTGGTCATCAAGCCCTCATGCAATACGCCCTAACATCAAGATGTCACAAGATGGTCATCACAAGATGGTTGTCACAAGATGGCGGTGTGCACAGTGGAGCCGGGCCTGGCAGGGGAGGGCAGTTGTGGGTCATCAGGCTGACAGGAGAGGGCAGTTGTTGGTGATCAGGCCAGCAGGGGAGTGCAGTTGGGGGTGATTGGGCTGGTAGGCAGGTGAGTGGTTAGGAGCCAGTGGTCCCGGATTGTGAGAGGGATGTCCCAGATTGGAGAGGGTGCAGGCTAGGCTAAGGGACACCCCCCATGCACGAATTTTGTGCACAGGGCCTCTAGTATTAAAATAAAATACAATACTAATTTAAGCTAAAATAGTACCATGAAAGTGATTAATACTATTCCAGTGATAGTCATGCTAACATAAACACATGTGATTGCTACTATGGTACTTTCATTTAGCTAAAAAAGTGAAGATTTTTGACTAAAAAGATGCTCTGAAGATTCCTTATTTACTTGTTCCCTCATGAGTCCTTCTCTAATCAAAAACTGCCAGTTGCCCTAGCTGGTTTGGCTCAGTGGATAGAGCGTCGGCCTGTGGACTCCAGGGTCCCAGGTTCGATTCCGGTCAAGGGCATGTACCTGGGTTGCGGGCACATCCCCAGTAGTGCAAGAGGCAGCTGAATCGATGTTTCTCTATCATCGATGTTTCTAACTCGCTATCCCTCTCCCTCTCCCTTCCTCTCTGTAAATAAATCAATAAAATATATTTTAAAAAAATAAAAATAAAACTGCCAGTTTGTTTGGCATCCACTTAAGGCAATCCAAAAAGTAGCATTGAAAAAAAGAAATAAGAAACATATTATATTAAACACAAAAAGAATTAAGGGAAAAAGCAGAAATCTAGGAACAGCAGGGGATAGCTCAAGAATCTGCCTCTTGTGATATCTACTCTTTTAATCCAATTTTAATTTTAATCAAAAACTAAGTATTCAGAGAATTGGGTGTGGATATAAAGAAACAAGTAAGCCTCTTACTTTTGGACAAAATTAATTCATATTTTAAAAAATGACAAATTGATAGTATTTGAAAAATAAAATATAATCTTCAACTTCCTAATTTCATATAGCTTAGAAAATATTTATTAAATTATTAGTATAAAAGCCGTGTATAATAACATTATCTCTTTAATTACTAATAATTACCAGTTATATGTCAATATCAACATTAAAAGTTATTGTCAATATTACATGAAAATAGCTACTGATCTCACTGTTAAAAAGGAGCATCATCCTTGGTATTTTAGTCAATTCTTGGACAGATTTGGAAATAGATAATAACCATTAATATTTGCTTTATTTTTATTATGTCTTCTTTTTTAAATTATGAATATACTGAGCCTGTGAACCTGGAGAAGAAAGGTTCATTTAATATGGGCCCTGAGAAGGAATATATCTGTAGGTACGGACTCCCATGGTCAACTGAATGCCCAAATTTTATATGTAGTAAGTGCTTAGCAGCCATTTGCTAACAGGGGCTTCCTGTGAAATCTGTATACCAGGCAGAAACTCAGATTGAACTCTCAGCTTCCTGCACTACACCTGCTTATTTAAGCCCTCTGAGTCAGCAACTATAGGGAAACCCTGGTTTCATCTTCAACTAACTGATACCTGCCCGATCCAATCAGAACTGCACAATCTATATAACTCATTTACATGAAGTAGACTTAATTGAGAACCTGGGTGGGTACTTTTTCTATAAAAGGCAGGCTACACTTTGCCTCTGTGCAACAAAAATTAGCTTGCTACCTGAATCTGTGTCTCCTGAGCTGTTGCTCCTTTGCTCAAATAAATTCTTCTTTTTCATTATTACCTTCTAAAATTAATTTTTGTTTATGGCCTTAGGGTGATTATGTGAAAGGGTTTTTAAACCAGCTAATAATATCAAGATTCTGATCTGCTTTTTGTCCTCTTGACCATTAAACCAAACAGTATCTCTTTTTTGAATTATAAAGTGTTCACAGTTTTGCAAAACTAAATGCAAAAATTGAAGCATAAATATATATTTAATGTAGTGCATGTTTAACTGACAAGGATTCCCATTTATCACAGTATGAACAAATTAGACCGCATTTCCCCCCATTTGTTAACTTCAGTAACTTGGCTTACTCTATACATTTTTCTAATATAAAATAATAAATGTAAGGCAAAATATAAGGTTTATAATATCAAAATGATTTAGCTCATCAAGATAAAATAAAACAATGATGAGATACAGAAGCATAGTAATGTTAAATATCTAGGACCTTAATTTTCAGTAATTGTTTGAAATGTGATACCTACTTTTGAATTATTTTCATAAATTGAGATATAAGTTCACTACAATGCTCTGTGCCCAATTGTGATAAGAAGGTAAAAGAGAAATGTTTTCTGGCCATCACGTTTTCTTTAAGGAACTTAAATTACCTATCTATACATATAAAGAAGTAATATGCTAAGTGTCCATTACAGTGTCCCAATAACGATCAATTTGCTTCTTGACAGACCAGAAGGGGCACAGGGAGCAGGGGGACATGCGTGAAGCTCCCCTCCCTGTCCCCAGCGCCTGAGTCCTGTTTTTCTCCTGGGTGCACGCGCCCCACAAACACCCCTGTAACACAGTGCCCAGGCCAGCGAGAGCACTCTGCCGGGGGATGCCACTGGGGTGAGAGGAGCCGAGGGGGACACCTGCATGGCAGAAGGCCGGTTCTTGGTTCTTGGGGCGCGGTGGGCAGCTGCCAACTGGGGGGTGTATGCATCAGCGGTGACCCCCGGGAGGGGTCGCACACACAAATCGAGAGGGTGTGGACCCAACACCATGAAGGAAGGGCCCAGGCGCGACAATAGAGAGTGCACAGGCGACCCTCACACCACAGGGAAGCCGCCGCATTCTCCCGCCGTCCATTCATTCATCTCTGCCCTGTCTGATCCAGACTGGGGCTCGCATCCTGGGCAGAATGCCCCCTGAGGACAAGCCAGGCCCAGCCATGCCTGTCACCTGGAGGGGAGCGGATGGAGAACCGCTCCAGGCTTGGGAGCCGGCATGCTGGGGGGCGGGAAAGGTCTTCGCATCCCCACCGCCCTTCAGCACTCAATGGGAGAAAAGCTTTGGGCACATGAATGCACAGGTAGGCTCACAGAACGCAGCAGTCCACGCAATGGACACTGGCCCGGGCCAGCTGGACCCTCCCCCAACTCGGAGAGGAAGGCATGGGTCAAGGTAGGCAAGACGAAACTGCTTCATCGCTTGGCTCCTCAAAGCCGGTGCAAGAGAGGCCTGAGTGCCCAAACAGAGGGGCTACAGGTCCCAGAGAGGAAAGCAGTCAGTACTAAGGACGAAAAGCATAGAAATTTTAATTAGCCTATAAAAAGAGTAAAAGAGTGAGGGAAGAGGGAGGGAAGAACTTTATAAAGGAGTCAGTAGAGAACAGAGTTAAAGAAGGAAAGAGGATGTATGAGTGAAGTGTAGGAGCTATAATGAAAATCAAGTATAGTTGTGTACTGGGGACAGATTTTAAAAGTAGTCAGAAAAGAAAAAAAAAGATAAGTGATAGTGAATAATTAGGCAGGTAGATATATAGATATTAAAACAGTGAAAGTCAGTAGAGAAGAGTGTATGGGAAAGGTAGAATGAGAGAGAAAGGGAAGGAAGAAAAGTTTTAAAGGGGAGCTGGTAGAGCTTATAAGGAGAATGGGAAGAAGGAAGAAATGGGGCAGGGAACAAAGCAGGTCCGAGGGAGGAAGTGAAGAAAAAATATTAAGGTGGAAAGGAAGGAAAAGGGGAGGGAAGGCAGGGATAAATATAAAGGAAAGAAGAAATGTGGGGAGGGAGGGAGGGTAGGAGAAAGATGGGAAGAAGGATGATGGAACAAAAGTAGGAAATAAGGAGGAAAGAAAAGTTTATAGCCCTGACCGGTTTGGCTCAGTGGGTAGAGCATCGGACTGCGGACTGAAGGGTCCCAGGTTGGATTCCGGTCAAGGGCATGTACCTTGGTTGCGGGTATACCCCCAGTAGGAGGTGTGCAGGAGGCAGCTGGTCGATGTTTCTCTATCATCAATGTTTCTAACTCTCTATCCCTTTCCCTTCCTCTCTGTAAAAAATCAATAAAATATATTTTAAAAAATAAATAAAATAAATTTAAAAAATAAAAAAAAAGTTAATAGGGGTGACCAGGCCAGCAGGGGAGGGCAGTTAGGGGAATCAGGCCGGCAGGCAGAGTGGTGAGGGCAGGCAGGCAGGTATGCGGTTAGGAGCCAGAGGTCCTGGATTTCGAGAGGGATGTCCAAATGCCAGGGGTTGGGCCTAAACTGGCAGTTGGACATCCCCCACGGGCTCCCACATTGGAGAGGGTACAGGTCGGGCTGAGCCCCCCCCCACCATGCATGAATTTCATGTACCAGGCCTTTAGTAATACATAAAAATGAATGATTACTGAAAAATTTAATAAAATGCTTTAACAAAATTATGTTTTTCTATCAGACTTCAAGTTTAGTGATAAGCATATATGGTGCAATAAAGAAAATTTAACTTATTTTTGCAAATTTGCATGTAATTTTTGATTATTACAATTTCACTATTGTGTTCTGAATCGGTAGAAATACTCAATAATTGTTTTGGTCTTTTGGTCTTTAAATTAAAATACTTTCAAAATAAGAGTATTAGCCATTGGATCAAAATTAAATTACTTTAACAATAGTTAATTACAGATTACACATATCCCTAGCCCCATCTCACTTTCTTTTAGAAAAAATATTAAAGAAAGATTTATATCACTAACTACCAACTCAGTGTTGGTTTCTGTTGTAAGAATATCCTCAAGCAAATCTCTTTAAATCTCTCTAACAAAATAGCATGGAACAGTATCACCCAAAGGAGCACAGTCTCTAGGGTGACAATCACTTCTGCCAATTTGATCTATCTCTGAGTTATCATTCAAATTATGTAGATATCCAATTCATGCAATAACTTACAAAGTGAATATATTCATCTATTTTTTATATTATTTTTCTGTGTCTCCCTTCCTCTTCTCCTGTTCTGTTTGAATTTTAATTATTCTTTTTTTTTTAATATTCTCTCCTTTATTTTCTTTTTCTTCTGACATTTACCTTTGGCAAATAACTTGCCAAATAATTCCTCTCTGTGTTTTGCATTGGTTAGTCATAAATTAGGTTATGAGTTACATTTGTATTAGATGTTATATAAAAGGGGAGAAGAGTAGGAGATTAAAACTGAAACATATACAAACACACGTATACACACACACACACGCACAGCCCTTGATTCAGAATTTCTTTTTAATAGTTTTCCACATGTGTAATCACACTCACTGCAAACAGACAAAAAAAAAAGCAATGTTTATGAGGTATATTTTCCTACATTAATTTTTCTATCATGCTAATCACAGAACTGACTCTGAGACCATTGCATTTTGGGATGTCCTCCCATAAAGCTATGAAGGGCAGTATTGTTGGCATTGTAGGCCTTGTGATCTAGGATATTTATTATCTTATGTTAAAGTTATTTGAAATTGGTGGATCAAGTTTGATTTAAATATGATAATAAATATTTTTATAAATGGGTTATAAGTATTAATACAATAGTATCAAATAAACTGTTAAAATATTTCTATTCATATGCTTTCTAATGATATTTTATTGTTATACTGAGAAGTATACCTCTTTTTTTTAATCTTTACCAAAAGTATATTTTTATTGATTTTGAGAGAGAGAGGGAGAGGAAGAGAAAAACCTTGATATGAGTGAAACATTGATCACTTGGCTACTGTAGTCACCTCAACTGGGGATTGAACCTGCAAATGTAGGTATGTGCCTTGATCTGGAATCAAACCCAGAACCTTTTGGTGACACCCCAACCAACTGAGCCACCCAGCCAAGGCAGAGTATACTTTTTTTAGAATACAGTGCTGTTTGTCTAGTAAATGTAATGCACTTTTGGAGAAATATTTTACAAATGTATTTCTTAGAAAATATTCTAGTTATATTGCAAGGGGTGTTTTTCAGTGAAGAAATGATAAAGCAAATGTGTTTCTGTACCTTCCTAGGCATAAATATTTTTATTGTTCTTGATATTTGTTTGATTTTAATGTAGGTCCTTGCACTTATTAAAAAAAAATAACGAGAGAGAGAGAACATTACATAAAAAGCTCATTATATAAAGACATTGGCTTTTAATTTACTCAGGGTACAACATTTTGCCTAATAAAAATGGAAAATCAAATTACTTCCATAGCTCTTTTTAGAAATTTATTCTGCCAGGACAATGAAACAAAATACTCATGATAGGAAAATTGAATTAAATGGAGATGGACCTTTACAAGTATCAGAAGATAAATATAATCTCTTTTAAGATGTTTGAAAAAAAAATGTGGTTTGCCCTATTTTTGACAAACTTTTAGAGATACTTTTGAAAAATTTATATTTATTATTGAAAGTATTATAGATGTCTTCTTTTTTTTCCCCATTGAGCTCCTCCTCTCTACATCATCTCCCTCAGGCCTGCACCACACTATTGTCTGTGTTCATGGTTTATGCATATATATTTATATACCGTAAGTACTTTGGTTAATCTCTTCTTGCTACTGCCTCAACCCTTCCCTCAGAGATTCATCAGTTTGTTCCATGTTTCCATAACTCTGGATCTATTTTGTTCATCAGTTTATTTAGTTTATTAGAATCCATATATGAGTGAAATCATGTAATACTTTTCTTTCTCTGACTGGCTTATTTCACTATGCATAATACTCTCCGGTTCCCTCCATGCTGTCTCAAAGGGTAAGAGGTCCTTCTTTTTTAATCATTTTTATCTACTCATATATTGACTGGCATTTGGATTGGAAGAATTAACACAATCCAAATGTCATACTACCCAAAGAAATGCATAGATTCAATGCAATCCCTATGGCATATTCACATATCTAGAACAAATACTCCAAAAATTTATATGGAACCAAAAAGACCCTGAATAGCCATAGCAATCTTGAGAAAGAAGAACAAAGTGGGAGGGATTATAATACAGGATATCAAGTTATACTACAAAGCCATTGTACCCAAAACAGCTTGGTACTGGCACAAGAACAGGCATATAGATCAATGGAACAGAGCATATAATGGAGTCAAGGCAGTCTTCAATTTGTGTTGGGAAAATTGGACATGTACTTTCAAAAAATGAAACTAGACCACAGGTCCCTTGGGTGGCCTGCAGAGATGGGGCTCCAGATCATACCCCCAGCCTTTCAGCCCTGCCCTCCTCTGCCATTTCTGGTCGCCATCTGTGGGGCAATTGGTGGGGTGATCGGGCCCCTGCTCTTGCACCCGCCTTGGCCTGTTATCACCCGCTCAGCTGCTCCACCATCATGCCACGGTCCCACTCTCATCAGGGCCCATTGGAGCCAGCAGCACCTTCATTGTCACCACACTGCTGGCATGTTGTCACCTATGCCAATAATGTTCCACGCCGCCCCCTGGTGGTCAGCACATGTCATAGCGAGAGGTCAAAATCCTGGTCAGTTGAATGACTGCCTGAGGGGACAATTTGCATATTAGGCTTTTTATATTTTATTGATTTCTTACAGAGAAGAAGGGAGAGGGATAGAGAGTTAGAAACATCGATAAGAGAGAAACATCGATCAGCTGCCTCCTGCACACCCCCTCCTGGGGATGTGCCTGCAACCAAGGTACATGCCCTTGACCAGAAACAAACCTGGGACCCTTCAGTCCACAGGCCAATGCTCTATCCACTGAGCCAAACCGGTTAGGGCACAAAGTCATCTTTTAAAAACTATGGATTTATTCTGTTGACTCCTTACTAATAAGTATACATTTGTCATAGTCTTGGAAAAAATTGTGAATATCAAATTGAATTTCTATTTTAACAATACTATCTTTCAAAACATTTAATAAAATCATTGTTTTTTCAGAAGTTTTGATCTAAAATTCAAAATTAGCTGAGATTTTATTGAAAAGCAATTAAATTTATTGTCATGTAAAGGCTTTCTTTAGTAATGTAATAATATATATACTATTTTATATGTAATATACTAGGGGCCCGGTGCACGAAATTCATGCACTGGGTGTGTGTGTGTGGGGGGGGGGAGTGTCCCTCAGCCCAGCCTGCCCCCTCTCACATACTGGGAGCCCTCAGGTGTTGACCCCCATCACCCTCCAATCGCAGGATCGGCCCCTTGCCCAGGCCTGACGCCTCTGGCTGAGGCGTCCGGCCCGGGCAGCGGGGACCCGCATCTGCAGCGGCCCCACGATCATGGGCTTCGTTTTAGGCCCAGGCAAGGGACCCCTAGCTCCTGGGACTGCCAGCTTCAACCGTGCCCAGCTCCCATTGCTGGCTCCATCCCTACTTCCTGCTATCACTGGCCAGGGCGGCAAAGGCACCTGATTCTCCAATCATGGCTGGGGGGCAGGGCAAAGGCGGCCCCAGGGCCGCCTTTGCCCTGCCCCACAGCTCTTAGCTCCCCCCTGGGTTTCCGATCACTGTCAGTGGCAGGGGGCTTCTTCCTGCTTTCCCTTTCGCCTCCCTGCATTGTGCCTACATATGCAAATTAACCACCATCTTGTTGGCAGTTAACTGCCAATCTTAGTTGGCAGTTAATTTGCATATAGCCCTGATTAGCCAATGAAAAGTGTAGCTCGTACGCCAATTACCATTTTTCTCTTTTATTAGTGTTGATAATCACACATCTGTATGTATGCTTACATGCATGCTTTTAAGTGCATATTTTTTATAAATTTTTTAAAATATATTCCAGTCAATACAACTTAAGTAAATTTATAAGATGCAATATCAAAGTAAGGTTTATGAATCATTATATTGACATTCTTATAACTATCATGTGGTCAGTATGATTTTGTAAGAAATACTGCTTTTTAAGAAAACAAAAATATTATGTTGAGAGGGTGCCTTATAATCCCACATTAGTGAATATTCACTTTATTTATCAGATCTTTCAGACAAGTATAAGTTTAATGAACAAAGGTGAATAAAAGCCCAATTTAAAATATAATTAAAGAAACATATGATGACAATGTCACATCAAAAAAGAATATCAGTAAAGAGATAGAAATTACAAAAAAAAAATAACCCAAAGGAAACTCTGGAATTGAAATGAATAATAACTATAAAGTTAAAAAAATATACTGGAGTCTCTTAACAGATTTGAAATTACAGAAGAAAGAATAAGTAAGCTTAAAGAGAAATTTAGATATATTATGCAAGTTGGATAACAGAAAAGGAAAGAATAAAAGAAAATGAAGCATCTTGGAGAAATGTCAAACACTCCTAAGTATACCAACCTGTGCATAAAGAATAAACCAGCAAGTGAGAGGGAGGAGGAATAGAAAATCCACTCAAATATATAAGACCTGGAAACTCCTGACATTTGCTGAAAAACATTAACCTACACATCTAGAAAAGTCAGTGATTAATAAATCCAAGTACAATAAAAGCAGAAAGGACCACAAATGTATGCAACAGAGTAAAAAGTCTTTGTTTATTCATCTTTAGAATGGGTGGAAGGATCAGTGGGATGCTACGAACTGGATAAATACTGCAGAAACAGTATTTAAAATACTTAAGGAAAAACTCAAAAAATTTCCTCAGGCTGTAAACTCTTCTAAGAATTTTTAATGACTTGCTCCAGCCATGTACATATCCAAGGGTGTAAATCTCATGTTAGTTGGTTATGCCATATCTTACAACTATAAATTGGTCCTAAATCTGAACAACTTTTCTAAAATGCATGTTGACAGTCACAACCAATCAGGAGAAAGATACCAATGAATCAAGTTCTAATAATCCCCTAGGGTTCAGTTAGCCCTAAAATGGGTGATGGTTTCTGTAGTTTTCTTCCTGTTACCTCAGTGTCCCATGTTACTGTTAGTCTTCGAACACCAAATTTCAGAAAACTGAGCCAATTCCATCCAATTATCCCCCCATAGTTAGTGTAACGAGTATAGCTTATGCTTCTCTGAGTAACTCCGACTGACATAGCCAATGTTTTTAAAATTATATTCTGCTATTGCCCATTTATATAAAATGTTTAGTAATAAAGATAAATATTTCTGAAATTATATTATGCGTTTTGATATAAACATACCAGAAAGCACATTTAAAGTTATCATGTAACATAATAGATATTTGTCAATGCTGAGCACTTCACTGTAGAGGTAGTATATTTTATGATTATTTAGAATCATTGTGCCAAATGATCTTTTTTACATTACATTAGAGTTGCAGTCATGTAAGCATAATTACTTACAATTTGTGTGAAGATTTCCCTAAATATTCTCTTACCTACAAGAAGAAAAAGGATCTTTTAGTTCCTCGGTCTATATTTTCTACTGGACCGTAGTATAGGATTAGTGACACATATGCTGCTGTTATGTTAACTTGGAAACGAACTAAATGCCTGTAGTTTCTCTTTCTGTAAGTCATTTGCATTTAGGCCACTAAAATGAATCATGACATAATCTATTCCCAAATCTAATTAATAGATATTGTTCAAAAGGTATTTGATTACTTTGATTACATTTTTCTACAAGCTAGGAGAGATATATTAGTTTGCTAGGGTTATCATAACCAAATACAACAGACCAGGTGACTTTAATTCAAAATTTTATTTTCTCACAGTTCTAGAGGTTAGCACTGCAAGATCAAGATGTCAGCAGGTTTGATTTCTTCTGAGTACTCTCTCCCTGGCTTGCAGATGTTGCCTTCTTACTTTGTGTTCACATGTGTCTCTATGCATATATGTGTCTGGGTGTCTGGTTCTCTCTCTCTCTCTCTCTCTCTCTCTCTCTCTCTCTCTCTCTCTCTATCTCTCTCTCTCACACACACACACACACACACACACACACACACACTCCTGTCCTATTCTTCTCCTTTTTTATAAGACATCAGTTATATTGGATTAGGGTCCACTCTAATGACTCTGTTTTAATTCAGTAACCTCTTTAAATTCCCTGTCTCCAAATGCAGTCACATTTCTGAGGTAATTCATGGTTAGGGCATCAACATATCAATTTTAAAGAAATGTAGTTCAGTCCATAATAAGAGAGAAATTATCCTGGAAATTATGCGACCAAGTTTTAAAGATTAAAAAACAAGCGAACTATGAGATTCAGCTTCTTGCTCAAGTTCATTGAGATCATCAGTGACAGAGCTCATCCTCAAACCCAGATACCCACATCCCAGTTTCAAGATCCTTTTTATCTCACAATTTTACTTCCATTATTGTATCAAATGCACTACTGTGAATTAGGAAATTGCATACAATATACATGGTTGGCATAGTAAAAGTAATTTTTTATTTTTCTATCCTTTTAGTATTGGTTTAACATCACTGTCAACTTTTTTAAAATTAGTCTTCATTGGGATTTATTGACCAAATATGAGACTTATGAAGAAACCAACATATTGGTGTTCAATAAAATTTTGATCCTCCATGATTCCTAAAGATTCCTGTGCATTCTCAAAGAACTAAACAGGTATTCTAGAAACTTTCACATAAGAATATTGCTAAATTTCTCTATATGTATCTTTATCAGATAACATGAAAAATAAGAAAACATATTTTATAAGCATATTTGTAAACCATCTATAGTTCACACCAGATTTGTAATGTTATAGAAATAAGCATAAAGCATAAAATAATAATGAATAGTGTAATTTCTTTAAAAAGTGGTTATATGAAATAGAGTCTAACCAGTGATGGCGAACCTATGACACACATGTCAGAGGTGACATGCGAACTCATTTTTTTTTTGGTTGATTTTACTTTGTTAAATGGCATTTAAATATATAAAATAAATGTCAAAAATATAAGTCTTTGTTTTACTATGGTTGCAAATATCAAAAAATTTCTATACAGCACCAGAGTTAAGTTAGGGTTTTTCAAAATGCTCACACACCGAGCTCAAAAAGTTTGCCATCACTGGTCTAAACCATGCTGTTTTTTAGTGAAATATGAATTCTTAGTAAATCATACAAATGACAAACTGCTTAAACATAAATAGAATCAAGAGCAAATTAGAAGTGTTGAAGCCAAATTTGAGGAAGCCAATACAAATGAATCCAAATTAGCTATGTATGTTTTAGTTCTTGCATTAGAGACAGTATGCATGCTATGATTTAGAATACTCGTAAATGTGTCATTTGATATCAGACTAAACTATGCCAGTAATATTTTTAGTTGTCCTTTCTTTAGATCACAAAATTCATTTTAATCTGGTAATCTCTACAATGTAGACATCTTGGTCTACAAAAAAAACAATTGCATGTTTAATGTCATTAGATCTGTGGTTCTATTATTAAATAGCATGGGTAACTAATTCTCCCAATAAACTCATTCTTAAACAGAGGCATATAAATCCAAATGCTTGCCTACATTTCTACAGAGTTTTGGATTTTAAAAAAGTGCTTGTCTCTTCATTGGAACAAGCTTATTGAATTAACAATCATTTGTAAATCATATGCCTGATCTGTAAAGCATGGTGTTTTATGGCAGTTGGCAAATGCAAATATAAGAATGGGTACATATTCAGGGATCTGATTTGGAAACTGGGTTAAGACTTTAGAGGCAGGACCGAGTATCATGCTTCCAAATAGACTTCTGAGACTAAAAAAATGACTTACAGGTATAAAGACCAGACCTGGCATTATTACCATAAGAGTAGGTTTAAAACCAGAATCCAATATCCATATTTCTGTATGACCAGGGCAATCAAAGGCAAGCAGGAAAAGATTTATTATTCAACAGTGACAATTAGCATGATAGTAGATATCAGATAATATGCATTATAGTGTAGTGCAAGTGAGAATGAAATTTCAGTGGAGAAACCTAAACAGTAAAACTTAAGGACAGATAAATATTTATCAGGACATGACTGCAAAGACAGCTCAGCGACAATCAGACCCATGATATGTTTACTTATTATTGACAATGTGAATCGACTTTGGTCATTGAATATATAGGATTTTATTGCGCAGAAACATTATTGGGCACTCTGTTCACTGAGATGTCACAGATTCTGTAAAGGTTCAAAAGCTCGCCCGTAAGCATTGATCTTTCCATCAGTCTCTTTGATTTTATTACCACCATGGATGGAACCAAACAAATTAACTCCCTTGTGTGTGAGGCAAAATGTGGTGTTAAACCAAGTTCTTGCAGGGACATAAATTTCTTTTCCACAAAGCATGTTCAGAAGGTATGCTTTCAGATTGTTTTAACCTTGCAAAGATGATTTTAAAAAAGCATATCAGAACAATGTAGAACAAAGGTCAGACACTTCTAGTTGATATAATTGGATAAGCCTACTTTCTACCTAATCCTGATCACATGGCTAAGTGTCATGGTAATAGATTCCATATTTGGGGAGCCAAGGATATCCAGTGGCTAAGTTAAATTTTTATGCTGGCAATTCCATAATTCTCCTAGTGCTTACATGATTCTGTAATTCTACTAAAGGCTTAACTCTGACCTACAATTTATTGAGATTCCTGACGATAAACATTGTTATAACATCTGTAGACTGTAAAATATGTATTAATTAAAAGTCCTTGACTTCACAGAGTTTAGACTCTAATTAATGATGAGATAGGCAGAGAAACTAAGATAACAAGCCAGGAATTCAAGTACAAAGAAAAATGCAGATATGATTTCAAACAGTTGTTCTTAACTGTCTCCTTTGTCACCTTCAAGTTAATCCTAACTTTTTTTCCCACTTCAATATTTGTATTTTCTTTTATTACTTTGATTCAAAAAATTTTAACAAAGCGGGGTGAATTACAGAGAGACAACTTTATCTTAAGCCCTTGCTAGACATCTTT
Organism: Myotis daubentonii; assembly: GCF_963259705.1. NCBI lineage: Eukaryota > Metazoa > Chordata > Mammalia > Chiroptera > Vespertilionidae > Myotis > Myotis daubentonii. The sequence continues at coordinate 93,227,217 of NC_081842.1, forward strand.
ACACAGATGAATCAGAAATGCAAATTCACTGTGTCCCAAATATAACTCATCCCTACGTCCCCTTTATATTCCTCAAACCAGTTTTTTTTTCTTAAATCTTCCATCTCAGTCAATGGTTTCATGTTTCCCCATAAATTTTAAACCTTAAGAACATCTTAGATCAGTGATGGCGAACCTTTTGAGCTCGGCTTATCAGTGTTTTGAAAAACCCTAACTTAACTCTGGTGCCGTGTCACATATAGAAATTTTTTGATATTTGCAACCATAGTAAAACAAAGACTTATATTTTTGATATTTATTTTATATATTTAAATGCCATTTAACAAAGAAAAATCAACCAAAAGAATGAGTTAGCATGTCACCTCTGACACGTGTGTCATAGGTTCGCCATCACTGTCCTAGATCCTCCTAGGTCCCTCATTCTCCATTTTTAGTCATCCAGATGTATTGTTTCTGTTTAAAATATTGTTCTGTTCATTCCTTTTCTATATCTTCATGGCTCTCCTATATAATTGATCTTTTCTACTGGTTTCAAAAATGTTCTTTTTTTCTTTTATTTCACTCTATTCCAATAAATGTTAAACTTATCAAGCAGAGAGTTTTGTTTTTTTTTAAACTTCAAACTGATCATTTCAATTTTGATTCCACGTTTTCACAGAGTTTCTTATTTATGGACATACTAGTGGCTTGGTGCACAAAATTCATGCACATTAAAAGGGAATTAATTAGAGGAAATATTTTAATATTGCTATTTGCCCTTTCTCTATAATAGAAGTGTCAGAGATGAAAGAAAATTAGCAAAATGTATATGAAACTCTTCCTCCTGTCAGAGTCTGTGGCATGCCGTGGGACCCAGAGTCAGGTCCCTGCCCACCCACGTGCACCTCAAAATTGCATGAGACCCAGACTCGGCTGGCCCCATCCCCGTCAAGCCCCGCCAGGTGGGGTCGCAACCTCAGGTCCCCTAGCCCGGCACCAGGCAGGGGGTGCAGCCTCAGGTCCCCCATCAAGCCCTGCTGGTCAAGGGGCGCAGCCTCAGGTCCCCCGGTGCACCCTCAGGTCCCCTGTCCCAGCACTGGGGTGAGGGGCATGGCCTGATGTCCCCCATCAAACCCCATCAGGTGAGGGCAAAGCCTCAGGTCCCCCACCCCGGCCCAGTGCCACACATCCTCAGGTCCTTGCTGATCATTCATTACAGCTTGTTACAGGAACTCTGCCTCCACTGTGGGCATAGCTATCTTGTGTTATGGGAACCCTGCCTCAACTGTGGGCAGAGCCATCTCGTGACGGCATGATGGACCGAGGGTCAATTTGCATATTACATCTTTATTATACAGGACTAGAGGCCTGTTGCACGAAATTTGTGCAAGGGGCTCAGCCTTCGCAGCCCTAGCTTTGTCTGGTCCTTCTGCTGTTCGGTCTAATTAGCATATTAGCTCTGTATTATATAGGATAAAAACCTTCAAATGGACTATATAATCCATTTTGTTATAACTCAGCAGTCCTGTTGTACAATCGTTTCTGTTCCAAAACCTTGCCTGTCTTTTATTTAGCAACATTTAACCCAATTTGTCCCAAGCTCCTAAATTGTCAGGCCTTTGTGTATTATCTTTGCCTAAAATATGCTTAGACTGTGTTCAGCTATCAACCATAAGATTCTTTATAAAGTTTTAACTCCCTCAAACAGGGATGTGGATTCTTTCTGTCTGCTTTCACTATTCTTTGTATGCATTTCATTAAAGCAATGACCACATTGTGTTGAGTCAATTCATTTGTATTTTTGATTGTCTTGTCTCCAGAACATATGTTACTGGAGAACAAGGGCTGATCTTATCATTATTGTGAATGAACAACCAGTATTAAACTGTTACTTTAATTGTGTTTACCAAAGCACTAAAAGCAGCTAGATGTTTCTGATAGACTTTAAATTAAGTTCCCTTTATAGTTCTTCTCTATAGAGATAGATAATTTTCAACATGTGAAGTTAGTGGAGTGGGCTAGGAGTTACTTCATCAGTTGTAGAAATTAGGAAAAGCAAAACTCTATGAATCAGGATGAGCTTGGTTACACTGAACTGACAACCCCATAACTCTAGTTTGATAATTACTATTCATGTTTCTCTCAACAAGCCAGCTGTTGATAAGAGTGTCCTTCTAGGGCAACTCTTCACCATGTGACACCTCTGCAATCCATACGAGGGAGTCTCCACTATACATAATTCTTCACTTGTACACCCAGGATGACAAAAAAGAAAGAATGGAAAATTTCCTGTTAATTCTTATGTATTTCTGCCATTGGCTACATGTAAGTCATGCTGAACTTCAATGGGACAGAGAAGTGTAATCACCCTGGATGCTTAGGAGGAGAGAAAAACAAGGAATATCACTTTCTACCATAATGATAAGTAACCAACATAAATTATCAAAAAGAAGCTTCAATATGAAACCATTTCATATTGATCAAATATCAAGTTATACAATTTTTTAAAAATATATGATTGACACCTTTTTGCTTCTAATTATGTAATGTCTGGCAAGTGTAGCTAATATTAAAAAAAGAAATATTGTGACTGGCTGGCAGTTCAGTAGATTAGAGCATTGTCTAATATGCCAACGTTGTGAGTATGATCCCCTGTCAGATATGAAAATAAATCAATAAATGCATAAATAAGTGGAACAACAAATCTCTCTCTCTCTCTCTCTCTCTCTCTCTCTCTCTCTCTCTCTCTTTCTCTCTCTCTCAAACCAATTTTTAAAAGTTTAAAAAAGAAATATACTGATGCCAAAACCGGTTTGGCTCAGTGGATAGAGCGTCGGCCTGTGGACTGAGAGGTCCCAGGTTCGATTCCGGTCAAGGGCATGTGCCTGGGTTGCGGGCGCATCCCCGGTGGGAGATGTGCAGGAGGCGGCTGATCGATGTTTTCTCTCTCATCGATGTTTCTGGCTCTCTATCTCTCTCCCTTCCTCTCTGTAAAAGATCAATAAAATATATATATTTAAAAAAAAAAGAAATATACTGACGTAAGATGGCAGGATAGCTGCCTTTTTAAAGACTGTGGTAAAAATAGGAGATTGTGCACCTTAAGATATCTGGGCATTATGGAAGCTGTATGTTGGAATATATGAAATGTATTAAAATGTGTTTTAGTTTGAATAATTATTAATTATACATTTAATTTTTCCAAATTTCCAAAAATAAATTTGAATATGTATTTGTATAGTTACAATTATTATTTAGAAAGATGAGAGTTTAATATTGTAAAATGTTAAGCCATGCAAACACCATTTTAATCCACAAATATCACATGGACATTTTGTTACTAAAGATACTGTATTTTAAAGCAGTAATAATTGTTACCTAAAATAATATGCACATAGTATATATTTTCTCTGAAGTGGAGTTCTATCTTTCTACTGTCTATATATTTTGTGTCTTATTGATTATGTCTTATGACTATAATAAAACTATCCTGACATCTACAAAAACCACAAATAAACTACTTTTTGTCACTACCTCTCTAGATTGTGCAGGATTCAATTTATTGGTGATTTTCTATTTGTGTTAATTTATTAGAATAACCACTAAACCATCCCACATCCCCAAATGCTGTGATTTGTTAGGATGACAGCAAATGTTCTATTGAGTAGAAAACCCTCCAGTTTTGTTGCTGCCTCTTCTCCCTATTTTAATCCCACATCAAATATTTATGACAGTTAACTTTCTTTCTTGAAAGGTGCCTTGAATTTCTCTTGCCAGCTGCTTCTAAATTCTTTATTTCTTCCCAAAGATGAGGAGATTTAACAGTTTCCCCTTTCTCTTTTCTCTATTTTCTGATTTAGGATATGCATAGATAAGTGCCATTGCACATTGTAATTCAACTCTGAATTTCAAGCTGAAGGAGAACTAAGATAGGTATTGGAAGGATATCTCCTTTAGGGTTACTGAGAATTTAGAGTCTCTGAAGACACAGATCATAAAATTATTACTTATTTACCTTATGCAATTTTCTCCTTATTTAGCATTTAATTTTGAGTATGTTATTAGCTACAGAATTATAACTTTATAGGCCCCTAGCCAGCATTACATTTAGTAATATGTTTAATGTGTAGTAAATTTAGTTTCTATTTAATATTGGTAGAATCTACTGGTACCTGGAAGATACACGAGAGAAAGATGCTATGTAGTCAGCAAGGAGTATTGTCATACTCCATCCATGCACTTTCACATGTTAATATACAAGAATCTGTCATTTTGAAACACTGTTAGGAAAATAACACACTTTAGAATCATGAAATAGCCACTTTGAGATTTATTTATTTATAATTACAATTTTTCTTTTATCTCATGTGTTTCCTAAACATGGATTAAATATAAATTACTAATTCTTCAATTTACCTTGATACTTCAAAAGAAGATGCTGCAAGCTGATCAATGATTCTCTCTCATCATTAATGTTTCTATCTCTCTCTCCCTCTCCCTTCCTTTCTGAAATCAATAAAAATATATTAAAATAACAGAAGATGCGGCAAGATTTTTGTATGCTTACTTTTTATTTAATTAAATAATTTAATGTATGTAATAGAAGATACAGAATAGAAATAAATTTTATTTATAAAAATTATGAGTCTGTGAATGTTACATATACCTATTTATTAATAAATATATTATCTTTATTGACGATATATGATTTTCCTCTTCTGTTTATATTAACCAAGATGATATTACATTTTCTCAACTGAATGTATAAAATGATGCTAATAAACTTAGACCAACCGAAGGACTTGTATGAATGCATATAAGCATAAACAATGGACATAAGACACTGAGGGGTAGGGGAGGCCAGGGTATTGTCAAGGGCGGGGGAAAAAAAGGACACATATGTAATACCCTTTGTAATAATTTAAGCAATAAAACAATTAAAAAAAAAAACTTAGACCAAATTATTTAAAATATCTACTCAAAAATATCCATTCATTTATAATGTCCACCTAATGATGTAATTTTGTTTATTACAAACCATCATGTCAGTGATTATTATAAAACACTAGCAAAAGGGAAACCATAGAGGCCCATGCCTATATATGTACATAAAATTTTAAATTTTAATTTAATATACAAAAAATCTTGCAGGTTCTCACTTTATCTGTGAATTTTGAAATTATTAAAGTGACCTGAATTAGATTTTACACCCGTGATCTGTGTCTACTATTGAAAATTAACATACTGCTGCAACAAATTTAACTAGCAAAAGGAAACATTCATTTTAGTGAAGTTCAATAATTTGAAAAATAATCAATAATAATTACCAATGATTCAACATTTACTCTGAACCACAAAATACACTAACACTTTATTGATATGAGCCCTATGAGATCATTAGTTACTGCTCCACAAAATTTTATATGCAGAAATATTTTAAAAAATAATTCCACAATGTCTGCCTGAAAAGGGCTATGAAAACTTTAGAAAGGAGAAATTCAGTAATTGTCTCCACTGAGGGCAGAGGAGAGGGGGATACAGAATGTATTTCTTTTATCATAACAATACGCTAATAGTTAACGTGCATAGTAGACTATTTTCTGTTTTTTAATTCTTAAATAATTCATGCTTACTAGAGGATCAAATTTATATTTTATTTGCTTCATCATTAGGTTTTTAAAATTTCAAAGAGCTATTTCAATGAATGTTTCCTATATCAGTTTTTTTTTTTCTACAGATAATGCACTTTTTGTGATAACTGTTCTATTCTTTTTCCTTTTTTTTTTTTTTTTTTTTTTTGGAAGAAAACTAATACGCTATGGCTGGCAATGTCTGTAAATAAGATATTTTAAAAATAATTACTTAAGATAAGACGCATGTTATAAGGCATCTACAGCATTTCTTTGTAGTTGTTGATATTTTTACTTTTACTGTCACCTTAAATTTACTTAGGAAATCAAAAGATCTGTCTTACTGAGGAGATAGAAGAGGGCTAGGTAGTCAGAGACTGGACCATGGGAAGAGAAAGTAGAACCCGGAAGTCCAAGAATAACAGGATCTTATAAATGTGGACAGAATGCAGCTTATTGACTGTTTTGTTCCCCTGTTCCTGGAGAAAGAAAGTAACCTAATGCTGAACCCAGCTAGGGGGCAGTTACCAGGGCAACCCAGCTGTTCAGAAGGAAGCTTTACAATGTATGGCTGTTGCTAAAGCAGAATTCTTGGAAATGACCAATCAGGAGCTAGCAAAGCATACATCCACCATTAGACAAAGACACGCACTCTCTTCTCTTCTCACTCTGGCATACTGGATTCCTGCCTCTCTTGTGGCAGGGTATGTGCTCCCCTGCACCCACGTGGCTTATGGCCATATGGGACTCTACACACGAACTAATGGACTTACCTTAGGTGCTGAACTACACCCAGTTGCAACATGGCATGGGAGCTCTGGACACTGGCCTGCTTTTGCCACTCCGAGAGTCCCAGCTCCAACTTTTCCAGGATATGCTTAAGGGACATTGGACTTCGGAACCTGAGACAAAGAACCTTCACTGCCAGTGGGCTTGGGTTCCCTTCCTGCTTCTACCTGCTCCTCCTTGCTGGTCCCTGCTGTGGGGGGTCCATCTAGCTCTCAGTAAACTTGCTTCCACTTACTGTCTGTGTCCCTGAACTCATTCTTTGATTTTGTGAGACAATGAACTCATACCAGAATCACAGCACTTTGCTTTCATTAGTTTAATTTATTAAATTTATTTATTCTGACATTTACTGCTACTCCCTTAGCAAGGGCATCTGTAGCCTGACCTGTATGACTGAATCCAGCGATTACCACTCAGCTGATACTGGTTAATAACTCAGAATGTTTGTATTGCTTGCCTGTGTGCAAATTAAGCTACGATGTACTGCAATCTTTTGCCAGAAAAAGTTTGATAAATAATTATGTTTGAATGGATGAGATCCAAATTTCCAGAAATTAGAGTTTTGTTGTCTGGAAGCTATAAAATGATAAACATGATTTCAGTAAGAGCACACATTTTGCGATTCTTATTTTACACAATTCATATAACTTCAAAAGTGATAATCCATATAATTTCAAAAGGAATAGTATGAAGAGAAAGAGGAAAGTAATGCGTGGCTTTCTTTCTAAAATATAGAATGTAATGAATTTGGAGTTTTTAATTCCATCTGGATCTGAATCAGCATCAGGCACTGTCCCCTCAGTTTGGCACAGGCTGGCAGAGCTGGCTCCCTGTGCTCTGCAAAGACCCAGAACTGGACGAGTGGTTTGGATGGAGATGCAGTGGCACAGCTGTTTGGAGGAAGCTCGCAGGGAATGTGTCTAAAATATTTCTTTAGCCAATATTAGTTACTACTTCTTCTTTTCTTTTTCATAAATATTTATCAAATTAGAAACAAACAAATATAAAGAAAGAAAGTGATATTGCTGGAACTGATTACATTTACGCTCATAAACATTTTAAAATTATGAATAAAAAGTAATATCAATAGGAAATAATGTAAAATACATAGAAATGTATGTGTGTTTGTTTTTGAAACTTCAATTACATTTTCTAGCTTTCAATCCCCCCACCTTGATTTTTGGGTTAAAGTTAAGGTCACTATTAAAATATTCCTATTCATTTTGTATAAAACCAAAAGAAAAAAGGAGAATGTAATTCTCACTCTTCACTAATTATTCAAGAGTTATTTAGATAGATTAAAAGGATAAACTAGTCACAACATATAAATCATTTATAAGCAGGAGCATCAGATAATTGAACATATTCTTTCCATAATAGGTAAAAGTTTAAAGGGGTATATGTAAGCAAAAATAACTTCAGTGTTTTCAACCTATTTCCCAAAGCTTCTTGAAAAAAATAAGAGGAGAAAAATAGAAAATGTAAACTGAAAATAAATTGTAATATTTTTTACCTAACAAGTTTGAATACATGGCAATTAGTATTGCCTTACTGAAAATGTTTTAAATGGTAGCTTAACTTAATCAACATTTCCTTTTAATATGATTTAAATATATTAAATGAGAACAAAAGCACATAAATTTATGTGCAAAAAGAAAAACAAACTGTATCCCTTGAAATAAAATATTAATACTGGCTTTTTAGTGCTTCAGCAGAATCTCTAACATAGCAGAGCATAATTTGTGTATTAATTTAATTAACATAGTCTAAATATGCACTACTGAAGACATAAGCTAACAAAGACTGCTTTCCCTCACTGAGATAGTAGTCTATGAGGATCTTTGAAATTAAAATTTTGAGATAACTGTGACACTAATGAAAATAAAATAGTGCCACATTAGCTTAACACAACACCTAATTCTTAAGAAAGGGCAAAATCTGAAAATGAGTGGGATTTGGCCAGAGATAGAATTAAGATAATAACAAAATTAAGAGAAAATAAACCTATGAATGTTTGAATGCAAAAGTGGACCCAACTCCCCATTTTTACCATATTTATATCCTTATGTCTGTTGTCAAACTTTCAGTGCCCTCCCACTCCGATTCTGGGCCAGCAAATCACATGACTTACTATTACCAGTGGGCTATCAGTCCACTAGATGCCAGCAGAGACTTAAAGTAAGGGCCGTTGCCTTTTCCTATTCTGCTTTGCTTTCTGAATTTACCATGGAGATAGGCACAGTGACAAGATGCAAGAGGATGAGATAAACATGTTGAAGAGACAATTTATCCAAGTGTATTATTTTCTTGGTGGCTTAAAACAACAGGTATATTTTCTTTTACAATTCTGGTAGCCTTAAGTCTGAAACCAGTATCACTGGGTCAAAATCAAGGTGTTTTCATGGTTGGACACCCTCCAAAAGCTGTAAGGGAGAATCTATTCCAGCTTCTTCTAGCTTCTGGTGGTTGCCAGCATTCCTTTGCTTGTAGCCACATAACTGCAATCCCTACCTTGATGGTCATATTGTCTTCTCTATGCATCTCTGTATAAACTCCCTTTGTCTTTATTTTATAAGGACAATTGAGATTGCATTTAGGGCCCACCTGAATAATCCAGGATAATCTTCCCAACTAAAAATGTTTGAGTTAATCCTATCTTCAAAAACTCATTTTTTTCAAATAAGGCAACATTAACTAATTCTGGGGATTAATATCTGATAGCTTTCGTGATTTTTCTTTTTTTTTTTCTATCCCAGTCTTTCCTCTGGTCCAAAAGATTCACATCAATGACACATGCAAAATATCATTCTCATATCCCAACATTCCCAAATGTATTAATTTATTATATCATCATCTCAATTTCAACATCTCAACAAAATATCATCAAATTAAACATTTCAAAACTCATGACCTAAGTCATTTAAATCAGATATGTGTGAGGCTATTTATGATTTACCCTGGAGCAACATCCCTCCCCATCTGTGGACTTGTGAACCCAGAAAACAAGTTGCATGTTTCCAAAATACTGTGACCAGACTCCTGCTATAAGTTAGCAGTTATAGAAATTTCTAGTCCAAAAGGGAAAAATGGAAGGAAAAGCACTATCCCCAAGCAATTTCAAATTTGCTAGGAGGGCATATTCCATTAGGTTTCAAGGCCTGAGAATAACTTTGAGGTTTGAGGCTCCAATCTCTGGGCTCTGCCCTCTGGGCCCACACAAGGCTCTGGCTTTTCTTTTACAGGCCTAACCTAGATAATCAAAGATAATCTCCCCATCTCAAGATTCTTAGTCATAGAAATATCTGTAACTTAACCATATCTGCAAAGTTCATCTTTCTAAATGTGAAGAGTTATAAGTGCCCATAACGAGAACAAAATACTAGTATCTCTGAGTGACAATTTTTTAGCTTCCCATATACAGTCATCCAAGCCAAGACCACTATAAATCAGCAAGTGCACCCAACTAAGACCAGCCTAAATTGCAGACTCACACTCAAGCACTAAAAGAATGTTTAGCATGGAGGCCCTGAAGAGTTTGTGATTTTTGTGTGGTACAGAGTTATTGTGAATATAATTACTTGATATACAGTGAAAGACTGAAAGCTTCATGAGAACAATACATGTTCTAAAAACTCTAAGAAATACAGTATAGTTAAAACCTAGCGTTTATAGAGTGGGGATGGGAATAGAGCTGATAGTTGACAAATGGTGAGACAGGGAAGTAAGCGAGATCTAGATCTTAAAGGGTCATGTGAGTCATATTAAGGCATTGAAAGTTTATAATTATTACAAGGGCAATTGGGAGCCATTCAGGCATTTGAAGCAGAAGAGGCATTTAGACATTCTTTCAAAAACCAGATTGAATTTAGCATTAGCCAAACGTCACAGACTCATAGCTCTAGAGAAACAGGTGTTTGTTATCCTTGTGCTGTCAAGCATGGATGTCACATGGTAGTACCTGAGGGTCTGTAGGTTGCAGACTTTGATAACAGATAATTTTTTGTTTTTGGACATAAGGAAGGCTGAGAACTCCACATGGCATAACAACTTATACCAGGGTGTTATATATGTTCTGTTTTGTTTTTATTTATTATTAACCTGGTTCAATGATCTGTCTGAGCAGCTGGAATAGCAACTGGGAAAACAATTTCTTTCAGAAAGCAGTGCTTTTGATGGAGAGGGAGAAATCTTTTTATACTTCAGGAAGCCATAACCTCAAATGGCAGCATTTAAAAGGATTTCTTTTTTTCTTTTTCTTTTTATCCTCAAAACCATAAGGAAAAAACAAAACAAAACATTTCCAATATTCCTGGATAGGCCAAGGTACCTCGCGTGATAAACTTTGCATTAGAACTACTGTGGGTCAGGATGATGTTTACTGAAAGGACAGAGAGCTTGTGTGGCTGGCCATGGGGAAAGCTAACTGGGCAAGCGTGGTACAGGCAGGCCAGCTTTTTAATATTTTATTACATTATTGCTTGCCTTACGAAGGGATTGCCTTTCAGCATCTATTTATGAAGGTTGTTTATTTTTTTTCTAATGTCAGTTTTTTTTAATTCTAACAGTTTAATAAAGAGCTAATAAAATGCTAGATTTTAACTTAAAAAAAAAACAGATGGGAGAGAAATTTGAGAGTCCAGTTTTTAAGGTATTGCAATGATGTTGGTAGGCATATTGAAGGCCATAAATAAGGGTATACTAGATTCAAATATTATCTATACTAATAAAAGGGTAATATGCTAATTAGACCAGGTCAACCAGACATCTTCCCAACATCTGATTTCCTTCTGGACAAAGCCACGGTGGTGAGGGCCAAGACAGAGGCAGTTAGGAGCAATCAGGCCTGAAGGAGAGCAAGCAGTTAGGGGCAATCAGGCCTGTGGGGGAGGAAGCAGTTAGGGGCGAGATCAGGTCAGTGTGGGGGAGCAAGCAGTTAAGGGGCAATCAGACCAGCAGGGAGGGCCAGTTGGGGGTTATCAGGCTGGCAGGGGGGCATTTGGGGGTGATCAGGCTGGCAGGAGAGCAGTTAGGAGCATCAGGCCAGCAGGCAGAGGAGGTTAAGGATGATCAGGCAGGCAGGAAGGTGAGGGGTTAGGAGCTAGCAGTCCCGGATTACAAAAGGGATGTCTGACTGCTGGTTTAGGCCTGATCTGTGGGATTGGGGCTAACCCAGCAGTCAGACATCCCCGAAGTGGTTCCCAGATTGAAGAGGGTGCAGGCTGGGCTGACGGACCTCCCCCCAACCCGCATGCATGAATTTCATGCACCGGGCCTCTAGTTTAGGCTATAATATTGACAACATTTAATAATTAAGAAAAAAGATAATTATGGAGAATTATCTTTAAACATTTTTTAAAAGTATAATTATGGAGTGCAATATTATAGATGAAACAATTTTTTTACAACAAAAGCAAAAACAAATGGTTAACTTTTGTGTATGCTGGGTTTGGTCTACCTATGAGATGTTCCAATAGAGATGACCAGTAGATTACTGGAGATATGGTCATATGTTTAAGAAAAAGATGTGGGCTCCAAAAAGTCTGGGCCGGGGAGTTGGGTAGTGGCCTAGAAGGGGTCAATGGGGGGGATAAAGGAAGCATATGTAATACTTTCAACAATAAATATCTTTTAATAAAAGAAAAAAACTGAATCTGTACCTGAAATTACATATTATTTATTTGATTATGTATTAGCTTGTCTTGTCCTTCATTTAATGCAAGCTCTATGAGAGAACAAGTCTCACTCAGCAATTATCACTAACAGTAACACACATAACCCGACAATATATAATACATATTTTTATTCAATATAATTATGTAATTTGATCCTTTTAACACTAGCATCTCATATTTTAAATATACAAAGGAAAATTAGTCAATTTATCTAAAAACCTTATATTAATAATATACTCTATGGCAAAATTCTGAATTATAAAACATATACAATATAGACTTTATCAGAGAATTAACAATCTTATGAATATAAATATATGAGCAAGAAATTGCATCACAGCACATATGTTTAAAAGTATACACAATTGCTCTTGGGCTGACATCTTGGCCAGGCAGCAGCGCATCCCTGCCCTCTGAGTCCTGTGATGCTGCCCAAGGACAACAAGGAGAAGAAAGATGCTGGAAAGTTGGCCAAGAAAGACAAAGACCCTGTGAACAAGTCAGGGATCAAGGCCAAAAAGAAGTGGTCCAAAGGCAAAGTTCGGGTCAAGCTCAATAACCTGGTCTTGTTTAAAAAGGCCACAGAGGACAAGCTCTGTACGGAAGTGCCCAAGGACAAGCTTATAACCCCAGGTGTGGTCTCCCAGAGGCTGACGATTCGTGGCTCCTTGGCCAGGGCAGCCCTTCAGGGGCTCCTTAGTAAAGGGCTTATTAAACTAGTCTCAAAGCACAGAGCTCAAGTGATTTACACCAGAAACACCAAAAGTGGGGACTCCCCAGCTGCTGGAGAAGATGCATGAACAACAGATCTCACCGGCTGTATATTTTGAAAAATAAACCTTTATTAAATAAATAAAAAAGTATACACAATTATACAGTGGGCACAGTGGTCAAATAAGTTAACTTTACACTATGATCTATAGTTATTTTATCTAGTTTAACTTTAGACTTCTAACAAACTAGCTTTGTGGGATTTTTGTTATTGTTTGTGTGTTTGTTTACTTTTGTTAATCCTCATCCAAGCATATTTTTTTTCCATTGATTTTTAGACAGAGTGGAAGGGAAGTGGAGAAACAGAGAGAGAGAAACATGGATATGAGACACCTCAATTGGTTGCTTCCCGCATGTGTCCTGACTGTACGAGGGGTCAAGCCTGCAACCGAGGTATGTGCCCTTGACCGGAATCAACCCTTAAGCCCATGGGCCAATGCTATAACTACTGAGGCAAATCAGCTAGGTCTAATAAACAAGCTTTGCAAAATTAACACTCTTAAGAAAGGTAAGAACTTTGGCATACATGAATAGTTCCCTAATGCTCATGTTCTAACCTACTTATATTTTAAACTAATCTAAAGACTTACTGAATTGTTTAGACCATAATTCTTATAACATAAAAGTGCATCTTTCAAAAGAAAAGCACCGGGCGAAGGGGATAATCAGACCATGATGTTCCATCTCTTGTAAAGAACAAGTAGACATCTGGTGCCATATGAAACCTGAGGCTAATACTACATGGCATAATCTCATGCCTGCAGCTTCCCTGAGGGAGGTCCTTTTCAGAATAACCATGAGGGTTGACAACATTTAACAAAGAAGCTGTGGCAGCATCCACAAGCAAAGAGGAGCCAAAGTGAAACTCTCAACAGAAATAGAACAATACAGAGAATTATCACAAGATATATGTGACAAGTAACACAACATCTCACAGCTTTAAGATAAGAAGATACTGAGGATATCGCCTAATATAATTAAAGAGAGCTAAAAACCGAAACATTTGTTTTTCCCTCTGGATATAATAATACTTCTGAGAAATGGAAAGTTAGGGGAAGATAAAATTCCAATGTACATTTCAGAAGGAAGACATTTGTTCTGAAATCCCACTGATGGTCTCTTTTCAGGTTAGTGGTGAGAAATAGAAATATATATATCACATAAAAACATCCTAATTCCCAGCCCACATCCTAGGAAATGATAGCAATTGTAAACATTGTTCCTAAAGCAGGCTAAAGAAGACAATTTTCTTGCAGGTTTAGAAAAAGTATTAACAATTAACTAACCCACATGAACTTATTACTTGTGATTATGGGATACATGAACATGGAAATTTAAAATCTTCATGTTGATTTGATGCATCAAGAAAATCTGAACCTTTAGAGGTATTAATGGGATCAGAAGATGTTATATATTAGAGAGATTTGCTAGTAGACTAACACTGAATTAGAAGCCTAATTAGCTCTATCAAAGTATAGCCAAACAGTTCAAAATGTGGCAGTTTAGAAAGAAGCTAGGAAAATTTCTGGGCAAGCAGAATGGGGAAACTGAGACAAGGAAATTTGGGCAGTTTTCAGACAACTTGTGAATTGCAAGATCTTATCTTTTCATACCAAGGACACTTGAGAGCAAATGGTTTAAACCTCTCCGCAGAGAATACATAGTTTAAATCACCCTGGCCTGGGAAAATAGAGAACAAAGACCTAATTAATGCCACTTGTGTCAGCTAAATCCAAGGAGAGATGAAGTCTGGGGGACAAATAACAAAAAACTCCAAGTCATTTTGATGGTATCACTTGAAGGGGGAATATTAGGCAGGGTAGATAACTGCTAGGGCAGGGCAATGGGAAGGGGAAAAGGGGGAGGTTATCTCACCATGGAACAAAGAAGTGATCAGTCTTAAGACCTGCCAAAATAAAATCACCAGACGTGCTCATAAATTTTGAGAAAAGCCACAACAATGTAAAAAGGTGACCCTTGAAATCTAGTTTATCCAGCAGGGGAGCCTGAAACCTATAGGAAGATAACCTATAAAATCTTTAACCCCCCACCAGGTAGGGCTCTCAGACTAGCTGAGTTGCCCACTTGTGCTTTATGCTAAGTGTGTTTTTAATAAATTTGCTTACTTTGCTTCCTTAATAAATTTGTTTGCTTTTCTTCAACACTGCATTCAGTCACTTTTCTGAATTCTTTCTCATGAGTGTGGCAAGAGCCACGGAGGGGAAAGCCCTCTTAAACATGGCAAGTTATCTGATGACAAAAGCATTTTATTATTTCTTGATGACACAGATTTTCATGTTTTGTCAAAAGAATACTCAAAATGATATAAGAATTCAGGTAGGCAGAAAGGAAAAAAGAAAGGTATACAAATAGTTTTGTTAAGGAGACAAAACATTGCATTTTATATTTTTGAAATATTTCCATAAAGTCAGGGGAAGAATTGTTTGAAGTTTAAAGAGTTTCTTAAAATGTATGCTTTAATGAAAGACCTCTTTATCCTAGAAATTTCAAATAAATTATTCTACATTTAAGTAATTTGCCCAATAATCAAAAGTCTTTTATTTGTAAAACATTAAAAATCTACCTATATACTTAAAAATGATTACTTTAATATTAGTTATTTGACAATAATATGCATTACAATTTATTGAAAACACATTTTCATTTCATTTTACAATGTTTTGCTATAAAGGTAAGCATGCTGATTAGCAACTATTATAGATATTTGCTCAAGCCTTTGGGCAAATTAATAAATCCCTTGTGGAAATGTGAACTTTTCTAATAAAGCTACCTTTTCCTTATTCTCTGCTGGTTGCTTAAGAACCATTCTTATACCCTGGATCTCTAAGACCAAAGACAAACAATTCTTATAAATTACTCATAACAATTATTTTAATTTCCCACTCAATGTTAGAAATAACTTAAAAGGAAATACAGGGAGGAAAATCACATTTACAAAAATACAGAAAGGATTAGGTATAATAAGTCCTCAATCCTATTTTCCACAGGTCAAGCCATAATGACCTGCAGCAACTAGAAATTATGGCCAAATGAGATTGTTTGAGAATTAACAAAATTTTAAGATGGAAAACATTTCCCATGAAAAACCTGTTTGAAAAAAAGTATTAGGAACCTTTGAGAAGTGAAAACTAAAATTTAAGGCAAGGGAAATTGAACAGCTGGGAATAGGCCAGAGAACAGTTTGTGGAATTAGCAGCATAGATAAACATTTGCCCAGACAGTAGCCCAAGATAGCCTAGGGGTTTAGTTGTCACAACACAAATGAACTAATTGTGATGATTATTTCTGAGGAAGATGAAGGGAAAAAATAGTTTATTAGTCAATAGTAGTTAATTGGTATGTTTTTTGAAATGTTATTTATTTTTCAACATATTGACTCCAAGTATACCTACACCCAAATAAAATCTAGAGAGTAAAGTAGAAAGCAAACAAACAAAAAATAACACATATTTTAATGTGTCAAAGTTTTTAAAAACTGAAACACATTTTCTTGAGCCATGTTTCTACTTTCCAAGACATTTTTGATTCAGAAGTTGTCATAATTTCATCTTTTCCAGGAAAATCTTTTTCAAACAAATTTTAGCATGAATGATAAAAGAAAAACAGAGTTTGCTACATGTTGGTTTTTTGAAGAATTTTCATTCTGGTCTTGATCTGAAGGAACAATTTTGAATAACCCAACATTCATAAAAATGGTAAAAAAAAATCTTGGAATTATCAGTATGGCTCTATATTCAAATATGTGAAAGGAAAGAAAAGCATATGGCCATGACTGAGAGACCGCAGAGTGGAGCACTTAAAGAAATCAGCATGGAAATAAAGTGCCCATTACCAAGTGATGACTTACTGTATAATTTATGAAAAGGTAGAGTATGCTTAAACTGCACTTAGCACCTGGATGATATGAAATAAAATGTGTTCATGAAATTCCAGTAATAAGGAGTATGATGTTGGTTTCCTTTCTATCTTATTTCTAGTTTAACAGAGAGCAGTGGTAAACCGAGGCAATATTCAGTAGCTTTCACTCGATTATTTTTTAGACTCATAGACCTTGATTTTCAGAGCTTCAGAATTATCTGGTATAATATCTTTCTTGCGTGCATGCTCTCTCTTTCCTTCCCTGTCTTATCATGCAACATCTCAGACAGATGCAAATCTAACACACCAAACTATATAGTCTAGAAGAGTGTTACTCATTTAGTTAACAATTCAATATTGTCTGCTAACATGTCAGGCATAATTTTTGGCACTTGAAATACATCAGTAAACAAAACTGATCCAAAGCCTACATCCCATAATGGCATGTGTAGAGTGATTTGTTCAGTATATTAATCAAGGTTCTTCAGATAATCAGACCAATATAATGTATATAAGTAGAAGCAAGAGATTTATTTGAAGGAATTACTCCTGTGCTTGTGGAGGCTGGCAAGTCCAAAGTGAGCAGAGTGGGTTGGCAAGCTAGAGATGCTGAGAGGAGTAAATGTTACAGCTCAAGTCTGAAGGTAGTCTATTGGCAGAATGCCTTCTTGCTTGGGGGAAGACCAATCTCTGTTCTATTAAAGCCTTCAACTGATTTGAAGAGGCCCACCCACATTATGGAAGACATTCTGCTTTACGCAAGGTCCCCCTGTTTAAATTTTAATCTCATTAAAAAACACCCTTACAGAAATAGCTGGACAATAAGATCCAGCGAAGTTGACAGATAAGATTAACTAGCACATTCAGAAAATATGCAATTTTGGAGTAAAGGTGCTGTGGAAATAAATAAAGATCAATAAAATGATAACATCAAATGCTATTTAGTTAGAGTTTGCTCATAATAAAGCCATCCATTGTCACTTGTGTTTTAACAGAGACTGAAAGGCAAGCAGAGGAGTGGAGAAGCTTTATTGGGAAAAAATGGGAAGGCTTCATTGTATGACCTTATTTGAGGCTGTTGGCATATGGAAGCTGTAGACAGGCTAACTGGAAGTGGAACATCCTGCATAATTGGTTAGGGCTGCATGTCTGGCTTTCTCTAGTTGGTGCTAAGTTGGAAACAGCGACAAAAATAAGGGAAACTGTCAATTACTAATTAAGTCTTGACCATTTGGGAGCAATTTAGAGCAGTTGTATGGCTTTCTGGAAATAGCAGTTACTAGAGAGAGCAATCTGACTGCCTACATGTCTTATTACAACAGTTTGGTTTTCTGTGTAGTTTATTATAAATAAGGGGGTTGTTTTTTTAAAGAGGCTGTTATATGTTTTCACTCAGACTTCTATTTTGATATGTGGTCTTTGAAAGGCGCACCGCCCGCCTCTCCGGGCGGTGCGGGGGGAGGAGTCTGACCGCCTGGCTCTGAAATCCCTCCGCGCCCGCCGTAGGGCCTGGCCTCCCCGGAGCGGTCGAGTCTCCGGACCGGCTGCGCGGTGGCCGGCGGCGGGCCGAGGGGTGGGGGCCTGGCGGCGTCCGACCACGGGGGAGGTCATGGGGGCGGAAGGCCTCACCGCCTCACTCTTTCCTCCCTTCCCCCGTGGTCGGCTCCCCGCTTGCCCGCGCTGAGGCCGAGGGTCCATGCGGCCCTCGGGGCCCAGTCGGGGGGGACCGGGGCCTGCGTGGGCCGACCGCCGGGCCCCATGTGGGGGGCCATCCTGCCTTGTGGCGAGTTCGAGCGGCAGCAGCAGGAGCCAGACAAGGACTGCGCCCTCCATCTTGCCTTGGGGTCTCCATCTTGGGACAGGACCATGTGCACCCTCCATCTTGCCTTGGGTCCTCCATTTTGGGATGGGGCCACGTGCTTCCTCACGGGAAGAAGCCGCTGCTAGCCACACCCAGGATTTCTCTGAATTAACCAATGGTGATCAAGGGAAGTGCACGCCATCACTATGACCACATCCTGTACCGACTCGCGCCTGGCCAATCAGCCGGGCCCACAGTGCCCTCTCCTGCCCTCACTCCACCCCCCTTTAAAACCCCCTGTCCCATCAGGCCTCTCGCTCTCGGCCGCTGGACTTTCCGCTGTGTCGGTGGGTCTGGTGAACGGGGAGCGCAGGCCGGCTTGCATAATAAAGGACTCTTTGCTTTTGCATCGGACTGACTGGCTCCCTGGGGGTCTTGGGAACTTTGAAATCTGGGCACAACATTTTGGGGGCTCGCCCGGGGTTCCCAGGACCATCGAGGGACCCGCAATCCGGAGAGTCTGACTGACCGCGGCAGGGGTAGGTGTGTTGTTTGTTTTGTTTGTTGTGTGTTTTGTTCAGTGTGAGCTCATTTCTGGAATCTGTAATTGCCTGAGAGGGTCTAGGTGGACGCACCCCAAAAGACCACAGGCGGGGGGGAGTTGGAAGACGTTCCGCCCCCCCAGGAGGGATGGATATGCCCCTCAGAGGGATGGATATGCCCCTCGCGGAAAGCAGGTCGCTCCTGCTAGCTAGTTTGGTATAAGGCCATTGTCTAGCGTTCGGGTTTGGCTTCCATGGAATTGGAAGCCTGTTTTGGTTCTGCTTCCATGGCGTTGGAAGACTGTATTTTCGGGCCCGTTTGTTGTTTGTGTTTGTGTCTTTTTGGTTTTATTTTGTGGACTCACTGGACGGACATTATGGGACAGACTCAAACTACCCCTTTAAGCATTATGGTCGATCATTTCAGAGAGGTAAGGGAAAGAGCCAGGGACCTCAGTGCAGAGGTTCGGAAAGACCGGTGGCAGACTTTTTGTTCCAGGGAGTGGCCAACTTTGGACGTTGGGTGGCCGCCGGAGGGTACTTTTGACCTCCCCACCATCCGCCGAGTCAGGGATGTCGTCTCCCGACTTAGGGGGGGACGTCCTGGTCAGCTTTCTTACATTGTTACTTGGCAGGACCTCGTGGAAGACCCGCCATCTTGGCTCAGGCCCTTCCTACCTCCACGTCCTCCCGGGCCGAAGCCCATTCTTGCTTTGCAGAGAACGGAAAAGGAGGAGAAAAGGAAGACTCTCACCCAGCCTTCGGCCCCTCCCCTCCCTATCCTGCAGGGGGGGACTGAAGAAGAACTAATCTTTCCTCCCCCATATAGCCCATGGAGGGACGATCCTTCCACGCCGGGAGTGGCTGGGGGCGGAGTTCTGGGAGTGGCTGGGGGCGGAGTTCTGGGAGTGGCTGGGGGCGGAGTTCTGGGAGTGGCTGGGGGCGGAGTTCCGGGAGTGGCTGGGGGCGGAGTTCTGGGAGTGGCTGGGGGCGGGGTTCCGGGAGTGGCCTCGGTAGGAGGCCCGCCTCTCACCCGGCAAAGGGCTCAGCGGGAACTGTCTGCTGCAGCACCTGACTCCACTATCAAGACCCTGCCCTTACGGGCCGCTGGACCCCCGGATGCGGATGGCAACCAACCGTATCATTATTGGCCTTTTTCAACATCCGATCTCTATAACTGGAAGGCACAAAACCCCAAGTTTTCTGAGAAACCAGGGGGACTTATTGACTTGCTAGATTCTGTTCTTTTCACCCATCAGCCCACATGGGACGACTGTCAGCAGCTTTTACAGGTTCTGTTCACGACGGAAGAGAGAGAAAGGATCCTCAATGAGGCCCGGAAAGTGGTTCCAGGCGTGGATGGAAACCCAACTGCCAACCAGGTCCAGATAGATGTCTCTTTTCCCTTAACTAGGCCTGAATGGGATTTCAACACGGCAGAAGGTAAGGAGAGGCTTTCGGTCTATCGTCAGACCCTAATGAGAGGTCTCAGAATGGCTGCTAGAAAGCCAACTAATTTGGCCAAGGTGGGGAATGTTCAGCAGGAAAGGGATGAGTCTCCAGCTGCCTTTTTAGAACGGATCATGGAGGCTTACCGTACCTACACCCCCATGAATCCAGAAGCTCCTGAAAACAAGGCAGCTGTGATCATAAGCTTTGTAAACCAGTCGGCCGCGGATATTAAAAGGAAACTACAAAAAGTAGATAGGTTGGGAGAGAAGAGTTTACAGGATTTACTGGCAGTGGCAGAGAAGGTGTACAATAACCGAGAGTCTCCAGAAGACAGGCAAGCTCGCGTCGTGGCTGCCTCTAGCAGTAGGCAAGCTCGGGACCTGGCTAGGGTCCTGCTGGCTACGACCATGGACTTCCCCAAGGAGCGAGACCGTCGCTTCCGACAGCTTGCAAGCAATAAAGGAAGAGGTAAGCAGACCACCCAAGAGGGGAGGCGGGGGCTACGGAAGAATCAATGTAAGTTTTGCATGGACATAGGGCACTGGGCTCGAGAGTGTCCGAAGAAGGCCGGTGAGAAGGGAGACAGGACTGACCGAGTCAAGGTCTTAGAGCTGGGTGAACTGAGTGATTAGGGGAGTCAGGGTTCGGACCCCCTCCCCGAGCCCAGGATAACTCTCAGAGTGGAGGGGACTCCTGTTAACTTCCTTGTTGACACCGGGGCACAACATTCGGTCCTCCGTACCCCGCAAGGAAAACTGGCGAATAAAAAGTCCTGGGTGCAAGGAGCAACTGGTATGAGCCAGTATTCATGGACTACCCGAAGGACAGTAGATTTAGGAACAGGCCAGGTATCCCACTCTTTCATGGTAATACCGGAATGCCCCTACCCACTATTAGGACGGGACCTACTGACCAAAATTGGAGCTCAAATAACTTTCAGACAAGGGGGGCCTCAGGTCACCGATGAGGAGGGCCGCCCCATTCAGGTCCTGACCATGAGGCTAGAGGATGAATATCGCCTCTACCAGAAGACTTCCCTGGTGGAGGGCAGTATGGACAAATGGCTACAAGAATTCCCAACAGCATGGGCAGAGACAGGAGGGGTGGGGCTGGCCGCCCACAGGGCCCCAGTCCTAGTAGAACTAAAACCAGGAGAAGGTCCGGTAAGAATCAAGCAGTACCCTATGCCTCAGGAGGCACGGAAGGGGATTCAGCCTCATATCAGGAGACTGAAGAGCTTGGGGGTGTTAGTTCCCTGCCAGTCTGCATGGAACACTCCCCTACTGCCGGTTAAAAAGCCCCAGACAAACGACTACAGGCCAGTACAGGACCTCCGAGAAGTAAATAAAAGAGTTATGGACATACACCCAACAGTCCCAAACCCGTACACTCTCTTGAGCTCCTTGGCACCCTCTAAAGTCTGGTACACGGTATTAGATCTGAAAGATGCCTTCTTCAGTCTACCCCTAGCACCTCAAAGTCAGTCCCTGTTCGCCTTTGAGTGGCATGACCCAGAGGAGGGCTTCAGTGGACAGCTGACTTGGACACGCCTACCCCAGGGGTTCAAAAACTCGCCCACCATCTTCGACGAGGCGCTGCACGAGGACCTGGGTGAGTACAGAAGGGAACACCCCAACCTCACCCTCCTCCAGTACGTAGATGACATCTTGATTGCTGCAGACACAGCCAAGGACTGTGAGCGGGGGACCCAAGATCTATTGGCCACCCTGGGGGCCTTAGGGTACCGGGCATCCGCGAGGAAGGCTCAGTTATGTCGAGAAAGGGTGAGTTACCTGGGATACATCCTGGAGGGCGGGCAGCGGCGGTTATCGGATGCCAGGAAAGAGACTGTTTTGAAAATCCCTACTCCCACCTCCCGAAGAGAAGTAAGGGAATTCCTAGGATCGGCCGGCTACTGCCGCCTCTGGATACCGGGTTTTGCCGAAATCGCCAGGCCCCTATATGAAGCTACCAAAGAGGGAAAGGCGTTTGACTGGACTGAGAAAGATGAAGCTGCCTTTAGGCAGTTAAAGAAGGCCCTTCTAGGTGCCCCAGCCCTGGGCCTGCCAGATATTACAAAGCCCTTTCACCTCTTTGTGGATGAACACAAAGGGATAGCGAAAGGGGTCTTGACTCAAGCTTTAGGCCCCTGGAGCCGCCCAGTGGCTTATTTGTCCAAGAAGTTAGATCCTGTAGCTGCCGGCTGGCCACCATGCCTGAGAATTATCGCGGCAACAGCGCTCTTAGTCAAAGACGCCGACAAACTGACCCTGGGGCAGGAAATCTGGATTACAACCCCACATGCCATTGAGGGAGTCCTGAAGCAGCCTCCTGACAGATGGATGAGTAACGCTCGTATAACCCATTACCAGAGCCTCCTACTCAACCCTCCAAGAGTACGGTTCCACCCCAGTGCGGCCCTCAATCCCGCTACTTTGCTGCCCGACCCTGACTTAGATGCCCCACTACACGACTGTGCGGGAATCCTAGAGCAGGTGCATGGACTCCGGAAGGACTTGACCGACCAGCCCCTCCCTGATGCAGAGGCCACCTGGTTCACGGATGGGAGCAGCTTCGTGCGGGACGGGTGCAGGTACGCGGGTGCAGCGGTGGTCACTGAAACGGACACTGTGTGGGCGGAGGCCCTGCCCTCCGGGACGTCAGCCCAGCGAGCAGAACTCATCGCCCTTACTAAGGCACTGACGCTGGGGGCTGGAAAGCGGCTTAACGTTTACACAGACAGCCGTTATGCATTTGCTACAGCTCATGTCCACGGAGCAATCTATCAGGAGAGAGGGCTGCTGACGGCAGAGGGACGGACAATAAAAAATAAGCAAGAGATTCTCGATCTGCTTGCAGCCTTATGGCTTCCTGCCAAGTTAGCCATAATCCACTGCCAAGGGCACCAGAAAGCTGATGACCCGGTAGCAAGAGGTAACCAAAAGGCTGACCAGGCTGCGAAGGCAGTAGCCCTTACCTCGGTCCCTACCATGGCCTTACAACTCCCAGACCCAGGGGACCCAGTCTTACCAGACCAGCCCAAGTACTCCCAGGAAGAATTGCAACGCATCAGAAAGCTCCCCAGAGCCCATGAAATAAAGGGATGGTGGCATACACCAGAAGGGGAACTCATACTACCAGACCGGCTCGGGGACACGGTATTAGAACATATGCACCGGTCTACTCACCTGGGGACCCGGAAAATGAAGGACTTAATTCGACATGCTGGGATCAAGATTCACCAGCAGGATACCAAGATAGATCAGGTTGTATCTGCCTGCAAGACCTGTCAACTCACAAACACAAGAGCTGGATCAAATGAAAGAGGGACCAGGCTCAGAGGCACCAAACCGGGAGCACAATGGGAAGTCGACTTCACTGAAATTAAACCAGGGAAGTATGGTTATAAATATCTTTTAGTATTTGTAGATACCTTCTCTGGCTGGGTAGAGGCATACCCAACCAAGCATGAAACAGCTCAGACGGTGGCCAAGAAGCTGCTCGAAGACATCTTACCCAGAAGGCACATGAGGACATTTGGCCACGCCTCCGCGCCATCTACGAAGCCAGCCCAACCCCAACTCCTCATCAGCACAGACCAGGAGATTGGGTCTACGTCAGAAGGCACCGCCGGGAGACCCTAGAACCACGTTGGAAAGGTCCCTACACTGTGGTGCTGACCACCCCCACCGCTCTCAAGGTAGATGGCATCGCGACCTGGGTCCACCACACTCACGTGCGGTCAGCGGATCCATCCATGACCCGGAAAGACTTCATCACCAAATGGAGCATCGATCGAGATCAATGCAACCCGCTCAAGCTCAAGCTACGGCGTGCTCGACCTGCCTGATGCCGGTAACATGGCTCGCGATCACTCCTGTCACCAGGAGCCCCCACAGTACTGTATAATACACTTAGATAATGCCTGCATCTTCATGGACAAGGCTCCAAAGAGACAAGGACAATTTATGGGGTCACATGTTTAGTAGCAGAAGATTCGGCTGCCTAAAGCAGCCATGATGTTTCATTGTATTGATATGTTATATTAACCTTTGATTCTTTTGCAGGTTTCGAATGTATGTTGGCTGTCCTGGAAGGGAGCTGTGTGGGGTGGCCCCAAAAGTAAAGGGTGTCTAGCTGGCAAGGGGGCAGGTGCCCAACTGGGCAGGAAAGGGTGCCCATCAGGTTTTGGACTCTGTTGAGAGACAGCTAACAGCTGGCAGCCTATATACTGCCTTGCAGGCCTGAGTCACCATGCCCATGTCAGGGGTAGTAAAGCTAAAAAAAAAAAAAAAAAAAAAAGAAGCCTGTTTAGAATAGAAGGTTAGGGGGATAGTTATGCATAGGAAGAAGGTTTTATGCCAACAGTTACTGTTTTGTTTTAAATCTATGAAAAGGAAGTAGCAAGGAAAGTCAGAAAATCTTAGAGTAGATCAGTATGTTCTTCTCCTTATGTAATTCCTCCAGAATCTGGCGATATGTGAAGGGATTTATTCCCTCCTGAGAAGGCACTTAAGCATTCTGTATTGCCAAAAGGATCCCAATTGTCTACAGCTGTTGTCTGAGCTCTCTGTTCAAGCTGGGTTTATGAAAAGCTGGTACCGTGGATCTGTCTCTTGCCCAGTGGCGTAAGCTGGGGCCTCTCTGTAGACGAAACCTGGACTCCCCAAGAGATGTGATCAATGCCGGGACCCCGCCAGCAGGCGAGGGGAACCCAAGGCAGTTGCTGGGCATGGAGGCCAGAGGGACATAGGCTATCAAGGAGACAGAACTGAACCTCACATCACCCTACTTGGCCCAGAGATAGCTGGTAGTCAACGACGGGTAAGATCCCACAGGGTGGGACGACCTAAGACAGGCACAGCTGGGGGCCAGTAGGAGAAAACTTGGGGTGCAACAAAGGTGGGGCACAGATCCTCACCCCCCCCAATGGTGCACGGGCTTGAACACTCGCCCCTTCTGAGGAAGGTCTCCTGTCCCCGTGGCTGCTTCTTGCTTCCCATGCCCAGCCCAGACCAGGAACCAAATAACAGAAGAGACTTGGTCCAGCTGAAAATGGTGCCCAGAAAAACGGAGGCTTAGTTCAACAGACTCTAAATTTAAACCTAGCCTAACAAACAGGAATGCTTGAGCCTCTTCAAGGCAAATAATACTAAATCTTGATTTGTTTTTTTTATGATAACCATGGAGGAATTCTAAGAAGAAAGATCCTATTTCAATAGAAGTTATTAAATCTAAAATGGTTTCTTTCACTTCCACTGGACCATTTGTTAGCCTTATAGGGATAGTTCAGTTGATAGTTTTGGTGGAATAGAATTGCAGCCCGTCTCATGATTGAGCCGGAAGTTCCAAGACAAGGGGGGAATGAAAGGCGCACCGCCCGCCTCTCCGGGCGGTGCGGGGGGAGGAGTCTGACCGCCTGGCTCTGAAATCCCTCCGCGCCCGCCGTAGGGCCTGGCCTCCCCGGAGCGGTCGAGTCTCCGGACCGGCTGCGCGGTGGCCGGCGGCGGGCCGAGGGGTGGGGGCCTGGCGGCGTCCGACCACGGGGGAGGTCATGGGGGCGGAAGGCCTCACCGCCTCACTCTTTCCTCCCTTCCCCCGTGGTCGGCTCCCCGCTTGCCCGCGCTGAGGCCGAGGGTCCATGCGGCCCTCGGGGCCCAGTCGGGGGGGACCGGGGCCTGCGTGGGCCGACCGCCGGGCCCCATGTGGGGGGCCATCCTGCCTTGTGGCGAGTTCGAGCGGCAGCAGCAGGAGCCAGACAAGGACTGCGCCCTCCATCTTGCCTTGGGGTCTCCATCTTGGGACAGGACCATGTGCACCCTCCATCTTGCCTTGGGTCCTCCATTTTGGGATGGGGCCACGTGCTTCCTCACGGGAAGAAGCCGCTGCTAGCCACACCCAGGATTTCTCTGAATTAACCAATGGTGATCAAGGGAAGTGCACGCCATCACTATGACCACATCCTGTACCGACTCGCGCCTGGCCAATCAGCCGGGCCCACAGTGCCCTCTCCTGCCCTCACTCCACCCCCCTTTAAAACCCCCTGTCCCATCAGGCCTCTCGCTCTCGGCCGCTGGACTTTCCGCTGTGTCGGTGGGTCTGGTGAACGGGGAGCGCAGGCCGGCTTGCATAATAAAGGACTCTTTGCTTTTGCATCGGACTGACTGGCTCCCTGGGGGTCTTGGGAACTTTGAAATCTGGGCACAACAGTCTTATCATTTTCCACTTATATATTTAGCCTTTCAAAAGATAAACAATATAATAAAGATGTGAAGTGAACTGCACAGTGTATAAGAAGGTGATAAATGTTTCAGGGAATTATGAAACAATTTATGAATAATTTGCAGTACAGATTGGAGGAAGGTATAGGAAAGTTTGCAGTATTTTTAAAAAAATATTTGTATTGATTTCAGAGAGGAAAGGAGAGGGAGGGAGAGAGAGAGGAACATCAATGATAAGAGAGAATCATTGATTGGCTGCCCCTGCTTGCTCCACACTGGGGATTGAGCCAGCCACCAGGGCATGTGACCTGATCGGGAATAAAACCATGACTCCTGGTTCATAGGTCGATGCTCAACAACTGAGCCACACCGGCTGACAGGAAAGCTTGCAGTATTAAATTAAAAGTGAGATTTAAGCAAAACTTTGAAGAAGGTGATGGAATTATCCAAGCAAAAATCTGAAGGGATATAACCCTAAACATATTGAACAGCTGCTGCTAAGCCTCTAATGTGGGTTGATACTGGGTATTTAAAATATATCTAAAATAATCACAATGCCTCTCTTCCATCTTTTGGAATTCACCCTCTTTGGTATATATTTCACAATAGACAGCTACATTGTGAATCATTCATTTTCTTAGGGAGGGAATATTTAGAGGAAAAATAAAACAGGGGGAAGGGAGATGAAGGAGAGAAAGAGAATCAAAACAAAAGTAAAGTCAGCAACCAGAGATCACAGACTTGTACTCAAATAAAGCTCATCTTTGAAATCTAGATCATTCTTGCTTGAACATTTTATCAGTTATATTTTGATATCATTTTTCTAAGTTGCTTCTGCTTGAACATTTCAGGGTTACTGGTTTAAGATCAGTATATGCTTAATTGATGTCCATTTGGTGGAATTTCCACATCTCACAAATAATTCCAGATTAGGTCTTATATTTTCCCAGCACAATGAAAACGGTTAGAGTCTGTGCTGTTCAGCCCCCAAAATGAGCCCTAATTATTCACATCAAAACTGGTTAAATCTCCTTCCACCTGAATAGGGCTCACCTTAAATAATACACAAGGGATATTGTAGGAATGCCTGGGTATGACCTCTAATGATCCTAATATATAAAAACCCAGGGTCTGTAACAACTGACTGAAGGCTCGACCTAACACCGCAAGTCAGTCCTGCAGTCAGTGCTGAGTTGCTGTGGCGACCCAGCACTGACTGCCACCAGTGTGGGTGAAGCAACCCAGCACTGACTGCCGAGGGGCCTGTGGATCAGGCCCAGAGAGAGGCCAGGAGAGAGGCAGGGTCTGATCCGTAGCCTCCATGGAAGTTGTTGATCAGCCGTTGCCTCTCCCTTTCTCTCTGGGCTTCGCCAGCAGCATTGCCTCTGTTTCTCTCTGGGCCTCCAGTGGGGGCTGCTGATCACCCTGCCTCTCTGATCAGGCCTGGAGATAGGCCTGGAGATGCTGACTGGCATAGAAACTGACCAATCAGAACCAAATTTGTGTGAACTGTGAGGAGCCAATGGCTGCCTAGGAGGTGGAGCTTTTGATGCTGACTGGCATAGAAACCGACCAATCAGAACTAAATTGCCAGCAGGGGCGGTCAGTTGGGGGTGATCAGGCAGGCAGGCAGGCAGAGAGGTTAGGGGCAATCAGGTAGGCAGGCAGGTGAGCAGTTAGGAGCCAGGGGTCCAAGATTGCAAGAGATATGTCCAACTGTTGGATGCCTGATGCTGGCAGTGAGATATCCCCCAAAGGGTACCTGATTGGAGAGGGTGCATGCTAGGCTGAGGGGAATCCCCCCATGCACAAATTTAGTGCACCGGGCCACTAGTAGGTTATAAAATACATTGTGGCTTCTACTTCATGGTCTCTTGTATCACTTGATCACAGAAGCCAACCACCATGTCAAAAGGTCTATGGAGACATCCACATGTAAGGAACTGAGATAACTAGCCAATAACTAGCCCAACTTGCCAGGCATTCATGTTAGCCACATTGGCATGAATTATTTTGCCCCAGACAAGACTTTAGATGACTGTACTTTGTACAGGTCACTTTTACAACATATAATGCTTAGTTTTATATGTCAACTTGACTGGGCTAAGTGATACCCACATAATTGGTAACATTATTTCTGGATATGTCTCTGAGGGCCTTTCAGGAAGAGATTAGCATTCAAATTTCTGAACTGAGTTAACCAGGTGGCCCTTCCTAATCAGGTGAGTACATCCAATCCATTGAGAGTCCAAATAGAACAAGGAGATGAAGGAAAGGAAAATTTACTTTCTCTCTGCTTGAGCTTTGACATTATTTGACCTCAACTTTGGATATTGGTGTTCCCAGTTCTTGGGTTTTTTCACTCCTCACATCGATGTACTCAATCAGTTTCCTCACTTTCCTCCATAATCTCAAGCCTTTTTAGTCAAACTAACTTATACTACAAGCTTTCTTGGTTTTCTAGTTTGTAAAAGGCAGATGCAGGGATTTCATAACTACATGAATTATTTCCTCTAATTATAAAAATACTAGAGGCCCAGTGCACAAAAATATGTGCACTCAGGGGGAGGGGAAGCCCTCAGCCCGGCCTGTGCCCTCTCACAGTCTGGGACCCCTCAGGGGATGACCACCTGCTGGCTTAGGCCCACTCC
Organism: Myotis daubentonii; assembly: GCF_963259705.1. Classification (NCBI taxonomy): domain Eukaryota; kingdom Metazoa; phylum Chordata; class Mammalia; order Chiroptera; family Vespertilionidae; genus Myotis; species Myotis daubentonii. The sequence continues at coordinate 93,256,604 of NC_081842.1, forward strand.
CCGGGGGATTGGGCCTAAGCTGGCAATCAGACATCCCTCTGGCAGCCCAGCAGCCCTCAGGGGATGTCCACTTGCCAGCAGGGAGCAGGCCTATACTGCAGTTGGACATCCTTAGCACTGCTGAGGAGGCAGGAGAGGCTCCCACCAACACCATTGTACCGGCAGCCATCAGCCTGGCTTGTGGCTGAGCAGAGCTCCTCCCATGTGAGAGCGCCCTGACCACCAGAAGGCAGCTTCTGCATTGAGCGTCTGCCCCCTGGTGGTCAGTGTGTGTCATAGTGACCAGTCATTCCCATTCTTTCTGCTGTTAGGGTCAGTTTGCATATTACCCGGTTACTATATAGGATAGAGGCCTGGTGCATGGGTGGGGGCTGGCTCGTTTGCCCAGAAGGGTGTCCCGGATCAGGGTGGGAGTCCCGCTTGGGGACCTGGCCAGCCTGGATGAGGGAATGATGGCTGTTTTCAGCTGGTCACACCCCCTTCAGGGTGGGGGTCCCCACTGGGGTGCCTGGCCAGCCTGGATGACGGGCTGATGGCTGTTTGAAGCTGGTCACACCCCCTTCAGGGTGGAGGTCCCCATTGGGGTGTGTGGCGAGCCTGGATGATGGGATGATGGCTGTTTGCAGGTGGTCATACCCCCTTCTGGGTGGGGGTCCCCACTGGGGTGCCTGGCCAGTCTGGGTGAGGGGCTGAGGACTTTTTTCAGGCTGATGGGCGACTGAAACTCCCAGCCTCTCCTTTTTTCTTTTCTTTTTTTTATTCTAGGATTTATTTACCTTCTATAGCTGTCTCTGGAGCTGAGAGCCAGCTCTAGCTCTGAGACCATTGTGGGATGAAAGCAGGTATCTGGGTTTATTTAGATTCTATAATTGAAACTCTGTTGCCATCACTGGCTGCTCTAAGCTCTGTGGCTGTGCTGGCTGAAAGCAGGTATCTTTGGTTTGTTTAGGTTCTATAATTGCAACATTGTTGCATCCGGAGCACAGAGCTGGGCTGCGGCAGACAGGGAACCTTGGCTTCCTCCATCATTGGAGCAAGCAAGCTTCCTGTTCACTTCAGCTGCCTGGCTGCCGGCCGCTATCTTGGCTGGCAGTTAATTTGCATATCTTGCTGATTAGCCAATGGGAAGGGTGGCTAAGTTATGGTTAATTACCATGTTTCTCTATTATTAGATAGGATATTATTGGTTTAGTTTTTTTTTTTTCTGGAAATCCCTACCTAATACACCACATAAAAAACACAGGACCAGGATCATCCATCTAAACCTCTTGTAAGTTCCTGATAGTCAGAAACTGTGAGATGCTTATAGTTTTTTATGCCTCTAAGTTTTCAAGTTAAGATGTTACATAAGTTGTCCAGCCAAAGATAGATGATGGAGCAATGCATTTCAGGTACTTGCTTTATGCAAATACTCTCCTCTAGCTTCCTGCCTCACAATAAAGCTATTCTCAACTCCTGTTTTACATGGATAATAAAATTCTAGTTCCTATGATCTAGATTCTAGAACTTCTGGTAACTTGTTTACTTAACTAGTAGTAGTTCCCTTTTTATTTCTGTAATACAATAATTTTCCATTTTTTTACAAAATAAAACGATATGGCATATTAGGAAAGAAAGTCATGTTTTATTAGGATATTATAAAAGAAGTTTAATTTTCTTATCAGGCCAAAGTGAAAAAGAAGATTAATAATATTTATGAATTGATCCTCTGTTAATGCAAGTCTTCCAAGTATGAATATTTATCTTTTTAGTGAAAAGTGACTTCATCTAAAATTGCACATAACATTCCAATGCAGCCTATCATTCCATGAAAGCCATTTTCCAAAATTACTTCTTAATTTCCAAAATTAGGATCCTGATTCTGTAAATCTTCATGAATTCAATGGAAAACATTAGGAAAGTGTTTGTTTAATGAATAACTTCATTAAAATAAATGAATGTTTGTAATTCAGGTTCATGGGGTTTGAGTCCAGGTCTACCAAATGGGTTATTAAATTTTCTGAGTGTCAATATCAATACTATTAGAGAATCTGATTTAAGAGATCTGAATAAGAGTCTGTAAATTGGTATTTTAACAATCAATACAGCGAGTTTTGACAAAAGTGAGGTTAATAATAACACTTTGTGAAATATTGTCCATATTGTTCCTCATATTCATTGATACATATTTCTTCTTTCATTTCTTATCACTCATTCTTTAAAAACATTTCTTTTTTGTGGATGGGTTTGTTTGGTTTGGTTTGTTTGTTTGGTTTTCTTTTATATGGATTTTATAATTGTGATTAAAGGGCTATTGTTATGAGGAATAGGTAGAAAGAAAAAACATCAGCAGCCATAATTTATGAGTGAAGATATTTGTAAATCATGTTTTAATAAGTCAAAAACACTATGTAGCATTTCTATGAAAATTCAATTAAAATGATAATGTATAACATGATGTACAATGCAATTAAAATGTAAAATATATAGCACAATGATGCCCAAATATTCTAAGATAAATCGTAATATAAATAGCAGTAGGCTTTAGTTAACTGCCAAATGCTAGCTATAGTATAAATATTAACAAAACTGATACAAGGATCAGATGTTTAAGGTAAATATGAAGATTTTTGATTGCGGTTTGGGGTTGGAAATATTTGTTCAATTCATAAAATGAAATATGTCTCTTAGGACACAGCAGGTACATCACATTCATTGGAAAATACGATGTGAAGAACTTAAAGATATATGCACTTGCTTCTTTTCTTTTCTCTTATTGATATAAATTAGCTTATGGTTCTTATGAAGACATAGATGAACAGTGGTATTCAAAGTAAGAAAATATCTAATGATTCTTTCCAGAGAAACATATAGAAGAATAAAATAAAAGGATAAACACATTCTGACATATGAAAACTTTAAAATATATTTGAATACCCTGACATAGGTAAACCTTAAGGGAAAATAAAATAGAAGGAATCAGTAAATATTGATTTATTTTGTTATGCATTCATTGATTTCTTCTTCCTTTTTAAAAAGTCTTTACTGTTAAGAGTATTATATATGTCCCCTTTTTTCTCCATTGAGTCCTTATAGTCTACCATTAACCCCCACCCCAGGACAGCACCACCCTATTGTCTGTGTCAATGGGTTATGCATATATGCATACAAGTTCTTTGGTAGATCTTTTCCCACCCACCCACCAAACCCCACCTTCCCTCTGAGAGTCCACAGTCTGATCCATACTTCTATGTCTCTCTGGATATATTTTGTTCATTAGAATCCACATATGAGTGAGATCATGTTAGACTTGTCTTTCTCTGACTGGCTTATTTTGTTTAACATAACACTCTCCAGGGACCTCCATGCGGTCTCAAAGAGTAAGAAATCCTTCTTTTTTACTGCTGCACAGTATTCCATGATGCAAGTGTACCACTATGTTTTTTTTATCCTTTCATCTACTGATGTGCACTAGGGCTGTTTCCAGATCTTGGCTATTGTAAATTGAACTACTATGAACATAGGGGTGCATACATTCTTTCTGATTGGTGTTTAGTGATTCTTAGGGTATATTTATAAAAGTGGAAACACTAGGTCAAATGGCAGTTCCATATTTAAAATTTGAGGAAACTTTGTACTGTTTTCCATAGAGGCTGCACAAGCCTGAAGTCTAACCAATATGTACTAGGCTTCCCTTTTCTCCACATCCTTGCCAGCACTTGTCCTTTCTTGATTTGTTGATGGTAGCCATGCTGACAGGTGTGAGGTGATACCTCATGGCCTTTTAAATTTGTATCTATCTGATGATCAATGACTGAGCATTTTGTCATGTCTCTTAGACATCTGTATGTCCACTTTGGAGAAGTGTCTAGTTAGGTCCTTTGCCCCTGTCTTCCTTTTGTTAAGTTGTATGATATTTTGGAAACTAACCTCTTATCAGATGTATCATTTTTTTTTCTATTCAGAAGCTTTTTATTTTGATGTAGTCCCATTATTTTTTTCTCTCCTTAGTTTCCTTTGCCCTAGGAGATGTGTGCACAAATATGTTGCTACAAAAGATGACTGATATTTTACTGCCTATGGTTTCTATTAGGATTTTTATGGTTTCCTGTCTTACATTAAAGTCTTTTATCCATTTGAGTTTATTCTTGTGTACCATGTAAGTTGGTAATCTAGTGTCATTTTTTTTTTGCATTTGTCTGTCCAATTTTCCAGCATCATTTATTTAAGAGACTGTCTTGACTCCAATGTATGTTCTTGCCTTCTTTGTTAACTACTAATTAAGTGTGATGGCTTGGGTCTATTTCTGGGGTCTCTGTTCTGTTCCATTAATCTATATGCCTTTTCTGTGCCAGTACCAGGTTTTTTGAGTACAGTGGCTTTGTACATAACTTGATATCTGGTCTTGTGATCCATCCAACTTTGTTCTTATTTCTCAAGATTTATGTGGTTATTCTGGGTCCTTTTTTTTTGGTTTCATATAAATTTTTGGAGTATTTGTTCTAGATCTGTGAAATAAGCCATTGGTATTTTAATAGAGATTGCATTGCATCTATAGATTGCTTTGTGTAGAATGAACATTTCAATTATATTAATTCTACCAATCCATGAACACAGTGTGTCAAATATGGATTTATTATGTTGAGGTATGATCCCTCTTTTCCCACCTTGCTGAGAGTTTTTGTTAAAAAATGTGTGTTGGATTTTGTCAAATGCTTTCACTGCATCCATTAATCTTATCATGTAGTTTTTGTCTTATAATTTACTTACTTGCTGTATCACATTTATTCATTTGCAAATATTTTTCCAGCCTTGCATCCCTTGGTCATGGTGTATGATCTTTTTAATATATTACTAATATTTTGTTGAGGATTTTAACACCTATGTTCATCAGGAACTTCAGCCTTTAATAATCTTTCTTTGTGGTGTATTTTTGGCTTTTTTTAGGATAATGCTGGCCTCATAAATAGTGTTCCTTCCTCTTGGATTTTTTGGAATAGTTTGAGGAGGATAGGTATTAGTTTTTCTTTGAATGTTTGGTAAAACTCGCTTGTGAAGCCATCAGGACCAGCACTTTTATTTGCAAGGTTTTCTTGCTTACTGCTTCAATTTGAGCAGTTGTTGTTGGCCTATTCAAGTTTTCTGATTAAATATAAGTCATGAAACCATAAAAATCCAATAGAAACCATGGGTAGCAAAGTCTCAGACATCTTTTGTAGCAATATGTCTGTGCATATATCTCCTAGGCAAAGGAAACTAAGGAGAAAGTAAACAAATAAGACTACGTCAAAATTAAAAACTTCTGAACAGCAAAAGAAACCATCAAAAAATGAAAAGGTAGCCAATTGTATTAGAGATCATATTTGCCTATGATACATCTGATAAGGGGTTAATTACCAAAATATATAAAGAACTCATACAACTTAACAAAGGAAGAAAAACAATATAATTTTTAAAAAGGGGGTAGCAAAGGACCTAAATAGACACTTCTCCAAAGTGGACATACAGATGTCTAAGGGACATATGAAAAAATTCTCAGTTACTAATCATCAGAGGGATGCACATTTAACAACAAGTTATATCACCTTACACCTGTTAAAATGTCTACCATCAACAAATCAACAAATGACAAGTGCTGGCAAGGATGTGGAGAAAAGGGAAGCCTAGTACACTGCTGGTGAGAATTCAGACTTGTGCAGCCACTATGGAAAACAGTACAGAGTTTCCTCAAAAAAGTAAATATGGAACTGCCATTTGGCCTTAATGTTTCCACTTTTAGAGATATATCCTAAGAATCACTAAACACCAATCAGAAAAAATGTATGCACCCCTATGTTCATAGTAGTTCAATTTACAATAGCCAAGATCTGGAAACAGTCCTAGTACACATCAGTATATGAGTGGATAAAAGACTGTGGTACATTTACACCATGGACTACTGTGCAGCAGTAACAAAACAACAACAACAACAACAAAAGGATTTCTTACTCTTTGAGACAGCATGGAGGGATCTGGAGGGTAAGTGAAGTAAGCCAGTCAGAGAAAGACAAGTCTCGCATGATCTCACTTATATGTGGAATTGTTTTAGGATTCCAGGGCAGGAGGAACAGGGAAACTAAGACAGGAAAGTTAAAACAAGGCCAAACATTGTGGGCAATTTGCAGCCACCTTGCAACTAACAAACCATTATCTTCCCCAGCCAAGGACACAAGAGCAAATGGTTAAAAAAATCTCCCTAATGAGAGAATGAAGAAAGTGAGGGGGAAAGGGGAAAAGAAAAAGGAAAAAGGGGAAGTTTTACTCCCTAAGCAGAAAAAGCCTGCAGTCTCAAGGTTTAGCGAGATAAAGTTGCCAGGTGCTTTTCATGAATTCTGGGAAGGCCACAACAAAGTAAAAAAAAAGGAACCTTGAGGATGAAACTGTACCAAAGCAGTCAGCAGAGGAATTTTGAAGCCTATAGACAGGAAGGTATGTAACAACTCAGACTCCACCCAACTTGCTCTTCAGATTAGCTGAGAGCTCATCTGTGCTTCATAAGCCAGATAAATAGGTCTGCTTTGCTTTTTAAAATAAAGATTCATGCTTTAATAAATTGGCTTATCATGATGCAGTCAAGGTCTCTCATACAGACTCATTTATGTGAGAAAACAATGACTGAGGTTGGGGACAGCCCTCTCCCACTGGCTCAAGGGGATTGTCTGATAAAGCCTTTCTGGTGTCCGTGAGAGGTGCCTATAATAGAATCTAATGAATAAAATAAACTGATGAGCAAAATAAATCCAGAGACATAGAAGCATGGAACAAACTGACAAATCTCAGAGGGAAGGCAGGGGTGGGGAGATGGTTGGGAAGAGATTAACCAGAGAACTTATATGCATACTAGGGGCCCAGTGCACGAAATTCGTGCACTGGGTGTGTGTGGGGGAGTGTCCCTCAGCCCAGCCTGACCCTCTCACATACTGGGAGCCCTCAGGCGTTGACCCCCATCACCCTCCGATCGCCTGATCGGCCCCTCTGCCAGGCTTGGACAGGGGACCCCCATCTCCCCCTGATCACTGGCTCTGGCCCCCACCCAGCCCTGAGGCCTCTGGCCCAGGAATCATGCCTGGGCAGGGGACCCCCATCTCCCTCTGATCGCTTGCTCCACCCCTCGCCCAAGCCTGACGCTTCTGACCCAGGCTTCAGGCCTGGACAAGGGGACCATCATATCCCCCCAATCCCCGGCTCCGCCCCCGGCCCAGGCCTGATGCCTCGGCCAGAGGAGTTGACCCTCATCACCCTTCAATCACCAATCACCGGATCGGCCCCTTGACCAGGCCTGAGGCCTCCGGCAGAGGTGTCAGGCCTGGGCAGGGGACCCCCAGCTCCCCGCGGTTGCAGGCTCCGCCCCTGCCCAGGCCTAACGCCTCTGGCCTAGGCGTCCGGCCTGGGCAGCGGGGACCCGCAGCTGCAGCGGCCCCGCGATCATGGGCTTCGCTTTAGGCCCAGGCAAGGGACCCCTAGCTCCTGGGACTGCCAGCTTCGACCGTGCCCAACTCCCATCACTGGCTCCACCCCTACTTCCTGCTACCACTGGCCAGGGCAGCAAAGGCACCTGATTATCCGATCATGGCTGGGGGGCAGGGCAAAGGCGGCCCCAGGGCCGCCTTTGCCCTGCCCCCCAGCTCTTAGCTCCCCCCTGGGTTTCCAATCACTGTCAGTGGCAGGGGGCTTCTTCCTGCTTTCCCTTTTGCCTCCCTGCATTGTGCCTACATATGCAAATTAACCGCCATCTTGTTGGCAGTTAACTGCTAATCTTAGTTGGCAGTTAACTGCCAATCATAGTTGGCAGTTAATTTGCATATAGCCCTGATTAGCCAATGAAAAGGGTATCGTTGTACGCCAATTACCATTTTTCTCTTTTATTAGATAGGATATGCATAATGCATGGACACAGATAGTGTGTGGTGAAGGCCTGGGGGGTGGCAGAAGGGGTATGTGAGGAAAGAAAAGGTGATATCTATAACATTTTAACAATAAAGATAATTTTAAAAATACCAATAGCATATTTCAGAGAACCAAAACAAATACTCCAAAAATTTGTATTGAATCAAAAAAAGACCGGAATAGCAACAGTGATCTTGAAAAAGATCAACTAAAGGACTTGTATGCATGCATATAAGCATAACCAATGGACATAAGACACTGGGGAATAGGGGAGGCTAGGGGACTGTCTAGGGCGGGGGGGATAAAATGGACACATATGTAATACCCTTTGTAATACTTTAAGCAATAAAAAAAAAAAAAAAGTTGGAGGAATCATGCTACCTGACATAAAACTGTATTACCAAGCTATAGTAATCAAAACAGCATGGTACTGGCATAAAAAGAGACATATTAACCAATTTAAAAGAATAAAAACCCAGAAATTAACCCATACTTTTATAGTCAATATTTGACAAGGGGGAAAAACATACAATAGAGTAAAGATAGTCTGTTCAGTAAATGATGTTGGGACTAGTGGGCATATACTTTCAAAAAAATAAAACTATATCACTTTCTTATATCACATAGAAGAATAAATTCAAAATTGATTAAATATTTAAATGTTAGACTCAACACCATAAAAGTATTGAGAGTAAATATAGGCTGTAAATTCTCAAACATTTCTCATATCAATATTTTTTCTTATAGATCTCTTTGGGCAAGAAAAAATAAACAATGGGGCTACATCAAACTAAAAAGTTTTTGCACAGAAAAGAAAACCATTAATGAAATGAAAAGACAGCCCACCGATTGGGAGAACATATATGCATCAAAGATGCATCTGATAAGGGATTTATATCCAAAATTTATAAAGAACTTATAAAACAACACCAAAAAACCCCCACAAACTATTCAATTTAAAAAATGGGCAAAACACCTGAATAGACACCTCTCCAAAGAGAATATACAGATCCCTAACAGACATACGAAAAGATGATCAATTTTATTTACCATCAGATAAATGCAAATTAAATCCACTATGAGATATCACCTCACACCTGTCAGAATAGCTATCATAAAAAAATCAACAAACAAGTGTTGGTGGGGATGTGGAGAAAAGGGAGCCCTAGTACACTGTGCATGGGAATTCAGATTGGTGTGGCCACTATGAGAAGCAGTATGGAGTTACCATACAAAAATAAAAACTGAACTGCATTATGACCCAGTGATTTAACTTATAGATATTTTTTTAATCTATAAAAAACATAACCACTGTATTAAATAATGTTATGATTACATAAATGTGTATAGTACTACATAAGTAGGATTTACAATGCAAATTTTGCATCGGAAATTCTGTCTTTTATTTCACTTGTATAATGATGTATGACAAAATTCGAGGAGTGTTAAGTCTTTGTTTTTACCTTGAATTAACAAAGAGGGCTAGGGATACTCTCCATTTTCTCATCTGTAAAATGAGCTACCTCATCAAATATTATTGTCTTTTTCTGCTTTGTATGTTTTATCTCTCCCTAAACCAACTTAGAGTTTCTGGGGGGAGGGGGGAAGGAAAATCCTATCTAATAAAGAGGTAATATGCAAATTGACCATCATTCCAACGCACAAGATGGCCACCCCCATGTGGTTAAAGATGGCTGCATCCATGTGGACACAGGATGGCCGGCAGAGCAGGGAAGTTTTGGGCAATCAGGCCAGAAGTGGAAGGCAGTTGGGAGGGACCAGGCCTGCAGGGGAGGGCAGTTAGGGGCAATCAGGCCAGCAGGGGAGCAGTTAGGTGCCAATCAGGCTGGCAGGGGAGTGGTTAGGGGGTGATCAGGCTGGTAGGCAGAAGTGGTTAGAGGCAATCAAGCAGGCAGGCAGGTGAGGGGTTGGGAGCCAGCAGTCCCGGATTGTGAGAGAGATGTCCGACTGCCCAGTGGGATCAGGCCTAACCAGGCAGTCAGACATCCCTTGAGGGGTTCCAGATTGGAGAGGGTGCAGGCTGGGCTGAGGGACCCACCTCCCTGTGCACTAATTTTCTACACTGGGCCTCTAGTGTCCAATATAATGACATATTGGTAAAACTAAATATTCTTTAAGGAAGTATCAAATGATTAAATGAGGAGGAGACTGAGATTTTAAGATAATACTTTTAATTAACAGTAAGATTTTAAGTGGAGGGAAAAAATGCAGAATGTAGTTCTGACCAGAAGTCATAGTGGAATAATGAACAATATTGTTAGTTACCAAAATCTTTCTGCTCAGTGAGAATTATAACCCAATTTAGATAAGTCCAATAAACTCTCCTATGAGGGAAACAATCTGATTTCATCAAAATGGATTCAGCGTGTGGCATGCTGTGTTTGGTTGTGGCCCAAGTCACAGCCCGCTGGGAGTGGCAGCCCCTGCCATCAGTGTCTGTCAGGGAGCAGACACTTCTCTCTTTGTATTATCATAGAGCTCCAGGCTCCTGTGTCAGTCAGACCACAGTGAAATGCTGACAGTGAGCTGCTGCACAGGCCAGTGAGAAGCCCTCACTCTGTATTTAAAGGGCCCAAGAGCTGCAGGAAGACAGTGTTCCTGCCTCTTCTAAGTGGCATGTATGAAGAGATATCTGAGTTAGCAGTTCTGACAGCCCCATGAAACTTGATCCAGACAGTAACAGAATGTGAAATAACAGGAGCTCTCATCCCTGAGTTTATGAAAGAAGAGAGAGGACAAAGAATTCGGAGTGTTTCTGAGAAACCTGGCATTATGTGGGTGCATTAAACACATACTTGCATTTTAATTTCCCAAAACACCAACGTATGCTTGCAAAGTTTAAACCTCAGTCATTTAGTAAATTAGTAGTTGTGGGTGAGAAAATCTGATAATCTGAATAGAAACAGGTTAAAACGCTGTGATGAAAGTGGGCTCTGGAAACCCGCAACTTGGTTTCAAAATTTGTTTTGACCACTTCGGATTAATGAGAATTTGGACAAGTTTTCTAAGTGTTTTGTACTTTAGTTTCCTCATCTGCAAAATGTAAGTAGAGTTCACATGACAAAGCCATTGTAAGAGTCAAATAACATTACCACTATTAATCACTTAAACAAATAATTAATGTTTAGTAATATCCCAGAAATGGTTGACATTGCTTTTCTTTGATCATCAAAATCTATGATTATTCTAAAATGCTGTTCGGCTTTCTGTATTTGAGTGTGGTAGTCATAATACCAATTGAAATATGTTTTCAATGTTCCTATGTATATAATTCAAGCACATCATCTTTCATATGATTTATCCTTTTTTATTTTTTAATGTTTTTTTATTTATTTCAGAGAGAGGAAAGGAGAGGAAGAAAGAGATAGAAACAACAATGATGAGAGAGAATCATTGATCAGCTGCCTTCTGCATGTGCCCTACTGGGGATGGAGCCTGAAGCCTGAGCATATGCCCGGACTGGGAATCCAACCATGGCCTCCTGGTTCATAGATCAATGTTCAGGCACTGAGTGACAGAGGCTGGGCAATAAATAATTTTAAGTGTTTTTTTTTTAATTCTCATCCAAGGATATGTTTATTTATTTTTAGAGAGAGGATGAGAGAGAGAGAGAGAGAGAGAGAGAGAGAGAGAGAGAAAGGAAGAGATAGAGAGAGACAAAATGTAGGTTTGTGCCCTGACTGGGAAAGAAATCTGAAACCTTGGTGTATGGGATGACACTCCAACTAACTCAGCCACAGAGCCAGGTCCATATAATATATCTTGATTATGCTGATGATCTTAATCTATTTGGGTATTTGTTTTAATAATTTATTTTACCTTTATTGCTTTGGTGAATTATTAGTAATACATTATTGGAAATGCAAAACTTTAACTTTCTAGCTTCAGGAATAGTGATTACAGAGCAATAAACATACAGAAAAAATTTTAATAGGTAAAAAGGTAAGTGCATTAATGAGAACAGATAAAAAATGCTTCAAAGATGTTATTTGTGCACTGTCATCTGAATGCCTCACAGATATCTTGAACTTAACATACTGAAAGAACATTACTTACTTTCCCATTCCTATTGCAAATTGAGTCTTTATTCTGTTTTTGCATTTCCTGTTAATCAACACTGATTAATAATCTATTAATTAATTTGCTCTTAAACCAAATCTTTGTGAATTATATATAATTAGACAAATATACTCTAAAATTCACTTATTTATATATAGAAGCATATACTCAACAAATATTTAACTGATGTCTACCACAGGTATTCGCTTTTGATAACTCTATAAACAATGGTAAACAAATAGAAATTATTCTTCCCATAATTCATACAGTGTTGGCAGAAAAAGACAAATTTGTGCATAATACAATTAAAAATTCTGATAGTACTTACTATTAGTAAGCACATTTACAAAACAAAACACAGCAAAAAGGAGTAATGGAAGATAGTTGAAAATTCAGGGGATACATCCAAGTGTTGTTTCTTCAGTCTGAAATACACTTTCTCAAATAATTATATTGTCGTCTCTCTCAATTCTTCAGACCTCTGTTCTATTGTTGTCTCTCTGGTCATCTATATAAAATATGAACCCTCCTCCAATGTGAAATTAAATTTTCCTAAATTTTCCTTAATTTGGTTGTTTTTTAAATAATAAAACATATCATCAGCCAATTTATGGGATGTTTATTTATATATTTATTTATTTATTTTCTCTGCCACCCACCAGAATGAAGATCTGAAAAGCAGGGATTATCTCTAGTTTATAGTCAGATCCCCAAACTGAGAAGGATACTAGATACTCAGTAAATATTGTTAAATAAATAAATAAGGCATGCTTGCCTGTAAGGTGTTAGAGGTAGCAAAACCTTATTAGCATAGGGAGGACAGTATTATGGGAATGATATGAAAAAGAGTCTGACAGTTTGAAAAAATAAAGCAACTAGTGTACCTAGAATACTGTGAAAAGAGGAAACATGACTCAAAAGAGGTTGAAAATATAGTGTCAGTCTTTTCAGAGCTTTCATAGGAATGATTAGAATTCATTTTAGGTGCATCATAAATCCTCTAAAGCAGGGGTGGGCAAACTTTTTGACTTGAGGGCCACAATGGGTTCTTAAACTGGACCGGAAGGCCGGAACAAAAGCATGGATGGAGTGTTTGTGTGAACTAATATAAATTCAAAGTAAACATCATTACATAAAAGGGTACAGTCTTTTTTTTTTTTTAGTTTTATTCATTTCAAACGGGCCAGATTAGGCCCGCGGGCCGTAGTATGCCCACAGGTGCTCTAAAGTGACTAAGTGTCTTGAAACTATAGTAATATAATCCCATTCATTTAGTATTTATTTAGTGTGGTTTATTTTTAAGTATATTTTATAAATTTTACATGTAAAAAACAACTTTATTTAGGTGTCCTATATAATAAAGAGGTAATATGCAAATTAACCCTCACACACTCACAAGATGGCTGCCTATGACCAGGACGGCAGGGGGGTTAGTGAGGGATGACCAAATGACTGAACAAGCAGGCTGCATGGGGCAACCAGGCCAGCAGGGGTTTAGTGAGGCATGACCAAACTACTGACTAAGCAGGCTGCATGAGGTGACCAGGAGGCAGGGGTGTTAGTGAGGGATGACCAAATGACTGAACAAGGAAGCTGTGTGGGGCTACAAGGCTGGTGTGAAGGCCATGAGGGGTGACCAGGCTGGCAGGAGGGGCAGTTGGGGGTGACCAGGCTGTCAGGGGGGAGGGCAGTTGGGGGCGATCAGGCCAGCAGGGGGGCAGTTAAGGGTCACCAGGTCAGCAGAGGGTGGCAATTGGGGAAACCAAGCTGGAAGGGGGGGCAGTAGAGGTGACCAGGCTGGTGGGGGGGCAGTTAGGGGAGACCAGGCTGACGGGGGTGGGGGGGTGCAGTTGGGTGCGACAAAGCTGGCGGGGGGGGGCAGTTTGGGGAAACCAGGCCAGCAAAGGGGGGCACTTGGGGGTAACCAGGCTGGCTAGGGGGTCAGAAAGGGTGAGCAGGCTGGCAAGGGGGCAGTTAGGAGCAACAAGGCCAGAAGGGAGGGGGCAGTTAGGGGTGACCAAGCCAGCGGGGGGGAGAGGGGGCAGTTAGGGGAGATCAGGCTGGCACACAGAGGCAGTAAGAGGCAATAAAGTCAGCATTGGGGGCATTTAGGGACAACTAGGCAGTCAGGCAGGTGAGCGATTAGGAGCCAGCAGTCTAGGATTATAAGGGGGATGTTTGACTTCTGGTTTAAGGATCGGGCCTAAACTGGCAGTCGGACATCCCCCAATTGGTCCCAGATTGGAAAGGGTACAGGCTTGGCTGAGGGGACACCCCCCCCCATGCATGAATTTCGTGCACCAGGTCTCTAGTAATTCTCATAAACTAAGATATGCACATTGTAATTATTTAAATACATGAGTTTCTCAATACTGTATTAGATTGTACAGCCACAAATCCAACCAAGATACCAAGCATTTTTCATTCCAAAAGACCCTCAGTGCCTCTTTCCATATGGTCCACAATTGCCAATCTAAAGCAATTATTGATGGACCAGAAGGCTTCACAGGGGAGTTCTACCAAGCATTCAAAGAACTAAAACCTATCCTCCATAGACTATTCCAAAAAATTCAAGAGGAAGGAACACTCCAAGCTCTTTCTATGAAGCCAGCATTAACCTAATCCCACAACCAGGTACAGACACTACAAAGAAAGAGAACTACAGGCCAGTATCTCTGATGAACAAAATCCTCAACAAAATCCTAGCAAATCGGTTCAGCATTACATTTGTCTGTTGTTAAGGTTATTTTTTATAAATGGAATCATACCCAACAAACTAATCTGTGTCTTCATTTGCTCATGATAACATTTTTGAGCAATTTATGAAGTTGAGAACATTAGTAGTCCATTTATTTGTATTGCTGAATTGTATTTCATTCTACTAATATACTAGGATTTTTTTTTTCTTTTTTAACCATTCACTGGTAGGTGGACATTTGGGTCATTTATAGTTTAGAGCTATTAAGAATAAACCTGCTATAAACATATATCAACAAATATTTCTGTGGGCATATATTTCATATTACTCTTGGGTAATGATGGAAGTTGAACAGCTAAATCATGGAATAGAAGAAAAATTTAAATTATAGCAATTACCATCAAGTTCTTCTAACTAGTTGCATAATTTTACATTTCCACCAGCATTATATGACAGTTGTAATTTCTCCACATGCTCAGTAATCCTTGATAATTTTTAAAATTCTAGTTGGCATGTAGTTGCATATCATTATGATTTCATTTTGCATTTTCTTGATGGGGTATGATGTTTACCATTTTTCATGTGCCTAGCTAACCATTCATGTTATCTTCTTTCATAAAGTGTCCAAAAAGTCTTTTGCACATTTGAAAAGGTGAATGTTTAGCTTTTTATTACTGAATTTTAAGACTTCTTTATATTTTCTAGATACAGTTCACTTTTTATACATTTGTAGCACATTGGACAGTGTGAATGAAGCATATATTATCACTTTGTTAATATTTTTTAAAAGCATTTTTATTTTATGAAATTTCAAAGTAACTTCTTAACTAGTTTAAGTTTCTAATATTGCCTAAGTTATCTCTGCCTACCTCAAAAGATAGGTTTAGCATTAGCAGGTTTTGCTCAGTGGTTAGAGCATTGGCCCATTGACTGAAGGGTCCTGGGTTCGATTCCCATCAAGGGCTTATACCTTGGTTGCAGGTTTGATTCCTTGCCCAGTTAGAATGTGTGCAGGAGGGAATCAATCATTGTGTCTCTCTCACATCAATGTTTCTCTATCTCTCTGTCTTTCCCTCTCCCTTCTATTCTCTCTAAAAATAAATGGAAAAAATATCCTCAGGTAAAGGTTAACAACAACAGAAAAAAAAGATGGGATTAGGAATTTTATTTATTTCACATTGTAAATTTTTATACAATTTATGTATAAAATTTATGTAAATTTTTATGATTTTTATGGATTTCTAATTAAATTCTTTGTTGGTCAGGAAATATACTCTATGATTTTAATTCATTTACATTTTTTCAGATTTGTTTTATGGCTTTCTATTATTGTCTGTTGGAAAATATTGCATGTGCACTTCAATAGAATGTGTTGTGGCATGTTTGCTTGTAATGCCCTAAAATATAATGAGGTCAAGTGTTTAATTAACATTGTTGAAGTTTTCTGTATCCTTAGTGAAGCTTGTCTGTTGCTCTTTTTATTAATTGCTAGTAGGGGTGTACCAAAATACCCTATTATGAGTGAGGGCTTGTCCATTTCTTCTTTCTGATCTCTCACCTTTTGTGTCATCTATCTTTAAAGTTTGTTGTTACAAATATATACGTTTTGAATTACCATGTCTGTTTAATAAATTGAAGCTTTTATAATTAAAAATGCCCTTTTTGTATTTGGTTAAAATTATTTTTTTCTGAAGTAGATTTTATATATTAATGTAGCCACTTTTTCTGACTAATTTTTGAATCTATTTTATACCATATTCCCTAAAGATAGCTGATAAATTGACTTTATTTTTTTTTTTAATCCTCACATGAGGATATTTTTCTATTGATTTTCAGAAAGGGTGGAAGAGAGAGGGAAAGACAGAGAGAAATATCTATGTGAGAGAAGCACATGTATTGCTTTCCTCCTGCACATGCTCTGACCAGGGCCCTGGTCGGAAAGGAACCTGCAACCGAGGTACATGCTCATGACTGGAAATGAACCCGGGAATCTTTGGTCCTCAGGCAGACGCTCTATTGACTGAGACAAACCAGCTAGAGCTTGACTTTACATTTTAATATGCCAACCCCTTGAATTTGAACTTCCAGTGCCCATTCAGAATTGTGACAGAATACATTTTTGTTGTTTTAAGCTACCCATTTTATGGTAATTTGTTACAGCAGCAATAGCAAAATGATGTAATGGTTTTAAGCCTCCCATCTTTCTATTTGCTGTGTATGTTTTCTTCCTTTTTTCTTTGATTACATATGTATTTTTCAGTATTCCATTGTCTCCACTGTTCGCTTACTAGCTGTATATATTTATATTTACAATGTGTATATTTTGTTTCATTTTAAAATATTCAACTTTAGTTTATCAGAACCTACTTTTATTTCAAATGTACTGCCATTTCACTCTTCCAGTTCTTTGTATTATTTTTAATACTTTCTAATTCTATATATTTTATAAATATCATAATATATTATTGTTGTTACTTGTTTCCAATCTCAATTTCCATTATTTTATATTTATCCATTATTTCAGTTTTCTTTAATTTTTTGTATTTATTTATAATATCTGTGTGAGAGGTTTTGTGTGTTTTTTAATAAATCCAATGTATGGATCTATTCAGAATCAATTTTTTAAAATTTCTTTATTGATTAAGGTATTACATGTGTGTCCTTATCCCCCCATTACCCCCCAAAACCCCCCCCCCACACACACACACATACACACATACTCATGCCCTCATCCCACTGTTGTCTGTGTCCATTGGTTAGGCTTATATGCATGCATACAAGTCCTTTGGTAGAATCAATTTTAATTCATTTTTTTCCTGAGTATATGGCCTACTTAATTTTTTGAAATATGTTTTTTATTGATTTTAGAGAAACATAGGAAGAAAGAGGGAGAGAAAGAAACATCTATGATCGAGAACCACAGATTGGCTGTCTTCTGCATGCACCCTACTGGGGATTGAGGCCACAGCCTGGGTATGTGTCCTGACCCAAAATAAACCAGTGACCTCTAGGTGCATGGGTCACCGCTCAACCAACTTAGCCACATTGGCCAGGGAACCATACTTTTTAATTATTTGCATAGATTATAAGTTTTCTTGAAAACTGAACATTTCAGATATTTGTAGCAACTCTGGATTTTGCCACTTATTCTCCCTGAGGATAGTTGTTTTTGCATTTAATTTTTTAAATTTACTTTAATGTTATTAATTTATTGACTTATTGATCTATTTATTTGCTTATTTCAATAACTTGCCTGGACTTGATTTTTGGAATTTGTTTTCCCTGCATTGTGACTGGTGATATAATTTCTTTTTATCTTTTTAATTTTTTATTCTGACTTTGTGGTGTTACTGCTTTGTTTGTATAACTTGGTGGTTAACCCACAATTGGAAAGATGTTATGCTTCAACAACTTAAGTTGATAAGGTTTCCAATTTCTGTCAGTAAATTTGTGTGTGAGTTAGAGACCATATTCAAAAGGGAGGCTATTTTCAATTCTTATTTAGCTTTTACTTTCTCCTGGGCACTCCCTGATCTCTCCTGCACATGTAAATAACTTCCTACTCAGCCTTGGGTACAGGAGAAGTCTCTCTAATTTCCAACATCCCCCACTAACTGTCTGGCTAGATTTTGACCGTCCCAACAGGGATGCTAATCTCAGGGTAGCAGAGTCATGGGATATTTTATTGTTTCCTACGAAGTTTGTTATACTTTCTGATAATACATTCAGACATCGGTATTCACCTTCTGCTCCAAATCAAGTCTGCCCCTTGGCAGTGAAGCTGTATTTTCTTTCTTTTCAACCTAAATATATTAATATTACAAAATCTAGTACAACAGGGCAGCAGTTGGGGTGAGAGGGTAAACAAGAATGGCCTTAGGCAAAAGGCTACAGATTTCCACTGTCCTTACCCATTATTTAATAGCATTGTTTTGTTTGTATTAACAAGCACCAATTTAAACTTTGACTTTATTCAATTTTCAGAGATGGGAAATTATGGGAATTTTTGGAGCACATTTTCCAGTTTATAATTTCTATGATTGTATTTAGCCTTTTGGATCCATTACAATTTTAAGTATGATTTGGAATTGAAAGAGTGATAGCAGGTATCTTACCTCATTCTGATTCTTGGGGGAAAGAATTAAATATATTTTATCAGATTAAGAATGCCTGTTTAGCCCTAGCTGGTTGGGCTCAGTGGATAGAGTGTCAGTCTGTGTACTGAAAGGTCCCAGGTTCGATTCTGGTCAATGGCATGTACCTTGGTTGTGGGCACATCCCCAGTAGGAGGTGTGCAGGAGGCAGCTGATCGATGTTTCTCTCTCATCGATGTTTCTAACTCTCTATCCTTCTCCCTTCCTCTCTGTAAAAAAATCAATAAAATATATTTTAAAAAAAGAAAAGAATGCCTGTTTCTCTTTCTAGTTTCCATCTACATCAGCTTGGTCATTAAATTTTTAAACTTTAAAAAATTATTGATGAGAGAGAGAGAGAGAGAGAGAGAGAGAGAGAGAGAGAGAGAGAGATTTGTTGTTCTGCTTATTTATGCATGTGGAGATGATGCTTAGTCATTAAATGTATGTTGAATTTTATAAACTACATCCAACTTCTATTTAGGAAGATTTTTTTTTTCTATAATCAATAAGAGTGTAGATTTATTTAGTTGATTTTATTGAAAATAATATTGTATTTCTCAAAAAAACATCTAACTTGTTTATGAAGTATTAGACATCTTATGATTAGCTTGGTTAAGATCTTTAATTTATTATTGTTAACATGATTTAATTTTTGATTCTGTGTTTTTGAGAAAGATGATCCTGAAATCATTTTTTATATTGGTCTCATAAAATATTTGAAAAATGTTAATAAATGAAAGAATTATTGAAAACTAGTATAGATTCTTTCATAGATGAAGATATAAATTCAACCAACAAACCATCTGCTCATGGAGATTTCTGGGTGGGAAAGTTTACAAGTGAAGTTTTATTTTCTTTATTGGATTTAGGATTATATACTACTAGAGGCCCGGTGCACAAAAATTTGTGCACTCGGGGGGGAGGGGGCGTCCCTCAGCCTGGCCTGTGCCCTCTCACAGTCTGGGACCCCTCGGGAGATAATGACCTGCTGGCTTAGGCCTGCTCCCGGGTGGCAGAGGGCAGGCCCAATCCCTAGGTGCAGTCCCTGGTCGGGCTCAGAGCAGGGCCGATTGGGGAGTTGGGGCGCCGTCCCCTGTCACACTCAAGGCAGGGTCGATGGGGAGGTTGTGGAGCAACCCCCTGTCACACACAGAGCAGGGCCAATGCGGGGGTTGGGGCGCTGCCCCCTGTCACACACAGAGCAGGGCCCATCAGGGGGTTGGGGTGCTGCCCTCTATCACCCACAGAGCAGGGCGGATCAGGGGGTTGGGGTGCCGCCACTCTCACACTCAGGGCAGGGCTGATGGGGAGGTTACGGCTCTACCCCGTCACACACAGAGCAGGGCCCGTGGCAGGGGGGAGCTCCCCTCGATCAGGCACAGAGCAGGGTGGATAGGGAGGTTGTGGCCCCGCCCCCTGTCACACACAGAGCCGCAGGGCGATCAGGGGGTTTGGGTGCTGCCCCCTGTCACACTCAAGGCAGGGTCGATGGGGAGGTTGAGGCGCCACCCCCTGTCACGCACAGAGCAGGGCCAATCAGGAGGTTGGGGTGCCTTCCCTGTCAGGAACAGAGCAGGGCCGATAGGGAGGTTGTGGCCCTGCCCCCTGTCATACACAGAGCCGCAGGGTGATCAGGGGGTTTGGGTGCTGCCCCCTGTCACGCTGATCCCGGTGCCAGGAGGCCTCGTGGCTCCGCTGATCCCGGTGCTGGGAGGCATATTACCCTTTTACTATATAGGGTAGAGGCCTGGTGCACGGGTGGGGCCGGCTGGTTTGCCCTGAAGGGTGTCCTGGATCAGGGTGGGGGTCCCCACTGGGGTGCCTGGCCAGTCTGGGTGAGGGGCTGAGGGCTGTTTTCAGGCTGGGGGTGACTGAAGCTCCCAACCGCTCCATTTTTCCTTTTTTTTTTTTTTATTCCGGTCGGCTTTAGCTTGAGGCTTGGCTCCAGCTCTTAGGCCTCCGGCTGAAAGTAGGTTTTTGGCCTTTGCTTACAATGTTGCCAATCTGCTGGCTGAAGTTGGGCGTATTTGTTACAATGTTTCTTAAACTGCCCGCTCAGAGGCCTGCAGCCGCAGGCGGGGAACGTTGGTTTCCTCTGTCACTGAGGCAACCAAGCCTCATGTTAGTTTCAAGCTGCCTGGCTGCCGGCCGCCATCTTGGCTGACAGTTAATTTGCATATCTCGCTGATTAGCCAATGAAAAGGGTATCGGTCGTACGCCAATTACCATGTTTCTCTTTTATTAGATAGGATATATATATATATATACTGTATTTATATTATTCTGTGTCGGTTTTCTTAAATTGGGTTGTTTTTTATGAGTGTTTATCTTTTTCATCTAAGTTCTTTTATAAACTTATTCATAATATATCCATTATTTATTTATATTTGACACATTGTGGATACTTAAAAATGTTGACCTATACTCAGAAAGATATTGATGTTAACTAATTTTAAGTTTTTTAAAGAAAAATAATTATTTGTTCTAGATATAACAATATGTTTACTATTAATGGATGAAAATAAAAATATATATTAAAATTAGTCTGTCACTCTGAAAGCTACTCATATTTATAATTTTAACTTTAAATTTTTTTTCCTATACAATAGCAACTATATTAATATGTAAGATAATGGACATAGTATTGCTACTGACATCTTAAAATCAAGGTAGATAAAGATATTATTTCTACCTTTTTAAATATATATATATATATATATATATATATATTTATTACATAACTTTAATAAATAGCATTTTTATTATACTGTCTTATATGATTTAATTTTAAATTCTCATTGTAGTACTTTATTGTTACTCAGTAAGGACATTTTAATTCAGTAAAACCTATTTTTTCTTGTTTAGAATCAATATTTATTTACTTATGTATTTATTTTTAAATACATTTTTATTGATTTCATAGAGAAGGGATAGGGGGAGAGAGATAGAAACATCAATGATGAGAGAGAATCACTGATCAACTGCCTCCTGCATGCCCCACACTGGAGATCAAGCCCGCAAACCAGGCATGTGCCCTGACTGGGAATCAAACCAAGACCTTTTGGTTCATAGGTCAATGCTTAATCACTGAGCCATGCCAGCCAGGCTGAATCAATATTTATTTATAAATAGTTTCTATATAATTAAAAATGTATTTTGAATTTTCATTTACTGGCAAGTTATAATGATGTTTCTAAATCAGTATAGGAATTAGTAAGCAATTAAAAATTATGATCCATTTTTTTCACAAATGTTATCTTTTTTCCACCTCAT
This sequence comes from Myotis daubentonii, assembly GCF_963259705.1. NCBI lineage: Eukaryota > Metazoa > Chordata > Mammalia > Chiroptera > Vespertilionidae > Myotis > Myotis daubentonii. The sequence continues at coordinate 93,278,696 of NC_081842.1, forward strand.
ATGAGTCTTTGAAATTATATCTTATCAGTATTCAGATAATTTTATAACAGGAAACTGAGTTGCAGGCGGATTCTTATTTAAAACAGGAAATATTAACCAAGATATGTTCTTAAATTCTTTGGGAATATCTGATCTCATTGCCCTCATGTAATGTATACTTCATAATTAATAGAGACTGAAAGAGAGGTTTAAGATGGTGATATACCCTACAGAATATGTGCACTCACTTTCAATATGGTTTCATCCTATACATCAGCTTTGAAATACAAGCAATTAAAATTTTTACCTCAGCTCAGCAAAATCACAAACTAAAAAACTCAGAAACTTTCTAAGTTAACCATAGATAGCTGAAACTAAAAGTGTGCAAACTTTGAATGATAATCTTACATTCCAAATCATATCTTTTTTTCACAGTATGATAAGCAGAGAAATCCAATTTTATTAATAAATTATATGGCATATCAATGAGTTAATGCATAAACAAGCTATTCAATATCAAAACTAATATTAAGAATTGTAATATATTTCATATAAAAATTGTAAGCACATATTTACAGATTCTGACTTCTAGCTCCCTGAGCTCCATAGCACTGCCCACCGCTGAAGACTCATGCCCAAGAAGAATAAGTTTTATTCCAAAATGGTGGTAGAGTAAGTGCAAGCTACACTGACACCCTACCAGGACCAAACTGGAAGTACAACTAAAATACAGAAAAAAACCATCCTCAGTAATCAAGTGAAGACTTGCTGGAGAGAACCCTGATACTGAGGATGGAAAGTGGAGACCACATAGAGACTGGCAGGAAGTGCAGAGGTGCAAAAGGGCTGGATGGGTTCCCACAGAGAATAGCTGAAATTCCAGAGAGATATCTCAGCTGTGGGAGATTCCCATTGAGAGAACTTGGATCAAAACCCCAAACTAGACTCCCCAGCCTAGAACACCAGAACTCAGAAAGGTGACCACATAACATCTGGCTTTGAAAAGCAGCAAAGTTGCTGTCTTTCAGGGAGAGAAGGCAGGAAGTGTTCACAAACTCTTAAAGGGCCAACACTCAAAATTTGGTGAGTAGCCATTGACCTTGGGCTCTGGCAGAGGGAGTGTACTGGAGCTGTGTGGGCAGAAGCCAGGATTGTGAGTTCTGGGGTTAGACCAGGGGTGGGCAAACTTTTTGACTCGAGGGCCACAATGGGTTCTTAAACTGGACCGGAGGGCCGGAACAAAAGCATGGATGGAGTGTTTGTGTGAACTAATATAAATTCAAAGTAAACATCATTACATAAAAGCGTATGGTCTTTTTTTTTTTTAGTTTTATTCATTTCAAATGGGCTGGATCTGGCCCGCGGGCCGTAGTTTTGCCCACGGCTGGGTTAGACCAAAGAAATCAGACACCCCAATTTCCTGTGCAGAATCATTCACTCATGCTGCAAAGGACATCTTTCTCTGGTGGACCTTTGCTCTCCAGGTGGTTATTGCCTGGGGGGAAAGCAGTTGCCCCATCCATGCCCCTCTGTGGAGTTTCTGAAGCCCATTAAGAAACTCAAAATAAAAATCAGCCTGTAGGCAGAAACAATCAACTCACTATGTTGAAAAACCTCTAGCCCCACCCTGTGGTCCATACCCAGAGGGTAATTAAATCTGAATATAATCAGCCCAGACTCTGTGGCTCAGTGGTAGTGCATGACCTATGAGCCAGGAGTTCATGGTTCTATTCCCTGTCAGGGCATATGCCCAAGTTGTGAGCTCAATCCCCCGTGTGGGGTGTGCAAAAGGCAGCATATCAATGATTCTCTCTCATCATTGATGTTTCTCTCTCTCTCTCTCTCTCTCTCTCTCTCTCTCTATATATATATATATATATATATATATATATATATATATAGATAGATAGATAGATAGATAGATAGATAGATATAGATATAGATATAGATATAGATATAGATATAGATATAGATACACACACACACACACACACACACACACACACACTCTGGAGGCCCAGTGCACGAATTCATGCATGAGTGGTGTCTGGCTGGCCCGGCCCCAATCAGGGTGGATCGAGGCTGGGTCTGTTGGGAGAAGGAGATGGCAGGAGGTTGGCTGGCTGGAGAAGGGGCCATCGGTGATTGGCTGGCAGGCCCTGCCCCTGATTGGAGTTGGGGGGCCGATTGGGGGTGGGGCTGGCCATGGGGAGGGGCTGTGGGCAATGGGCTGGCCAGCCCTGCCCCTGAATGGGGTAGGTGGAGGATGCCAATCGGGGGGCCAGTGGCCTGGGGGAGGGGCCAAGAGTTGGCTGGCCAGCCCTGCCCCTGATTGGGGTGAGGGGGCAAATCTGGGGCAGGGCCAGGTGAAGGGAGGGGCTGCAGGAGATTGGCTGGCCATCACCACCCCCTATTGGGGTGGGGGTGTGATGAGGGGAGGGCCAGCCAGGGGGTGGGGCTGTGGGCCTATTGTGGTGGGGCGGGCTGATGGGGGTGCGGCTGATCGGGATGGGAGAGTTTGATCATGGGCAGGCTGGCGGGGGGGAAGGGCCTCAAGGTTGGCCGCCAGCCCCACCCCCTGATTGGGCTGGTTCGCTGGCCATACTGGGCATCATAGCAATTGGTTGTTAGGTCATTACAGCTGTTATGGTAGCTGCCTTTTTATATAGATAGATATAGATAGATTAGATAGAGATAGAGATAGAGATAGAGATAGAGATAGAGATAGAGATAGAGATAGAGATAGAGATAGATATAGATATAGATATAGATATAGATATAGATATAGATATAGATATAGATGATATAGATATAGATACAGATATAGATTTAGATTTAGATTTAGATATAGATCAGTGATGGCGAATCTATGACGCGTGTCAGAGGTGACACGGGAACTCATGTTTTTGGTTGATTTTTCTTTGTTAAATGGCATTTAAATATATAAAATAAATATCAAAAATATAAGTCTTTGTTTTACTATGGTTGCAAATATCAAAAAATTTCTATATGTGACACGACACCAGAGTTAAGTTAGGGTTTTTCAAAATGCTGACACGCCAAGCTCAAAAGGTTCACCATCACTGATAGATAGATATATAGATATAGATAGATATAGATAGATATAGATATAGATATAGATATAGATATAGATATAGATATAGATATAGATATAGATATAGATATAGATATAGATGATATAGATTTTTAAAAAAGTAAAAGACCAGAGCTGGTCAACAAAACAAACAAACAAACAAACGTAAAGACTAAATACAATCAGACTTCAGTCACAGGCAGGTCTCTGGGAATTTTGAGCCCTTGAATGATCTAATTAAGAGTCCCGGGCTAGGAAAAGCAGACCTTGGTGTACATCTTGGTCCTTTTCAAAGGCACCCAGCCTCAGCAGAGGGAGTCCACAAGCTGTGAATTGCTGATAGCTCCAAACAGGTTCCTCAGGGTCAGTCAAGAATAATGTCTGACACACTCATGCACTAGAGATTGGGAGTCTTAGCAAATCTACCTAATACATAGACACAAGCCCAAACAGGCAGCCAAAATTGGGGAGACAAAAAAGAAAAAAGAACAAGAGAATTCTCCAGAAGAAGAGCTAAATGAAATGGAGGTAAGAAATGTATCAGATACAGAATTCAGAATAACGATGGCAAGGATGCTCAAAGGCATGAGAAAAGACATGGTAACTCTGAAAACAGACCAGTTAGAAATAAAGAATGACATTACCTTACTAAAGAACGCATTGGGAGGAATACACAGCAGATTAATGGCAGCTGAGGATTGGATCAGTGAATTAAAAGACTGGGTAGAAACAATCACTCAATCATAGAACCAAAAAGTAAAAAAAACCAAAACAACAATTAAAAACAGGAGGACAGCAAAACAGGAGGACAGCTTAAGAAAGCTATGGAACAACATAACAATTTTTGCATCATAAGAGGACCAGAATGGTAAGAAAGTAGGCAAAGTGTAGAGAACTTGTTTGAAGAAATAATGGCAGAAAACTTCCCTAAACTGGTAAAGGAAAAAGTCACACAAGTTCAGCAGGCAAGAGAGTCCCAAGGAAGAAGAAGAACCCAAACAGGCCACTCCCAGGCACAACATAATTAAAATGTCAAAAATTAAAGACAAAGAGAGAATTTTAAAGACAGCAAAATAAAAACTATTTGTTACTTACAAAGGAGCTCCCATGAGGCTGTCAGATGATTTCTCATCAGAAATTCTACAGGTCAAAGAGGAAGGACATGAAGGATTCAAAGGACTAAAAAGCAAAGATCTGAAACAAAGATTACTACATCTAGCAAGATTATCATTCAAAATGTATGGTGAAATAAAGAACTTCACAGAAAAAAAGACTAAGGATGTTTATTGCCACCTAATCAACACTGCAAGAAATGCTAAAGGGAGTGCTGAAATAAGAAAAAAAAAATAGAGAGAGAAACATAAGCATAAAGAATTAAAATGCAATAAATAAGTCCCTATAAACAATAACCTTGCCGAAACCGGTTTGGCTCAGTGGATAGAGTGTCGGCCTGCGGACTGAAAGGTCCCGGGTTCGATTCTGGTCAAGGGCATGTACCTGGGTTGCGGGCACTTCCTCAGTGGGGGATGTGCAGGAGGCAGCTGATCGATGTTTCTCTCTCATCGATGTGTCTAACTCTCTATCTCTCTCCCTTCCTCTCTGTAAAAAATCAATAAAATATATTAAAAAAAAAAACAAAAACAAAAACAATAACCTTAAATGTAAATGGATTAAATACTCCAATCAAAAGACATAGGTGCTGAATGGGTACAAAAACATGAGCCAAATATATGATATCTACAAGAGAGCCATCTCAGAACAAAAGACTCACACAGGATGTGAGTGAAGGGACGGGGAAAATGTCTATGCAAATGGAAATGGGAAACACTAGGGTTAGAATAGTCAAGACTGACAAAATAGACTTCAAAATGAAGGCCATCACAAGAGACAATAAAGGTCAATGCATAATACCAAAGGGATCAAGAGGCTACATACCTGGTAAACATATATGCACCCAATATAGGAGCACCAATGTATATAGAAAAACTTGTGGAGGACATGGACACCCCACTGAATTCACTAGAGAGATCTTCCAGACAAAAAATGAAAAAGGAAACAGTGACTGTAAATGACACACTGGATTAGATGGATTTACTTGACATTTATAGAACACTAGAGGCCTGGTCCACAAAATTTATGCACGGGGGAGGGGGGGGTGTCCCACAGCCCAGCCTGCACCCTCTTCAAACTGTGACCCCTCAGGAGATGTCTGACTGCTGGTTTAGGCCCGATTCCTAAACCAGCACTCAGACATCCCTCTCACAATCCAGGACTGCTGGCTCCCAACTGCTTGCCTGTCTGCCAGCCTGATCACCCCTTAACCACTCCCCTGCCAGCTTGATCGATGCCTAACCATGCCACTGGTGGTCCAGTTGCCCCCAACTGCCCTCCCCTGCTGGCCTAGCTGCCCCTAACTGCCCTCCCCTACTGGCCTGATCACCCACAACTGCCCTCCCTTGCCGGCCATCTTGTGGCTGCGGGAGCTGCCATGTTTGAGGATGTGGCAGTCAATTAGCATATTCCTTCCTTATTGGCTATGGGCGTCTCCATCTTTGAAGGAAGAGCAGCAGTTAGCATATTCTCTCCTTATTGGCTGTGGGCGCCACCATGCTTGCAACAGCATGAGGGTCAATTAGCATATTCCATCTTTATTAGATAGGATGGATCATTCTCAAAGATATACTTCATGTTAGGACACAAAACAAGTCTTTACAAATTCAAAAAGATTGAAATCTTATCGAGCATCTTCTCAGATCATAATGGAATGTAATTAGAATTCAACTATAGTAAAAACATTCAGACACATGGAGACTAAATAGTATGTTATTAAACAATGAGTAGGTTACTAATGAGATCAAGAAAGAAATAAAAAAATACTTCCTGGAAACAAATGAAACTGAATGCACAACAGCCCAAGATCTCTGGGACACAGCAAAAGCAGTCCTGAGAGGAAAGTTCATAGCACTACAGGCCTAAGTCAAAAAACAAGTAAAATTGGATTTCAGGTTTGATCACAATTGGGGCATATAGGGAAGTCTCTCTTTCTCTCTCTCTCTCTCTCTCTCTTCCCCTCTCCATAAAATCTATAAGCATATCCTTAGGTGAATATTAAAAAACGAATAAAAACAAAACAAATAAAAACCCTCAGAATGAACTCAGAGTAGGAGAAAATATTCTTACCCTTAAAATCATGAATCAACTATGTATCTTTAGACACTGAGTACAGTAACCTTACCCATATACTCTTCTCTGTATTGCTATAGTTGAGAACCTACAAATTATGTATCCCAGAACGTCTTCCCAATAAACTTCTCCAAATTCTTACAGACCGAAACTAGGATTGGATACCAAAATGCAGGAGGAAAGAGCAATTGTTTGTGGTTATTGTTATGGGAGTAAGTGGCAGGATGATGACAGACCCTCCCAGCATTTTGAGCAGAGGATGTATAATTTGTGCAGGTCAATTCTGAATTCAAATAAAATAAATGAGAAAGAGAGAGAGAAGCCTGTCTAGCAGGTGCAGGAAAATTTGTGCTAAAACAATGAGATGACATTTTATATTAGTCAGATTAGCTAAACATTAAAATGCTTCTAGTAAATATTAACAAGGATGTGGAGAAACCCAAACTCGTAATCACTGGTACAAGCACTGTGATGAGCAACTGGAAAGCATCAAGTAATTTGTTTTATGTTAAGAAATTTGTATTAGAATATTAATTATACACATTGTGGTCAAAAAATTAAGTTAGAATTTTAGCAACAATCTTTGTAGGTAAATATATATACTAAATATACACAAATATAATTTCTTATTCATATATGGAAATGAGGGCTCCCTAGCTTGATGAGATTGATGATTATCCTAATATATAAAAACCCTGGGTCTGTCACATCCACAATGACCTGAGACTTGATCTAAGGCTCAGGCTGCGTGCACAGCAGGCTCTGCTGGGTAGGGACTTGTGGCAGCGGAGATGGGGACAGGGGAGGAGAGGCTAGCACTCACACTCACTCACACTGCCCACATGCACAGACACTCACAGCACCCACCAGCTCACATCCTTTTCTCCCTTTCTTTCCCTCCCTCCCAGCTCGCTCTTGAAGCTTCTTTCAGAATGAGGAAAAAAACAGACTGGGCCTGAAGAGGCCTGAATGAAAGGGATGGCCAGCAGAGGGTGGAGCAGCTCCCACTGGCCCCGACCCCTCCCAGCCGAGAAAGAGGAGGAGGGACACAGGGAGGCAGGGAGTCCTGGAGGACTGCTGAGAAAAACAAAAAGAGACAGAGACAGGGAGAGACTGGGATTGAGAGATGGAAACAAAACAGACTGGGCCTGAAGAGGACTGGATGGAAAGGAGGGCGGGCAGAGGGTAGAGTGGCCCCCACTGGCCCCACCTCCTCCCAGCTGGAAAAGAGGAAGAGAGAGACAGGGACGCATGGAGTCCTGGGGGAATGCTGAGAAAAAGAAAGAGAGACAGAGACTGGGAGAGATCAAGCCTGCAGGGGAGAGCAGTTAGGGGCCATCAGGCAGGCAGGCAGGCAGAGAGGTTAGGGGCAATCAGCCAGGCAGGCAGAGGGGTTAGGGGCAATTAGCCAGGCAGGCAGAGGCAGTTAGGTGCGATCAGGCAGTCAGGCAGGCAAGTGGTTAGGAGCCAGCAGTCCCAGATTGCAAGAGGAATGTCCGACTGCCGGTTTAAGCCAGAACCCACAGGGATCAGGCCTAAACCAGCAGTCAGACATCCCCCAAGGGGTCCCCAATTGGAGAGGGTGAAAGCTGGGCTGAGGGAAACCCTCCCTGCACAAATTTTGTGCACTAGGCCACTAGTTAATGATAACAATAAAAATGATAATAATAAGTAAACATTATATTTAATCATTGAAGTTCTTTTAGTACCTACAGAAAATATAGGGTATATAAAAAATGTTATAAACACTTCTACAGTTAAAAAGAAAACCAACTACTTGCCCATTTGTATTAAACTGACATCTTTCCACTATTTAAACTTGAGGATATATAGCACTATACTTAATGTCTCGTAAATTTTTAGTGGAATATTTTGCATTTTAGAATTGATTACATCTAGTATCAAACTCCTTCCTCTATATTACTAAATGTAGAAATAGGTTATGTTTCCTCTTTACCCGAAAAAATTCTCTATCAAATATATTGTTATGAGTTGTTGGAAAATATGCTTAGAGTTTCATTTAGCACTGTACGATGTCAATATCTTACAGTTTTTATGTTTTTAAATTGTCCACTTAACTTCAATAATTTATTTTCTTGAAAATAAGACGTTCTTTGTAAAAATGCTACTGAAAAAGTATAATACAGTATTTGTTATGTTGAACAAATTTCCTAAAATATAACCAAAAGTGAGTAAAACATCCATATTGAATTAGTAATTTATCATAATAAGATCTTAAAACCTCATATCTTAGAGAAACATCCCTTTCCTAATAGTAAACTTTTCAAAACATTCAACCCTTACTATTTATGTTTAAAATATAATTTAAAGCTTTTCTCACACCTTATTTTGTTTAAAATGTTGTATTATATTTTTGTTGAGTGTAAATACTACATACAACTTTTTTTCTGTGTACACAATAGTAAAAACACAAACACAATGTACAGATAATGGTCTGCCATTTGTAGATTTTCTTTGAATGAAACTTTGGAATTAAAAATTCTATTGAATAAATCATTCCATAGTTCAACAAATACTTTAACTTTAAAAATCTGCTGTAAAACATTGTGCCTCTAATCAACAATACTGTATTATGCACTTAAAAAAAATCTGTTAAAAGGTATATATCATGTCAAGTGTTTTTATACACACACACACACACACACACACACACACACACACACACTAAACACATGGAACATAGGAAAAATTGTGGAGATAGTGGATACATGTCTATTAACGTGATTGTGGTGATAGTTTCACAGGTGTATGAATATATTGAAATTGACAAAGTTGTATATGCAGTTTAGTATATTGATTATACATCAGTAAAGTTGCTTAAAAAGAGAAAAACATACTCAACTTCATATTTTTATTAGGAGAGGCATTAATGACATTAAAAATTTTAGAATATGACATCAAGAACTTCTTGTAATGTTTAAAAATCTCAATATAATTATTTAAATAGTTTTTCTTTAACATTAAGATAGAAAAATATTTAGTTATAGCAACAGTAATAAAGTAAACTTTTCCCAATTCATGGAAATTATTTTAATTACTCTCTATTTAACCATTACAACCTAAATGATTATCCTTTAAAAAGTCATGTTATATGCTTGATGCTATGATAACTTCTCTTAACTTACCTAGTTCAATCCTCACAATTGTATAAATGACTACTACAACTAAACTCACTTTATATTAAGTAAATTAGAATTGATATCTTGTCCTAATGCACAAAAAAACAAAGCCAACAGCTGTCTTTGCCACAAAACACTCTGACTGCTCTGCCTGAGCTTTTAACTCCTAGGCTGCATCTTTACTGGTGAAAAACAGGTGCCCTGAATCCACTGTTTTGCATAGTTATTAAGAAATAATGCATCATATAACATCTATCAAAACAAAACATTATTTTAATTCTACCATTTTACAAGAGTCAGAAAAAAATCAAATGATATGTAAGTTTAAAAATGTACCATTCAACAATCTCAAAAATATGTAAAATATTCTTGTACGTTATTAGCATGAATGATCATAGAACATTTGGTATTAATAGTATTTATGAACTCCTTTTAAACAAAGGCAAAAAACAAGTAACTGCAGCATTTATTCCATAACCAGATGGCCAGGCATAGCAAATCAGTACTATGTAAATCATAGCATTGCAAGGACACATAAAAAATGGTTCTCTACTTGACATCTATCTTATACATAGATGATACCTATGTAGACACGACAAGAATATGTACTTTTTATTGTGGCTAATACAGTCCCTGGAGTTGCTAGTATCATTTTGAAGTTCATTTATATAAAGGTATGAAAACAGATGTGTCAGGAACATCTGGGTTCTGTGCTAAAATCAACTATGAAATATAGTGCATATGCAATTCAAAATGCACATACAATAAAGTGGGAAAATATAGTTAACTGTTACGTTACTGAAAAGTCAGCATCATTATTCTCCATCTTGATGCATATATCAAATCTTTTCCTATAGTATTAGCAAATATTACCTAGAAAGCTATTTACATTCCTCAAGTCAGCCAATGTCAATATCACAACAAACAATTTTGAAGAGCACATGAATGAGCATATTTTGATATTGTTATAAATTTATAAGTGATAGTTTTATCTATCCTAACAAAAACGTTATAAAAATATTTGCTTCAAAATAACATTTCTGACGTATTTCAAAGAGGTTTCCAGCCAAAACAGGTCATCCACAGCTAATTATATGCCTTTTGTCTTTGTGCATATATTATGATTGGCAAGCTGCCAATGGACATGTGTAAATAATGAACAAAGTGATCAATTTAAAAATTCTAAACCACTGGACCAAGCTGCTGTCTTAACAGCAGAATATTAACTTTCACACCTGGTCCCCATTCTGATAATCCCAAAGTATCTTCATCACATTTATTTTCATTGTCTGTCTCAAATATTAACACTAGTAAAGAGGATTACAATCCTTTGCAATAAAATAAAGAGGATTAATTTGGTAAAGAACTATTTGATTTAATGAAGTTCTACTTTTTTTTTTTTAATTGCTTCTAATACTGTTCGCTTTAACCTCATTCTTTAAACCATTTTCTCTCAGCCCTCACTCATGCTCTCCATGCTAGTTTATTTCCATTGGTGTATCCTACCTTTAGCTTCTCAATTTTTATTCAGAAGCCATGCTGTCTCTTCCATTGTATCATTCCTAAAAGGAGCTTGTTTAGTGGTATGTTTGTGTTGATTATTCAGATTTCTCCTTTAGTGCACCATCTGGTCATGTCATAACTTGAGACAAAAACAACTATTCATATTCCCTCTGTAATAATTGTTCATACATTTTTAAACCATTAAATCACTCTGTAGAGTTATTTTTTTCTAACACAAATCATTCTGCCCCAATTAGTTTTGCTTTTTAAAATTTATTTAAAGAGAGGTATAGTTGTATTTTGCCAACACATTAATTCAAGGAGTTAATTCTTTGCTCAAAACAGTTACATTTCTTTTTTTTTCTATTAAAAAAAAAAGAATACCTAAATATTAAAAGAATTTAATTTTCTTAGTTTATGGTATTATTCAAGAAAATATCTCACATTATTTAACCTTTATTGTATTCTTGATCTTTCCTCATATATATATATAATGAAACTTCTGATACATTTGACATTTATAGAATATTTGGTTTAGCTCTTACTATAAATGTTCACAATAGATTTCAAACCTTTAAAATTTACTTTTAAGTAAACTTTAAAAACTTAAAGGACAAATCATATTCAGTTAGAGGAGCATATTGCAAATATGAATCTTATACATCTTCTATTTTAAACTTCTATCAAAGAGGACACACATATGCCACATCTTCCATTAATATAATTTTGTATGTCCCTAGTAGGGGCTGCTGATCATGTACAGCATTTTCATACTAGAGTAAAACTTGGCCTCAAAATTTTTCCTATAATGTGACAACATAGTACAAATAAGTTGGATTTTAGGTTTTAAGCCAGCTGTTTATAAGTCAGGTTTTTGTTTTGTTTTGTTTTGTTTTGTTTTGTTTTTACACTCATTCAGGGAACTTTGTCATAATATATACTTCTAGGTCTGCTCCTTGGAGATTTTTATTCAATATATCTGGGATTCTGCATCTGATGTAAACCCCGAATTAATTCTTAAGAAGTTAGATTGACACACATTTAAGGTGAACATTTAGAAATATCTGGTCTGAAATACTCAAATCAATGATCCTCTCCTTTTTTTTTTTAACTTGTTTATATACATATATATTTATACATTGATTTGGCTTATTACTTGCTCTTATTTGCTTAAACAATGTTATTGACCGAATGTTTACCCACAAAATTCATCTGTTGAAGCCTGAACTACAGTGTGGCTGTATCAGGAAATCGAGATTCTAAGAAAATAGTTAAGGTGGGGCTCTAGTCTGATAGGATTAGTATTCTTATGAGAAGATTATCAGAAAGCTCATTTTTCCTCTCAGCTGCACTAGCCTAGGGATGCCATGTGACTACATAACAATAACATTGCCATCTGCAAGCCAGGAAGAGAGCTCTCAACAGAAATCAATGTAGCTGGCACCTTAAACTTGAACTTCCAGAACTGTGAGAAAATAAATTTCAATTGTTTAAATCACCCACTCTATGGTATTTTATTTTGGCAGCTTAAGCAGACAAAGTAGCATATAACAACTTCCATAGCTCAGTTGGTTAGCGTGTCCTTCCCATACACCAAGGTTGTGGGTTTGATCCAAGTCAGGGCACACACAAAAATCAACCAATGAATACATGAATAAGCTGAACAACAAATCTCTCTCTCTCTCTCTCTCTCTCTCTCTCTCTCTCTCTCTCTCTCTCTCTTTCTCTCTCTCTCTCATCAATAAAAAAGAATATAAATTATTATATTTATAGTAAAGCTCCTTATTTCAAAAAGGAATGTTTTCATTTTTCTTTCATTTAATAGTTTGAGGGCTTAAACAAAAACAAGACAAAAGGGGAAAAACATATCAGTCAGAAGTCAGCCAAGAAAACAAAATTACTAGATGAAGGTGGTCAAAAGGTAAAAACTTCCACTTATACTAAAGAAGCACTAGGTATGTAAAATGTACAAAATGATGACTGTAGTTTACAAGGCCATATGCTATATTTAAAGTAACTAAGAGAGTGTCCTAAAAGTTCATGTCACCAAGAAAAAAAACTTATCCACATTGAAATCAAAATGTGGGTGTTGAGTCAGTTCATTGTCTCGAGAAATCAAAGAATGAAGTTGCAGACAAAAACAGTCAGTGGAACCAGTTTGTTGAGAGCATCCATGAGAATTAAAGTCTATTAGTCCCTGTGTATAGTCCAGCATGGCCATAAGCTCCCCCACCACAGGAAGGTCAGGAATCCATTGCATGCTAGGGAGAAAAGAGGAGGGTGAGAGGAAGCTCATGCCTTTTAATTTAGGGGGTGGGTACAGTGTTGCTACATCCTAATTGATCTTTTCAAAGAATTTTGACTTAGTAACGTCTTTGGGATTGGCTTATATGTCTTATTGTCTTGTGATTGGTTACCTGCACGTTGCCTGTCTTAGTAATATTCATATATTTTAAAATGTGTGCCTCCCGCGCACGCCCTTCTTTCCCTGCACAGTTGGGATGTCTTAGTAAATCTGCCTAGTTGGGTTCCCAGATTAAATCCTCTTGAGACCCCCATGGTCCCCAGCCCTGTCTACCTAGCTTTTTTTCTGTCTCCTTAATATGAGGTTAAGGATGTTAACTGAACTTACTGTCGTTATCATTTTGCAACATAATGTCAGAATTTTGCTGTATACACCTTAAACTTATAGTATTGTTTGCCAATTATATCTCAACAAAACTGGAAGAAAAAAAAACAATTATTAAGCACTACAAGAATCAGAGATTTGTTATATGAATTAGACCTCATTCAAATGAGCGAGGTTGGGGATAGTTTGAGTAAAAAAAGTCTGGAATTAGGAAGTCAGTGTTTCAGAGAAAAAGTCTATACTGACGCAGAAATCAAAGCTGCAGGAAAATCCAGGAAGTGAAGCACATCCAGGAACTAAAGAATGATGAGGAATGACCTCCTAGCAATGTCTACGGAAACAGGAATTTCCAGCTCTCGAGAAGCTTTATTTAAAAAAAAAAAATCCCAAATTTTTGTAAATTTTACTCATGTCCATTTATAATCTGGAGTCTAGGGAAGAGAATTTATGGAAAGAGCACTCTCAGCCTTAGGCAAGTCAACATAACACAAACCAGCACAAGAAGCAATAAACGAACAACTCTGAAGTCCAGCATTCTCTTCAGGTGAAGGTTAATTTTTTTTCTGATTCTTCACAGTAAAATAGAGTGTGATAAGGCACTGAAATGGGAGTCAGAAAAATGGAGAGTATGCTATTTATTCCTCAAATAGCTATATACCACAATATAGTTCTTTCAACATTTTCAGGATAAACATTTCCTTATATGAAATGAGGTTATTAAATTAATGATGGCTGAAATTCTTTCCTAGTCTAAAACTCTATTATTATCTTTATTATTGTTCTTTGTCTCTTTGTTGGCCATAGCATAGAAAATCTAAAAATATGGTTAGCTATTGGGGTTTTTAATATATTAAGAAAGGGTGAGTCAATCAAATGCAATGTGCATTGTTTATTCTTGCTCTTGTATATTACATGCTCTTCAAAGTCTTACATTATCCTGCATTATCCCAGATAAGATTTGCTTTACAAACTCATTCAGGCTTGTGCTCCTTCCTATTCAATATCTAGGCTATTTTTTTATTGTGATATTTCATCAATATTCACCCCATTTTAGAAGTCCTATTTGTAGGTGTTAAAGTCATGCTGAATTTAGAAAACAATATTTTAATATCAACATTGGTCTCTTAAAATAAAATAAAGAATAGTATACTTTATCTTAAAGAATCACATTATATTAAATTGAAGAATGCTTTCTTATTCATTTTTTTATCAAAAGAGATTATTTTTAGAGGAAAAGTAAATAAATTCTCTCTTACAAATGAGTCCAGGTAATATATGGAGATATTTGCCCTCAAGAAGGTAGAACTGTTTCATCTTCCTTAAGTATGGATTCTGCTTAGTAACTTACTTTGAAAGAGTTAAATTATAAAAAGGAGGGGCAGGTGCAACTTTCCTGGGCGGAAACCTGGCCCACCTTACTTCAGGCAGGTAAGGTTTAACATAATCAATTATCAGCTCTGTTGATAGTACATACTTTCAGCGAATGTGATGAGCATGGGACTTTACCTCTGTGGATTTCTCTCAAATCATACAACCCTCATTTACGCCTTTAAATAACCCCCAATTGAGTGACATTGTACAGAATACCTTACCAGTACTCCTGAAAACTGTTAAGGTTTTCAAAACCAAGAAAATTCTAAGAAACATCACAGACAAAAAAAAGCCTAAGGAGACACAGCAATTAAACATAATTTTTGGATGAGATCCTGGGATAGAACAATAACATTTAGGGCTGGAGTGATATCTGAACAATTTGTGGAGTTTAGTTAATAGTAATACAACAAGTTTGGCTCTTAAATTGTAACAAATATATCATAAATATTTAAAATGTTAAAAATAAAAATGAGGGTCATATGGGAACTCTGTCTTATCTTCTCACTTTTCTATAGATATAAAATTAGTTTAGAATAAAGTTTATGAAAATCATAGATTTACTATATAAAATGACATTATGTCATTTATCTATTCACTCAACAAACAATAAATGCCTGCATTTACACACTACCATACACACATATAGATTTGATTCTTAAAAAAAAAAAAACAACTACAATAAAACCCATACCTTGTTGCTCGCTGATATTGGGAACATATATTTTTTAATAGTAATAGTTAAGAGAAAAGGATTGTGTTTTTCCCTAAGATGGGTCAGGACTATGTTGTTCACCAGAGTTTCCATTTAACCTATCTATCTCATTTATTTTGTCTTCCTCATTCTTGCAGGCATTTACATTTGCAACTCACAAACTGAGTAGTGAGACAATATGTTAAGCCAAAGTTGGTATATAGTATCATAAAAGCTGTAGAAGTGTCTTATATCATGTGAAGAAAAAAGTAACTAACTCTTTCAAATTCCATTTTTTTTATTGTTGTGAATTATGCTCAGAAATGTCATTCCCAGATATGAGTGAGAGTATGGCAGGAAGAAAAATGGGAGTAGCACAGGATAGACTGAAATGATAGCACATATAAAAGCTTGGGAAGCAACTATATATTATAAATAACTAGAGGCCCGGTGCACAAAAATTTGTGCACTCAGGGGGGGGAGGGGGGGTCCCTCAGCCTGGCCTGTGCCCTCTAGCAGTCTGGGACCCCTCGGGAGATAACGACCTGCTGGCTTAGGCCTGCTCCCGGGTGGCAGAGGGCAGGCCCAATCCCTAGGTGCAGCCCTTGGTCGGGCTCAGAGCAGGGCCGATTGGGGAGTTGGGGCACCGCCCCCTGTCATGCACAGAGCAGGGCAATTGGGGAGTTGGGGCGCCGCCCCCTGTCATGCACAGAGCAGGGCAATTGGGGAGTTGGGGCGCCGCCCCCTGTCACACTCAAGGCAGGGTCAATGGGGAGGTTGTGCAGCAACCCCCTGTCACACACAGAGCAGGGCCCATCAGGGGGGTTGGGGCTCTGTACCCTGTCACGCACAGAGCAGGGCCCATCAGGGGGTTGGGGTGCTGCCCTCTATCACCCACAGAGCAGGGCGGATCAGGGGGTTGGGGCGCCGCCACTGTCACACTCAGGGCAGTGCCGAGGGGGAGGTTATGGCTCTACCTCGTCACACACAGAGCAGGGCCCGTGGGGGGGGGGGAGCTCCCCCCTATCAGGCACAGAGCAGGGTGGATAGGGAGGTTGTGGCCCCGCCCCCTGTCACACACAGAGCCGCAGGGCGATCAGGGGGTTTGGGCGCTGCCCCCTGTCACGCTGATCCCAGTGCCAGGAGGCCTCACGGCTCCGCTGATCCCGGTTCTGGGAGGCATATTACCCTTTTACTATATAGGGTAGAGGCCTGGTGCATGGGTGGGGCTGGCTGGTTTGCCCTGAAGGGTGTCCTGGACCAGGGTGGGGGTCCCCACTGGGGTGCCTGGCCAGTCTGGGTGAGGGGCTGAGGGCTGTTTTCAGGCTGGGGGTGACTGAAGCTCCCAACCGCTCCTTTTTTCCTTTTTTTCCTTTTTTTTTTTTTTAATTCTGGGCCAGCTTTAGCTTGAGGCTTGGCTCCAGCTCTTAGGCTTCCGCGGCTGAAAGTAGGTTTCTGGCCTTTGCTTACAATGTTGCGAATCTGCTGGCTGAAGTTGGGCGTATTTGTTACAATGTTTCTTAAACTGCCGGCTCAGAGGCCTTCAGCTGCAGGCGGAGAACGTTGGAGTCTTCCGTCACTGAGGCAACCAAGCCTCATGTTAGTTTCAAGCTGCCTGGCTGCCGGCCGCCATCTTGGCTGACAGTTAATTTGCATATCTCGCTGATTAGCCAATGAAAAGGGTATCGGTCGTACGCCAATTACCATGTTTCTCTTTTATTAGATAGGATAGTGCATCTTAATCTTGGCTAATCACCAGAATTCCCTGAGAATTTGTTAAAAACACAAATACCCAAGATAGTGTTTCTTAAAGTGAGGACCGATTACTAGCAATATTAGCACCACTAGGAATTTTTGAAAAATACAAGTTTTTGAGCCCCACCCCAGATACACCTGAAATGTAAACTCTGGTGATGGAACTCAGAAATAAATCTTTGTTTTCCAAAGCCATTCAGGTAATTCTAATTTCAGGCTAAAGTTTGAGAACCATTTCCCAAAAGGTTTAATACAGTTATCTTAGGCAGCATTTTTTTTTTTTAAGCTAGCATTTATGATGAACATGGGAAATACTGACCATATAAAGATACAAATGTTGTGGAGAAATATGTGTATCCATCATCCTATTCAACTCATAGATTGCAATAAGTTTATGTTTGATACAGAATATTAGAATACTAACCATCAAAAAACAAGAGAATACATCTATACACAGTGTTTGTCCCCTGATGTTCATTCAAATTACTATTTCTATGTCAGCAACTACTTCTATGTTGTTATCTTAAACTACATTTTGAGTCATTATATGGGATGTGTAAAGAAGTGTCCACCCATTTCTATGTCATTTAAAGAATTAACAGAAAAACAATATATTTGGACAAATTTAAATTAAAGTTTTAAAAAGTGTATACCTGAAATTGTCTTTGCATTAATATTTAGCTACTAAATTTACATATATAAAGCTGCTGTATTTATGTCAGGAAATACTATCTAATAAAGAGGAATTATGCTAATTGACTCATACTGTTGCAAAAATGGCAGTGCCCACAGCCAATAAGGAGGAAATATGCTTATTGACTGCCCCCCCCCCCCAAAGTTGGTGGCGCCCACAGCCACAAGATGGCTGGCAGGGGAGGGCAGTTGAGGGTGACCGGGTCGGCATGGGAGGGCAGTTGGGGGTGATTGGACCAACAGGGGAGCAGTTAGGTGTCAATCAGGCTGTCAGGGGAGTGGTTAGGGGGTGATCAGCCTGGCAGGCAGAAGTGGTTAGGGGCAATCAGGCAGGCAGGCAGGTGAGCGGTTGGGAGCCAGGAGTCCCGGATTGTGAGAGGGATGTCCGACTGCCAGTTTAGGCCTGATCTCAGTGGGATCAGGCCTAAACTGGCAGTTGGACATCCCCGAGGGGTCCCAGATTGGAGAGGGTGCAGGCTGGGCTGAGGGACAGCCCCCCCCAGTGCACGAATTTTGTGCACTGGACCTCTAGTAAATATATAGTAATACAATTAAAAGGATCATGAATTCTGACCTATGAGCACCATACAAATTAATTCTTCCTCCTAATGAGTATGATTTAAATAATTAAAATTCTATTAAAATTATGATTGAGTAAAATTTAAAATTATCTTAAATTTAAATATAATTATAGTTTTAATTTAAAAATAGTTAAGAATCATTTGTGTTCTTGAAAAATTTAATAAGAAATACATATACAGATTTAAAAAAACATTAATTTAAATTAAGCCTGGTTGTATGTTAGTTTTTTCTGGAAAAATTTAACTTATATTGATGGTTTTGATTTATTCATTTTTTATATCTGAGATGAAAATAGATCTGTGAGATACTACCATTACTGATTGTAATTGGATGCTACTGCTGAGGACTCTGACAGCTTGAAATGTAAGTATTGCTTTGGGCTTTTCAGTGCTGTCTCCTCCCTGGCATTTGAAAGTAGGATTAAACCACTTTACATTAAATGTACACAAGACACAAGCCAAGATGCTTTGCGCAAAGCTGTGAGAAAATAATGAAAAGAAGACAACTTTCTGCTAATGAGGATATGGCTCTAGTATAATTCATTAGTAAAAATTAAGACAGAAATATGACAATATGTTTTGCTTAAAGCTAAACATATGAGATACTCAAGTTGTAATTTTTAGCAAATAAATGTTTTCTCAACATAAAACTTATTGCACCAAGTGTGCTTTTCCTAGCTTCCTCCCCATCCCTGCCTTAATTTAGGCTCAAAATATAATTAAATTAATGTTATTTTCTGTATTTGGTCATTTTTTTTTCTGGTGGTTACACCTTGGTGTACTTATTTTCCAATCAGAAAATACTTTAAAAACAATCTGAAAAGTATCCTTTTCATGCATTTTTTGGGGGGAATAATAACCATCCCTATTTTCAAAATGGGAAAAGCAGTTTAATTGACAATTTAACTATTTGTGAGAGACAAACAATATCAGACAATATGAAACATGGTTACCAATCACTTCCCATTCCATATCCTTAATATCTTTTTTGATCCTCAGTTTTAAAGTTATCTACCTTAGAGGTTTTCTCTCCTTCTCTCAGACCAGTACTGAAGTTTTCTTTCTGCCTGTCCTGATAAGGCTCCAGCAGCTTTTTCAGAGGTCCTGAGGATTGTCTCGTGATAATGTTTAACAGCAGTGGCGCTCCTTTGCATTCATCGTTGCCTTTGTGTCATTGTGAAGGTCAGAAGCTGTGGGGCTGCAGCCCAGGTACGCTAAACAAGGCTGGCTTTCTTTTACTTCTTTGCCCTCAGGCACAGCACATAATTCCTCATGAGTGTCTTCTGTCATAAAGAAATACCAAGACGCAAAAATACTTGAAAACAGGGGTTAGGTGGCTTAGTGGATAAAGCCCCTGACCCTTTATCTCAGAGAAGATGGCTTAGACTCAAACTTTCAGCATAACTGAAAAGAGAACTATGGAGTTACTGGTATTACCTGTGCAGAGTGTTATGGAATAGATAACAAAATCAGTAACAACAACAACAACAACAAAATCTCAAGACTAAATTTACTGGAAGCACCACTAATATCCAGATCACATAGTTTTGAAATTTGAAATTAGGATTGTTTTGTATCTTGAATTATTTATTATCAAATCTGTTTTACAGTCTTCATCTCTGAGCTCTTGTTAATTGCTTCAGTATTCTTGTTAAATATCATATCTTTAATAAAAAACCAAGGCCTCTACTTATTTTTAAAAGAAAACCACTATTTTAATATATTTCAATTGTGCCATTCTTAGATATTAAATACATTTTAGATGATATTTCAACCTCTTTAAAGAGTCTTTGAAAAAATTTAACAAAGTTATTTATTGAAAATAGACATAAAGTTACATTAAAATAGTTCCACAAAATTGGTAGTGTACTATACTATAGCTAACTCATTTTTTGGCATCTTTTTTAAATTATGTAATTGTTTTTGTTATTTTAATATATAATACTTTTAAAAATTTTTATTAGGTGTAAATCATTGTATTTGTCCTGTTATTAGGTATCTCAGAACAACAAATCTTTGTTTTCAATATCTTCCTATAAATCTTAGTGCATTTTTTACATGGAATAATAATTGATTGTTTCCTCTTCTAAAGCTGTAGGTTCTGAGAGAGCTTCATGTTGTAGTTTTCCAATTATGTCTTACAGCAAGTAGAGCACTGACAACTGGAAGGTTCTTAATTGATATTGAGGGAAAAAGAAAAATTATGAGTATTTAAATCTGAAAAATATGATTGTTTTTAGATAATT
This sequence comes from Myotis daubentonii, assembly GCF_963259705.1. NCBI lineage: Eukaryota > Metazoa > Chordata > Mammalia > Chiroptera > Vespertilionidae > Myotis > Myotis daubentonii. The sequence goes on from NC_081842.1 coordinate 93,299,564, forward strand.
CAGTAGTTATCAATTTTTTCAAAATAACACTGCTGTTTTATAAATTAATAAAGAGTGTATACTGCTGAAATTAAATAATTATAGTCTGTAACATGTGTATAGGAAAAATCAGCTAAACTATAGAATTTCTTTAATGTTTTGTTTGCTTTCTTTATTTCTGTTCACTATTACACAGCATTAAAATTTATGTATATCAGAAAAATGGTCACAATTTTCTGCTAAAAAGCATTTCTTATTTATATGTTGGAATTAATGATAAATTGTGACTTTAAAATATTCTAAAAGATGGCATAATTCTCAGAGAACACTCTGGCCTCACTGTATTTTTTTTTTAAGAGAGAGGAAGAGAGGGCTAGAGATAGTTAAGGGAGAAACATCCACCAGCTGCCTCCTACATGACCCCTACTGGGGATAGAGCCCACAACTTGGGCATGTGCCCTGAATGGGAATTGAACCAGTGACCTCTTGGTTAATGGGTAGATGCTCAACCATTGAGCAATACTGTCTGAACTTCATTGTATTTTTTATACGTTTGAGGAACTCTATAGTTTCCTACACAAAACCATTCCCCACTGTAACTTTATCACAACATTCTAGCACTGTATTTAATCACATGATTCTAACTCTTATTTTTAAAATTAAATTGCTTTTTAATCTGTGTACTAATACTTTTTAGATAATTTTGATATCTCTCTGTCTCTCTCTGTCTCTCTGTCTCTCTGTCTCTCTCTCTCTCTCTCTCTCTATCTCCATCTATCTTTCTATGAATTGGTGCTTTTTTATGCCATCTGGCTGACTCCCAATTCTTGATTCTTCCCTGAACATTTCCTTGCAGATTTCTTGTGGTTCTTTGAATGGGTTTCAAGATGCACTTCGAAGCCTTCCTTTCAGGATCAAAGCACTCCTCCCAGCCCCTGAAAGTGTGTTTGCTGGTATGGCGGTCAGGAACTATAAAGTGTGGGAGATTTTACCCTTTACAAGCTACCAAGTTAGCCTGTCACTGATTCATGGATGCTAGTAGAAAATGAAAGATCCTGATTCAGATACAAACCACACTATTACTCAGTGCAATCTCTGTAGTCAATACATTAGCACCATTTCGCAAAGTCTGACTTAATGAATGAAAGATGATATGCCTGCCTGCATTGGGTTGCATTACATAAGAGGGTCCTTAAACTAAGAGAATTTGAATCTTTTATAATAAGCAGTAGCATGCCTGCCCTTGGCTCTAGCTGGATGCATTATTTTTATTATACTGAACAGTAGACTTTCCTACTGTTTGTTCCCTAGAGAGATACTTTCTCTGTCGTCCAAGGATCTTCATTATAGAAACAGCCTTGAAAAGATTGTCAGGAACAAAGAGGGAGTTAGTATCTTACTGACAGAAATATGCAGAATTATCAAAGACCAACAAAATGTTGCATTGCACATGGTTAAAAATAACTGATTCACCAAACCTTACTCTCCTCACCAAGGGCAGTTTGCATGTAAAGTGTGGTTGTTGTGGGTGTTCAAAGACAAAACTCTGACTCTTTTTCCAAACAGAAAAATTCTGCTGTCATCTCTGTAGGATTTTCTGAAGCCTCAGTTGTTGTACAAGTTAAACTTTTCCCTCTGCCTAATCCTGATTCTATCAATCCCTGTACCTTTATCCCAGACAGCACTACTGTTATTAACTTGCTGCATACAAATCTTCATTTCAAAGTGTGTTTCTCACCTAAGAATAGTTCTGCACTTTGAAGTTCATGAATTATCTCTATTTACCCTACTAATGCACAGCCATGGCTACTGAAATCTCAGTTGGGAGAGTGGTGAGCCTTAAACTTCCCCATAACTGATGTGTGAACTTGAATTATCTCAGTTATCTCAGGAAAAAAGCTTTAATTTGTTTTAAATGCAGTTTTAGGTTTGGAAGTTACAGAGCTATCCCATGTAATCCAAGCCCATATGTGCATAGCCTCTCTTTTTAACATTCCCCACCAGAGTGGAATTTGTTACAATTGAAGCTCCACTGACAGATCATTATCACCCCAAACCGAGAGATGAAATAAATTTTCACTCTTTGTTTTAAGTTTTCACTCTTGCTTATTGTATATTCTATGGGTTTGGTCAAATTTTTAATGTCATTTATCTATCATTGTTGTATCATACAGTGTATTTCACATCTTAATACACTCAGTGCTCAATCAATTCATCCCTCCCTTCTCTGACCTTGGTTATCACTGATCTTTTTAATATCTACATACTTTTGCCTTTTCCAGAATGACATGCAGTTGGAATTATACAGTAAGTAGCCTTTTCAGATTGACTTCTTTTACTTAGTAGTAAGCAGATGAGTCCTCTATAGCTTTACATAGCTTGATTGAACTCATTATTTATTAGCCCTGAAATGAACAACATTTCATTTTCTGGGTGTATTATACTCTATTTATCTATTTACCTATTGAAGGACATCTTGATTGTTTCCAAGTTTTGACAAATATGAATAAAGTTGCTTTAAACATTCATGTGCAAGTTTTTGTGTGTACATATGTTTTAAACTCCATTGGATAAATACCAAGGGGCATGATTGCTAGATTGTATGGAATGAGTAGGTTTAATTTTGTAAGAAACCACCGAACTGACTTCCAATGTGGCTGTTGTTGCATTTCCATTGGTAATAAATGAGAGTTTGTATGGTTGATGTTGTCCTCAGCATTTGGTGGTGTACGTTTTCTGGATTTTGGCCATTCTAAAGGGGCATAGTGCTCAATCATTGTTTGAATTTGTATTTTCTTAATGACACATGATGTACAACTTCTATTCATATGTTTATTTGCCATCTGTACATCTTCTTTAGTGAGGTGTCAATTAAAGTCTTGGCCCATTTTTAAATCAAGTTGTTTTCTTATTATTAAACTAGGGGCCCGGTGCACGAAATTCGTGCACTGGGTGTGGGGGGGGGGGGTGTCCCTCAGCCCAGCCTGCCCCCTCTCACATACTGGGAGCCCTCAGGCATTGACCCCCATCACCCTCCAATCGCAGGATCGGCCCCTTGCCCAGGCCTGACGCCTCTGACAGAGGTGTCAGGCCTGGGCAGGGGACCCTCATTTCCCCCCATCACTGGTTCTGCACCCAGCCCAGGCCTGATGCCTCTGGCCCAGGCATCAGGCCTGGGCAGGGGACCCCCAGACCCTTCCGATTGCTGGCTCTGCCCCTTGCCCAGGCCTGATGCCTCAGCCAGAGGCGTAGACCCCCATCACCCTCCGATCACCTGATCGGCCCCTTGCCCAGGCCTGACGCCTCCGCCAGAGGTGTCAGGCTTGGACAGGGGACTCCCATCTCCCCCCGATCACTGGCTCTGGCCCCCGCCCAGGCCTGCGGCCTCTGGCCCAGGAATCATGCCTAGGCAGGGGACCCCCATCTCCCTCTGATTGCTTGCTCCACCCCCCGCCCAAGCCTGATGCCTCTGACCCAGGCTTCAGGCCTGGGCAAGGGGACCATCATATCCCCCCAATCCCCGGCTCCGCCCCCCACCCAGGCCTGATGCCTCGGCCAGAGGAGTTGACTCTCATCACCCTCCGATCACCAATCACCGGATCGGCCCCTTGACCAGGCCTGAGGCCTCCAGCAGAGGTGTCAGGCCTGGGCAGGGGACCCCCAGCTCCCCGCAGTTGCAGGCTCCGCCCCTGCCCAGGCCTAATGCCTCTGGCTGAGGCGTCCGGCCGGGCAGTGGGGACCCGCAGCTGCAGCGGCCCCGTGATCATGAGCTCCGCTTTAGGCCCAGGCAAGGGACCCCTAGCTCCTGGGACTGCCAGCTTCGACCGTGTCCAGCTCCCATCGCTGGCTCCACCCCTACTTCCTGCTCTCACTGGCCAGGGCGGCAAAGGCACTTGATTCTCCGATCATGGCTGGGGGGCAGGGCAAAGGCAGCCCCAGGGCCGCCTTTGCCCTGCTCCCCAGCTCTTAGCTCCCCCCTGGGTTTCCAATCACTGTCAGTGGCAGGGGGCTTCTTCCTGCATTGTGCCTTTCCCTTTCGCCTCCCTGCATTGTGCCTACATATGCAAATTAACCACCATCTTGTTGGCAGTTAACTGCCAATCTTAGTTGGCAGTTAACCGCCAATCTTAGTTGGCGGTTAATTTGCATATAGCCCTGATTAGCCAATGAAAAGGGTATCGTCGTACGCCAATTACCATTTTTCTCTTTTATTAGTGTTGATTTAAAAGTTTTATAATATTACTAGAGGCCCAGTGCACAAAAATTTGTGCACTGGCGGGGGTGTGTGTGTCCCTCAGCTGGACCTGTGCCCTCTCACAGTCTGGGACCTCTCGACAGATAACCACCTGCTGGCTTAGTCAGGCTCCCTAGGTGGCAGATGGCAGGCCTGGATCCCGCGCTGGGTCGCAGATGGCAGGCCCTCTGCTGCGCCACAGCGCCCCACTGCCTGCCGCACACGGAAAGAAGGCCTGGCAGGCAGCGGGGAAGGAGGCGGCTGGCGGCAGGGTGGGCGAATCGCACTGTGCCGCCACGCCTGCAGTATGCAAATTTAACTGTCATATTTGTTTGGTTAATTTGCATACTCTTCTGATTGGTTGATGGGCATAGCGAAGGCACAGTCAATTAACATCTTTGTCTTTTATTAGTGTAGACTAGAAACCCAGTGCACAAAAATTTGTGGACTTGTGGGGGGTACCTCAGCCTGGCCTGTGCCCTCTCACATTCTGGGACCCCTTGGGGGATGACCACCTGCTGGTTTAGGCCCACTCCCTGGGGAATTAGGCTTAAGCTGGCAGTCAGACATCACTCTGGCAGCCCGGGAGCCCTCGGGGGATGTCCACTTGCCTGCAGGGAGTAGGCAGAGGAGGCTACAGTCGGACATCCTTAGTGCTGCTGAGGAGGCAGAGGAGGCAGAGGAGGCTCCTACCACCACTGCTGTACTGGCAGCCATCAGCCTGGCTTGTGGCTGAGCAGAGCTCCCCCTGTGGGAGCGCAATGACCACCAAGGGGCAGCTCCTTCATTGAGCGTCTGCCCCCTGGTGGTCAGTGTGTGTCATAGTGACCAGTCATTCCAAGTCTTTCTACTGTTAGGGTCAGTTTGCATATTACCCTTTTATTATATAAGATAGGGGCCTGGTGCATGGGTGGGGGCCTGCTGGTTTGTCCTGAAGGGTGTCCCGGATCAGGATGGGGATCCCACTGGGGTGCCTGGCCAGCCTGGGTGAGGGGCTGTTGGGTGTTTGCAGCTGGTCATACCCCCTTCAGGGTGGGGGTCCTCTCTGGGGTACCTGGCCAGCCTGGGTGAGGGTTGATGGCTGTTTGCAACTGGTCATACCCCCTTCTGGGTGGGGGTCCCCACTGGGGTTCCTGGCCAGTCTGGGTGAGGGGCTGGGGGCTGTGTTCAGGTTGGCCAAGACCCCCGGCAATGGAAGCTCCCAGCTCTTCTTGTTTTCCTTTTTTTTTTTTTATTCTGGGATTTATTTACCTTCTATAATTTAAACTTTGTTGCCTCAGTGGAGCTCAGAGCCAGATCCTGCTCACTCCAGCTCCTTGGCCATGGCCAGCTGAAAGCAGGTATCTGGGGTTTATTTATCTTCTATAATTGAAACTTTGTTGCCTTCAGTGGAGCTCAGAGCTGGCTGGGCAGCTTGGCTTCCTCCATCACTGGAGCAACCAAGCCTCCTGCTCGTTTCAGCTCTGTGGCTTCCCACTGCCATATTGGTTGGGTTAATTTGCATATTGTTGCTCTGATTGGCTGGTGGGCATGGCTTAAGTTGTAGCAAAGTTACGGTCAATTTGCATTTTTGTCTTTTATTAGATTAGACTAGAGGCCTAGTGCACGAAATTCATGCACTTGGGGGGGAGGGCAAGCCCCTTAGCCTGGCCTGTACCCTCTCACAGTCCAGGAGCTCTCAAGGGATGTTCAATTGCTGGCTTAGGCCCGCTCACAGCATTAGCACTGCCGCGGAGGCAGGAGAGGCTCCCGCCACTGCCACTGTGCTCGCCAGCAGTGAGCCCAGCTTCTGGCTTAGCAGTGCTGCCCCAGTGTGAGTGCACTGACCACCAGGGGGCAACTCCTTCATTGAGCGTCTGCCCCCTGGTGGTCAGTGTGTGTCATAGCGACCAGTCGTTCCACTCTTGGGTCAATTTGCATATTAGCCTTTTATTATATAGGATGGATAACAGTTCTTATCAGATACTAGAGGCCCGGTGCATGGAATTCATGCATTTGGGGAAGGAGGGTTCCCTCAGCCCTCTTGCAGTCCAGGAGCCCTTGGGGCATGTCCGACTGACGGCTTAGGAGAGCGGGCCTAAGCCAACAGTTGGACATCCTTAGTGCTGCTGTGGAGGTGGGAGAGGCTCCCACCGCCGCCACTGCACTCGACAGCTGTGAGCCTGGCTTCTGCTGAGCGGTGCTCTCCCTTTGGGAGTGCACTGACCACCAGGGGTCAGCTCCTGCATTGAGCATCTGCCCCTGGTGGTCAGTGTGCATCATAGCGACCAGTTGTTCCATCATTTGGTCAATTTTTATATTAGCCTTTTATTATATAGGATGTCTTTTGCACATATTTTCTCCTAGTGTGTGGGTTGCACTTTTTTCAGACTCTTGACACTGTCTTTCACAGAACATAAACTTGTAATGTTAATGAAGTCTAGTTTATTAATTTTTTCCTTCATGAACAATGCCTTCGAAGTCATATCTTTAAAGTAACCACCATCCAAGGTAACCTAGTTTTCTTCTACGTTATGTTCTAGGTTTATATTTTTGTATTTTACATTTATGTCTATGATCCATGTTGAGTTATTTTTTGTCTGAATAATACGAGGTCTGTATGCAGATTTGTTTTTTTGCTTGCAGATATCTAGTTGTTCCAGCATCATTTATTGAATAGGCTATCTTTGCTTCATCATATTGCCTTTGTTCCTTTGTCCAAGATTGGTTGATTATATTTTTGTGGGTCTATTTCTGGGCTCTTAATTCTGTTCCATTGATCCATTTGTCTATTCCTTCACCATCACTATACTGCTTTGATTACTGTAGCTTTATAGTAAGTCTCAAATTGAGGTAGGATTTGTTCTTCAATATTATGTGGGCTACTCTGGGTCTTTGCTTTTCCATATAAACTTGTAAATGAGTTTATCAAAATTTCCAATTTACTTTCTGGGATTTTGATTAGAATTGTACTGAATCTACCTCAAATTGGAAAGAACTGACATCTTGACTATATTAAGCCTTCTTATCCATGAACATGAAATATCTTTCCATGAATTTAGTTCTTTGATAAGTTTAAACAGATATTGTATCTTTCTCATATAGCTATTGTACTTATTTTGTTCAATTTATACATAAGTACTTTATTTTGAGATGTGTTAATGTAAATTGTGCTATGTTTTTATTTTATTTTTTTAATTTTGTTTTATTGCTTAAAGTATTACAAAGAGTATTACATATGTCTCCTATGCTTTTATTTTAAATTCTACTTGTTAATTACTGGTATACAGAAAAATGAATGAGTTTTGTATATTAACCTTGTATCCTGCAAAATTACTATAATTTCTTATAAGATATAGTAGTTTGTTGATTCTGATTTTAAACAATCATGTCACTTGAAAACAAAGATTGCTTTATTTATTTTACCAATCAATATACCTTTTTTTTTTTTTTTTTACTTTTTCTTCTCTTCTTTGCTTCTCTTATTAAATTAGCTAGGAGTTTCAGTATGATGTTGAATGAAGTGGTGAATAAGGGCATCCTTGCTGTGTTCCTGATCTTAGTGGGAAAGCTTAGAGTGTCTCATCATAAAACATGATATTAGTTTTCAGTTTTTGTAGATATTCTTTACCAGCTAAGAAAGTTCTGCACTATTACTTTATTATGAATGGTTGTTGGATTTGTCAAATGTTTCTTTGGTTTCTATTTATATGATTATGTGATTCTTCTTCTTTGGTTTGTTGATGTAGCAGATTACATTATTTGATTTTTTAATGTTAACCAGCCTTTCATACCTGGGATAGATCCCACTTGGTCATAGTGTATAATTATTTTTATACATTATTGGATTCGGTATTTTATTGAGCATTTTTCATCTTTTTTTTTTTGCAATTTCAATGTGATTTTATTTTAAAGTTTGAGCAACGGTATCAACATCCTCTTTGCAAAGAGAAATCTTATCTATTTTTGTGCCTGTAAGACTCTTTTCCATACTTAGATTTCTTCATTCTGCTTTGTTTTTTTAAAATATTTTTTCTTTATTGATTAAGGTATTAACATATGTGTCCTAATCCCCCCATTGCCCTCCCACTCCTCCACTCATCCCTCATCCCCATGGTGTCTGTGTCCATTGGTTAGGCTTATATGCATGCATACAAGTCCTTTGGCTAATCTCTCCTCCTTACCCCACCCTCCCCTACCTTCCCTCTGAGGTTTGATGGTCTGATCGATGCTTCTCTGTCTCTGGATCTGTTTTTGCTCATCAGTTTATGTTGTTCATTATATTCCACAAATGAGTGAGATCATGTGCTATCTTTCTCTGACTGGCAATAGTATTCCATTGTGTAGATGTACCACAGTTTTTTAATCCACTCATCTGCTGATGGGTACTTAGGCTGTTTCAAAATCTTTGTTGATGAGATATATTAGTTTGTAGTTTTCTTTCTTTTTTTGAAAATGTCTTTGTCTGGTTTTGGTGTTAGGGTGAGAATGATGAATGAGTTAGGTATTACTCCCTTTGCTTTTATACTCTGAAAAATATTGTATGAATTTATGTAATATCATTCTTAAATATTTGATAGAATTCACTGGTAATCTTATCTGGGCCTGATATATTTTGTTTTAGAAGGTTGTTAATTACTGATTTGATTTCTTTAGGAAATATAAACCTATTTAGATTACCTATTTCTTGTATGAGGTTTGGGAGATTGTGTTTATCAAGGAATTGGTGCATTTTGTCTTAGTTATCAAATACGTGAGCATAGAATTGTTTATAGTAATCCCTCATTACTTTGTTAATGTCTATAGAATGTGCAGTGATGTCCCTTTTTTATTTCTTAGAGTAGTAATTTATGCTTTTTATTTATTTTTTGGTTAGCATGGGTAGAGGCTTCCACATTTTATTGAACTTTTCAAAGAACAAGCTTTTGGTTTCATTGAATTTCTCTATTGATTTCCTGTTTCCAATATAATTGATATATGGCACCTGTATTATTCCATTTATTCTGCATACTTTGGGTTAACTTGTTCTTATTTTTCTAGTTTCCTAAGGTGAGAACTTAGATTACTGAAATCAGATTTTTCTTCTGTAATTCAATGCACATTTGCTTTCTTTGTTACATAGTTCCCCCAAGCAGTCTTTTGACTATATCTTAACATTTTTATAACTTGTGTCTTCATCAGCTCAAACTATTTTTAATATTTTTATTTGACCCATATGTTATTTATAAGTGAGTTGTTTAAAGTCTATATAGTTTGTTGTTGTTGTTGTTGTTAATTTCACTGTGGTTTGGAGAAGACATTGTATAATTTTTAGTCTTTAAACATTTTAAAGTGCATTTATGGTGCATAATGTGGTCTATCTTGGTGAATTTCCCATACAATCTTGAAAAGAATGTGTATTCTGTTATTGTATGAAGTTGTCTATAGATGTCAATTTTACCTGGTTCATTGATGATATCACTGAATTATTGTACTTACTGACTTTCTGCCTGTTGAATCTTTCCATTTATGAAAGAGGAGTGTTGAAGTGTCCAACTGTAATAGTGGTTTCCTCTGCTTCTCCCTTTAGTTTCTACCTCATGTGAATTGATGTTCTGTTATTAGACATATACATTTTATAAATTGTTATGTCTTCTTGAGTAATTAATCCCTGTATCATTATGTAATGGCCCTCTGTATTACTGATAACTTTCCTTGTTTTGAAACATCAGTCTTAAACTAATATAGCTAATTCTGATTTGTGTTGACATAGTATATCTTTCTTCATCTTGTTACTTTTAACCTGTATGTGTCTTTACAGTCAAAGTAGGCTTCCTGTATACAGTATGCATTTGAATCTCATTTCTTGATTCATTCATTATTTTTTTTTTCATTATTTGGCTTCAACCATCAAAAACAATTTATTGTATTTACCTAAATTTATACCCTTTTTACTCTTTCTTTCTGACATTCATTCTTATATAATCTATCTTTTAATTGGTGTATCAGGACACTTATAATTCAAATTGTTTTTCAATATGCTTGGATTAATATTCACCATATCTGTTACTGCTTTATATTTGTCACCCTTGTACTTTGTTTCCCTATTCTTTATATATATATATATATATATATATTTTTAAATGTACTTGTCTAACCAGTTATTTTATTTTATTTTATTTTATTTTTTCAAATACATTTTATTGATTTTTTACAGAGAGGAAGGGAGAGAGATAGAGAGAAACATCGATGAGAGAGAAACACCAATCAGCTGCCTCCTGCACATCTCCTACTGGGGATGTGCTTGCAACCCTGGTACACGCCCTTGACCGGAATCAAACCTGGGATCTCTCAGTCCGCAGGCCGACGCTCTATCCACTGAGCCAAACCGGTTTCAGCCCTATTCTTTTTTTAAAATATATTTTTATTGATTTCAGAGAGGAAGGGAGAGGAAAAGAGAGACAGAAACATCAGTGATGAGAGAGAATCACTGATTGGCTGCTTCTTGCACATCCCCTACTGGGGATCCAGCCCACAACCTGGGCATGTGACCTTGACCAGAATCAAACCTGGCACCCTTCAGTCCGCAGGTCAGCGCTCTATCGACTGAGCCAATCTGTTTCTGCCTTTTGTATATTTCATTGAACATTTCAAATTATTCTACTTTATCTTCTTTCTAAACTACTAGTTATATTGCTTTCTTTATTTTTTTTTTTTAGTGGTTTTCCTAGATTTTGCAATACATTTGCAAATATTCCAAACTCAATTTAAAATAACACTATAATGGTTCACAGATAGTGTTCCTTATAATAACAAAATAATACCAATTCTTCCCTCCCAATCTTTTTATCATTGTTATTCATTTTACTTATATATAAGCACATATGTAAATATAAATATATGCCATGTTGTATATAAATATGCAAAAGTGAATACATCTTTGCTATCATTATTTTAAACAAACTGTTATATTTCAAGTGAATTAAAAATGCAAAGTTGTTATTTTATTTTCTCTTATTCCTTCTTTGATGCTCTTCCATTATTTAGGTAGATTTGAGTTTCTCACCTATTATTTTCTTCAATCTAAAGAACTTCTTATAACATTTCTTTCAAGACACTTCTTCTGGCAAACAAACAAACACCTTAATTTTTATTTATCTGAAAAAGTAATTACTTCACTTTCAAAGAATTTTTTATAGGGTACATAATTTCAGTTTTGTTTTGTTTTTTCTCTCAGCGTTTCAAATATTTCATTCCATTCTTGTTTGTTTCTTTGCATGGTTTTTGAGTGTGTCTTATGTAAATTTCATCATTTTTCTTCTGTAAGTGCTTCCCTCCAGAATTATCTCAGAATTTTTTAATTGATTTTATTTAGTTTGAAAATTATATATGTAGGTATAGGTTTTTGGGGGCATTTCTGAGTTTCCTGGATCTGTAGTTTTATATCTGACATTAACTTGAAGAAATTCCCAGTCATTATTATTTTAAATATTTATTCTGTTTCTTCTTCCTTTCTTCCATTTCTGGTATTCCTATTACATCTGTATTATATATTTTGTAGTTGTATTATAGTTCATAAATATTCTTTGCTGTTTTTTAGTCTATCTGTGTTGCCTTGTGTTTTAGTATTGGAAGTTGATTTTGCTATATCCTCAAGGTCAGAAATTGAAGGGACAAAAACTTTTAGTCTCCCCTCAAGCCTGTAATTATATGTAGTGGGAATATTGGGGACATCCCAACACTGTCCCTTTTCCTTATCTACCAAATGTTTATTCTTCCCATTTAAGAAATTATTATTAATCATGATACTTTGTAATATCAGCGTATTTCATTATTTCATTGTAAGTAAAATATATATAATGTGTGTTGTATTATACTGAGACATTAACTTTTATTTTTCAAAAATATTGATTATTTTAAAATCCAAAGCATTTTTCTAGGAGAATCACACCTAATTGTCATTATGTGATTTCTCTAATGCATAAATGATGAACTTTTGATAAATTTACCTTTTTTATAAATCATTTTATTATATATTATTCTGAAATAACTTTTAAATTAAACTTTAAAGATATACATATGTGTGTGTGTGTGTATGCATATTTAATTAAATACTTTAAAATGTTCAATTGAAGCCTCATCTAGTTCTAAACTGCTGGTGAATTTTCATTTAGAATATAAAAATAAAATGATGTGTAGTTTTAAATTGCTTTGACTGAAAGAAGATATATATATATATATATATATATATATATATATATATATATCTTATGAAAGGTGAAGGTTTTACTGCAGTAGAGTACTTAAAAGGAAAAAACAGTGATATAAAGTGCATTACTTTTTATCTCTATACAATCAAATTTATAGTATGTCATGTATATCAGGTAAAAGAATATTGGAAATACCATATTTCAATGAAATCACCCTTTTTGTTTCAGCATCAGAAGAAAATATGAGAAGTATGAAGCAATCACTAACAAAACTGTCTCTATTTAATGACTATGAATATACTGGACACATTTATAACTTAAAAAATGTTTTGGCTGATATTGTTACTATCACTGTCACTATGGCAATAGTCACTCTAAAAATGATTTAAAATAAGAAGGGCAAAAAATATATATATCCCTCAAACATGTGAAATATAAATTGCATGAAATCTGATGATCTACTGAAAAAAATTAGAGATAAAAACAGTTTTCTAAAATTAGACCTAAAAGAATTTTGAATATTTTAAATTTAGTTTTATCAAATATGCGACAATTTTAACACTTGATGTTCAGAAATATGATATTGATTAAATGTTTGTAACATTGCTTTCAAGTGAGGAGTCGCTTTATTCATAAAACTAGAGGCCTGGTGCATGGATTTGTGTACCAGTGGGGGTCCCTCTAAAGGGTGCATGATCAGAACTGGGGAGGGACTGCAGGAGGGCTCCAGGGCATGTCTGGCCCATCTTGCCCAGTCCTGATCAGCCAGACCCCAGCAGCAAGCTAACCTACCAGTCAGAGCATCTGCCCCCTGGTGGTCAGTACACATCATAGCTACTGGTTGAATGGTCAAATGAACAGTCAGATGCTTAGCATATTAGGCTTTTATTGTATAGGATGATTTTCAGGTAAAATTTTTCATTTTGTAAAAAAAAAAATAGAGAGTAAATGTTTCTATTTCTTTACTTAAAATGAAATAATATTTTGTCCCCTAGAAAATATGGTCCTGAGGATGTACTGAAAATGCTATGATAACCAGAGAAGAAAAAGCTAATTTACTTAAAATGTAAGGTACATTATTTCAAAAAATTGGAAAAAAAAATGGGGAAAGCTTGCTCAGGTAAGTAGTCAAGATTTAGAGTTTTTAGCCACTATAGTTAAATCAGGCCAGGAGCACTCTGTGGTTCACTGAATTAGTTAAGTTTTAGTCTTGGTGATGGTGAGCATGGAAGATCCCATATCAAACTTCCTCCAGTTTAAGCATCAGGTAAATTCCTTAAACTTGTATTTCACATTCTTCACTGAATCATTAGAAAGCTTGGACCTTTGTACATTCTGTAATATAAATTAAACATAGACAATGCAATCCAGAGATCACAGTAAAAAATATTATAGATAATTTCTTTTGGTTACTTCATCAATCAAAAATATTCATGCATGTGTAATAATGAATAGTTTAATTCCAATAATTGTGTCCATTGGCTTCAATTGTTTGCATTTTTCATTAAAAACAAATCACCTAATCTTTGCATCTTAATTTATTTTTACTTTATTAAAGCACAGGAACTGTATCAAGTAAATCCTTTTGTAATCATGTTATTTTATTTTTAAATCTTTATTGTTAAGAGTCTTACAGATTTCTCCCCTTTCCCCCACATTGCACCCCTCCACCTGGTTCCTGCCTCACTCCAGGCCTTCATTACATTATTGTCTGTGGCCATAAGTAATGAGTAATCTTTTCCTACTCTCCTAACCCCATCCCTCTGATATTCATCATTCTGTTGTATATCTCCATGCTTCTGATTCTATTTTATTCATAGACTTATTTTGTTCATTATATTCCTTACTCATTTATTTTTTGGTTCAATTGTTGATAGATATGTACCCATTGACATTTTATTGTACATATATTTGATCTTTTGCTTCTTTTTTGCATGTTTTTGTGTTTTGTTTTTCTTTTCTTTTTTTAAATTAAATCTTTATTGTTTAGATTATTATAGTTGTTCCTCTTTTTCCCCCCATAACTCCCCTCCACCCGTTTCCCCCCCACCCTCCACCCTCACCTCCCCCACTGTCCTCATCCATAGGTGCACGATTTTTGTTCAGTCTCTTCCTGCATCCCCCACACCCCTTTCCCCCCCCCCAAGAATAGTCAGCCCACTGCCTTTCTATGTCCCTGATTCTATTATAATCACCAGTTTATTCTGTTCATCAGATTATTTATTCACTTGATTTTTAGATTTACTTGTTGATAGATGTGTATTTGTTGTTCATAATTTGTATCTTTACCATTTTCTTCTTCTTCCTCTTCTTAAAGGATGCCTTTCAGCATTTCATATAATACTGGTTTGGTGGTGATGAACTCCTTTAGCTTTGTCTTATCTGTGAAGCTCTTTGTCTGACCATCAATTCTAAATGATAGCTTTGCTGGGTAGAGTAATCTTGGTTGTAGTCCTTGCTATTCATCACTTTCAATATATCTTGCCATTACCTTCTGGCCTGCAAAGTTTCTATTGAGAAATCAGTTGACAGTTGTATGGGTACTCCTTTTCAGGTAACTAACTGCTCTTCTCTTGCTGCTTTTAAGATTCTCTTTTATCTTTAACCTTTGGCATTTAAATTAAGATGTGTCTTGGTGTGAACCTCTTTGAGTTCCTCTTGTTTGGGACTTTCTGTGTTTCCTGGACTTGTAAGTCTATTTCTTTCACCAGGTAGGGGAAGTTTTCTGTCATTATTTCTTCAAATTGGTTTCAACATCTTGCCCTCTCTCTTTTCCTTTTGGCACCCCTGTAATGAAAATGTTGGTATGGTTGAAGTTGTCCAGGAGGCTCTTTACACTATCTTCATATTTTTATATTTTATTTTTTATGTATTTATTCTTTTGTAAATAATCACTAGAGTATATTTTTACATTGATCAAGAGAGAGAGAGAGAGAGAGAGAGAGAGAGAGAGAGAGAGAGAGAGGAAGGAAGGCAGAGAAATACGAAGAGTAACATCAATGTGAGAGAGACACATGGATTGGTTGCCTCCCACACATGCCCTGACTGGGGCCAGGGATTGAGTCAAACCTGCAATCAAGTTACATGCCCTTGACTGAAATCGAATCCTGGACCCTTCAGTCCATGGGCTGATATTCTATCCACTGAGCCAAACCCATTAGATTTTTTTAATATGTTTTTATTGATTTTTTTTTTAGAGAGCAATAGAAACATCCATGAGAGAGAAACATCCATCGGCAGCTTCTTGTTATGCCCCTTACTGGGGATCAGTCCACAACTCAGGCATGTTTCCTAGCCGTGAATCAAACAAGCAGCTTCTTGGTGCAAGATACAACTCTCAACCAACTGAGCCACACTGGCTGGGCTTTTGTTTTTTTTTTAACTTAGTTTTGTATTTTTCATATCTTTAAAAAGTTGATAACCAGTAAGGCCTGGATGAATTTACTATTATAAGATTAAAAAGCGTGTTACTTTAAAAATGCAAATAGTTAATTTAAGATTTCAATAATATATATTATAATCATTATAATAAACTTTCAAACCTTTGATGTTATTTCAGAGTTTTAAACACTAAAATGCTTACTTGAAAAGAATACTGTTGTTTTATTTGTTTTGTTTTTGTTTATAGAACCAAATAGATACTATACTACTGCTAATGTCACATAATTAGCATTAAAATTATATTTTAGACAGATTTTCCATTTGAAAGTGAGAGAGAAGTTAAGAAACACTTGCACTAAAGTTATCTAAATAGCAAAGCTTTTTTAATTTATTTCTTAAAATTGTGCCACAAAACCACCTCAAATTGGCCCTACCCTGTTCATTACAAGATGCTGAGTTGTTTTTCAGAGACCAAAGGACAAAGCTACAAGTCACACAGTTGAAGCATGCACATAAGAAAAAAGATTGCAAATTTACCCAGAATCAGTTTCTTCCCCCAACCCATGGAACCAAAGAACCAGGATGTGACTGAAACCAGAAAGATGAAACCCTTTTAGAAGTGAAAGATCTAATGCTGAAACAAATTAAAATCCACACAAACTAGTGATCAAGGAGACAGATTTGAGTGTTGCCTCCTGACTCCTTATCAGTTGACTTTATAATAAAGTTTTTTCTTTTCTCAAAAGTTGGTGTCATAGTATTGGCTTCTATGCAACACAAGCAGTGAGCTTTTGCTTGGTAATGAAATTACCTTTTGTTAAATAATGAGTAAAGAAAGGAATTTGAATTATACAAACAAACTGAATACTTCATGAAGTCAACATTTTCAGAAAACTACAAAATAGGGCCGAAGGCAGGAAGCTTTTATAGAATAAAAAACAAGGAAGAGAAATATAAAAAAAAAACAACTAGAGGCTTGGTGCATGAATTTGTGCATGGGTGGGGTCCCTCAGTGTGGCCTGTGGGGATTGGGCCGAAACCAGCAGTCCAATGCCACCTGCCACTCCTGCCTACTGCTCCCAGTCATCCTGACATCACCGTGCCTGCCATGGGCTCACGCCTAGTCAGTCCTGATTGGGAGAGGCACGCACTGCTGCAGAGGTCCTTGCCAGCCCTGAGCCCTGCGTCTGGTGCCCATCCTGATGGGATTAGGGGGGCTGGTATGCAATTGGCCCTGGGAGGGTGGTGGGACGCCCTTGCTGGCCTGGGATCCAAATCTGTCTTGTTGACATTTGGGTCCTCTGTGGGGAGCCACCTGGTAAACTCTTTTGTAGCTTTTCTTCTTTGCGAAGTGTCTAGGGAGGGGAAGGAGCTGCAGTGCAGGAGGCCAATTTCCAGGAGGTTGGCAGCACTGTTGGGATCATGCCAGTGGCACTGGTCAGTCAGTGCCTGGCCCATTTTCCAGAGATGGGACCTACAGGACTACTGAGGGAGTGAGTGGCTCCCGCCGGGCTGGTGGGCCGCCAGGGCAGGTCTGTCAGCTGAGCAGCACTCCCACTGTGGGAGCTCACTGACCATGTGAGGGGGGCGCTCCTGCATTGAGCGCCTGGCCCCTGGTAGTCAGTGCACATCATAGTGACTGGTCGACTGGTCATTTGGTTGCTTAGGCTTTTATATATATTATATAGATAATGTCTAAAACTCAATTTTATTTATTGTTGTTAAAGAGAAAACCACAGGCCCTAAATAGTGTCACTTGTTTTAAGGCTCATGATACCAAGCCTAGATTTTATAACTGACTTAATCACAGCTTTAATATTCACTGGAAATATAATCTTAATCAACTAGTCTGAAATTTTTCTGGTCAACACCAATGAGGTAATCTGCCATATGGACCTTCTCCCCACAGGAAGAATGGGCAGTCTGCATGGTAAAACACTTGTCTTTTCCTTTCCTTCAAAAAGAAGCAGTTTTGGACTAAAAATAACTCTTTCTATTTTTTTATTAATAAGCTTCCTGCCATATTCTTTTTTCTGTAAAAACTTCTCATTTTGTACAACTCCTTATAGCACTCTTCTACTTGTTGGATGGGGTATTGCCGGATTCATGAATTACTTAATAAAGTAAATTAGGTCTTCAAATTTACTCAGATAAATTTTGTTCTTTAATGTTATTGTTATTTATATGTTAATTTCACAAGACTCCTATATGGAGTATTTTCTTATCTTTATCAAATCTTATATAACTAAATATAACAGATGTTTTTTCTTGTTCACTGTATAGTTATTGGTAGTGCAAGCATCTATTTATAATTTATGTTTGATCACAGCCTTTTTTTTAAATGAAGAAAATATTTCAACTGTTTAACATTGCTAGTGTTTGATTACAAAATATTTCCTGTGTTATTCAATCTGGTAATATTCCTAGGAAAACAAAGTGTTAAGGAACATAGAAATTGGCTGATAAATATATTGGTTAACTTCTTGCTGTCTTGATGACTATGGAAATCTTCCCAGTGTGATTGGAGTAAAATGTCAGAAGCTTTGTAAAGTATAAATTTTGAAGGTACAAGTGGAAACCAGAGTATGGATCTAGAAAAAAAAATTATGAAAACGAAGTATTAGGTGTATGTTTTTACACCTAATATGTATGTTTCTGTGTGTGTCTGTACATCCACACATTTATATGAAAAATTCAAAAGAATTTTTGAATTTAATAGGGTATTGCACTACCACATTGAATGCAATGCATGGACTGTAAGTTTCCATGACTTTAATTTCATTATGCATAGCACAAGGCTTATAAATTGAATGGCTTTTTAACAGACATAATTTCTTTAGTATAATAGGTTCTTAGGTTTTACAAAAGTTTTCCATTATATAAGCCATTCCTTTTAATCAAAGTGCACTCAAAGCATGTATTCATTAAATATATATATATATATATATATATATATATATATATATATATATATATATATATATATAGTCAGAATTATTTTGGTGCAGGAAAAACAAGTAGTAGTACTTGATAATTAAATGTGTTAAAAGTCTCACCAAATTAAGTGAGGAATTGGTAGTAAAACTTTTTTTCAGCTTATGGTCATAGTGAGTTATAGAAAATTATAAATCTCAATATATAAAAATAAGCAGGTTACATCTCAAATCATGCTTGACTTATTATTCAATTGTTCCTTTATTAATATGTGAGAAAAACAAACATTATGTTAATTAAAAGGAGTGTGGAATTTTAAAAATTCTCTTATCCTAAGTTTTATTTTTTATTTTTTTTAATGCTCACCTGAGGATATTTTTTTCCATTGCTTTTCAGAGAGAATGGAAGGGAAGAAGAGAGAAAGAGAGAGAGAAACATTGACATGAGAGAGACATGAGAGAGACACACTAACTGGTTGCCTCCCTTATGTGTCCAATGGGAAGGGGGAGCGAACCCGAAACACAGATACATGCCCTTGATTGGGAATCCAACCTATGATCCTTTGGTCCTCATACTGACCCTCTATCGACTGGGCCACACCGGTCAGGGCTAAGTTTTGTAATAAAAATAATCATTCACTGAGAATTCAATAAGACATATTAGCTATTATATTTTTATTTAGTCTTAATTCATTACCATAGTATATTAATTTTTTAAAAATCTTGCACTTCAACTTTCTTGATACTATTTACATTAAGAAATTGAGTAGGTGTTTAATAAAAAGAAGCAGGTCAGTGTTAAATAGTAATGTCTAATTAATAGAGTAGTAACACTTGTGTGTGTTTTTTTTCTGCAAATAGTGTTGCACTAAAAGAACACTTAAGTGATGAACAAAACTGCATGTCTGACACTAGGATAATATAAAAGTAACATATGCTAAAATAGTATTCTATGGAGCTACCTCAAAAAACTAAAAATGGAACTCCCATTTGACCCAGTGATCCCACTACTAGGAATATATCCCAAGAAACCAGAAACGCCAATCAGAAAGGATATATGCACCCCTATGTTCATAGCAGCACAATTCACCATAGCTAAGATTTGGAAACAGCCTAAGTGCCCATCAGTAGATGAAAGGATTAGAAAACTGTGGTACATCTACACAATGGAATACTATGCTGCGGTAAAAAAAAAAAAAAAAAAAAAAGGAACTCTTGCCTTTTGCAACAGCATGGATGGAACTGGAGAGCATTATGCTAAGTGAAATAAGCCAGTCAGAGAAAGATAAATACCACATGATCTCACTCATTTGTGGATTATAGAGAACAACATAGACTGATGAAAAGGGACAGACCCAAAGACTGAGAAACAGCGATCAGGCTATCAATCCCCAGAAGGAAAGTAGGGGAGGGCAGGGGTAAGGGGAAGAGATCAAACCGAAGGGCTTGTATACATGTATATAAGCCAAACCAATGGACATGGACAACAGGGGGATGGGAGCATGAGTGTGCGGGGTGGGGGGGGGGCGGAGGGGAAGGTTGGGGGTTAATGAGGGGGATGAGGACACATTTGTAATACCTTAACTAATAATAAAAAAATAAAAATAAAAATAAAATAGTATTCTAATATTTCATAACTAAAAGTGGCAGACAACATATTAAGAAAATAATCATGATCCTTAAAATACAGGGAATATCCAATTTTTAAAATTACAAAGTAGTTTGTAAATAAAATGATTTTTCAATCCCCATTTTATGTCCCAGATCCTTTTACCTTATTATGTTTTAGAGAATTGCATATTTACAACTAAAATAAGGAAAAAACCTTATCGAGAGAAACCTATATTTAAATGATAAAAAGTATTAAACTATGTAAGACATGTAAAAGAAGATAGTTTGCCTCTTGAACTTTAATTTTATTCTTAAATCAACTGTTTATAAAGTATTGAATGCTTGTATAGTATATGCATTAAGCATCATTTTTTATAAATAACCAATAAACTTGTTCCAAAATTATTATAGCATGCACACAAGATTCCAATATCTCTTTTAACATTTAACAACATGGATAAAGATAAACATATATGAGGGGAAAATGTTATTCATGCAACAGCCCTGAAATAATAGAAGTCATAAAATTAACTTTAAAGATTTCCATCAGCAAAAAGCAATGGAATGTATTTAAACATGTGGATAAAAATGGGCCACATACTAAACCTGACAAGCTCAGGGGAGGCCTGCATGGCAGAACTTACAAGCTCGGAGAGCTACAGTAACCACATAGGATGGTCTGAAATTAAAACTTCTGAACTGAAAGCTGGTCATGGCAGGTAGTCATGTCCTGGGCTGGTATCTCCTTGACAAAAGTCAATCTTTAGCTTAATGGAGCCTGTCCATTGTCGTTTCACATCCGTGATAACAGAACTTTGGGATGTCAGCGTGACCTCCTTTTCCAGACCCCTCCGGCACAACCTCCTCCCTGACCACAGACCACAGAACCCCTTACTATGCTCTCCCCCATACCATCTCTGTGTGCTGTAATATTAATCATTAACTATCCTGTGTCCACCAAGGTAAAAGGAGTATTTGCCTTTTCATTTTACTTTTTATCCAATCTTAGAGATTTCCCCATTTTGCTTTCTCCCACCTCCCTAATCTATCAACAGTGGATTTCACGTAACCCCTTTTTGTCTTCCCCGTTGATTCTGAGAGATAAAATATGTGGTAAAATTGTAATTTTCTGTAATATTTTTTTTAATCCATTGAAATTTTGGTTCCTGGAAACTGTTGTGAGTTGGGCTCAAATGAACTCATAAATGTTCTCTATAGGGTTGAATGCTTCTTACATCAACAAAGGAAACATCCCAGATAAAGTGCCTTCCAGCGAAGACAGAGAATCTCCACCCAAACAGAATTAAACCTGTGAAAAAACTAGTATGAAAAGATGAAAATATATATAAACACTCAATCTATTCATGTGAAGTTTTTCTTTTAACATTTCATAAAAAGTATATTCTGATCACTTTTATTTATTTATTTATTTATTTATTTATTTATTTATTTATTTATGAATGCCACGCCAACACGGCCAAAGGTGAACCTGAGTGGAGGCAGTGAAGGATTTAGAAAAGACAGACAAGAGAATAAAGCTGAGGTTGGGTGGGATGCTGCCCTCTCTGATGGAGAGATAGTGCCATGGCCTGTAAGCCGTCTCTTTATTTTATAGCCAGATTCCACGAGGCAAAGTAAGGGCATGGTCAAGATGTTTACAACATTCTCCTGAGTTTCAAATCCACGCAATTACATGCACCTGAAATCTATCAAGCCCACATCACTGAGGCACATGGGGCCACGTGTTCGGACCATAGGTTCAAGCTCACAACTATAGCTGATGGCTATAATTGTGCTGGGAGGGCTCTGCCCTCCAAGCTTGGACTGTGCCCTCTCATTAGTCCAAGGCTTGAACCTGTCCAAACACTGTACCATGCTCCACATTTATATATATATTTACTTGTTTGTTTGATTGTTTATTTATTTATTTATTTGAGAGAGAGGAAAGGATAGGGAGAGAGAGACAGAAACATAGATTGGCTGCTGCCTGCACTCCTCCCTGGCTATCAAGGCCTGTGCCCAGACCAGGAATAAACCCATGGACCTCTTGTTGCATGGGTCAATGCTCAACCAACTGAGCCACACTGTCTGGGCTTGCTGATCACTTTTAAAATTGCAAATATTCAAGTAAAAATATATAAAGACAGAAGTCCAAATCATAGGTTAATATAACTTTTCTCTTAAGAACATATGTATATTACTAGTATATAAATTCAACAGAATATTGGGGGGGAAAACGTACATGACAGGTAAGGCAAATTCAAACAGTGCAAAGATTATTAGGTAAGAAACAAAATGAATTTGGCATATATGATTATTACTAGTGGAAATTATAACTTAGTAGAAGGTGGTGTGTAAAATGAATGAATGAATGAATGAATGAATGAATGACATTAAAATAGAAAATGTCATTGGCTATGTTCCCTAATTGAAATACATTCAATATATAATTATCAAATAATCTCCAAAATATCAAATAAAAGGTAAATATGCATAATTTAGAATGGGTAGAACTTTTCTAAGAAAAATATTGAAAGCAAAATACTTAAAAGAAAACATTGATATTTAAAACAGGAAAAGTAATAAATACTGTTGTCAATAAGTACAATAAAATTTAAATAACTAAGAGGTAATAAGCTATAAGAACAAATATAAGTGTATTGATTTGATTGGATTAAATATGAACCAAAGTAATGATTGGTATTGCCAATTATATTTTTTAATAAATTAAAATACATCTCATTATTTTAATCAAATGGTACAATTAATCAGTTGTTTCAATTTTTAAATTATCAAATGATTTTATAATGATTAAAAAATGTACATGTATCCTTAATTCTTATTTTGTAGGTGAAGAAACCAAAATACAAGAACTTCAATTCTATATATTTAAAGAATGGAATACATAGATAGAATAGAATATCATAGATTTTGGTCAGACAACCCTTCTATTGGCTTAGAGAAATAAAAAGCACACACTGTTTATATGTAATGTAAATTTGGAGTGAGATCTCCTGACACCTTAATCTTGAACAATGTTCACAAACTTCTTTGGATTTTTTTAATCTCTTATTTAATTTTCTAGTTTCCCACTTGTTTATTCCCTAGATAGTAAGAAAAAAAAAATCCATCCTTCCTACCCTGAAATACAAATCCCTGCTGAAAATAAAATAAATGTTTCTTTCTAGATGATTTTTATCAAAATCATTTTGCTGAATTCTGGAGAAATTAGTGTCTCCTTCCATAAAACTAAATGGATCTGGTAAGATAATTTTCTAAATGAGAGAATAGTGAATGTTCTTCTTGGAAAGTCAAAATACACAAATATATGAAAATTTGGAAGGAACTACTTGGAGAAAAATGGAAGTTAAGTAACAAAAGTTCCTTCCAATATTTTAATTTTAGTATGGGCATGTAACTCGATCTGAGCCAATAGAAATAAAGGGTTGTTTGCTGGAATCTCCAGGAAAAAAATAAGATATGAGAATGTAAGTGAATCTTAGTGATGTTTCAAGAGTTAGTATGAGTATAAAATTAAGACATGGAGATCCAGCCCTAACCGTTTGGCCCAGTGGATAGAGCATTAGCCTGCGGACTCAAGGGTCCCAGGTTTGATTCTGGTCAAGGGCATGTACCTTGGTTGCAGGCACATCCCCAGTAGGGGGTGTGCAGGAGGGATCTGATCGATGTTTTTAACTCTCTATCCTTCTCCCTTCCTCTCTGTAAAAAAATCAATAAAATATATTTTTAAAAAAAAATCATCATTTTCCCCTTTAAAAAAACAATGACATGGAGATCCAAAAGGCAGAGGAAGTAAGTTCTAATGGCATGTCTCGTGTTTGAGGTTACAGTAATAGTTTTACATAAATTCTATTTATTTAGCCTGTTAAAAGTGGCCTTTCTGTCACTTCCAACATGTATCCTCATATGTAACTATGTACAAGATCATGTGACTGGATTGCATTTCTATAAAATACATATTGAAAATCAAGATGAAGATCACAGATTCTAAATTTAGTTTTTTAGGCATATTTTGTCTTAATAGTATAATGTAAAATACTAGAATTATTTAATCATTTTTAAAGCAACTAAATGATTCAAAATGATACTAATGTTAATGATAATTAAAACATAACTATGCAGTAACACATGTTTCTGGGTTTCCAGTTTTTCTTTATCAAACTCCGTATTTTGTAACTTTTTGAGAAGGCAATTTTATAGTCCTGGCCACAAACGTATGTTCTGTTTAAAACATGAATGACTGTTATTTGTTGATAAACTTGATAAATTAGTTTAGTAATTTAATCCTCTTTCTCCCTACACCAGCTCAAATTCTGTTTTGTAAGCCTCTCCCTAAATAATGTGTTCACTAGTTGCAGGATTCTCTTGTTTAATTAATGTTTGATCAAACATCTGTAATGGACACTACAATTGCTCTAAACTGTAATTTAGATTTGAAACCTTTGCTCTGGAGTTTTCTATGAATTGGGGGGATATTTTACCAACATTATGAATTATTGTGTAATATTTGAATGATTTCATTAAAGTATAGCATGCATATTTATTTTATATATTTATAGAATGGTACAATTAAATTGATAGTGATAATTAATGTCATGCTGTCTATTCTTGTATAATCTGTAATTTAGAGATGTTAGAAATTTACCTTGATAAAGTGACAGTAATGAGGGAAAATGTTTAGTTTAAAATAATAAAAACAACTAAACACATTTAGTTTCCTTTTTAATTAGGCTTTGTGTCCTTATTAGTGGAGGAGACATTGGAAGATTATTGTTAGGAAGAAAAATAAATACCCCCATCTGTTCTTTCTCACAGCAAGAATCATGATTCTGCGTATGGTAAGGGATCCCAATTAAGTGTGGAGCACATATTAGATTCAATAATTTACATTATTTCAATCCTTGTATCTCATTTAAAATTATAAAGATAAAATATAACATCAAGCTTTTCAATTTATTGACAATAAATCTAAGGAATTGGATATTTTACCTCTAACTAAGAATATACATATAGCAAATACCGCTAATATTAAAATTATGGCCCTTTATACTGTCTCTCACCAGATAAGTGAAATACTTTTGGTGGGCAAACTCAGTCTTTGCAATAAGAAAAGTTAAATACTTCATATCATTTTTATTAATTTACATAAGCCTTTTACTTTTCTCTCTTTGAATTTATCTCTTTTTTTCTGTTTCATTTAAACTCTAGGTCAGTGATTTTCAACTGATGAGCTGCAAGAATTTTTAAAACATGCAATATCTGACAGTTTAGTCAGAGGTATTGACCTCTTTTCTCTTATATTGTCAAGTAAAAAAATGACAACAGACAACACAGTAGCTGTCCAGTGTGAATTAATCATAATTATACCTGTGTTTTTTACTTGTCAGATCAGCCAAAAATCTACTTATATAAAAACCCTGGGTGGTGTTCATCATGACCAGAACTGCGACCAAGCAGAAGGAAGTCAGTCATGCAGGGGTTGTCTTGGCAATGGCTGTGCCCTCCCCTGAGCCGTTTCCCAGAGCTCTTTCCTGTAAAGGTGGGGTTTGAGGCAGGAACCTGCCCTGGAAGCATGGAGACATAGCTTTAAAAAATGTGCCACGCCAGTACAGCCAAGGGTGAACCTGAGTGGGGGCAGCTGAAAGGCTTAGAAAATACAGACAAGATGATGAAAGCCAGGTCCCGGTGGGATGCTGCTTCTCTGAGAGACAGCGACCACGCCCACAGCTATGCCTTTATTTTATAGCAGATGCTACCAGGCAAAGTAAGGGCATGACCAAGATGTTTACAACATTCTCCTGGGTTTCAATCCTACTCAACTACATGCACCTGAACTCTATCAGGCCTACATCACCCAGGCATGTGGGGCCACGTCTTCGGACCATAGGTTCAAGCTTATAACTACAGCTGTTGGCTATAATTTTGCTGGGAGGGCTCTGCCCTCCAAGCTGGGACGTGCACGTGGCAATGAGAGGACTGTGCTCTCTCATCAGTCCAAGGCTTGAACCTGTCCAAAACACTGTAGCGGCTCCCCACAATAAAGTATTAGTTCTGTTTCTTTGTTACTAATGCTGTGGCCCCACCCTATAACAAAGAAACAATTTCTGGAGGATGAGGCCCAGGAATCAGGATTTTAAAAAGATTCCCAGGTGATTCTAATGTGCAGTCAAGGTTGAGAACCACTGCTATAGATAATATTAAAAATATATCTAAAATTGAAATTCTTTGTCCAAAAAATGAGCATGTTTAAAAATTAAATGAAGAAAATTTGGATATACTCAATGGAGATTTTCACACATATTTGAGTGATGATTCCATCGATTCCACAGATGATGCTGAAAAGGAAAATTTTCCCATTGAATTTCTTAATAGTATTACTCCTTCAGGAATGCTGTGTCATAAATTAAAATTGAAAGTGGGTGCAATCACCATGCTATTGAGAAATCTCAATAGTAAATGGGGTCTTTGTAATGGTACCAGATTTATTATCAAAAGATTATGACCTAACATTATTGAAGCTGAAGTATTAACAGGATCTGAAGAGGTAGAGGTTGTTCTGATTCCAAGAATTGATTTGTCCCCATCTGACACTAGCCTCCCATTTAAATTGATTTGATGACAGTTTCCCATGACGCCAGCATTTGTGATAACTATTGATAAATCACAAGGACAGTCTCTAGACAAAGTAGGCGTACTCCTACCTGAACCCGTTTTTGCACATGGTCAGTTATATGTTGCTTTCTCTCGAGTTTGAGGAGGATGTGATGTTACAGTTAAAGTTCTAAGTACTTCATCACAAGGGAAATCAGTCAAGTACTCTGAAAGTGTTTTCACTCTTAATGGAGTGTACAGGGAGATATTAGAATAAGTTTAATCACTTTATCAGTCATTGTTTGCATCACTGTTGTTTTTATATCAAGTTTTTGTCGTTTTCATATCATGTTTTTGTCGTTTTTATATCATGCCTCTGTTGTTGTTATATCCTTTTGTTACTGTTTATTTATTAATAAACATATATTATTTTCATATACATTTTACTAATTTCCTTTCATCTCTCACACTTCTATTATAGAAAAAGGACAAATAGCAATATTAAAATAGGTCTGCTAATTAATTCCATTTTTAAAAAAATATATTTTATTGATTTTTTACAGAGAGGAAGGAAAAGGGATAGAGAGGTAGAAACATCCATGAGAGAGAAACATCGATCAGCTGCCTCCTGCACACTCCCCACTGGGGATGTGCCCTCAACCAAGGTACAGGCCCTTGACTGGAATTGAAACTGGAACCCTTGAGTCTGCAGGCGGATGCTCTATCCACTGAGCCAAACCGGTTAGGGCAATTAATTCCCTTTTAATGTCCACGAATTTCATGCACCGGGCTACTAGTATAATATATTTTTGGTATGCCGCAGAATTTTAGTGATTAGTTTATGTGTGCTCTCAATAAAAGGGATTTCTCTGAACATGAAATCTTAATAAGCTTCTAGTTATGTGTGTACTTTTGCTCTCATTTAATTCTTAGGAGCACTGAAAACACACCTCAGCCTGTAGAGAGGAAGGTTAAGATTCTTTAGTTAAATTTTATTGATTGGGAACCAAAAGGACTTTTCAAAAGAATGAATTTTATCTTTATTTTACCTGAAACTTGTAGACAATTGTTGGAGTAGCACTGCAGGTAACTTCACCCTAGATTGTTATGACTTGCTCTTTACTCAATTATTAACATTGCTACTAAATTTTAGAATTGTTAGGAATAGATTTATTGCTTATGATTATATGGTAACAGTACCATAGGATTATAAATACCCAGATATTCCATAACCTGTGACAGTATTATTCTAACAATTGATTTGAGATGGAAAGATGCTTTATTAACTTCCCAATTTTAGCAGTTCCCCTTCCACTCTTCACAGGAACCATTGACAATAGTTCTCAATAGTTTATAAAATGCTTGGCAAAGTCAGGTAACACCCCCACATACACATTGCTACTTGACTACTTTCCCTAAATTCCACTTAAGTAACAATTTGTCGAACACCCCAAATGATATTTTCGTAGAGTTATGTATTAGAGTCAAGGTAAATTCTGGAGACATTTACCCATGCAAAGAGTACTAGTATACTGAAGGCAGTCACAAGAAGGTATTAAAAAGGGCAGTTTCCAGAAAACAAGAAGCAGATATTGTCATAAATTGACAGACTATTAAAATAATTTTGCATAGTGCACAAATCTAGCCAATGGAAAACTAACAGTCAAAAACACTACTTCTAAGAATTACTGTATTTTCATAATTTTAAGAAGTTACACATTATAAGGAATATCACTGACTTGATAACAGTTTTTATTAGCACTATTGATATAAGAAGATGTTAACACTAATACAATAAACCATTAAATAAAGACATTGATATGCAGTGGCTTTCAATTCTTGAGAAAATAATAAGTGAAAAAATATACATGAAGCAAAATGTCATTCTAAACTCAATGTAGAGACTCGGCATAATACTAGTCAAAAATCCATTTATAATTAAAAGAAGAATTAAGGTAGATTTTGTATAAATATAATAGCCTGAAAATAAAATGCTAATAAATATAAATTAATAATAAAAGTTATTTTCTTTTAGTAGACCAGCAGTTATATATTTTATAATTAATAATTACCCTTACTGCCGAAGCCGGTTTGGCTCAGTGGATGGAGCGTAGGCCTGCGGACTGGGGGTCCCAGGTTCGATTCCGGTCAGGGGCATGTGCCTGGGTTGCGGGCATATCCCCAGTGGGAGATGTGCAGGAGGCAGCTGATCGATGTTTCTCTCTCATCGATGTTTCTGACTCTCTATCTCTCTCCCTTCCTCTCTGTGGAGAATCAATAAAATATATTAAAAAAAAATAATTACCCTTACTAATAATCAACTGTAATTTCTACCATAAATGTGGCTTAGTCATTGTTCATTTAATATTTGTAAAGTTGGCATACTTCTTGAACTTCAAATGCATAACTTTTGGAATACAATAAACAACATAAACTGATGAACAAAAACAGATCCAGAGACAGAGAAGCATCGCTCAGACCTTCAAACCTCAGAGGGAAGGTAGGGGAGGGTGGGAGTAAGGGGGAGAGACCAACCAAAGGACTTGTATGCATGCATATAAGCCTAACCAATGGGCACAGACACCAGAGGGGTGAGGGCATGAGTGGGGGGATGGGGAGCAAAGGCGGGATAAGAACATATATGTAATACCCCTTAATCAATAAAGAAAAAAAAGGACTATCTAAATTCCCAGAGGTAGAATTTACTGACAGAAGTATATTTACTAACAGAACCAAGATGAATAATTAACATTCTTGTCTACTTAAAGAATGGAAAGACTATACATAAAACAGACAACAGGGGGTGGGAGGGCAATGGGGGGGATAAGGACATATATGTAATACCTTAATAAATATAGAAAAATAAATAAATAAATAAATTTTATCGCAAATATTTTCACGTTCCAGGCTGCTAGAGGACATATTTTTTTAAATGCTACATTTTAAATTGCAATTAATTTTTCTAGCCCTTTGAGCACATTTAAGTCTGAATTTGTCACTTTAATTAAGCTGAATAATTCAAATATTAAATGAAACTCTGGAACCTCAACTAATTGAAAAGCAAGTTGGCTGATTACTGAATGTGAAGACAAACTTGAAAGTGTAGAGTTCTATATTAAATTCATATTTATCTTAAATTATCCTTAAATATTATATTCTTATGAATCTTAACTGAAAGGAAAATTCACACTTTTGGGGTACGGGTGTGCATGTGTGTGTATGTGTGTGTTAAACAAAATTAGAATGTTCCATCAAGTTTTCTGCTTGATATGCATACCCCCAATAAAAATGTCATCAAATTTATTCTTCCCTTCTTAATGAAAATGTATAAGTTTAAGTCTTGATAAGCATCAATGATTAAAATATGATTTTAATAGTAAAGTTGAATTTAATTAAGTCAGGACTTTTGCATTTGAAAAATCTTTACTTCGTTAATGAATATATATGGTGAAAATAGTGTCAGGAAAACATCTTTGTTGTTTTTATTTTTAACTTCAGTGTCATGGCATTAGAAGCTTCCCGAAATATGAATGAGTCTGATTAAGAAATTGTTGTCTAAAATGTGAATATATATATATATACTTATATATTTATACACACATATATGTATATACATACATATATAGAGAGAACTATTACAGTTCAGTAATATAAAAATATATAATACAAAAGTATTTGCCTTATAATTTTAATAAGCAAAGCATTACATGTTAATGATTTACAATTTCAATAACAACATTAAAATTTAAGTGCTGATTCTCACAGTGAAATGAATAGTCATTAGATGCTTCCTTCAATTTAGTATATGACCTAGTGAATCTTTTTCTCCCATGGAAGTAGACCTTTTCTTAGATTTTTTGACTTACCTAAAATTAGAAATGTACCACCTTAGCTAGTTCCATATCCTTATGCTTTTTCTTAAGTAAAATTATTTATTTTATTATAAACTTGTTCCTAAAAAATTGTGTACATTCAGCCTGGCCAGCATGGCTCAGTGGTTGAGCATCAACCTATGAACCAGGAGGTTATGGTTCGCTTCCAGTCAAGGCACATGCCCAGGTTTCAGGCTCGATTCCCCAGTGTGGGGTGTGAAGGAGGCAGACAATCAATGATTCTCTCTCATTATTGATATTTTTATCTTTCTCTCCCTCTCCTTTCCTCTCCGAATTCAATAAAATGCATATTTTTTTAAAAAAATGAAGTACGTTTAAAGAATAGCTGAGAATTTTCAAATTACTTTTTTTTTTTTATCACATTTTAATGTTTTTTCATGCTATTAACCAGGTCAGAGGGAGAAATATCAGTATACTATTCTTAAATGTAGAACTACTATCTATAATAATAAAAGCATAATATGCTAATTAGACTGCACAGCCAAAAGACCGTCCAGGCATCATTCCAGATGTCCTTCCGGATGAAGACATGGTGGCAGGGGATGAGGCAGAGGCAATTAGGGGTGATCTGGCAGGCAGGCAAGCAGTTAGGTGCAATTAGGCAGGCAGGCAGGGTGGTTAGGGCAATCAGGCAGGCAAGCAATTGGGAGCCAGCCGTCCGGATTGCCAGAGGGATGTCCAAGGCATCCCGGTTTGCAAGAGGATGCAGGCCAGTCTGAGGGACCCTCCACCCCCGCCCCCCTCCCAAGAATGAATTTCATGCACCGGGCCCCTAGTAGGTCTTATGAGGATCAATTATTTCCCACATTTACATTTAGATGATTTCTAAAATCTACTTGTGAATGCAAGCCAGCTGTTCCTGAGCGTTGATTTTTGAGTACTGGATTTATTTCTCTATGTATGCCAGGATTGCCTCATAATCACCCCATATCATTCAGCTAAGGGCTTACAAGTTTTCCTTTGTCTTGGGACAATATTAATAGATAGTCAAATATCATCTCTTCTCTTTGCCCCAGTCATCAGTGAAAGACATTTAGTCCTCAATAGTAATCTACCAACTATTTTTCTGGCTATACTGAAAAAGAGAATAACATGATTAAAATTGTTTGCTCTATTAATATAAGGAGTCTTCAATGAAGCAGTTGAATAGGAAATTATTGAAGACCATTGTAAATAATAGGGCGATATATTTTTATCCATATTGATGAAATTCATTAAGTAGTATTGCATGCATTGACTTTATTTTATATAGGAAATTCTAAAACTTTTCACATTTATTTTCTTAATGGGTATAACTTGACACTGTGTTGACCTAGCTAAAAACAGTTATTGTTATTGGAATAGTGATTAGAAAACTAAAAACATACACTTAAGATTACTAAGAGATATCAAACTCATTTTAAATTTTCAGACCTAAAACACCATGCTTTCTGAACTATGCACATAAAAATTAAAGCTCTCTTCAGTGCACTAATAAATACAAGTCTTCCATGTTACACTATGATATGCATTATCAGTATTACCTAGATGCACTATTTATACATGGAGATAAAAAAGATCTCATCTTTTAGGCATTATCTTTGTGTGGATACATATCCATTATCTGGTCTTTCTCTGGTCTTTCATTTATCACATCTAAATAATTTAGCATTATGAGTAAAGTTAGACATATATTCTTATTCATTTTTGATGAAGCTATATTTATGCTGAATGGTATGTATTAATGTCCAGTGAAAGAAACACCTTGAAAACAAAGAGCACAGTTTTCCATCTACCACAAATTCCCCCTTGCATAATATAATTGAAAGCAATGTAAATTTAGATTTAGGAGGTTTGTTGGTAAATCAGTTGGATGATATTAATGTCTAGTAATATACTATTACTAGAGGCCCAGTGCACAAAAATGTGTGCACTCGAAGAGGGGGTCCCTCAACCCGGCTTGTGCCCTCTCACAGTCTGGGACCCCTCGTGGATGACCACCAGCTGGCTTAGGCCTGCTCCCCAGGGGAATGGGCCTAAGCTGGCAATCAGACATCCCTCTGGCAGCCCGGCAGTCCTTGGGGGATGTCCACTTGCCAGCGGGGAGCAGACCTAAGCTGCAGTCGGACATCCTTAATGCTGCTGAGGAGGCAGGAGAGGCTCCCACCACCACCACTGTACTGGCAACCATCAGCCTGGCTTGTGGCTAAGCAGAGCTCCCCCATGTGGGAGCACACTGATGACCAGGGGGAAGCTCCTGCATTGAGAATCTGCCCCCTGGTGGTCAGTGTGTGTCATAGTGACCAGCCATTCCCAGTCTTTCTGCTGTTAGGGTCAGTTTGCCCATTACCCTTTTACTATATAGGATAGAGGCCTGGTGCATGGGTGAGAGCCAGCTGGTTTGCCTTGAAGGGTGTCCCAGATCAGGGTGGGGGTCCCCACTGGGGTGCCTGGCCAGTCTGGGTAAGGGGCTGCGGGACGTTTTCAGGCTGGCCAGCGACTGAAGCCCCCAGCCTCTCTTTTTTTTATTTTTTATTTTTTAATTCTGGGATTTATTTACCTTCTATAATTGAAACTTTGTTGTCGTCACTGGAGCTAAGAGCTGGTCTCCTGCTCGCTTCAGCTCCGAGGCCACGGCCTGCTGAAAGCAGGTATCTGGGGTTTGTTTAGCTTCTATAATTGAAACTTTGTTGCTTTTGGAGCTCAGAGTCAGGCCGCGGCAGGTGGGGAACCTTGGCTTCCTCCATCACTGGAGCAAGCAAGCCTCCTGCTCGCTTCAGCTACGTGGCTGATGGCCGCCATCTTGGTTGGGTTAATTTGCATATCATGCTGATTAGCCGATGGGAGGTGTAGTGAAGGTACAGTCAATTAACATGTTTGTCTATTATTAGATAGGATGATGGCTTCATATAACCATATAAATTACAGGAGATGCTAAAGATAATAAAATATTTCTTTACATAACTATCTTCCTGGCCAGTGTTGATAAAACACTTGTACCTTCTTCTTCTTTATGTTTTCTTTTAGTAATTCTATCATTTTCCTATTAATATTTTCTTTAAGAATTGCACAGTAAGGTTGCTTAATTTATAATTCTGCTTCAGTTCTGTCTTCCTAAAATTCCACCTCAGCTGCTTTAATTGAATTTTCTAATACATGCAGTACAAGTTTAGACATATTGTGTTGATCTGCTATCACAGTGAACTGATAATTGTAGCCATTTTTTGTGAGATTTTTATAGGAAACCCCAATAATATTATTTCTGCCATGAAGGGTAAATCAATTATTTTACTAATCTTTACTTTGCAGTTTCAAGAAGTGGGATGTAACGGTGCAGAAATAAAGTAACAGTTTTGAATTACAAAAGAAATAACATGCCATTGTAACTGTTTATGATTTGAAATAGCAATGATTAAAACACTAAAACATTTTTCTTTTTTTATTAACTCAATTTATTTTATAGCCTACTTTATTTTATTTTTTTGTTAATCTTCACCTGAAATATATTCCATTGCTTTTTCAAAGAGACTGGAAGGGAGGGAGGAGGAGAGAGAGAAAGAGAGAGAGACATCAAGACCCACACATCAATTGGTTGCCTCTTGCATGTTCCCAGATCAAAGCTGGGAGCAAACCAACAACCGAGGCATGTGTCCTTGACCAGGAATGGAACCTAAGACCCTTTTGGTGTGCAGGCTGATGTTCTAACCACAGATCAATCTTGGCCAGGGCCTTGCATCCTTTTTTTTTATTATTATTCTTGAGAGATAACCAATATGCTTCTTGAAATTCTACTATTGTTGATTTACATAATAATTATCAATCAGATAGATATCTATTACAATGGCTGAGAATCTGAGAATTCTGTAGAGGTGAAACTCTAAGGGCATTGGGCTTTCATATGTTAATTACCTACAAGTGCAATTCTGACTATGATAAAATTAAATGAATATATTGTGGTGTACAAAAATAATTGAGTTCACCATGTGTAAGTACTGCCCTAAACACTAAAACCAAAGAAACAGTTTAAAATATAAGACTGTTGATATTTGAAGGTAAAATTTAATGTTATTTATAACAATTTGAATTTGAATTGAGTAATAGATAGTGATGTATAGTTTATTTCACAAAATATTTCCTTTGAACATCCATAAGAAACAATATTAAATAACCAAAGTCCAAGAGCCTTGTAATAGGGTCCAACAAGTGCCAAGTAAAACTTACAGAAAGATTCATCTCCATGTTTCTCAAAACAAAATTTTTGAATTTTAAATATTTTTTCTTACCCATGGGGCAATGAAAAAATTGACAATCTATGCACAAAACGCATAGCTACACTTC
This sequence comes from Myotis daubentonii, assembly GCF_963259705.1. Taxonomy (NCBI): domain Eukaryota; kingdom Metazoa; phylum Chordata; class Mammalia; order Chiroptera; family Vespertilionidae; genus Myotis; species Myotis daubentonii. Next base: position 93,334,692 of record NC_081842.1, read on the forward strand.
TCTATAATGTAACAGCTACTAATATAATTGAGTAATATATACAGCATTTTGAGAACAAAAGAACTGTTGCATATTCTATACTAATCCAAGTTGCCAGGTGTGTTTTGAGGTTTTTTTTGGGGGGGGGTTGTTTTAATTTTGGGGGGAATGAATAATGGAAAGATAGCCATTATACAAAATTGAAAGATTCAGGACATATACATCACAAATATCCATTATTTTGTTCTTTTAATGTTTAGTGAATAAACAGATAATATACACACATTTTGAAATAATATTCTAGATATAGTTAGTGTTTAGTTGAAATGAATGTTACACATTTGCCATGTATGTGGGCAAAAACTATAAAATCAAATTAAAGTTTTATCATTAACTCTACCTTTTCCAGTTAACATCACAAACACTCTACTTTGTGTTAGTCCCATGAACTTGTTTGTAATAAATATGCATTATGTTTTGCATGTTTTAAAGTTTTATGTAACTATTGTCAATTTATGTATCTCTTTGTAATTTCCTTTTCTTCACTTTTTGAGTTTTATCCATGATGATTCATATAGGACTATTTTATTAACTTTAATTCTGAATAGTACAGTTTATTTGTTTTTCTATGGAGGAAATATTCATATTTTTACATGTGTTTTTCAAAAATAAAACAGTTGCTACAATTAAAAATATTTATATAAATTTCTCAATAGGAATATGCACAAGGTAGCTCAGAAATAAGGCTAGAAGTCAAGTTTTTGAAGTGATACAGTATGAACACTTGTCATACAGTATTGTCACCAGATTGGTTCTATGCCAGGGGCTGCCCCTTCTTCAGAATGGTCCAGGGCTGCCAGGCTTCTGACTATCCCAGGAAAGAATTCAAGGACAAGTCGCAGTGAGAACCAAAGCCAGTCTTACTAAGGAACAGAAAAAGAGGCTGGGACGTAGCAAACTGAAAGAAACGAAAGTACATGTGAAGTGGACGCAGGCTCACTTGTGAGAAAATTGTGTACTGTATCAGTCAGCTATTGTGATTTTAGTGTTTCCAAGGATGGGCTGTTTCTGAACTTTGTGGTGCCAAATTCTGACTCTGCCTCCTGGTGGGAGGAGCCTTGTCCCTACTATAGTCCATTCTGAAAGTGTCATGGTTCACCCTCTCAGTCCCCTTTCTACTTGTGGTGTCAGTTTCCATACAAAGATGGTATAATGAACTTTGAGGTCCATCTCTGGTCAATTTTTCTTCCTTTTTGGATTGATCTGGTTTTAGCCGGTCCTTATCTTTGCTAACTTCTGTGACCACTGCAGGAGTCTCTGCCATAAACTGCTTCCCCTTTGATCATGAATGGAGGTGGGGTCTGATGAGATGACCCTGGTGGTTTACTGGCCTAAGATGTCTGTTCCATTTCCTCATTACCTTGTAGTGAGTTCCCCTAACTTCTACCTGCCTCAGGATGACTGATTTGTTATGGCAAATCTTTTCCAAATACTTGCTCATGTATATCGTAATTTCTTTAAAAAATATTTTAAGTATTTTTAAAGTTCAAAAATATGTTTTCTTTATTTGCCAATGATTAGTCTGATTGCATTGAAGAAAACTTATTATATTCTCTTTTAGAATATTGATGAACAGGCATACACTCTGTCTAGCTTGTTATGGTGTTTATATCTTCTCTGTCCATAGTAATCTTTCTGCTTGATATAGATTTTACACAATATTTTTTACTTCAATATTTTAAAATGTATCAGTATGATTGTGATTTTTTTCTTGTAATTTTGACACCTATTATTCTACATATGCTTAGGCTATTTTGCTAGGTTCATCCACGTTCAGGTTCCTTATTTTTGGCATTATAATGTTACATTGTTTATCCTGACTAATGCCTTTTGGTAGTACAATTAACTTTTTTGATCTTTATTATTAATTTACTGAAATTTATTTCCATCACTTTACATTCAAGCTCTTTCATATTTTACTATAAGAGGATCTTTTCAAATAGCCCTTAGTGCTATCTAATTTCATTACAACAATCTAAGAAGCACTAACAATAGGAATGAGTGATAGTAAATAAGGAATAAATTAAGTCTATTAAAATATTTTAGTATTCCACTGATCTCAAAAATCAATTAGGGATAAATTAGAAATCTTTCCAATTTTCCATCTGCATGAAAACTTAACAAATAAAAAGTGTTGATGGTTCCTGTTAAAAAACAACAACAGAAAAAAAGAAACCTAACACTAATTAGATAGCTTTAGCAAATGTCTTCTTTTAGTACCAGAGCTAAAAAGTTTAAATTTGATGCATCAACAGGGCTATACTCTCACCAGAGGCTTCAGAGGAAAATCTATTTCATACTTTTTCTCATCATTTCTGGTGGCAGCTGTCAATCTTTGTTGTTTCTTAGCTGAAAGCCGCATGAATCTAATCTTTGCTTCTTGCTCCCGATCACCTCTTCCTGTGAGTATGTCTTTTCCTCTTCCATTTGTCTGATCAATCTCTGTTCACTCTTATGAGGATACATGTCATTGAATTTAAGAGTACATCTGGATAATTCAAGATTATCTCATTGCCTCAAAATCCTGATCCAATTATATACACAAAGTTGTGTGTTTTTTTGTTCATATAAGACAACATTCACTGATGATAGATATTAGGACTTTGACATAATCTTTGAACCTATTAATCAACTTACCACAAACTTTATATCACAAACTCATGAAAACACTTTGTTTTTTAAAAATATATTTTTAATTTTGTATTATTCTAAAAAATGGATGTCATTCTTTTATTGGAAATTTAAAAACACTGTTTCAGTAAGGCACAGAGAAATATAAAATAGAATAAATTTTACTGAGAAATATTACAAAATATTTTCTGTAAACAATTATCTAGCAACTTATCTTTGGAATTAATTCCCTTAAATAAACAATCCCAATAAAAAATGGTTGTTTCAAAAAAACAGTGCAATTTGTATTAGAGTTGTTTATTTAAGTGACTTATTAAATTGTATTTAATATATTATTCATATAATTTAAGATATATTTAAGAGGAGTATTACTTTTTATTCATATATAATTTGATATCATAGTATTTCACATTTCACTATAGTCACCATATTCCTTAAGCAACATAAATAAACAATAAGATCAACTACACTCTTTTGGTGAAAAGCCATGTTTATCTCCCAATGCTTAACTTCTGCAGATAAACTATTTCTGGAATTTAACCAGTTTCCTGATATATATAGTGAGAATTATATCAGAATGTTTGCTTTGTTTTTTTCTTGTCTAATGTTTCCATATATGTCACTATTATTGATATTTATTTCTTCCATCCAAGTGCTATGTTCAGTTTAAGTGTTATAATTTATGTTCTGTATATTGTGCTACTTGCTTTGGGCAATGTGTACATTTTAAACAAGTTAAATTAATAAATTAGTTTTGCTGTTCTAACTGCTTCTTCCAACATTTCTCCCCAATCCTCCCTTGCAACAGCCTAGTGAGTTCCTGGAGGAAAAGTGGGTGGGGACTCTCTGATGACTTCTACGCAGGAGCTTTACACTTTCCTGCCATCCCAGCGCTTTGTCAACATTACTGGTCTAATGTCCTATTACAATATATTGTGTCCAGTGGCGTTTGCCTCATTTAAGCCAATGCCTAGGTTCAATGTCTTTAGATTCCAGTATGACTCTGTCCTGGAACCTGAATTTTCTAAGTTCATGAATAGTAATTGCACTTTTCTGACTCTTTACCCCTTTCCTTAGGGATGGAAACTGCATCTAGTTTTCTTCATCTCTGAAATGAAACTACAAGCCATTTTTTAAATATATAATGCTGAGTCAATATTTTGTGTATTTACCTACTCCTGGAGCCTAGCATAAAGGTTCACAAAATTGCATGCAAATCAGAACAGGTGGTGTATAGTCTATATTTAGTGGGGTAAAATGAAATAACACCTGGCTCTAATAAATGTATATATTTTATTTTGATATGTAGAAAGACACAAGGTGAGTGGATAACTGTTAGAGTAAGTGATAACAAGGAAGAATATGTGATAACATAAGTATAATACAATGATTAAATATTGAATTGTTTTTATGGTGTCTACTATGCAAAATGGTACAAGGAAAGAGCTATAGCATCAACATTACTTCTGATTTTTTTTTCAATGTAAATTCAGAGAAAATGTTACCATACTGAGGTCTTCTTTTTTTTTCTGAGATTTTGAGAATTATAAATAGAAAGAGATTGGAGAAATAGATCAGGGTTTGTATATCCTAATCCCTGAGATCCATTTCTTAGAAGTTGAGAATAGATTTTAAATACATAGATGAAGAAATAATAAAATAACTGGCACAATTTGAATTAAAGTCTGATGATTAAAGAATCCCTTTTATCTTTTTTCTAGTGATTCTTAATGTGTTGAGTATAATTTTACAAGGTTGTACATTCTAAAGTGAATAAAATTACTGTTGGTTTAATTTTAAAATAATAAAGCATTTAAATCATAAAAACAATTAACCATTTTCTACTATTTTAAAACAGAGTTAGTTTTGAAAACAATCATCTAGGTATTTGCATTTGTAAGATGATAATATAAATTGTGGCTCTAATTCTCTGATTTAGCTAAATGTATCATAATTTTTTTTGATATAATCTACAATTGTAACAATCTTTTGAACTTGAAAGGAGGTGGAATAAGAAAACTTCAGACTTGATGTATCTACTGAGTCATTAAAAAAAACAAAACAAAAAAACCCGTACTGTTTCTGTATTGAAACATAACAAGGAACTATAACCTATATGCATTTGTGTTTGTGTATCCATTTATTACAGTGGAAACCACAACAGCAGTTTCTAACATTATTCAAAATATTCTTCTTCTCTATACTGTTTATAATAAAAAAGCATTGCAAAGGTCTATCCTATATAATAAAAGCCTAATATGCTAAGTGTCTGGTCGGTCATTCAACCAATGAAAGCATAATATGCTAATGATATGCTAAGGCCACTCAACAGCTCACTATGACGTGCACTGACCACCAGGGGACAGACGCTCCGACCTGTAGGTTTGCTTGCTGCTGGCGTCTGGCCAATCAGGACTGAGTGAGACTGGCTGGACATGCCTTGGAGCCCTCCCGCAGTCCTTCCCCAGTTGGCCAACCTCCCATGTCCCTCCCCGGTCCCAATCATGCACTGGTGGTGTCCCTTGGCCTGCCCTGTGCCCTCTCATAATCCAGTACCCCTCAGGGGATGTCAGAGAGCCAGTTTTGACAAGAACAACCGGTTGCTATGATGTGCACTGACCACTAGGGGGAAGATGCTCAATGCAGGAACTGTCCCCTGGTGGTCAGTGAGCTCCCACAGGGGGAGTGCTGCTCAGCCAGAACCCAGGCTCATGGCTGGCGAGCACAGCGGCGGTGGCAGGAGCCTCTCCTGACTCCATGGCAGCGTTAAGGATATCTGACTGTGAGAGGGCACAGGCCAGGCTGAGGTACCTCCCCCCACCCCACCGAGTGCATGAATTTCGTGCACCGGGCCTCTTGTTTGAAAATAAAAACCCATTGAAAGATAAAGTGGAAGTATCGAATACTTGGCTTAATTTATTCTTGCTGTTGTTAATACTAGATAATGTTTTAAACAAAGATATTATGTTTGTTTTATATATTTTGTCAGGACTTTCCCAGAATTCTTCTTCTTTTTTTTTTTTTAAATATATTTTATTGTATTTTTTACAGAGAGGAAAGGAGAGGGATAGAGAGTTAGAAACATTGATGAGAGAGAAACATCGATCAGCTGCCTCCTGCACACCCCCTACTGAGGATGTGCCCGCAACCAAGGTACATGCCCTTGACCTGAATTGAACCGGGGACCTTTCAGTCTGCAGGCCGACGCTCTATCCACTGAGCCAAACTGGTTACGGCCCCAGAATTATTCTTGTTTGTTTATACACTTTATACTGTTTACCTTTTGATTACTAAAGAAATACCAAAAACAGGAACTCCAAAGTTCCAATCTTAGAACATAAAAACAAAACCAACAACAAAAAACCTTCAAAGTCAACATTTTGCTAGACAGATTTGAAAACAAACTATCATCCCTATGGAGCCATTAAACATGCCTTCTTTTCATGCTTAGAGAACAAAGAAAAATCTTTTCTGTGTTAAACACTATTGAGAGTCATGGCAGTCTGGCAGCTTATTTCATTAAAAATATCTTTAATATATTTTTCTTTATTTTTACACATGCCCAAACAGCAATGAACTAAAGTTTTTATGTGTTGATATGAGAAATTAAGGTTCATTTTTAGTATCAAAAGAAGCTTTAATTTTAGAAAATACAGACTTATGTTTCTCTTTCTTTTATGACACTTTATTTTATGGTCAAACTTCTGCCAAAGTCACCATTAGTGAAATCTAATATATATATTTATTTAAATTATCAAAATTATTATTTCTTTAGATTCACTATATAGGCTGAATTTACTGCTTTTACCAAATTTATACATCCAGAGACATGAAAGAGTTCCTTATTCTATAATTTCATATTTCCATTATGTAGTTTTAAACTCTATCGCTGCTATAAAAAAGAAGGAATTCTTACCATCTGCAGCAGCATGGATGGACCTGGAGAGCAGTATGCTAAGTGAAATAAGCCAGGCAGTAAAAGAAAAATATCACATGATCTCACTCATTTATGGATAATAAAAAACATTCTAACCTGATGAACCAAAAGATAGATACAGAGACAGAGAAGAATGGAACAGACTGTCAAATTACAGTGGGAAGGCTGGGGAGTGGAGTGTGGGGGAGGGTAAGAGATCAATCAAAGTATTTATATGCATGCATATAAGCATCACCAATGGACACAAGACACTGGGAGGGAGGGGGAAGGTCATGTGCCGGATGGTAGGGGAGGTCGGGGGAAGGTCAATGTGAAAAAAAAGGAGACATCTGTACTACTATTTGTAATGCTTTAAACAAGAAAATAAAATTAATAAAATAAAATAAAATAAAATGCCGTCAGCTCTAAAAAAATAAATAAATAAAATAAAATAATAAAAAGAATGATTACTTTTAGCATAACATATATAATATATATGCATACCCTATATAATAAAGTAACAGGCAAATTAACCCTCATGCCATCACGCTGTCACAAAATGGCTGCGCCCGCAGCAGAGGTGAGGTTCCCATAACACAAGATGGCTGTGCCCACAGCGGAGGCGGGGTTCCCATAGGGAGCAATCAGCAGGGACCTGAGGCTGCCTGGTGCCAGGCCAGGATGGGGACCTCAGGCTACCCCCCCACCTGGCGGGGCTTGATGGGGGACCTCAGGTTATGCCCTCCGCCCTGGAACTGGGCCAGGAGACCTCAGGTCATGCCCCAACCTGGCAGGGCTTGAACGGGGACCTCAAAGTGTCCCCCCCACCCTGGCCCAGGCCACAGGACCTCAGGCTGTGCCCCCCAGCCCCAGTACCAGAATGGGGACCTTGGGTCGCATCCCCTGCCCCATCCCAGGCTGGGGGACCTCAGGCTGTGTGCCTGCCCTGCAGGGCTTAATGGAGGACCTCACACCGTGCCCCTGCCCAGTGGGGTTTGATGGGGGACCTCAGGCCACACCCCCACACAGTGGAGCTTGATGTGGTACCTCAAAGCACACCCTCTGCCTGTTGTTGTTTGACGGGGGACCTCAGGCAGTGCCCCTCATCCGGGGGGGCTTGATGGGGCACATCAGGTCATGCCCCCACCTAATGGGGCTTGATGGGGGACCTCAAAGCATGCCCCCCACCCTGGCCTGGAACAGGGGACCTCAGGCCATGCCCCCACCCCAGCACTGGAACAGGGGACCTCAGGCCATGCCCCCACCCCAGCACTGGAATAGGGGACCTCAGGCCATGCCTCCTGCCTGGTGGGTCTTGACTGGGACCTAAGGCCATGGCCCCTGCCATGGCACTGGGCCGGGGGACCTGAGGGTGCACTGGGGAACCTGAGGCTGCACCCCCCCACCCAGCAGGGCTTGACAGGGGCCCTCAGGCTTTATCTCCCATACAGCAGGGCTTGATGGGGTTGGGGTCATCCAGGTCTGGATCTTGCCCAATGGGGGTGGTGCTGGCTGGGTCTCGGTTTGGCACAATTTCGAGGAGCATGTGGGTGAGCCAGGACTTGACTCTGGGTCCCACAGCACACCCCAGACACTGACAGGAGGAATATTTTCATATACATCAGCGGTTCTCAACCTTCTGGCCCATTAAATATAGTTCCTCATGTTGTGACCCCAACCATAAAATTATTTTCATTGCTACTTCATAACTGTAGTTTACCTACTGTTATGAGTCGTAATATAAATATCTGATATGCAGGCTGGTCTTAGGTGACCCCTGTGAAAGGGTCGTTCGACCTCCAAAGGGGTTGTGACCTACAGGTTGAGAACTGCTGATATACATTTTACTAATTTTCTTTTATCTCTGACATTTCTATTATAGAGAAAGGGAAAATAGCAATATTAAAATATTTCCTCTACGTAATTCCCTTTTAATGTGCATGAATTCTGTGCACCGGACCACTAGTATAATATATAAACATATAAATACATAGTCAATTAATGCAAAATATATGCCTTGGTTTATTGTTCCTTGTAGATATTGTACTGTATCTTTTGATTACTAAAAGTGCTATTTTTTTCACACAGCATTTGTTCATTTCATGTCTCTGTGTCTATTCCTTGTGAAAATCCTATATAATAAAAGACTAATATGCAGATCGACTGAACGGCGGAACAACAAGTTGCTATGGTGTGCACTGACCACACAGGAGCTGTCCCCTGGGGGTCAGTTTGCTCCCACAGAGGGCGCACCGCTCAGCCAGAAGCTATGGCTGGTGAGAGCAGAGGCAGTGGTGGGAGCCTCTCCTGCCTTCGCTGCAGGTAGGCAGTAAGAAGCAAGGGGTCCTGGACTCCGAGAGCCCTGGACTGCAAGAGGAATGTCTGACTGCCAGTGAGAGGGTACAGGCCGGGCTGAGGGATACCCCTCCAGTGCATGAATTTCATGCACCGGGCCTCTAGTGTTGTATAATAGATCAATGGAACAGAATAGAAGGCCCAGAAATAAATCCATGCCTTTTTAGTCAATTAATTTTGACATAGGAGGCAAGAACATACAGTGGAGTAAAGACAGTCTATTCAATGAATGGTGTTAAGAAAATTGGACAGATACATGTAAATATTCATACAGGCATACTTTGAAGATATTGCAAGTTCAGTTTCAGACCACTGCAATAAAATGAATATCGCAGTAAAGAGAGTCACAGTGATGGGAGTGGGGCCAGGATGTGGTCACCCTTCAGGTGGGCATTGGGACACCCTTGTCAGCCTGGGATCCAGATCTGCCCCACTGACATTCGTGCCGGTTGTCAGGAGCTACTTGGCGCCTGCTTTTATACAGTTTCTTCCTTGTGGAGCATCTAGGGAGGGGAAGCAGCCACGGTGCCTAAGGCCGACTTCCAGGAGGCCAGCAGCACTGTTTGGATCATACCAGTGGTGCTAGACCAGCCGTGGGCAAACTACGGCCCGCGGGCCAGATCCGGCCCGTTCGAAATGAATAAAACTAAAAAATAAAAAAGACCGTACCCTTTTATGTAATGATGTTTACTTTGAATTTATATTAGTTCACACAAACACTCCATCCATGCTTTTGTTCCGGCCCTCCGGTCCAGTTTAAGAACCCATTGTGGCCCTCGAGTCAAAAAGTTTGCCCACCCCTGTGCTAGACTGTCGGTGCCTGGCCCGTTCTCCAGAGATTGGAACTGCAGGACTACTAAAGGCTGAGTGTCTGCCGCTGGGCATGTGGGCCACTGGGACTGGTTGGTCAGCTGAGCGGCGCTTCTGCTGTGGGAACACACTGACCACCAGGGGGCAGTTCCTGTGTTTAGTGGTGGTCAGTGCACATCCTAGCATCTGGCTGTTCCAGTCGTTTGGTCACTTAGGCTTTTATGTATATACTAGAGGCCAAGTGCACAAAATTCATGCACTCGGGAAGGGGGTTCCCTCAGCCCGGCCTGTGCCCTCTCACTGTCCAGGAGCCTTAGGGGGATGTCCAACTGATGGTTTAGGCCTGCTCCCCACAGGGAGTGTCATACATCCTTAGTGTTACCATGAAGGATGGACAGGCTGTGAGTCGGTCATTCTGCTGTTCAGTCAATTTACATATTAGCCTTTTATTATATAGGATAGATAATCATAATTAAATATATTTCATAAAATTTTAAGCATATTTAAAACATACTTTTATATCAATACTTTACATAACATTATATTTAAAACATTTCTTATTAAACTATTCAATTATTTATTTTTTAAATACAAAGCTTTTTATTGTATTGAGATACATAATATTATGAACTCTATGTAGTTACTTTTAGAAATTAAATTAAGGGATTAATTTTTATTTTATGTGAGAAAAATATACACACATACAAACATACATGTAAAAGAAAGTTTGGCAGCATTATCTTTGGAATTTTCTCTTAATTGTTTTATAAATATTTCTACACTAGAGGCCTGGTGCACAAAATTCGTGCAGGGGGGGGTGTTCCTCAGTCTGGTCTGCACCCTTTCCAATCTGGGACCCCTTGGGGGATGTCCAACTGCCAGTTTAGGCCCAATCCCACCAGCAGTCGGACATCCCTCTCACAATCTGGGACCGCTGGCTCCTAACTGCTTCTGCCTGCCAAACTGATCGCCCCTAACCACTCCCCTGCCAGCCTGATTGAACCCCCAACTGCCCTCCCCTGCCGGCCATCTTGTGGTGGCCATGTTGTGATGATGTGAGGGCGGCCATCTTGTGATGATGTCGTGTAAGGGCATCGCACATGACACCACCTAGGCTTTTATTATATAGGATACTATATAATAATTTATTTAAATAATTTATTTAAAAATATTTAAATAATTCTTTTTGTTTATATAAATTTTCATACTTATTTTGGTAGAACTCAATTGAATTATCCATGCTTCAATTATGTAAGCATTAACACTACATTATTTCCTCCAACTATGAGAATAAAGTTCATCTTTAAACCTGAAAAAAAACACATTCTGATGAATAAGATCAGAGTGTGAATATAGAAAACAAATACTTCTAAGTACATAGGAGGGGTTTTTTTTGTTTTTCCAATTTAGCTTCTTTTTTTAAATTTGGTATTCTTTCTATACTTACAGTTGGGCAAACCTGAATTATGCAGGTCATACTTAATGTTGAGCAAATTATTATATTGGAATAGTACACTAAAGGTACACTTTATCATTCATAGAGTTGAATGTTCCGTTGAACTCTATTTTAAACAGGTCATTCTATTCTTTCAGATTATAATTTGTTTGAGATCCCAGAAACTCAAACTATCAAATAAATACCTTTTGGATACTTGTGAAACCAATGTGCTGTGATCAGACCTAAGTTCGTTGTCACACAAAATCAAAGAATGCCTTCAGGGACAGAGATGGTTAGTGGAAGCAAAGTTTATTGAGAGCTAGATGGCGTCCCTGCAGAAGACAGGGAGGGGGCCCAAAGTAGGTTGCCAGTGAAGCTTCTTTGTCTCAGGTTCCACAGTCCCCTGCCCCTTAAGCCAGCCCTGGAAAAGGTGCAGCAGGCATTCCAGGAGAGCCCAAAGCAGGCCATTGTCCAAAGCTCCCATTCCATGTCGCAGCCAGTGTAGTCCATCATCCAAGCTGATTAAACTCCAATAGTCCATGTGTGGAGTCCCACATGACCACAGGCCCCCTTGACATGGGGATAATAGCCCCTGCCACAGGAGATCCTGGAACCTAGTGTGCTGGAGAGAGAAGAAGGAAGTGTGCTTCTTTGTCTAGTGGTAGATATATGCTTTGCAAGCACCTGATTGGTCATTTCAAAGAATTCTGCCTTAGCAACATCCATACATTGTAAGGCTCAGGTTCCCACCTGCAGGACAGACCTGATTAAGGACTGCCACCTCTAGTCAGAGGTGACCTCACTGTTCCCACCTAGCCAAGTTAGCAGCCTCTGCCTAGCTGTGTTCAGTTCTAGGTCCTTCTTTTCATCTCTGTGGTACAATCAGCAGCTGTATCCTATTATTTCACAAGATTATTTTAATCTTGGGTTTCCCTGTGCTATTCCCCCTCCCGTGGTCCTGTCCCTGACTACCTAGCCCTCTTCTTTCTATCTCCTCACTTGTAAGATCTTTACAAATTCTAAATCTAAAATAATTGCAAATGAAATTAATTATCCAGAAATCTGATCATCAGCTTTTTAAATATACTTCTTATATTTTCTTTATCATTTTATATTATTCTGTAGACTTTAGCTTATCATTTTTTTAAAATATATTTTATTGATTTTTTACAGAGAGGAAGGGAGAGAGATAGAGAGTTAGAAACATCGATGAGAGAGAAACATGGATCAGCTGCCTCCTGCACATCTCCTACTGGGGATATGCCTGCAACCCAGGTACATGCCCTTGGCCGGAATCGAACCTGGGACCTTTCAGTCCCTAGGCCGACGCTCTATCCACCGAGCCAAACCGGTTTCGGCAGCTTATCATTTATTTACTCTGTTGAATTTATGTTTTGTTCAGTATCTTTAAGAATGTTGAGTTGTATAATAGCTTGATAACATGTAAGGTATTTAAAACTTGCCATTTTATATATAACTAGAGGCCCGGTGCACAAAATTCATGCACAGGTGATGATGTGAGGGCGGCCAACCTGCACCCTCTCCAATATGGGACCCCTCGGAAGACGTCTGGCTGCTGGTCTAGGCCCGACCCCTGTGGGATAAGCCTAAACTGGCAGTCCAACATCCCTCTCACAATCCAGGACTACTGGCTCCTAACTGCTTCTGCCTGCCAGCCTGATTGCCCCCTAACTACTCCCCTGCCAGCCTGATTGATGCCCAGCTGCTCCCCTGCTGGCCTGATTGCCCCCAACTGCCCTCCCCTGCTGGCCTGGTCCCCTACAACTGCCCTCCTCTGCAGGCCTGGCCGCCCACAATGACCCACCCCTGCTGGCCATCTTGTGGTGGCCATCTTGTGACAATGTGAGGGCAGTTATCTCCTGGTGTCCATCCTGTGGCAGCCATCTTGTGATTATGTCACACGAGGGTGTGATGCCACCTAGGCTTTTATTATATAGGATGTCATAAGAGTATAAGACTACATTCTTCCTAAAACTGTTGATTATTTTTACTTTGTGACTGACTAGTGCAATTAATTCATTTATCTATGTTTTTAAAATATTAATGAATTACAGATAATTTGTGCATCACACTAGACATTCTTTTATAAAGTCACTTTGTTTAGCTTTTCTTATAGCAGTGGGAAAATCCTATCTAATAAAAGAGAAACATGGTAATTAGCTATAACTTTGCTACCCTTCCCAGCGAGATATGCAAATTAACTGCCAACCAAGATGGTGGCCGAAATCCAGGCAGCTGACGCGAACAGGAGGTTTGCTTGCTCCAGTGACGGAGGAAGCCAGGTTCCCCGCCTGCCACTGCCGGCCTCTCAGCTGCTCTCTAAGAAACATTGTTACAAATATAGAAGCTAAACAAAATCCAGAAACCTGCTTTCAGTCAGTCGGGATCTCAGAGCCGGAGTCGCAACAAAGTTTCAAATGCAGAAGGTAAACAAAGTCCAGAAACATGCTTTCAGCAGCCAAGGTCAGAGCTAAAGCCGGCTCTCAGCTCCAGTGACAGCCATAGAAGGTAAATAAATCCCAGAATTAAAAAAAAAGGAGAAAAGGAGAGGCTGGGAGCTTCAGTCACCCGCCAGCCTAAAACAGCCCTCAGCCCCTCACCCAGACTGGCCAGGCACCCCAGTGGGGACCCCCACACTGATGGGGGTGTGACCAGATGCAAACAGACATCATCCCCTCATCCAGGCTGGCCAGGCACCCAAGTGGGACCCCCACTCTGATCCGGGACACCCTTCAGGGCAAACCAGCCAGTCCCCACCCGTGCACCAGGCCTCTATCCTATATAGTAAAAGGGTAATATGCCTCCCAGCACTGGGATCAGCGGAGCAGCGAGGCCTCACTGCCCCTGTGTCAAGCGGAGCCATGAGGCCTCCCAGCACTGGGATCAGCGGAGCTGCGAGGCCTCCTGGCCCCTAGAGCAGCGTGACAGGGGCAGCGCCCAAACCCCCTGATCGCCCTGCAGCTCTGTGTGTGACAGAGGGCGAGGTCACAACCTCTCTATCTGCCCTGCTCTGTTCGTGACAGGGGAAGGCACCCCAAGCCCCTGATCGGCCCTGCTCTGTGCCTGATAGGAAGGAGCTCCCCAACCCCCTGATCGGCCCTGCTCTGTGTGTGACGGGGTGGAGCCGCAACCTCCCCATCGGCCCTGCCTTGAGTGTGACAGGGGGTGGTGCTCCAACCCCCCAATCGGCCCTACCCTGAGAGTGACTTAGGGTGGCATCGCAACTTCCTGACCCGCCTTGCTCTGTGCATGGCAGGGGGGATCCCCTCAACCCCCTGATCGGCCCTGCTCTGTGGGTGACGGGGGGAGCTCCCCAACCCCTTGATCGAGCCTGCTCTGTGTGTGAGTGTATGGAGCCTCAATCCTCTGATGGGCCCTGCTCTGTGTGTGACAGGGGGCAGCACCCCAACCCCCTGATCAGCCGGCTCTGTATGTAAAGGGGTGGCACCACAATCCCCTGATCTGCCCTGCTCTGTTGGTGACAGGGAGCAGCGCCCCAACATCCCCATCGACCCTGCCTTGAGTGTGACAGGGGGCAGCACCCCAACCCCCCAGTCAGACCTATCCTGAGCGTGACTGAGGGTGTCATCGCATCCTCCTGATCCGCCCTGCTCTGTGCATGACAGGGGTCGGCGCCCCAACTCCCCAATTGGCCCTGCTCTGAGACCGAACAGTGGCTGGGGGCAGGCACCTAGGGATTGGGCCTGCCCTCTGCCACCCGGGTGTGGGCCTAAGCCAGCAGGTCGTTATCTCCCGAGGGGTCCCAGACTGTGAGAGGGCACAAGTGGGGCTGAGGGATACCGCCCTCCCGCCAGTGCACAATTTTTTCTGCACCGGGCCTCTAGTCCTATATAATAAAGAGTTAATATGCTAATTAGACCGAACAACAGAATGACCGTCAGGATGATCTTCTGGATGAAGCTGGGGCTGCAAGGTCCAGCTGAGTCTGTGAGTGCCTGAGAGGGCTGGCCGGGGCTGCAAGGTGTTGTGAGGGCCGGCTGGGGCTGCGAGGTGCTGTGAGGGCTGGCTGGGGCTGCGAGGTGCTGTGAGGGCTGGCCGGGGCTGCGAGGTGCTGTGAGGGCTGGCTGGGGCTTCGAGGGCAGGACGAGGCAGCCACGGCTGAGGTTTGAGCCCTATACAGAATTTCATGCATCAGGCCTCTAGTATACAAATAAACAAATATTAACAGACAACATAATTGCTTATGTATGAGATCTATGGTTACTCTAGAAAAGTCAATGTATAAGACCAATATCAAGTATGTATTATCAGTGAGCTGTGCGGAGATATGCTTTAAAGAGGAAATGCTACTTCAGTTTAAAAGAATTAAGAATGCCCTAGCTGAGTGGCATAATTGGTTGATTGGTTGGAGTGTCTTCTCTTACACCAAAAAGTTTGTGGGTTTCATTCCCAGTCAGGGCACATATCTGTGTTGTGGGGTTTGAACCCTGGTCTAATAGGAGGTAACTGAAGGATGTTTCTCCCTTCTCTCTCTCTCTCTCTCTCTCTCTCTCTCTCTCTCTCTCTCTCCCTCCCCCTTCTTCTTTCTCTAAAAATCAATAAAAACATATATTCAGGTAAGGATTAAAAAAAATAATAAACAAAAGGAAGTAGGGGTAATCAAATATAGATAATTACTATTCACCGTGATTTGGTAATTTGATTGGCCTTTCTTCCACCCTATAGGAGGTGGATACTTTCCTGCCTTTTGGTCAATAAAGTTTGAGCAGAAGAATTGTGTGTATTCCTCATACAGGTGTAAAACTACAAGACCCCCCCCCCCCCGCCCCAGCAAGCACGGTGGCACATGATAATGCGAAGACTGAGTCATCACATAGAGGTTGGCTTTCCTGAGTGTTTCGTCACACAGAAGTATAATTTGCATGGTAAATTTTTAAACATTTAGTTTTTTAAGCCACTCTAATTTAAGGCTCACAGTATAACTTAGAATATACTGAATAATATACTATGTAAACATAATGTGAGAGGTGGTATGCTTAGGAGACTGGGGTAAGAGAAAACTTAATGTTCAGAAGTTAGGTATGAAAAACAAACAAACAAACCAAAAAACATGGTATTTTGTTGGAAAGGGGAGAAGTCCAATATAGCTTGATTTTACAGAAAAATGAAGGTGGAGTTGAAAATTAGGATAAATTGTTTTCACTTGGAAATGATATATTTAGAAACAATATGTTTCTATTTTATCATCAGGACAAATGGCAGCTAGTGAAACATTAGAAACAAAAATGTTATATGAACTCATTTCATATTAGAAATTACCTTGGCTATAGTATAATAAATATATTGGATTAATAAATTAACTATATGAGGCGATCAGTAAATAATTTGAGTTGATGGAAAAAAGTGTTTATGTTTTCTCTTTTAGTATTTTTAAAATGTTGAACCATTATCTCTACTCTGCATTTTTTCTGATTAATAATCAGACACTTTTTCAGTTTCCTCTCAATATTATATCTTGTCACTGTGACAGTTTGCAATATTTTCTTTGATTTTTATTAGTTAGACTATGATTTGATTAGTTATGGTTTATTTTGTATTTATCTTCCTTGGAGGCAACAAAACTTTTTGAATCTATATACCAGTAATTTTTCTTTCTCAATTTTAGAAAAATTCAGCTTTTATCTTCAAATTTTTTCCTAGTCTCAGTCAATTGTCCTTTTAAGATTCCAGCTAAGATATTTTAGATATTTGGTATTATACCACAGATTCCCTGAGTTTATGCTAATTTTCTTTTTTTCCCCTCTCTTCCTCAGATTTGTTCATAATGATAACTCCTTAAGATCACTAACTCTGTATTTTTTCAATACTCATCCAGTGAATTGTTCATCTTCTTTGCTATATATTTTAATTATAGAATTTCTATTTGGCTCTGTATTTATAGTAATTGTTTCTATGCTGAGTTCACCTATCTGTTCATTGAAGGTCATATTTTTTAAAGTTTATAAACATATTTATAAACAACTCCTTTTACATCATTGTCTGGTAGGTTCAATATTTGTGTCATGTCAATTTTTTTTGCTGACTGCTTCAGTTCTTAGTTATGAATTACATTTTTAGGTGTGCGTTTTTTCACATATCTAACAAGTTTTAATTATATGGTTCATAATACAGACTAGCTATTGTTGAGAATCCAGTTTGTGGTATCTTCCTGTGGCCCATGTTGTGTTTATTTTGGTTCTAGAAAATAGTTGAATTACTGGCTAATCATGTTGATCTTTTGTACACTTAAATTTACTATTAGAGCATATGTATACAGAAGTCCCGAATCTTTTGAAAGCTCTTCTAATTTGAAATGACTTAATCCAATCTCTGTGTTCTGTAAAGACCTTGTAAAACCTTGTTTTTTGGCTTTGTTAGAACATATCTAGTAGACTAATTTTTCATGTGGTGTCATTATGATTATTACTTGTACTTATGATATCATCCCGCTGACTTTTGTGATAAATTAATTGCTCTAATCTGGCTGAACCAAAAATTGAAACTTTCCCAACACTGCTTGGCCCCTAGTGTTATCTGCTTAACTCTCAATCCTGTAGTAGATTTGATAAATGAATACTCTCTCTGATAAACCTTGAGTTTTTGCCCTATGCATATGCAGCCTGCCTATCATTCAAGGATTCATGGGAAAACTCTGACAATGATTTTTGAGAACTCCCCACTTGCATAGATACTTCCTCTCTAAGAAACTGTCCTGTGATTTCAGATGCTTTTGTTGATCAGATCATTTTGTTCAGGAAATCACCACGATATTTAGGACGCTAGCTCAATGTAGTTTGAGCAAACCTGATTCTGTGGTTTGCCTCCTGAGTTTCCCTTCTACCATAAATTATAAATGTAAACTTCTTATTTTCCAATGTCAAAAATAAACTGCCTCATATATTTTGTCTATTTTAAATGTATATTTATTGTGACTTATCAAATAGTACTTAATCTATCATAGCTGGAAGTGGAGTTCTATATAACTTATGTTTGAAAAACAAACAACTTAAGTGAGGGAACAAATAGTGTAATAAAAATAGTCTACTGATATTCCCCCTAATTAACCTATCACTATTATATTTCAACAATGCCTCTCTGTGTGTCCCAACAGTTCACATATAGGATTTAAATAATTACAGTCTATTTGTAGGTTGAAAAAGTCATAATGGATTTTCTAAGCTTTCCCTAGAGTCCCTCCTCTTCTTCTGAGCACAGCACTGTTCTCCGTTAGCTTAGCTGGACTTCTAACCAAGCTGAGCTTTGTCGCAGCATCATTTTGTTTTGCTCCAACGCTTACCCACCCTAGGTTATTTCCTTAGAGTTCTCCAAGCTTAGCTCTGTTCCCTGATCTTTCCAAATTTGTGCATTTATACTAATGGCGTGATTTAATGTCACTTACATAGTAGATTTTGTTAAAGTATTTAAGCTGCTCTGGAAAATAGTTTAGTCTGCAGGATTTTAAAAAGAAAAATGTATTCATTAAAATAATGACTTGTGGCAAATGTACAAAATTAATTTTTACAATTACCTTACTAACTTGTAGGACCAAGATTTAGAAATATAATGACAAATGGAAAAGAAGACTAAGCTATTCTAATAAAATGGAAAACAGTCAGGATTTAGGTGAAAACTATGTGAATATAAAGTTCTAAGCAATTGATGTGAGTGACTTTAAATAGGAATTCAAAAAATGAATTTGTACACATTTTATTTTTTGCATATTACTACATAATAAAATATTTTCACCTGGTCAGTTTTACCAATGAAGAATGGTTATAAATATGCGGTGTTTGATGTTGATTAGAATAATCTACTCATCTTCGATATTCTGGCAGCAGATGACAATCCACACACAGGAATTTGATTCTAGCAAAGGAACATATGGAGAACAGCAGGTCCAAATAAACACATCTATCCAGGCTGCCCATTCACACTGCACAGGGTCAATAAAAGGCTCGCAGATGGAATTCTCACTTGAGATTATTGAGATTCAAACTGGTAATTCTGATTTGAGCAGAAATCTATGGAGAATCTAGAATGTATAAAATTATTTCTATAGGCTATTAGTAACCTTCTTTGAAAACATTTTATTATATACTAGAGGCCCGGAGCACAAATTCGTGCACAGGTGGGGTCTGGCTGCCCACCCCCCACACTCAGATTGGGGGCCAGGCCAGCTGAGGGAAGGGGCTGCAGGAGGTTGGCCGACCAGCTCCACTCACGATCTGGGTGGACAGGGATGACTGGGGGCCAGGGAAGCCATGGGAAGGGGCCACAGGCAGTTGGCTGGCTGGCCCTGCCCCTGATCAGGGTGGGGGGGTTGATTGGGGGCCAGGTGGCTGGGGTGCGGGGTATCAGGAGGTTGGCCAGCCAGCCCTGCCCCCAATTGGGGTGAGAGGGGCAAATTGGAGGTTGGGCAGGCTGGGGAGGGGCCATGGGAGATTGGGGGGGCAATCATGGCCCTAATAGGGCCAGTTGGCCATTGCAGTATACATCATAGCGACCGGTCATTCTGGTCATTCTGGTCATTCAAGTCATTCTGTCATTCTGGTTGCTTGGCTTTTATATATATAGATTTGAAGTAAATTAATACTTAATGCCCATAATAATGAAATTAAGTTTACCATATTAGCATTATAATTTTGACTTTCCAAAAATATTTATGAGAAAAATTAAGGTATTTATAAATTTTTATTTATTTTTGTTAATCCTCATCCAAGTATATTTTTTCCATTGATTTTTTAAAAATTCTTAATTGTTTAAAGTTTTCCATATAGTATTACATATGTCTCCTTTTTCCCCCATTGACTTCTCCCCAGCCACCCCCACACTACTGTCACATGCCCTGACCCCCTAGTGTCCGTGTCCACGGGTTATGCTTATATGCATGCATACAAGTCCTTTGGTTGATCTCTTACCCCGCTCTTCTCCCCTGCCTTCCATTTGAAGTTTGGTGGTCCGTTTGTTTCTTCTCTGTCTCTGAATCTATTTTTGTTCATCAGTTTATGTTGTTTATTATATTCCATAAATAAGTGAGGTCATGTGATATTTATCTTTCTCCTACTTGCTTATTTTGCTTAGCATAATGCTCTTCATGTCCATCCATGCTGTTGTGAATGGTAAGAGTTCTTTCTTTTTCACAGCTGCATAGTATTCTATTGTGTAGATGTACCACTGTTTTTTAATCCATTCACCTACTGATGGGCACCTAGGCTATTTCCAAATCTTAGCTGTTGTAAATTGCACTGCTATGAATATAGGTGTGAATATGTCTTTTCTGATTGGTGTTTTTGATTTCTTGGGATATATTCCTAGAGGTGGGATCACTGAATCAAATGGTACTTTTTTGAGGAAACTCCATACTGTTTTTCACAGTGGCTGTACAAGTCTACATTCCCAATAGCAGTGCACGACTTCTAACCAAGGTTAAGGTATTTAAGCTGCTCTAGAAAATAGTTTAGCCCACAGGATTTTAAAAATTCACATCCTTGCTAGCACTTGTCCTTTGTCAATTTGTTGATGATAGCCATTCTGACAGGTGTGAGATGGTATGTCATTGTCATTTTGATTTGCATCTCTTGGATGATTAGTGACTTTGAGCATCTTTTCATATGTCTCTTGGCTTTCTGTATGTCCACTTTAGAAAAGTCTCTATTTAAGCTTTTGCCCATTTTTTGATTGGATTGTTTATCTTCTTTTGTTGGGATGTATGAGTTCCCTATAAATTTTGGAGATTAGGCCCTTATCAGATATAACATTGGAAAAAAATGTTCTCCCATGTAGAGGGCTTTCTTGTTGTTCTGTTGATGGTTTCTTTTGCTTTTTATTTTGATGTGGCCCCATTTGTTTATATCCTTCTTAATTTCCATTGTCATAGGAGCATTATCAATAAAGATATAGCTACAACATTTTTCCAATATTTTTCTGACTATAGATTATCATAAGATTTTTATGGTTTCCCATTTTACATTTAAGTCCTTTATCTATTTTGAGTTTATTTTTGTAGATGGTGTAAGTTGGTGGTCTAGTTTCAGTTTTTTGCATGTATCTTTCCAATTTTCTCTGAACCATTTATGAAAGAGACTGTCTTGACTTCACCGTATGCTCTTGCCTCCTTTGTCAAATGTTAATTGAGCATAATGGCTTGGGCCAATTTCTGGGTTCTCTGTTCTGTTCCATTGGTCTATGACTCTTTCAGGCAGTTTTTTGAACAGTGGCTTTGTAATATAGATTGATATCTGGTATTGTGATCCCTCCATCTTTATTCTTCTTTCTCAGGATTGCTGCAGCTATTCGGAGACTTTTATTATTCCATATGAATTTTTGAAGAGTTTTTTTCTAGGTCTGTGAAATATGCCATTGGTATCTTAATGGGATTACATTAAATCTATAGATTGCTTTAGGTAGTAAGGACATTTTAATGATGTTGATTCTACCAATCAATGAACACGGTATGTTCTTCCATCTGTTTATGTCTTCCTCTATCTCTTTTTTTAATGCCCTGTAGTTTTCAGAGTAGGGGTATTTTTCCTCTTTAGTTAAGTTTATTCCTAGGTATCTTAATTTTTTTTATGCAATGGTGCTAGTAAATGGGATTTTTTTGTTTGTTCATTTCTCTTCCTATGAGTTCATTATTGCTGTATAAAAAACCCATAGATTTCTTGGTGTTAATTTTGTATCCTGCTACATTGCTGAATTCATTTACTAAATCTAGTAGTTTTTTTGATGGAGTATTTAGGGTTTTCTACATATAGTATCATGTTTTCTGCAAATAATGACAGTTTTACTTCTTCTTTTCCAATTTGGATGCCTTTTATTTCTTCTTCTTGTCTGATTGCTATGGCTAGCACTTCCATTACTATATTGAACAGAAGTGGTGAGAGTGGGCATCCCTGTCTTGTTCATGTTCTTAGGGGAAATGGTTTTAGTTTTTGCCCATTGAGTATGATGTTGGCTGTAGGTTTGTCATATAAAGCTTTTATTATGTTGATGTGTGATCCCTTTATTCCCACTTTGCTGAAAGTTTTTATCAAGAAAGAATACTGGATTTTGTCAAATGCTTTTTCTGCATCAATTGATATGATTGAGCTCCCCTGTGGCCAGAGTGTGTGGCTGAGTTACCCTGGGCTCTGAGTGAAGTGGGGTAGGTTGGTCTAGGTCACACAGTCCCTGCTTTCTTGAGCCTGGAGTGAGATGCGTGCACGCTAGGTTGCTCCAGTTTGCCCCTCCTCAGTGGTGGATTGCCCTGGGCTCCTCAGTCTGTGCTCCCATGTGGCCTGCTCTGGGTTGCTCAGGGTTGTCCTAGCAGAAGGTCCTGGTGCTGGGGGGTGGAGCAGGTGCCTGGTGGCTTTGGGTCAGGCTAGAAGCAGGGTTCTGGGTTCCGGGTTAGGGGTGGGACACAGGGTTACCCCAGGCTTGCACTCAATGTGGGGTGTTGGAGCCAGATCCTAGGATGCTGGGTCTCAGAGGGCTGGTCAGGAGGCCTTGTGTGGGATGCGCTCCCTGCAGATATCTCGAAGCCTGTTGGGAGGTATTGTACCTCTCACTGCAGGGGCACATGGTGGTTCCACGTGGGTTATGGCTGGCAAGCAGCGTTCTCTAGGCCTTCTCTGCCCTTCCTTGTTGAAAATTGTCCCCTCAGATGTGTCTAATTTGTTAATTCAGGGTAGATGTTCTCTGATTTAGTTGCTTTCTGGCCTGGCCCTAGGAGGAGGTGCAGATCACTGCTTCCTATTCACTGTCAATTTTTCTCTCTCCATTATTTTTTTTTTTGAGAGAGAGAGAGAATGGAAAGAAGGGGGAGAGACAGACAGAGAGAAACATCAATGAGAGAGAAAGACATATCGACTGGTTGCCTCCTGCATGTGCTAATATTTGGTGCTACTATATAACTTCCATATAACTTATAGTTTCAGGACTTATGTTTAGGTCTTTGATCCATTTTGAATTAATTTTTGTACATGGGGGCAGACTGTAATTCACTTTCATTCATTTGCACTTGGATTTCCAGTTTTCCCAGCACCATTTATTGAAGAGACTATCTTTACACCATTGTGCATTTCTGGCTCTTTTGTCAAAAATTATGTTCATATATGTATGGCTTTATAGCTGGGCTCTCTTTTCTGTTCCATTGATCTTTGTGTCTGTTTCACTGACAATACCATGCTTTTTTGATTATTGTAGCTTTGTAGTGAAATTTGAAGTCAGGTAGCATGATACCTCCAGCTTTGGGTTTTTTTGTCTTTTGTGGCTTTTTTTGTTTGTTTGTTTGTTTTTTCAGGATTGCTTTTGTGGTTCCATACAAATCTGATGATTTCTCATTCTATTTCTTTAAAAAATGACATTGGGATTTTGATGGGGATTGCATTTAATCTATATATTGCTTTGGATAATATGGCCATTTCAAGTATGTTGATTCTTCTAATCCATGAATATGACATATTTTTACATTTTTGTATCTTTTTCAATCTCTTTGAATAATGCATTGTAATTTTCAGTATATAGGTCTTTCAAGTTCTTTGTTAAGTTTATTATGAGGTACTTAATTCATTGGTTGTTATTGTAAAATAAATTGTTTTTCTCATTTCTTTTTCTGAAATTTTATTATTACTATACAAGGAGGCAATAGATTTTTGCACATTAATTTTGTATCCTAGAACTTGGCTGTATTTGTTTCTTTTTTTAAATAGTTTTTGGTAGAGCAATGAAGGTTTCCTATATACAACATCATGTCATCTGCAAAAGGTGACAGTGTGATTTCTTCCTTTCTTATTTGCATGCCTTTTATTTCTTTATCTTGCTTGTTGCTCTGGCTAGGACTTCCAGCACTATGTTGAATAAGAGTGAAGAGAATGGACAACCTTGTCTTGTTCCGGATCTTAGGGGAAAAGCTTTCAGTTTTTTGCCATTGATTATGATATTAGCTGAGGGTTTATTATATATGGCCTTTATTATGTTGAGCTACTTTCCTTCTATTCCTATTTTATTGAGCATTTTAATCATAAAAATATGCTGTATCTTATCAAATGTTCTTATTGCATCCATTGATAAGATCATAGAATTTTTATCCTTTCTTTTGTTAATATGCTGTATTACACAGATTGATTTGTGAATGTTGAATCATTTTTGTGACCCTGAAATGAATCCCACTTGATTGTGATGTATTATTTTTTGGATGTACTGTTGTATTCGATTAGCTGTATTTTGTTTAGGATTTTTGCATCTGTATTCATCAGTGATATTGGTCTGCAGTCTTTGTTTCTTTTGTGTGTTATTTTTGCCAGGTTTTGTTATCTGGGTTAGTGGAATGTGTTAGAAGTATTGCCTCTTCTTCAATTTTTTGGAAGCCTTTGAAAAGGATAGGTTT
Organism: Myotis daubentonii; assembly: GCF_963259705.1. Lineage (NCBI taxonomy): Eukaryota > Metazoa > Chordata > Mammalia > Chiroptera > Vespertilionidae > Myotis > Myotis daubentonii. Next base: position 93,359,268 of record NC_081842.1, read on the forward strand.
TCATTTGTCTTTGAACATTTGGTAGAATTCACTGGTGAAGACAGCTGGTCCTACACTTTGTGTGGTTTTTTTGGGTTTTTTTGGAGGTTATTGATGGTTATTTCAATTTCTTCACTGCTAATCAGTCTATTTAGATTTTCTAATTCTTCATGATTTAGTCTAGGATAGTTATATATCTCTAGGAACTTATCCATTCCTTCTAGGTTATTGAATTTGGTGGAATATAGTCTTTCATAATATTCTAATACAGGGATCCTCAAACTTTTAAAACAGGGGGCCAGTTCACTGTCCCTCAGACCGTTGGAAGGCCAGACTATAGTTTAAACAAAAAAAAAAAAAACTATGAACAAATTCCTATGCACACTGCACATATCTTATTTTGAAGTAAAAAAACAAAATGGGAACAAATACAATATTTGTATTTGCATGTGGCCCGCGGGCCGTAGTTTGACGACCCTTGTTCTAATACAATGCTTTTTATATCTGTAATGTCTGTGATGATTTCTCCTCTCTCATTTCTTGTTTTGTTTATATGGGACTTTTCTCTTTGAGTCTAGGCAGGGGTTTGCCAATTTTATTAATCTTTTCAAAGAACCAGCTATTTATTTGTTTGTTTGTTTATTTATTTATTTACTTTATGTATGTATGTATATAGTCTTTTTGTTCTCTATTTCATTTAATTCTGCCCTAATTTTTATTATGCCCTATCTTCTGACTCTGGGTTGCTTTTGCTCTTTTTTTTCCCTAGTATTTTACAATGTGATGTTAGGTTGTTTACTTGGAATTTCTCTTGTTTCTTGAGATAGGCCTGTAAGGATATAAGCTTTCCTCTTATTACTGTTTTTACTACATCCAAGAAGTTTTGTTATGTTGTGTTATCATTCTTATTTGCTTTTATATATCGTTTAAACTCATATTTTATTTCTTCTTTGACCTAGTCATTTTTTAGTAATATGTTGTTTAATCTCCACATATTTGTAGGTTTTTATGGTAACTACTTTTTGCAGTTGAATTCTATTTTCAAGCCATCTTGGTCAGAAAATATACTTGGTATAATTTCTATTCTTTTTAATTTGTTGACGCTTGTTCTGTGACCCAACATATGCTCTATCCTTGAGAGTGCTCCATGTGTGCTGGAGAAGAACATACCAGTGTACCAGTTAATAATGAGGATTTTTTTCAATAGATATGTTAATATATGTGCGATTTGATACATATACTATTTTGTTGTATTGACAACAAGCTTAAAAACTTCATGTCATATTTTCTGAAGGTGTTGACATCATAGGTGTTTTTACACTTAAAAATGTCGAATTTCATGCCAAAAAAAAAGAGTATTTGCGGGAAGTTTTAATTCATTATTTTAAAGGAAAGTGCTGCTGAATGTTATCATATACTTTGGGAAGCTTATGGTGAACATGCTCCATCTCAAGATACTTGTGAACACTGGTTTAAATGCTTTAAAAGTGATGATTTTGTTGCTAAAGACAAAGAACGTCCAGGTCAACCGAAAAAGTTTGAAGACCAATAATTACACGCATTATTGGATGAAGATGTGTGTCAGACTCAAAAACAACTTGCAGAAAGATTAAACGTTGCTCAACAAACAATTTCCGATTGTTTACAAGCAATGGGAAAAGTTTTAAGGGAAGGAGAATGTGTGCCACATCAACTGAACGTAAGACACATGGAAAACCCAAAAGTCATCAGTAAAATGTTGCTTCAACAGCATGAAAGAAAGTCTTTTTTCCATCAAATTGTGACTGGCGGTGAAAAGTGGATTTATTTTAGAATCCCAAATGCACAAAATCATGGATTGATCTAGTTCAACCATCACCATCAGCTGTGAGGCCAAATCGTTTCAGAAAGAAGACAATTCTCTGCGTTTGGTGGGATCAGGAAGGTGTGGTGTATTATGAGCTTCTAAAACCAGGTGAAACCATTAATACTGATCGCTACCGACAACAAATAATCAATTTGAACCACACTTTGATTGTAAAACAACCAGAATGTTCTGTAAGACATGGCAAAGTAATGTTGCTTCATGATAACGCACTGTCACCCACTTCAAAATCAGTTAAAGACCCATTAAAAGATCTTGCCTGAGAAGTACTAACCCACCCACTGTATTCACCAGACCTTGCTCCTTCAGATTATCACTTGTCCCAATTGATGGCACACACACCTTCTGAGCAGCACTTCCAAACATATGAAGAAGTGGAAAATTGGGTCTCTGAATAGTTTGCCTCAAAAGACAAGTTCTATTGGGACGGTACCCACAAATTACCTGAAAGATGGGGGAAATGTGTAGCTAGCGATGGACATTACTTTGAATAAAGCACTTTTGATGTCTCTCTTGAAATTATCGTGTTTTCTTTGATTACAAATTCGCATTATTAACCGTCACACCTAGTATAATCTGAAGTTCTGGGATGAAATGTTCTGTAAATGTCAGTTACAGCCATTTGGCCCAGTGTTTCATTTAAGGCCAATATTTCTTTATTGATTTTTTTTATTTATTGGATCTGTCTAGAGCTATCAATGGAGTATTAAGGTCTCCAACTATGACTTTGTTGTGATCTATTTCTCCCTTTAGTTCTTAGAGTAGCTGTATATTATATTTTGGTGTTCCCTGGATATATAATATATATATAATATATATATATTAAGAAGTGCTTTTTTTCTTGATGAAGTATTATAAAATATCCATCTTTGTCTCATTTTATCTTTGTTACCTTGAGGTCTATAATGTCAGGTATAAGAATGGCTAGACCTGATTTTCTTTGTGGATGTTATTTGCTTGAAGAATCATTTCACAACCTTTTACTTTGAATCTACCTTTGTCTTTGCTGTTTGGATGTGTCTCTTGTAGGCAGCATATGGTTGGGTTTGTTTTGTTTTTGTATCCACTCTGCTACCCTGTGCCTCTTTATTGGTGAATTCAGACTGTTTGCCTTTAGGGTGATTATTGATGTATGAGGGTTTCCTACGGCCATTTTATCTTTTGTTTTCTGGTAGCTCTGTGCCTCCATTGGTTCTATATACCCAAGGCTAGGCACAAATACAAGTAAAGGTAATCTTGAAGAGAATTTGCTGTTAATACTTAGTTGTGTAGAAATATGAGAAATTTAAGGCCAATTGTCTCCCCAAAACACACACATACAGAAAACCATTAAATTCATCACAATCATGTTTGCTGTGGGCAGCTTTTATATAAAATCAGGGTTTCTTATTTTAAGGGCTCATTATCTATGATGAACCTCTGTATGCACAGGTGATTCCATTTTTAGCGTGTCTCCATGGGAGAATGGGCCTTGAAGAACTAATGCAAGATGTTATTTAAATCTACTGATATGTTTAATAGACTATCTTTTGTTTCTGACCCAGAGGCTTCATGTTTGTCCGTCAGGGTCTTTGATACTGTAACAGATTAACTGGCTAACCTGTGAGCTTACAAATTAGGGTAAAATCTCAGACCCTTCAGAATGCCTGACCTGACATTTTGATATGTGAAAGTAATACATACCACATGGTCTATTTTGAAAGCATGAAATTAATGGATATTATATTAAAATGTTTACAAAGTACATATATGTATATTTACAAATATCCGAGGTTATATATAATACAATGTATATACGTATGTGTAAATGTAAATATATGTATATTTAAAATAGTAATAAAATGTAACATGCAGATTATCTACAAGGATATAAGGCTTCAGTTCAAATATAAAAAATGTGGAATATTTTACATATATTTTAAAGGCACAATATATTGCAGATATCTAGGGAACATTTAACATTTTTATTTTCTTCTTAATTTTATCTTCTTTTATTAATCATTGTTATGGTTGTTGCCATTTGATTGAGGTATGAATGACCACAAATTTAGAATGACTGACAGTTACCTTATAGTTCATATAGAAAATACTTCTAACAGAAAGTTAGACTAAAAAGTGAAGCTATATATGAATGAATATCATAATTCTTTTAGTATCCATGATAAAAATCCGAAAGTAATTTCCAGTATGATATTCTTAATAAACTGGTGAAATGTTGATAAAAAATGTCTTAGAATGGTGACACTATCACTATAATCAGCTAGGAGGGAGATAAGAAAGAAAAACTTAGGTAGTATTTGTAACCATATCCATAGCTATAGCTATAATCCTACAGAAGAAGAATAAATATGTGAGTAGCAGCACCTAGCATTTCTTAGAGGTACACTTTTATATTTCCTGTTTAAATACAAATATTTTCAAGCACAATATTATAAATATAACCCCCCCCACGAAATTCTTTCTTTATCTTTATAAACTCAAAATCTAAAAAAATGTATATACACACTTTGAATAATTACAAAGGCAGTGTTTATTATAATATATTTCATTTAACAGTTATCAGATAATAGAGTATGTATTTCTCTAGAAAGTATTATTCGTAATTTATTCTTGAATATGGCATAAATATGTTTACAGATTTCTATACCTCATTTAAAGATTCATCTTGGGTTGCCCTTTCACTGAACTTGTATGAAACTTTAAATTGACCCTCATTTGCCATTTCACACTGCCCCAGGGTGGTGTTAAGGTTATAGGAAACTCATAGCATGAAAGCTTTGGGAAAGGGAGTACAGTTGCTTCAGTTTCTTGAGTAATCTTTAAAACTTCAAAACATGTTATCATAAAACTTTGGTTTTTACTCAATGTCCATTGTCCTATCTACCTATAGGAATCTTGTACCAACCTCTTATTAGTTTCCCCTGGTGGATTGCTGACACCAGCTGTTCTAAGTAGTAGGGTAGTCATTCTATCTGTATAAGGAACCACAAAACTCTATTCTTATTAGCTCTCCCCAAGTGGGGGACTTATTGATACAGATAAATTATAGTTTTAATATTGAAATAGTTCATTTTTAAGAATTAACTAATTTATATAAAGTATATTTTTGTGAGATAAATTATTGCAAATAATTAAGAGACATTCTCATTTAAATATACAGCCAACAGCTGAGAACAATTTAGAAAAATGTCTTAAATGCACTTCTCTCATATACTCTTCTTTCTATTACTGGAGCTGTTAAGTCTAGGAACTGTTATCCAGACTCCCCTGCCTAAAGAGCCACCTCATTTGTGAACTAATAAGATGAAATCATGTGAGATCTGCAAGTTAAAAGAGAGATCAAGGTAATAGTCTTCCTCCAGCATTATCAGAGACGGATGAGGTTGGGAGATAGGATTTCTGCTGTGGTTTCAAAGTGCTCCTTTCTGAATTGGCTGCCTGATTACGGCAGGCAGCTGTACATACCAGTAGTGCAATCCTGCAATTCCTTACCTGAATAAGAGGAGCACTTTTTAGATTCTCTGACAGCTATAGGTAAAGCTGTCACATCTATGTTTCACTTAGCTACTCAGTCTGATCAGTAATTTTAAAACACCAAATTCCTGTGCTAAATATCACACTAATTAAACAGAGATAAATTCTAGAATGGTTTTGTGTTTCTCATGAAATCTTACTAAAGTAAATGAATTTATGTTTGGTATTGTTATACTCCCTGCTCAAAAATAATTTATAATCTAATTGAGGAAAGTGTTTACACTAAAATTTTTAGAAAATAACACGCAATATAATATGAAAAGGCACTGAAAAAACGATGATATAACTATGCCAACTTATGCCGAAATTGTTAGAGAACCTGACAGCAAGTTATACCCACCTTCTGGAGAGTCATTTCAGAGGAATTTCTTTACAGGGAATCATCATTCTAGAGACATTCCTGAGGAAGTCAGAGCTAGAGATATGCTGAATGAGGCTAGACAAGCAGAGGGACATTGTATAGAGCAGAGGCAGTTTCTGTATGTGAACAATGTAAAATAAATGAACAAAAACTAGCTTATCTGTGATAGAAGTCTCATTTTGGAATTTAGTGGGAGGTATAAGTGAGCACATAAAATGATACTGATTTTGAAAACGCATACAAACCTCATAATGCAATTTAGGTTTAATGCATCGCTTTAAGTTTCTGAAGTGCCATGTCTGCTCTGAGATGCAGCACCAAGAAGACTTTCCAATCACTGGAATGTGAACTACATCCCACTACAGCACTGGAATGTGAACATTCTACGGTATTACGTTAGGGAGCTTACTATCTCCCTCTGGTATTGGTAATTTGCACCATTTGGTTGACCACCTTTCCCCCAATCACTCCTTGTCGTGTTATCTACACCCAAGGGTCCTTAAAATACCTTTTTTGAAAAGTAATCTTAAGTAGCCAGAAAAAATGATGGTAGAATAAAGCAGGATTATAATTTCTACATTTATTAATACCTACCATAGTTAACTCCAACTGAATTATTAAAACAAACCACAGAGGTTACACATGAACCAATAGCATTTCCTTCTTCAAACACAGCTCACAGCAACAATTCCTTCTTTTCAAACAATATCGATTTATGTGATGGGAGACAGCATGGTTTTCATCTGAGGGTTATTTTACAGTGTTTGTTTATTTCCTAAAGTACAGCCGGCGAAAGGATGTAGCAGTGGGGCCTCCAACCTGGATTACCAGCTCTAAATTACCACTGACTCCAATTTCTCTCCTAGCTATCTGTGCTTCATGGGGAATGACCACTCAGGTCCTTTGTCTATATTTCTTGTCACAGTTGGAAACCTTTCTTTTTTTAGTGAACTCTTCCCACTGTTATCCCACCACTGGTTTTTCACCAGTCACTCACTGCTCTAACACTTGGGTACCAGATGGTATAAAGTGACTAAGGATGTATTTGCTGAGTGAACATAAGGAAAGCTGTCACTTGGCTTACTTCTTTTTTATCACTAACATTCCACTATTAATGAGCAGATAAGGAAATTCTTGATGGAAATAACAAGATCTGAACTTTGTGTGCTTTCTAAAATAAAGTGGAAACATTTTTATTCCCATTGTTGTGGAAGAGTTTTCCATGAAATCAGAAAGTTGGTAAGAATGACATCTTAGCATTTTATTAAAAACATTTTCATTACATTAAAAATACTCAGGTTTCTTTGGTTCCTCAGATTTACCTCCCTCTGTTCCTTCATTCCTCTCTTCCTTCTTTCCTTCCCTCTTCTCTTAATAGTTACACACTTTCAGTGATCATTGCAACAGTATGTTTTGGTAATTTCCTAGTTGTGTTTGACATAATTGGTGAAGGGAAATTTCCCTTTGTTTTGTCAATTAATAATGTAATCTGATGTTGTGTCAGAATTGAAAATATGAGGGAAAAATGTAATTGTAATAGTGTCAATAATAAAAAAAAGGAAGAAGAAAGCAAGTCTTGATGGGTGAGGAAGGAATGAAGGGGAGCTCAGTTATTTTGCAGTGGGATTATGGACCGTCTTTGCTTCCTCTTTATATATATTTTTATATGTAAACATCAGGAATGTCCTCTAATAGCAGAAATGAAACCGCACTAAGTCTGGATAAAAAATAAAAATATCCCCTGGGCAATTGAATTTTGCTTTCTACAACCAAACTGCCTATATTTATGTTTTAACCACAGTGCTACCTGAGGCTTCATTTACTTCAGTAGTAAGCCAGAGATTATATATATATATATATATATATATATATATATATATATATATATATATATTATATATATATATATTATATATAATTATATATATGTTATATGTAATTATATATATAAATTGGAAATATATATATATATCAACACTAATAAAAGAGAAAAAAGGTAATTGGCGTACGACGATACCCTTTTCATTGGCTAATCAGGGCTATATGCAAATTAACTGCCAACTAAGATCGGCAGGTAACTGCCAACAAGATGGAGGTTAATTTGCATATGTAGGCACAATAGAGGGAGGTGAAAGGGAAAGCAGGAAGAAGCCCCCTGCCACGGACAGTGATCGGAAACCCAGGGGGGAGCTAAGAGCTGGGGGGCAGGGCAAAGGCAGCCTTGGGGCCGCCTTTGCCCTGCCCCCCAGTCATGATTGGAGAATCAGGTGCCTTTTCCTCCCTGGCCAGTGATAGCAGGAAGTAGGGGTGGAGCCAGCGATGGGAGCTGGACACGGTTGAAGCTGGCAGTCCCAGGAGCTAGGGGTCCCTTGCCTGGGCCTAAAGCGGAGCCCACGATCGCGGGGCCACTGCAGTTGCGGGTCCCCGCTGCCCGGGCCGGACGCCTCGGCCAGAGGCGTTAGGCCTGGGCAGGGGCGGAGCCTGCAACCACGGGGAGCTGGGGGTCCCCTGCCCAGGCCTGACACCTCTGCCGGAGGCCTCAGGGCTGGTCAAGGGGCCGATCCGGTGATTGGTGATCGGAGGGTGATGAGGGTCAATTCCTCTGGCGGAGGCATCAGGCCTGGGCGGGGAGCTGGGGGTCCCCTGCCCAGGCCTGATGCCTGGGCCAGAGGCATCAGGCCTGGGTGGGGGGCGGAGCCGGGGATTGGGGGGATATGATGGTCCCCTTGCCCAGGCATGAAGCCTGGGTCAGAGGCGTCAGGCTTGGGCGGTGGGTGGAGCAAGTGATCAGAGGGAGATGGGGGTCCCCTGCCCAGGCATGATTCCTGGGCCAGAGGCCTCAGGCCTGGGCGGGGGCCAGAGCCAGTGATCGGGGGGAGGTGGGGGTCCCCTGTCCAAGCCTGACACCTCTGGCGGAGGCGTCAGGCCTGGGCAAGGGGCCAATCAGGCGATCGGAGGGTGATGGGGGTCTACGCCTCTGGCCGAGGCATCAGGCCTGGGCAAGGGGCAGAGCCAGCAATAGGAGGGGTCTGGGGGTCCCCTTCCCAGGCCTGACGCCTGGGCCAGAGGCATCAGGCCTGGGCTGGGGGCAGAACCTGCGATTGGAGGGTTATGGAGGTCAACGCCTGAGGGCTCCCAGTATGTGAGAGGGGGCAGGCTGGTCTGAGGGACACTCCCCCCGCCCCCCCCCCCCACACACACACCCAGTGCACGAATTTCGTGCACCGGGCCCCTAGTATATATATATATATATATATATATATATATATATATATATATAAATTGGAAACTTACATGTTCTCTAATTGATGGATCCAAATTCCTGTGTCTGAGGGCTACTGTTATTTCCTATTTATCTTTTTTTTTCTTTTTTTCTTTTTTTTAATCTTTAATTACTTTATTGATTAAGGTATTACATATGTGACCTCATCCCCCCATAACCCTCCCCCCCGACTCATGCTCTCATCCCCCTTTTGTCTGTGTCTATTGGTTGGGCTTATATGCATGCATGCAAGTCCTTTGGTTGATCTCACCCCCTTACCCCCACCCTCCCCTACCTTCCCTCTGAGGTTTGACGGTCTGATCACTGCTTCTCTGCCTCTGCATCTGTCCCTGTTCATCAGTCTATGTTGTTCACTATATTCCACAAATGAGTGAGATCATGTGATATTTATCTGTTTCTGACTGGCTTATTACACTTAGCATAATGCTCTCCAGTTCCATCCATGCTGTCTTATTTATCTTATTCTTTTTTTCAGATTGTGTAGTTTATAGAATTATTTTCTTTGTTTTGTTTTTATGTTTTAACTCCACCTGGTAATGGTCAACCAGAAAAAAAATATCTACATTTAAATTGTAAGGAAATCAACAAAAAAAATCCTATCTAATAAGGAGGGAATATGCTACCTGACTGTCCCACCCTCAAAGCTGGCAGCTCCCATAGCCAATAAGGAGGGAATATGCTAATTGACTGCCCCGCCCTCAAAGATGGTGGCGCCCACAGCAACAAGATGGCCGGCAGGGGAGGACAGTTGGAGGTGACCAGACCTGCAGGGGAGGATAGTTAGGGGTGATTGGGCCAGCAGGGGAAGGCAGTTGTGGGCGACTGGGCTGGCAGGGGAGGGAAGTTAGGCATTGATCAGGCTGTCAGGGGAGTGGTTAGGGGGTGATCAGGCTGGCAGGCAGAAGCGGTTAGGGGCAACCAGGCAGGCAGGCAGGTGAGCGGTTGGGAGCCAGCAGTCCTGGATTGTGAGAGGGATGTCCGACTGCCAGGGATCAGGCATAAACTGGCAGTCAGACATCCCCCAAGGGGTCCCAGATTGGAGAGGGTGCAGGCTTGGCTGAGGGACACCCGCCCCCCACCCCAGTGCATGAATTTCATGTACCAGGCCTTTAGTAAATAAATAAAAGAAAACTAAATGTTTACTATATAAACATATTGACAGTATACTGAAGTAGCTGAAATATATCAAATATTATAATGGCAAAAATATTTCAATGAAATCTGAGTACAACATGAGAAGACAATCATTTTTTCGAAAATAACAATGTTTTTTTGTTTTGTTAGTGTTTTTGTTTGTTTTTTGGTGGGAATATTATGTAATGGATGAAAATAAATAACTTTTTTTCCATAACAATTGGAAGAGAAAAGAAAATATAAATTTATTAGCTTATTAAAAGGTTGAGCTGAATTATAATCTTATTTTTTGAATGATACCTATTTAAGTTATTTGAACTAAAAACCTGTTTAATTTTTTCTCCTTTGGTGCACTGGCACTTAGGAAGAGTAGTGGCCACAAATAGCACTGTGCTCTTCCCACAGCTTTCGCCTAACTCGGCCTGTAACCCTGGAACTACTAAAACCTTCCCGAGTGTTCTTTCCCAGTCTTTAAGTTTTTGAACTGTGCTCTGGGCCTGTTCAACTGTTGCCTTACCTTTGTCAGCTCCATCTCTAAGGGAAGTAAGTACTCTTTCCAATTTCAGTCCATTTTTTCCCTTGGGTAGGGAACCCATAAAGCTGGCTGGTGGTGTTTGCACAAACTCATTCCTGTTAATAATTAATAATTTTGGATAAATATTGTGTGTTTTGTGTGTTTATTGTTAAATTTGGTTGTTGATGAAAACGTTTTAAAGTTATAATGCAAATGTTTTTAACTATTCTAAAGTTTGCTACTATAGATGCCAGTGTTTACTTCTTTGTCATCCTCACATGTTATCAAACAAGTATAAACAACTTGGTAAATATGCATGCATTTTAGTATGTTTTTAATTATAATTGATATATTTAATTTAAGCTGTATACTCCTGGTAAAGATTATAAAGGAGAACATTAATGAAAGTAAAAATTGTTATGGCATAGTTTTCTAAACTATAATTAAAATTTTAAAATAATATATTCAAAATAGGCCCAATACTAAGGAATATATTTGAAAATAAAATAAATTAAAAGTTTCAAGATAAAAACACAATATAAGAAATTATCCCATATAATAAAAACCTAATATGCTAAGTGTCCAGTTGTCTGGTCATCTGTTCAACCAATTAAAGCATAATATGCTAATGATATGCTAAGGACACTCAACTGATCACTATGACATAAATTGACCACCAGGGGGCAGACAGTCAACCGGTAGTTTAGCTTGCTGCTGGAGTCCAGCAAATTGGGACGAGAAAGATGGGCTGGATACTCCCTAGAACCCTCCCACAGTCCCTCCCTGGCTGGCCAACCTCCTGTGTCCCTCCCCAGCCCTGATCATGCACCAATGAAGTCCCTTGGCCTGGCTTGTGCCCTCTCACAATCCAGGACCCCTCAGGGGATGTCGGAGAGCTGGTTTTGGACCAATCTCACAAGCCAGGCCAAGGGACCCCACTGGTGCACGAATTCATGCACCAGGCCTCTAGTATACATATAAAACGTATTAAGCAAGAAACATCTATCTTACATATATTTAAAGCATTGAAAAAGAGTTAATTATAACAGTAATTGCTGAAAAATATTCAAGTTCAATAATGTGATGTTGGGCATATTGGTGTACTCTCTATAACAGTTTAGAAATGTTTATGATCCATTACTTTAAGAATGTTACCTTATGGCTAAAGAATATTAGCTTTGGTCACTAATAGTTATTGAGTACTTAATTAGAGTCTGGTGTTAAGTGCTTTATATGTATTTTCCAACTTTTCCTTATAAAAAACTTTATGAAATGGAAATATATATTTATTTTACAGGTGAGTAAAGTGAGTTTTAGAGAGTTCACCTAGGAAGGGACCCATAGATTTAATTACTACAAACACTGTTGTTTTTTTGGTTACAAAAATTTATTTATTTATTTATTGATGTGTCTAGTTTTTATTTTTTATTTTTTTTTATTTTATTTTTTATTGATTAACTTATTACATATGTGTTCTTATCCCCACATTACCCCCTATCTTCCCCACTCATGCCCTCACCCCCCTGTTGTCTGTGTCCATTAGTTAGGCCTATATGCTAGCAAATAAGTCCTTTGGTTGATCTCTTCCCTTACCCCAACCCTCCCCTACCTTCCCTCTGAGGTTTGACGGTCTGACTGTTTTTTTAATCAAATAGAAAATAGTGCACTCCCAAAACAAGTAAGATTAAAAGCTAGACAAAGTGCTAGAAATGTCATCTGATAATTGAAGCCCACATTTAACAGTCACTGTATTCTTATTTATCAACTAATGATCATGTTATGCACAGTTTCATATAATGACTAAAAAGGAAATCATAACCACATCTACAATCAAAGCAAGCATTGGTATAATAAAACACTCTCACAGAAGCAACAAAGATAATTTATTTTGGTTTATTTCTGATTTTCACAATTGAATCGGCGGGATTCACTCAATTAGTATAAAAGTTTATATTATTCCAAATTACAAGATTTCATGAAGAAAATAAACACACAATCTTGTCAGTGTGAAATTTGAAAGCTGTAGATCCTTCATGGAGGTTTGGAGACACCAAATTCTCCTGGGGCTTAGAACAGGTGAGAGCAACTGAAGGGATGGTAAGACATTGGTGGAAAAGCGGTGGCTGCTGAAATTGCTTTATCTATTCTATACTATTTTGCTCCGAGCTGGCCCTGTTTAAGACCACATTATGGAAATGAGATTAAGACTCCACATTTATCATATCTTCCTATTTAGAGTATAACTACCATGTAAGCCATCTCGAACTACTCTGTCTGTATGTTAGCAAGACTTTATATTCCTGAATATTGTCCTTGAGATGGCAGAACAGACTGGTTCAAAGCAAAGCTTTGGTGAAATGTTTTCTCAGAAAAATCTCTTTCTGCTGCTAAGAGACTGCAATCTATAACCATCTGTGTTTTCTGTCCCTTGCCAAACTTTTCTGCTGTCTTTAGATGGATGCTGCCTTTGTCTCTTTTGTGGTATCCAAACATGGCAAGCACTTTTACTAGTTGCATTCTTCTGTTTAACAACCCTACTAAACATTATAGTGCATATTCAAATACATATGCACACATATTATATACTTTAATACTAGGGGCCCGGTGCACGAAATTCGTGCACTGGGTGTGAGGGTAGGGAGGGGAGTGTCCCTCAGCCCAGCCTGCCCCCTCTCACATACTGGGAGCCCTCAGGCGTTGACCCCCATCACCCTCCAATCGCAGGATCGGCCCCTTGCCCAGGCCTGATGCCTCTGGCCTAGGCGTCCGGCCCGGGCAGCGGGGACCTGCAGTGGCAGCGGGGGGTGCCGCGATCGCGCGGGCTCCGCCCCTGCCCCTGCAGGATGCCTCTGGCTGAGGCGTCCGGCCCGGGCAGCGGGGACCCACAGCTGCAGCGGCCCCGCGATCGTGGGCTTTGCTTTAGGCCCAGGCAAGGGACCCCTAGCTCCTGGGACTGCCAGCTTCGACCGTGCCCAGCTCCCATCGCTGGCTCCACCCCTACTTCCTGTTATCACTGGCCAGGGAGGAAAAGGCGCCTGATTCTCCGATCATGGCTGGGGGGCAGGGTAAAGGCAGCCCCAGGGCCGCCTTTGCCCTGCCCCCCAGCTCTTAGCTTCCCCCTGGGTTTCCAATCACTGTCAGTGGCAGGGGGCTTCTTCCTGCTTTCCCTTTCGCCTCCCTGCATTGTGCCTACATATGCAAATTAACCGCCATCTTGTTGGCAGTTAACTGCCAATCTTAGTTGGCAGTTAATTTGCATATAGCCCTGATTAGCCAATGAAAAGGGTATCGTCGTATGCCAATTACCATTTTTCTCTTTTATTAGTGTTGATATTAGTCGCTGTATTACTCTAGCATAACACTGCCTTGAAATCGTTTCCTCCATAGTTGTAACAGTGATGTATATAGGCATTATGGATCATAAAATAAATTAAGAAGCATGAGGAGAGATAGATAAACTATATAATAAGTTAAAAAGGTAGCTCTAATGGTATAAAATGCATTGCATGGCAAGAAAGAAATACTGGAAATGATCATTACTAGCATGTTTCCAGGACTGAAGGAAGTGTTCTTCAGCAAAGAGCACATGCTGATTGCCAAGAAGCAAGATAAAAATAAATTATCAACCTCATCCAGTGTAGTAAAACCACAGTACATATAGAAAATGTAACAAAAGCCTATGTGTTACAAGGGAAAATGTAAAGATTACCTAGACAGGAAAAATGGATTTCTACTTTCAGCTTTAACAGGGTAGCTCTTATCAAATTAATCCTACTTAGAACAGCAAAAAAAGTTGGGTTATTGTTGTTTATTATTATTATTATTATTATTATTATTTACAAGAAACCCCATGAGGCACTAGAAGGCAATCAGATTAGAGAGAACATGAAAAAACAAAGTACAGTGTAAGAGAAACTGAATGAGAGGAACTTTACATTTTTATTTTCTGCTGATTTTTCCTTTGCTGATATTTGCTGATATTTGGTGCAGACCAGAATAGCTATATAGTAAAAAGCAACCTAGAATTTAGAGCAGTTACAACAGCCTGGGAGACCGAAATCTAAATTTAGGACTAGCAAGATAACTAGGAAGCTGAAGACCAAGATTCTAGCAAAGGTGGGGAACGTCTGGCCTGCAAAGTCATTTGGTCTGGCCGTGGCAAGTCATTAGGGGTGAGTTAATTAAATGTTGGACCAAATATAGCAGGCTAATTTTTAAGTTGATACTTTGGGATGGCCTGTAAATAATGTTATAAATGTCCAAATGGCCCTTGGCAGGAACAAGTTTCCCTACCCACCTAGAGGAAAGAGTGCTGCAGGCCAGCAGATTCGCCATTCAAAACACAATGTTCTGAAGTATCTGTGACCTCCAAAGCTGTGTGTGTGTGTGTGTATGTGTGTGTGTGTGTGTGTGTTTGTGTGTGTTTGTGTTTGTGTTTTAAGGGAGCAGTGTTAAAAGACATTACCGTAAAAAATTCAATTGTAAAATATTCAGAAAGAGGGTGAGAGAGAGAGAAGAGAGAGAGAGAATATTATAGTAGAACTGGAGACCTGATGCATGAAAATTCGTGCAAGACTAGGCCATTCTTCTCCCAGCTGCTGGCACCAGCTTCCCTCCGGCCACCCGTAAGCACCTGGGACCCAGGCTGGCTTCCCTCAGGCCCTGGCTTAGTCAGGAAGGATGTCCAGAATGACATCTGGAAGGACATCCAGTCTCATTAGCATATTACCCTCATTATTATAGATTCTAGTAATTTTTTTTCATGGCACAATAAAAATAATTAGCTAGGGATAATGAGCCCTAAAAAAAATCGCTAGCTTTCAGGTAAGATTCTAAAAACACTATGCCTTAAAAATCCAAGCAAATCAGGATGGATAGAGGTAATATCTCCATCCTGTCATTCTTCCAAAAGAAACAAATATTCTAAAGAATAATAACCGTTCAGTTACCATTTTTTCCTTACATATGTTTGCTGTAAGAGTAGGTAACTGCAACAACACCACAGTGTAATACAGCACACCAAAACTCAATGTACCTTGAAATAGCAATCACTTATTCTTATATTCTTATATTCTTATATTCTTTATATTCATAGGCTCTAATGTCTATGGTTTTGCAGTATATAGGCTTGATTCATCTGGGTTTGACTCCTGTTTGTTGGTTTGATTCATGTCTGACCAACATTTCTTTTATGGTTAGTGGTCTTTTTAGGATTTATTCATGATAATGGCAGGAATAAAAAATATTAGAATACACATAATATGACTTTTAAAGCTTGCACTCATAACACATTCACAAATGTTTATTGGGAAAATTGTTAATGTGATTAATTCTAATTTAAATGTCAATTCTCATATTGATTTAATATTTTCAAAGCATGCAAGAAAATGGAACCATAGGTTAGAAAACAAGCAAACAAACAGAAAACAAATGGGACATATCAAAATACATGTAAGTGATACAAACAATAGTTATCAGATATTGACAAAATATAATTATGATTAATATATTGAGAAAAGAGAAAGAAAGAGAAGAACAATATCATGGAAACCTTAATATTGATTTAAAAACTGAAATTTATAGTAATATAGTATTAACTGCATTTTGGACAAATGGTAAAACAGAATAATTTATTGTATTTAAATAGAGGCAAAGAAAAAGAGAAAAAGTACAAATAGAAGAGTGAAAGAGACATGTGGGACATGGTTTGACAGATATTTAATTAGAACTTAGCAGACAAAGAAATGTGAGAATGGGAAGAAGTATAATTTGAAGACATAATGACTATAAATTTTCACAAAAGCAATTGAAGATATGAAGCTAAAATTACAAAAATGTCAACCATCTCGGAGCAGAATAAATACAAAGAAAATTAATTGTAGGCATATCACAGTGTGCCTTAACCCTTAAAATCAGTCACAGTGCTTATTCTCCATGTGTACAGGGTATACAAAGCTTCAAAGGGAACTGCTCTTGCCATACCGCCAAGAAAAATATGTATAAATTAAATCATAATTTTCTTGTACCAATCAGAGATGCAGAACAACTTAGTAGACTAAAGTGTAAGAAATAGCAAGACCCTCTAGAAGAGATAGACAAAGCAATTATTCACCTTTGGCAAAGCATCATGGGGACAGGTGCTCAGTGCAAAAAAAGTGGGTCAAAAGAATCCAGTTAACACGTTATCAATGGCTAAAAGCCTACTTAGTGTGGGCTAGTATAAGAGTACAGAATCACTTGGAGCCATAGATACATTCTTTTTCTGAACATCCACTTGGTGCTCACAAAGGAATTGGAGAACTGGGCATAGATTGGGGAAGGGTTCACCTCTGTAATAATAAAGAAGGGGTTCAGCCTTTGTTACAGGAAATACACAGACACATACACACACAGACCCTTACCCATTATGAACCAAAAGCCATGATACCCTGGAGGAGGGGGGAAATGCTGTCACTTCACCCAGGCCCAGAGTAAAGACCAAAGTAGCTGGGAGGTTAGAAGAAAAAAAAAAAAAAAACTTCTACTCACAGAAATGAAATAGGAAAATATACTGGACCAGACATCCCATGCCAATACCATTAGAAATCTACCACTGGGGAAGGAGCAGGAAATATTTCTTCCCATAATGACTACCAAAGATACAAACTGGATTAGCTGGCAGTGGAAAAAGAGACAGGGCCACTGAGAATGTCTCTTGTTGAGACCTGGGCACAAGTTTGGAAACAAAACACAGTTAATCACCTCTGACCCTCATAATCAGGCTAGAAAGTGCCAAGTAACTGCAAAACTGGTCCAACACCAGGGCAGGGACAAGAGCGTGGAGAGTGGCCCCCTCTGTGACATGAGTACCACACGCTACTATTAAGAGGTGAAGCAGTCAACAGATTTAGAACTTAAATCAGGCTGACAGATGACTTTGATGTTGACATTACCATCAAGAATTTAATAGAACAATGGTTAATAAATTAAAAGCTCTAGTGGAATAAAAAGACAGCATGCATTAACAGATAGTAAATTTAAGACAAGAAATAAAAACTATAAGAAAGACTCAGGTGGAAATGCTAGAAAAAAACAAATAAACAAACAGATCTACATGGGGAGAAACATGAAGCATGCCCTAGACATGCCCCTGCAATTAGCCACACAGCCAGAATGTCCACTGTCAACCCTTCAAATCGATAGCTTTAGATTCTTGAGAGTGCCATGAGGTAAAAAAATAAAAGACATTGAGATTGAGAAAGAACATAGAAAGTTGCAACAAAATAAATACAGCTGGTTACAGGCAAATTTTATAAATGATATGCAATAATTTTTTAATTAAGTGAATTTAGTAAGGTCACAGGATATAAGGTCAATATGCAAAAGATAATTGTATTCCTCAATACTAATAATGAATAATTAGAAATTAACATTGAAACATCTAGTATTTATTAAAGCACACAAAATTATTTAAAAGATAGCTGTAAATCTAATAAACATATGCAAGGTCTGTATGCTGAAAAATAGAAAAACTACTGAGAGAAATAAAAGAAAATATAAATTCATAGAACTTAGAAATGTTAAGATGTGAATTCTTTCCAACTTGATTTGTAAATTCAATACAATCTTAAAGCCCTAGCAACGTATTTTGTAGAAATTGAAAGTTGTTTTTAAATACACATAAGGAGCAGCAAAGGAAATAAACAAGTCAAAATAATTTTGAAAAACTATTTTTAAAGAACAAAGTTGGGAACTCATATCTGATTTCAAGATTTACTTTAAAGCTATTGAATTTAAAAAAAAAAACACACACACACATGCAATTGACAATGTAAAGTGGCATAGATCAGTGGAATGGACGCAGTGGTTCTCAACCTTCTGGCTCTTTAAATACAGTTCCTCATGTTGCTACTGTTATGAATCATAATGTAAATATCTGATATGCAGGATGGTCTTAGGCGACCCCTGTGAAAGGGTCTCAACCGCCAAAAGGGTTGTGACCCATAGGTTGAGAACCACTGGACTAGAGCATTAAAAAATAAACACATTCATATAAGGTAATTTGATTGTTGACAAAAATGCCAAAACAATTTTATGAGAATTTAATATGTTAAATAAACGGTGCCGGAACTATTGAACACCCATCGCATGTGTATGCAATATATGTAAAAAATGTGTGTGCATTAAAAATATATATATTCACAAATAAACAGAACTTAAGTATAAGACATAAAAACATAAAAAATTAAGGTTTATAAGAAATACAGGAAGAACTATGGGACTATTATTTATAACCTTGGTAATACAAAGATTGCCTAAATATTGCATAAAAGAATGAAAAAATTTCATGTTTTTCTTTATCAAAATTAAAAAAAAACCTTTTAAGTTTTATTTAAAAATGGGAAAAGATTTGATCATCTGTACTAATAAAAGGGTAATATGCTAATTAGCCTGGGAGACCTTCCAGGAGACCTTCCAGACATCCTTCTGGACAAAGCCATGGTTGTGGGGCCTAGGCAGAGGTGATTAGGGGTGATCAGGCCAGGAAGGGAGAGGAGTTGGGGGCAAGCAGGCTGGCAGAGGGGTGGTTGGGGGCAATCAGGCTGGTGAGGGGGGCAGTTGGGGGCAAGCAGTCTGGCAGGGGGAGCAGTTGGGGGCAATCATGCCGGCAAAGGGGGGCAGCTGGGGGCGAGCAAGCTGGCAGGCAGAGTGGTAGGGGCTATTAGGCAGGCAGGCAGGTGAGCGGTTAGGAGCCAGTGGTCCTGAATTGCAAGAGGGATGTCCAGCTGCAGGTTTAGGCCTGATCCCACAGTCAGACATCCCCCGGAGGGTTTCCAGATTGGAGAGGGTTCAGGCCAGGCTGAGGGACACCCCCCATGCATGAATTTCGTGCATCAGGCCACTAGTATACTTCATAAAAAAAAGATAGAACCATGGTAAATAGGCACATTAAAATATACTCAATATCATTAACCACTACGCAATAAAAATTAAAACAACAATGTACATTTAGGGTGGCTAAATTAAAAGAAAAAAAAAAACCTAACAAGATCAAGTGCTGTTGAACTGTGAATATCAACTAAAATTTTGATATACAGTATTTCTGGTGGAAGTGCTGTTTTGGGGGACAACAGCAACATTTCAAAGCAGCTTGATAATTTCTTATAAAGCTATATATACATTTACCATATAACCCAGAAATCTCATTCCTAAGTATTTTTTCAACAGAAATGAAAGTTAATAATCACACTAAAATCTGTATGCAAATATGTAGAGTGGCTGTTTTATAATTGACAATTAGGGAACAATAAACTTGTTTTAGATGGTGAATGTGTAAATACACTATATTATCTCCACACAATGCAATGATACTTGGCAGTAAAATGTCAGCAATATATAATATATGCAATACAATGGATGATTCTTACATGCATTATAATGAGTAAAAGAAATCCAACTCAATTACATTTTGTATTCTTATATTCACTTGACTTACTAAATAAAATGAAATGTGTGGACAGAATTTAGATAAACTATTATCATGAGGTGTGAGCAGGGGGTAGGTGTTGGCTAAAAAGGTTTATGCAGTGAAAATTTTATCTGTATTATGGTGACAGTTAAATGACTGAATCAGTTTGTCAAAACTCATTAAATGCAGACTAAAAAGGGTGGATTTTACTCAGGGTAATTTACAGCTCAATAAAACTAATAAAAAATCAACTTATACCAAAACACTAAAATAAGGTGATAGCCAAAGCCAGAATACTGTGCAAGAACATCAGTTGAGTCAAAAGAAAATAATTTGTAACTTAGAAGTTTATGCTTAGTAAAATATACGTAGATATATTAAATATTTTTTACAAATGGAATTTTATGTATAAAATATATAAAATGTACATATTTAACATAAATAATATAAATATACAATAAAATATTTAAAAACCTAAATATAAGGTATGTTTCCTCAGCATTTGGTGAAACAAATATAAACACGATTCTGCATTTTTTGATGCTTATATAATTCATCATTTTTTAATTTCTAATTTGAGTGTTCTGTACAGTGAGTGGAGAATATATTATATATGTGAAAACCAGGAAACACCTGTCTGAAAGAGTTAAACATTGGATAATTATTTCTGCTTTTAGTACATCTGAACTCTATATTAGGTGTTTCATAAAATCCAAAGGTAAAAGAGAAATATCTCATTTTCTCCATTGGGTTTATTGAAGATAAACTATCTTCTTTACTTATAGGGAAGTTTGTGAATGGAAGAGAATGAATCAGTAGGCATATGCTTAGGCTAGGTACTGTAATAGTATCATCACAGTAGCCACTCTTTAATAGTATCATAGGCAATTCTGAAAGAGGGCTTAGAAAAATTCTATGAAACCAAAGCAATTTCTGCATAGTATTTGACATGAAAGCAATATACCATTAATGTTTGCTAACATTATATAAGAGAAATATATTTAAAAGCAGCAGCTATGATTTTTGAATCTGTATATGTAACGGGCAATTGATCATTTAGGACAGTGTTTCTCAATTATTTAGGATCTGTGGGAAGCCGCTCTCTTACACATTAGGATTGTTTGCATGTAGGGAACTGTGTGGAAGTTCAAAATGCTTGCCAGGTGATTTTAGAGATACTACCTGAATGACATATACAATAGAATCTCAGAAAGTGTAGTGTTTATGGTGGAAAGTATAGAAACTATTAGGCTTAATAGATTCATTTCAAAAATAATATATTTAAGGAGTTCTATAAATACATTTTACTTTATATTTAAAAGAACATGAGATTTGATGTCAGTAGTCATGGAAATGAATTGTCTTGCTAAGCTAAAACTAATGATGAGCTCTTGATTATATAAATATGATTTATTGATGTGTTTTTAATATATCCACATTGAATTGTTCTAAATCATAGGAAACAGGATACAGTTTTGTTGTTGTTGTTTTCTCACAATATTGATATGTTTGTTGAAAGTCCTAATTTGGTGCCTCAAAGAAAATATTAATCATCACCTAGCTGAAACTAAGGATCTAAGAATGGCCTGAAAGATTCTTCATGGCAAGTGAAATATATATTCATTCTGTTGCCATGGCAAGAGGATATTCATATTAGCTTCAAAATAAGCTTCAATCAAATGAGTGAAGACTCTTTATAGAATATATTTATTTGCTAATTCCTTGGTTCTAAACCTGGCAAAATAAAGCTCTATGGTCTTAGTGGCAGGAATGTTTTATGGCATAATGATTATGTAATTGTGCCAAGCAACCTAGAGATCAACCAGTTAGAATTATTGTGATTTAAGATATTTATTAAACTTTTAAAAACATATTTGATATAAAAGCATACATATTAAAAACATAATATAATAGTAAAATGATAAATTAACCTAAGCATAAAAGAATAGATGTGTATATATGATAGAAAAGTAATAACTATATTGTTTATGGCATTTCTATTTAATAAAAAATAAATGTGCTGTTATAAAATATTAAAATAATTGATGGGAAATTAAATATATGACACATAAATAGAAAAAACCATGTAATATTTTATTCAAAGAAAGGTAAATTGAAACATTTCAAGATAAAATTATTTAATTTTTTAATCAAAAAAAAACAAGTTGATAAAAATGCAAAAAAACGGTATTTCTGCTGCTATGAAAATAAAACTAAAAAAAAAAAAAAAACACACCACAAATTAATATTTTAAAGCACTAACCCAGAACATAGATTCCAGTTTAACCAACTTGGATACCTACAAAAAAATCTTACTTAATTATGAGCATGATGATTTTAATGTGCTGAAAATTTGGGTTTATTGAGCATTTTTGCATATATGTTCATTAAGGATTTTGGCCTGTAATTTTCTTCTCTTGTAGTGTCCTTGTATGCCTTTGGTATCAGGCGAATGCTGGCCTCATACAATGAGTTTGGAAGTGTTACTTCTTCTCCTAAAGTTTTAGAAAGGTTCAAGAACCATTGGTATTGTCTCTAAATGTTTGGTAGAATTCACCAGTGAAGCTATCAGGTCCTGGACGGTGGTTTGTTGGCCAAATTACTGATTTGTTCTCCTTACTTGTTATTAATCTCTTTTGATTTTCTAGATTCAGTCTTGGTAGGCTGAATCTAGAAATTTATTCATTTTTCTAGGTTATCAAATGTGTTGCTGTATAATTATTCACAGTCATCTCATAATTATTTTTTTATGTCTGGTATCAGTTATATTCTTTAATTTCTGATTTTGACTCTTATCTTAGTCTGGGTAAACGTTTGCCAATTTTGTTTATATTTTTTAAAAACTAACTCTTGTTTTTATTGATATCTTCTATTGTTTTTTAAGTCTCTTATTTATTACTAGAGACCCGGTGCACAAAAATGTGTGCACTCTGGGGGCACAGGGGTCCCTCAACCGGTCCTGTGCCCTGTCGCAGTCTGGGACCCCTCGGGAAATAACGACCTGCTGGCTTAGGCCTGCTCCTGGGTGGCAGAGGGCAGGCCCAATCCCTAGGTGCAGCCCTTGGTCGGGCTCAGAGCAGGGCTGATTGGGGAGTTTGGGCACTGCCCCTGTCATGCACAGAGCAGGGCGGATCAGGAGGTTGTGATGCCACCCTCAGTCACGCTCAGGGTAGGGCCGATTGGGGGGTGGGGCTCCGCCCCCTGTCACACTCAAGGCAGGGTGGATAGGCAGGTTGCGGTGCCACCCCCTGTCACGCATAGAGCAGGGCCCATAGGGGAGTTGGGGCACTGCCCCCTGTCACTCACAGAGCAGGGCACATCAGGGGGGTTGGTGCTCCCTACCCTGTCATGCACAGAGCAGGGCCGATCAGGGGTTTGGGGAGCTCCCCCCTGTCACGCACAGAGCAGGGCCTATCAGGGGGTTGGAGAGCTTCCCCTGTCATACACAGAGCAGGGCCGATCAGGGGGTTGGGGCACCGCAGCCTGTCTCACACAGAGCTTCAAGGCAATCAGGGGGTTGGGGAGCTCCCCCCATCAGGCACAGAGCAGGGCTGATCAGGGGGTTGGGGCGCCTTCCCCTGTCACGAAAGAGCAGGGCGGATAGGGAGGTTGTGGCCCCACCCCCTGTCACACACAGAGCCGCAGGGCGATCAGGGGGTTTGGGCGCTGCCTCTGGCACGCTGATCCCAGTGCTGGGAGGCATATTACTCTTTTACTATATAGGACAGAGGCCTGGTGCACGGGTTGGGGCCAGCTGGTTTACCCTGAAGGGTGTCCTGAATCACGGTGGGGGTCCCCACTGGGGTGCCTGGCCAGTCTGGGTGAGGGGCTGAGGGCTGTTTTCAGGCTGGCGGGTGACTGAAGCTCCCAACTGCTCCTTTTTTTATTTATTTTTTTATTCTGGGCCAGCTTTAGCTCTCAGGCTTGGCTCCAACTCTTAGGCCTCTGCTGCTGAAAGCAGGTTTCTGGCCTTTGTTTACCTTCTGTATTTGAAACAATGTTGTGATTCTGCTGGCTGAAGCCCGGGACTAAAGCAGGTTTCTGGGGTTTTGTTTAGCTTCTATATTTGTTACAATGTTGCTTAGAGTGCAGGTAAGAGGCCGGCAAGGCAGGTGGGGAAGCTTGGCTTCCTCCATCACTGAAGCAAGGAAGCCTCCCTGTTTGCGTCATCTGCCTGGCTGCCACCCGCCATCTTGGTTGGCAGTTAATTTGCATATCTCACTGATTAGCCAATGGGAAGGGTAGCAGTCGTATGCTAATTATCATGTTTCTCTTTTATTAGATAGGATGTTCTGATTTTTGTTATTTTCTTTTTTTTTCTGCTAACTTTGGGCTTTTGTTGTCTTTCTTTAGTTCCTTGATATATAAAGGTAGGCTGTTTGAAACTTTTTTCTTAATATTACTATAAAATTTCCTCTTAGAATTATTTTTTCTTTATCCTTTAAGGTTTGGTATGCTGTGCTTCCATTTTAATTTATTTCAAAATATTATTATTTTTTTCTGATTTAATTTCCTTTTTTTCTTTCTTTTAAAAAAATTCTCTATTGTTGAATAATTTCTTGGAGGAAACCAGGTTAACGCCGGAGATTGCTGCCTCGAACAACCACTTCAAAAAACAACTAAAAGACGGAACAGACATCATCCAGAACCATAGGAAGGCTGGCTGAGTGGAAATTCTACAACTAGGAGGAAAGAGAATATCATACCCAGACTCAGAGGAGGCGCAGTGCTGAAGTGAAATACTAAGGTGGGGTGTGCAGGCGGAGCGGGCTGGCGGCAGAGAGCGCGGTTGGCATTTTCAATTGGGAGGGAGTTTCAGACTCTGAGCTCCAGATCCGGGCGAGTCTCTGGGGACCCAGACTCAAACGGGAGAAGCGGGACTGTCTGGCTTTGGTCGGAACTCAAAGGCAGCTTTCTCTCCGAGGTTTGCAGCGGTTGCTAGGAGTCTGTGAGGCAGAGCCCCTAGGGACGGAAATGAGAGCAGCCATAACTGCTCGCCCCGGCCTGTCCTGTAGATCCAAGGGGACCTGCCCCGCCCAAGCCCTGCGCAGAGCCATTTGCCGGATAGCCTCAGGCAAACGCTAGATTAGCACCGCCCTAGAGATCCAGCACAGAAGCTCTTCCACTGCAGACACAGCTGACTCTCATAGCCAGTTAGCCTGGAGGTCAAATCACCCCCGGTATTGCTGACAACAATGAAGGCTCAACTACAACAAGACCATGCACAAAGACCACTAGGGGGTGCACCAAGAAAGCATAAAAAATGTGGAGACAAAGAAACAGGACAAAACTGTCAATGGAGGATATTGAGTTCAGAACCACACTTTTAAGGTCTCTTAAGAACTGTCTAGAAGCCGCCGATAAATGTAGTGAGATCCTCAAGAAATCTAATGAGACCCTCGATGTTATGATAAAGAACCAACTAGAAATTAAGCATACACGGACTGAAATAACGAATACTATACAGACTCCCAACAGCAGACCAGAGGAGCGCAAGAATCAAGGCAAAGATTTGAAATGCAAAGAAGCAAAATACACCCAACCAGAAAAGCAAAATGAAAAAAGATTCCGAAAATACGAAGATAGTGTAAGGGGCCTTTGGGACAGCTTCAAGCGTACCAACATCAGAATTATAGGGGTGCCAGAAGATGAGAGAGACCAAGATATTGAAAACCTATTTGAAGAAATAATGACAGAAAACTTCCCCCACCTGGTGAAAGAAATGGACTTACAGGTCCAGGAAGCACAGAGAACCCCAAACAAAAGGAATCCAAAGAGGACCACACCAAGACACATCATAATTAAAATGCCAAGAGCAAAAGACAAAGAGAGAATCTTAAAAGCAGCAAGAGAAAGAAACTCAGTTACCTACAAGGGAATACCCATATGACTGTCAGCTGATTTCTCAACAGAAACTTTGCAGGCCAGAAGGGAATGGCAAGAAATATTCAAAGTGATGAATAGCAAGAACCTACAACCAAGATTACTTTATCCAGCAAAGCTATCATTCAGAATTGAAGGTCAGATAAAGAGCTTCACAGATAAGGAAAAGCTAAAGGAGTTCATCACCACCAAACAGTATTATATGAAATGCTGAAAGGTATCCTTTAAGAAGAGGAAGAAGAAGAAAAAGGTAAAGATACAAATTATGAACAACAAACATGCATCTATCAACAAGTGAATCTAAGAATCAAGTGAATAAATAATCTGGTGATCATAATAGAATCAGGGACATAGAAAGGGAATGGACTGACTATTCTTGGGGGGGAAAGGGGTGTGGGAGATGGGGGAAGAGACTGGACAAAAATCGTGCACCTATGGATGAGGACAGTGGGTGGGGAGTGAGGGCGGAGGGTGGGGTGGGAACTGGGAGGAGGGGAGTTATGGTGGGAAAAAAAGAGGAAAAAATGTAATAATCTGAACAATAAAGATTTAATTAGCTGAAACCGGTTTGGCTCAGTCGATAGAGCGTCGGCCTGCGGACCGAGGGGTCCCAGGTTCGATTCCGGTCAAGGGCATGTACCTGGGTTGCGGGCACATCCCCAGTGGGAGATGTGCAGGAGGCAGCTGATCGATGATTCTCTCCCATCGATGTTTCTGACTCTCTATCTCTCTCCCTTCCTCTCTGTAAAAAATCAATAAAATATATTTTTAAAAAAATAAATTCTCATTTAAGCAAAGATATTCGTTTTAAAAAAAAAAGATTTAATTAAAAAAAATTCTTTATTGTTGAAAGTATTACATATGTCTCCTCCTTTTACCCCCATTGACCTCTCCCAGTCCATTCCCACCCCCTAGCACAGGCCCTCATTCTCCTACGGTCTGGTTATGCTTATATGCATGCATACCAGTCCTTTGATTGATCTCTTAGCGTCCACCCCCCTACCCCCACCTTCCTTCCTTCTGAGGTTGGACAGCCTGTTCAATGCTTCTTTGTTTCTGGATCTATTTTTGTTCGTCAGTTTATGTTGTTCATTATATTCCACAAATGAGTGAGATCATGTGATATTTATCTTTCTTTTACTGGCTTATTTTGCTTAGCATAATGCTCTCCAGTTCCATCCATGCTCTTGCAAATGGTATGAGTTCTTTCTTTTTACAGCTGCATAGTATTCCATTGTGTAAATGTACCACAGTTTTCTAATCCACTCATCTGCTGATGGGCACTTAGGCTGTTTCCAAATCTTAGCTATTGTAAATTGTGCTGCTATGAACAAAGGGGTACATATGTCCTTTCTGTTTGGTGTTTCTAGTTTCTTGGGAAATATTCCTAGAAGTGGGATTACTGGGTCAAATAGAAGTTCCATTTTTAATTTTTTGAGGAAACTCCAGACTGTTTACCTCATTTGCTGAACCAGTCTGCATTCCCACCAACAGTACACAAGGGTTCCTTTTTCTCCACATCCTTGCCAGCCCGTGTGGTTTGTTTTCTTCTTTCATTTTCCTTCTTTCCTTTCTTCTTCTTTTTTATTTTCTTTTCACACAGGGAATTACTTACTAAGACATACTTTTTACTTAAAAAAAATTTTAAATATGCTCTATGGATACCCCAAAATAGTTAAATGACTTAGGAAACAACTAGAATGTCTTCCATAAGAAAGTTCCACTTTCATAATTTTCTCTGACCCCCACCTTCAATCATTAGCTGTAGAGTATTCATTTTTATGTGTGTTTTTTTTCAAAGTAATCTATCATACAGTTATTTGTCAAAGCTTTTGTTGAAAAAAAAACATTTCTTAATATGCAATGGAAGACATAATTAAACATTTTCAGGGTTGAAATGTTTGAAAATAATATACAGTATCACAAGCAGAGTGATAGCATCTTTCAATTCATTTTGGCATTTAGTTGGTTGTTTATTTTTTATTTCAAACAGTTTCTCTCAAGTTTGTCTGAGTCTTGTTTTATAAATGCATCATGATGAGACAGACTACTGATAAGAGAAAATGCTCTGGTGGGTACAGAATCTTAAACATTTGGTAGGTTCATTGACAGGAGTAATTACAATGACTGTGAAATTTGATAACTATTGCCGAAAGTTCTCAAATCATTGGAGAAAAAAACATAAGGCTGAAGGAGATTTAACACCTATTTTGGGTAAAGTATAAAAACCACCAGAATTGTTGGTAATGTGTAAGGAATGACTCATCTCCAGCAGGTGGAAGGCTCCTTTTGCCCAGGATCAGGACCATGATTTAGTTTTATTGAAGAAAAGCTCCAGAGAAAGTTAAATTCTCATCCTCAGCAAATATGCTACACTCCTGAGGAGAAACAGAGATTTAGTATTAGATATTCCAATCAAAGCTCTCAAAAATCTTGAATCCTCAGATTCCCTGAAGAGTATGTGGCTGCTAAAGTGACAGTGACCCATTCATTCTATTCCCTCAGTGCTTAAAGATAACGAAAATGTTTTTGCCTTGGAAAGCAAAGCATGTCCCCTACTCCTTGGACTCATAATCTACCCAAACTTCTTTCTTGGTGAACAGAACAATAATTAGAGCAAATTTAAAATAGATTCTGATCAGAAATGGGCTGGGCCTGCCTCAGGAGGGAAGGAACTATTTACCAAAGGAGTTAAAAAAAAAACACAAACCAGCAGGAGCTGGGAGAGAATATAGGAATATGGTACTGAATCCTGAGGATGATGTCTAAAGGGAGCAAGGATGTAAAATTTGTTAACTGATAGTCGAAACAGGATTTAATCCTGACAAGGCAGCCAGTCAAGATAGCCAAGAGAGTCCTAACATGCTGCTAAGATGGCCCTTGGAACGTTGAATAAAGTAGTGGTCCACAGTAAGTAAAGTAGAAAGGTCAGATTTTCATTATAGACAATTGAGGAGAGATCAAAAGGCTTAGGTAAATGAACATGTCAGATGGGAAATATTATACAGAAAATCTACTGTATTAGTTTTCTACAGGTGCCATAACAAAGAACCACAAAGTGTGTGTCTTAAACAATACATTAATTTTTTTTCAAGGTCTGGAGCTTAGAAATCCAAGATCCCGATGTTAGTGAGGCTGGTTTCTTCTGAAAGCTATGAGAGAATATTTGTCCCATGTCCCTCACCTAGCTTCTGGTAGTCTGCTGGAAGTATTTGGCGTTTCTTCTTTTGTAGAAACCTGACCCCAATTTCTACCTTCATCTTCACCCATTCTTCTTGTGTCTGTGCCTGTCTGCAAATTTCTTTTTTTATAAGGACACCCATTATATTGGATTAAAGGCCATGTTTCTCCAGTGTGACTACATCTTAACTCTATTAATTACATGCGTGGTGACCCTATTTAAAGAAAGTAGATTCTAAGTTTCCTGGGATGACTACTTCATCATGTGCATTTTGACAAGACAAAATTCAACCCATTGACTTTTGAATTATCTGGGAGGACCCGAAGAACACTATGTGACAAGAGAGATGTTTATAAAATGTGTAATAGGATCACTAAAGAAAAATCAGTTGTGGCCAGGGCTGACAGAGAAGATTATTTTACAAGACTGGGCTTTTTTATTTAATAAGATCTTAATGTAATATAGATCAAGCAGGAGTTTTAACCATTAGAAGCAAAGTAAGCAGAATTCTTGTACTGAATTGTCAAGGTCAGTATACAGCCAAGGAGCCCTGACTTTGAGAGCTTTATAGGTAATCAACATAATTTTTAGGACCAATATTGATGGACAGTCAACAAGTCCATTGCTTTATTGATGTACTAATCATAGATAGAATATCAGAAGGCTGAGGTAACTCTCCTCATTCAGTAAATCACAATTCTTTGCCTAGTTTTATGACTTAAGAGAATTTTCACTTGGAATTCTTTGTCTGAAAGAAAATCCCAGTCTCTATGGAGAAGGACCTTGGCAACAACAGCAAATTTTCTCAAAGGACACCATAGAAAAATAACCATACACTGGGGGAATGGGCGGACAGAGACATTTTAGAGCAGGTTGACACATAGCTGACATTGATATAGATTCTCAGGGACTTACCAGTAAAGTTAACCTTGTCCACTCGGGGAACACATGGCTTCCTAGTCAAGTTTCAGTTTATAAAAGACTAATCCACCCAGTGGTCATTTCCCTCTCTCAGAATATGCCATTTAAATGGATATACTTAGCAATTGGCAGAAGACCCGTATTTGTTCTTTTTTTAATTGAATTTATTGGGGTGACATTGGTTTGCAAAACTATACAGGTTTCAAGTGTACAACTCAATAAAACAATCTGCACCCTGATTAATGCATCCATCATCCAAAGTCTCTTTCCATCACCATACCCCTCTCCTTTGCTCACCTCCTTCTAGCTGCCAGACCCCTTTCCCATTACCACACTGTTGTCTGTATCTATGTTCTATGTATATATGTATTTTGGTTAATTCCTTCACCTTCTTTCATCCAGTCCTCCAGCCCCCTCCCATCTGACAGCAATCAGTCTGCTCCATGTATTCATATTTGTTCTTATTCTTTTTTTAATGTTATATTGATTTCAGAGAGCGGAAGAGAGATAGACACATCAAGGATGAGAGAGAACCATTGATTGGCTGCTTCCTGTATGCCTCCCTACTGGGGATTGATCCTGAAACCCAGGCATGTGCCCTGACTGGGAATTGAACCTTGACCTCCTGGTTCATGGGTCCATACTCAGTCAGTGAGCCACACCAGCCAGGCTATTTTTAATCTTGTAAGATAAGAAAACCAAAGGCCATAAAGAGGACCCTAACCTATTTTTCCAACCCCATTTTCATCCAAGAAAATACATCAAAAACAGTGAGACATCCGAGGGTGAGTAGAAGAGATGAGTTAATAGTAGAGATTATATAAAAACCTAAAACTGCTGGGGTGGTTGTCCTCATCATATCCCATATAATTTACTAGGTTGACCCTTTAAAAAATGTAGACAGTAGATTATTGCACACTCAGCTTTTAGTAGCTCTCTTTGAAATTGCATGTGACAGATGTGATGTATTACTAGAGTATATTAACATGAATCCAAGTACAGTATATGCAATGTTCTTTTAGCCCTCTTATAAAAAAATATTTATGTGAATGGACAGGGTTTTGCATGTGGGCTATATTCACTTTCGTGCCCTCAATCATAAAATATCTCTAAGAAACATGGACAATCTGGATAAGTCAGAGACATTATGTTGGCCAACTATACTGATGGCATCATGTTAATCATACTGGATGTGCAAGGATTGGCAAGTATTTTGAAGAACTTAGTAAGACAAATAATCTCCAAAGAGTTTCAGAGGACCATGGCATTAGGGACATTTTTAGGGAACCTGTGAGACCATGCATGAAAGTTCAAAGTAAAAAGCTAATTGTTGCCTCTTAAAAATTCCATTATTAAAAAGATTGCACAGTGCCTGGTATACCTTGCTGGGGTACAGAAGCAGCATATTCACACTTTTTATTTGTCAAAAGTATAGCTAAGCTGCTTTGTAGTATTGCTGCCTTGGCATCTGTTTTGGCTGAGCCGCCTACAGTCACCTTGAATTGAAGCTAGCCCCCTCTTGCAAGTGCAGTGTCCTAGATAGCAGCCTGCAGAGTGGAAAGCTAATGAGTTCCTGATACGGTTTCCCCAACAGCCCTTGTGATAAAGAGTCTCTCCCTGCCTCCCTGTGTTTCCCCTGATGCTCCTCTTAGACAAGATCCCTCTATGGCTTACCAAAACACTGCTCATTTTGTTTGAATTCATCAATTTGGTGTTAGTCTTAAACACCAAAGCATTCCACCCTTGAATTCTAATAAAGGTATGCACCCCAGATCCTACTCCTCTCTCTGCCTGTAACCTGCCTTATCTCCCCTGAGCAGCTCCTCAAGGCAGGTGGGATACTTCCTTCAGGACAGTGAGTAATAAATTTCTCTATTTGAATTCCTCTTGTGGTCTGATGTTGAAACATGGTTCACCACCCAGCATCCTGTGCTCCACTTAATAAATGATAATTTGAAAACTTCATAACAGTAATATGACTCAGTCCCACTTGCTGAATGGCATAAAAGACTATAGTGGTTGAGTGGAGCCAAAAGTTCAAACAAGACTTGCATTAAGGGAAACCCTGCCAATGGAACTATATGATATAGCAGATCATATATTACTAGATATTTACAGTGGAAAAACATACTGCATAGAATTTTTGACAAGCCCAATAAAAGAATCAAAAGATAGACTCCAAAGATCTAGTGAAAGCCATGCTGTGTATGACAGAAAAATAGTCACCTTATCAAATTAAGCCCTTGGCATCCTACTGGGCCCTGGTAGACATGATTTCAAAATATGAGATATGAGAGGCCCACATGGCCAGAGCTGCCCTCATGAGCGAGGTTCTGTCAGTCCTGCTATGTTATAAAGTTAGTTGAGTTTTTTTTCCATAATAATCAATATGGGACCACTAGATCCAGGTGCAGGCATGAGGAGATAAGAGCTCATAGATAAATTTCTTAATTAAGTCTTACCCACCACCAAGAAAATATGTCAATGCTTGGCCAGAATTGAGAGTTGAGATAGGTTCAGTTAGAGCCATGATGATCTGAATTTATCAGTAAAACTAAATGGGATAAATTCCTGATAATTTCAAGCTTTGTGATTAACTGCTTTTATCATGTTGCCAAATTTAATTTAATTTCTTCATGTGTAAAATGAAGATTTAAATTGCCACTTCATATATTGTAAAAATGAACACAAAAAACCATGTAAAGTTTAGTGCTTAGAATAATCACTCATTAAATACTATTAGTATATAGTAGTAAATATTTAAATATTAGACTAAAAAGAAATGCAATTTCTTATGTTTTCAATAATTAAGTTTCCCATCTACTAAAAATTCCAGCTAATTGGGTAATTAGGGAGAAACACAAAAAAGGTAAAATAAAATTTTTCAGTACAATGTTGCTGATTTAATTTTGCTAGAGATATTTAGCTAGGGCTATATCTAACCTTTTTCTGAAATATTTGATTCACAAAGAAAAAGACAAAAAGTTATCAGTTATTAAAAAATTAAAGCATACAAAATTCCATTAATCTTAAGTATTAGTTTGTGTCTCATTCTTATAACTTTATATACTTATTTTGTTATCATTCATTAATTTTGTATTTATTTTTATAATATAACTCACACTCATGAACTTACCACCCACAAGAGAAGAACTAGAACATCACCCAAATCCTCAGTTCTCTATTTCCATGTCCTATCCAATTCATCCTCCTGCCTCCCTTCCAGAGCTAACCTCAGTCCTGAATTAGATGTGTTTTATTTCTCTCACTTCTAAAGTTGTGTGTGTGTGTGTGTGTGTGTGTGTGTGTGTTTGGTTGTTGGGTTTTT
This sequence comes from Myotis daubentonii, assembly GCF_963259705.1. NCBI lineage: Eukaryota > Metazoa > Chordata > Mammalia > Chiroptera > Vespertilionidae > Myotis > Myotis daubentonii. The sequence continues at coordinate 93,392,698 of NC_081842.1, forward strand.
GTTTTTTTGGATATATATATATATATATATATATATATATATATATATATATATTCAGAAACATCAATGATGAGAGAGAATCATTGATTGGCTGCCTCTTGAATATTCCTTACGGAGGTGGGGGGGATCAAGTCCACAACCCGGGCATGTGTCCTTGGCCAGAATTGAACCTGGGACCCTTTAGTCTGCAGGCGAACCTCTATCCTCTGAGCCAAACTGGCTAGGGCAGCTGCTAATTTATTTTTGAAATAGCTAGCAACTCTGATCTGATTGTTCCTCTTCCCGTTTCAGGGATGTTTGAAGAAAGTTAACCCCTAGTCAAATTTCTATGGAATCATCCAAAAGTGGGTATCCACTGGGAGAGTTTAGCTGGTATTTAATTAATGAGTACTGGAATGCCTTATGCTGTTATTGGGATTATTTATTGTATAGTTGTGGACTTCAAGTGCAATAAAGAGTGGCAGCACAGCATATACCCTCCAGTGCAAGGTGTAGACTTTTCAACTTCTTTGTGCTTGTGACTTTTATGTCAGCTGTTGTCATGATCTCACACAAAATAAATCCATCTCTTATGGTGTTTGGGCAAATCAGAAGTTACAGCTGTGTGATTAAAGCTTCTGAGATACTCCTGCTGTGAATGATGCTATATTCTTTATTGAATGTAAGTGAACTTTGTGCTGGGTTTACCTATTGTGTCTAACAATTTAACCCAGTAACTCACTCTACTGGACACACAGGCCTTAACATATTATCATCATCATTATTATTAATTTTAATTACTGTTAAATACTAGAAAAATGACTTGCACTTTTAGTTGTATTTCTACAACTAATATAGGTTAATACATATGTATATGATGAATTTATTTGTATTGCTTTATAATATACTAGTGTGTTTCTGTGTAAATAAATGTGTATGTGTATATGTGTCTACTTTATATATATACTAGAGGCCTGGTGCATGAAATTCATGCATGGGACAGGGGTCCCCTCAGCCCAGCCTGCACCCTCTCCAATCTTTGACCCCTTGAGGGATGTCTGACTGCTGGTCAGACAGTCAGACATCCCTCTTATAATCCGGGACAGCTGGCTCCTAATTGCTCACCTGCCTGCCTGCCTGATCACCCCTAACTGCACTACTGTTAGTCTGATCACCCCTAACCACCTCTGCCTGCTGGCCTGATCGCCTTTTACTGGCATCCCTGCTGGCTTGGTCGCCCCCAACTGCCCCCCTCTGCCAGTCTGGTCACCCCTAACTGCCCCCCTGCTGGCCTGGTCACCCCCAACTGTCCCCCCACCAACCTGGTCACCCCTCACTGTCCCCCCTGCAGGCCTGGTCACCCCACACCGCCTGCTGTTCAGTCATTTGGTCACCATCACTAACCCCCCTGCCAGCCTGGTCGCCCTATGCAGCCTGCTGTTCAATCGTCCAGTTGTTTAGGTTGTGACGGCCCCTGACTTTTTATATATTAGAATATTACATCCTCACCAGTACTTTATGAGGGTTGCAATTTCTCCAAATTCTTGTTGCCAGTACAGTGACTTTAAATTTTACAGATTCTAATAGGTAGGAAGTTATCTCATTTGAATTAATCTGCATTTTTCTAATTATTGATGATATTGAGCATATTTTCTTGTGAATAAGTATACCCATATACATTCTAGAGTAAAATGTCTATTAAAGGCTCTGTTAATTTTTTTTAATTGGGTGACTTGCTTATTTTTACATAGTATAACAGGTTTTTATATATTTTAATCACATGTTCTTTATCAGATATATAATTAACTATATTCTACCAACTTGTGGTTTATTTTTATTATCTTAACAATGTCTTTTGAACAACAGAAGGTTTTATTTATTTTTTTATGAAATCAAACTTATCAATTTTATCTCTTATAAATCATGTTTTTGGTGTCCTATCTAAGAAAGCTTTGCCTAGCCAACATCACAAAGGTTTCCAGTCAGTATCTGTACATGATACAATATAAGGATTAAAGCTCCTTTTATTGTGCATATGGATATACAATTGTCGGAAAATCATTTGTTGAAAAATTATTTAATCTCCACTGAATTGCATGTGCACCTTTTTAAAATCAGTTTTCTACCTGGGGGAGCCTCAGCTCAACGGGCATCTGAGGAGTGAGCGGGGTCCCTCCTGTAGGTGGGGTCCCTTGGCCTGGCCTGTGGGGATGGGCCAAAACTGGCTCTCTGACATCCCCCAAGTGGTATCGGATTGCAAGAGGGTGGTTCTCAGGTGATGTACTCCAGAATCGGGCTCCTTCTTCTCTGGTTCCGGGGTGTGTCACCCAGGAACCACTGCTGCCAAGTCACCGCAGCTTGAGTACTCCTGCGTTGAGCATCTGCACCCTGATGGTCAATGCAGGTCATACCTACTGGCCGGTCAGACAATCACTTAGCCTTTTATATATATAGATAGAAAAATCCTATATTTTCATTCCTTGAGAATACATTTTTAAAATATTTAAAATGTACACTTTCTCCTTATCTGGGTTATCATAAGGTTGATCATATTAACTATCTTCTCTTACGTGGCTCTATTTATCTTGTTCTTCAAATGACAAAATATTTGGGGTTGTGTCTTGAATGTTTCAAATGTATGTCGTGGAGTCTCTAAGTTTTGTTATTTTCTTCTAATCATTGATGTATTGTTTGTTTTAGTGGGTAACTAACTCTATTAGGCATGAACTACAAACTCTGTTTCTTAGGAAGCAACATCAAACTCCAGATTTTTTTATCTTAAAGCTGAGGTTTGTTGAATCTTTTTCATATGTGTGTGCTTTAGGAATCAGCAGAGATGCTGTCAGAATTTGGGATCCTCTTTCTGCCTCTTTTGATTTTTGTATTTGCCTCCATCTCGAAATGCCATACTTGCTACAAATCAGTACTCCAATTCACATAGACAGAAAGTTTGCAGTTTTTCCATTCCGTAACTCTGCAGTAACTGTACCTTCTCCCATCTTAGACCCAATGAAAGGGGGTACTTATCTTTTATATGTCCCCTGCTGTGTAAGTGAAATTCCTACCAGAATATAACTGCTCCTTTTCAGTCTCTACTGCCTTCAGATAATTGCTTTTTCTATTATGTTCAGAAGCTATAGAGGAAATTTATGGGAGAGTCAGTCCAATAGGATACTACTCAACTATTACTGGAAAAGGAAGTCACATATCCTACCATAGATATTTAACTTACTAAGGTGACTCAGTTCTTTTTTTTTTTTTTTTTTTTTTTTTTGTCTCAACACGCGCGTGCTTGCATGGTTGAATCCTTTGATTCTTTTTTTTTTTTTTGCCCTCAACTGTTAGACACTACTAATGCAATACAAACAAAAATAACAAGTAACAATAACAAAAAAACCCAAAAGATTTTAAAATGATATCTTCTTGAACCTTAGACCATTTGGGGTATATTTTCTTTTTTCTTGATATATGTGCTTTAGCAGTTCATTTATAGCAGATATTTTAGTGGTAAATTTTATATATTATAAATTTTTTATACTGCTTTTATTTTTATTATGGTAAGAACACTTAAATGAGCTTTATAATCAACATATTTTTATGTGTACAATGATAGTATTAACTACAGGCACATGTTGTACAGCAGATTTCTAGATTTTACTCATCTTAAAGAACTGAAATCTTTTATCTATCCATATTGAATTACATTTATTTTTCAAAATAAGATTTTTTGGGTATACAATTATAAGTTAAACACTATTTCTAAATCCTCGCTTTGTAAATATTATTGCACTAACTTTTGGTTTTCGTTTTTGTTGTTTTTGTTGTTGTCACACATTCTGTCACTGCAATAATGATTTTTTTAATGATATACCTATCTTTCTGAGCAATTTAAAAACCCCTGTCTTAAATGATCTTTAGTTTTAGAAAATAGGAATTAATGCTTATTTTTTATTTTATTCTGGCTACAGGTTTTTTGTTGTTGTTGTTGTTGTTGTTTTGTTTTTTTTTGATCTGTAGAATGTTTTTCATCAGTTCTGGAAAATTCATAATCATATATCTTTATTTTTTTCTCTCCATTTCTCACTTCCTCTCCTCTTTCCTCCTCCCACTGCTGACCCCCAGCCTTAAACAGGATATATGATGACACTTCTGATTCTTTCTTATTTTTAATCTTTCTTTTGTTTTTTTGGTATTTTCAGCTCTTTATGTTTCTTTATGAAATTTTTCATATATTTCTTCCAGATTTTTAGTTTTCTCTTTATCCTTTTTACGTATTTATTCATTTAAAAAGTTATATAGCGCATTTCTAGAAATTCTATGTGTTTGCTTTTGTAAGTCTAACATATTATTGATAGCTTTCAGTATACTTTTAAATTTAATTTAAAAACATTTTATAAGTTAAAACTCTATTTCTGTATATGACATAGGCAGCATCTGCTTTCTTTGGAGCTTAAATCTCTTGTAACTGCTTTCTGTATCTCTCATTTCTGGTGGCTTCATTTCATCAAAGTTATCTTATTCATAGTGTTTTTATTTAACCAAAGTTTATTGATTTCTGGAAATTTATATTTGATAGATTAGTGTGTGTTTTTTTCCAAATATTTCCTTGTATTTAGGTTAATTATCATGGGACTCAAGTGCCTTTTATGAGAAGAGAATGCATATATCTACCTATTTGATATATAGCTTGGCCATTTGACTAGTTTGGTTCAGTTGTTTCTGGGTGAAGTGACAGAGTGTCAGTTCTAAGCCCAAGCCTTTAAAGAGCATCATGTTTCTATCGGCTTTCTTACACGACACCATTTCTATGGTAGGAACATTTATCATATGCTCTACTAATTCCAGAGAGTGAGGGTCACACAGTACACCAGTGCCCCCCAATTTATCCTCACAACTGGTGCTCAAAGCAAATCCATCATGGTCAACACATAGATCCAAAATTTAAAGCAGTGATTTCCCAGCTAATCTTCCCAAAAAACATAATTATAAGCATTCACTGTTATGTTCAGTTTTGCATTATTTTTATTGCATCATTAGTGATATTTGAAATATTCCAAATGCTGTCCTTTTTATAGTAGCCCCAATTGTTTTTCTTAAAACAATGGCTATTAAATATACAATAAAGACTACCATGTTCACTTAAATTGGTCTCTGGTATGTGATATACTTCACATATATACTATGCAATAAAAATATTTTCCCCAACTCTATTGTAATTTAACAGTTAACTTTATATCTAGCCTCTCACTTCTTTGAAATTTAGAGAATTCTACTGCCCCCCCATGAATAATTTATTCAAATTAACAGGCCTTTTTCTTTCTTTTTTTTTAGAAAAATAAATTTGACAATCATTTGTGTTTCTAGCCTGTAGTTGACATTTTCTCCAATTTTCTGGAGGGATGGTGTTCCATCACTTCTTATCCATTTTAATGCTCTTTATTGCACATTAAGTGGACGGGGAGGAGCGCAAAGAAATGAAGATAAAACTCTCCATAGAAGTGACCTTTCTACAAGAGTGTGGCTCAGTAATATTATGTTATAAAAACTGTGTAATAACTTGAATAAAAATAGAATAAAACTCCAAAATATCTGACAAATTGTGGAGTTTAAAAAAATGAATGTATATATACACTGAAATGTATAATTTTATTTTATTAAAATTTACATATATTTGTATAATTATTTATTTATAGTTTATATGAATGGAAATTATTTACTTTTTTAACATAAATATCAGTATAAAGTCCTGTATACTTAGAATGTCGGGATTTTATGTTTGATAACATCTTTTTATATATACACACAACTTTAATTCTAAGATATTATTTTGGTACTAGAGGCCTGGTGCATGAAAATTTGTGCACTGGGATGGGGGTTCCCTCAGCCCGGCCTGCATCCTCTCACAGTCTGGGAATCCTCAGGGGATGTCCTGCTGATGGCTTAGGCCCGCTTTCCCCATGGAGAGCGGGCCTAAGCCACAGTCTGGCCTCCTTCTGTGGGAGGTAGCCAGGCCAGATGATCAGGGAATGGCACCACCCCCACCCTGCTGCTGCTGCCCAGGCTCCCTCTGTGGGCGGCCACTGCAAGGGCTGATCAGGGGACGGTGCTGGTCCCCACCCCATCGTCCCTCTGCCACCGCTGGTCACTGGCCTCCCCACCCTATCGCCATTCTCTCCCTCTGCCTGCTGTCACATGCCTTGGTTGGCCTGGCACTGCCTGCTCACTGGCCCTGCACCCCACTGACTGTTCTTTCCCCGTTCAGTCAATTTTCATATTACACTTTTATTATATAGGATTAATAACATAACTTCACAAGGTGCATGTTATGTAAAGTTTATCCTTATCATAGCAGAATCACTTCATTTTTATTTTTTATTTACATTTAATTTAGTGTGGTCACATGAAGAGTCTTAATTTTATTTCAACATTTTCAAATGTAGTAACATTAAATACCACAGCTAAACATTTAAAATGAATGGAAATTTATCTTTCTTATATGTGATTTAAAGGCAACAACAAAATAGAATTATTATTGAAAAAATAAAATACTAAAATATAAATTTTGTAGAGAGTGTTTCCTGACTCTATCAGAATTAAATTCAAATACTCAATTTTAAATGTCCTGACAGTTCATAGAACTATAATCAAGGATAATAGATAGTAAAGAGGAAGCTATATTGTGCATTACTCAACTATGACAATAGGGCAATCAAATGGTTAATGGTAAAAATATAAATGTCCCACTTAAAAATTTGACATGTGTAAGATTATAATGAGCTTAAGATGACACCAAATATACCTAGTTGTATGTAGATATTTCTAATTACCTAGGAGGAGATTGTCTTCATCATGAACATAAACATCTAGAATCCACAAATTATAATACTGATGTCATTTAAATATACACATCTCTAACATGCCTATGTGTTAATTTTTGTTGATGAGTTTATTACTCTAATTTCATTGCATTGCAATGAATTCCTATAGGCAAGCACCTGGAAGTAATTACCTGCAAAACTTAACCACATGCACAGGTATGGCTTAGGAAAGCAAAAATATGCATTAGCTCATACAAAATTCAACAGTTTGCCTACTGTGTTACATTTCTGAGTTAAGTGAAAATCATCACACTGAACTTTTCAGATCTAACTGAAGCAAATCGATAAAATTCAAACTGGTTTACTTGCTCATAAATACTTTTAATCATCATGGCTCTCTATAGAACTAAGACCAGTTTCCAAGAAGCATAATTTCTGAGAGGGAAGATAGTACCTGTACTCTGTGTTGTGGAATTAAATCCTTGCAAAACTTTATGATTTTCTGGCCTATATTGGAGTTCTCAAAAAAAAAAGGAATTTCTATATTTTAGCACTTTTATTATTATAATTAAATAATATTAAATGTATAAGTGACTTAGTAAACTCCAGGTACATTGTAAGATGTTTATTAATTACAATGATCATCATATCAATCATCCTCATCATTGTATCCATCATAAAGCTTATGATTATCATCAAAGTGCTCCATAATGCATTCTAGTTTATTCTTTTAAAAAAACTTAGCCCAGCCTGTGTTGTTCAGTGATTGGATTTGAGGTTCTATTTGTAAGCTAATAGATATCGTGGTTTTAAAAATAAATTATCTCTATTGTTGAAAGTAATACAGATGTCCCCTCCCCCCCCGCCCCCCGGCATTGACCCCTTCCATTCTGGTTCCATCCCCTCCTCATGCCTTCACCTCACTATTGTCTGTTTCCATGGTTATGTACATATGCATATTAGTTTTTTGGTTAATCTCTTTGTGCTAACATATATTGTGGTATTTTATGTATTAGGTTTTGTGACATATATTACTTATTAAATAAATTCTCACAGCAATAGCATAATAAATACTATTATTATTGCAATTTTAGATATTAGGCAACTATACGAATCTAATATTTGGACCAAGGTCACATAGCAACAACATGACAGTGATAGAATGTAACATAAATCTGTATTTCAAAATCAAATATGCCATTTGACCCAGTAATCCTACTTCTGGGACTATATCCGGAGAAAGCAGAAACACCAATCAGAGAGGATATATGTACCCCTATGATCATAGCAGCACAATTTACAATAGCTAAGATTTGGAAACAACCTAAGTGCCCATCAGCAGATGACTGGATTAAAAAGCTTTGGTACATCTACATAATGGAATGCTATGCCACTATAAAAAAGAAGGAACTTTAGCATTTGCAGCAGCATGGATAGAACTGGAGAGCATTATGCTAAGCCAAATAAGCCTGTTGGAGAACAATAAATATCACATGATCTCACTCATATGTGGGATATAATGATCAACATAATTTGATGAACAACAATAGATACAGAAACAAATGGAAGGGGAGGAAGGGGGTGTTAGAGAGCAACCAAAGACTTGTATGCATGCATATTAGCCTAACCAATGGACACAGACACTGGGTGGTGGGGGCTTTCTGGGGTGGGCATGGCTGTGGCGGGGGGAGGTGTCAAGAGGGGAAAAAGGAGACAGGTGTAAAACTTTTGAAAATAAATAAATAAATAACATCTGATTAAATAAGAAGCTATAATGTTTCAATTTTTTGTTTCTATTTCTTTACTCATTTTGAATGAATGTTGGTTCATCCAATTATGACATTTGATCAAAAGCCCTATGCATATATATTTCTTGTCTTCCAATATAGGATTTAAATTCTTTTTCTGGAGCATAAGCTGGATGACTGGTTGAAGTAAGTCTGTATTATCAGTTTAGTGACCTTCTAGTGGTTTAGAGTAAAGTAAAGGTTCATGAATAAACCCAGTTCTGGTGGAATTATTTTATTTAGTGAAGGCAAAGTACTCAAAATTAAATTTCTATATTTAGCATTGTGTTTGACCTTCACTCCAGTACATCTTAGGCCTGTGTCAGGCCATCTTCCAAAAGTTAAAAATGTATTATCTGCAGGCTGAGCCTGCTCTTAATAGCAGAAGTTCTGCACCTTCCCATTTTGTTATTTACTAAGGTTTAATGAACATATATTACATTATGTTAGTCTCAAGTATACAACATAATGATTTGCTATTTGTATATATTGCAAAATGATCACCACAATAGGTCTACTTAACCACTATCACCATATATAGTTTTATTTTTTCCTGTGATGAGAAATTTTAAGATCTTAGCAAGTTTCAAATATGCAATACAGTATTATCAACTGTAGTCACCATGTTGTATATTATATTCCCATGACTTATCCTATCTAATAAAAGAGAAACATGGTAATTAGCCTTATATCTGCTACCCTTCCCATTGGCTAATCAGGGCGATATGCAAATTAATTGCCAACCAAGATGGCGGCCGGCAGCCAGGCAAATAACGCGAACAGGAGGCTTGCTTGCTCCAGTGACGGAGGAAGCCAGGTTCCCCGCCTGCCGCTGTCGGCCTCTGAGCTCCTGAAGCAACAGCTCCAAAAGATACGTTTCAATTATAGAAGCTAAAAGATGGCGGTTAATTTGCATATACTAGCTGCCAGCTAAGACTGACGACAACATGGAGGCCAAGCGGTACAGAAGGGAGCCAAGTAGAGTCCACGAGGATGAAACGGAGAGGGGCAGCAGCTTGGAGGGGAAGGGGCAGCAGCTGGGAGCGGGAGGGAAATCCCAGCCACAGTGGCTGGGAGCAGGAGGGAAATCCCAGCCACAGTGGCTGGGAGTGGGAGGGAAATTCCAGCCACGGCACCACTGTGGCTGGGAACATAAGGGGCAGTGGCTGGGGGGGGAGGGGCAGCGGCTTGGAGCTGAGGAGCGGGAGGGCAAGCCCAGCCCCAGCAACTGGGAGCAGGAGGGCAAGCCCAGCCCCAGCAACTGAGAGCGGGAGGGCAAGCCCAGCCCAAGCCACTGGGATTGGAAGGGCAAGCCCAGCCCCAGTGGCTGGGAATGGGAGGGCAAGACCAACCACTGTGGCTGGGAGCATAAGGGGCAGCGGCTTGGAGCAGGAGGGCAAGACCAGCTGCAGGGGCTTGAAGCAGGAGCGAAGCCCACCTCAGAGAGTTTCACTCCCTTCTCTGCTTTGCTCCAGCCACAGGAAGCCCTATTCTTGCAGGAATATTCCTGCAACGGGCCTCTAGTCCTATATAATAAAAGGCTAATGTGCAAATCGACCAGTCACTATGACACGCATTGACCACCAGGGGGCAGATGCTCAGCACAGGAGCTGCCCCCTGGTGATCAGTGCACTCCCATAGCAGGAGTGCTGCTCAGCCAGAAGCTCTGAGCCAGGCTCACAACTGATGAGTGCTGCAGCAGTGGCAAGACCTCTCCCACCCCCGTGGTAGTGCTAAGGATGTCTGACTGTGGGGATCAGACATAAGCTATCAGTCAGACATCCCCCAAGGGCTCCCAGACTGGAAGAGGGTGCAGGCCAGGCTGAGGGACCCCTCCCATGCACAAATGTCATGCACTGGGCCTCTAGTTTACTTTATAATTGGAAGTTTGTATTTTTTAACCCTTCACACATTCAGCCTACCCTCCCACCGCCCCCCCCACACACACACACATAAGCCACTTGCAACCATCAATCTATTCTCTGTATCTATATAGTTGGTTGTTTTTTATTTGTTTAGATTCTACATATAAGTGAGATCATACATTTTTCTCTGTTTGACTTATTACAATTAGCATAATGCCCTCAAGATCTACAGATCTATCCATGTTGTTGCAAATGTAAGATTTCATTCTTTTTTATGGCTGAATAAAGTTCTATTATGTTCTATTATAGCTGAATAAAGTTTTATTATATATATATATATATATATATATATATATATATATATATATATATATATTCACATTTTATAATATAGGCCACATTATCTTTATTCATCCATTGATGGAAACAAGGTTGTTTAAGTATTTTGCTAATGTAAATAATAGTATGGGGGCTCTAACCGTTTTGGCTCAGAGGATAGAGTGTTGGCCTGCAGACTGAAGAGTCCCAGGTTTGATTCTGGTCAAGGGCATGTACCTTGATTGCGAGCACATTCCCAGTAGTGGGTATGCAGGAGGCAGCTGATTGATGTTTCTCTTTCATGGATCTTTCTAACTCTCTATCCCTCTCCCTTCCTCTCTGTAAAAAATCAATAAAATATATTTAAAAATAATCAAAAATAATAGTATGGGGTGCATATATCATTTTTACTTAATATTTTTATATTGTTTGTTTTGTTTTTGTAGATTGCTCTTCTATATGGCTGCACTGGTCCCCACCAGTGCTTCTAAATTGTTTGAATGATCTGCAGGGTGGAATATTCAGATCTACAGTCACCCTTGATTCTATAACTCAGGTCTTATTTCTCCTACTTTTTTTCAGTGTGAAACTGTGTTGCTTTCTCTCAGGAAGAATCACCATGTACCTTTTGCATTATTTACTACTAGCAATAAGACTCAAATTATCTCATACAGTGGTACATTCCTTTTTTTTTTTTCTACCAAAAATGCATGTTTCTCTATATTTTTTATTTTTCTGAGGTGCTTTCACCCAAGTTGTGTTTAAAGGCAGCTGAGGAATTTGTACTGTAACCCATAACTTTACATTTTGGTCAAATTAAATCATTTAATAGAATGTACCATGTGCATAGATGCGATTGCTATTTTCCCATAAGTTTCAAAGTTAAGCACAGCGCAGTTATTTTATGTATATATTTTCTAAGAAACTTTACCTATATAGACTTTAATAAGCTATGGATATTCTATGATTTTCTAATATATTTCTTGCAGTGATATTTATCTGTTCACTATTATAAATTAAGCTAATATTCTCTGGATTCTTCCTTTCAAGCATTATGTTTCAGCTATGAGAAGAGCATCTATTTTTTTTAAGCGATTCACAGATTAGTAGCAAAAACAAACATGCAAATAAGTATGGATACAAATATATATGAATATAAAATACATGCATACTGGTAATTCAAAGCAAGAAATATTGTAATAAGATTAAGATAATATTAACAACAAAACATTTTAAATTTATTCGTATGGCTAGTATGCCTGTTTGAGAAGAAATGTAACTGATATGGATTATAAAATTTAATTTTTTTCAGTTGTATTAACACCCATTGGGAAACTCAGTGGCCTTTGTGGTAGACAATTCACTTTAATCAAACTCACCTTCTGAACTTTACTTGATTCACTCATCCAGTACAGTTTCCCAATATGGTTATGCTTGAGCCTAGGCTGAGCCAGCTCTGAGGCTTATGAACCATTCAGTCCCAATTGAAATCAGGCTGCTTTATGGTACATTGAATTTCTGTGGCTTAGAAGCATACATCATTTTAAGAATAAAAACTTTTTAAATAAAAATTATTAAGGTGAAAAATAAAGTAATAATAAATACCACAATATACTAATTTTTATTAATCTGTATGGTAAATGAAATTTGAGTTTAATAAGTATTTAATATGTCTAGTCTGAAAATGATTTCTTGTACTTGGAGTAAAAATAAAACCATGTCTTAGTTATTGTAAAATTAATAATGTTTCATGTTTTGTACTTATACTTGAATAATTTGAACCTTTAAATTACATTCTTAATAATACATTATGTTTTAGCCACTGTAAGTGGACATAGTAGGGATTTATTATTCAAATAAGTTCTGTGGTCAGAATCAGGTTAATTTTCAATGCTTATATTTGGTATTTCTTCAAATGGAAAGTTGAGGTTTCCTAATTGCAATATATGAAGGTTAGAAAAGGAGCTACAAAAGTATTTTTATATTTGGTAATATAAGCACAAATTAACTTTCAAATATGTGATCTATGACACCTATATATCATGATAAATTCATAAATGACTATTACTAAATTGATTCAGTAGAAATTTTATATTATCAATAGTCACTTTCATGAAATGCTAAGGCATTTTTAAACTACCATCAGAATGCAATATGGAACACAAATAGTAGCACAAATTTATGTAAATAAATTAATCTTAAAATGCACACATATGTATGTGTTTCATAATTATATCATAAAGCAGACTAATTTCAAATACATGTGCATGCATATTTCTCATAGATTCATTCATTTCCATATATATTTACATACATATGTTTATTTATTCATATAAATGTGATTTAAAAATTTAAAAAATAATATTACTATCTTTCAAGCAAAATGAAGAGAATATACTGCATGTATATTTTTAAAATTATCTAGCTTTAAATTAACATATAGCTCAATTATATATTTTCCATTATGTATTTTATTACTGATATAGCATTCTTTAGCTCATTTATTATTATTAAAATTACTAATTTTAGCATTTACACATAAATTAGGACATTTAATCTCAAGACATATATTTAGACTTGTGATCTTATCAAGTTAAATGTGATATTTATTAAAAATATATTCAAAATATGTTATGAATTATTTGTAAACTTATCACAAACCCTAGCACACTGCAGGGGTCCAATATATGCTTTTTCACTGCATGAATGTTTATATTACAAGTTAATATTTTCATTTACAAAGAATAAGTAGGATGGTAATACTTTACTTAGCGTTATCGTTTGTCATGCTTCACATTTTCCTAACTGGAAATTTAAGAATTAAAATTTATTCCCAGCCCTGGCTGGTGTGGCTCAGTTGGCTGAACATCGTTCCTGTACACCAAAGGGTAGCTCATTCAATTGCCAATCAAGGCACATGCCCGGGTTGCTGGTTCAGTTCTCGGTCCCAGTGCATGCATGAGGCAACGGATTCATGTTTCTCACTTGCATTGATGTTTCTGGCTCTCTCTCTCTCTCTCTCTCTCTCTCTCTCTCTCTGTCACTCTCTCTCTATCTCTCTCTCATCTCTCCTGTCCTCCTGTCTCTCTCACTCTAAAATCAATAAAAAAATAAAATAAAATATATTCCCTAAACCCAAAATTATCATAAGGTTTATGCTACTATCATTTCTTATGCCCTTCTCTATGGCAAAAATTACCTAAAAAAACTTAATTGTAACACAACATTCACCAGATTTCAAACTTGGTTATTAGTATCTGAGCACCAGAATTTACAAGATTAAGCAATTCTGTGATTTAGAATCTATTGCAAACAAAATATGGCAAAAACATATAACATTATCTAACAATAAAGTGCTAAGGTTTAATAACCACTTAATTTTTTTTCATTGACACAAAAATCCCATAGATACATACCTAATAAAAATAAAGAAAACTTTATATAGTTACTAGAGGCCCAGTGCACAATATTTGTGCACTTGGGGGAAAGGGGTTCCTCAGCCCAGCCTGTGCCCTCTCACAATCTGGGAGCCCCGCAATCAATCACCTCAAAGAGGTAGGCCCTGCCCACCTGGTGAAAGAAATACTGTAGATTTACAAATCCAGGAAGCACAGAGAGTCCAAAACAAAGATGAACCCAAAGATGCCCATAGCAAGATACAAGTAAAATGCCAAAGTTAAAGACAAAGAGAAAAATCTTAAAAGCAAAAAAAAAAAAAAAAAAAAAAAAAAAAGCAGGTCGTTACCTATAAGGGTGCTCCCATACAACTGTCAGCTGATTTCTAAACAGAAACTTTGCAGGTCAGAAGGGAATGGCAAGAAATATTCAAAATGATAAATAGCAAGGACCTACAACCAAGATTACTTTACCCAGCAAAGCCATCATTTATAATTGAAGATCAGATGAAGAGCTTCACAGACAAGAAAAAGCTAAAGTTCATCACCACCAAACCAGTATTGCATGAAATGTGGAAGGGTATTCAAGAAGAAGAAGAAAAAGAAAAAAAAAGATAAAATATATGAATCATAAAATTGAAATAAGTACATATCTATCAACAATTGAATCTAAAAAATCGAAATAAATGAACAAGGAATCGAATGAACAAAATAAACATGAATAAATTAGAACAAGAGGCATGGAAACATGGAACAAACTGACAAATATCAGAGGGAAGGGTGGAAGGGGGCAGAAAGAGATGAACTAAAAGAACTTATATGCATTACCTACAGACACAGACAACAGGGTGGTGAAGACCTGGGACCTGGCAGGAACCAGGTGGAGGGGACAATGGGGGAAAAGGGGGTACCTCTATAATACTCTCAAGACATTGATTGGACTGTCAGGCCTTGGAGGGAAGGTAGGGGAAGGTGGGGGTAAGGTGGAGAGATCAACCAAAGGACTTATATGCAAGCATATAGGCCTAACCAGTGGACACGGATAACAGAGGTGTGAGGGCATGAGTGGGGGGTAGGGGATAATGTGGGGATACGGACACATATGTAATATCTTAATCAATAAAAAATATATTTAAAAAAGAATATTTTTAAAAAGAACCATACACATGAAACTTATATAATCCTATTAATCGATGTCACCCAAATAAATTTGAATTAAAAAATCAAACACCTTAACCAAAAAAAAAAAAAAAGTAAACTGAATCACCATTTTATGGATTGCAAAATTACAAACATGATATATTTTCTGTGGTACTTTGTAATATATTTAATGAAATACTAGTTTTATATACTCTACAATTCTAATCACATCAAAGATAAATTGATGATAACATTAATAGCCAATAGTTTACATTGTACTATTGAGCTACAAAGTGAAAATCATGAATACAAACCTCTCTTATATAAAGTAAAATTAACCTAGCCGGTGTGGCTCAGTGGTTGAGTGATGACTCATGAACCAAGAGGTAACTAGTTCAATTCCCAGTCAGAGCACATGCCTACATTGCAGGGTCAGTCCTCAGTGGAGACATGAAGGAGGCAGTTGATCGATGTATCTCTGTCATCGATATTTCTATCTCTCTATCCCTCTTCCTTCTTCTCTCTCTAAAAAAATCATTAAAAATATTAAAAACAAAACAAAAAAGGAAGTAAAATCATTTCCATTTTTTCCAATATGACAAAATGTATCAGCATCAAATCATATAAAATTTGAAGTAATATTTTAAAAAACAGTCAATTCCTTAGTTTAAACCAAAAAACACTTAATAATCTCTGTAAGTAAAAATGTTTACCCAAATCTTCTGTCTTAAATGATCTGACAATATTTTGACCTACATTAATATTGCTCACCATCATATTCACTGTGGTAAATTACAAAGATCAGGGCATCATCATAAAATGAATCTTAGGGGGAAAAAATTGGCTGTGTGTGAAAAATATGTATATTTTTACTACCTAATGGAAAATGCATATCCTGTCTTAAAGCTGTGCTGATCATTGCTTCATAGAGTTGCAAAAGAATAGCACAGTTTTCTACATTATGTACAGTCTTTTCTGGATCTAAAGACCAAGGTCTTATGGTTTAGTGAGAAAGAATTTAGGGAGGTCATATACAAACAGATATTTGAAAATGTACACCTATGCCACCTAGAAAAACCTCAGATTTAGAGATGGAGAACTAAAAAAACTAAAAGAAAAAACTTTTTCAGATATATAATCATGAATGGGAGAAAAGTAAAATTTGCTCTTTATTTTATAACCAGTACCTTTAAAAACAATAAATATTAGCTAATGGAATTTATTAATTGCCAATTGAATCATTGCATCACTTTAAAATCACCTTCAGAGATATGTAAGACTTTTTAACATTTTGTGGGTTTCATTCTCTAATTACAATAAATATAAGATGAAATATCATACACTTAACTAGAAAAAGAGACTATTGTGTCATTACACAAAAGATCTTGCAAATTGTTTTTAAAAAGACTGGCTAAGTATAAAATAAATAATGAGATTTTATACAAGCTGGATATTGAATTGCTTAGAAGACACTGAGCTGCTGCATCATCTTCATTTTCACACATTAAAGCCAAGCATATTGTAAGCAATTAATCATGTACTTCTTTATTGTTTTAAATTAAATGTATTTTATACTTTTTGTTTAGAATTTAATTCACTTTCAAATCATTCCTGCATGGATCAGTCATAAATTTACCTTGTTTTAGAAAAGAGAGGGACAACAGAAAGTGGAAAAAAAGCTTCTTGTTAAAATAAGAATGGCACTTTTGGATGTCTAGTAATTTTTGATAAACTAAATGGGGCATTATTAATTATATCTAAAACTGAAAGGTATTGACAAAAATACATTTGCTCTTTTATGCAACAGATAATGCAGAACATCCAAATCACCTCATGGCTATTGCTATTTGGAAACCTCTGGCAGACCCATTTTAAGGATGACTCTGGTGAAGAATTTTGTAATTACATTTCAATTTTTGAAAAAAATTTACATGGTAAAAATCTGTGTACTAATACAAGAAAATATTTTTAAATCTTTCAAGTAACTGTTGGCTAAATATTCGTATTGTATTTCATTGATTGCTTATTTGTAATAAAACTTCAAAATAAGGATTATTCATGGGTGTCTTATTTATTAGTCTGGCCATTTTTAGACAATTTGTTTTCAGGTATTCTTTTAGATACAATTTCACACATGTAACAGTTATTAAACTGGAAAGTTAAATAGTTTCAGACCATTTTATTACTATAAAAGTGCTATTTTATATAAACTGATTTTATGAATATCTTGTTTTGAAATAGCATAGGGCTAGTCTGTTACTAGAAACCCACGATAAGTGAAATTCCATAACTACTTTTTTTCTCAAGTGTGTATCTCATAAAAAGAAAATTAAATTTTCACATTTTAGTATACTAGTAAACTTACAAAGTAGATTAGTCTTGATTCTATCACAAATGTTTTAGGAATTGTGAGTTGTTTTAAAAATTACAGTAGCAGTAGTACTGAGAGTTGTAATGAAACCTTCACTAGTTTTAATTTTATATTACTTTATAGGTTTAATATGAAATATTCATTCAATGCCTGATAACATTTCAGTGTAAACTGTACTTCATTTTCAATGCTAGAATTCTTACTGTCCCCAAGACTATTCTTTTTACCTACCTAAAACTTCATTTTTAAATGTGCATTAAATCAACACTTTTTTTCATTAGATTTGAACAGCTTAAATGAAAAATGTAAACTCTGCCAAAATTCAGTTAGATAATGTGTAAGTTGTATTTAAATGTCATACCTGTACTCAGAAAATTATAGATTACTTATGAGACTATTAGAACAATGCCCATAATACCCATGTAATGATTTTCTAAATTCTTAGGTTGCATGATAGATTTTGTTCAGGATCTGTTCCTCTGATTGTTTTTTGTTTTTTTTTTTAATGTTTTAGTGATTTCAGAGAGGAAGGGGGAGAGAGAAAGAGATGGAAACATCAATGATAAGAGAATCATTGATTGGCTGCCTCCTGCATGACCCCTACTAGGGATTGGGCTGCAACCTGGACATGTGCCCTGACCTGGAATCAAACTGTGACCTTCTGGCTCATGGGTTGATGATCAATCACTGAGCCACAATGGCTAAGCTCCTCTGATTTTTTTAACTTTAATTTTATTGTTGACACTATTGTAGATGCCACTTTGCCCACCTGCATTCACCCCCAGTGCCCTCTTCCCTCTGACTCTCACCACATTGTTGTTTGTGTCTATGTGTCATGCATATATTTTCTTTGGCTAATGCCTTCACCTTCTTTCATCCAGTTCCCATTTACCCGCTGCCTCTGACAGCTTTCTCAAAACTTTTGAAAATGTTGTCTTATTTGCTCTATTACTTTATAAATGTAATGTTTGAAGATTTAATAGAAATTATATTTTCTGTTAATAGTAATGTTTCATTTATTTGGTGGCTCTAGAGTTGTAGTCATTGTTTCAAAAGGGTCAGAGATGGGTGGGGAAGGAATCATACATTTCTTGTCCACTAGGGAAACTAAAAAGGAAGACAAATGGGGAAGCCAATCCTATTTCAAGGTTCTGCTATAACATTGTAGAGTGTTCTTAACTCTGTAATGTTTATTGTTATTTTAGAGACACCAGAGTCCCAGTGTATGAATTCCTGCATGGGTTGGGTTCTGCCGGCCTGCCCCGATGGGGGTCAATTGGGGCCAGGCTGGCAGGAAGAGGCAACAGGAGGTTGGCCTGCTGGCCCTGCCCATGATTGGGGTGGGAGGAGCCGATCAGGGACTGGACCAGCCAGGAGGAGAAGCCGTGGGAAGTTGGAGGGGGCGATCGGGGCCACCATTGGGCTAGTTGGTCATGGCAGTGCACGTCATAACAACCAGTCATTCTGGTCTTTCAGCCATTCTGGTCTCTTGGCTTTTATATATATAGCTGATTCATTAATTTCTTTAAATGTTGGTGCTTAATTCAATAACATATTATTTCCCAAATTATTCCCCTTTTGTCACTATAGTCATTAAATATTATATTCCCAAAGTTTTAAAATATTTCTATCATTTACATTTACATTGTTCCAAAGTCAGTAGTTTTTTATTTTTATTTTTTAAGTTATAATTGTTTTAAATATAAACTATTGATAAAGTACAATATTACTTTGGATTTTAAATTTATTTTTATTTTTTTAAATATATTTTATTGATTTTCTACATAGAGGAAGGGAGAGAGATAGAGAGCTACAAACATCGATGAAAGAGAAACATTGATCAGCTGCCCCCCGCACATCTCCCACTGAGGATGTGCCCGCAACCCAGGAACATGCCCTTGACCAGAATCAAACCTGGGACCCCTCAGTCCGCAGGCCGACGCTCTATCCACCGAGCCAAACAGGTTTCAGCTTAAATTTATTTTTAATATTATCAATGGGGTATAGACTTTTCAAATGCCACAATATAGTAATATTATACTTCTTAATGATTAATATGAATTTATTTAGTTGAAATATGTGCCAGAGATTGAGAATAAAGTTTGTAGCCATAAAATTGTTCTTGCTATTTTTTCTAGATATTTTTACCAATTTATATCAGTCAATTGGGTGCCTACATTGATAAAATTTATTGATTTACCAGATAGGCTTTTTATTTTCATCATTTCTCTATTTCAGTAGATTAAAATAAACTAAGTCATGACAATATGACAGTTATGGAGGAAAAAAATGAAGAAATTGGAAAAAGAGAAACTGACAAACTTCTAAAAGCTCCATTTTCTTTTTTTCTGGCTTTATGCATAGTTTATTAAACTCCAGTGAACCTTAAACATGTACTGAAACTGAAAGGTTACTGTTAATGAAAACAATATAAGCTTCAATAATATAGTACTTTCACAATAATATAGTACTTTCATTGACATCTTTTCTGAAATTGCTTCAAAAAATAAAATAAATCATAGACAATAATTATCAGATGACTTAATTAAATGTAATGATAAATTCTAGCTTCTACAGTGCAGTTAAAGGATCTTTTTTGTAGAAAACAAAAAATAATTTATTTTTATTTTATAAATAAATTAGCACAAAAATGTTTCAAATTCATGTTATTGCATACATCACTAAACTCAGCATACTAGGGAAAAGAAAGTATTATATAAAAAATAGCAGTGGCAAAATATCCATTTATCACTTTAGGATTCATAAATATTGCCCTAGAGGCAGTTTGTTCTTTGAGAATAAATTCTACAATAATTCAAACTACAACAATAATTATTTATTGACTCAAGATCATATCATTGGCTTTGAAAGGATATGGTACATTAATGAATGTGTGTATACCCATAATGTAATAATTCTTATAATTAAAATATAATATTATAGATATAAATAATCTTGTTATGAGAATGCATCGAAGAAAACATTAAATTTCAATTATTAATTTGTTAAGTTTCAAACATTTTCTTCTCTCTTTTCAATATTCTTATAAAGATGTACACATTTTTAATCCATTTTAAAAAATTGGTCATTGCGTTCAGATAAAATAGTATAGCTTTTGAATTTAGCTAAAGTGCTTTCTCAGAATGATTATCAGTTTCCAAATATTTTCTTAATTGTGGTTTTAATCTCATGTTTTAAACAAATCATTCTTGAAAATCAACAATGTTTTAGGATTATCTCAACTTTTCTGAATGACTCTGTACTGATTACACTTCATTTTCTCTTAATTATTTTTCCCAAATTCTATTTCTTTTTACATATTTATTTCCAAAAATTATTTTGGAGGAGGTATTGGGATATAAAATTGTTTCATTATCTGATTTCTCCGACTAACAGAAGAGGCATAAATTTACCATGTTTTTTTATAGAGTGTTTTCTTGGGTTATTTTGCTATACAAATATATGCTAGGTTCAAAAATATCAAATTTTCATTGTCTGAAAGGGAGAGAACTGTTGTCAAAAGTTTCTGGTTAAGACAAACAAGATTGAAAAACAGTTTGGAATTGATAGAAAACTACATTCTAATATCAATAACTGGTACTGCTTATATTTTAAAAAGAAAAGTTTAGTAAACATGGCTATATAACATTGTACATTTATATACAAGTGATAAGATTTTAAACAAAATTAAAACAGGATACCAACTGATACAAACCATGTACACCATGTGTAATAGAAAAGTTATTAGTGATTAGATTGTATAGAATATTCTATATATCAATAAGAATACTTAAAAACATCTAACTAGAAAAATTTTAAAAAATGTGAGTAAGCCACAGGGGTGGGTGGGAGGGAAGGAAGAGATCAACCAAAGAACTTGTATAATATATGCATAATCCATGGATACAGACAATAGCATGGTGGAGGGCACGGGGGGCGGGGGTGAGGGGGCAAGGGCAGGCTAGAAGAAGCCAATGGGGGGAAAAAAAGAGAACATGTGTAATACTTTCAACAATAAAGATTAAATAAATAAATAAATAAATAAATAAATAAATAAATAATGATATGGGTAGGCCAATGGATTGTGAGTAGAAATGTCATTTGTTATTTCTAGCCAAAAGAGTATATTGATTACATGAAAATCTAGTGTTTTCTTCCCCTGCCCTGTAGACGAAGCTGCAAGTTTTAGCTCTAAGACTCAGCTATGAAGACATGTTGAATTGCTCATGGACAAGTTGTTTCAAGTACCTTCTGAATTTTCTGAAACTATACTGGGTTTAACATAAACATGTATTGTTTTTCATCAATAATATTTGAGATTTCTTATTGTAGCACAATATGGACACTCCTTATACTACTTTTGAGAAATTTGTACATATGCAAAAGAAAAACATGTCTTATAAGAACCTCTTATTTCATCTAAGAAAAGATATTTAAATCATATATTGGAAAATTATGTAGCAATTAAAGAAACAACCTATTTCTTTACATATGAAAAAAGTAATTTACTGAATAGTCTGGACTCACAGGTATACAAACTAGACAACTATCTCTTTTTCTCTTTACATCTTTATACATGTTCCACTGAGCCTGCATAACCTCTCCCCACTAATGACAACATGGACAGATTTAGTTCAGTCCAAAAAATGAAAACTTCAAACAAATAGACAATTCAAAGTTCAAGCCCTGCCCCAGCTTAGGTCTTCTGTTCCCTGAGGAATAGCCCACAAAGCTATTTGCCAGAGGAGGGTTTGAGCACTGAGAAACCTTTTTAGGCATGGTCTCAAGGCTGATATTTACCTAGTAAATATTGGCACAGCTTGTTCCATTCAGATATAAAATATCATTGAGCATATAGAAGAATGCTAAGCACATATGGTACACTAAACAAATATTTGATGGATTAAAGATAGAAAAACTTTGTAAACATACTTGAAAAATTAGATGACATAAGGTGAAATTTCTGGAAAATTACCATTATCAAAATCAACCTGAAGAGAATACGTAAAAGCAGTTAGTTTTAAGAACATGAAAAACACTAGTAATAGTAAAAAGTTATGTATAAAAATATTAAATGTAAGTTTTTCAAACTCCAGAGTACAAATATTTTCTAGTTTCTAAAAACTGTTTCAGGAAATAGAAAAAGAGAAAAATCTATTTAACTCAGTTGATAAGGCTACTAAAATCTTGAAAGTAAAATCACACAGGACATTATCCAAAAATAAATATATAAGCCCAATTTTTATAAATATGGAAAGGAAATTCTGTAGTAAATTTAAAAAATGAATTTACCTATATATGAAAAATTTTAAGTCATCATAACTAAGAAGAACTTATTTTAGGTTGACAAACAGCTCAGTTTTGAACACTTTAGTAAATTCATTTAATACATTAACCTATTAAGTATAAGGGATATAATTACTTCAATAGAATTAGAAAACAATTCAATAAAATTAAAAATTAGTGCATGGTAACATAACTTTAAAAATTAATAAATGTTGGGAAATTCTTTGATTATTAGTAAATTACACAATTAATATCTTCTTATCCTTCCCATTTCTGATTATCACATATGCATAGGCCAGATTGTGGATTTTATATTTATTCTGTCTCATTAATATATGTATCTATTGTAGGACTAAACTATATATAGATATTTGATAAGTAGGGTGAGGAGAAATACATCATTTTCTTAAAACATACAATATGATAAATTTCTAATAAATTCAGGATCAACTGTAAAATTGGATATTACAGAAATGATTTGAAGCCTGGCCAATGTTGCTCAGTGGTTGAGAAACAACCCATGAACCAGGAGGTCAGTGTTTGATTCTCAGTCAGGTCACATGCCCGTTTCCAGCTTGTTCCCTAGTAGGAGGCATGCAGGAGGCATGCAGGAGGCAGCCAATTAAAATTTCTCCTTCACTGATGTTTCCATCTCTATTCCTCTCCCTTCTTCTCTCTCTAAAAAGTCAATACAAACATAATTTTTAAAATAATAATAATTCCAAGTACATATCATTATTAGTTTATATAATAAACATTTTCAGAACTCATAAAACAAAACAGATTAATTACATTAAATCATAAAACAAAAATGACAAAAACATAAATTACATTAAAAGAGAAGGTACAAAATGGGTGAAGATATTTTTAGCATCCTATCTAATAAAAGAGAAACATGGTAATTAGCGTACGTCCACTACCCTTCCCATTGGCTAATAATCGAGATATGCAAATTAACTGCCAGCCAAGATGGTGGCCGGCAGCCAGGCAGCTGGAAGCTAACATGAGGCTTGCTTGCTTCAGTGATGGAGGAAACCAACATTCCCCGCCTGCCTTGCCGGCCTCTGAGCTTGCAGTATGAAACATTGTTACAAATATAGAAGCTAAACAAAACCCAAGCAACCTGCTTTCAGCACACTGGGATCTCAGAGCTGGAGTTGATACAGTGTTTCGATTGTAGAACCCAAACAAACCAGATATCTGCTTTCAGCAGCGGAGTCCTCAGAGCTGGAGCCAGAACTAAAGCTGGCCCAGAATTAAAAAAAAAGAAAAAAAGGAGCAGTTGGGAGCTTCAGTCACCTGCCAGCCTGAAAACAACCCTCAGCCCCTCACCCAGACTGGCCAGGCACCCCAGTGGGGACACACAGCCTGAAGGGTGTGTGACCAGCTGCAAACAGCCATCATCCCCTCACCCAGGCTCTCCAGGCACCCCAGTGGGGACCCCCACCATGATCTAGGACACCCTTCAGGGCAAACCAGCCGGCCCCCACCCATGCACCAGGCCTCTATCCTATATAGTAAAAGGGTAATATGCCACCCAGAACCGGGATCAGCGGAGCTGAGAGACCTCCTGGCCCCTGGAGCAGCGTGACAGGGGGCAGCGCCCAAACCCCCTGATCACCCTGCGCCTCAGTGTGTGACAGGAGGCGGGGCCACAACCTCCCTATCGGCCCTGCTCTGTGTGTGACAGGGTGCGGCGCCCCAAACCCCTGATCGGCCCTGTTCTGTGCGTGACAGGAGGTGGAGCCGCAACCTCCCCATCGACCCTGCCTTGAGTGTGACAGGGGGCGGTGCCCCAACCCCCCAATTGGCCCTACCCTGAGCCTTACTGAGGGTGGCATCGCAACCTCTCGATCCGCCCTGCTCTGTGCATGACAGGGTGCGGCACCCCAACTCCCTAATCAGCCCTGCTCTGAGCCCGACCAGGGGCTGCACCTAGGGATTGGGCCTGCCCTCTGCCACCCAGGAGCAGGTCTAAGCCAGCAGGTTGTTATCTCCCGAGGGGTCCCAGACTGCAAGAGGGCACAGGCCGGGCTGAGGGCACAATTTTTGTGCACCGGGCCTCTAGTCCTATATAATAAAATGCTAATATGCAAATTGTCCTCTCGACTGTGAGTTCAACTGGGGGGTGGTGTTGTCTGGCCAACCAGTCCTGATTGCCCCCCACCCTGATAAGAGGTGGACCCAGCCGACCAACTGCCCGCAGCCCCTCCCTCCGGCTGCCCCCCCCCCCAATCAGCCCTTCCCACCCCGATCTGGAGTGTGGCCAGCCCCCCAACCACCTATGGCCCCTCCCCGCAACCAGCCAGGCTTGATTGGGCCCAATTGGGGTAGGCTGGCCAAGCCCCATCTGTGCACAAATTCATACACCAGGTCTCTAGTATATAATGAAACAATAAAATTCAGAACATATAAAATACTTTTCTATAAATTATAAAAAACAACAGGTGAACAATGATCAAAAATAATGCATATGACATTCATGGAAGAGGAAATTGAATATCTTTTAAAGTGTCAGCTTTCAATGATCAAAGAAATTTCAATTAAAATGAAACTTGAATATCACCACACATTCATCAGATTTATCAAAATAAAAAAATTCATGTTTTGCAATGTGATATTAAAATATAAATTTGTATATAATTGCTGGTAAAATATATATTAATTCAAACAAAGTAAAATACTTGCTATTGTCATTAATTTAATGCATGTGACATACATTAGCAATTTCTGTTAGAGATGCATGAGAATCAGTATAAAGTATTTATTGAACATAGAGTACTGATTAAGTAACTACATGAACCAGAGTGAGAATGTCTGTATTGTATCTTGATGCCATCAATTACTAGCTCTGTGACCTTCAAAAAGCTTTTAAAACATTCTGTACCTAATTTTCTAAGTTTGTTCATTTTTAAAATGTGTGTGTCTATGTGAATGCATAAATGTGCATGTATGTGTGCACACACACACATATATATATATATGCATATGTATGCTTTAATATGAGTATAGGGATGTGTGTATATGAAATTTATAAGAACATGCCTTGATTAAACAAATAATTCATGATGGTAGCTGGTTTTGAAGAAGTAGATGAGCAATGGGGTCTGGGAAAGAAAACAAAGAAACAGTTTGAAATATCAATTTTATTTGTAGCTTATCACTTAAGGTAAAATCTATGAGGCAAAATTAAAAAAAATATTTACATTACATTTTTGTGGAATGTGAAGAAAGTTATTTTTTATAATTTATGTACACATTTTGTTAATTATAAGACTATACTAATACAGAAAAAGAGCGGAAAAATGGGAGTTGAGGAAGTAGAAATAGCAAAATACACAATGGGTTAGAGTAGAGTTCTGTATTAAATATGAGAATATGATTGAATGCTGATAGGAAGAACTCACTTGAGAAAAAACCTGATGATGCAGAAGTAAGAGGATGTAGTTTCAGCAGCAAGCTCTTGAGTAGATTCTTTTTGTGATTGAGCACTTAGTTAGAGGTGTTGGGTGATGATTGCTGCATGATTCGGGCTAAAGAATATAACTTCAGACACTGGACCTGAAAAGCAAGGTGCATTTTTTTCTTGAATAATTTTGAAGGGGAAAAGCAACTCTTTTGAATTTTTCCTCTAGTAAAGTATAGGTGTCCTTTGTTTTATTATTTCTTCTTGGCATAAATAATTGTCAAATTGATAATTGCATCTTGTGTATGTGTATCATGTACTGGTATGTGCATGTGTATGTACTTAGAAATACATATTTATTTAAACCACAAATGAAGGAACAAATTATCTCTTAAATTACTTTATCATGTCTTAAGTAGAACTTACACAAAGGGCCACTTTGTGACTATGTGTAATTTGGAGCCCTCTGCGAATTTATTTGCTAATATCTACAAAAGAATAGCTTAGGACCTCTGCTAGAAAACTGTTCTTTTCTTTTAAGTACTGCTCAATCATTTTATCTATTTTAATTTGGTTTGCCTATTTGATACCAAAAGCTCAATGAATTAAATTGTACTGATTTTCATTTATTTTTCTCTTTGGTCTAGTTCATAATTCAGCCACCCACAATTTTGTGTATACATTGTACTCTAATATTTTAGTTTACATACTATGAGTCCAAAATGTTAAGAAAAATAAGCCGACTGGTTGATGAAATGGTCTATAATGTATTACAACAAACATACTGTGTTACACGTAATAAAAGATAGTTCTAAAATGTGCTAGTTCTCTTGTTCTTTCCACTATAAAAGTCACCCACCACAAAGGATGTGACTTTTTCTTAAAAGCCTCAAAAAGTAAGCATTCAAATTAGAGTGTGTGAAGCAGCAAGGCAGCCTCAAAGAACTGTTTGAGTACATAATAAAATAAGCATGGCTTCACACAGCAATACTACCTTTGTCTTATAAAAAAAAATGCAGCATATTTTTATTTCTTTAAATATTTTTTTTCTTTTTTTTAGAGGGAGAGGATGAGAGAAGGAGAGAGAGAAACATCCATTTGAGAGAGAAACATCCATCAGCTACCTCCTATAAGCCCCCTACCAGAGATTAAGCTTGCAACCTAGGCATGTGCTCTCTAAACTAAAGAACAACCATCGTTCAGAACCACCTGAAATCTAGCTGAAAAGAAGTCCTGAAACTAAATATATAAAGAAGAAGCCAAATTGGGACTGGTAGGAGGGGTGGATACAAAGAACAGGCTTATGTCACACCCACCTGAGGCAGATAAAAATCAGAAGGGATATATTGACTGCGGAGGTACACCCCAAGGAAAAAGAGGTCTCAGTCCCACACCAGAGACACCATCCCAGGGTTCCAGTGCCAGGAAGAGAAACCCCCATAAATTCTGGCTGGGTAAGCCTGTGGGAACTGAGGCTGAGTGAAAGAAAAGGCTGCTGGAGTTTCGGGCGTTCCTCGTAATGGCCCTGTGCATAGACTTACTCAGACTCACTCACTCTGAACCCCCGTGCAGGAGCAGCAGCTAGAAAGGCACCTTGGACATTCAGGGAGAAACTGAATTGCCTGACATCGGGGCGAGGGCTGTTGAAGCAACTTTTCCCAGGCAGCAGTGCTGGCAGAGGCCATTGTTCCTTTGCTGAGCCCACACCCAACCGAGCCAGCAAGTACATGGCATATCAGAGTCTCCATCAACCTGGCTAACACTGTTTGCCCTGCCCTGGTCATTACCTGAGACCCCACTCCAGCAATTTACAGGCCCACCCAAGCCCTGTCCAGTAGCTTTTCCATAAAAAAAAGGCAAGTCTTGGTTGATGCTGCTGACATTCCTAAAATTTCTCAAACAAGCAGTATCTGGCCTTAGCATGCCCTGTACCATTTGTTAAATGACCTCAGAACCACTGCTAATGCAGCCGGCCTTGGTTCACAATTTGACCTTTCCTGGGCACCTACAAGCCCAGCACAAGTAGCAGCCATTTGAATATTTTTTTGTAGCTCATTCCAGGTGGCCCTGAGTAGGGCACAGGTGGCAGTTGACCTTGACCTGAACCCCCAGTGAGGCCTCAGAGACAGTAAACATGGTGCACAGCTACAGACAACACTGAAGCACCACCCTATCACCTCCACAAGTGACACATTCAAGGACTGGACTTGGTGAGCCCCCGAGACCCACTGATGTGAGTTCTGCGCTGTGGGTTTGGTCCCTGCACAGAAGATCCTTTATGGTGATCTTGGCAAGTTCTCCCAGCTGATCAGCCTGTGGGTAAATCCCCCCTCCATTGATAAGCAAATAACAATCAAGGCTACACTAAAATAGAAGTGTTCACACAGCCCTCACAGGGGTACACATGAAGTGCCCAGCTCAGATGAACTGGGAGACTCCTCAACTGAACCCTACAGGACACTTACTGCATACGGACACTCTACCAAGACCAGAAGATGTAGCAGTTCTACCTAATACATAGGAATAAACACAGGGAGGCAACCAAAATAGAGACAAACATGTACCAAATGAAAGAACAGAACAAAACACTAGGGAAAAACTTTAAAAATGGAGATGAACAGACTATCAGATGCAGAGTTCACATCACTGGTTACAAGGATGCTCAATTAACTTAGGGAAAGAAAAAAGGAAAAAAGATATAGAAAACATGAAGTGGAGATTTTAAAAAATAAAAATGAAAAAGGGCCAGTCAGAAATAAAGAATACACTAACTAAAATGAAGAATGCATTACAAAAATCAACACTAGAGTAGATAAAACAGGGGATCAAATAAGCAATTTTGAAGTTAAGGAAGCAGAAAACACCCAATCAGAGCAGCAAAGTAAACAAACAAACAAACAAACAAATAAATAAATAGAATAGTGTGAGGAATCACTAAGACAACTTCAAGTGTACCAACATTCGCAACATAGGAATGCCAGAAGGAGATGCAAAGAGAACAAGAAAATGAAAACCTATCTTTAAAAATATAAACAGAAAACTTCCCTTAGCTGGTGAATGATTTAGACACGCAAGAGAAGGAAACACAGAGAGGCCCCAATAAATTGAATCCAAAGAGGCCTATACCAAGACACATCATAATTAAAGTGCCAAATGTTAAAGACAAAGAGAGAACCGCAAAAGCAGCAAGAGAGAAGAAGTTAGCTATCTACAGAGTAGTTCCCATAACACTGTCAGCTGATTTCTTTTCTTTTAAAAAAAATATATTTTATTGATTTTTTTCAGAGAAGCAGGCAGAGGGATAGAGTTAGAAACATTTATGAGAGAGAAACATCAATCAGCTGCCTCCTGTACAACTCCTACTGGGGATGTGCCCCCAACCAAGGTACATGCCCCTGGGACCTTTCAGTCCGCAGGCTGATGCTTTATCCACTGAGCCAAACCGCTTATCTCTGTTAGCTGATTTCTTAACAAAAACTTAGCAGGTTAGAAGGGATTGGCAAGAAATATTCAAAATGATGAAAAACAAAGACCTACAACCAAGGTTACTCTAACCAGTAAAGCTATCATTTGGAATAGAAGGATCGATAAAAACCTTCCAGAGAAGAAAGAGCTAAAGGGGTTTACCACCAACAAACAAGTGTTATAAGAAATGCTAAAGGGTCTTATTTAAGAAGAAGAAAAAAAGATTAAAAAATATGAATGATGAAATTGCAATACATTCTTATTTGTCAACAATTACTTTAAATGGGTTAAATGTTTCAATCAAAAGACATGAATGGATAACAAAATAAGACAGCATATGCTATCAATAAGAGGCTCACTTTTGATCAAAAGACACCCACAGAATGAAAGTAAGAGATGAAAAATAGTATTTGGTGAAAATGGAATAAAAAAATAAGCTCGGGTATCAATACTTATATCAGTCAAAATACACTTTAAAACAAAGACTATTCCAAGAGACAAAGAAGAACCGAGCAATTCCACTTTTAGGTATTTATTCAAAGAAGCCCAAAAAACATGTACACGTCCGTATGCTCACTGCAGCATCTACCAGGGTGGGCAAACTTTTTGACTCGAGGGCCACAATGGGTTCTTAAACTGGACCGGAGGGCCGGAACAAAAGCATAGATGGAGTGTTTGTGTGAACTAATATAAATTCAAAGTAAACACCATTACATAAAAGGGTACGGTCTTTTTCTTTTTTTTTTTTTTTTTTTAGTTTTATTCATTTCAAACGGGCCGGATCTGGCCCACGGGCCGTAGTTTGCCCAAGGCTGACTAACAAAAGCCTATGTGGTCATCAAGCCCTCACACCATGATACCCACACGCCATAACAATCCATCACCAGGAGGCTGTGTGTGCAGCGGGCACATGTGGGTGGGTGGGGCTGTGTGCATGGTGAAGCATGTGCAGGTTGGCAGGGACTTTACAGCTCTGAGCGGAGCTGCGGAGGTGGGTCCCAGTGGCTCTGCGGAGTCACAGAGGTACCTGCCTACTTCTTTGGGGCAATCCATCGAGAAATCTTAGATGTGTGGGGGGGCATACCTCTTCAGGGAGATCGACCGTGGGGCTTCCGCACTGTGAGAGGGCACAGGCCAGTCTGGGGAACTCCCCACCGGAGTGTACGAATTTTGTGCACCAGACTTCTAGTTATTTATAATGCCCAAGCTATGAAAGCAATCTGAGTATCAATTGATAAATGGGTAAAGAAGAAGTGATGCATATATGCAATGGAATATGATTCAGCCATAGAAAAAAGAAATGAAATTTTGTCATCTGCAGCAACATGGATGGACCTAGCAGGTATTGTTCTGAATAAAATACATTAAAAAGAGGAATATGTTTAAATGCCAGATGACTTCACTTATATGTGGACTCTAAAAAACAAAATAAATGAACAAGCCAAATAGAAAAAGACTCACAGAAAACATTTTGACAGTTGTCAGATGAGCAGTAGGAGGAGAGGGAAAAGTGGAGAAAGGTGAAAAAGATGAAGAAATTAAGAAGTACAAATTGTAGTTACAGAATAGTTATGGAGATGTAAAGCACAGCCTAAGGAATACAGTAAAAATATCCTAATAATTATGTATGGTGCCAGCTGGGTAATAGATTTATTGGGGTGATCACTTTGTAAGTTGTATAAATGTCTAATTATGTGGTTGTACACCTAAAACTAATATAATATTGTACCTCAACTGCAATTTTAAAAAATTAAAAATATTTAAAAGTAACACATTATTTTTATCTTGACCTTTCTGATGGGAATTTTTTATAAGATCAACTATTGGTTACAAGTAATTTGGTAGTAAGAGTTTATCTTCTATATATTTGTAAAAGATGTAATAACTTCAAATGTGTACAGAATTGCTAAAAACTGATATTAACACAGAACTGGAATATAACTCGATATACTTTAAAAACCAAAAAGATGAGCTCATGGTACTGATAATAAAGTAAATTTTAAAAATAAAAATTAATGTTCTTAAATTATGAAAAAAATAGAATTGCATGTAGTATGTTCAGGGATCATTGAAATATTAAATAATAAGATTATTTTTATCAATTATTTAGAATATTGTTTATGTTATTATATTTATTACTTGCATAGAATTTAAAGGCATGCCTTTAAAAATAAGTTTAAAATTTGCAAGTACTTGAGAGTGTACCTGCTTAAAGATAGATAGACATTTGCTTCCATATTTGCACTTTGTCAGAATTTCTAACTTGAGAGTACAGTTAGTAAAACAAAACAGTTTTTAAAAATATTTCTCTTAAGTTTTTATTGTGATAAAATTTATGTCATTTTAGTGCAGAAATATTTATTTGAAAGGATTCTCTAAATATACAATATTTCTTTGTGGTCATTCCACTGTTTTAAAATACATCAATAGTTAACAAATTGACACCCACTTTATATAATTTTTGACATTGCACATATAGAAACTAACAGGATAATCTTATAAGAGCTTGAAACACATAATTATAATTTAGTGAGTTATATTTTTTACATTAAATGACATATAAAACTAAAATTTTAGAAGAACAAATACATTTTTATGTTTAGACTAGAGGCCCAGTGCATGAAATTCGTGCATGGATGGGATTCCTAGGCATGTCCAGTGGTCAGGGCCAATTAGATTCCCCATCTCCCTGCCTCCCTGCCTCCTCCTTCCTTCACTACCCATGCACTGCCACTGCATAGTTCCCCGCCTACCCCGCTTCTCCTTCCCTTGCCGCCCACATCTGCCTTCACCCACTCCCAGTTCCCCAACCCAGCCCAGGGTCCGGCCCTGATCAGGAGATCGGGGCCTACCAGCTCGGGGGAGGAACCAGGAGGTTGGCTGGCAGGCCCCATTAGCAATCCGGGTCTGCAGGCTGGGGTAAGCTCCTGTTTTGAGCATCTGACCCCCTTGTGGTCAGGGCACATCATAGCAACTAGTCATTCCGGTCATTCCATTGTCACTTGGGCTTTTATATTGGTAGATTGGACTTCTGATTATAAATTATGTTTCAAAGTAATTAAATTAGAAAACTGTAGTCTAACAATTCAATATAGTAGTTAAGAAAATATGCTAAATAACCAAAAGCTTGGAGAAAAACTGGATTAGTGGTTTTAATAAGCATGTGCTTCCAATAAATCATTGAGCTATTTTCATGCATTGTTTGTAACCATACTTCTAAAAATTATCTATACTAATAAAAGGGTAATATGCTAATTAGACCGGGAGACCTTCCAGGAGACCTTCCCAACATCCTTTCAGACAAAGCCATGGAGGCAGTGCAGAGGCAGTTGGGGGCGATCAGGCCAGCAGAAAGGCAGTTGGGGGCAAGTAGGCCAGCAGGGGAGGAGCAGTTGGGGGTGAGCAGGCCAACAAGGGGGCAGTTGGGGGTGATTAGGCTGGCAGGGTGGGGTAGTTGGGGGAGATCAGGCCAGCAGAAGAGGGTGGTTGGGAGTGAGCATGCTGGCAGGGGAGGAAGTTGGGGGTGAGCAGGCTGGCGGGGTTGGGGGGGGGCAGTTGGAGGCGAGCGAGCCAACAGAGATGGTCAGTTGGGTGCAACCTGGTCGGCATGTGGGGGCAGTTGGGGGCGAGCAGCTGGGAGCAGTTGGAGATGATCAGGCCAGCAGAGTGGTTAGGGGCAATCAGGTAGGCAGGCAGATGAGCCATTAGGAGCCAGCGGTCCCAGATTGCGAGAGGGATGTCCCTGTGGGATCGGGCCTAAACTGGCAGTCAGACATCCCCTAAGAAGTCCCAGATTGGAGAGGGTGAAGTCTGGGCTGAGGGACACGCCCCCCCCCATGCTCAAATTTCGTGCACTGGGCCACAAGTACTATATAATAAAACCCTAATATGCAAATCGACCAAATGGTGGAATGACAGGTTGCTATGATGCACACTGACCACCAGGGGGCAGACGTTCAATGCAGGAGCAGCCCCCTGGTGGTCAGTGCACTCCCATAGCAGGGGAGAACTGCTCAGTCAGAAGCCAGGCACACAGCTGGCGAGTTCAGTGGTGGTGGTGGAAGCCTCTCCTATCTCCACTGCTGGTAGGCAGTAAAGAGTGTGGGGTCCCGGAGTTCAAGAGCCTTGGACTGTGAGAGGGATGTCTAACTGCCTGCTAGGGTCTAAGCTGGCAGTTAGGGGATCGGGCCTAAGCCAGCAGGTGGACATCCCCCAAGGAGTCCTGAACTGTGAGAGGGCACAGGTTGGGCTAAGGGACCACCCCACCCCACCCCCCAGTGCATGAATTTCATGCACCAGGCCTCTAGTCTATATTATAAAAGCCTAAGCAATCATTATAGCAGAACGACCAGAACAACCAGTCACTATGATGCCCACTGACCACCAGGGGGCAGATGCTCAATGCAGACGCACAAGGGGAGCGCCACTCAGTCAGAAGCCAGGCTCATGGCTGGCGAGCACAGTGGTGGTGGTGGGAGCCTCTTCTGCCACTGGGGCAGCACTAAGCAGTGAGCCAAGCAGTAAGGAGGAGCGAGCAGGCAGACAGTAAGGAGTGAGGGGTCCCAGACTGTGAGAGGGATGTCCGACTGCTGGCTTAGGCCCTTGGGCAGGCGGACATCCCCCAAGTGGTTCTGGATTGCGAGGGGGCGGGCTGGGCTGAGCGATCCCCCCCCCCCTCGCAGTGCACAAATTTTGTGCACCAAGCCTCTAGTTTTAAATAAAATGATGGAGAAATTGTTTCTGCAGTATCAAATTATCTTGCACTAGTTGTGGTTTCCTTTACCATTTCAAAAATAACTTCAGCATCATTATCTTTGTAAGAGATGATTAACATGTGTAAACTATGTCCAGAAATAATTTGAGAGATATTCAAGTATTCAAGGCAGCAGTTGACATAATATTATGCTAAAGAAGCCTCTCTCTCTTACTCTCTCTCTTTCTATCTCTCTCACATTATCTAATCAATTAATATGTCATAATGTCATAATGCTTTCCTTGAATGGGACAAAATAATTTTCCTTATTTGAATTTAGCTATGACTTTTGGCTAAAGGCCAATTTCTTGAGTGGGACAGATTTAATATTTTGCCTTAAAATTGCTAAGCTTAAATGGTATTTTAAGTCACTATTGGCATTTTATGGCAATACAAACAAGCTTTCTAGCATGACAGGATAGTTTCACATATTGAATATCATCTTTCATCTTCCTTATAGTCCTTTGCTATAATGTTGTATAGAATTATGAAAATGAGCTTAAAATGCCACCTTCTTTTCACCAAATAATTGTATTATAGAAAGATGTATAGTCTATTGATTTTTTTAGAAAATCA